>NC_092056.1:2875448-4272948 GCF_039877785.1 Chaetodon trifascialis
ATGCAGCTTTTCAGCCAAAACGAAAACTATGGACACCTGTTATAAGCTACTTTAATAAACAATACAAATAACATTTAAAATATATAAAAATGCAACATACAATAAACTGTATGAACCAATATTAAGTTAAATAATGAAGGCCTATATTTAATCACTCAGAGAAAAAGCAAAAGCAGTTTTATGTATTTTATTTAATCTTTATTTAATCAGACAGTCTCAGTGAGATTATGATCAGTTTTCCAAGAGAAGAAGAACATTCACAAGAAGACAATCAGCAAACAATGAACAAAGAATTCATCAAAACAGTTGCTAGAATCCAGAGTAGGAAGCCGGAAACCAGTTCTGCTAACGTTAGTGAGAACAAAACAGACATCTGACATGAAGCAGTTACTGGATTTTGTACTTTAGATTTAAGTTAGATAGATATTTGTATGAGTATGTGAGACAAATCTAAGTGCTATTTAAAGGATGAGCTGCAGGATAGTGAGTCACTGGTCACCATTTTGTCTTTAAAATGTGATGAGGGAGACTATATTGCTGAATAGATTTGCAAAAAAGAAAAAAAAAACTGTTGAACTCAAACTACAAAAATATTACATGTATTTATTTGTTCTATTCAAATTAGCTTACATCGCAAAGACAAAAACACAGCTTCATGTACTGACTGTTTTTCATGTAACGCTCTTAGTTGCTGGTAGTATTGAGTATCTTGAGCTTACTTTGCATTGTTGCATGAGTAGTTCCCTGCAGACAGTTAGCTCATTCACAGAAAACTGCAAGCTTTTGCTGTGCAGTCTGATTTCACTTCTTTTGACCAGCTCAGGTGTTGGTCTAAGACTAAGTCCATGTTGGATTTCAGCCACAGAGCCAGCATTTACTATCTACATTGCTGCTTTTATTTTCCAAGCTGTGCCTGAAAACATACAGAATTATGACCCCAAGATGCAGGTATGTACCTGCAGACTCAATATCTTTACTAAAGAGAGACTTCATAAAAGATCATCTATCCTGAGATTTTTCTTGAGCTCACTTGGCACTGGCACTGGCACTACACAAAAGACAACATTCAATCTTCCATCTGTGACAGACAAACCGAGGATGATAACCATCGAGAGTCAGTCGCAAACTCATTCAGTTGTCCAAACCCAAACGCAGGGTAGAGGGGTTCAGTGAAGGTGGAGTGGAAGGTGTAGAGGTGGATCCGTTTCATTGAGGAGGCTGTGGAGGGAAGACAGTAGAAGGACACAGTACCAGCAGGCCAGTCCAGATACACTGCGACCCTGTCGGAGTCAGACGGCGGCAGTGCATCCATGTTTACTGGCGTGTTATTATGCCAGGGGGTGTAACCCTGAGCAGAGCAGATCAGACTCCACGACTGATCGTTCCATCCAAGACAGCAGTCATCGCCGTCTCCTCTCCTCTTGATTCCCCTGTATGTCACTCCGATATTAACCCTTCCTTTCCACTGTACTTCCCAGTAACAGCGTCCAGTCAGTCCTTCGCGACACAGCAGCTGTTTCCAGCTGTCAAACCTCTCTGGATGATCAGGATATGGCTGCTTCTCTTTCACCACCATCACTCGTCTGTTGTCGTCAGACAGGGAGAGGTTTCTGTCTGCTGTGTTTGGGTCCAGTGACAGCTGACACAAATCTGATGGGGGAAACAAAACACAATATCACACCAAACAGACTAAGCACATCTCAAACCATAACAGTTTACCCCCAGTTCCAGTCTTCATGCTCTTGGAAAGAAACAATTTGTTATACGAAACCTTTTTTTCACAAGAGTATTTAATAAATCATGAGATCAGTGACTTTAGAAACGTAAACTTACACCTGAGGGTTGATGCTTTCAGTCGACACTCTCCACAATGATCAATCCTGTAGAGGAGGCAGAAAATTGTGAATGACAAGAAGAAATGAATATGTGCACTGTATCTGTACGTTATAAAATCTACTCTACTTGAGAATCTCCAGTTTCCAACGTGGGTCGTCCAGTCCAGCAGACAGCAGCTTTACTCCTGCCTCTCCGGGATGGTTGTAGCTCAGGTCCAGCTCTCTCAGATGGGAGGGGTTGGAGTTCAGAGCTGAAGCCAGAAAAGTACAGCCTTTCTCTGTGACCAGACAGCCTGACAGCCTGCAAACACAGCGTTTCACGTTAGACTGATGTCATTAATTTGATCATTTTGAGCTACATCAACTGCTAAATTGAGAGGTTGGTCTTTAGTCTCAGCTCAGTTTTTGCCATGACAGTCAGGTACAACATCTGCACGAATGCAGATCCTGCACCATCTGCCTGTCAATGCCATTGTCCGTCTTACACTCATTTTTAGCAAACCTTCACTGTCTGCAATATAAGGGACAGCGTATCAGAGATAAAGTCGATCAGTTGAATGCTCGGCTCAGTTGGTTTTAGCACTGCAAGCCAAAAGGAGAGGTATCAATAAAATATCATCTCATTCTAGGTATTGATACCCTGATTGTTTCAAGAACAAACACAAACAGAAAACAGAAACTTCACTGATAATACAAACATTAATGATTAGTAATGGTTATGAATCTATTTAAATGTTAATCTATTCAACAAATACTGGCCTGAGTATCTCCAGTCTGCAGTGTGGACTCTTGAGTCCAGCTGAGAGCAGCATCGCTCCTGTATCGTGCAGGTCATTGTGACTCAGGTCCAGCTCTGTCAGACTGGAGGTCTTCGAAGTGAGAACAGAGACCAGAGCTTCACAGCTCCTCCATGAGAGGTCACAGCAACTCAGCCTGAAGAGGAAAAAGATTGTGTGTGTTTCTTTGTTCTCTGCCATAGAAATTATTATATATAACATATTTTGAGTTTCCATGTATCTGTACACCTACAGCGATGTTTTGGATGCTTTGACCACTGGCAGCAGTGACAGAAGTCCCTCCTCTGAAGCAGAGAATTTCTTCAGGTCAAACTTGTCTAGATCTTTTTGTGATGACAGTAAAATGAAGACAAGCGCTGACCACTGAGAGGGCGAGAGTTTGTTGTCAAAGAAGCCTCCTGATCTCAGGTACTGTTGGATCTCCTCCACCAAAGAATGGTCATTCAGCTCATTCAGACAGTGGAACAAATTGATGCTTCTCTCTGGAGAAGGATTGTCCCTGATCTTCATCTTGATGTGCTGCACTAGCATCTCTTTGGCCTGTGGTGTACTTCCTGTCTGTGTCAGCAGGCCTCGTAGGAAAGTCTGATTGGTCTCCAGTGAAAGGCCTAGGAGGAAGCGAACAAACAAGTCCAGGTGTCCATTTGGACTCTGTAAAGCTTTGTCCACTGCCTTCTGGCACAGGTGTTTAAAGTTAGATTTATGCTGTAATGGCACAGGCCGTATTGAGGTTCTTCTCAGCAGATCAACACCAGTGTTGATGAAGGTCAGGAAGACATAAAGAGCAGCAAGAAACTCTTGAATGCTCAGATGGACAAAGCAAAAGACCTTGTCGTGGTTCAACCCACGCTCATCTCTGAGGATCTCTGTGAAAAGTCCTGAGTAGACTGAAGCATCTTTTACGTCAACACCACACTTGTTCAGGTCTGTTTCATAGAAGATCAGGTTTCCTTTCTCCAGCTGCTCAAAGGCCAGTTTTCCCAGACTGACAATGGTCTTCTTGGTGTCTGTGTTCCAGACTGGATCTGTCACTGCACTGCTGTGATACTTTACATTTCCCTGTTGGGTCTGAACCACCAGGAAGTGGATGTACATCTCTGTCAGGCTCTTGGGAAACTCTCCTCTCTCTTTGGTTTTCAACGCATGCTCCAGAACCACAGCAGTAATCCAGCAAAAGACTGGGATGTGGCACATGATGTAGAGGCTTCGTGGTGCCTTGATGTGGGAGATGATTCTGCTGGCCTCCTCCTCATCTCTGAATCTCTTCCTGAAGTACTCCTCCTTCTGTTCGTCAGTGAACCCTCTGACCTCTGTCACCATGTCGATGCATTCCGGAGGGATCTGATTGGCTGCTGCAGGTCGTGTGGTTATCCAGAGGTGCGCAGAGGGAAGCAGCTTCCCCCTAATGAGGTTTGTCAGCAGCACTTCGATTGAAGTCGGCTCTGTAACGTCAGTCAGGATCTCATTGCTGTGGAAGTCCAAATGAAGTCGACACTCGTCCAAACCGTCAAATATGAACACAACCTGGAACTCTTCAAACCTGCAGATTCCTGCTTCTTTGGTTTCTGAAAAGAAGTGATGAAGAAGTTCCACCAAGCTGTACCTCTTCTCCTTCAGCAAATTGAGTTCTCGGAAAGCGAATGGAAAGATAAAGTCTATATTGCGGTTGTCTTTGGCTTCAGCCCAGTCCAGGATGAACTTCTGCGTTAAGACTGTTTTCCCAATGCCAGCCACTCCCTTTGTCACCAGAGTTCTGACTGGTTTACTTCTGTCAGGTGAGGGTTTAAATAGCTCCTCACATCTGATTGTGGTTTCTGAGCTTGCCAGTTTTCGTGATGCTGCTTCAATCTGTCGGACCTCATGCTGATTATTGACTTCTCTACTGTCTCCCTCTGTGATGTAGAGCTCCATGTAGATCCGATTCAGAAGCGTTGGGTTTCCTGCTTTGGCAATACCCTCAAACAAGCACTGAAACTTCTTCTTTAGATTAGACTTTAGTTTACGTTGGCAAATCGCCGCAACAGTTTCTGAGGAAATGAACAGATAATGTCAGTCAGTGGATGCTGAGGTGTTGAATACCTTAATTTGAAATAATGTTTCTTAATGAAAACTTGTCTATTCAAGAATTCAACCCCTTGTTACAACATCATACTTTGAAGAAATTATTCAGACAGCAGGCGGATGTAGGTTCAAATCTGGAGCTTATAGATATAATGGATATGTAACTTGGTCGCATCAAAAGCATCTTACTGCTCTGCAGAGAGTCAGCCAGCTGCTCCTGCTTTATTCTCCTCAGGAAGTTCACTGTGATCTTCAGAAATGCGTCTTGGCTGCTGCTTCTCTGCTCTTCTTCACCGCCCTCGACTTCATCGTCTTCTCTCAGCGTCTCTGAGCATTCTGGATATTCTGAACTCAGAACTTTCTTGAACTTATTCAGCTCGTTCTTCACGAAAGTCATGATGTTCTCTTCAAGCAGCTAGAAGAGTAAAGCGTATCAACATCACATCCATCCAACTCATCTAAAAACTGAAAGCTGTTTTGTGATTATAATGGATTATTTTGCTGACAAAGAGCCAGCCCTCCAGAGTTCATAGAAACCAAAATCAGAGCTAAAGGGAGAAGTGGACTTGAATTCATCAAGAGGAAAGAAAGCTGCTCTGTATTTGTTTGATGTGTAAAGTTTAACACGATCTCAAAAGTGATGATGTCTGTTTTTCTGAGGCTCAAGTGGCCCAAAGGTCTGTTATCACAGGTTGAAGAAGTGACCTGACTACAGTCACACTGTTGTTTATCAGCTCATACGGACCGCATACACCTGCCTCCTCGCGTGTTGACAGTGTTGAGTTTGAAAGTGTTCTCAAATTCTCATAGAAATCACAACATTTATTTCCATGAACACTCAAACAAATTCAAAAATTCAATATTTGCACCATGTGAACTAAAAAGTTGGACATGTACGTACCATGAATATGGGGTCCAGGTTCATTTGAGACTTCTGGGCAGGCCGACCACTGAGAACCTCTGACCTCTTCCTGTGCACTCCACACCTAGAAAACACAAAACCAAACACACACTGTCACAATTAGTGCTAATATTACACAATATCAACTGAGAATTCTACCCTTGGCCTTTTAGACTTGAACTCAGGGGACATGTCTGAGAACGCACAGCTGAGAACAGCTGGATCTGGTCTCTCCTGCTTCACTGGGCTTCAACACAACACTCAACATTCAAGTTCTAGGTTGTGAACTGAACTTGAGGAAATGTCATATAAAGATACAAAGTATAAAAACTATAATTCATGCCACCTGATTTCGCGGACTATTTCTTGCCAGACAACCAGCAGAGACTACAGCTCCCAGCCAACCTTCCAGGTTATCAGTTGAGCTTTCACACTAACTCTGGCTTCAGATCTCTAAATCACTCAGTGCCGATAAGTAAAGTCACACAATAGCAAAGGCATATGTATTAAATTCTTACATTAGCTCATCAGAGATGCCTCCATCCTTGAACTCGATTGGCTCAGACATAGAGCGGCCACTCTTCATGGACACACAGGTGGGTACAGGTGAGTCTGCTCTCTCCTGCTTCACTTGACTATAACGCAACATAAACATGCAACATTCAATTCAAAGACCCCTCCAGACAGACAGTTTATGACACATACACAAACCTCTGCTTTGTCAAGACAAGTAGTATCAGTTCTGCAGTACTACACAAAACTACACACAGCACAGACATCACAATTCGATAAATTCTTACATTTGCTCATCAGACCTGCCTCCATCCTCATACATAGAGAAGTCACAGCTCATGGACACACAGGTGAGTACAGGTGAGTCTGCCCTCTGCTCTGCGAGGCTTCAACACGACATGAATGGTAGAAGCTGATTCTAGAGTTGAGCTCTGAGCTGGTGAGCAGTCATCAACAGTCAGAGAGATGTTCGTCTTACCTCGTGGCTCTGGTCTGGCTGCCATGTTTCTCGGACAGAGGGACTTCGGAGACCCTGTCCTCTCTCTCCTCAGACACATCCATAGAGGAGTGTGCACCTTTACAGAGACAAGCTGGGCTGATTTGTCACGGCAAGGGCTCCATTAACAGCCTCAGAGGGTTTGATCAGTAGTGTGTCGCATGTAGTCACGCTGCTAATTTGTATTTCTTACCTGTCAAACTCGCATCCAGCTCAGATTAAAACACGCTGCAGAAAAGCGCGAAAACAGAAAACTCTCCTCAGTCTCCGTCTGTTCCTGAGGGTTACTGTGCGTCTGATTTATCTTTATTACATCCTCCTCGCTTCAGCTCCACATAAAAACCAGTCCAACCTGTAGCAGAGGACAAACAAATGCTTGGAAATTCCGATCACATGTTCCACTGTGTCTTCAGACGCGTAAATTTCCGTAATACACATGTGTAACATTCATACTATTATGCTTATATGGACATTTCACTGACTTACCCTGAAACATTAGGCATAACTGTTACCTGACACACCAACTTTTGACCTGGTCTCACAGGCCATGAAAATCTGTAAGCAATGGGATCCTTCATGGAGACACACATTAAACAGTTGGCTTCATGTGAGGCAGGCTCTGCTGGCCAAAGGTGGTGTCACATATTTCTGTTCAGCTTACCAAGCAGATCAGCCTTGTAAAGGTTGAACTGTTTCCCCAAGACCTCAACTCTGATTATCGCTTATTCAGCTATGAACATTTGATTTCACAGAGAAATTCTTAAAAGCACGTTTTAAGGGGCCTTACCCCAACTCAACCTAGACATCAAAACCACGTCTTAAAATAGGCAAAATGATTAACTCCATAGATCCAGAAAACAGTCTATCATCATTGATATACAGGGGACCAACAAAATGTTGCTTCACTTCCTTTTATGGATTCATTTCATTTCCAAAAATAGCATCTTAACCCACTGAGAACAGACTGGTTCTTCAGGAATGCTGACCGTCACTCACCTGGCAGTGACAACCATAATCACCTGTTTAATAAGTGATCTGTTCTCACTGCTGTAAAATCACTTAATAACAAACGTACATGTTTAGCATTATTACCATTTCTCAGCAGGTTGACTTTTAGACTGGCCCTCCTTCTCCTAGCAGGTTTTTTTTTTTTTTTTTTTTTTTTTTTGTACAGCACTTTATAACATTGTTTTCAAAGGTTATTATACATACTGTTATTATTATTTGCATTAAACACTTCATATGTAAACAGAAACTGTTTATTTATCATTTGTTTTATAGCCATTGCAAACATCGGTGGCAATGACGCAATCCGCGAGGGAACGCGCGCGCACACACACACGCGCGGGCGAGCAGATGACAGATCAGATGATGGTCACGTGGTCCAGTCAGCTGACGCTAACGCTCACCAGCCGGACGGACGGTTCCCTGACTGCAGAGACGGATCAGAGGGTCAGCCAAGATGCCTTTCTCCGAGCTGTATTTTAACGTTGATAACGGCTACCTGGAGGGGCTGGTCAGGGGGTTTAAGGCTGGAATACTGTCCCAGGCGGATTATTTAAACCTCGTTCAGTGTGAGACCCTCGAAGGTGAGTTCAAACGGATGCTAGCTAACGGCTAATAGCTAGCTGCCAGGGCTAATTCCACTGGCTAACGTTTGCTGTCATTCTCAACGCTAACGGTTTGCATCAACGATAAGCGGCTGCTTAAAATCGTAATATTCAAAACGCCGCTCTGAATTATTGTCACTTAGTGTCACTAATTCAACTACAAGTCGATAACTTGTACAAGAGAAGGCGAACATTTATTCTTTCAGCTTCTGAGATTTAGCTAGCTGGCTAGTGCTGGCTAATGCTGATATAAGTCAAGCAAATGTAAGTAAGCGTTCTGTCCCCTATTGATCAATGACGGATTTTTTAGAGGAAGTGAAATTACATTAGGAAGAGATTTTACACTACTGCGTTAGACACAGGCGTCACACTTTCGACAAAATGCCATGTTAGCTTTAGCTAACGTTAGCTCCCTTTCGCTGACGCTCTCGCAGTTTTATTATGGTCGTCAACGCCTGAACTGAGCGCTAGTGACCGTTTGTCAGTAAACATTAATTTAACTCTGACTTTATTGCAGTTAAGTTCTTCTTTTCTTGTACAGGTGAGCAAAACTGTCTGTTAAAGGTCATACGTGAAGATTATTAATCACAATGCACGTCCTCTTACATCAAGTACATTAGTGTTGCAGTTATTACTCATTTCAGTAGTTTCATATGAACAGTCTGCATTGCCACACAGTAATAATGTGACTTGAACACCAGAGATGAAATGTCCACTGTGATAGTATACTGACGCAATGTCAAGTCAGGTGAGGCGCTTTTTTTTATCACAGTGAATTCAAAGCCAATGGCTGCTTGGTGTTTGGGAAACCAAATCTAAGACCACTGTCTTAAAATCTGGAAAGCTGGTGAGGTCTCGTCTTTGTTGCTGTGTGACTGATTGTGAATGACGTTGTCCTCGCACTTGTGTGTGTTCTGTCCTCACCAGGTTAACAGTGGGGTTAGCAGTGAGGCAGACAGTGGACAGCGCATAGAGAAGTGGACATTATAAATTGGGTGGAAAAATAGTAAAATGACCCTTGAAAAGACTGCAGCATGCTCTGGAGAATGGTCGACAGCAGTGCAAACTGCACAGGATTTGTACAAAATTGGCTAAAATGTCCAGTGGAAGTGGTTTGGTCCTGAGTCATGTTTTCAGACATGTTGATGACAATTCTTGTCTTGTAGCTTGAATTTAGGTTTCTTTTGCAGTTGGAAACACCAATCAGAACAAGGCTTTGTAATCAGCTGTGCTCTCTCTGTCTCTGCGACTCCCCTGCAGATCTAAAGCTCCACCTGCAGAGCACAGACTATGGCAGCTTCCTGGCAAACGAGGCATCTCCTCTCACTGTGTCCGTCATCGATGACAAGCTGAAGGAGAAGATGGTGGTGGAGTTTCGTCACATGAGGAACCAGTCATACGAACCGCTGGCCAGCTTCATGGACTTCATCACGTAAGCAAAAAGCTGTCATGTTGAAATAAGTAAGACTTTAATTAATGTTAATGTTCTCTTATGTCGCTGCCGTGAGCTCATTTTTCACTGTATGTTCTGTTGGATGCTGCTTCATTGTAAGTGACTGACGCTTGCTTGGGGACATTTGCAATTTCAAGGTGCTTTTATCTTTACGATGACATCATCACATCATGTTGAAATATTCTGGATGTCTTGCTGTGATGTACTGGAATACATCCCCCCAGAATTAGAGCTGATGCAGAACTTTTCCATATAAAGGACGCTGTGAAAACCATCATTTGATAAGTGAACCTGATGATGTACATGTGTGAAAGGGGCCTTTATTTGCAGGTTTGTTTGCTTTTAATAAAGGAAATGACATCAAGCGATGTTCATTCATGAATCCATAATCTACATAGTTACCAGTCATCCTGTGAACTTGCTGAAGGGAAAGTTGTTGATACACACAGATGCACAACAAACTCTAATGAAGTTAACATTAAATTGTTGATATTTTATTTAAGTACAAGTGTCACATACTTTGAATCACTCAGGACAGTTTTACAACTGTCTGTTACAACAGCTGAGACAGCCACTGGTTTGAGTTCACTGTTCAGTGTTACCTGAAAGTGCACTGCAATGAATTTCATTGATGCATTGTGAAAGAAAGGTGACTAAGCGCTCATAGATTTGCTGTCTGAGGCAAGTTTCATGTCCCTGCAGGTTGTTTTTTATTCTGTGCTGAAGTGGAAGGTTGGTTAAGAAAAGATCCTGCTACCACACCGACAGCAGAAACGTAGAACTGGCTTCTCCACTGTTTCACAATAACTCCTGCTTTGCGCCTTCAGGTACAGCTACATGATCGATAACGTCATCCTGCTGATCACGGGCACCCTCCACCAGCGGGCCATCTCTGAGCTGGTGCCAAAGTGTCACCCGCTGGGCAGCTTCGAGCAGATGGAGGCGGTCAACATCGCCCAGACCCCCGCCGAGCTTTACAACGCCATCCTGGTGGACACGCCCCTGGGTGGGTGCCTCAGCATGAACTGCTTATTGAAGCAGATGAGGATGTGAAAACTGAAGAGTAATGTCTGCCGCAGAACAGAAGATGGCAACGCAGCCGAAAGCAACATTCAACACTCCTTCTTTCTCTTTTCGTTTCAGCTGCTTTCTTCCAGGACTGCATATCTGAGCAGGACTTGGACGAGATGAACATTGAAATCATTCGTAACACGCTTTACAAGGTAGAAATATGAGGAAAAAACAGTGCATTCAGAACATAATAGATCTAAACATTAATTAAGCGACATAGATTAAAGACAGTGTGGATTGAGATTAGGTTTATGTTACAGTTTGAGAATCATTTCTTCTTAAACAAAAAATATTCTAGTTGATGATTTTTGTCCTTGTATTTGTTTCTGGTTTCTAAAATGCACGTTAAACCTCGTCCTCTCAGGCTTACCTGGAGGCTTTCTACAAGTTCTGCTCCAACCTCGGAGGAACCACAGCCGACACCATGTGTCCTATTCTGGAGGTGAGTCTCTGCTCTGTTTTCTGTCTGATGGGTGAACACACACTCGTGCACACACAGTCGTGGAGGACGTCGGCCTGAATTAGAACATGAAGCACCAGCAGGAAGTTCTGGAGTTTCACTGATATGAACAAGTTTGTCACATTCAGGCTCCTTGAGTTTGCAGTTTGTACCATTTTGTGTTTTATTGTATTGATTTCTGTTGCTACATCAGATTATTGTTGGTTTCTTTGTAGATAAAAGAGCTTGGTCTGTACCAGCTCTATATGGAAAGTGTCCTGAGATAACTTCTGTTGTGATTTGGCGCTATACAAATAAAATTGAATTGAATTGAATTGAATTGAATTATTATATTAAAATGGATGTGATGAGTTTAAGTGTTAAAGGAGGGTTGGTGTGTGTATGAACATGCTGTGTTTCTGCTGTGGATTAAAATATCAGCTCAGTCTCTTGTTGTTGCTCCTCTGACTGATCTTCTGTCTCTGCTGCAGTTCGAGGCAGACAGGCGAGCCTTCATCATCACCATCAACTCATTCGGCACAGAGCTGTCCAAGGAGGACCGCGCCAAGCTCTTCCCCCACTGCGGCAAGCTTTACCCAGAAGGCCTTGCTCAGCTGGCCCGGGCAGATGATTACGAGCAGGTCAAGGCTGTGGCTGATTTCTATCCGGTAAGTGCAGAAGCCCGCTTTAAAATGTAACCACTGACATCCTGTCTGTCTTTGGACCGATCGCTCAGGTTTTTCTGAATGAAGTTAAGACAAACCCGTCAGTGTACCTGCCAAACTGTGCATGATTAGAACCTGCAGAGACGCTTTGAAATCAGCTGAGGGGCTCCGTCTTGTTCGGTCGTGTCTCTCCTGTTACTGTTTGCGTGGAACAGTCTTAAAAAACACCGCCAGTGGCTCTGAACTCGACTCTTGTCCTTCAGGAGTACAAGCTGCTGTTCGAGGGTGCCGGCAGCAACCCGGGCGACAAAACACTGGAGGACCGTTTCTTCGAGCATGAGGTGACACACTCGATCAGACACACACTAACTGCATGCGTTGCACTGCATGCATGCAGCATGCAGCTGCACTGTGGCTCCATCGCGGCTCCGCTGGGGTTCATTTTATAGCTTTTACAGGAATAAATATGCTTTTAAGATGCTTCATAGCTGAACTTGAATATTGAAAGAATTATGACCGCGAAACATGCTGAGAGGGACAACTTGTCCTCTGGTGGACAAGCCATGTGATGGTGACAGTTTCTAAATGACCTCAGACCTTCTACCAACGATACCTGCAGTAAGCTCATATCATAAAGTGTGAAAGTGAAGGTAGTTTCCTGTCTGTGGAGTTATTAGATGTCATCATCTGCTCTGTGGTGTTTGCCCACTCCTCTTCCTCTTCCTCTTCCTCTTCCTCTTCCTCTTCCTCTTCCTCTTCCTCTTCCTCCTCCTCGCAGGTGAAGCTGAACAAGCTGGCCTTCCTCAACCAGTTCCACTTCAGTGTCTTCTACGCCTACGTCAAGCTGAAGGAGCAGGAGTGCAGGAACATCGTGTGGATCGCAGAGTGCATCGCCCAGCGGCACCGCGCCAAGATCGACAACTACATTCCTATCTTTTGAGCCCCCCAGCTCCTCGTCCTCTTCCCGCCATCACGTCATTTTGTCTTGGACGTGTCTCCAGTCCCACCTGGGTGTGAAAGATTCTGATGGTTTGATGCTAAATGTCCTCCATTCTTCACTCGTAGGTGTAAATTGGTTCCACATTCCTCATCAAACACATAATCGACTTAAATACAGAGTTTAAACCTGGAGAAGAGCCTGATCCAACAGAGGTGGTTGGTGCTTGATATAATGAGCTTGCCGGGTTAATGGAGGCAACTCATTTGACTCTCAAACACATCTCTGATTGTGCAAACCTTCCGGCGCTCGGCGTGTTGTTTTGTGCAGCACGCCTTGCTCAGCCGACACATCAGCTGGTAAAACACCAGAGGAAGAATTTGCAATTCACTAAATCCTGGAATCAACTTGGCAGACGCCGGGAGGGAGAAGCCTCAGCAAACTCTCAGCCCAGCAAACACCAACCATCTGTTAGAGATCATGTTAATCACCAGGCACGTAAAACACTTAAAGCGTCAGTGTACTGTATGTTTTAGATTCAGTAAAAAAACATCAGTGAAAATCAGAGCCTCACACGAGCGCAGACATTCAGGCCGTCCACAGCAAAGCGGACATGAAGACATTCCTCCGTCTCCACCAGGTTCAATATAACCTGTATTTATTTCTGCTTTAGTGCTACATTCAGTCTGCATGTCTGATCATTTCTGTGTTTTCCCCCAAATCTAACGAGTGAAATGTGTGCGTCCCTCCCGTCTTAACTAGAATGTTGTTAGATATTAAAAATGCAGCAGCTGAACAGGAGCTTCCTTCCTCAGCGTCCCTGTTCCCGTGTTTCTGTAAATGAACGTACTGGAATGAGGCAAAATCTAGTGAGTATGTGACAGACTTAATGTTTAAAGTATACAAAGACAAAGAGATATTTAAAGATGATGGTATGATACTGTTTTTTGATGCTGTAAAATTTGATTTATTGCTGTTTTGATCTGTTGCTTGTGAAATTTGTATTGTAAATGTGACAAAAAATTAAACAGACTAAACTGCACCAACGCAGGTCTGGACAAATTTAAAAGACTCATCAAATGGTTTTGAATGTTTTCACGTGTTTGTGCAGGTGACAGAAATAGCAAAGTAAGAGATGCATCAGCAAACAGTGCAGTACAGTATGCACAGCGACACCTTTTCTCATTTTCCCTCAGCTGTAAAACTACAGTCGGACGTTTGCTTTGCAGCAGAGACGGCCAGCAGAGACTGTCCCTTAAAATGTCTAACATACGAATGTCTCCACAGCTGTCTGACAGGGTTTCCAGACTGTTGTACAGTAAATATTCAATGTAATCTAAGTGTCAGCGAGGCCACAGCCACGCAAGCAGCTCTGTGAGGTGGCGCTTTAGCTGCTGTTTATGCTAACGTCAGCATGCTAACCACAATGACAGCGTTAGCATGCTGGTGTTTAGTGAGTGTAAGGCTTACCATCATATGGTTTAGCATGTTAGCATGCAAGTACAGCTGAGGCTGATGGGATAAGCGTTTTTTTTGGAGGTATTTTGTCATAAATCCCTGAAGAGTTTCCTCTGAATTCAAAGAGGCTGAATCTGAATGAGTTTGTGTGACAACAGTTTGAACTTTGCCAAGTCAAAGGCCACTTACGAGCTTTTTCTGTAGCTTTCAACTGCAAATCATGAGCCCCCCTGTCATGGGGACGGAGTTCAGGCTCAGGTGTTCTGCCTTTATTATGGAGCAAAGATCAGAGCAGGTGCATGCATTTAATTAATCAAACTAAAACAAATTCAGACCTCTTATTAAATGTATGAAATAAACTGAGATTAGTTTCAATCAGGTACAAATATCTTTCTGTACTCTGACTCTGCACAAGCTGGACTCTTCAGGTTTAATTGGGTCCAATCAGGCCGTTCAGCTGCAGCTGCAGCATGAACCGTCTGCAGAGCCGTCAGGAAACCTTTAACTCTGACCAGAGAGCGTCTGAAACGACCTGTGAAACACGTCTGACCATGACTTTACAGCTGAAAACCAAAGCTGGTCTCTTTGACCTGCACTGCTCTGTGGGCCTGACCGACTGGGACATGGAGAAGGAGCTGAAACTGGCAACAACCACAGACCAGTTTTACCACGGTGATGGTTTTTCTTTGTAGTGTTTCAGCTCCTTCAAAGTGTGTGCAGTTTGTTGGTGTGTAAAGTTGTGTTAATCAATCGCTGATGACAGATGACAAGCTGAATGATCAATACGTGGTCCAGAGGCCGTCTGCAAGAGCCCCAAGAAGAAAAGATGAGTTCATTTGGTACGACAAAACGTCAGGTGAGCCGAGAGGCAAAGTTTTGAAATGAACGTCTGCGTTTAACGTCATCTCCATGCTAACACATTTTTTTTATCCTCAAGTGTCAATATTTCTTCCCACAATGCATTGTGTGCATCCTTCAGGCTTACAGGAATAGTCTGACAGTTTGGGAAATTCACCGTCTTGCTTTCTTGTCGAGCCTCAGCTGAGTTGATTGGTGCCTGTTGAACATGAAACTACAGACAGGCGATGGCTAGCTGAGCTTGTTTAGTGTCATTTTTTAAACTTCCTGCGAAGCCAAAGCAGCTGGTCCCCCTTCTGTTTTTATGCTAAGCTAACCATCCCCGGCTGTAGCTTCACATTTAACACACAGGTATGACTGTGGTATCCATCTTCTCCTGATGAGAAAGTGAATAAGTGTGCGAGTACTTCCCAAAACTATTCCTTTAACAAATGTGTTGCATTCATTTCCTTCTTTATTTTCAATATTCTGAAGCCTACAGTGTTTTCATCTTCATCCACTTCATCCTCATCCTTTATCGCCCTCTCTCTGATGAGGATAAAATGTTGGTCACATCTTAAAATGTTCAGCTGTTTGTTTCAGATCAGCCTCTCTCTGTCGGAGCTGTCACAGTAACGATGCCGCTGTCCTGCACAGTCAGCTGCTTGTTGCGCCACCTTGAACGTCTGCCACAGTTTTCTGTCCCTCAGACACCTTTGTGAAGCCAAACCTGTGGCTGTTGGTCAGTCCTAACATCGCCTGCCCCATCCAGTATGAAGAACGTGCAGCAGATGTGCAGACGCTCTCTGAAGCTGCTGAGGAAGTCCAAACAGCACTGCCGGACCCCGCAGAGACCCACGATGCTCCTCTCCAGGAGGAGCAGCTGCACTCCGTCTCCTCCTCCACTGACTACATGGTAAAGTGTTCACTGCAGACATCACTCTGGTCCTGTTGGACAGCTCCTGCATGTGTGTGTGGTGGCGTGTTTTAGTTTCCACTCACTTATCTCATGTATGCACGTGTGGACACACGACAGGACTGGTTACTCACAGAGCTACCAGTGGTGTTACACTACTCCACCTGATCTCCAGGTGGTAACACTCTAAAGAACGCAGCAATGCACCAACAACAGCGAAGAAGAAGAGGAAGACTGGAAGTTAGTGATAATGGGTGTAGTTCTGGATTTTGCAGTGCAGTCTGCTTGTGTTTACATGTGTATTAACATGCTTATTCTTATTTCACATACTAATTCCAGGTGTGAATGAGAAGGAGTTTGGCTGGACAGCTCAACTAAAGATATTAATTTAAGGTTATGCATGAGACAAAATGGATTTAAAAAATCCAGGAGAACACCACAAACACAGGATTCAATGCACCAGTTCAAGCAGTTTGAGAGTCTGATGTAATCTTTCCCGTCCCTGACCATCAGCTCACGAATGAAGACGTCTTCTTTCAACCAGCCAAGAGCCGACCGAAGGGACGGACCGCGAAGGCCAGGGTGAGAACGCTGGGGATGTAACTGGGGATGTGCTTTTTAACACAGATTCCCTGTAAGTTTGAGCTAAAGTGTGGAGGTTGGACGGGTTCATTTGTGCGCTGTAGGAATATTAACAATGAAAACTGCCATGCAGGAGCACTTTAAGTGGATTAACAGGCTTTTAAAGGGCTTCTGCCTCCTTCCAGGACAGTAAGACCGTGAAGCCAGGATGCTGGCCTCGTCCGCCAGTGAACTACTGCATCCTCATCGCCCTGGCGCTGAAGAGCAGCCTTTCTGGGAGCCTCAAAGTCCAGCAGATTTACCACTTCACCAGGTCAGAATGTGATGTTTGCTGAACAGCAGAGGAGTAAAGGTGCCATCCCCTGAGATTACACGACTATCTGTCGCTTCATTCGATGGCACCTCATCAGACATTTTTGAAGTTGCAGCTGAATTTCAGCAGCATGTCGCACCGTAGCCTGTTTTTGGGTTTGAGCTCTCCCACGTTCCTCGTCCCTTCCTGTCCTTTCCCAGAGAGCACTTCCCCTTCTTTCAGACAGCTCCAGATGGCTGGAAGAACACCATCCGACACAACCTGTGCTTCAACAGCAGCTTCCGCAAAACCTGCAACCAGCTGTGCAGAGACGGCAAGAGGAAGTCGTGCTTTTGGCACCTGACTCTGGACGGCCAGCGGCGGCTCAAGGACGACATCCGCACGCTGACGGCAGAAACCCTGAAGCAGCTGGAGAGGAGCATGTCCCGCCCAGGTGAACTTAATAAAGATTAATCTGAGGACATGTCG
This sequence comes from Chaetodon trifascialis, assembly GCF_039877785.1. NCBI lineage: Eukaryota > Metazoa > Chordata > Actinopteri > Chaetodontiformes > Chaetodontidae > Chaetodon > Chaetodon trifascialis. Next base: position 2,892,801 of record NC_092056.1, read on the forward strand.
GCGTGTTAAAACACCGGCGCTGACTTGGCCCTCCTTCTTTACTGAGCAGACGAACCACAGCGACCTGCGACCTCAGCTCACACTGCTGCAGTAACTTAACATTATACACCAAGTTTCAGGGAATGAAGCAGTAATTGGATGGTTCTAATTATTTATCCAAATAAACAAATTACTACAGAATACTTTGGCGCCTGCTGGGCTTTGTAGATATGGGCCAGTGCTGATTTGAATCTCAAAGCGCAGCAGCAGCAGCACACCTAAAACAAGTGAAACTGAACTCTCAAAGTATTTGAATGATCCCTGTGGTAAACTGTGTTATTCTGTTCCAAACATCTTATTAAAACGCTTTAAATGTTAAAACTTAGTCAAACGAGTTGCTGTATGTGACAGATGGAACATATCACTAACAACTGTTTTGTCTATGTTTCAGATGTCATTCGGGCTTTGCTTGCTCAGTGATTGCAGCTGCAGAAGGGATCAGAGTTTAAATGGATGCATAATAAAACTTTACTGTGCATGCAGAGAGTTTCTTATGCTGCATATTATTTATGAAGGTATTTTGTTTCATTTTTGTGAATATTTGAAAACTCTGAAGAACACTTTGATTTATTTCTAACTGAAAAAAGTTCAGTCAAGTGAAGATATTTGCACAAAGTTATCGGTTAAATGTTTGTGTCTGGTCACGTGTTTAGTCGGGCTTGTTCTCGCAACAAATCCTCCAGATTAAAGGACAAAAAGTATTGTTTGTTGATAGAATGACACTTTGACCGATCAACATTTGTTTGTACCCTGAAAAAATACATTATATAGTGAACATAATTTAATGAGTGGATTTACTCATAATTAAAAAAAAAAATGTTAAAGACAATTATTTAGCTTTTTGTTTTTAGTGTGTAGGATTTCATGGCATCTAGTGGTGAGGTTGCAAATTGCAACCAACTGAACGCCTCCCGCCTCACCCTCCCCCTGATGAGGCTGCTAAAAATGCGAAAGGTGCCCTGTAGAGCCGCCGTTTGGTTTGTCCATTCTGGGCTCCTGTAGAAACATGGCAGTACAACATGGAGGAGGACCTGTGATAGAAAGAGCTCATTCTAAGGTAAAAAAAGCAGCAAAATGCTTTGTATTATCAGGTGATCATAAAAAACTCTGACCATGACAGCATCGCCTAACTTTTCCACGGCCACCAGAGGGCGCCGACACTCAAACATAAACATGTCGCTTTGGGGCACTTGCTGAAACTGATTGTGCATTCGTCTTGGAAGAACAGTCTGTTTTCAACATGTTTGTGAACAATTTGCTAAATAAGTTGGGTTTTTTTTTCACACCAAGTCCATTAAGTTTACAAGCTAGCGGCTAAGTTAGCCAAATTATTAGGTGAGAGCCACCAATGACCAATCATTCACTCCAATGGTCATGAAAAGCCTGGAAAAACTGATTCTACCAAACCTGAACACCATCCTGCTGCCAGCTGTTACACTGCCAGCTGGACCCGCACCAGTTTTCCTTCAGGGCCAAACGAGGTACAGAGGATGCTGAGGGATGTCCAACATCTGGAATCAACGGGCAGCTTCAGGTCATACTTCAGATGCTCTGACACTGACATGCTCTCACTAATAACAGCTCTGTTACAGCCCATCAAGACTCCATTTCTCCCTGCACACTGAGGTGCAGTGATAACTACCTGCAGCTGATCCAGACAAAGGAACATTGGAACATCAAACGCACCGTGGGCAGCTGTGTGTAACACAGTGGACAATTACATCATAGTCCGACCGATACTGGAATACTGAGGCCGATACTGAAATCTGTTGATGATATATTGGCCGATATTCATTTTCTTTGACAAGGCTCACTAGAAACGACTCAAACATTTTTTGTTACATGCTCACACCCAGTTCAGTGCACCATGAGCTGTGATGCAGAACAGTGACTGAAGTGCTCTCGCTTCATTTGCCAACAGTCAAATGGGGTGTGGAGGTGCAGCGACGGGGAGCTGAGGGATGATTTAAGTGTGTGTGATAGTCAAATGATTGTTGCGATGTGTTGAACTTGAAGTAGTGAGAAGTTGGACTTTGCTGGACTCAGCTGGACTTTGGAGGCTCATCGAGCAGCATCAGGTGTTTCTCACTGAGCAGAACAGCACATCAGGACAGGTGAGACACAGGTAACACTCACTCCATTGATAGCTTACAAAGTTTTTGTAGATTTGTGTCCATTAGTGTTGTTTTTTTATGGTCCTCTTACAGGCAGTGAGCCAGTCAATTTGAGTGAAATCATGATTTTTTCACGTCCACCATCATAATATTCACAAATTTGCTGCGGTCTCTAAACTAGTCGAGGCATTAACTCTCTCTCAGTGCACATAAGAGCACAGCTTGGTTCAAAGTGATGTTCTCTACACAACAGAATTCTGATGATGGTGATGATGAAGAGCGGCCTCTCAGGACTCTTCCTCCTCCTCCTCAGCAGCAGTGTGCCTGTGCTGGGGTCAGTGGCGAAGAGGATTTACAAATACTTTCCATTTCATTTCAAATGGCAGGACGCTCAGAATTACTGCAGGAGGTGAGCGCTGCTTTTTATTCACATTATCAGCAACAGCTACGAGAAGCTAAAGTCTGCGTTCAGACCCAGTGAAGCTTGAATGTGACGTAAATTACACAGAATAAAAGAGTGAGGTGGACAAACGAACACAGCGCTTGGGGCTTAGTCATGAACCAAAGTAACTTGACAAAGTGAAGCTCTGATGGTAGCAGAGGAACCTCAGGGGAACATGAATGTGTGAGCCAAATGTCATTGAAACCTTTCAAATTGATATTCCAATCAAAACTGTAAACGTCAAAATTCAAGGTAAGGATGGACCGCATTCAGTGTCCGAGGCAAGCGTTCTCCTTTTACAGTCAAAACTTCTCAACGGTTTGTCCTGTATGCAACAGAATGAGGTATAAACAAACAATATTCAATATTCTTCTCATTATTATTGTTAGTACTCGCTGAAGATAGCTGTATTGTGTCTGTGTGCTAACTGAGGCTCAAACAGGCTCCTGTAGATTCCTTTTTAACATTTCACACATACAATACTATTTATCCTGTGGCTTGGCTGAATACTGCGTCCACATTTCCCAGTAGACTGAGCTAATCAACATTTTAAACTCAATATGTAATCGATAGTCTTCTTGCATTAGTCCACTGTCTTGTTTGAAAATGAGGTGCTTCTATGAGGAGTCCCATCACACCCATCATCACATCCATATATTGGCTGGACTGGTCCCCACAGAGGCTGCTGCAAAGTTCCATATCGTGCAGGCGCGACGCTGCAGTTCATGAACACCTTTGGCGTTCATCAAACGTAATGAATAGTCACAGAGTCACAGAGCGCCGTCTCTTCCACTGTGAGGTTGACATTTGTCAATTACTGGATGGATTACCAGGAAGTTTTAAGACATTCATGTTCCCCTCAGGATGAACTGTCATCACTCAGCATCAGGTCAAAGATTCAGTTTGTCCAATACTTTGTTTTATGAGCATAATCTGTAAAAACATCCCATCACCTTCAGCTGTAGTTAGCTTGATGCTGATTAGCACAGGGTAGAGCACAAAACATCCTTTACTGTGAATGCAATTTGGTTTTCAGTCAGCTGCATTGTCACTAAACTTCTCTTGTCCAAATAGGTCAGCTCACTACACTGACTTGGCCACAATCTACATGAATTCAGAGGCAGACCAGTTTAACTTGAGACCATATTATGCGTGGATCGGCCTGCACAAGTCAGACAGTGTCTTCGGGTCTTCCACATCTAACTGGATTTGGACTAATGGACAGGGAAACACCCTTAACGTCTGGGCGTACGGCGAGCCAGACAGCGGTGAAACCTGTGCTTACATCCATTACACCAACAGAAGGTAAAGGGAGACGCTCATGTGGTGTGTAAGTATGTGTTTTTGCACGTGAGGCAGATTCACTTCGAATCACATGTATTTGATAGCGTTTTTCCCAAGTCGTCAAAGTTATTGTCCTGTCTCAATGCAGGTCCTGATTGACGTCTTGACAAATTGCTTTTCATAATATACATAAATTAATGGAAACTAATGGCGGCCAGCAGTGTGGTGGCCGAGCGAGCTCAGTGCTCTGCAGCTTAAAGCTTCGAATCATGAGCGACGGAGTCGTACAAAAACACACAGTCAGAACAGTTACGGCTGGATTGACCATGTTTCTTTATCTGTGTGGTCTTTTCACTGGTTTGAGGTGGGCGACGCTCTAATGGATGGAAGTCCATGACTCTTCATTTCCCAACAATCGGGAATTCACCACAACTGGATGAAAATCTTTTGACAGTTGGTCGGTTGTTCGGTCGAGTTTCAGGCCACTGCCAGTCAAATCTGATAAAAACACACACAGACACACACACACACATCCCTCAGATTTTCAGTCATTCAGTGTTACTCAATAATGCGAACAGAGCATTTCCTGCAGAACAGATTTGCACCGTTTCAGTTTTTTGTTTTTTGTTTTTTTTTTGCAGTTCGTGTCTTAATGCTGTATATGTGTTGCTTAATTTGCTTGTGTTTTGTCTATTTGCATGTGTTTGCACTGCATTGAGCTCTCTGTCACACCATGTAGGAGAGAAGACAACTCAAAAATCCAAAGCGTGATTGGATTTGGAAAGTAGTCATCGGTGGTGCAAACTGTTTATTTGTCATAAAGGATTAAAGATATCAATCCAAATATGATTAATTCAACTGTAAACAGGCTCGAATACTTTTTGTCTAAAAATTGAATTTATGCATCAAATTCTTCCTCTTTGTAATTTTGTTGTTTGTGTTTCACCTGAAAGGCTTTATGCCAACAATTGTGGAAGCTCTTTCTTCTTCTTCTGTCATGAGCTCAATCAAAGCAACATCGTCCACACATTTATACCACAGCCAATGACAAGGTTTCAAGCTCAGCAGTACTGCAGGGAGAACTTCCTCGATCTGGCAGTTTTCAAAGACAGCTCCGTCCTGAGCTCTGTGGTCACGCAGCGGGACTTTCCAGTCTGGACTGGACTGCATAGAAATGGTAAAGACAAACACGACAGCCATGGTGCTTGAACTGTTGTTATGTGTCCAGTAGAGAAACTCATCCATCATTGTGCTCTTTTCTGAGATGGGGTCACCAACTCAAATAGCTGAACATCCGTCTCGTTAGCCTCTTTAGTCAATTCACTTGCCTCATAATGAAATCCTTTGAAAAAAAAACTGGAGACACAGCTGCTATATTTTTACTCTCAGTGCAGTTTACCCTCTGTCTCAAGCCATTAAGGTCATGATGGATAGTTGTGACAATCTGTAAAGACAGAGATCATGTGTGTGACTAAAGCTTAACATCTGCTCTGCAGGGAACACATGGAAGTGGAGCGCAGGGTCGTCAGAGTACAGAAAATGGGCGTCGGATGAGCCGGGGAGCAACGGCGACTGTGTCGCCATCTCCTCTAAGACAAAAGTGATGACCACCCAAAAGTGCTCCGCCCTGTTTCCCTTCATCTGCTTTTGGGACAATGTGGTCCTGGTAAAGGAGAACAAGTCCTGGGAGGAGGCGCTGGAACACTGCCGAACCCTCAAGTCTCCCGGCAATTCCAAGCTTAACTTCGAGCTGGTCAGCGTGGATCCTGGGGATGAACACGACTACATGATGGGCAGGGTCAGCGGGGCCAGCAGCGAGAAGGTGGGGTCATATTCAGTGACACATAGAAGAAATGAGATCTGTTTTATAGGTGCTATGTACTAAGCTGCTATATGCAGAGCTCTTAAAACATGTTGGGAAAAAACAAATTAAAAGCATCCATGTAAGCAGCCAAACGGGCTGATACTGGAGCAACATAGTCCGATATCAGAGTTTTCCTTATCAAACCTACAGTTAGGGACGTCCTGAGTCCAATAAATCAGATGGTTTATTGTAGTTTCATTGTTCCACTGACTGTTGCTATTGCATCTAACTGAATGTCACTGGTTATCATCCCTCCATTATTTATACTTGCTACTCCTGTGCATGGGGGGTGCTGGAGTCTATCCCAGCATGCTTTAGGTGAGAGGCAGGGTGCAGGTAGCCAGTCTGTAATATAGCTAACACATACAGACGAACAGAGAACAACTAAGCCAAAAGATTCAAACTCAGGCCCTGAGACCAGATGAAAACAAGCTTTTCACCACAGTTGGTGCAATAAATGCACTGTTCCTGTTAAATACGCGATAAATAAATGAAGAATATAATTGAAGGCAAACAGAAAATCAAACGAGGAAGACATCACTGTCCAACATCACTGTCCACACACCAGTGATCTTCAAGAAATCTTTGTTGCTCTCAATAATCATCATTAATCCTCAGGATCACATGGATGTATCATAAGCACTGATTACCAGACTCTAAGATGGTTCCAGTTTGTTCCAATAAAAGCTTCTGACCCTCCACATATACCAAAGAAAGCTTCTTCTCTGGTTTGCTTCTATGTTGTACCCGCTGCTCATTAGCATCTCTTTCCCTGTGAGCTCCAGCCAGGCCCATAAACTGCACACAGACATGACATCATGTACATGAAAATAGCTTTTATGGGCTCTTGTACACATTTTAAACCTTAATGGTTTGAATAATATTATTGACCCTACTGATAGCATAAAGTTATAATCGACCCTGTCTGGAGGGTCGATTATAGGAGTCCTGTCAACAGGCTGATGGACGTCTCTTTCATGATGGTGCTCTTTGAGGAAAATGTATTGTGGACAGCAGGGGATTTGTTTTGTCACTGTCCCAGGTCTCTTAGTTCAGGGGTTCCCAAACTTTTCCATGCCATGGCCCCCCAAACAGCATTAGCTTCTGACTGGGGACCCCCTTTGCAAACCCACCGACAATGCTACAAAATATGTAAAGAAACATCAACTTTTAGAATGATTTTCTTACTTTTATTCACTATTCAATAAGTATTACATTCGTTTAGCATAAGAATATTAACGAACATGTTTTCAACACTGTATTATATTCCCACTGAATAATGAACTTGTCAGCAAACTGTTGACAGACAAGAACAGAACAAAAGAAATCAAACCTCTCTCAACTGTGTGTGTGTGTTCACTATTCAATAATTATTATATTTGTTTAGCATAAGAATAATATTAACTAACATGTTTTGCTTTTTTGCTTTTTTTTCTTAACTTCCCCCCAATTTTCTGAGGCCCCCCTAGCGCCCCCTGGCGGCCCCCCACTTTGAAAACCACTGTCTTAGTTCACCAATGGAGGTTCATTAGTTGTTTCCTCTCCTCAGGTGTGGACAGGCCTCCGTTACCTGGCCGGTCGTTGGCTGTGGATGAACAAGTCGAATGTGTTGTCCTCTAATCTGACCGTCTGCCCCCTCATGGGGCGGCACTGCGGAGCTTTATCCAAGAAGGACACTGGCAGCGTGGAGCCCGCTGACTGTTCGCAGAAATTGAACTTCCTGTGTTACAGCATGTAATCCCATCACTACCATCATCTGCATCAGGGTGGTCACTAACACATCCCCTCTGCACCCACCAACTTTATGCTCACATGTCAATGCAACAACAGCTTGTTGTTATTGGATGTTATTGTATCTGCATCATTGTTCTTGACAAGTCTACTAACTCAATATTTAACAAGTGGGTCTCTCAGGGACTTCATCATGTATCAGCTGAGTAACAAATGTGCTTTGTAAGTCCTAAAAATGATCTGAAATGTATCGATTTCAGACTGTAGTTGTTTGTACGTAGCTCAGTAGATATGGCTGTAACACAGACCAAAGCTACTCATTCTGTCTGCACAGACCCAACTGCAGCGATGTTAAAGGGATAGTTGATTTAATACTAAGATGTTTGTCTGTAGACTCATTTTCTAAGACATCCAGACTGTTGAAAGGTTTAATAAAATCACTGATCTATTAGGAAAAATGATCAAGATGTTTCGGCGTTCATCCGTACAACAGCATCAGTTGTAAAAAGCAACAAGAAGTGACTCTCACAACGAAGTTACCCGACGCTTGGTGCTCAAAAGGTCATGAGAACACCACTGCAAGGCAACGGCAACATGGGCGCCAAAAGACTCCTTGTTGTTGTATTCCTTAGACATGGTATAAAATTATGAAGAAAAACTACAGGACAAAATTAATTTATCATCCAGCATAAAATGAACTTGCAGGCTTCTACAATATAACGTAAACAAACACGTCACATCTCATGTTCATACACTCTTCTCACAAATATGGTCACGTCCAACTTGGCAAGTCATGAACCTAAATTTTAGCAGACTTTCTGAATTACTGTTACGACTCGAGGGAGGTGAATAATATTCACCACATGACAGCGTAGCAGACAGCCTGAGCACTAGTTACAGCAACCAGCAAGCTAGCTAGCCACCAAACAAGCAAACATTAGCAAACAACTTCCAAAATACTCTAAACTGGAATATTGATTTTATTGATTGAATACATTCAATGTACTACAATTTACTACATGTAGTAAACAATGGAAAAACAAGATATCTGTCACATTAACTAGCTACAAAAACAGCCTCAAAACATGTGGTGTTGAGCTGTCTCTTGCTAACAAGCAGGCTAGCATTCTCTCACAGTACCAATAACATAGAGGGCTGTGGCCAGCAAGTTAGCTAGCTAACAAATGAGCAAACATTAGTCAACAACTTCCAAAATGTTCTAAATTGATTGAATGTAGTAAACAATGGAAAAGAAGATATCTGTCACATTAACTAGCTACAAAAACAGGCTCAAAACATGTGGTATTGAGCTGTCTCTTGCTAACAAGCTAGCAACCTTGCTAGCATCTGCCTTCAATTGCAATAACAATAACATAGAGGACTGTAGACATCATGTCAAAAGTTTGTCTTCAGCAATATTTCATGAATAAGTGAATTGATGATGGATCACAGTATTTTCTATTCACGATTTATTTCAATTTTTTCCATATTTTGTAATGATATTCAAACAGTTGGTTGTTGTTATCCTTGGTTGGGTTATGATCATACATTTATTAGCTTTTCATTATTTTGACGACATTAGCTCCATAAATCAATCCTTTATGTAAAAACACATCCTGAGTGATTTCCTATGGCCACGGTGAACTTCTCACACGGCTGTGCGAAGCAGAGACAGACGACTCCAGAAAGTGCTCATAACTCACCGTGAACCATGTACATGTTTTAATGGAAACACTGGAGATGAAACTGAGCCCTGTCAGTGATCAGAGGGTTGGTGTGCAGGGAGACATATCTGTAAATCACTGCAGTCAGCTGGACCAGGATCAGTGCTGGCAGGCCAACACACACACACACACACACACACACACACACACACACACACACACACACACACACACACACACACAAAGCATCTCCAGTATAACAGATATGTGTGTGCTGGGATCACTCTCCTGCTATCTTGGGAGTGAACGAAAAGGTTGTAATTTTGAAAACAGATAAGTTAAAATGAGCTCGGGGATATTTGGAATGTATTAGGAGCTTGATGGAGGATACGGAGTTAGTGTGATTGGATTTTTCTGTTTTTGTCTTTAGCGGCTAATCCCTCTCTGAGTTTAATGAAGCTGGCAGCCACTCAGACACGAATGTTTCACAGATGTGTCATAGGCTTGTTATGAGCGAGGGGTGGGAACCTTTCCAGGAGGGCTCTGTGTGCGTGTGCGTGAGAGAAACTGCAGAAAACAAATGATCTGACTTCATTTCAATGCACTCGGTAGTTTTTGGAGATGGCATGAATGTGCTGCTCCTCTGAATGTGAGCAGAAAGCAGTCGGTCTTGGGGTGCAATGAAAAACTGGACTTGATTGACGTCCAGATGAAAAAGCATTTTAAGAGTATTGAGCTTCTGTCTGGTGACGTATTTCTAAGTGAAGCAGGATGGACAGGCGGGACACTGGGAGGAATTTGATCTGAATGTTGAAAAGTGTTCTTTAAAAAGGTTTTAAATCACTGAAATAGTCTTCAGTTATGAATGAGGACTTGATGTTGCTGCAGGTGATCTTTTTCATTTGTCATTCAGCAAGTGAGTCCAGTTTCTGTGGTTTCCACAGTCAAGAGGAGATTAATATGGATTAGAAATGAAGTGGAAAATTGGGCAGTTAAGGCAGATGATTCATTTTCACCTTCACGTTTGGAAAAGGTGACGTGAGAGTTGGTTTATTTTGTAGATACAGATACAGACACTGTAGTCTTCAACTGTTGTAACTTGCATGCAACTAGAGCGTCTTTAACTCGTAGAAAGTGTTTGTGTAGTTACTCTCACTGCCAGAAGGGGGAGACAAAGGTTCCACACTGCAGGATCCCAACTTTCCTTAACTAATAGTTCATAATTAAGGATCTGACATATTTAAAAAGCATTTTACCTCATAAAATAAGAAAACAGAGATTCATAATATAATTCTCTGGTGGGCCAAATCAAACCTCATGGTGGGCCAACTGTGGTCCGTGGGCCTCACCTTGAACAGCCCTGCACTAGAGGAAAAGGTGTACATGATGTGCGTACCATGAATATCTGTAGAAAAGTTCATGTCAATCCATCCCCTTAAGATGTTATTGTATGCACCTGAGTGACGGATCGACCATTCAAAGAACAGCGTTGCCATACTCAGCGCCGCAGAGCTGAGCAGCTAGCATCGCTAAAGACTGTGTCAGGGGGGTGAAAACTAATAAAGAACATGAATTACGTCGACAGGAAGGGTTTTCATCCACTTCATGTTGCTGAACACTCTTCCTGTAATAAATTTTATGATAGCACATCTTTGCATTAATCAACAGAAAAAAGCCATTGTCCCGAGGCAGCGTTTCCTTCCGAGCTGTGCGCCTCCTCCAACGAACTCTGCCAACTTCAGCCTCCTCGGCTTAGCTGTTGAACGCTTCTTGACGTCACTGGCTTTCAATCCGTTCCCTCATCTGTATGGGTTGGCGGCGGCTGCTTTCCTGCATATGACGGCGTCTTTACGGGGCAGCTGGCAACGTTTACTGCAACGAGGGAGGCTGACCGAGAGGAAAGAGGAGAGCTGCAGCCTTCAGGCCGACACTCATAATGAAGCTCTCAAATACAGTTAACTTATTAAGCAGTAATGTGCCTAAATTTACACAGTATGCAAAGAGTAAACACTGGATTACACTCAGATACAACACAAAGGCAGTATGAAAGCAAGCAAAGTCAGTGGAGAGAGCAGAGGCAGGTTCACTCCAGGTGACATGAAGTGAGGAGGCACATCTGCTCGAACTGAAAATGTTTTAAATTTTCATGGCGCAAGAAAATCTGCATCCAATCAGCCTGTTTGCTGAAGATCTACACACTGTCTACACTGATCCGCACCCAGTTTGCAACCATAACTCAACCAGACACACACGATGAGGATATTCCAGCAAGGAGGGATCAATCTGAAATGAACTAAACTACATTAAATCCACATGAATCAGGATCACTGTGAATGATCTCCAGCTATTCAACATCACTGACAAATTATTGATCAGTAGAAAATATGTTGAAATAGAAAACCCTTCATAGTGTATTGTAGCCTGTTCACTGCACGAGGTCGCAGGGGTCCTCAACTGCATTTGACCAATGGCCAGAAAATACTCAGCCGGAGACTCAATACAACAGTTGGCCAACAAAAATAAGCCCAAGTGACGCCTCTTGCACCTCATAGACAAGCTTTGGGATTTGTCCAGAGCTCCAGAGGTTCCTCCTGTAGTCCGGCCAGCGGCCTGCTGTCGGCTCCAGGGAATGAGCTGCCTGGAGGAAGAACAGTTTGTGGCTGGTCCACAGAGTAGAGAGGATGGAGCTGGAGAGTAATCCAGTGGACTCAGGACGATCTGCACCTCTTCCACTGGTGAGTAACGTCCACGCATTTTCTGAGTTCATTACTATTCTGTGGGACAGATGTGGCCTGCAGGCCGTCGGTTTAAGATCACTGAGTTACTGGCTCGGTCTGGATTCACTTGTTCAGTCTGGTGAAATATAATACAGTTGTATACAGATATGAGGATATTTTCTTTGTTTATTAATGTACAGTATTTGTCAACAATCAAAACTTCTCCTATGTAGACACACTGTATTTTACTACAGCTGTGTTTCACTATATTGTCATTTCTTATGTGGATATGAGAACACACAGGAGGATTTACAGACAAATACATGAATAATATTTATATCTGCATTGCATTGCAGTATGTGAGAAATATTTTATTAGATGTTTACATACTATTTAATGCTCAGTGAGGGGTTTTAAGTAAAGTATTGTGATGGTTAAATCTGTCATTTCCATAACAAAGAATCCAGACAGATAGAGAGCACACATTGCATCCTGGCACTCTGTCCTGCCAGAAACGACCACTCGGGGGCGCCAAAGTTGGAAATTTGATAAACAGAATAATTCATCAGTAGGGCCACATTTTGTTTTTTATCATTTACTCTACTAGAACACACACACACACACACACACACACACACACACACTCCTGCTGATGGTTTCATGCTGATTTACAGTTGGTGGCAGCGATAACCTACAAGAGCTGCTGCAACATTTAAAGCTTAGTTTCATAAATACTTTATGCAGAAATAAAGAAACACAGTGTGTTTCGGTGAAAATAGAAAATGCAAAGCGCTGCTGATGATCTGAATGAAATGGAAGGAATCACTGTCTCTCAGCATGTCTGTATGTCTGAAGATGCAGAAGGTTCGTGCTAACAAGCAGTTTCTCCAGCTTTTATAAACAACAGCAAAGACTCACACTGAAACATAAAACCCCAAAATAATAAGATTCAGATAAGCAGAAATGCCCTTTAGCATATCTGAATCATTGACACTGTGTTCAGGGTTAATTCTGGAATATTTCAGCGTGTGTTGTGTTTTTGTGCTGCAGCTCTCTAAACTGAACTCCTCCTGTGGGGAAATATTGGAGAAAGTGTTGAAGCTGGCGTCCCTCACTGTCCCTCGCCGTCCCTCGCCGTCCGCCGTTACAACAGTCAGACTGAGTTAAGTGCTGTGGGAGTTGTTGCTGTGGAAACCGTTTTGTGGAGTGTTTGTGAGCGTTTCAGGCTCCTGTGGGATTTGGGGGGTGGGCGAGCGAGAAACAGTGTGTGTGTGTGTGTGTGTGTGTGTGTGTGTGTGTGTGTGTGTGTGTGTGTGTGTGTGTGTGTGTGTGTGTGTGTGTGTGTGTGTGTAAATCAGTGTTGGCTGGAAATGCCTCGGTGACCTAATGCACATCTGTGAGTGTTGGACTGATAGATGGAGAAAGTTTTAAAGACAAAAGCTTCACTTCTGAGAAGCAGAGTCTGAAACAGACAGACAGACAGACAGACAGACAGACAGACAGACAGACAGACAGACAGACAGACAAGCGGACAGACAAGCGGACAGACAGGCGGACAAACAGACAGACAGACGGACAGACGGACAGACAGACAAGCGGACAGACAGACAGACAGACAGACAGGCGGACAAACAGACAGACAGACAGACAGACAGACAAGCGGACAGACAGACAGACAGACAGACAGACAGACAGACAGACAGACAGACGGACAGACAGGCGGACAGACAGACAGACAGACAGACAGACAGACAGACAGACAGACAGACAGACAGACAGACAGACGGACAGACAGGCGGACAGACAGACAGACAGACAGACAGACAGACAGACAGACAGACAGGCAGGCAGGCAGACAGACAGACAGACAGACAGACAGACAGACAGACAGGCGGACAGACAGACAGACAGACAGACAGACAGACAGACAGACAGGCAGGCAGGCAGGCAGGCAGGCAGACAGACAGACAGACAGACAGACAGACAGACAGGCAGGCAGGCAGGCAGACAGACAGACAAACGGACAGACAGACAAATGGACAGACAGACAGACAGACAGGCAGGCAGGCAGGCAGGCAGACAGACAGACAGACAGACAGACAGACAGACAGACAGACAGACAGACAGACAGACGGACAGGCAGACAGACAGGCAGGCAGACAGGCAGACAGACAGACAGACAGACAGACAGACAGACAGACAGACCGGGTGGTGTGGAGTCCTGATGCCCTGCAGATCAGCAGCTCAGCTCGTGGCCTCCAGCAGCTGCTCCTGTTCTGAGCTGACATTTCTTATTCATAACCTGCTGAACAGTAACCAGATCCAGCTCCGTCGTCCTCAGGCTGCTGCTCGAGTCTGAGCTTTACTCAGTCAAAACAAAGAGAAGGCCCTCCTACCTGATCTGGTTATCTGTTGGCTTTATCATGTTTTGATGCACATTCATCTTGTGATGTTGACGTTTTTATTTTAGCTCGTGTTTGCAGACTCTAAGCTCCATCTCTTGAACTGCAGAGAAAGAGAAGAGAAGAGAGATTCCTTTGAGATTAACGCTTACTGTATACCTACAGCGGTTCCATTTTATTATACTGGATCCTTGGCCAGAGCCAAATGTTTGATGTGGAAAAAGTATTTAGAGCCGTTGAGTAAAAGTATCAATACAACAAAGTCAGAATTACAATTACAAAGAAAATTCAGAGTCAGAATCAGAACAAGAGTATCATCAGAAAAATGAACTAAAAGGATCAAAAGAAGCATGGTGCTTCGTTTGATGAGAGGTGCTCATTGGTCTGTTTAATGCAGCATGTAAATCACTGAACAGCCACTCTGTGTTTTAGAGATTCATAAAATAAATGGAAATGAATAAATTCTCAGATAATATCCAGAGAATTTCTTAACATGGTCACGTTCTAGAAATATAGCAAAAAGTATTTTTTTATTGGAACAACAACAAGAGAAGATCAAGCTTCAGGTCACAGTTATTTTTACGGGCAGTGAGAGATGCAATAATCGATCATTTCAGGCTGAGATTAATAAGAAAATGACAAATATAAACACACTCCCCTCACAATACAAATATGCACAATATACATGCATAGAACATTATCTGTGATCCACTGTCATGATATCATCTTACTATTTCCCCCGGGGGAGTCACATGACCCCTGTTAGGGTGGGTGGGGGGGTCAAAATGCTTCAATGAAAACCACATGGAGGGAGGAGAGAGCTGCAACTACACAGGGAGAGAGAGAGCGAGGGAGAGAGAGGCCAGCATGAGCCACAGAGACCGACGAAGAAGAACAAGAGAGCAGCTGTAGGAAAGATCTAAACCTCCAGAACCAGAACCAGGATCAGATCCAGGACCAGAGGCTACACGACAACCAAGACCGCAGACCGGGAGCAGCCCAGTCCACCATGTCAGAGTCCATCAGAAGAAGAAGCTCCAGCAGGCAGCTCCTGCAGAACCTCATCAGGTGAGAGAAAAGTGGTTTTAACACTGAACAGCCACAGGTTTGTTATTCTGGACTTTCCCTTTACTGCATTACATTTGACAGTTACAGTGACTGTGAATGCAGTACTTTTATCTGAGTGTATTATTGACACTTTTGATGATAATGTTACTGAAGCAAAGCATTTGACTGAATATTATATTGTCTTAATATAATCTATTAATACTGTTGTGATTCCACAACTGGAATAAACCACAAAAACTCAACGTAGGTAAAACTCTGCTAGTTTCTTCTCACTTCTTGTGATGTGTGTCATGGTTGCAACTCCATTTTGTTATTTATTTTTCATTTAGGAGATTTCAGGGAGTGACTAGGTCTATGTTTTTGGGTAAATTTAGATTTTCTGTTTAAAGAAAAACCAGATGGCATTTATGGGTAAATCCAAATTCAAATTCTTGTTAGAAAAGGTGTCCTTTTCTAGAACTGCAGTAGAAAAACAGGATTACATGCTTGTATCTGTAGTTCAACTTCAGCTTTAACTTGTGTTAAAACTTATTTAACTTATTGTGTGTGAAAGGAAACTTGTCTTGCAGCCATATTAAACAGATCAGATGAAATAAAAACATATTGAAATACGTAACAATTAATTAAAAATGTTAAAAATTATGCTGAAAAACCCTCTGAAACTCACATAAAACAACAAATGTACATTAGTGGAAGAATAACCTAGAGTACATCCAGCCAACATCATCCACCAGTTTATGTGGATGTCCGATCATCAGCTGATTCAGATTGCCAAATTAACAGTTTGATGGCGTCAGAAAGTTGATATCTGATCATCTGCAAACAGACTGCAGAAAGCTCGACAGTAGTGTCTGTGCGATCAACCATATTTACTGCTTTGTGCAATCTTTGAAATGAGCAAATCAAAGCTGGAGCTCAGGTGGAGTTTCAAAACAGCAACCTTGACAGTAGAGTGTAAGCAGCTGAGAGAGGTCTTACTCAAGCTAACATGCACCAAAGCATGTTTCTCCTAAAGTATTAACATCAGAGAGCGACTGCTTTGGTCCAATAACTCTCCATCATTAAAAGTACGATTAGCTTCTGCAGGCTGAACAACAGTGTTTGTATTTCCAGGAAGAACTGAAGGATTGTCCCCCTTACTCGAATACAGTCAGACACAGAAAATAAATAAATTAGCTGCAGCATTAGCATTGTGATGGTTGCTGAATTAAGAAAGTAAGAAGTACACAGTGTTCTCAAAAGATGTGACCTAACAAGCAATCATGAACAAAGAACAATAAGGGACCTAGATCTAAACCATGTGGAACACCAGTCAGTCAGTAAAGATACAGAAGTCCAGACCAGATCTACGTCTCAGGTGAGACCCTCTCAGAGCCTGGGGCCAGCACCTATCGTCAGAGGTGATGAGTTTGCTGCAGTGAGTGCAGCCCTCAGTTTAAGAACCCAGCTGTTTGTCATTAATGTGTTATGAACGGGTGATATGACTAATGCATGCCTGCAAAATACACTGAAAACTTTTGTTTTCGCAAATTTGTTTTTCTCAAGTCATTTCACTCACACCTTTCATGAAACCAGCTGTTTGGGCTTCGTTAACAGTGAGCATTAAGATCATGTGACTGGCCTGTAGTTTTTCTCTTGATCTAATACTTTATCTAAAGACCATATCTGACACCAGAGACCTGACTCTGAAAAATACCCATCAGTTTTTCCCATTGTGGCACCGGCTCCACGGGCAGTTAATAGCTCGAATGGTGAAATGTCATGACATCAAAACACTGATGAAGCAGTGACAATTACCATCTTCATGCTTTAACAGCTCATCTCTAACTGCAGAATCCACCCACAGACCAGACGATGTCTCATGTCATAACGTAATAAGATGGCGGAGGCGCTGTAATTGGATTTATCTTCGTCTATCATCACAATCAGTTCAGTCACATTTGATCAAATCCTGTTACTACTTAGCTCTCCATTTGCCTGATTGGACCACTTAGCACAGTCTGTTCTCATTTATCTCCTCGAGCAGATGCAGAGGTCTAACGTCTCGTTGTTTTCTATATTCGCGTGCATCTCCTAACTCCTGCTCCTTATTGTCAGCGAGGTCCTGGTTTCCTCAGCGATCGCTGGAACATTACTGTGTGACCTCACTGAAAATGACACTGAGTTCCGAGTTCAATGGCTTCTTTTATGGCTGCAACTTCCTTAATGGCCATGACATCATCTGGCTGACTCCTGAACCGACTCCACACACACGCACGCACACACACACACACACACACACACACACACACACACACACAAAGAAAACGTCCTTCCCCAGCCTCCATTGCCTCATTGTGTAGCTGGTGGAAAAAATTATGCATATCAGACAGATTTCCTCCATAATTTGCTCTTTTCACGTTTGTGCTCATGTTAAATGTCCCAGCAGACTCTGAACATACCTGGAAGCACAGACTGCCACACAGATTCTGTGTAACAGCAGTGACTGTGTGAATAAAGCAGAACAGATGTCAGATCTACATCTGCTCCAGTGATTTCCTACACTTCCCATGATGCCTTTTGATCGAGGGCTTCAGCTGCGTGACATGTCGTCTTTCATCAGGGAGATTTTTACAGACCCCTGAAGTCCTGAAAGATTTGATTTTTTTAATCTTCAGCGCAAAAGCAACTGTTTCGCACAGAAATCCTGTTTACTGAATATGTTTCCTAATTATGCTCAGTTGCTCATTAAGTTTAGAGAATATTATCTACAACACTTCACAGTCACAGGGAGATGGTCATGGTGGGTGGAGGCAGAAGGGGCTCAGGGGTCACATCCAGATCCCATCTGTGGACCATAAAATGTGAACATAAAAACTTGCTGTAGTCACTATTAGCTGATACTGTATCACAAGATCGGATGTTTTGGTAGAAAAAGATGAAGATTTGCTATCAGTGAACATTTTACTTTGAATTTTTTCAGCTTGCCAAATATGTTGAACAACAGCATTTTATGTTACTTTATTTATGTTAATAGAAAATGTCATCAGTTTCACACAAAACCCCAACGCTGTTAATAAGATAATAACATAAGATACTGAAAACAGCTTCAGCTGATTCTTTTAAGTTAGACGCTTCAGTGTAAAATGATGTGATTTGTAGTTGTTGGCTAAAAGCTTTAATCGTGCAACATCATCATCTGAAATGGTCCTTTAAGGATTTCATACTCCTCCCAGTTGCTTTTCAATGATGAGGTCCAGACAATCAAACCTCATCCCCAGTCGACCCTTCTCCCCAAAACCGGCCTGACCAAGAAGCCAAAGCAGCCCTATCACACACATCAAACCGATTTACAGCCGCTGACTCCCGCCAATAGGCCCCCTCTGCATCTCTGGTGAGCATGATCGTATGTAGGTCACTTCCCCACATAGTAATGACCACGGCATGTTTGACTCCCGGCCGCTCATGGCCGGGGTCCTCACCGGCAGCCACAGCCAGCGACATTTACAACAGCCGTTTGTATTTGATGAGTGTTCTGCACCTCAAAGATGTTTTAATAATGATTTCATGCAGCCAAGTGTTTGATGAACATGTTGACATGTCGGGAGGATTAATCATATTTTTGGGTGGAGGCCTGTGCATTGAACTTACTCACACCAGGCCAGTACAAAGGCAAACGGTCCGCGTGTTTCATGTATGCTTTTAATGAGAACCAACAATCTGGAGGACTTGGCTTCCATGACGCTGCTGCAATGTGCTGTCACCAGCGCACAGATGCTCTCTGAGGTTTATCTTCAGTTGATATTAGGCCACAGCAGCCTGGGTTCACGAAACCAAACAGGTTTCTCCCAAAGTTAAAGCTGTTCTCTCCACTGCAGCTCAAAGAGGGAGTTTTGTTCAGAGGAGACTGTAATGTCCCGGGTCAAGAGGTATAATACTTCAGTGTTAAATACAATGGAAGTATAGAAAAGTCGTACACTTTCACTGTTTGTGCTTCACTTAAAGTGTGTTTGACACATACTTTGAAAAAGTTTACTTCTAACGAGATGTCATTAAGTTTTACTTAAATGTATTAAAACATACTATACTAATTCTGCAATACTTAAAGTGGTATTCCAAAGTACTTATACAAAGTGCACTTTATTGTGCATTATAAATTGTACTTAGGCGTACTTTTAAAAGCTTTACTCAATGAGTCTAGCTGGGTTATGTAGACCCTGTTATTTGGAGGTCAAACTAAAGGTGCGTGTACCTGAAGTGTCGATGGAACAGTGAGTTCAGTCGGTCAAAGTTGAAATCATTCGGTAAACCGTGATGGATGTTTACAGTTTGAGTTTAAAGTCATTTTCATTTAATCTCTGTAAATATGATCCAAGTTTCTAAACTAATTATCTCATGAAACCAATGAGATCACGCTTCGGAGAACTCGTCTGTACTAACAAGCGGCCAGCAGGTGCTCTCCAGAGGTTCCGGACCAATCAAATGGCTGACTGAATATTTCCAAAGATCTCATTGTTCCAGTTTTTTTGACAAGATTTCCTCCAGACCGCCATTAGTATGACAAGATGGAGGATTAAAGTCTCTCCCTCCATCATCCCCTCTGCTCCTCCTCCATCTCTTCACCTCCTCCCTCTCCCACTCTTTGTTTCCCTCCAGAGATTGAAATTAAGTGAAACAGCACAGCAGCTGGCTCAAGCTCCACCAGATGTGCTTGGACAATAAAGAGTTATTGTTATCAAGTCCCGCCCTGTGGAAACTCGAGCCGATCAGACAGAAGAAGTGAAGGAAACACAAGAACGGCTCATTCTTTCCTGTGATTCTTAAACCCGCTTACCTGAGGAAACCCCGTGCATTCACTTTTCCATAGATGCGTTTCACTGCTGGAGCAAACAAATCACAAAGAGGACATTTGAGTAATGTGTAGCTGAGGGTCAGAGTGGTCTGTGGAGCAGATAACTTGGTTTGAATTGTCATTACTTTAGTATTTATCGTCCTGTGCCTGTCCACAAACGTTTGGGTACTTTTGGTTTGTTTCATGGTTTAAGCATCTCAGCTCCGATTAAAGGAAAGCTTAATGTTGCAGCACACAACTCGTGCCATCCGTCTAGGGAAGGTCCAAAGCCAGCTCCATTAGAGATGGTTTTCCCAATTTGGTTGCACCTTTGGGATGAGCTGGAACACAAACTGTGAGGAGGACCTTATCACCCAACATCAGTGCTGGACCTCATAAAATGGGAGCAAATCCTGCAGCAGGTTCAACGTCTGGTAGAAAGAGTGAAAGTGGAGTGGAGGCTGTTACAGCAGCAGCAGCAGCAGCAGCAGCAGCAGCAGATTAATGTCCACAAGTCTGGAACGACATGTTCAATAATCTCATACGGGTGTGACGTTCAGGTGTCCTCGAGCAGCAGCCTTCGAGAGCAGAGAGGCAGAAGAGGAAACCAACTTTATGATGCTCATAAAACTCAACATCTCTCCTCATGTGACCTAAGACGCATCAAACAGATGCTCATATTCATGCCCGTCAGCCTTATGGAGGATAAATTTGACCTTTCTGACTCCATTTAACCTCTTAAACCACCCGTGGGCCTGTTCTTAAAATCCGATTATGACTCTTCTTCTGTAGCTTTAGTAGGATACAGTTACTGAAGCCTCTAACATGTGAACTGGCTCCTGATGGCTCTGGAATGAGTCCTGAGTCGAGTGTTTTGTCGCCGTACGAGTCTGGTGACAGTCTGTTGTTGTCCATGGTGGTTTCAGGGTGACGGCCCAGCGCAGCCAGGAGGATGCAGAGGAGGTGGAGAGGGAGCGAAGAAGGAGAAGCAGGGAAAAGGAGAGAGGAGAGGGGAGCTCCTGCTGGCCAGAGCCCCCCCAACACAACGAGCTCGCCCACAGCACAGAGTGAGTACGACAGTTTGGAAGCACGTTAGCGCTGTTAGCAAATATCACTTCAACATGACTTTCTAGTAAAGTGTTTTATCAGCGTAGAAAAGTGGAGCTGATGGCTTATTAAAGTCAAAGAATTAATTAGCAATGCATTAAAGGAATAGTTTGATGTTGTGGGAAATACACTTATTCGCTTTCTTGCTGCCGTGAAGAGAAAGAAATTAACACTCTCATGTCAGTGTGAACCAGGAACCAGCGGCTAGTTAGCTTAGCTTAGCTTAGCTTAGCGTAAAGACTGGAAGCAAGGGGAAACAGCTAGCCTGGCTCTGACCAGAAGTACCAAAATCTGCCTACAGTACGAGCACCTCTAAAGCTCACTAAGTGTGACTTCCTGAAGTCTTCACTGGTTGCATATCAACCTCAAGACTCCAGCAAGTCTGCTCCCAGCAAAGAAAATGTTCACTTCACGAAGTCCTCTAGAAGCACAATAATTTTGTTTTTACACTTTTCTTTTAAAAGATGAAATCAATCAGATACATTACGTTAATTAGTGAGCTTTAGAAGTGTCCCTCTGAATCTAGTTCTAGCTGCGATACAGATTTCAGAGTGCTATCAATCACCTCATTTAAAAAAAAGATTAAGCCATTTCCCAAAATGTCAGCCTATAGGTTTGAAGTTTAGTAATAAGTCTTGTTTTGGCAGGTTGTCAAAATCCCTTTGGCTCTCTTTAATTCCTCTCCGCTCAGTCTGGACCGATGCATCTGCGTCCTCAGGTCTGAGGTTTGGAGGTGGACCTTTTGTTTGTGTTTACAGATGTTAAACCGTCCATGATGGTTCAATCTGCAGTGCTGATGACAGGAGAAAAGATATGTGTGTGTGTGTGTGCATGTGTGTGTGTGTGTGTGTGTGTGTAGGTTCAGTGACGCTGCAGGTGAATGAGCTGAGAGAGCTGCTGTGCCATCAGCTTGTCGCTTAGAGATGCGACGCTGTGAAACGTCCTCATTACCTGAGCTGCTGATCAGACTTTGTTTACAGGCGTGTGAAGCAGAAGCAGCTCACTCGTCAAACTCTGTTCACTGGTTAACAGTCGTTTGCATTGCGCTTCAGTGCTCGGCTACTTTCACAACAGGTCGAAGCTCTGACAGCAGTTAAGTTTGGCTACAAAATCATTTTAGCTTCTCTTATGTGTAGTTTCCTGTGGCATGAACATTGATCATTGGCGATCATTTTCAATACCAAATTTATTTCGAAAAATCAATTTGCAAAAAAAAGTTCAGCTGAAATTTTTTATGCTGAAACAAGAAATACAGAGAAAAAGTGTTTTTGCTTCTCTGCCTCACGTTTCATAATGTATTCATCAAAACATAAAGGTATTCATAAATGACCACCTGGTGGCGCAGTCCTGTTCTGTTCATGCTGATGAGGTCCAGGCTGCTGATGTGAGCTCACCTGGAGCAGGAGGTGCTGCTTTATTTACTGTTTCCATCGTCTCTGTTTTCACGGAGCCTGACGCTGCAGGTCCTGTTTGCCACCTGCCGCCAGGCTCGACACGGCGCCCTGTTAGAAACCTGCAGGTGACTCTAGAGACACACCTGAGAAAAAAAATCCATCCGTAGCAACAGGAGACAAAACAGGAACAGGCAGCAGCATATTTATGAGAATCTGCTGATTTTAACCTGAAAGAAGTCACTTATCATTCAGCTCCAGACTTCACTCAGTTAGCCTGAAGCATATGTGGACAAACAAGACAGAGGAGGAGGAGAAACAATGGGTCAAACAGCAGATCTGCACACTGTACTGAGAGCTCGCAGCAGATTTCATTTAGCAGAGCTTCAGTCTAACAGCGACACCAAATAACCAACACAAAGCAGAACAAACCACAGATAAACACAAACCAATCAGAGCCGAGCTGGATCGACCCGTCCAAAGCCCTCCTCTGTGGAAAGGGCAAAAATAGGAGCAAAACATTCAGAAAGATATTATAAAAGAACATATTAAATCTAAAACATCAAGACTTGAAATCCCACAAATCATCCAGAAAATCGAATCATCCAAAATGAAAAGAAAGAGAATAAACATACATCAACAGATATGAACTCCTGGGAGAGACAAAGAAAACATATTCATATTAAAACCTGTGAGAAAGGAGACGGATCTGTTCCCGATACTTAGACCTACTTAGACCCAAACTCATCTCTGATAATGCTTACAGGAAATAATCTGCTCAGAATACACAAATGACTCATTTTACAGAAACATCCTGCAGCTATTGAATTGACCCGTCGGGTTAATTGTACAGTTGATCAGTTGATCAGTTGTTCAGTTGATCAATTGTTCTGTACTGTACTTCTTCAAAATAAAGCCTCCAGCAGTCTGACTCCGCCTCTTATCAGTCCGTCAGGTGACTAACAGGTAACGGTTCTCCACCCGGTCCTCAGGTTGGAGGAGGAGGAGCTGAAGCCCAGATGCTGCTCGGCTCTGGAGGAGGACGAAGGCTTCAGCGACTGGAGTCACAGGCTGGAGAACCGTCATGAGCAGGAGGTGCGGGATGACTGCAGGGCCAGGACGCAGACGGAGAAACAGCAGGAGGGCGAAGAGGAGGAGGGATGTCAGCCACAACGAAGCGATCGGTCCCAGGAAGCCTCGACGAGACCTCCTGAGAAGGTGCACCGCCCAAGAGATCAATACGGGTGGAGTTAACGGATGAGCCTACGCTGTGCTGCAAGTGTGCAGAGTGCAAACAAATCAAATAGTACTTAGATAGTAATCATGAGTAGAAATACATCAACTGAGTAAATGTTAACATGGAAGATGTAACGGCACGTCTGAAATCTTATTCTCCAAGTTCAGCATTCACTGTCTGCACTTCAGTACAAATTTGAGGTACTTGTACTTTACTTGAGTTTTTCTTGTCGTGCCAGTTTCTACTTCGACTGCTCTACATTTCAAAGGGAGACACTGTACGTCTTCATCTGTCGGACAGAAGCTTTTGGTATTGGAAGCATTCTGGTTCCTGTTTGTAGGCCTGGGTTGGTGTAAACTCTGTTACCTTTACCTGTAACGGAGTATTTTTACTGTGTGGTATTAGCACTTTTACGTAATTAATACTTACTGCATACCAACATGTTGGCTGCTTTGCTTAGATGTCCAGCAGCAGAAAGGAAGTCAGGACGTCTTACAGCTCCACGGTCTTCCTGCCGCAGGACGCCAGACTGCAACACGCCATGGGTCAACCAGCTGACAGGACGTCCTACCTGGCTGCCGGGACGATGAGGCCCCGGTGTGTTCTCTGCTCAGTGTCTGCTTTCATCCTATAATCTCGACTGTCATCTCATACGTAGTTTTTCTCCCGTTCTCCCGAGTCATTTCTCTAATCAGTAACTTTTCCGCTTTATTAACCAACTGAATCATCTCCTCCACAGAGGAGGGGCCTGCCGGGTGGATGGCGAGGTGGAGCAGCAGGAGCATAAAGAGGAGGAGGTGCAGGCGGCTCTGCAGACCGAGCGGAGGTCAGCAGAAACCAGACAGAGCACCAGAGATGAAGATGAGCAGGAGGAAGAAGAGCTGAGCTTCACGCGTGACAAGAAGGAAGACCTCCACCTCCGGAGGGTGGAGAGACACAGTGAGGAGGCGGAGGAGGAGAAGCAGGAGATGTCTGACAAGGTTGGCTTTCTCACTGTTTCCACCTTTACTGCTGCTCTTCTGAGCAGCTGTGCTTTCTGAGGACACCTGAAGGTGACATTTGCTCTAAAACATGCTGGAAACCAGCGTCCACGCTGGGCCAAACTTCCTGAAACTTCCCGTAAATATATTATTTCTTCCATGATAGAGTGTCTTTGAACTACTGTCCTGATTTCCTGTCGATATTCATGGTTCCCAGAGGATGAACCCTAATGTTTTTATTGATTTAATGACCACAGTCAATCCATAATTTATATTCATGCACCAGCCACAACATCATTCAGTGTAAAGCTGCAATAAAATTGATTTCATGCTCCCCAGAGGAGGAACTGTTTGCTGCATGAGCACAAACTCTCCGAAGCCTCCTCTTCATCTCTGGATGAAGATTCAATTATGACATTTGTTCAGCACATTCGAGCAGGCAGACTTCACGATGCTGAAGGTTCCCTGTGGAGTTTTCCTGTAAACAAACTTTCTGTTCACAGTCAGTGTTACTCACCAAAACACATTTTTATGTTCTCAACAGCAAACATGTTGAATCATTTTCTTCCTCATAAAACATCTGCAAAGCTGATTTTTCTCAAAAGTTTGAAACCTGCTTTGTTTATGTCAACGAGCACACAGTCTTCTTCTTCTTCTTCTTCTTCTTCTTCTTCTTCTTCTTCTTCTTCTTCTTCTTCTTCTTCTTCTTCACCTTTGCAGACACATTGCTGTGTTTCTTAGCATCATCTTTGAATCACCTGCATGCATAAGAATGAGAGCAAACTGCTGGGCTAAAGCTCTACAGGGTACCAGATCTTCACCCAGGTGCCACCATCAGGACAGACTTTCCATTTGTACCTTCATGACTGCATCTGTGAAGCGTAGACTGTTAGTTTAGTAGTAGTAGTAGTCTTTCTGTGGTGGGGTGCTACAGGGCCTCGAGCAGGCATTTAGACTTTCACGCTTATTATTCAATACATCAACTAAGTTCTGTGCTGACGTAACGCCACTCGTCTGGTTTCTCGCAGCGTTTCATAAAACATTTAACCAAACACATGCACGCTTGTTAGAACTCATAGTTCACAGAATTTGGCTTCAAATCTGAAAGTAATAAAGTAGAAAAATGCAGCTCACACAGTGCAGAAAGGAGACTGACGAAAGCAGCAATGATGTAAGACGCAAGTAACAAATTCCTTCTTTTACCACCGGCGGTTTGCCAGTGTTTCATGAGTCTTTTGCCACCAAATAACACAGCATGAGTGAGCAGCCTGAGCACGTTCTATAGAGGGAGAAAGAACAGATATGAGTGAAAACTGTTCTGAGATTAGACTTTTTAACGCCATCTGATGGTTCTAATACTGTTTATATTTAGTTTGTCTTTCTTTTGATCAGACTTGTCCGGTAAGACGGAAACATTTCGATGTTGGTGTTGTTCTAGAGGCCAGTGGAGGGCAGGAGGAGCGAGGAGGTGAACAGGAGCTCCACAGCCTCCCTTTGCAGCAGCAGCGAAGGCGAGGAGTCGTTAAACTGCTACGGTCCCATGAGCCCGACATTCAAGGTACCTCGCCAAACCGAAGCTGGTCTGTACCATAAAGTTTTCCAGATTCAAATCATGTTGAAATGCACTATGTTCACCAGTGAGCAGTGTTGGGTGACATTACTTTTAAAAGTAATTAGGATTACTGCCATTAAAAAGTAACTTGTAGCGTTACAGCATCACCTACTGAGAAATGTGACTCGTTAGCATTAGCATGTGAGCTTAGCCTCCATCTACATCCCATAATCTGCAACTCTGCCGGCTAGCAACAGGAAAAACAGGCGCAGTTTAGAGCTCTTTATTAATGGTTATGTTTGATTATAAGTACACGTAAAATCAAGAGCGTCCTGGGGCTCAATGCTTGTAGATAAACGAGTTCATACAACTGCAACGAAAGCAGCTGAATTATTTGAAGTACATGGGAGTAAATAGAAAGCGCGGGCACCTCAGTGTTGGAGATGATGGCTCTGCACGTGCAGCAAACTTCAGCAGCTGAAATGTGAACCCAGATAACGATCAGCTGATGTCGTTACAGACGAAGCACAAAGTCCCGATCTGATATCTGTATTTTCATTGATAAAACAGTTTGCTCAGTGCAGGCCTGAATTTTAGAAAAGTTGGGAAGTTTTCCTCCAAAACCACATTTCATGTTAACTTAAACAATCCAGTGTCACAAATAACAAGTTTGCCTCGAGGGGCTTTACAAAGTGTACAGCTTACGACACTCTCTTGGCTTAGACCCTCAAGTCAGATCAGGAAAAAATCCAAGAAACCCTCAAACTGGGAAAAAATGGAAGAAACCTCAGGAAGAGCAACAGAGCACGGATGTCTCTCAGAGGACAAACATGCAACAGATGTCATGTGTACAGGACAGATAAACACTACAGCATGAAGTGCCAGGACGACAGAATTCTAGATGGATTGTATAAAGAAGAAGGAACCAGGAGGACGTCAGCTTCAGGTGTCGTCAGGCAGAAGCTGAACCATGTGACCACCTCCTCTCCACCATGGAGACCAGGAGGAGGGACACCAAGATCAAGACACCAATCATACAGAGGACAGGAGAAACACACAGAGGGAGAGAGAAAGACAAGAGGAGAGGCTGAACCTCCTGGAGGACGAAGATCCAGATCCAAACATCTGAAACATCTGGAACCATGAGAGAGAGACAGAGACACGGGGGGGGGGACAGACAGACAGAGACAAAGAGACATAGAGAGAGACAGTGAGAGAGAGATAAAGAGACAGAGAGAGAGAGAGACAGAGAGAGAGAGGGACAAAGAGACAGAGAGATAGAGACAGAGACAGAGACAAAGAGACAGAGAGAGGGGGGAGACTGAGACAGACAGAGAGAGACAGGGAGAGGGAGATATAGAAAGAGAGAGAGAGGCAGAGAAAGACAGAGAAAGAGACAGAGACACACAAACAGAGGGTGAGACATGTCTCGTGGTTTCTGGACAGATTACAGTATTCTCATCGGCAGATAAACCTGACTGTCTCCGGTTGCCATGACGATGTCCTCACTTTGAATAGCATCTTATTCCCGTCTTCTGTTTTTAATCATCCTGCAGATTTTGACCTGAGTTTTGTCTCACAGGTCAGTCCTCTTCAGAGACTGCCTGTCATCAAACGACTGCGATGAGTCACTGATGGTAAAATGTGCTGTGTCATGCTAACCGTGTTAAAACGCTTTGTCTCTTTCACGCCTCCTGCTGCTCCACCAGAAACTCCTCATCCAGTTTTACCCAGTAAGTCCTGTGTTGGTCCGAGGGTCACATGACGCTGGACTGATTTCACACCGCATGTCAGAGTCGTCCTTACATTCAGCTGCTGCCTGCATCGCCGTCTGTCTCAGCACAGTGTCTGTCTTTGCAGGACGAGGTGAACAGCCGAGTGTCAACAGACGGGAAATGCACGGTGAGTGCTGCAGAGGAAGAGTGTCAGGGTCAAAGGTCAGCAGCTGATCAGCGATTAGAGATGTAACAGGTCAATTCGACCACTCTCTGCTCCTGTTATTGTCCTTTTGAGGACATCTTTTAAGTCACTTATTGCTGTTGCTTTTATTCTAGATTGGTTTTAATGAAATGCTTTAATCCTGTCATGTAAAGCACTTTTTAATAATAATTATGAGTCTCTTCCATCAGTCTTTAGGCAGATACAGCAAATATCTGTGAATGTGATAGAACTAGGGCCCAGGAAGTTAGCTGGAAAGCTGAATTAAAGAGGACCTTCAACAGATGCTTTAGTTTAGTCCATGTCCCAGATTTTAGGGTTTCCTGAAAACCAAACAGTAAGGGATCATATGTTTGTGCCCTGCTCCGAGAAGTAAATGTCAGTTTTTAATGGGTAAAAATGACGACTTTGTGCCGGTTTGCAGGTCTGAGCTGCGCCTGCTTCAATAAAAAGTCAGTGTTACGGCCGTTTCTCAAGTGTGAGGTGTTACAACCATCGCTTATCTTGATTCTGTCCACAGATCATAGAGAGAACTGAGTCCCTGAGGAAAAGGTGAGTCTGTGTTCACATCTGAGATTTAATAATAAAACAGTTCTTCTTCACCGGCTACTAAAACACATCAGAACTGCAGGAAACTGTTGTCCTTCGCCGAGTTTGACTCAGCTGCTGCTCCACCTCTTGGAAACATTCCTGGGAACAAAAATCAAAGTTAGTTGTGCAATAGATTTCAGAGGAAAGCCTGAATTCTCTTAAGCAGCCAGTTTAGATAAAACAGAGCTGGTCATCTCCAGAGTTTTCCTCTGCTGTGTTCAGCTCCAGCAAACACGTGTCGCCTGTGCATCAGCTGCATCTGTACTTTGATCTGTAACAGAAACACTTTGACCACGACTGACTGGAACATTTCTCTGTTCCTCTAAAGCACCAGCAACACGAAGAAGATGCTGCCACCTGTCGCTGTTTCCAAGATTGACAAGAAACTGGAGCAGTACACACACGCTCTCAAGGTAAAACCATAGACTTACAATGAAAAACATAAGAAGAAGCGCAGTAGTGAATCTCCCTGTGTTTTCCACAGACCTCCTCAAAGGAAGGCAGATCCGGCGGTCAGGTGATGACGGACCTGACGAGTCCCGCTGAACCCGTCTCCTCCAAGAAGAGCCTGTTTGAGGCCGGAGAAGCCTGGAACCAAAACGCCGTCTCAGTCCCGCCGTCCAAGGTTAACGATGACGTTATCAGACTTTGGCTGAGCGTCAGACACTTTAGTTCAGTAAAATTCATTCAAAACCTTACTTAAGCACTTAAAGTAAAAGTACACATGTAGCGGTAAAGTGTTTCTATCTGCTGTCTGTGGGTTCATGTTCCTGCTGCATTCACGTGTTTGCTGCATTTTACTGCTGTAGACGTTTCAGCTTGAGCTCATTTGAACTCCTTTATATCCTGTTGGCTGCTTTAATCTACAGCAATGCATCATTTTCTATAAGATCATCACATGTTTGCAGCATGGCCGTCCTGTGAGAACCACGTATCTCCAAAATGCTTGAAGAGCTCAGAAAAACAGGCTGTTTTCAGCCTTGTGAGGATGCATTTTCAGCTGATCCAAGAGGCTTTTTGAAGAATTTATTGAGCTTAACAAGGAGAATTTTCTCAAGACATTGTCCTAAATGCTGTTCTGCATCAGGGACGATTTGATGTTTGCACTTCCTGTTGCCTCATATTCTTGAAGCTTAGACACAAAATAAAACATATATTTATGGTACATGAAGCAGATGCAGGTGGAGCTAACATAGAACCAGGTTTTTGTTTTATTTCCCAGTTCTGAACGTTTCGTCTTCTGTGTGTCAGGATGCAGACGGTTTAAAAGTCGGTGTGGCTGATCTCATCAATCAGTGGGTGAAAGGAAGTGAGGATGGGAGTCGGTGCAGCTCGCCCTTCAAACCAGCAGTAAGTCCCAGTTTTACTTGAGGGACCAGGACGGGATGAAACGCGTCTCTTCGCTTCGCCCTCATGCTGAAATTTTAATTCTGTCATCTGACATTTGCAGCTCCTCCACTGTGTTATTCTCTGTTCCTGTCTGCCTCATGCAAACACAACCAGCCTCTTTTCTTCTGATGTAAATAATCTCAACTCAGTTCAACAGTCAGTGAAAGTCTGCCCCCTTGTGGCTGCAGCAGATCATTCAGATGACAAACTTTATATATTTGCAGGAAATTAAACCTAGTGGTTTCATACAAGAACAAATCATGGGATAGCTTTGGTGACACCAAAATCTGTAGCTCGATGCTGGTAAATTCCTGTATAATGTTTCAGGGTCTGGCTTAAGGGTAGTTTGATAATCACACAGCTTCATACTGTTGGCATTTTCTGCTGCATCCACATTGCGACCACAAGACTCCACTTTCATCATAGTGGACAGTTAGATGCTGCAATATCTTTTCTGTCCAAAGCCAACACCCCACAACTGAAAAATAGAGTTAAGAATAATGAAAATTGTTCCTTAAAGTGTGATTTAGGTCTACGGTTCCAGGTCTGCAGAGCAGGACCACCTCTGGCATATTTTCCAGCTTTATTAGCTCTCAAAGCTTTACAGTGAGGCCTATTTGTGACCCTGCTGTTATTGGTTAAGACCTGCTCACAGCTCACTAAAATCATGACCTGTGATTCATTTTTTAATTTCCATCCCTTTAATGTTTATTCAGGCTAAAAGCTTAGATGTTTTAAAGGTGTTTCTTGTTAATTATATGAATACAAATGTGCTGCATTCAGGGACACCGTGAAAATAAAATAATACTAATAAATTAGTCACACAAACATGTAAACAAAAGCATCCTCGACTCTTCTAAAAAACTAAAAATATAGATGATTTACACAGAGCAGCTGCTCTTTTCTTTGCTGGGCAGCAATAACAAAGATTTACCAAAAAGATAAAGGGAAAATTATCAAATACCAGCCAATGTAATCTGGAAAATATGGTGAAAACGAGCCAAAGTTGATGTTAAAAGTGAAGTTTTGGGTTGTTGACTGTGGTTAATGACTGTGGGTCACTGAGGTTGTTGCATCAATGCTTTGAAAATCTCTGATAAATGCTGTTTTACCGCCTGAACTTCAGGACAGCTCCAGTGGTAAAAGATACAAGTTTGTGGTGACGGGTCACGGAAAGTATGAGAAGGTTTCTGCTGACAGCGGCTGCAGTGAAGATGCAAACAACCAGACAGGTAAGACCCTCAACCATCCCTCAGTGTGTAGGACAGCAAGAAAACATGGATGTTTACAGCCTCCTGTTATAATTAGAACTATTTAATTTCTTATTTACTAATTCATTTTTACATTATCAACAGTTAAGATGTCACAGAGATGTCGTGTTACTCATGCTGCTTAAATTCTGCTTTACTAACCCGTGAAACTGCCGTTAAGTTTAGTTTTATTCATCTAAGTTGGGAATTTAAAAAAACAAAACAAAACATGTACTTCAAAGGAAGATGATTTTTCATTTCACTTCAATCCAAATATCCACCTAACTTTAAAATAAAACAAATTAAAGGATAACTTTCATGATTTTCCATATTTTCTTTAATGTTAGCAAATCCCACAAAGATCAAAACCAACAGTGACTGCGACAACTAACAAGCACTGTGTGGATCACAGCCTGATAGATCGTCCTCCTCTGAGCCGTAGAGCTCCATTATTGTCCAAAAACTCTTAAAAACACATCAGTGACTCAGTCACATACACACCGTCCTGCTGCCACAAATACACACTGGAGCACCAAATGTGGATTAATCCGCCGCTGAAAATAGTCCCCAACAACCGCACTTTTCAGAGAGTGTTGAGACAGACTAACACATTGCTAGTTTTGGACTTTTCATTAGATTTGTTGACAATAACAAAAGTACAGAATAACACAAGCTTTAACCCTCAGGAAGGTCTGGCCGGAGCGATGTGTCGCCTCTAAAACAAACAGTTGTAATTACTCCGTTGGAATTTGCTGTTGTCATATTTTAGGTGCCACCCAAAGCATCATGATTTTAAAAAAAGAGAAATACAAGACACAAGTTTCACATTCGACTTTATGCTTTTTTAGAATCACACAGTAAAGAAAAATATTGTAAGCATCGGTCTACTAAATGGAGCCGTGTCTAACCCCCTCACCTCAAAGAAATCCCACGTCGTTATGGTCAACTTGGGGAAAGCAACAAATTTTTCAATCCAATATAGGGTCAAAACATGCTAATATTTGCTACAGCAGCAGCAAAATCTTCTCATCTTCTAATATCTGTCCATCTTCTTCAGCTCTCGCTCAATCTTCTTACAGCAAGCCTCAACATCATCATCATCATTATCATCATTCATTGGTACTCACATCTACATCCTAGTTACAATCTGAACTCACTAATATTGTTCACAAGTCCTGGACGATCCACCAAAAGGCAGGAAATCACTATCCAGCAGCAGAGTGTGGGCTTCACAGAGTGTCATCATATCATTGATGCTGGACGAAATCACCGGATCCTGAACTTTTTGGACCTAAAGACAGCCTCACGCGCACATAACGTAGTTAGTTTTTATCATTAAAAAGGATAAAAGTGGAGAGTTTTCACACAACGCCAATGATATGGTGAAACATATGATTCTGGGATTTCCTGGGGCTGGCCAATGTCTGGTGCGGTGGTCTCAAATAACACCAACAGTTAGATTATGATGTCAGTTTTCTCCCAGCTGAGAGTACAGACTGACTTTCCTTTGCTGTGTAGTCTGATGGAAACAAGACAAAGAGTCTGCAGACGCTCAAACGGTGCTTTGAGCTAAACATTAGCATGCTAATGTTCTCACTGTGACAATGCTGTTGTTTAGGAGATGCAATGTTAACCTCATTAAATCTCCAACTGTTGTGTGTTAGCATGCTAGCACTTGCTAATTATAGCTGATGGGAATGTAATTTGTTCTGCGGGTGTTTAGTCATAAAAACAAAAGTATTGCACAAACTTTGACCTGATGATGGCGCTAGACCAAAAGTCAGTGATAGCCAAAGTCAGCAGTATTTATCCTCTGGAGACCATGACTGTTTGTACAAAATGTTTTAGCAATTCATCCAATAGATGTTGAGATTAGTCAAGACTAAATAATGGACTCAACACTGCCATGTGAAAACAGCCCCGTCACCTAAAAACAATACTATCACATGTAGTGACATCAGAGGAAAATCTTTTAGGTATGCTCTTTCCTCATTGGCCAGCCCCAAGAAGCACAGCCTGTGCTGTTGTAGTTTCCTGCCGTGATCAAAAGCTTCAACATCCGTTTGTTTCCATCCACCTGACTTGCAGACGCCTAAATATGTTCTGACTAGACCTTCACCCTTCATCTGTTTCCCTTCCTTCGAAAACCATCTGCCCTGTTGTTCCAGGAATGTAAAAGCCCTATTTATCAAAGAGATTAAACGCTGCCTGCCAGCGGTGAACACCTAAAGCTTTTGTTTAGAAAAATAGAAAAAAGTAGAGCATGACAAAAAGCAATCTTTTATCTATAAGTATCTACATTACATGCATTCAACACTACGTCTAGTTCATCATCAAATGAAAAAGAAAAATCGAACCAAGTAAAGTTGCAGATTATATAATGCATCTTTTTCTCTTTGTCTTATCTTTTTCCTTTTTTGCCACAAGTCACATTCTTATTTGATTTAAACTAAGAGTGCAAAAATACCACCCCTGGATTCTTGCTGTATTAAGTTTGACCTTTCAAAGCTCTAACAGCCAAATTATACACAACATAAATATTTTTTTGACCTAGGGATGAATTGTCTTTTAGTCAAACTTTCCTTGTCTCAGCTTAAATTTGTCAAAGTTCAATCTCCTGTATGAACTCATGAACGATGACCTGACGTAGACCTCCTCACTGCTGCCCTGATTTATAAAATTAACTTCAGCTCTTATGCAGAAATACAGTTTATCATTTATCAACCCCACACATACTTTAACATCAATTCAAGTTACATATCTATAGTTTTCCCCGAACCGAATCCTCTGGCTTTTCTGTTGAAGTCCTTATGTTCATCTTCCTGATTTTTGCGCTTTATCAGCCCCCTTTCAAACACTGCTGCTATCTTCGTGAGCGGCTTCTCCGCTGCCTCTTTGAGCTTCCTGGCATCAAATCGGGGGCTGTACAGCAAAATTGGCAGGCGACTGACAAATGAAGGAACATCTGCTTGATTGTCTTTCGAGGCCTTTTTGTTGTCTGAATCTTTCTTGGTGACGTTGATCTGTTGAAGTATTTTCTCTTTGGTAGAGAACATCTGAAAGAGGAGGGCGTCCCACATCTTCAATGCTTTGGGACCTTCTTTGTTCATAACCACCTCCTGACTGGCACATTGGTCTGCTGACAAGTTAGCATTAGCACCTTGATCTTTTTTGTTGCTGCCACTGGCATCGACCTGAGAACTGGCCTCCAGCTGTGGAAACTCGGGCTCCTCTGGCTCAACGACCATGTGTTTCTTGAGTCGTGTCCATCCGCTGAGCTTACCCTTAAGGCCTTTTGGCTTCTGGGCTGCTTTGGGCTCGGCGGATGAAGGGGGTGTCTCCG
Source organism: Chaetodon trifascialis (assembly GCF_039877785.1). Lineage (NCBI taxonomy): Eukaryota > Metazoa > Chordata > Actinopteri > Chaetodontiformes > Chaetodontidae > Chaetodon > Chaetodon trifascialis. The sequence continues at coordinate 2,927,714 of NC_092056.1, forward strand.
CTTTAACGGCTTTCTTGTCAGTTGAAAATGCAGTTGATGTCGTTGACTTCGTGGAGGCTTCGACTGTCAGGGCTTCCGTCGGCGCGGCTGTAGTTTTGGTCCTCAGAACATCCTTGTCTTTGACTCCAGTGTTTTGCTGAGATGACGGTGACGTTCCTCTGTTTGGGGATGGAGCTTTGACTGAGACTGAGGCCTGAGGCAGAGAGGCAGGAGTGGCAGAGTCAATCACAGCAGCTTTAACTATGGAGGGTTTCATGACTGTATCTGTTGCTGGCTTTGCAGGGGAAATGTTCTGTACTGGTATCTCTGTTGAAGTCTGAACATTACTGGTGTGTGCGTTAATCTCAATCAGATCAGGGGCAGACTTTGAGGAATCGTTTTTTAGAGCTGGGGGTTTCATTTCTAAGGTGGCAGAGGAAGGTCTTGATTCTACCTGCTTAGTGGGGGGTCGTGCTTTTAGAACAGGTTTACTGGTTAAAACAGAATTGGAAGACTGAATGGAAGCACTGGTTCCAGTGTTCAGTTTTACTTCCTTCCTGGAATTTGTCGCTAGGTTTGTTTTTGTCTTGTGAGTTTGGGAATGTACTTTTACCTCAGCACTATTCGTCAGGACTGAAGTGTCCTTAGTTGTGAGTGGTTTTATGTCTGTATTTGAGATATTCTCTATAACGGACTTAGCAGAGGGCTGAATAGTGCTAGTGGGAGTGTTATTTTGAAGAGGTGTAATGGGAGGTTTTTTCTGGTCTTTTATAATTACTGACAAGGGTCTTGTGTCTGTAGTATGGTTTAAAGGGATGGGAGTTTGAGAGGACTGGACCAAGGCTGGAGTATAGCTTTGAATAGGAGTGTTATGCATTCTTGGCTCTGGTAGAGGAGAGGCTCTTACTGTTACGGTAGAAGGGTTATACGCAACTTCAATATCTCTGGTGGCTTCAGCAAAAGGGCGAATATTTGTAGCAGTGTGGTTATTTAAATCAGTGTGTGAGACAGCTTGAATATGTGCAGTGTGAATGTTAGTTTCTATAGATTTGTTTGTTTCAGTGGCAGATTGCCTAAACTGTTTCACTCCAGTCTGAGAGCTCACAGAAGTAACAGAGGTTTGAACATTGTGTCCAGTTGTGATTTGAGTTGGCTTTGCAATGGTTTGCTGTTGTTCACTCATAGTAGATATGTTAGTCGTAACATAACCAGAGGAACAGGAAGTTCTTGTCTCTGAATTTTTAAGTCTTGCAGGGGGACTTGCTAAAGATTTATTGACTAGAATTGGCTGAATGAAAGGGGATTGCTCTTTTATGGCGGTGGTTTTATTAGTAATTTGTGGGACAGATGATTTGCAGTCGGCAAGAACATTGGCAACTGGGGCTTTTGAGTTTGTGTAAGTTCTTGTTTGAGCACCAGAGCCAGCAACAGTTTCTGCATCAGTGGCTGCAGATCGACTCTCAGATGTGTCTGATCTCAGCTGGGGGCTTTTTGGTTTGACATGCCTCATGATGGGGCTAGAGGGCACAGTAGTTGTACTAACCTGCGCAGTATTAAAAGATGGCTTAATGCTCACTGCTGGGTCTGACATCACAGGCAAAATAATGTCTGTATGAGGCTTGTTGAGGGCTTTGGTGTCAGCAGCGGGAATACTGTGAACATTGCTGCCCAAATTGGATTTGTTTGATTGTGCACTTTCAGCTGGTCGGCAGTGTTGAATAGCAACTACACTTCCAGGTTGTCCAGGTGAGACCATGTCTGTTGAAGACCTGCTGACAGTTAGCAGTCCAGCAGATGGTTTGTTAGACAGTTTGCTTTCACTGCTAGGCGTGTTCAGTACCACGTGTCCTTTTGCAAGATTAGAAGATGGTCTTGTTTCAGTAACAGGTTTTGTTTGAATGTTTTCTGCTCCAATGGGTGTAGTGGGAAGATACTCTGTTGATGGGTTCCCCAAACCTACTCTTACATTGGTGGGTTGTGGATGTAATTCTGTGCGAACTGTTGAGTTAATGACTCTGTCAGTGTCAATCTTATTAATAGCAAGGAATTTGGGTTCTTTATCAAATTGGCTTGACAGCATTGTGTCTTCCACAGGGATACCAGGACTGGTTTCAGTTGCTTGTGTGGCCTCTACTACGGTTCTGCTTGAACTTGCAGAGAAACTTATTCCTTGAGCAACTTTATCTTGGCCACTGGGTCCTTTGCTATGCTGTGTCTTCGGAGCTACATATTCACTAGTTTTGGATAGCTTTGGGGACTCTTTTGTGGCCACACTGGAGGTCAAACCTAACGGGAATTTAATATCTGAAATATTAGGTGATTCGGTTACAGGTAGTTTAGTTTCTGTGGTAGCCTTTCCCGAGTTAGTATTTACAGAGGATGCATTTGGTAGACTTGGTGCATGAGAAGATTTCAAAGACAGTCCTTCTCCAGGTAAATGGATCCTATTTTCTGCTGTTGTATGGTTTCTGTGGATTTCACTTTCTGTGCTGAGCTGTTTGATTTTTGTGCTTTGGATGGCTGCAGATACTGTGCAGATACTGTACTGTGCAGAACATATCGATGCTGTGACAGGCTCATGTGGCAAAATTAATCCTGTAGGGGCAATAATTGATTCTTTAGATAATATGTCTGAGAACTGGGGCTCAGTGTTTGTTTTGTCAGGGATACATTCTGTATTAGCAGCCACAGAAGGCAAAATGTTGCCCATGATTGTTTTGTTGGGTTGAGTAAACCCACTGCTAGCTTTGACGTGCTGATTGACCTCTTCCCTTTGTTTGTGTAAAACAGCTTCAGGAGCCGTTTGGTGGAGGAGTTTGGTGGCTGGGTGATTTTCTAAGATTAATGCACCATTTAGGATGGCACTGCCTGAGAATTTGGGCTCTAACACTGTGGCAGGAGATTGAACAACCAGTTTCTTATAGTCAGCTAGGTCTTTAGCAGGCCTGGCAGTGAGTTGGACATTGAGACCATTGGCTGCTGATTGACTGACTCCACCAGCAGTTTGGTAAGACCAGACCGGAGCTATCTCCATTTGTCCTGACTTTGCATTTGTGAGCTGGGATTCTCCTTTTGTCGGTGTTCTCTCAGGATTGTCACCTTTCTCTATTACATCTATCCCTTTTGCACTATGCTGTGTCTCTGTATTTACTTTCACTAAAGATGCAGAAGAGCTCAACTGACCGCTGTCATCAGTCAGACATGGATTTGTATTTAGTGCTGCCTCTATAGAAAATTGTGCCACACTTTGTGTGTGTACCTCACCTGCTTTAGGCATTGGTATTGGAGCCTCAGAGTATGAGGCTTTTGGTGTGGATACATCACTTGTGGATTGTTGCATTGATTTCTGTGCCAGGCCAAGGGGAAGCTCAGGTTTTATTGTGTCCACACTAGAAGTTTTATGTGATTGTATTCCAAGACTGTGGGCTTCAGACCGATTTTCCCCAAACACATCTTTGCTATGTGTGACAATCCCATCAGAATCCTTTGGAGTTGACAGAGTTTGTAAAATGTGAGTGGCAGAAACCCCCATTGAAGAAGGAAGCTCTTGGTGTCCATTGAGTTGTTTTGTTGCATCGGACTTTGAGACGTGTGATCCATCTACTTTTACATCTGACTGTGTTGTGTTTGAAGACGTTTCATGAACCCTACGGGGTTCAGGGCTGTGATGTGATGATACAGTCCTAATCCCACCATAGGCAACATACTCAGCCGGAGTAAGCCCATAATACATTGATCGTGATTTGGGCTTTGACATCGCTAACGACATTTGAGTCTCCAACAGTGACGTCAAAGATTTGCGTGCCTCAATCACAGGAGGGTGATAAATGGATGGCAGGGGGCTTGGACTTGGTGGTGCTTGCAAGGAAATCGCTGATGTTGGGTTGAAATTTGATGTTTTTGGTACAGTGGAGAAAAATGTGGGAACTTTTGGCAAAGATGAAGCTTCATTTTCAAAAACTTGGTCTGTTTGTAGCCTTTGGATGACTGGTTCTATTAGTGTTGGTTTAACCACAGCAGAGTCATGTGTATTCAGACTTGATGGCAAATTTTCTCTGGGGTACAACTCAGGATTTATTATATTCCTTTGTGTATTTTGAATCTCTATCTCTTTGTAATTGCTGACTTGTTTAATTGAAGTAATGTGATTATCATCAGTCAGCTTCAGTTCCTCTGTGGCAGCTGGACGTTTACTTATACCCATAGTCTGAATCACTGGTTTGTTTCCTGGAGCCTCGTTTGGAATTGCAGGAGTTTGTAGATCTTGGGAGGAGTTGAAAGCAGGACTTGCAGCAAATAAAAGTGGGTTAGGTTTGGATATTTCAAAACAGGGTGTGAATACTCGAGCAGGTGTGCAAGAGGGAGTCTTAGGTCTTCCACATTGGGACCTGGACACAGAAAGTTTCTGATCAGTTTTCACCTCTGACACAGCTGTCTTCTCCCTGTATGCAGCAGATAACGGTGCTCCCTGGTAGGTTGGGTTTATTACTGTGAGGTCCTGGATGGAAGGAGGTTTAGAGATCTCATAAAATGTTGCCTTTGATGTGTAAATCCTGGTTTGTGCTGTGTCAGGCCTCGTCTCTTTTACTGCATCAACAAGTGATATTTTTGAGGCGGTTATCTCTGGGGACATCTGGCTTGGAGCAAGGTTGCCATTACTGGTAGGTCTGGCAGTCCAAGATAGTGCCTGACTCTGAGGGTTGCCCTTTAAAACGGTGTTTGTCTCCCTCTGGCTGGGAATAAAAGGTTGCGTCTTAGTGTTTGAAACTGATAGCAGCAGTGGAACAGGAGGTAGGTCTGCAACTTGAGAAGGTGTCGGGCCTGGAGCGCAGCTGGGGGCGGCTGGGGATAGGGTCAGGCTGTGAGTGGATATTTTAGTGCTGGACTGCGACACAGCGACTGGAGGGACTGTTGTGACTGACCCATGGGAATCTGGTGTCATGTTTAAATTGAACACAGAAGGAAGAGGTGGTGCTGGAGCCGGCTGAGATGGTGATGGGGGTGGTGAAGCTGAAGGTGGCATCATTGAAGGAGTCACGTCATCAAATAAAAAAGAGGAGCACTCATACAGCGGAGCCACCTGCTCTTCAGAAGTCCTGATCTGAGCAATGCAGGACTGAGGGGGGAAGCTGCCAGTTTGGCTGTAGGGGCTGCTCCAAGGATGAGGGAATGCAGATGCAGAGTGATCGGAGAGCGAGCCAAAGGGGAAACTGGACACTGGGGGGTCTGCAATGTAGACTGAATCTGGTGTCCTTGGTGGGCTGGACTGGTCACTGTGCTCGAGGTCTGTACTCGCCTCATTGACAGGCGACAAACAGGAGCGAAAGGGGACGGGCGTCTGAGACAGGCTGCCTTTCTTCTTGGCTCGCTTCTTTTTGAGTTTCTGAAGCCTCGCATTGTCTTTGCCTGGTTTTGGCAGTAAGGGTGGAGGATACTGCTGGGAAAGGTCAGGATCCAGCCCATTACTGTAGCTTACTTCCATCAGCATTTCAGACTCCTGCAAGACAGACACATCAGTCTATTTATCTTCAGCTAAAAATCAACTTAACAGACTTAACTTAACTGTCTAACAAAACAGGCAAATTATTCATCAAAATAGGTTTGTCATGTAACAGCTGCTTTCATCATATTTGCTTGATGGCAAAACAAATGCTTCTAACATTATTTGTAGTCAATATTAGTCAACGTTTCCCAAAAAAGAGAAAATCACCTCACTGGACATGTTAATAGGAAGTAGATTATTAAGATGTTGGCTCAGGACTTTGATGAGATGTTGGTTGCATCTTATTGATAAGCAGTTGGAAATGTTCTGTTCCAGCAGAGTCAGGCTAGAAAATACCTTTTTAATTGCATCAGCTGGCAAAATAATCACTGTTTGTCTTTTATCAACTCTGGATGTGATGGATATTTCATTTAGGTCACTCATCGTGTTTGCATGACAAGTATAAATGCAGATAAAACGTTGTTTTTCTTCTTTCTCAGCTGGACAGTTCTATGAAGATTTGTGAAACACGTGCTGGACTCGGATGATAAAAAATATATTTGATACTGCACAAATTATAGCCACTATCGCTTCACCATTCTCTGTATGTCAAGCTTTAGGCTGGAAATGTATTTAAATCCTGTTTTAATGACAAATTTCCTGTGACACTTTGGTATAATTTTACAAAAGGTGGACAAGCTGTGTCTTTTTTTTCTGTTTGTACTGAAGAATAATCTCAAGATATTTCAACAGTAGTACATTAATACAGTGAAATAACTTCAATAAAACATATTTGTTTCCTCAATAAAAGTGTCTGTCTTTGCTTCCTTTGTGATTTACTGTGTCGGTGAGCTCATCGTCTTCTGCTGTGTTCCCAGTATAGCATATTCAGCTGCTCACCAACTGTACTGATTTAAGCTAATGACTCTGAGACATGTCTGCAGCTGGCTTTACAAAACTATGAGCTCTCATGACAACAGGCTCATTAGCAGGTTTCAGAGCTCTTAATTGGGTCCTGAAGATGCTGCATGGCTACAAGAAGCGTCACTATTGGAAATAGAAAGGTATGCAAAGCTGTTGCTTATGGCAAGTCTACTTTGAAATGATGACAAACTACTTATGAAAATAGTCTCTCAAGGAGACTGTCGGATTTAAAAACGACCTTTGCAGGAAATAAAAGTAAACCCAAAGGAAGATGACTGACACGTACAGGAGGGTCACCACGTCCACGCAGAGAGGAGGGGTGGTAGCATTTAGCTAAAGTTCATAACCAAAGACACTTAAAACGTGAGCAGCAGTAAATTGGGGCCAAATTCCTCTGACACTGACATTACAACTAAACAACGAGACGGAGGTCAAAGTTCAGAGGCCACAATTAACTGACGATAAATGTGACATACATTCCTCTGCACACAGGATTATGTTAGACATAGACGTGTTTAGAGAGGAAACAGGAAGCTGCAGAGGGGGTTACATTTTCATGCACATACAGCATCTCAAAAGATCAGCAATATTCAAACTTGACTGACATTTATGTTGGTTTTGTTTACGATGTCACATATTTTTACTTGGTTATGTTGAGCTGCAACGTGAGCTGATTTGTTCCTTTTCCGTCTGAAGACTGGAGTATCTTTGGGTGACACTAGAAAAGTTCCACGGTCTAATTTTAGACCGAGGGAAATAAGAGTAAACGTCCTGACACCGAGCACCTGCTGCCTGCTGTCCTGTACTCACACAAACAGCCTCAGTCTGCTAGAAATCAATCCCAGACTCAAATCCTCTCAGAGCTGCTCCGACTGCGAGCTTAGCCTCATGTTTCGCCGCTATGATTATCTTAAATTTTCACGAATGTCATTTTAGCACCAGCTTGGTCTGAGGGAGGCAGGAGAATTAAACCCAGTGGGACTCTCTGCCAAGTTTGACAACTTCTGCTTTAAAGATTTAAAATATAAAAGCAGCAGTAAAGCTGCCTCCTGTGTGTCTTGAAATTTTAAATCTCTGAGACATTTGGAGCAAATGTTTAACACGAATCCCTGTTGTCAAAGTGACTCCGACAGTCACAGTGACAAGCATGCCAGCTGACACATGAGAAGCCCCCCTTTTAAGGCTCTGGGGTTGGATATCTGGGAGGTTTCCATTGGAGCAGCTCAAAAGAGGAAAGCATAAGATTAGCTGTGGGATAAAACTGTGACATGACCTCAATCTATCTAGCTCTGAAGAGCACAATTAAATAAAATGGACGGGGAGCTCTTCATTAATCCTCCTGTTGCTACATTATGAACCTGAGCACTTACCTGAAATTGTAATAACTGTTGCTACTCTGATGCTGGGCAGGCAAATGACAGATTTCTGTAATTAATTTACAGCTAAAATTGGATAAGAAGGCACAGAAGAGAATAAAAGTACAATCAGTGTGCTTCTTTTGTCAATGGCTGACTCGTGTTGGCATCTTTCATGGCACAAAATGCGCGCAGAAACATGGTAAGCACTGCATTGGAAGCTCTTTCTCTCACAGATATAACGTCTGATATGCATCATGCGTTTAAGATTTCAGATCGTGCACGTGCTTCTATCAAATCTTATGCAGCATTAGCAGGTTAGCACCTGGCTGACGGGTCAAGACCACGCTGCAGAACCACCAGCTTGTCAATCAACAGACACCGAGTTTGACTGGTTTACCTTCTGCGAGCGGCTGTCGGGACAAACTGCTCTCTGCTTGTTAATCCCGGCTCAGGGTGCCACAGGGCCGACTCATCCTGAACTGAACTGAAGCCTTAGGGAGCGAGCCACAGCGCCCGTGGCCACTCCAAAAATAAAACTGTTGCCTTCAGTGTGTGTTGCAGGGGCAGATGGGGGTTTCCAGGCCACCTGAGACGGCTGAGAAGCAGCCCCTACAGGCGGTCTGCAGACACCTCCACCTGAGGGAAGGTGGTCGCTTTTGTCAGCTCAGCAGAGCAGCACGTACAAATCCAGTTTGTAAGCAGGACATGAGGCCTTTAGCTGACATCAGCAAGGGCGGGGTCTCTGTTTTTTGACCCAGCCCTGGTTAAAGTGTTATTTACTATTACAGCTTGAATCACGCCATCAGTTTGCGAGAAATAATTACTCTTGAGAAATTTGTCAGCTTGTTCAGGCCTTCAAAATCTGCAATAAAGCTCCATTTACAAAAGCAGAAGCCTTTCGTAATACTAGTGTGAAGGATTTAGTGGCATCTAGTGGTGAGGTTGCAGATTGCAAACAGTGGAACTTGGGGGTGAAGTTGTTTTGTGTACAAGGTATTTTAATAAGGTTTGGGTTTAAAAACCGCGAACCCCTTAAATTGTGTCGTTGACTGAAGTTACAGCTTCTGTCAACTGCTGCAGCGCCTGTCCTGCAAACCAAGTGTCATCACTTTACATCATAAAACTTTATTTCCTCTTCTGGAATTTATTTAGATGAAGCACGATCATAAAGTCTGGTGGTGACACATCCCTGGACAAATGAATGAACCTCTCTACTCTGCCTCTGGTTGGGTAGTACTCGTTGCCTTCGTTGCTTGGGTTGGTTAGGTTTAGACGTAAGGAGCGATGATCAGTTCAGGTTAGGGTAAGAATATAAGTACAGGTCATTCCTTCACCATCCTAGGAAAAAAACAGAAGTCTGGAGTGGCACCAGCTCCTAAGTCAAGGACCCTCCATTTAACGGTTGACAGGTTAACGAGCTGTGTGCACCTCCTCTTGGTTCACTTTGGCCAATCACAGGTCATTTCAGAGCATTCCTATTCATATCTACAAATGCAGATGCACGTGTACGTCCCTTCAGACCATGAAAGCCTGATTGAGGGGCAGAAAGTCCTGCAACTTGTTATAAATGTCCAATGACTTGGTGTATAATTCAAAACATGATGGGGGCAGTGGTGTGTGTGGGGGCGTCGGGTCACCTGACGCTCATGTCTCTATGGAGGAACAGCCTCTGATGAGCTGATGTGCAGTGAAACCTCCCTGCAGCTGGGTTCACAGGGTGGATCAGTTCTGCCGGGACCTGCAACTCAGACCATGTTACCAGAGGTGGTCTGAGGGCCAGAGGGAAAAAAATAAGAAATTAAAAGGGGGCACACAGTAATGCATTTATGTAGAAATGGGTCCAAACTATAGTTAAAATTAAAATTGTTTCATTATACTCAGTTTTAAGTGTATAACTACCACACCTATATAATAAAAACACATCTTTTAATCATTTAGAGACACATACAGAACGACTGCATTCTAGCATGCAGGGCATCTGATGGCGCTGCATTGTGTTTTCTCCACTTGAGGGCACCCTAGAGGGCATGTTTCATCTACCACGGGGCATCCAAAGGGGGGAAACCTTTGTCCCTTTTTTCTAACCGAACGGGTACTGCTAAATGTGAGGATGAACAACAGAAAACTGCTCCAGAAAACCTGAAGGTTCAGGTCCACTATCAGAACGCCTGAGTCTGCATATTTACACTGTTCTAAATGTTTGGTCATTTCTTATTTGCTGTTGTTTTATTGAGTGCATACTCAGGCTTGTTAGCTATGACACCAAAATCTAGCAGAGGTTTCTCTGAAAGGACAAAAACATGTTATTGTTTATTTCTATTGGTCCAGAAATCGTGTTAAAACTGACTGATTGGTTGCGAGCATTCTGTTTGAGTTCTATTATTATTCTCACACACACGCACACACACACACACACACACACACACACACACACACACACACACACACACACACACACACACACACACACACACACACACACACACACACACACTCCATTGTCTGGATGCCAGGCTGATGTGTAACCCCCCTCTCAACCTTCTATCACTGTAAATTTAGCAACAGAAGCTTCTCAGCTGCTCCTTTCCAAAACCTGAGCCCTCCTCTTCCATCCACAGTATTTCATCCATCTCCTTCTCCAGGGTCAGAGCTGCCCCCCCCACCTTTTCCACACATAAACATACAACTACACACACACACACCTCACTCTCATCCCACAGCCAATAAGGGCCTGATGAGCTCAAGTATCACTATAACACAAGGACTTATTCTCTGAGCGGAGCCTCCAGATTCTTACAGACCTTCATCTTCATCGCCAGAGGAGCTTCTCTTCCTCTCTTGAGGTAAGACGACCACTGACGGGCAGCAGCCCTGAAATATTGTACCAAACAACATGTTTATGACTATTTGTTTCTCCTTTTAAGCCAAAATCGGCTGGTTGTAGATTTTGTTTTTGCTGAATGTGCAGCAGTAGATGCGAGGCTCAGACGTTATGAAACACACATTTTCATCGTCTGTCCTCCAACACTGCAGCTGCAGCTCCAGGAGGGACGTCTGAAGCAGATGCAGACATGTCCTGCTGCATGTCAAACATGTGTCCTTTATGTTTGGCATGGTTCACAGTCCCTCTCTGGAGCAGGAGTCCAGTTTCCAGACACCAGATTGATTTAACAGGATAATAAAAATTTCACTCCATATAATTGCGCTGGAAGGAAACAGATGAATGTACTTTATTTAATTAATCAAAGGCAAGTAAAGTACTACGATGCCAAATATTTTGTCAAAACTGAGGAAGCTGTGAATTACAGCTAGAACTGGATTTTATTTTTTATGTTTTCCATCTCTTTAATTTAGTTTCTGACAAACTATTCTGAAGTCAATTGCTTACCTCCCACATTGGCACTGAATTCTGGCATTAGACCTGCTGAATTGTCCGGTATGAATGTAATTCCTGAGGACACGGTGTCGGCAGCTTGAAGAGGCTCACAGATGAGCATTCGATATAGACACCAGCAAAGTCTCAGCTGCACGTCGTGTTTATGTGCACTCTCATGTCTCAAAGAAACTCTGATTCTTTGTATGCAAAAGCCTGAAACTACACATTGTTCCTTTGATTCATTTTCTAATTTACTTTTCTTATAGTATTTTGTGTTTTTGGTTTAAAATTGGTGTATCTTTGTCTTTGTTTCATGCATGTTCTGGTTTTGTAAATGAGGTTCTGGCCTGTTGTACACGTGGGCATGTGTGAATGTCCTGCACCTGAAACAAGCACGTTCACAGACTTAAAGTCAGGATTCGGATGCTGAATTTAGGTTTTGAGTTTGAACAAATGACTGGCATCTCTTTTTAAAATTCTCATTAAACACAGAGTATATTTTGAGAAGATTGTCCTCCTGTAACCACAGAACGGTGAACTTTAACCTGATACGCACAGCCAACGTGGCCGACATTTCTGAGGTGCGAGGTTTTGAGATGGTGGTGATGGGTTTGCTGTCAGAAGGAAAACACACATCCTTCATCCAGCTGCCAGCCTCTCTCCTCTCTCCGGGTCTGACTGATGTGATGGGTCTATAAATTCACCTCATATCTCAATCTAAATCTGCCCTCGATTGGCTCAGGATGTGGTGGTCCTCAGCGGTCTCACCTGTTTCATCAGTCTTTCAGTTTTAGTTCAGAAAGACTCATAAACACTTCTCAGCATTTGGTGTTCTCATACTTAAGAAATGAAGTGGGCATCCACTAAATATACTGAGTGCTGAAGTGTCGGTATGTACCGAGTGAATGCTGGACACACAGAGGTGAGGCCGCTGTCAGCTCTAAGTCGATCAAAGAGCTCGTTTGCTGGAGGAGGATGCTGATTGGCTGTTTGAGTGCAGCGGATCCTCCTGCCAGACCGAGCCGAGGGATTAAAGCAGCTATTTGGACGCCGTCGCTCAGCTGATGGGTAGAAATATGATACAGAACTAATCCTCCAAGTCCTCTGCAGCTGTGCTCGCTGCAAAGTGTGAAGGAGTCATCCAAAGACACTTTATATATATCAAATATGATCTACAGAATATACGCTGAGCAGAAATCCTCCCACACTGGCTCCAACAGAGCTGCTGCTTTGGACTGAAATGATGCTGGGACTTAAGATGAGCTTCATAGGGCCTGTATACAGTTTGGACACTTCCTGGATGCAGGAGTGGAGTTTTCATGAAGTGTGAAAGGAGGCGTTGAATCAGAGTCACAGTTCAATCACAGTTCAGCCCAAATCCAGCCAGTTTTCTTGTACTATCTGCACCAACAATGAAATACTTGCTTTGCACACAATGCTTCAAGTTGAATTTTGTAATAGTTTGAGAGGTTGATTCACCCAAATTACAAAAACTCCACTGGTTTCTAATCAGTTTTGCTTAGAGAGCTGAGCTGTCCAACTCTGAGATCTCCACTCCAGAACAATGGAGGAGAGTGGGACGCTGTGTCTGACGTCATTCTCTATTTACTCTATAAGGAATTATAATTAGATTTTTACTACCTAAATAAAACGAGGCAGTGATTTTGGACACAGTGTGTGAAACTTGACAAGCTCTACTGTGGACACATTTTATTCTAATTATTTTCTAGCAGCAGAAGTTGCTGCTGAATCTTTGGAAAGTAGTTTTTCCTGTGCTGTGAGCAACTAAAATCAAAACGATCTGCATGGTAGGATACCAGCAGAGGTACGAGTAGATATGAGCCATAATGGCTGAGATGAGATGAGATGAGATGAGATGAGATGAGATGAGATGAGATGAGATGAGATGAGATGAGATGAGATGAGATGAGATGAGATGAGATGAGATGAGATGAGTGTGGTTTGCAGGTGAAGAAGCGTTAGATATTAATGAAGCTGTAAACGAAGCCTGTGATGATGTTTGGTGGTCGGACTCCCAGTTGTGAAAACACAGATCACACCTCACAACCAGTTCAGTAACTGGTCCTGGACCAGATTCAATGTGCTTCAATAAGAAAAGTCCTGCATTCAGAATGACACTAAAAAGTACAAAAGTACTGCAGCAAAATGTACTTTTAGCATCAAAAGTAAAAGCATGAACTGTACATAACGGCTCTATTCCGTTATTTAATGCATAGTTTATGTTATTGGAATATGACTGACTTGCTGACATGTACAGGTAAGAAGTATTTCAGTGCTATGCACTTCACTTCAGGTGCAGCTGAACACAACACACAGTGACTGAATTCATTAAAAAAAAAAAAAAAACTAGTTTCTGTGAGGACTAATTACATGAGATAAAACATGTTAATCAGTGATCTTTAGAGGTGCTGGTGGGCAGATTTTGTTTCCTTCAGACAGAGCAGCTTTTTCCAGTCTGTATGCTAAGCTACGCTAAGCTAACCATCTGCTGTCTTAGCTTTATATTTATTGATCCCACGCTGGGGAAATTAAGTCGTTACAGCCAGTAAAGTATTACAAAGCAAAAACAGCAAGAAGTCACATAGAAGGGTGAAGATAAGGAGGATACGGCAAAAGAATAAAACTACGTATGTACACGATGTACAGATTATAAAAACACTAACTGCCATAAAAATACTACTGCCCATAAAAATGATACTGCCAATATTCTTATGAAAAAACTACCACTGCCATATGTTGAACTGCACTTGCCAAATGCTTTTGCATAAAACTGAACAGAACACTGAATTACACGACTCTGTGCACATGTACAATGTGTACGGTTTATAAAAATACTGTTGCCAATATGGATAATAAACACAGTATTTGTGCTGTTGCACAGTTGAAAAATATAAACAACAAATTAAAAATTGCACCAGATGTAATGATAATGTGAGCATATATTAGCATAGATAACGGCACTGTACAGCCATGAGAGCATTTCATCTAACTGAATCTGATATTTCTTGTAGGTTTTGAGTACACGGTCTTGCCAAAGAAAGAAGTTTCCAGTTTTAAACGTGTAAACTGCAGCAGGGTAATTGTGGTATTTCCGCAGCAGGACTGCCGTCTCTGCGGGGATCAAACCCTGAGCCTTTTCATGTCCACACCATGTCTCTGCTGCCGATCAAGCCTGTCAGCTCATCAGGCTCTTTGTCTTTTCTCTCAGGTGTGAAGTCTGCTGTCACCATGTCTGACACTGAGGAAGTGTAAGAGAATCCCACACTGTCAATAACAACTTCATTAAAACAAAGTGACGCACAGAGGCCAGCTGGGATTTCATGACTGACTGATTTTTCTTCTCTTTCATATTTCAGGGATCAGCTCGAGGGTAAGTGACATCCACTCAGTTTGGTTTACTTCATATATGAATCATTTATGTAACAGCAGAGCATATTGGAGGTTTGATCTGACCAGTTTGCTTCCTTTCTTCTTTAAGTTGAGCCGTCCCTAACCGAAATAACATTTCTCATTATTATTTAATTATGTTTAATAATGACAGGAAATATGTCTCAAACGCACTGTGAATACATGTTTTGTTACCATATATTTTGTATACCGTCTATGTATATTTGGTAATATGGTTGCTTAGACAATATTTTCTATAATCATAATGAAATGACACCAGTTTGTTTCTGCTGTCCCACTTTATGCCTTCTTTTTTCCAAAAACTGAAGACGAGGAAGGTAAAGACGACTGAATCGACTCGACATGTCAGACTTTCCTCCACTGTACTAATTTGTCAGCTGCCTGATTTCACCCTGAATTTGAAATGTTTGACGCCGACACCTGCTCTTCATACAGGACCGACCGACTCCTGACACGTTTCATTTGGGTCGCAGCAGAATTTCCTTAATGCAAAGTGGAACTGTGGAACCTAATTTGGTTTAATGGGTGATGAACGTTAAACAGATCAGCATTCTTCCTTTATTTACCCTCAGATGATTTAAAATAGCTTCGTAGATTTCTCATAGCATCATTAAATGCCTTTTTAAGCGTATAAGTTGTGTTGGATGTTTATTGACTGGTAGAAGCTAACTCGCAGCCAGCTGTCGGTCAAACACTTTCAAGTTAAGGGTGACTTTTTCTGACGGAGTGATGTTTCGAGTCACACGGTTGAGAAAATAATGTAATCGAGCGTCTCGCCTCGCTACATTTATTTTCTTGGCATGTGACATGTTTACACTGTCATCTGTTACTGTCACATCAATGCAGCTCGTTGGCCTCGTTCACACAACAGACATATTTGTAACAGTGGAGCTGGAAAACTAGCTGGATGACTCGTAAAACTTATCGAACTTAACGTATGAAAGGTTAGCTAACTGATGCAGAAAACACAACAGCCTCAAGCAAACTGGCAGCAAACTGAGAAAAATGTGTCATCACAATACATTTAGCAAGAAGTTAGCTAGCTGTAATAAGCTGTATTCAGTCACTACTAGCTAGCTAGCTAACACCCTCGAGCTAAGGCAGTAAAATCTCTTATTGAGGGTTTCTATCACTGGTCTTTCTGTACATTAAAAGTAAAACATGCTCCTGGATTTACGACATACTTTAAGATCAGTTAGCATCTTCTGCTAGCATTTAAACCCCTCGTGATTTTAACACTTTTTAGCATTCAAAAAACTGAGCTAGCCTACAGCTCCCGTAAAGTTTTACTTACGTCATAACAGTTTTCTCCCATAATGCAACTTCTACCTTAATTTTTCTAACTTTGTAGTTGAAAAGATGAATTTAGATGAAAGTAGCTTGAACACATGTAAACAATGAGACAGTGTTTTTTTAATGTCCCCATCAAGTGCAGAACACAACAGACT
This sequence comes from Chaetodon trifascialis, assembly GCF_039877785.1. Classification (NCBI taxonomy): domain Eukaryota; kingdom Metazoa; phylum Chordata; class Actinopteri; order Chaetodontiformes; family Chaetodontidae; genus Chaetodon; species Chaetodon trifascialis. Next base: position 2,943,710 of record NC_092056.1, read on the forward strand.
GCTGCTAAATAAGGTTAGCAGGCTAACAAATCCTTTATTAATGTCAGCGCAATTTTAAATGAGGTTTTATACTTATAGTTAGCCTATTTTTGGCTCTAAGGGACAGACATATTAAAGTGTAATAAGATATTAATATGAAAGTGACCGAGAGGCTTCTGTCAATATTCTTCATGTTTGTATCTAGAGGCATTTTGCCAAAGAAGTCAGGTTTTCTGTGTCATGGATGTCACATGTTATATGTTACTCATGTATATAATCATATAAAAAGTACCATATATCTCGGTTTTCCACACTGGCATGTTTGTCACAGAGGATATTCAGTGTCTGGAATTGTGCCTCTGCAAAATAGAGTCTAATGTCACACTGTCTGTCATTTCTAAATAAATGCAAATATGATTTGACAGATGAAAGTTATTAGAATAAAGGAGATTATCTCACAACATTTATACATATACATAAAAATAGCCTCCCTGGCCGCTCCAGGCTTCCTTTGTTTTAAAGGGCTTCCAGCTAGTTTTCCAGCTCAACAGTTCAACATGGCTTCTGTGTGAAAGGTCAAGCGACTTTGTCTCATCATCATGTGTTTCTCTCTCTCCAGCAGCTCTGTCCCTCGCTCACCCATCCATCCTCTCTGTTACTAAAGTAATCTCTCACTTTTGGTTTCTAATGGCTCTGTCATGTCTGTGGTCTTCATTAACGGCCTTCTCCGACACCCTCTTCCCGGCGGTTTGGTGCATGCTGCGTGCCCGTAGCCCAGGAGGAGGTAGTAGAAGTAGAAGTAGCCCCTGAGGCGGAGGCCCAGGTAGAAGCAGAGCCAGAGGTAGAGCCTGAACCAGAACCAGAGCCAGAGCCACAGGAGGTGGTGCAGCAGGTGGTTCATGAGGAGGAAGGTACGTGGCATGGGCAGTCTGTTCACCCTTCTCCTGCAGGACACTCAGCACTCCATAGGATAGACCGTCCATGCTGCCAAACATATCTGCCTGACAAGTCAAACTGCTCAGTCTGAAAGGACGATTTGAGTTTTTGCTCATCTTCTACGTCCCTCCTGTGTTTATTCTGTGTTTTTACCTTTTAAAGGACATTTTATAATAGATCGACTTTTTTTAATCAAATGACCATTGTCAAAGTTTCAAAGATGAGAATCTGTTCAATTACAACTATGACAGAAATTAACTGGACTTTTCCAATTCAGTTGGCAAATGTAATTTCTTTCCGTGAAGGAAAGTTTTGCAGCTGCACTTCTGATTTCCATAATTCGTCTTCTCCAAAGTAAATATCTGGAGCAGTGCACTCTTTATATTATGCTCTTGCTCAGAACTCAGGACTTCACCGACAGTCAAAAGACAGGAAGCTAGATTACAGTTACAGAGTTTTAATAGATTTTACGCAGATGTCCAGTCATGTGGTCGCTTTGTGGTGCAAGATGTTTATTCTCATCATCTCTCCTGCATGATGTTATTAAACCAACTATGGAAAGTCACCTGAAAACTGTCTGCAGTGAAGCCTGTTTAGTTAGCAAAATTATTGGACCCATGCAGGAGATAAAAGCCGTGTTTTCACTTTGTAAATATGAGCACAAAGTAAATAAATTGCACATTGGAAGGTTGCATTGAACTGTGAAACATTGATGGAGTTTTCTTCCCTGATTTTAAAGTTATGTAAAATTGTAGGGGACGTCAGAAAAGAGCAGAAACTCTGATCATACTCAATAAAAATGTGACAGAAATCTGCCAGCGTGTGGAGATATTTTCTCATATTACCTGTCAACATTACGCTGCAGTGTCACTGTATCTCACTCGACTGGCACATTTCTCTCCACTCGTTCTGCATTAAAGACCATTTGAAGACTCGGAGTCGATTGTCTTGTTAGGTTTGATATTTTTGCCGTTCACTAATCGAGCTCCCCCTCAGCCTCCCTTTAGCCCTCTCCGCTGGAGTTACCTCCTCTTCATAACTGCCCACAAAGTGACTTCAATTGTGAGTTAAATTACTGTAATCATGTTCAGCTAAATTCACCTGCACATCTCCTCCAGACATGAACATACAAAGCAGCTGAATAAGCCAACTTCATGGTTCAGAGTTACATTAACCCCAGAGGTGAAATGTAACTAAGTACATTTACTGAAAAGCACTAAGTACAGTTTCAACACACTCGTTCTTTACTTGAGGATTTCCATTTTCTGCTACTTCTACCACATTTTAGAGCAGAATATTTTACTTTTTACTCCACCACATTTATTTGACATTCATATACTTTTATGACGTGATGCAGTACCCAGCAGTATACAAAGTATCTACAGTTGGCTCCATATTAACTACAACATTCGTTACTGATGAAAACACAAAGATATAATATTCTGGAACAACGTTGAAAGGAGATATTCTTCAAATACAGTTCTCTGCTGACACTTCTGTACTTTTACATAACATTTCGAAGGACTTTTACTTGCAACAGAGTATTTTTAGATGATGGTATTTTTATTGATACCTCAGTAAAGGATCTGAGTACGTCTTCCACCACTGATTAACTCTACAGTGATCATGTAATTATCAGAGAAACCAAAGTTCAAGTTCAAGTTAGACATGTTAAAAAAAAGGTCAAGGCTGCAAAGTTCAACCAACCTCAGTTACACTCACCGCTGGGGTTTGTGTTTGAGACCGTCGTCGTCATCATCATCATCATCATCATCATCATCATGGCCGTACTGTAAAGACAGTTGTAGCACATCTGGCATCACGGCCTGGGAAATCATGGAGATGAGAGTTAATGCTCCAGTCCTAGATGTAGAAAAAAGTGGCTTTTTCCCCCACTCACCTGTTGATCCATCCAATCCCTCAAACATTCATCATAGTCTGGCTTTTCAAAAAAGGTTTTAGAGGATCTTTTTTGGATTCCCCGGTTAGCATCGTGATCTATGGATTGAGAAGCCAGATAGTCGCATCCCAACCTTCTGGTCCAGAGCCTGGTGAATATTCATAGTCGGTAGATAATTCCTTATAATTTGTTCAACCCCTGTTTGTTTGGAGCCACATCCTGGTCAAAGTTTCTCCATGACAAACATTTTGATCCATAGTGAGGACATTCATGATCTCCAGAAAACAAATCCTAATATCTTGAGTCTCTCTATCTCGTTGGTGTATTACCATGAGCTATCTGCGGTGCACATACACATCTCCAACACCTTTTGATTTATTAATTCCACTGTTTTCCCTCTTGCGCCACCTTCAAAACAAATTTTACTGCTGAAGAAAAACAGAAAAATTCGTTCATTCATTCAGTGTCATTAACACTGCAGCCTCTAGTGGGGCAACACACACCTGCAGAGCAGAACACGTCCAAACACCTGTACCCATTGTTTTCTATGTAAGCACGCACACCTGTGCATCAACGCTGGGATATTGTCTTTGTCCAGCGTCAATGCGTGTCAACTCCCGTTTTAGCACATTCGGCATGACGAGGCCTGTGTGTTGCACTTTAGCGTTGTTCTCAAGAAGAACGCTAAAGTGTCTTTTGGTGTCTTCAGGCTCCAAAGAAACCCCATGAACCCCTGTTTTTTAGAGTGCAAACATCTGAGCTTGTCCACAGTTTTCACCATCAGTGTTAGCTGACACAGTCCAAACATTTTGTCCTGTTTCCAGCATTATTGTGTGCTTTGAATATGAGCTGTGCATACAAACGTTTAAAGGAGAAGAAGAAAATCAGCTGCTTTTACATGAATCAACTACCCCGTTTCATCCGACGCCTTCCATCCATGTTTATGTCTCATGTTGTTGGTAATGATTATTGCCATTGTTTGCATTTTGGCAAACTCATGTGTCAGTCTTGAAGGCTGTAGAGGAGAGGATGATGGGTAATTTCAGTCATGTAAAAGCTGTTTCTTTGCCTCCCTTCAGTCCATGTTTAGCTTCTTTCTTTCTGTGTGTAGATGAAGCATTTCCATTGGGGTGTCTTCACTTTTAAAGATTGTTCAAGTGTTTTTATGATCAGAGCGAAGTGGTTCACACAGATGGAGCCACTGCAGAAGTCCCAGGCTTCACCCAACGCTCGCTGAACTAATGCTTTGAATTCGCTGCTTCAGTATCGCGTTACAAAACTCAAATTTGCTCTGTTTCATGAACAGCTGACTGACGATTCTCCAATCAGTGAAAAGAAATTAAACAAGGAAAAAAACAATTAAATACACATTGTAGTGTGTATTTCATTTTTAAGAATGCATCTACTACATTACATGAGAAACATGTGAAAAAGATTGGCCTTTTGCCTTTAAAAAAAAGTGAATGAAGTACCATCTGTGCTAAATAAACAACGAAAAACACCTCAACCATTAAAGGCAAATCCACTGTTCTTTTAACATGTTTTACATTTAATGACGGCACAATAAATGCATAAATAAAAAGGAATTAATGCCACAAAGTGTATTTGATCACACATTTCTTTCCTTGTTTTTTTCATTTAGTCGTTGTTAATCTTCCATATTCGAGAGTGCAGAAGAGCCCAAAACAAACCAAATGAAACCCGACTTACTGAGCTGAAACAGCAAGTCAGTGCAAGTCATTTCTTTTTCTCACAAAGTGTTGAAGGTCTAATCTTCTTTGAGCTTAAACTGATTATGAGCTTCATTGCATTAACATAATCGAAGCATGGTGTTTCCATGGGCTCCACCAAACTCACATCAAGGCCTTCATCGTATTATAATCCCATTATTAGAGTCCATGTAAATGTAGCCGTCAGCAGGTATAAGTGAGATGAAACTTCCATCCTCAATATTCAAACAGGGCAGTAATTAGAAGAGTCACAAACATGAATCCTTAAAGCGTCGTTGTAACTACGGCTGCCATCTCTCTGTGAGGACAGCGTCAGTTTAATGTTGGATTGGTCAACTATTAAAACTGAACTGAAAACCCTGAAATAACACTCTAATCAAAGGACTCTGCTATTGAAAAGAGCACAGATACACAGTTAAATCCACTCTGTCTGCCCACAGCCACGTTTCATTCTCTCCCAGTGAGCCCGAACAGCACAGGAAATAAGTGAGGGTCTGTGAAACAGCCGATGAAGACGATCCGTCCGTTAAATGAGCAGCTGTGATCAGAACCTTTGATGCTTTTGAAGTTCACGTGAACGTTAACGTGCAGTCAGTTTCCTGTCAAAACGAACCTCAGGGTGGTTAGAAAGCTGATGAATGCACGACACGACGTGGAACTTCTGCAGCGGCTGCCACTGCCTGTCGATTAAGACCACCAACACCCCCAATTTGGTAAATGTGCATCGTAAGCTGTGCATAAAGAGGACAGGATCAGGCTGCCCAGTCCGACCACTAATGATTTCTGTTCTGCTCTTGCTTTGGACGCTTGCTGCATGCAGAGGCCTATGAAGAGGAAGGTATGTTGATTTGCATTCTTCTCTGTTCTTCTGTGTCCCTGGAAGTCTTCCACACATGAATAATTCACACTGTGTGCACTTGTTTGTTTCACCGATCTTCCTCGAGGGAAAGGTAGAATTGATCCGTTCGCTTTAGCCTCGTCGTCAGCCGCCAGAGGTGACGAGGATGCAGAAATGCTGAGTCATGGTTACGGGCCCCACTGCTCATCTCTGCTTCTTCTCTTTTTTGCATGAATGTGTCCTGCCAGAGGACGAGGGAGATCAAGATGGTAGTTTGTATTTCCTGCTGAGCCGCTGTTGCTTTGCCTGCGTTTTCCTCCCTGTGTTGTGTCTCTTTTAGTGTGAGGGTCCCATAAAAAAGTAAAAAGCTAATCACAAACTTGGTTATTTGTTCCTGATGAAATCCCAGTTGTGTTTATTACCATGCACATCAATTAACAGTAATTACACCGTCAAACTCCCTGTTGTGAAAAGCGTGCAATGAAGTAATTAAACTCTTAAAATTTTACGGCACACGGTGTACTTATCCTGATTGGTCAAATGTCTCAGACTATATTGGTTTGATTTACACACTAATGCACCATAAATTAACACTGTGAAACAGAAAAATCTGGTAACACTGTGTACTCACAGCACTGAGAACAGAGGCTAACACAGACAAAGGCCACTGATTATGGAAAGTGTTGCTACATTGAGACTCACTCAAATGACTCTGAACTAGCGGAGGTGTGAAACACTTCAGATGTAACTCAGCTTGTGGACACGGATCCCCAAATTAACCAGCAGTCTTTTAGTCTCTGTCTGACTCCACGTCGGCCTTTCTAACGGTCTGATCTCTCTTTCCTCTCCCTGTCGCTGGTTTGATGCCGAAAACCCAGAAGAGAAGCCAAAGTTCAAGTGAGTTCATTTATTATCTCATCCATCATTCCAGGTCATAAACTAGCATACTTCAGTGTATTAGAAATATGATTTAAGTATAAAAGTCATTACAAGTACACCGTTACTGTCTGTGCTTAATTTAAACCACTGGTTCTCAACTGGTCTGGCTTTGGGACCCACCATCGCCCCTTAATGACAAGCCAGGACACCAATAGATGGCACTCTGCTAAAACCCCCTTCAAAATAAAAGCACAGGTTTTTTGTTTTGTTTTTTTTTCTTAACATTTCTTTTTGTTGCCCAGACTAAGGCCCTCAACCCACTTTTGGGTCACGACCCACCAGTTGAGAATCACTGATTTAAAGTATGTTTGATGTGTACTTTTAAAAAGTGTACTTCTAAGTACATGAAATTCAGTTTGACTTAAATATATCAAAATGAAAATACTAACTCTGCAATACTTAAAGTGGTATTTCAAAGTGATTATAACAACTGTGTTTTATTGTAAGTGTATCATAAAATGTACTTAAGTGTACTTTTAAAAGTGTACTTACAAATAATTTTAATAGTTTGGCACAAAACTGGCACAAAGTGTCCTTAGAGAATTCTTCAACAACTCTAAGTTAAGCCTAATATTTCTTCAGCTGGGATGTTTTCAGATCACTAAAATGTTGAAGTTAAGTTAAGTTGTTCTAACTTGAACTTCATTTCCTGGAACAGACCGACTGCTCCAAAGATCCCTGATGGCGAAAAAGTGGACTTTGACGTAAGTCGACTTGTTTTTGTTCACTAATATTTATTCAGGTGAAGATGAATGAATGTGGAGGCCTTGTCCTCATTCTCTCTGACTACCATGTAACAGTACACACTTGACCTCTGACCTCAGCAGCTTCCATACGGGCAGTCAAGACAGAATCCTGAAACTTACTGCTCACTCAAAATAAAATGTGGTTATTGCACATTTCTGCACACCACAGATTCAATTTACATTTGTACGTTTCAGACGTATCATATCAACATTTCCACAGTAGGTAGGGGATGATGGGATGAGACAAGAAGACAAACCAGGTACTGAGTGCAGCACATTTTACAGCCATGTTTGAAGTGAATAAAGCGGGTATTTTAAGGCAAAATATGATCTTTTTCTAACCCTCACCAAGTGATTTTTGTGCTTTTTTTGTGGCGCTTGGTCTGCATTGGTCTGCATTCACCCATTCACTCACACATTTGTACAGCGACTAAGCCACCCGCGCATTATGAGCGCAAATTACTCACACACACACACCGACGGCACAACATGGGGGGCAAGGGGGGGTTCAGTATCGTGCCCAAGGATACTTCGGCATGTAGGCTGCCAAGACAGGGGATCGAACCGCCGACCTCCTGATAGGTGGATGTGGTACTGCTCCACCACTGCCCAATGTCACAACAAAAAAATGAAAACTGAACGTAAAGAAATGTAAAGTTTGAACACAAAGAAAGGCAAAACTTCCATGTATTCATAGTTTGTTGATATATACAGTCCCAACATTTATTCTGGCGACTGGGTCTCTTCAGAAAAGGGGTCTGAGATCAGTTATGTCTCTGATGCACAGCTTGATAAAACTCTATAAAAATGTTCTGGAAACATCAATGAAGGTCCAGAAGATCCACTGCAGCGAAAATATTTAGTCCAAAACATGATAATAATCCACGAAAGACGTTCTGTCCTTTCAAATTAGCTCATTGTCTGTTTGTCTTCTGTGTTACTTAAATGACCAATCACAGTCTGAGTTAAACAGAAGGCCCCCCTTCCCTCCATTTTTAAATACTGAGCCAATCACACCCGAGATTGCAGATGACTGATGCTTCGAATAACCAATGAAATTCTGAGCACATGGCTAAGCTACTTTAATTTACAGCTCTGGACACCTCAGATCAAGGATTTCAGTGCAAATTACACAGAGTTTGAAGGGACTAATATAATAAATGGCTTCAATATAAAGATATAACCACAAAGTGCATGTATAAATACCTTAAATATGAATATGAATGGACAAATTTTTAATTTCATAAATATAAATATAAGTATAGATATTTATGTAGATAAATATATATTAAATTGCCTTTCTTTTGGGGAACGCATAAGTTTACCATGAGAGAAAACATGAAAACATTACGTTTCAGTGGTATTGTTATCAGTTTTTATTGAAATGGGACTAGGGTAAGGCTTCATGCTGTGGTCCACTTGTGTTTTGCAGCTAATAAGTCCCAGATATCCCAAACATCTATATGCAAAAAATATTATTGCTTGAAAAAAACAAACAAACAAAAAAAACCTCAGTGTGTTCAAACTACTATTACTCAATGCCAGAAGCACTTACAGTGATTACACTTCATGGTGAGTAATGAATAATGAATATAATGAATTATTCTGTAGTCCTGTGGATCATGCAGTGCAAGATTGCCTATTTTGGTGTAAAACAAATTTAATATGTTGTCAGTGAATATAAGTTCAGTATTAATATTTTGGTGACTTCCAGGTACGTTAATTAACAACATTACTTGATTACAATAAGCATCATTCAGTCTGCATTATGTCTCCTTCACAGTGTATTTGCTGTTGCTAATTACTTCCATATAAATGTCATTTCGAGGAGACGTGTGTGTTTATAAAGCGCTATAATATCAAATATTTTCCAGTAAGGAAAATCTTCTGCAAGTAGTTAAAAATTCTGGAGTCAGGCTCTTGTTTGTATTTACTCATTTACCACCAAAAAGGACAATTAACCAAAAACCCTCCTGCTTAAAACTGCACTTTCAGAGCCCAAGTTTGGGGTTTGGAGCCAGAAACCTCCTTCCTGCCGGTTAGTAACTGCCGTCTTCTGTCTGTCTCCTGCAGGACATCCAGAAGAAACGTCAGAACAAAGACCTGATTGAGCTGCAGTCGCTGATCGACGCTCACTTCGAGTGCAGGAAGAAGGAGGAAGAGGAGCTCATTGCTCTCAAAGAAAGAATCGTGAGACTTTTACCCAAATAAAAAATATACTGTACATCACACGAGGAAGCACTTTCATGATCAGGCTTGTTTTGAAGATACGTGGGAATTAGCTCTGCAGGCAGGAGGCACTGAAGCATTTGCTTTGCAGGAGAAGCGTCGAGCGGAGCGAGCCGAGCAGCAGAGGATTCGTGCTGAAAAGGATAAAGAGCGGCAGGCCAGGCGGGAGGTACGCAGCTTCTTCTTCTGCTGAACCATCACAGTCAGTCCGTTCAGTCACAATGGATTCACCGTCACAGATAAGCATCAGTGAGAGCTTCTGACAGGCAGCGTCACAATGAGCGCTCGCTTTTAAGACCGAGCAGTGATGTCACAGTGGACTGACCACGCCCACGGTACTTTCACTGCAACAAGGCGACGCTGCCCTTTAAACTTTTAAAATTCATTTCCTAGGCCGAGCGTCAGAGAAAGGAGGACGCCGACGCCCACAGGAAGGCTGAGGATGAAGCCAAGAAGAAGATAGCGCTGAGCAACATGGGATCGGGATACAGCGGCATCCTGCAGAGGGTAGCTTCTTCTTTTTTTAACTCACTTCATTATTATTATTTTTCTTTTTGTTGTGATTTTTTTTGCTTCAGTCAAATTCAGAACAGGCAGCAGCTTACTCTTTAACTGGCTGGGCTTTTCTAGGCTGAGCAGAAGAGAGGCAAGAGGCAGACTGAAAGAGAAAAGAAGAAGAAGATCATGGCGGAAAGATGCAAACCCCTGAACATTGACAATTTCAGCGAGGACAAACTGAGGTAGCCCACAGCGATGACACCGCAGAGAGCATTTGTTGTTGTTTTTAGGGCACAATCATAATTTAAAACGCATGAGGAGCAGATAATCTACCACAACACAATATCTCACTACACACAGGCAGCTTCCTGACGACCACAACATCTGTCACTACGAACAAGACGCTCCTTATAACTCCAGAACTGCCTGAGAATCATCAAGTTTTTAAGTTTTCATCAGTTTTAAAGTAATCCAGTGATTTTTTTTTTTTTGTGTACAGTGCAAACAGGAACTGCTAATAGCTAATTCGGCATATTTTTAAAAGTGACAATTTGCCAAAATGTCAACAAATTTAAGATAAAATAAAACAGGACTCAAGTTGTCGCCTTTAGTGTGAGACGACGCTTCCTGTAGGAACTGTCGTCCTGAAAGGGTGCACATTATTATCCCTCAAGTACAAATAAGACAAAGAACAACAGTAGACTGATGTAATTTTGCCGAAGTAAAAGAGGTGAAACAGCAGCTGAAATCACAGCGAGGCTCGACACAAAAACACACTTAATGGTTAAAATGAGCGGATTTTTCCGATCGCCCTCAGACTCATGTTGTGTCCGCCTGCTTTGCACGATTGTTCACTGAGTGTTGGGCTCCTGGTTTGTGTTTGTCAGGGAAAAGGCGAAGGAGCTTTGGGAGTGGCTGCACAGCCTGGAGGCAATTAAATACGACCACTGCGAGAAGCTCAAGAGACAGAGATACGAGGTGAGTGAAGAAACGTGACCGCTGTAGCATCTCCTGCTTTCTTTTATCTGAAGTTTAGCATCAAGTGTGGACGTTCAAATCCCACCTCTTCTTAAATTAGTGGATTTCTCATTATGCAGTTAGACACTCAATCTTCCTCCTCCCTCATCACATCCACATTCTCCTCTTCCTCCTCAAACAGTCCAGGACAGGTCACACCCAGGTTTAAGGAAACAGGAGATTTGGGCCTGAAATACTGGAGATACTGTGGTATTTTAGTGTGTAAAAAGCTGCATTTTACAGCTTTAAACAGAGAACGTGAAGGTCCTGAACGTGTTCATGTGAGATACCTTCAGGCTCACCTGTTTGTCTTTTAGGTGATCTCCCTCAGAAACCGCATCGACGAGCTGCAGAAACAGTAAGTAACATCAGCTCAAACACACTGATGAAAACAGCAAAAAAAAAAAAAAGTTATTTAATGAAGTACAGTGTTAAAATACTACGTTACAAGTAAAAGTCATGCATGCGGGTATTCACATCGAGAAATACTTAAAAATACTGCAGTAAAAGTAATGCAGGATGGCCATATGTGATACTATTGAATACTGATATTATAATTAGAAATGCATTAACGTGTTCATCACTTTAATCGTGCTAATTTTAATGACTTTATATACTTAATGCAGCTTAACCAATACCTTAAACTGTAAAATAAATGAGAGGAGTAAAAAGCACAATATTTGTCTCAAGATGTAGTGGAGTAGAAGTGTATTAAAGTAAAGTATAATAACTCAAATTAAACCTAAGTATAGTAGTAGATTACTACTATATTAGGTTATACTAGTAGTAGTTCTCCCAAAACCAAAGTATATCTGAGCATAACTGAGTTCACCTGGTCAGTCATGATTTCATTTTTAATTAAAGAAGTAGAATTTATATTATTAATACTTGTGTAAACACTAGAGGGCGCTGTAGTTTAAATAAATCCGTCTCTAACAGGAGTCGGTCCAGCAGTTGGTTTGTGTCTCTGCAGTTAACACGTTTCTCTGTGATAATCAAAGCATCTTCATCATGAAGCATCACAGCACAGATGTGACTCTGTCGTCGCTCTTTGCGCTTTGCAGCAGCAAGAAAGGAGCCGCGTCCCGCCGCAGGAAGTGAGCGGCTCCTGAGCGACGGTCAGCCGGACCGGAGGCGCGTCCCCTCGGCCACAGCAGCGGCTCAGAGCCCGCAGACACCCGCAGCTCCGGAACAAAGGCACCTGCTGGCAACAGTCTTACCGCCTGTGTCTGCTCCAGCGAAACAGTTCTCTGGATGATTTTAGCTCCAACAAAGAAATTTTAAGTCACCGCGTATGTTTTGAACAAAAAGATAATAAAAAGCCTGATTTCTCACCCATCCAGTCTGCATGTCTCAGTCTGTATCCATCAATCGATCCGTTTGATCGATCTGATTGATTTGCTGTGTGTGAATGAACAGAAGGTGAACAGAACACAAAACACTGAGGAGTTTAACGTCAGAAATGATTAAATTCATTGTTTTGACTGTTTAGAAAACCTACATAATGCTGAAGATCATCAGTCAGTTTACATGTTTTTAAATATAATACACATGTATAATATGTAATAATATAATTCTATCATGATATTTGTATTATATCATAATAATTATTATTGCTGTGCTCATATTAACTTTAAGCTTCTGAAATGTTTTGCAGTCACTTCCTGTCAGAACTTTGTTGGAAATGTGAGAATCGGTAGAAATAATGAAAAAATTCTGATCTAACCCAAAGAGCCCGGACTTTAAATGGAGATTAGAAGATGAACCTGTGTAGAAAGTATTTTAGATTATTCATATCATGAAGAGTTTCTATCACAACCATCTTTAAACTCTTAAAATGTCACTGTAAGAGATTCAAATTCCTTTTTCTTCCACACAGCTGAACTTTGTTCTGAAGGCTTTTTTATATGATGCATGCATGAGGCATAACAATAAGAACTTGTGGCTGCACCATCACTCTACATGAGAATATTCTACTTTTCTGAATCATTTTACACACATCTTTAAAAATATTAGAGCGACCACACTTTAAGTTCAGATACTTTAAAGCTGCTGTAATCAATGGTTTTTGGTATTAACGATGGCACAGAGGAGCCACAGTTCCCCTCAGCTTTGCAGAGTGTTTTAGTTTTCAGCTTCACTGTTTTGGATCAGTCTCAGGTCTCGTCAGCGTTGTCTTTACACGCAGCTTTTTCAGCAGAAAAATGCTCGCAAACGCACCAAATGACCAATAAATTATAGCCGGTAACCAAAGTGAAGCATTTAGCTGCTGAAGAGCTGATTTTAGTCTTACATCCATCAGGTGGCCACGAATGATGACGATGTCCTTAAATCATCAAATGTTCGATAACAAGCTCAATCAACTTAAAGGCTGATGATGTGTTAATGTAGCTTATTTTCACTGCTTTGTAACATCTGAAGAAGTCAAAGGTCCCCAATATGCCAGTTTTTGTTTCTTTTGGAGAATTAACCTTTTAATTTCATATACTCGTAACAGAGGCTGCGTTAATGAATTATTAGAGCAGACGAAAGCCTGTAAAAGGGTTTTACTCCAAAGGAAGACGAGGACGGAATATAAATATTTCTTTATTCAAATCTAATTCACTCATAAATAATATATAGAAACATATGACACAACAATCCCAGCATCCCTCGTGTCTGTGTGTGTGTGTGCGTGTGTGTGTGTGTGTGTTTCCTATGAACAAAGGCTCTTATTTACAGGTGTACATGGTCCTCAGTTGTCTGCAGGTGAGGAAAACGTCCAGCAGCAGGAAGGAAAAGTCTTTCTGAGTTTGTCCGTTTGTGGAAAAAGAGTCCGTCCGGTTCAGAGCGGCTCGTAGATGCTGCTGGGTTCAGCGGAGGGACTGAAGGCCGCAGGGCTGTTCTGAGGCGATCCGGGGCCCCGGGGGACCACGCTGTCGCCCGGGGGGGCCACGGCTGCATCTGTGCTGATCCGCTCCACGATGCTGGACAAACAGTCCAAACTGGAAACCAGCGACCGTTTACTGCTGCTGGAATCTGGAGTGAAGAAACAAGAAATATAAGTTTTCATGATTTTTATAAGAAATATGAGAAAAATGAGGAGGAGCTGCTCGTATTAAAGATCAATCAGGTCAAGTAAAGGTCGTACTGATGGAGGCAGTGATCATATTATGAGTAAAAGGTCACATTTAAGGTCATGTGAGAAGAAAAACGGGAGATAAGTCATGAAGTGGTTTCATTAAAGGACAAAGGAAACTTTTTAAGGAGAAAATATAAAATAACTCAAGATGGACGTTTTAAAGGAGAAGGTCCAGTGTGGTCATATTAATCTGTTATATTAAAGTTACATTCAAGAAGAATTGTGTTTTTATAGGACATATAATAGAAGATGCTTGTTAAATAAAAAGAGAAAGTACAAACACGCTGTAAGAAATGAGCCACATTAACAGAAATAAAGTGGAAACACGTCATTTTAAAGGCCGACCGTGTGAAACTCACCGTCTGCTGTCTGGCTGCAGCAGGAGCCGTCACTGTTCTCACTTGTGGTCGAACACGGAGAGATGAAATCCATCTGGAAACAGATCAATCAAGACGATTTCAGTCAACGAAACAAACATCAGCGATCAATAAGAGGACACAGTGTCTGAGGAGAGGAGCGACAGACAGCTGATCAAATGTAACTGATACATGATTTATGTTCAAAACCGACGACTTTAACGAAGCTTTTCTATCAATTAAACCAAATATTTTCTGCAGAGGTTTATTACATCACTGTTCTTCACTCTGCTTCTACACTTCATAAACATATTATGGGTCAAAAGGATCAATAAGAGAGTTAAGAGTCTGTGACTTTTATTTAAAACTACAAAGATTGTTTTTAACTGTTTTTAAAGCAAAGCTTCACTGAGCAACACAAAACAAGAAGGACTCAGTTCAAACTGTTTGAACTGATGCACGGATTATTTCCAAATTCTTTCCAAATAACTAACAAATTGGTTTCAAACACCTTTAAAACCGTCACAATTAAATTTCAAACTGACTGTTTTCAAGAGGCGCATTTGAGGCTTTATCGACATTTCTGAGTAAAAAAAAAAAAAAAAAAGATTTCGCCTAAAATGTGACTTTAAAGTTGCTTTTAAAGATTCCCTCCATTCAAGATGTATTAAAGCACTGAGGCCAAAAATAAATATCCCAAACACATTCCAAACATTTCATGTGCAGCACATGAACCGTTCAGCTGTTCTTGAACTCACCACGCCATCAGAGCAGTTGGAGCGGGGGCTGGAGGCGTCCGAATCCCCGCTGTAGTGTTCCAGCGGCGGGTAGAAGCCGTCGTCGCGGACCGTCCTCAGCAGCGCCTGCAGGGACTCGATGTAGCTGATGGCGTTGCGCAGGATTTCCACTTTGGGCAGCCGCTGGTTCGGATTGGACGCCGTGCAGCGTTTCAGGGTCTCAAAGGCGTCGTTGACTTTACTTAGCCGTCGCCTTTCCCTCATGGTTGCCGCTTTCCTGCGGTCTGCGTGGGTTGTTTTCCTCTTGCAGGCCTTGCAGGCCCAAAGCAGGCAGTGCCCCCCCTGGTGGGGGCCCCCCGGAGCCCTCACATGCACTTCCTCCTCCTCTGCAATTGGCACATGGTGATGGTGATGGTGATGATGATGAAGATGGTCCTCAGACTTCAGCAGGCTGGCGTGCAGCAGCCGGGAGTCCAGGTCATCAAAAAAGTTCATGTCGCCGGCGCTGAAGCCGGGGTCATCGTAGAGGTCATCAGCAGAGTAGAGAGGGAAGGGAAGGTCAGCCAGATCCATCTGCAGGGTCCACCGGAGGATGAAAAGGAGGAAGAAGAGTTCCTCTGAAGGCTGAGAAAGAAAGGCCTCCACGAAGTAAAAACAGGATGAAGCAAAGGCAGCAAAAGAGAAAAAGAAAAGACGGTCCGTGTCAAAAGTCTCCTGTCGGTCAGCTGATCTGAGGAAAGCAGTGCGAGAGGAGAGCAGCGCTTTTAAAGGGCCAGTCTGTGCAACCTCAGCTCTGTTGGTTTGTCTTTATAAAGGCATCCACGTGTGGGCGGGGCTGTGGCTGAACTGACCAATGGTCAGAGGGGTGTGTGTGTGTGTGTGTGTGTGTGTGTGTGGAGGGGGTGGGTGTCACTGAGGTGAAACTCAGCTACAAGAAAACAAGAGTTCATATCAATCCTAAACAATCAGCGCTGAGTCACTGTTAGAGGTCAAAGACAAATGATAGACACATATAAGAGGTCAAAAATCACCTGAACTAATGCAGCTCCGTCTGTTTCTGTATTTCCTTGAATTAAGAGAAAAAATCCCGAATTAAGGAATTAAAGTTTCTTAATTTGGAAATCAGAAAAGTGTCTCCTCTAAGGCGCCGTGATCTGTTTTCACTTCTTTAAGCAAAAATCAGACTCGGGTTGAATCTGAAACAACTTTGAGCTGTTTTCACTAAAGAGTAACTTTATCCTGTGGATCAAATGTTCAACTACATGAAACAACTTTTTAAGACGCTTTTTAGCAGCGCAGACAGTTTGTAAACACATAACGTGATAACTGTTCGCATCACGGCAGATAAACTTCAGTCACACTGAGAAAATAAATCTTTCTTATGAATCTGCTTCCTAAAACTGTACGAGAAACATTATATTTCTCATTGAAAGCAGCATCAGACTGAAGGAGCAGCACTGACGTTTGTGATCTGCTTGTTCATTATCATAATAATCAATACTCATTATGATAACTGACAATAATAAAAATCAATCTGCTTTTGTTAACGAGACCACAAATAGAAACATATCTGCTATTCTCTCAACATCCCACTGAGACATAATTTACCTGTTAGTTTGTATTTCTTTATTTATTATTAATCCTTAATCATTCAGACATGTGTAACGTTTCTCTTACGTGAAATAACAGTAAATGTAGCAGCAGCAGTAAAGGAGCCGTGACGTGACTGTGAGGAGCTTCAGTCTGACGTCCTGCTGAGGTCAGAATGTCGCACAGTTGTCGCGTCTCTGATGTGAGCAGGACGAGGCCCCTCCCCCTCAGTGTGTGTGTGTGTGTGTGCGTGTGTGTGTGTGTGTGTGAGTCACTGGACAATAGTTTAAGACAGTTTGTCCAAACAGGTAAAATAATCTTGATTTCTTTGAAGCGGTCGTCTGTTTTTGTCTTTGAGCCTTTAAAACTCTGCTGAAATCACAACGGTATGTGACTTTAATGCTCTATTTATTATGTATATAGTTTATCATATTATATCAATATATTCATTATTAATATAGTGTATTATAGGCGTATTTTTAGAGTCTGATTTGGGGAAAAAAATGCATATTTTGGTCAACATACATGTGGAAAACTGTAGAGTGTGTGAAGTCAAACAGCAAAGCTTCTTTCACAGTTTATTATGTGACTTAAACTTTAATCAAAATTAATTAATTTATGGTTCATTTTAATCTGATTTCAACCCTAAAAACTGAGAGAAAAGTTACCTGGATAGGTGTGATGGCAAATTAACTGCTGTTAGATGAAAATCAAACTTTGTAGAATCGTTATAAAACACAGAACAATTTGCTTTTTACAGAACATGAGATTAAGAATTTGTGGGGTTTTTTTGTTTGTTTTTGTTTTTTTGTGGGACAACAAAAGACAGAAAACATGTTGAGTTTTATCAGCCTGAAAAAATATTAGTGGTTAATTCATGTTTCCAGCTTGAATTGTTCCTGTGGTTGGACATTTTTATGTGTTTTGTGTTAATTTGTGTATTTATTGTCCTGTAACTGTGTTTATTTATGTGTCTGTTGTCTCGTCGCTGTGGGATTTTTCACGGCTTCAGAGGTTTAAAGTGTTGCTGTGAGACAGAACAGCTCACATCACAGACTCCTCACAGCTTAATGGGAAGGCAGTATGTTAAATTTAGCAGCTCGTGAAATCTAAGACAAGTGCCCTTTTAACGGAGGCTGGTATCATTTTGGAAGATCCCCCGACTCTCACGGCCACTCCTGTCCTCAGAACACGTTCCTGTAAAGCAGAAGAACGTGAAACTGATAGCAGCTGGATCAAATGCTGCCATGAAGGTGCAGGTCTTGGCTTAATTTTGAGGTTTTCCAGCTCTGTTAAAATGTTATACAGACACTTGTAACACGGAGTTCACATAGACAATAAACAAACATAGAAATAATAGCAAATAAATAGTCCAAACATGTATTTTTGTTGCGTAAAATGCTGTCAGAAATTGCCTAAAAATTAAGCGTTGTGCATGAAATCCCTGCAAGGTGTAACACATCTGGACAGAAACAATATGGAAATTGTGTCAGAATTGTTTCAAATTTCATCTTTTCTTCAACACGCGGCTCAAAAAGACACAGCCGTATTTTTAGCAACAAAATTTAAATTATATTTTGTGCATGAAAGAAATCAGGAAATGCAGCATTTGACACTATGTGCTCCATGGCGAAAGCAATACTGACATTGAATATATTTGAATATTTCTGAATATGGACAGATCATTTAGAAAGGTGTCTGACAAGCTCATTGATCATCTAATTAAATCATGCTGTGATTTACTTTTTCCACTCAGTATAAAATACACTTAAATGACAGAGCTGACGTTATTTATCAAATCTCATGAAAGCGTCAATAATATGTTCTGAATCTCGTAACGCTGTCAGACTTTCCAAACTGTCTGTTGCACTCAGCCTAAAGCTCATTGGTTCAAACCCATAATTCATCAAACGCTTCTCATACAGAGTAAATGGAGCATTTGTTGGTGACTATTTTCAGCCGTGGATTAATCTACATTTGGTGCTGTAGCGAGTGTTTGTGGCAGCAGGACGGTGTGTGTGGGACTGAATCAGAATAAACTACAGTGTGTGTGTGTGTGTGTGTGTGTGTGTGTGTGTGTGTGTTCACACTGATGGAGCTTTATGGCACATAGGATGAAGATATACAAGGCTCTTCATACACATAACACATAATTTGGTCTTTCACTACTTCATGAGAAACATGAAATATCAACAGGCTTTTCCTTTATTTTAACTCGACTGAGGTGTTGGTTCAAAGGGTTTAGAGCAGTTTTTGTTTCCTCCATTGGTGCGATCACAGCCTCAGACTCAGTACTAATCCTGCATTTCGGTGAGATATTAAACCTCAGAGGCAGCTATAAGGGCCGGCGCCGGACCAGACTGTGCAGCTGGAAGGATGCCTGAAGGCTTTGGACTTTGGACTGAGCAAGCAGCCAATCAGAGGCCAGATAAGGGCCAAGCGACCAATCCCAGACCAACCACAATAACAGGTTGAAGCTAAGATATTTTAAATGCTTGGCAGCTGTCAGACCGTGTAGTATCATCTATATACTAGATAAAAATACATCTTGGATCTACTTATACTGCTGTATAATCTCATACATACAGATTTATATCAAAGCACGTTCACATTGAACTCACACACACACACACACACACACACACACACACACACACACACACACACACACACTTATGCAAGTATATGAACATTAAAGCCAAATTACAGCTTCATTTGAGGCTTTTGTTAATTTCTTTTTACATTTGCTGTTCCTTTGATGATAATCTCATTACATTTTTATATTCTATATGTTTCTAGTTTTCCATATTCACTGTGTTCAGTAAATAAACAATATAATACAATAAATACCAAAACTCAATCAAAACCTTTATGTTTATTGCTGTTTGATGTCGTGACACTGTCAGACAGAAAATCTGAGTCAGTCACTCCTCATCTTGTGATACCCTGCTGGTGTTTTGATGGGGCTTTTTTCTGATTTGTGAGAAATTGCGTGCTTTTCAGTCTTGTTGTTAGATGACAGCCACCCCCCCTCCCCGATTCCTCGTCATATATGTGAGTGTGATGCCTGGAAACAGCACTCTCCTCTCCTTCACCTCTTACACCACTGACTCACATCAGCACTTCTCATATTAGACGTGTGGGAGGTTAGATTGTGCCACTTAACTTGAAGTCAATCTTTAGACTTAAAAACTGTTTTGTTGGAACACAAAGGTCACAAACATAAAACAGTGTAAGATTATGATGACAGCCGTAATAAATTATTAAGCTGCCACCAATCGACCGACCAACATCAGCTAACATGGCTCAAAGCTAATATAAAATTCGCCTGAAGTATGCCATCGCCAGTCCAATCTAACAGGACACAAAGCTAAGGCTAACATTCATCTGAGTAACGCAACAGGTGATGAAATATAAGCTAACATGGTACAAAGCTAACATAACAACTGCCTGCAGTATGCTACACCAATCCAATATCAATTAATAGGACACAGAGCTAATGTAACATTAGCCTGAGTTATGCTACTGATGATATAATACCAGCTAACATGGCACAAAATTAACATAACATTAGCTTTCAGCATGCTACAACCAATCACATATCAGTTAACAGGACATAAAGCTAACGTACAATAGCCTGAGATAATGATCCAACATCAGCTAATGTGGCTGAAGGCTAATATCACATTAGCCTGAAGTATGCCACCACCAGTTCAATTAAATGGGACACAAAGCTAATGCAACATTAACCTGAGTTACTCAACAGGTGATGAAATATTAGCTAACATCGCACAAAGCTAACATAACACTAGCTTGCAATATGCTACCACTAATCCAATATCAATCAAGACAACAATAAGCTAATGTTAAATTAGCTTCAGTTGAGCTGCCGGTGAGCCAACATCAGCTAATGGGGCAGAATGCTAACTTAGCATTAGCAGCGTTAACGCCATTATAAATTGCATTGACCATATGAGCAACTGAGTGGCAGAAACCAGACAGACTCCTAGTTGAAAAGCTGGTATATTGTGAATTTCTCCCATTTTGCTAAAAGGCCTAAAGACAACAAAATGGCTGCAAATTGCTAACATGGTTAAATAAACTCCAATATCAACACAATTGATCATGATTTCTGGTTTCACTTATTAACTAACTGCTATGAATACATCATGTGATAAATAATTCAGGCTTTATTTGCACTAATCTTGTGTGATTACAAGGCTATCAATGAGGCAACCAATCACCTCCAATAGTTCAATAAGCATTTAAATCCACTTGTTTTTCATGCATATTAGATTAAAGAAAGAAAGAATAAGAACTATTATCACCCACTGCTTATCCCGATGAACCTAACCCTGGATTAGGATTACAGCAGTGGATGCAGACTTTTTCAAAGTTAAAGTTCTGTTAGTTCTGCAGCATCAACGCAGTCCGGCTGTGTTACTCCGTCTGTTGCTTTGAGTTTGACTGAAGCTCTTAATCCCATTTCCGTCTTCTCTGTGTTACAGCGAACGTCTCACGTTTCATAAGGACCCACGATATCCCACCAGGGACTGATGCCAGATCAGTTTATAGCGTACCAGGCGAGGATATTTTTATTAGGCTGTTAGAGAATGTGTGCGTGTTGTTCAGGGTGGCAGCATCTTCTGCTGTCGGGCTGGATTCATGGTTTGTGCGTTATAAACTGGTTTTTAATGTTTTATGATAAGATTTTATGGCACCAAGAGCAAAATCATCAACTGTAATTTAAATATTGTTAAAATGTTGCTTCGATTTATTCATCTTGGTGTTCATGATTAATTCTGCTAATTTTCTTGATAAATTCTGGTAATCATTTCATCTTTTTTTAAGCTCTAACTGTTCAGTATTTTTAATTGATAATTGACTGAAATGATTTGCTGATTAGATGAATTTGCTCCTGATCCACTCAACAGACCATCATCTCGTCATTCTCAGCGTTTTGCTGAAGTCAAGTGCTGCTGTTGTTTGTCTTTCAAACCAAAACAAACAAACAGTGAATCTTCGTCCCGTCAGCTGTCGTCGACGTCATCATCAAAGCTCAAATGAGGAAACCATGAAGCCTCAATGTGATCTGATGTGCAGCGAGCAGACATGTCGGGACATGCTGAGCAGGACGGGGGGACGGCCTGCTGGACCTGGATGTGGATTCCAGATGGATCGGAGCTCAGGGGGACTGCCTGAACACACACACACACACACACACACAGAGCACTGTACCCCCTCCTCTGTTTTACGACTCCTGTTAACAGTCAAAGCAAATTGACGTCGTCTGGCTAATGAGTTGTCTCTCTCTCTTCTTGATTCTCAGCTCGTTCGGGACTCTGAGCTCACTAAAGGCCTCGCTATGCTTCGAAGTTCTCATCCAAAAGCCTCTGAAACCCTCTCTCAGGGGAATCTGGAGGATTGTGTCCGAAAACCTCCTTTTGTCTCCCTCTGACTCTTCCTTTTGATTTCCCTGTTTCTGTCAGTCTTTGTGTGTGTCGACTGTTTGTAAGATAATAGATCATTTGTATGATCCATCGCGTGATTCTCTAAAAGTACTTTTTTGTTCAATTGTTTCTATGCAGATGATCAATTTGTGGAATAAAAAACAAACACAAGTGGAAGCAGAAAATTTTGTAAGAGGTCAGAATATATGAAGATGCATTTTGCTTTGCTGAGGTGGAAAAGGGCTGCTGAACAACATGACATACATGAAACATGTGCCTTAAACGTCACTGAAGCTTCCTCGCAGAGATGAAATGAATACGATACGTGCATGGAACAAAAGAAATGACAGATTTCCATCACCTTTTCTACGTGGTTTTGATCATTTTAGGGTTTTTAATTGCCTTGTGTCCTCTTCCTCTGTGGTGTCTTAATCAGCACCACCAGCTGTTTATCTGCATGTGACCAACTCATGAAACACACAAACAAATTCATTTTGGGGCGACATGTGGATGGAACCAGCGTCGCCTATCAGCAGACAAAAGTGCCTTTGGACGTGGTCCAACACGCCCAAAGCCAAACTTTTACTTCTAAATGTAGAGTTTTATGCTTCTTCACAGGTTTCCATTTGTCCTTAAACAGCAGTCGAAGCCACAGCCAGAGCTGAAACTCAGCTTCAGGTTTGAGTGAGTGTGATCTCAAACTTAAATTTCACTGCCTGTTCTGATATTTTCCAATTTCAATTTTGCACATCCAATGTTCAGTATATATATTTGTTTTATTGTTGTATATTTTATTGTGTTGTATATTTGTTTTATATATATATATATATTCTTTCTCTTCTAATTTCATTCTAATTCTATAATTCTATCTTGTATGGAGCACTGCTACAAAAACAATTTCCCCCAGGGGATCAATAAAGGAATCCTGAATCCTGGAATGCATTTTCAGTTCAGTCAAAATGAGGAGCAACGTTCAGCAGCACCCAGATCTCTGAAATGACATGAAGTTTAGGAGGCTGAGAGGAACTCAGTCACTGCAGGTATGTGAATTAACCTGATTACAGCTTCATCAGGCAGCTGCTGTGAGGTGGAGGTGGAGGTGGAGGTGGAGGTGGAGGTGGAGTCTGACAGGTGTACAGCTTCTCCGAGGGCACGCTGCCACTGGCTGACTGTGAGTTACTGCTTCCTGTTGCTTGGCGAGGTGGTTGACCTCTGCACACTGTGTGATGGCCGCGACTAACTGCTCTAATGGGATCTAAACAGCCTGCTGGGACTGACTAACACACACACACACACACACACACACACACACACACACACACACACACACAGAGTTTATAATACGAACAACGTATTTATGGAACTGGTTGAAGTCGTCACAACAGAATTCGTCTTGTTTTTTGTTGTTTTAAATCATTAATGATTTTTGCAAACACGTTCAATATCAACGTTTCCTCATTAAGGCGATAAAAATTTTAGTCAGACACAATCAGATTCATAACATTTGCTACTAAACATATTGGCCAATGCAAGTCAGTATATGAGCTGAACGTTTCGTCTTTAAGATCGTGCTAGCAGCTCTCTGAGCCTCTACAGTGACTTAGCACTTAGCGCTAAACACAGAGTGCCGCTGAGGCTGATGGGAATGTCGTTAGTTCTGCAAGTGTTTGGTCATAAACCAAAGTGTTTGGGCAAAATTCAATTCTGCCGTTCTGGAGAAAACTAATGTCCGAACAAACTTTTATAACACAAACAGGTTCATACTGTTTTGTGCAGAATGTGCACACCAATGCAAACGAGTTGTATTTCAGTATTAGTGAACATCAGCATATGTGTCACAGCTTCTGTTTATTCAGTCAGAAATGCGACATCAGTGAGTTTTTCATGAGGACTTCCTTTCAAAACACAACTCCACGGTGTAACTGTGCTCTAAATGCATGAAAATTGCAGTTTTTATAACCGTAACTTCAGTGTAACAGTAACATATTTAGTGTAGCTGTATTATAAACTACAGTATCAGTGCTGTGCACGCAGTGATCGAGCAGGCAGCAGCTGCTGTTCACTCTGAGCTGAACTCCAGCTCTGATTACTCATGTGTGACTCCTCACTGCTCTGTAAAAGAAGAAGAAGAAGATTCCTCAAAATGACTTTTGAGTCATTGTTCCTGAAAATCCTCCTGGTTTCCCCTCAGTTATGAAACACAGGAGACATGAATCACCGCGACTGAGAGAAAACCACTGAAAAGTGTTTCTTCCCTTGGTTCCACAGATTCTCTGTACTTTCTGCACATTTCAGATATCACATCTGTATTTTTCACTCCACTTTGTTCATCTGGCAGCTGCTTATAGGAGTTCAGGTTTTACATACAAAACATCCATTAAAAATGATGCATTTTAAATGATTAAACTACCAAACATATTTTCAAAGTAAGCTCTTCACCAGCTACAACATCAACATGCTGCACTGTGCATGTTGATAAAACTCCAGTAACCTAAATTATATAATGATATAACACTGAAGAGGCTAATCTGCATAATAACTTCCTTTGATACTTTCAGTAAATTAGCCTGATTTTTGTACCATTAAAGGAAATTAATGGAAACCAATGGCTGGCTGGTACAGCAGGTTGTAAAAGTCAATTTTGAAAATAAAATAATGATTAAAACTATTCTTTGATACTTTGTTGCTGTACTTTTACTTAAACGTGTAACAGTGTTGCTACTTTTCCTCGAGCATCAGATCTGAACGCCTCTCGCTCTGCTGCAGATCATCATCATTACGAAACACTGATTTCCAGTTTCATGAAGCACCGTCACCGCCTCCACCCCCGGGCTCCTCCTGCGGTTTGGTCTTGAGAACAGATCAGGTCCACCTCTGTCTTCCTCTCAGGGGTCAAAGGTTAAATCAATTCAACCTGCTCTCTCTATCTGCTCCTGCTGTGACAAAGCCATCAGGTCACTTCCTGTTGGGGACAAATGTCTGGCGCTCTGTCCCGGGACGTCACCTGACGGCCGGGGTTTGGCCTGGTCGTCAGCTGCCTCTGATGCTGGGATGTTTTTTCACTCGTCCTCCTCCTCCTCCTCCTCTTCCTCGTGGATGTAAATCAGAGCGCCGCCGCCCTCCAGTTCAAAGACACTCTGACAAAAGGGGCCGTGATTGAAGCGGTGACAGCGCCGACATGTTTTATGAACTTCTGACCTGAACAGGAAGCTCGTCCATGTCCAGCAAGACAAAGTCAAAATGAAAAAAAAGACAAAATCAAGGAACCATCAAAGAACCCGAAACTAAAATATTCAATTTACAGAGAAACGATCTGAGAACATACGTTGGAAACAGAACATTTACTTAAAAAATGTGAAACAATGAATCAATCATCAAAACAGTTGCAGACTCATCAATATTTCAGTCTGTTTGAGCATTATTCTATGATTAATTCAATATCATGATTTCATTTGCCAATATTTGTACCTCAAAACTGCACTTGAATACAACACTTGATTAAATGTAAATCCACCACTGCTGAGCAGCGAAGCAACAACACTGTGTTACAGATTTAATTTAAAAGAGATTAAACTTACTTTCTGATGTGAGTGCTGTAAACTGCAACTTCACATACCTGCACACGTCGGCGTCTTTCCAAAACACGTCCAGTCAGGTGAATCTGTCTCAGGTGGATCAAGTTCTGAGAAATCTGAAGGATAATCAGAGCAAACAAGGAGAACCTGAGCTCCATCTGCAGACCCACAGAGGCTGTGGAAGCAGCGATAATTCAAACAACTAAAACATGTTTCAAGAGTCTGTTTGATTTTACACCATAAGGAAATTAATGGAAACCAATGGCTGCTCAGAACAGCAGGAAAAACACGTCAACGGTCTAAAACTACACAGCATGTATGTTAAAGAATTAAATTGAACATAAAAAAAAAAAATTAGGATTATCTTATTGGAAATAAATGAATGGAAGTCAATGTATACATGTAAAAATACACCAGACAAGCAAAAACAAATGGGTGAGATGTAAAACCTTAAAGAAGTTTCTTGTTTTTGGAGGCTTTTCAGTGGCAGATTAATGCAAACATGCAGCTCTGAAGCGGTGGGAGGGGCTGGGGTTTGGAGCTGTGGGGGTGCAGCTGTTGTAGCAGGATTAAGAGGGCAAGATGACCCCCCCCCCCCCCCCCCAGACCTCCACCCATAACACAACAACGCCCTGACAAATCCTCCATGCCAGCACACACAAAATTCAGGGAGTCAGAAAGCACTGAGTGCAGGTTTCAGAGGTTTTCTGCCTCACAGGTGAGACTCTGCAGTGAATCCAGGTGAGTTTAACCTTCATCTCAGTGCTTTGTAAGGTCCACAGCTTTCCTCATTGGGTCATTTTAATGGATAATTGAAGTTTAACTGCAGATCAGATGGTGTTTTTCTTTCATTAACGTGTCGAGACTAAAAACAGAACATGACTTCATCCTGCAGCAGCGAACACGACCCTGATTTAAACTGGCGAACCTTCCCGACACTGAACCCACGAGCATCAGTCGGCTTCTTCTGCTGCTGCAGAGGCCAGTTTGGCCCTCAGCGCTCTCATGTTCGGGGACCTCAGTCAGAGTTTTGGGCGGCGGTCCAGCCATCTGGACGTCAGCGGTCCTACAGCCCAATCAGATGATGGCTGTGCGCCCTTCTGTGCCCTCAGCGCGGGCTTACAGGAGAGGTGTCAGCCAACCCTTAGTCACACATTCTCATGTCTTTGTCTCCCTGCCGCACACTCACTCATCTGCCATTTCAGATCCTGGCATCCCGTCCTTTTCCCGCCATTCTCCATCACCTCACCTCGCCCGCCTATCTGCACACCTGTTGTCCATTACAGAAAATGCTTGGGCACAGACATCAGAGAGGTGTGGGAGGAGGAGGAGGAGGAGGAGGAGGAGGAGGAGGAGGAGGAGGAGGAGGAGGAGGTTTCTGAAGCTATTTGACCATTCAATAAGCATTTCCTTAGAAGAGCACTGACGGCTTGTCATCTGAGTTCTCAGGCCGTCACGTGACCAGACTTTAATCTAAACTGACATCACTTCTCCATCTGAGCTCTGTGTGACCTCCTCGTCTGGTCTTGGCAGCTCATCGGATATGAACGTGGCGGCCTGGCTTACACATCTGCTGAAAATCCGTGGATTTTGTGGGTTCGCGGCTCAGTATCGCTTTCCCGTCCGCCAGCGCGCTGCAGCATGTAATCAGCCGTGTGTTCAGACCAGCCAGCCCGGCTGGAGTCTGAGCGGGCTGAGAGGGAAGGAGAGGAGGAGCAGGTTCACTTCCTCTGGACATCCATCCTCACACAGATGGTTTAGCAGTTGGACCCCGAGTCTCTGAAATTAAAGAAGCAACTTTTCAAACGGTCCCAAAAGTTGTTCTCTCACATCTGCGACACACCAAAGAGTTCATGTTTCAGAAGTTTAACAGAGTCTGATAGAACACACAGGATCTAAAATGAAAGCATCAAAGCAAAGAAACTTTGTCTTTTTACTTCATTTTCCTCATTAGCTCATACGACTGATAGTAGTCTCTTTCTAGTTAATATCGAGAAAGAAAAAATGTGATTAATTTGTGTTACTGTAATAAATATAAATCCAAGTTTCAACAGATTTCCTCTGAAAACAGAAAATTCTTCTTCTGTGCTGTGTGCTCGGGTCTGTTTAACCCTCTAACCTCACAGCTTTCACAGCTGACTCCTGTTTTTAACGCGCAGTTTGTTATTTGTGACTTGCCTCGAGTTTCCATCGGCGGCTGGCTCAAATCACGTTTCTTCAGTTTGTTTTTGGTCCTCGAGGGGAAATTCATCAGGAGCAAGTCGGATTCAAAGTTTTTAAGCAAAAGACAAGCAGACAAACAGGATCCATGTGAGTCCAACAGCAGCTCGACAAGGTCGACCCTCAGTGCCGCTACGCACGAGCTCGAGTACATCTGAGCCAGCTCAGGTCAAAAAATTCACTTCAGTGTATTAGAAGTATAATTGAAGTATAGAAACGTCATTACAAGTACACTTTCACTTTCTGTATGTTTGAAAAATGTACTTCATTGAGTTCTACTTAAATGTATTAAAAATATTTAATTCCACAGTACTCAAAGTGGTATTTTAAAGTACTATAAAAAGTGCACTAAATTACAAATACTTTTAATTGGAATACAGTATATTTATGAAAAGTATACTTCATTTGAGGTATTTTTATGTATGTTTCCAACATACTGGTGATATAGTACAATTGTACTGCGAGTGTGTTTTGAATACTCATGAATCGTGATTTCCTCTTGTGTACTTCAGTATACTTTTCAGCAACTATTTACACTTCAAGTACACTCAAGTATTACCCAAGTGGTACTCAAGGACTACTCCAGTACAAAAATATACTTAAATCCTGCTTCCTGAAGCATGCCTTAGTACATGCTTCAGGAAGCAGGATTTAAGAATATTTTTTCAGCTTTGAGCCAAAATAAATCTGCAAAGTGTTACGATGGTGGACTAAACATCACCTCTCAGAACAAAACTCGTGTAGTTTTTCCAAAAGAAGTATTTATTGAAAATGCAAATGTACATTTGTATGATACAAATCCTCTTTAACTGGACTATCCAGGCAGGTCTGTTTGATCTGAACAAACACGTGAAGGAAAACATGCATCTATGAGGCGCCACCGGACGTCTCCTCTGCCCTCACGGCGTCCTGTCGTCGGGATTCAAACCGAATCAAAGTTCTGGATCCTGCTGGCTTTTGGTTTTGTTTTTGTTTGTTCTCCGGTTGGATCGAATGCTTCTCTTCTCTTCTCTTCTCTTCTCTTCTCTTCTCTTCTCTTCTCTTCTCTTCTCTTCTCTTCTCTTCGTCGTCCACAGAATGAGAACGGCTGTGCTCTATCAGACTCCAATAAATAAATAAAGTGCTCCTCATACAGCTGGATTTCAATCAGTTAATACACCTCGCTAGTGTTGATTATATCAGGTACATTTCACATCACTGAATATACAGTTTATTCTTTCTACAAGTGAAATATCTAAGAATTTGAGTTTTAAAAGTTAGGACGCTGAGTTATTTACAAAGACAAGGCACAACATGAGGGATTCTGGGTAAAATAGGAATCTCTATGTGATGATGATGATGATGATGGTGATGGTGATGATGATGATGATGATGATGATGATGGCGATGATATTTCCTGATTGTCTGCATCACATCCTCTGTTTAAAAACTTTGTCATACATATATCTTCAAATCTTTTGCTTTTCAGCAGAGAAACGCTGCAAGAAGACGAGCAGAGAAACAAGTTCTCTCTCAAGAAGCGAAGATGAACGTACTCTTTCCTTCTCTGAGCGTTTTCTTCTGCCTGCAGGTCAGCAGGAAGGCGGCAGAGCAGCAGGGAGGCACGAAGCGTCAAACCCTGTGCAGCTTTTCATTGTTTTCATATCAGTCAGTTATTATCAGAACAGCATTTAGAGGCTCCGATAAACTGTCTCTGATTTGGACTTTCACAGGAAATCTGCTGAGTTATGAAAGAAAACAGGACGTGGACAAACAGAGCTAAAGGGTTTCAAGTTAATAATGATATTCACAGAAAATTATTAATCTACCGTGAGCACTACTTCCTGCTGACAGGTACAGTGTTTGTGTGCTAGATTTATCTACTGTGGTCATCATATTCATCTCAAATGAACTTTGGAGTGACATCAACAAATTAATTAACTGACCTTTATATAAAAAATCTGCTCAAAACGCTCATGAATGACAGACAAACCTCATCATGTGACATTTTTTGTGATAAAAACGTAAACAGAAGAGGTCAAAGGTCACCTGCAGTGCCCTGTGGTTTGAGGCTGCAGTACCACCTCCCTGCCAGCAGAGGCGCCAAGACAAGTCTCACATTGTGCCGCTCAGTGTTCCACTCTCCAAACATCCTAAAGCAACTTGGCTGAGGCTTCTTCTTCGTCTTCTGTGTGCTGTGGTTATAGAGGGTGTATATGTGGAGACCAGTGTGTGTGTGCCTGTGTGCGTGTGTGTGCGCGTGCACGTTCAGGACCACTGGCAGGAGCAGTCGGTGGGCTCCTGGATGGTGTAGCTGACCCAGGTTGCGTTGCCGCTGCAGTAGAGCTGCACGGAGCGCCGCTGCAGCCCCGTCTCCCTGCAGCACTTGCAGAAGCGAGCGTACGTGTTGATGTTGTAGTTGTAGATGCTGGCGGAGGGGCACTTCCCGTCACATGACACGATGTTCACCTGCAGGACACAGAGAGGGAGGGCAGACAGTAGCAGAGGAAGGTAACTGAACCTGTCGGTGCTGAGGGAGATGCTGATTCGTCCCTGTGGATTCCTGACCGATGTTTCTTTATTTTCCATTAAATCCCTGAACTCTTCAGTCTGCCTGTTTTTCTCTTTTTCTTTGCTTCTTCGCACTTACCTGCTTAAAAGAATGAAATGTTATGATAACTGATAGTAAAGACCATGAAAAGAACCAAGAACCATGAAAAGAAAAGGCCCGATCACCCCGTGTTGAACCACTCTCTGCGTTCTGCTTCGTTAACAGCGCTCAGGTGCAGACAGAAAACGTACCGGCCTGTTGCTGCGACAGTCGTTCTTCCTGATGGTCATCCTCACCGTCACCTTCTGGCACGACTTGCCGTCTTCTTTGCCTGTTCACACGGCGACACGCCAAATCAGTCGGAACGACGTGAGATGTCAAAACAAAACAAACATCTGCTCTGCTGCACGCAGAGAACACAGCAAGGTCGCAGGTGGACGAGGAAGAGGACGGAGAGGAAGACATGAAGCCCAGAAATCACAGAAAAGCTTCAGAGTTAGAAAGAAACGAAGGAGGAAGCTTCGCAGAGAGGGCGCACAAATCAACAGTGGTGGAATGTAACCAAGTACATTTACTGCAATTCAAGGTCCACTGGATGCTACGTTATACTTCTACTCCACTTCCTACTGCACTACATTTATCTGACAGTTTCAGTTACTAGATACTGTCCAGATTACAGTTTTTCACCCCCCTCCTGTGAAAACCAACCACAGAAAATCATCCTCTTCCTTCAGCTCAATAAACTCTTTAAAAAGCCTCCTGGATCAGCTGAAAATGCATCGTCACAAAGCTGAAAACAGATTCCTGTTTTTCTGAGCTCGTCGCACTTTTTGGAGATACGTGGTTCTCACAGGACGGCCACGCTGCAAAGATTAAAGCAGCCAACAGGAGGTAAAGGAGTTCAAAGGAACTCAAGCTGAAACATCTACAGCAGTAAAATGCAGCAAACACGTGAATGCAGCAGGAACATGAATCCAATACTTAGATATTTGTACTTAAGTAAGGTTTCAAATGCAGGATTTTAACTTGTAGCAGAGTATTTTCACTGTGTGGTATTGATACTTTTACTTAAATAAAGGATCTGAATACTTCTTCCACCACTGAGAGTGAAGCTTCTTCCAGATGAGACAACATTAAAAGAAATCCTTCATGCGTTTATCGTGTGAACAAAATGGCTTCAAACAAAACATTTGAATCTTTAAAAATCAGGAAATAAATGAAAAAGGAGACCTCAAACATGCTGCGTCAACAGCAAACAAACAAAACAGAGTGAGCGTGAACTGAAAGCTGCTGCGTGTGGCACTGACATATCAGCCTGTTCTGATCAGGTTCGACATGTCGAACGTCAGCGTTTCACTTCTGTCACCAGCCGACACCAGAAAGTAATCCACTGCAGGGTCACAGTGGAGGAGATCTAAGTGACTGTGATCTGTAAAATCTGTCTGATGTCACAGTAATATTTCATTATAGAATCATTCATATTCACAGATTCTGTTACAGCCATTGTATTTAACACAGCCTGAACCCTTTGGCTCGTTATGGATGTGAGGTAACTAAAACACATGAAGACACACTTTGAACTCGATGAGTAAAGTGGAATTATTGTCAGCTTATCTTTCCGTTATTGATACTAAAAGGAAAGCAGCTGTTTGCGTTGTTTATTGTCCCTCACTGTGACGACAACAAACTGTTTTTATCTGGCTTCAGGTGAGAATCTCGCAGAGATTAAATAACACAGAAATTAAACATGAACAATTGAAAGATTTGGCTGCGTTACAGCTGCTTCACAAGAACTTGAAATGTCCACAGATTTGGACATTTTCCAGCACGGCTGTCCGTCTTTGTACTGATGAATCAAGCCGGAGAGTTTTCATCCAACCGGATGTGAAGTGTAACGGAGAACTTTACTTTCGCTCAAGCAGTGTACTTTAGTACAATTTCATGGTACTTCTACTTTACTTTTTCCATTTGATGCATCTTTGCACTTGCTACATCTCTGAGGCAAACATTGGACTTGGTGCACAAAATGAACAAAGCTGAAAACAGCCTGTTTTTCTGAGCTCGTAAGACGTTTCGGAGATGCGTGGTTCTCACAGGACGGTCACGCTGCAAACATATGATGATCTTATAGAAAATGATGCATTGCTGTAGATTAAAGCAGCCAGCAGGATATAAAGTAGTTCAAATGAGCTCAAGCTGAAACGTCTACAGCAGTAAAATGCAACAAACACGTGAATGCAGCAGGAACATGAATCCACAGACAGCAGATAGAAACACTTTACTGCTACAGGAGTACTTTTACATTTACATACTTTTACTCATGTGAGGCTTTGAAAGCTCTTCCTTGCAGTGGAGTATTTTCACAGTGTAGTATTAGTACTTTTACTTCAGTAACGTCAGTCACCTTCCATTGCCTATGCAGAAAAAGATTCGTCCCACTTCACTCATCTACTACCCGGGTGTTTCAAAATAAAAGCACAGATTGTTTAAGTGTTTGCATTGATGCTTCTTTGATGGTGAAATGCCTCACACAGCAGCTTCAGTTTCCCACACAGCTCCCCCCGGTGGTGGAGCAGCGCTGCAGCTGTGGTGCATGCAGATCTTCTACAGAAGCTACGAACACGTTTGGAGAAAAGACCCCCGACACCAGCCCACATCAGACTCTACTGACACATGCAGACGTCTAAGCCCGACTACTGGGCCACTACCAACAGTACATTGTTGGCAATCAACAATGCACTGCCCAGACAGTGCTAAATGGGGAAAGAGTTTAGCTGTCGTGTACATGTACGTGATCCACGGGGAGGGGCGGGGGTGAATACGTGATAATGTCCTCTCAATTGTGGCATCACTTTCGGCCTGTGTCGCCGCCTCCTTTAAAGGTGCAAGAACGCCTTGAGTTACACTGTAAGGACGTCTTTTTGAACTAAAAACATACAAAAAAATGGAGCTTACAGACAAAACTCAGAGTTTAACAGTTTCATGAGGCGAGCAGAAAGTTACATCTGCACCCGAATCCTTAGAAATACATATATCATTGATTCTGGAGGCGTGTTTGTGTAATTTCTACTGATGGTCATCTCACAGAGACCTGAAATGAGACGGCAGTTGAGAGGACTGTTCTGCAGAGGGGGACATGTCACAGTCAGATTTCCTGTATGTTTTAACATTTTCTTGTTTTTTTAGAGGGAGTACATTGTTGAATATCAACAATGGCACTGACAAGCCTTGTTGTTTTATGTACCTCGTTCACAGTTTGTGTTAACTGTGGGAGTCAAGGGGCTAACGGGGAAAGGGAACAGAGGGAATCCAGTACCTGGTGGGATTGGTACATGAAGGTAAGCTGCAGCACATTAACCACAAACCCACTTGCATGTGATCAGATGCTTTTCAGTGACACTTTGAAAGAGTTATCTGCTGCCGGTTAAAGACTGAATTCACTGAAAAGCACGCCGACAGGTCTCTAATCTGAATAAACAGCAGACAAATGTAATGGAAAACAACAGCTGGGATCCAATCAGACAACGTGGTTGAAGATTTTGGACTGAAACAGACAAACTGAAGGGCAAACATGTTGGAAACATGTTGGGCGGCAGGCGAAGGTGCTCTTCAGTGTCAGCTGCAGCCTACAGCTCTACGCTAACTACAGAACTGCTGCTACGCTCAGATCAGATACTCACACGTCCTGCAGCATCCGTCCATGTAACTTACGACAGTTCCACCGATCTGAGAGCAGATAAGAGTCAAAATGTTACGACAGAAGTAAAGAAACCTCCTTTTGTCTGATCCTCTGACCTCTGGCTTTGTGCAAAAATTCGATGTCAAGAAATTTACTTTGAATATTCTTGATTTAACGCCTGAAAAAGCGTTTAGATTTCTGTTATTTTTATCAAACAACAAGAAATGCACAAATGATATATGCAAATTAAAACTGGAAAGGTAAACAGCTGAAAAGCACCACAAAAGAAATAAATCTCTTGTTATATGTTAGAAATCTAGTTTTGCCTGGTGATTAAACAGATTTGATCTTTAAGCGTTAACTCAGCAGGACATGTGACTTGTGTGCGTGTCTGTGAAGGTGTGTGAGTGTGTTGCTGCATGCTGACCTTCACACACTCTGTTTCATTGAAGGGTGGGCAGCTGAAGGAGTAGGAGATGAGCGTGGGTCCGGACTGAGTGTCTGCGCAGTCGAACTTCATGCAGTTTGACACCCAGGACTTCCCCGGCTGAAAACACAGCGGCAGCGTCAGCGGCTGAACTGCAGCAGCTGCGCGGCTCTGAGGGCCAATCAGAGCTGCGATATGTTTTAATGAATGCATAATTAGTCGATGTGCTACCTTGTAGAGAGCCGTGGTCCCGTTCTCGTGTTCGTAGAGGCAGGAAATGTTCTTACAAACACCGCAGCACGAGGACTGGTCCTTCGGAGGGACGTAGATCTGATTCTGAAACACACGAACGTTCAACATCAGTTCAGTGGAACTGTGTTGCTCTGTTTGCATGAATGAAGGTCAAACCTGACATCGTGTCGCGGTGGCTGATACATTTTTAGTACTCAGTTTGATTATGAATAAATGATCTGAATATTGTGGCACATAGATTCACTTTCTACCTTCCAGGAAGAGATTTGCTTGATTATCAGGGCTGCAAAGAACAAAATTAATTCCCCTTAGGTCTTTAAAATGTAACAAAATAGTGAAAAATGTGAAATATTAATCTCAAGCTGACGTCCTGAAATGTCTCGTTTTGTCCGACCAACAGTCCGAAACACCAAAAGTTTCAGTTTACTACATGGAAGAGAAGAAAACCAGCAAATATTAAATATATGTATGTATCCTTAAATGATGAACTCCGATGTTACCTGTGTGTCTGTGAGGATTTAAAAAGAAGAAGAAGAAGAAGAAGAAGAGGAGGAATCAGTTCAAGATCAAGCAGAAAAAGGAAAGAGTTCATGCTCCTCAGCAGGTGTTGCTGTCCCTGGCTGGGAGCACTGGTGCGCGTGCTGTGGCCTTACTGGTTGGCAGTGGGCGGAGCAGTTGACGCTGCTGGTGCGGAGCAGGTGGAAGCCGCTCGCCGGGTCGAGGCTGCGGCTGCACTGCCTGCTGTGACACAAGCCGTCGTCGCCGTGCTCCACCAGCGTCTGACCCGGCCGCAGCACGCCTCGCTCGCCGAACACGCACACCGCCTCACGCACTGAACACACACACACAGAGGTCAGAGGTCACCGTGCTGCAGATTCTGCACTGTTTTTAGAAAGGTTAATAAAGTTCATCAAAGTTTGTTTGATTGCTGCTATGAGACAAAAGTCAAGCTTCTCTGCTCACCACACTTGTATCGTTTGCAGGCGCACTGGTTCTGCGGGTCGTACAGGGCGGTCCGGTCCAGCTGGGCCGCCTCTCCCTGCAGAACACAACGGGAATCGAACCAGGATCATAAAGAGAAAGCACACTGCAGAAAACGAGGGACGCATTTCAACAGAAAAGGCAAAGAGAATGAGATTAAAGAAGAAGAGAGAAAAGTCAGACTGAACAGTGGAAATCATGACGTACCAGGCCACATTTTGGAGAGGCGATCTTCTCACAGGAACACTCTGAAAACAAAAGCAAATCATCTTCACATTTCTAATTTAGGTCGAACAACAACAAATGATGTGCCCTCATCAACCAGAAGGGCCGGCTCAGGGTGAACTCAGGCTCCGAAAAGACAGAATCAAAACCCTTTTCAAATGGATCGGTTTTACGAGTCGTACCACATGTTTGGTTTGGACAGCAGTGACCTGGACTGGACACAGACACCACCGACATCCCCAGAGGACAGCTAAGCTGAGGACACCTGTAGGGCTCACACACTGCGCACACGCACACACAAACATCAACACACAACAGTCACGCAAGTTTAAAATACTTTAGTGTACTTAAAGTATATTCAAATATTGCAAAGTAAGTTGCACAACTTAAACGCTATTTATGTTTGCACAGTCACATTGTGGGGACTCTCCTTCCTGAAAATGAGTGTGCGTGTGTGTGTGCGTGTGTGTGTGTGCGCGTGTGTGTGTATTCTCTGACCACACTGGTAGGTGGGGCAGCAGCGGTCGGTGGTGTTAGCATCCACCGTCAGCACCTCGCCGTCCATGCAGACAGGAGGCGTCTCCGGACAGGAAGAACACACTGCAGAAAAAACACACACTTCATTCATCTCACGAGGACTTTGAATGAACCTGCTCAACGGTCACTGACGGCTGAACGAGGCCGAGAAGACGGCCGTTAATTTAGAGCGTTTCTGAACTGACTGCAGATGTGAGCGAGACAGCAGCTGCCGTCGGCTCTGGTGGCGATCAGGGTCTGGTCGTCTCTGCAGGAGGGGACGTCCGACTCACAGAGTTCAGGATCGCACTCTGTGACACACACACACACACACACGCACACACACACACACAAAGAAACAGAAACATTAAAGGAATAATTTTCATTTCAGAGACACACTATACACTTGAATATAAAGCTACAGCCAGTGTTAGCTTAGCTTAGCTTAGCTTAAAGACTGTAAACAGGGGGAAACAGCTAGCCTGTCTCTGTCCAAAGGTAAAAAAGCTACGTTTCTGAAGCTTACTAATCAATATATTATCTACTGTACGCAAACCCATGTATAAAAACGAGAAGTTGTGGGTTTAAGGGTTGAGGCAACCTCTGAAAAAAAACACCTTTCCCTTTTACACTTAAGCTTTTCTAAGTTTTAAACACGTGGGATATAAAGTGTTATTTGGTGAGTTTTACTGGTGCTGGAAGCCATCTTCAGTTCAGTTACTAATGAAGGTGAGAATTTAAGATGTTGCACCAGCAGTGACAGCGACAGTGAAGGACAAAGACACCAAACCTCTGTGTTGGTATCAGCTGATACAGATGTGATGGACATGTTCTTGGATAAATGAAGCCATCACTCTCTCGACTCACCACACACGTAGTCCGGACAGCAGGAGTCCTGTCTGTAGTACGACACCAGCTTCTCCCCGTATTTACACTCCGGAGGGAGGAGGTCACACAGGCTCTGGTTACACACTGCGGAGTCAGGAATCGCATCATCACACATCTCACATGAAGTTTGTATCTTTAACATGTGATGAGCCTCAGATCGAACAGGACGGCTCATTGATTCAGACGTGGTTCTCTGGCAGATCTTAAACTAAAGCTCGTGGCCTCACCGCAGACTTTCTGCGGGCAGCAGCTGGCATCGTCGGCCAGGCTGATGATCACCTCCCCTGCCCGACGGCACACTGGCGCCACCGTGTTGGAGCAGTTGTACTCCACAGGAACGATGGTGTCGTTGTCGCAGCGGTACATGCAGCAGGCGTCCTTCGAGGCTTTCCACACCTCGCCATGTGCACGAGGAACACCGGAGCTGTCAGTGCAGGCTGCAGACACACACACACACACACACACACACACACACACACACACACGCACAGAGCCATGACCTCTGGTCAAGTGGTAATGAGCTTCAGGCACTATTATCTAAAGCATAATCATCAGTTATTGTGCAACTTCAAAATAAGTTTCTGGTTCCACAGCACTAGTTTGTGTCTCACAATGTGACCTTCAGTTCTGTAGTACAGACAGGTGAACTGGCGTCTTACCACACTTCTCAGGTGAGATGCAGAGGGCGGAGTATGGCCGGTGGAGGAGGGTTCCCTCTGGGCACACGCAGCCCTCGGTCAGGCCTGAACACTGGTCCGGGTCCGAGTCGAAGTCGTGGTTGGGGCAGGACTGAGACGTGCAGGCCGGCAGACAGGCCTGATACCGCAGAGCGTCGGGACACACGAAGGCTGCAGGAAGAGACACAGACAGTTTTCACTGTTTAATGACGCGCTGGCAGCATCTATCTCCAAATATGATCATTTTAAAATTCAGTATGTAGGTAATTACATTAAAACGGGGCCCAAGTGAGGCGTTTTTCCCCGAGGACATCTACACATATCAGAGTAGGTGTAAATAATAAAATCAATAATGGCTGAATTCCATTTAGCTGCTTCAGTTTCAGAGTCCTGGTATTATTCATGATGAATCACTGTCAGGACTTACCGGGACTCCATAATAAAACAGAGCCATGGTTAATGTTGTTAGTAAAATCTGAGCCTTTCCTGCTAAGTCAAAATGTCTGCTGTGAATGAGGCTGACGGATCGCAGTGGAGTCGATTCATGTTACAGTTACAGTCTGACACTTCCAGTGAAGGCTTTTAACCAGATGTTGTAACTACAGTGGCTGGGAGTCCCAGTCTGCCCAGTCTGGCGCAGGAGCTTTAGCTTTGTTCTACTTATCTTTTACGTCTGTGTACATGAAGTTTCCTTCCTGTTCAAACAGCAGCTGCTAGACTTTAAATTTTTAAACTGAGACAGATATCTTACGGCAGTAATCTGGCCTCCGCCACTCGATGCAGATGTTGAACTTGTGGCAAGAGGCCGCGTAGGCAGCCAGCGCCACACACTGGTTGTTGACGTATTCTTCATCTCGTACCCAAACCTCACAGAATGTGCTCGGAGGAACCTGGAAACCAAGAAACATACATTTTACCAAAAGCTGATGATTGTTATTACTATATGTTTGGCTAGAAGTAATATAGATTAGATGATTAGTGGTTCTTCACCGCTGCCGCTCCATAAGTCCTCATAAGACTCCCATTTTTCTGCTTTATGTTATACCATATAAGCTATTCTACATCTTTTGACTTGTCAAACACGGCTTTGACTGAAGAGAAGCAAGAGAGAAATAATGACAGACAAGAGCTGATAAATTAGAGAGTCTGGGTTTAGTTCAGGCACCACTAATCTACCGGCTCCTGTCTGAGATGAAGACCCTGCAAATGAGTACACAGGTGGTTAACGTACAAAGGCATGGCAGGAGGAGAAGGCGTGGCCCTGCAGCATGACCAGGCAGGTGGAGCAGTCGCTTGTGGAGCAGTTGAGCTCACGGCGGCGGCTGTGGCTGACGTAGCTGGTGGTGTTGGGAACCTGCCAGCTGTCGATGAAAATAGCCGGATCCTCGCTCGCGCCCACTGTGCTGCCATTGGCCAAAGTCAAGTCATTTGTGGGGTCTCCGTCACAGAAACCTGTGGTGGGTGTGAGAAGGGGGGTTCACAAAACCACAACATTTACAACAGAACATATAAATCCCTGAAGGTGACAAATGGATCTTGCTGCTATGTGTAGTTGCTGCTTATGGTCATTAGGGTTCAGGGGCAGGGAGCCAGGCCCGGCCACTTATTTACAACAACAATTATTGGTAAGCCTGGGCTATCAGGGACATACATACAAGATATAATATATGCAAATAAGAAACAGTGATTTGCCATTTGTTTGTTTTTGTTGTGGGAAGTGTAAGACTCTCACCACAGAGGCCCATGGTGGGGAGCTTGTTGCCGGAGCTGTCGGTGTCGATCACCATCATGCCGGTGCTGTGGTACCACTGCAGCTTGAGACCAGCCGGGCTGCGGATCAGGTACATGTTACCTGTGTCGTAGATCTCAAAGCCAAACTTCTTGAATCGAGGCTTGGCGTACCGCGAGTTGACGTAGAGCTGAAGGAAAACAAATAGAGCACATCATCAGACAGATTTTGTTGGT
Organism: Chaetodon trifascialis; assembly: GCF_039877785.1. Taxonomy (NCBI): domain Eukaryota; kingdom Metazoa; phylum Chordata; class Actinopteri; order Chaetodontiformes; family Chaetodontidae; genus Chaetodon; species Chaetodon trifascialis. The sequence goes on from NC_092056.1 coordinate 2,983,711, forward strand.
GGCAGCTACTGTACAAAGTAAATATTGGGATGAGACCAGAGTGCCCCCTACCCTCCTCTGCAGCCTGTTGATGATGATGTGGTTGGATTTGTGGGTGATGTTGAGTGCCACCAGACACAGGTTGGTGAAATTCCAAAGGAGCTTTGGAAAGAAAACCAGGTCAAAATCAATGAAATCAGTGACTGACTAACATTCAAGTCGCTCTACAGGAGCCCAGCAAGTGTGATGGACTTACTGGTGACTCAGAGTCAGCAGGACACTCCTGGACCAGGACGCTGACGGTCTCATTGGGCAGTTGCGTCACTATGTATGAGGCAGCCTTGTAGACGGCAATGCTGTTCCCGTCAAATGTGATCACATTCAGATCTGGAAACATCGAGCAGCGACCTGGAACACAGAGGAGAGACGATAATGATCTGCCACAGCTAAACATCCAATCACTGGTTAGAGAAGAGCTGGTCATCGTCTTTCTGTCCAGTCAAAGACCAAAGTGAGACAAGATGATAAATTAAAAGATGGAACATGTGTCTGTGTTCCTCACATGGACAGTCCCACTGAGGACAGCACTTGTCTCCATTGATCAGCACAGCAAAGCCAAGCAGGCCGCAGTTGGGGGGGTCGGAGGTGAAAGGGCAGCTCTGGGATTTGTTGAACAGGACGAGCTGGTTGTTGACGCAGATGTACTTCGTGCACTCATCGACGATCTCTGCATATGGAGGCTGAAACCAGGAAAAACACAAGAAGTGTAATTTCTACAAAGGCTGCTGTACACATTTGTGATTGAAGCAGCTCTTATTTTGAATTTTAGCTTTTATAATGTACCTTTATGGCCTTTTTGGTACATATATACATGTAAATCAGTAAGAATTAACATTAAAGGGATAGAAAGCATAAAGAAACTGAAACAAAATAATTATAGAACTTCAGAAATGGATGAAGACATAAGAAGTGAACCCACTGTGCACATCCTTGTAGGTGATACAACCATGGACGTTGTTCCCTCCGCTGTGTGCCTGGTCGTTACCAAAGGTGTATGAGGCGATGCCGGTGGAGGAGGCGTGGTTGCACCAGGACTTGTACGATCAACTCTGTCCCACTTGGTCGTTTGGACCGAGGTGGCTGCTGGGAGTGAGGTCATAGCAGGAGTGGGAACAGCAGGCTTCTGGGTGGAGGTCAGCATATCAGGTGGAGGTGTCACCGGTTGGGACGTGGATGGTGACACATCAGTCTCTTTGGTTGTCAGGGTTTTCTCAGATGTGGCTGACTCTCTGGTGGTTCTCACAGGGACAGCTGTGGACGTTGTGACTGTTGTTAGAGTAGGCACAGGTGCTGGAGCAGTTGTGGTGGTCGGGTGGGGAACTGTTGGGGTTGTGTCGGCGCGTTCAGTCGTGCTTTCTGTTGTGACGGACTCGGCCGATGTTGCAACGGTTGTAGATGGCACTCCTGACATGGTTGTTGTGCCAGGGCTTGGCGTGACAGTCGGTATACCGAGAGTGGTTGATCTGGTGGTTACTGCTGGGGGCCTTGTTGCTATGGTAACCCTTGCAGTGATTGGCCTGATGGTTGGCCTCTGAGTGGATGTGATTCTGGGGGTAACTCTTGTTGTCACAGGAACTCTAGGTGTCGTTCTGATGGTGGTAGTTGTTCTATCCGGTGTAGCTCTTGCAGTGGACACCAGCCGGGTGGTGACTTTGTCTAGGACAGTCGGCCTCAGAGCTGCGGTGGTAGTAGTTGTGTGCAGTGGAGACCAAGATGGAGGCGGTGTGGTTGTAGCTCTTGTTGACACCTCCACTCTGCCAGTCACTGGATGTGTTGTCTCTGTAATCGGCTGTAGAATGACGGGTCTGACAGTGGTAGTAACAACACCTGGTGGAGCTCTTGTGGTGACTGTGGTGAAAGGTGTCTCAGGAATACCAGGTGCAGGTGGTGGTGGTGGTGGTGGTGGTGGTGGTGGTGGTGGTGGAGGCGTAACCAGTTTCATAGCTGTAGTGGCTTCAATTTCTGCAGTTGAGATTTCAGGAAACATAGTTTTGGCAGGAGTGGAAGCAGCTGATGTCACAGAGGTGACAGTCAGCTCTGATGTTACAGGAAGGTGAGGCACTTTAGTTGTTTTAGTGGAAGTGACAACATGGACGAGAATTTCAGAAGTGACCTCTGGTGTAGTTTTCACTGTAGGGCTGTAGACCAGGGTGGTGGAGGCCTCCGGATGGGGGGTACGCCATGGCACGGAGGTCTGGACTGTAGGTACAGGACGGGTCTCTGTTGTTGGTAAAAGTGTTGCAGTTGTGGTTTCTGTAGGAGAAACTGGCAGAACAGTTCGTTTTGTTGTAACAGGAGAACCTGTAGAGACGGCAGATGTTTCTGGAACCTCTGGAGGACTTGAAGCTGTGGTTGTGGTTTTCTCTGTTGTTGGGATGGCAGCAGACGAGGAGGTTCTCTCAGAATAGGCTGTGGAGGTGGACACAGGAGAAGTTGTGGTGTCTGTAATCTTCAGAGGTGGAGGTGCAGCTGTTGTTGTTGTAGCTACAGGTATTTCAGACACAGTGGACTCAAGTATGGTCACTTTCCTTGTTGTTGTTGTCCTGTCTGTAGTCGCTGAGGTTGGAACAGATGGTACAGTTGTGGTCGGTCCAACATGGATTGGAGTTGACGTTGGTAACTCGGGAGCAGTTGTTGTTGAAGTCTTCAGTTCAGTTGGAGTGATGTGTAGAGTCTTCTCCGTGGTAGCAGGCAGTGGGGGTGTCTCTGGACTTGTGTACGATGTTGTTTCACTGGTGGTGAAAGGTGCAAATGGTGTGACTGATTCTGTGGTCTTAGCTGAAGTGACTGTGGGCAAAGACACAGTTCCTGTTTCAACAGGAGGTGAGGTCGGGGGAGGTGGAGAGGTTGTGAAGGCTGAGCTCGGTAAACCAGGAGAGATGGGTGTAGTTGTTTTTGGGGGAAACTGCTCCACTGTTACACGCTTTGTGCTGGTGTCTGTGTATGCGGTGGTAGCTGTACTGGTTACAGTAGAACTGTCTGCAACTAGAGAGGTCTCTGAGACTGGAATAGGACTTGGACTGGAAGAGGTTGCAACTGGAGTAACTGCTGCTGAATGCGTTGTTGCCTCTGTGGTGTCTTTGGTTGTTTGCACAATGGCAGGACGAGGGGTACTGATGGTGGTTGGCCCTTCAGTGGAGCTTGTGGTTGGTGCTGCAGTGGTAGATGGCTGCAGGGTCGCAGTAATGCTGGTGGAGAGTGGCTGCAGGGATACGGTGGGCTTGATGGACGAGATGAGCCAAAACAGAGCCGTGATGGCGAAGGGAGTGCTGGTCGTCCTGGTCGTGCTGGTGCCAAACGGGCTGCCAGTCGAGCTTACAGCTCTGGTCGTCCATGCTGTCGTACCTGTTACAGCACTGGGCGGCGCTTCAGTCACTCTGACAGTAGACAGCGGCTCCACCACCTCTGGTCTGACAGTAGGGGGTGTTGTTGGAGGAGATGGGGGTCCTGCTGTGCTGGGGAGTTCAGCAGCAGCAGAAGGAGTCGACTCATCAGGGGCGGGGGGTGATGAGACTGCCTGTGTGCTCATGGGAGGAACAGTGGTTGTGATTTTGGTGGTGGGACCAGTGTGTGGAGGGGTGGAGGCCGTGGAGGTGGTGGTCTTGATGGGGGTGGTGGAAGCAGCCGTGCTTGTGATGGTTACAGAAGTGACAGCTGCAGAGGTCAGCTGAGCAGTGGACGGTGTCACAGGCTGCACAGCAACTGGAACCTTAATGCCTGAAGCCAAACAATAAAAAGTGTGTTAGAGAAGCGCTGAGCTCGACAGAGAGACACAGTTTATGAGTGAAAGAGTAAAAAGCTTCCTTTGGCTTTGATTTCGGGGGGTATTTTCGAGGTATGTTCTGGATTAGACGTACTTTAAACTACATGATTTGGCCAAATCCAAGACAACTGTAAATTCAAAATTAGATGACTTCGTATCTGTTCTTTGCTCGTTTCAGGGTTTAAATATTGTTATGTGTTTAATCTGTTTCTATTGTTTCATCTGTATGAGTGATTCTGTATTGTGGCCATTGTGGCCAGGTCTCCCTGGCAAAGGTCAAATCTAATCTTACAGGTGCTTTAATAAAGATTGACTATATTTAAATGTGATGATCTAAAATAGAGAAAATATGTTGGAATGAAACATGAACATCATCACCTGTAGCTGATTTTGACATTTGGTGACTAGTCTAAGTAATAATATGTCCATAAAAATGAAACATGTTTGTTGGAGGAGATGTATGATGCAATGTATGTGCTCTATCTTCAGCTCTTCATTATTATTATTCTGCATATTATTCTGCATTATAATGGCATTTTATCCTTGTTTTTATGTTCATTCTGTACCTTTTCGTTTCATGTGAAGCACTTGATCCATGTTATTTCTTCCTTGCGAAGCACTTTGAGCTACGAAATTTGCTGTATAAATTAAGTTTATTCTACTATTATTAAAGGTTTTGCAACTTGGTGGATACTTCTAGTGTAGTAGATTAGATTAGAGAAACCTCTGCTTCAACAGTCAAAACCAAATGACATCCTGCTCCACTGAGAACTCAGTCCAAAATCCAAATCAATCAGGCGATACTCACAGTCTTCAACATAGACACACCGACTGGTGACCTCATCCAGGACCATGTGAGGGGGGCAGACGGGGAGGCAGCCCTCCACTCTGTACAGAGAGCAACACACAGCCATGAAAAACTTCACAACAACCAAAACCAAAAACCTTATCGGAGTTCGAATACCAAAGCAGGAAGATCTTATCGGTAAATGAAAATTTCAAAGGAAAATGTTTGTGGTCAAAGAGGACGCCCCTTCAGATCAGAGGTGATGACTTCAGATATTTAATTAAACGTCAGCGTGCGCCTGATGACGAGACCAGTCTGCAAACTGAGATGTGCTGAGGGTTATCAAAAAAGGTCAGAGGTCTCACTGTGGGATGGTGATGCAGGCTTCGGCTGATGGGTCGCTGCAGGTCTTGAAGCAGGGGATGACGCAGGAATCGTACCTCCACTGACACCGAGGACCAGGCGGGGCGTCCGGGCTGAGGCCTGACGGAAAACACAACAAAGCTTTACCTGGAGGTCACGACAGGACCGCTGTGTCTCAAAAATCAACAGTTAACGTATAAAACTCATTGAGGAAGTCCAGCTCTGTGAACAGAGCAACATGAGTTCAGCCTCAAAACTGAAAAACATTTCGGAATCAGACAGATCTGAGGGGGGGAATCACTGTGATCTTAAAGGTGCAACAACACAGAGGAGGTGAATACAAACCTGTGCAGTGAAATAAACATCATGTCCACTCTCTGATCAGATTCAATCACATCACAGCTTGAGCATTATGTGAAATGATGTGTAGCATTTTATACATATCACAGTTCACATTTTATGGTTTTGAATGAAGCGTTGCCAACGCAGATGCTTGTGTAATAAAGGACTCATGTGTTAAACCTTAAAGTCTCAATTAAACTGCTCATACAGCATTGAAAGAAAAATCACTCTGCGGTCGCCTCAATCTGCAGGAAAAGTCTTGAGTGAACATATATCAGGTTACTAATCTGGACCGGCTCAAAAGGACCCACAAATGTTTTCACAGAGCAGTAATGTGATGAACTTAGAAAGCCATTAGTGTCCGTCTGAAGTCTGGACTTCACCTCTCGCTCTGAATGTGTGCAGCATTCACTGCTGTCAGCAGGAAATCCAATCTGCTATTGGCTCCTTCGCCTTTTCCATTAACTAACACAAATGCTGCTGTATTTTTAGCATCAGTGATTAGCCCGGCTGCTCTCTGAGCCCAGCATGCAGGCAGAGGAGTCACTGGTGTTTGACCTTTGACCCCAGAGAGAAGCGCTGATGAAGGGCAAACTCTCTCAGTGTTTTTAAAATGAAATGAAAGACCTAGCTTTTTAATAGCCTCAGTCTTTAAGTTTTAATCATTGCAGGTAATTACTTACATAAACATTATTTTGTGTTTATTTTCTTTTTTTCTATTGACTTTCAATTTAAATTTTTTTTGACTTTATTGTTTTATTGGTGTCATTTTTAGACTTGTAAAATTGTGTTTACTGTTAACTTTTATTGTGACCTCTGTCTGTGTTGAACGCTGGTCTTCTCGGTGCTGCTGACCTGTCAGCCTGAACAGCGTGGCTTTGCGGAAGCGGTCGGTGTGCCTGTATTTGAGCAGGTGGAGGCGGGGCAGCGTGGCGTGCAGGAAGAAGCCGGGCTTTGCGTGGGACTCCAGGGAGTCGTAGCCGGAGATCCAGGTGTTCCTGTGGAGGACGAAGGTGGCTCCGTCCCAGAATGCCTCGCTCTCCTCCCACTTGGCCAGCCTCACCTGGCCACTGGGGCTCACATACAGGAAGTAGTTTGGCCTGTCGGCTGCCTCAAAGGAAACCCGTGATGTGTCTGCGCAGAAGAAAAGACTCATCAGTGCAGCAGGAACCAGAAGAAGAATCTGCTTGAGGCATTAGATACAAGCATGTGATGAATGGACAGCATTCATATGGCTCTGCTCCACCTGTGAGCTTTACAATGCCACACTGATAATCGTCAGACGCTCTAATACCTTTAATATGTATTTAATGGGGTGAATCGTGTCTGAATTCCTCGCTAAGGATCCACAGTACAGTAGTACCGTAGCTCACATGCAGTAAACAGTGAGAGCAGCTTGTTCCAGTCTTGGCTTGCCGACCAGCCTGAAGCTCGGGTTTCCATATTAGCATTCGGCAATTTGATCTCTGAACCCTTCAGCCTCTGGAAGTCAATGGAAGCCCATCTCCTCCATCGGTGTTTTCACTGGGACGCTCACATCACCCCAAGCACTGCTGAATGCTAACAGTGGAAGAGGAGAATGACTGGCTGACTTTCAGAGAGGGCTGAAACTCTGCGATTATCAGATTAGCTGACGGAGGAGAGACGGCGTGGATGACCTGCTGTGAAGTGCCCAATGTCTGCAGCGCTGCTGTTCAGGAAAACATATCGCTGTGGCGTCAACACACCGATCAAACTTTCACAAACTCCACCACAGAAGTTCCCTTTCATGCGCTCATACTGCATCTACTGTATCCCGCAGCAGTAAAGCAGATACTTTTTTTTCTACAGTACACCTAAACGAGCGTAAAATAAAACTATAAAGCCTCTCAGCCAACCGTGAGGTTCCCACATTCACTTACACATAAAATTCAAGGACATTTCCACGACTTTCAAGGTCTTGTTCAAGGAAAATCCTGCATTTCTTGTAATTGATTGTGAATTATTTTCTGTGGAGTGGATTTTTTTGAGTGGATGCATTTGGATAAGAAATACTCTTCATCTGTGGGATTCTACGCAATAACAAACATGCTGAAAAACTGATCATGATTGGCTCAGTGTTTTTGTCAAGTTCAAAATGCTGGTGAAATCCTCTTCTATTTTAAAGATATGGCTGCTATAGCAACATCTAATGAATCTGCACCAGGGTTTTCCTCGTGATGCGTTCGGCCTCTCAGAGCTAAATACGGCACGTTGGCAAATCTATGCTCCGTTCTGTGTTTAAAGAAATGAATCCTGCAGACTGAATGCAGAAACTCACCATGTGGTCGGGCTCTGCTGAGGCCCGGGGTCATCATGAACTGTGAGAGGACTCCAGGAGTCGCGGTGGTGCTGAGGTTCCCCCGCAGCAGGAGCACGGAGCCGCTGGACCTGCTGGCTGCCAACAGCATCGTCCGATCCCTGAAGGTGATCAGCCTGAAGGGGCCTTTACCCAGAACTGCAGACAGGAGCACATTTAGTGCAGCGGTGAGAGCTCTTACAAAGTATTCATGCAGGTTTGGCTCATATGCAACAAATCCCATATACTTCACATCGCTGCCTCCCTTTTTGCAAACTGCATGAATGTTTTTTTAAGTAGCTAAAACAGGAGTATGTTGGTTTAAATCTTTAAATCTGAGTCTGAATGCTCCATCTAGCTGCCATAACTGGAGGTGGATACAGTCCCTTTTAACCACCAAAGATCGATTCCACCAACAGCTGCTGTTCTTTACATGCTGATCATAAGTCTCATCTATGAATGAAGTTCCTCTAATTTCCACATCGCTGCAGCATGAATGGATCTCACAGTGGCATTTAAATCTCAGTTAAAACACAACTTAACCCACATACCTGTAGCAGTAAAGTCTGAATGGCTGAAACTCAAAATAAATCAATGCCCAATTTCCTTTGACATCACATCTTCTGTTTTATCAAGACCTTTAATATTTGCAAATCTAAGTGTGTGTGTGCTTATAGGTCAGCAGAGAAATCGTCTCACCTTTGTTGTAGAATTCACAGTCATAGGCTGCAGAAAGACACACAGATACATTCAATAACAATAAAACTGATCATAGTTACAGACGTTAAAAAGCACTTAGGTACCACATTTTAATGAGGCATACAGTATTTTTAAGCTGTAACTTATGGATTTATTGATGATTGTTCTATTGTTACAGGTTGTCAGATTGAGCTTCGTGTGATCTCTTTGAACAGAGATGAACAAATAAACCAGGTTTTTCTCTCTCTGCGTTCTGACTCACGGCACAGAGACGGGGAGCGCCAGTCGACAGGGACGCCCTGGTGGCAGCAGCGCTGGGCATACGCCGCCACGCTGGTGCAGAAACACTCACAGTCACCTCCACGACCGCAGGCGCACGTGTCCGCCAGGCAGTTCATGTAGAACCAGGTAACGTCCACCTGAGCTCAAAGAAAAGAAAAGCAAACACTCTCACATATTTGGGTCGTATCAGGTGTAAAGTCATATTTTCTTTGTAAGGAAAGACAATCAGATAGCAATGAGCAGTGACAGGGTGAGTTTTCTCCAGAGAGTGCGGTGCCGGACAGAAGGCTGCTGTAGTACTGTCACTCACCACTGGGTGGCAGCCCTGGAAGACCTCACCGAGCAGGACGGCACACTGACGCTTTGCAAACGGCTCTCTGAGCGGACTGAGGCTGCAGGGGTGTCTGATGTCCGGACTGTTCACACACTGGACACACAAACACACACAGTGGTGTGAATTACAACTTTTACTGCGAGAGGTTAAGTAGAAAGGTCTGAAAAGACTTGTTGAAGACGTGTTTCAGAGACATGACAAATCCAGCCATGATCTGATAAAAAACAACAGTGATTAAATAAACACATTTCTCATCATCAGTCATCGCTTTCTACTGTTTTCATCAACATCATATCACCTCATTCTTCAGTGACCATTTGTTTTTTCTAACTTTAAAGCTACAATACTCATACAACACAAATGGTCGATGGTGACACAGGTGACGTCTCACTCACCTCTGCTGCCGTCCAGCTGTTTCCAAACTCTTGTGCAGTTGGTGAGTCGATGTTGTCGGGCGTCCTCATCTCGTTCACCGTCTTCATGTCAAAGTTCCCGCAGAGCCCACTAAGCTTCCCCTGAACACACCGCCAACAAGTCTCTTCAACCAGATGATCTTAATGCACTGATGTCCACTTGAATATGCTGTCCTCTTTAAAAGGTTTCACTCACGTTTTTTATTATACGCCTGTTGTTCTTATTCTGATAAGAATAAAATAATCTGTGTGTGTGAGAACAGGATAGATGTGAATAGCAGTCTACACTCCCAATGTAATCTTGATGCAGTACAGCTTCTAACCACTGGTGGCAGCGCTGAGCGTCATGCTGCTGCTGCTGAGTAGTGAGGAAGAAATCATACGCCATGTTTGTTTAATGCTTTATGAATGTCTGTGTGAGTAAAATGTTGACAAAATGGCAACAAATGTGTCAAATATTTGGCTAAACAATCTCAACCTAAATGAGCTTTCGACCATATCACATGATCTTCATCAGTAAATGGAGTTTGCTCAGTTGGAAAAAGTCAAGATCTGCCCCCCCTCGTACTCCCTGAAGAGGACCGGGGGGGGTACGTGTAGTCTTAATATGGAAAAACACATTTTTAACTGTATATATTTTAACTTTTAATCACTCTAGATCGAAGCATCAGCTAAATGCTCAAAATTCAACTTCAAAACAAAACCCCACTCACTCCACATACCTGCCAGCGAGGTCCGACCTGGATGTGGACAGTGGTCTTCCGGTCCCAGAGGACAGTGACGTCTTCCTCTGGGAAATGAACCACAGTGAAGTGTCCGGCTGGCCAGATGAACATCCTCTGCTTCCTGTCAATCACGCTGGACGGATTCTGCAGGGAAACAAAGGGTTAAACTTAACTGAAATGTTCTCAAATATGACGGGCCAGCAAAGCGAGTCTGAAAGGTGACGCTCACCGGCGTCCCAGTGTCGTCGTCGAATGCTACGAAGGACCTGCCGATGTTGATCAGCAGAGATTTCCTGCAGATGACTCCGCTGTCGTAACAGTCGACGTTCTCAGCCGCCACGCTGAGCATCACATCAGTGCTGCTCTGTGGAGGAGAGAAAACACGATGACAGAAACAGCCAAAGCCTCCGAATGCTAAACATAATATATGCATGCTTACAGATATGTGAGTGACAGAAGTGTTTGTAACTCGGTTACTTGGTGTTTTCATGTTTTCATGTTCAAGTTTTGCAGGGGAAAATCAGTTATCGTACATTTAAAGAAGGATTGTTCAATAAAAATACGACCCAAAAATAACCCTAAATTGAATCAGCATCAATTTAGAGATTTTTGTAGGTTAGATTACTGAACTTAATTTGAAAGTTTGAATCTCTACGCAAATCAAATCAAATCAAATCAAATCAAATCAAATCAAATCAAACTTTATTTATATGGCACTTTTCAGGGTTGATAGGTTAAAGTAGGTCAGATAAATAAGAAGGCCTGAGACCGTTAAGACATTTAAAAACTAATAAAAGAACCTTAAAATCTATCCTGAAAAGCGCAGGGAGCCAATGCAGCGATTTTAAAGCTGGTGTAATGTGCTCCCGCCCTCTGGTCCTCGTCAGCACTCGTGCGGCTGAATGCTGTAGTAGTTGAAAATTGGAGATACTCTATTTGGGTAGACCAGAGAGCAGGGCATTACAGTAATCTAAGAAAAGATAAAAGCATGCATCAGCACCTCCGCGCTGGCCTGAGAGAGAAACGGGCGGACTCTGGCTATATTCTTAAGATGATAAATCTTATTATGTTTTTGATGTGTGGAATAAAAGTAAGCTCAGAGTCAAAAATCACGCCCAGTTTTTTACAGAATGTGTTCATTTAAGATCTTTTAGTTTTGGTAGAAGTTTCTCTCTCTGACCTTCAGGACCAATGACTAAGACCTCTGTTTTGTCCTGATTGAGCTGAAGGAAATTTTCTGCCATCCATGACGTGATGTCTAAAATGCAGTTAAAAAGGGCATCAATTGGCAATGTACAGTTGCGTATCATCAGCATAACTATGGAAGCTGATGCCGTGCCTCCCGATGACATCCCCGAGGGGTAGCATGTAAAGATTTAAAAGAGTTGGACCTAAAATTGACCCCTGGGGAACCCCACACTTAATCTCATGGGTTTCTGAGGAATCTAAATTTCCGTACATTTCTAATGCGTATGTGAATATGTGTCATGCAGCGTCTCACTTATGTGATTTTCAAAGGTCGTGTGTCCTCTATAATGAATGCAAAAGGGAAAAAAAGGTAAATACTGTCATTTCTATGCAACAGTGCTGTTAGTTTTCTCATAAGAATATTGGTAGTAGTATTTTTATGGGCAGTAGTATTTTAATAATCTGTACTTAATGTACACATACACAGTTGTTTTTCTCTTCTATATCCTGTTTACTTTGTTTTACTGTGCCACTGTTTTCATGCTTTTTGGAATAAACTGGCTGTAACAATTTTTCCCCAGCGTGGGATCAGTGAAGTCTTAAATCAATAAAAAGTGGTCACAGGAAAATACCTTCATAAGATAGACTTTGCATGCACCAACGTAGTCGAACAGCAGCCCATCAAACGTCCTGTAGTGGCGATCGCCGTAAGCCATGCACATGGATGGACACGGATGAAACACACACTGGAACGTCCCGTGCTGGCAAACACTACAAAGACAGCAAAGCTTCAGCGATTCAGCGTCAACTTGTTCCCACTTAGTGCGAGGAGGGTTTTTTCATCTCTAATGGCCTCCTTTTGTCGGGAGCCTCAGGTTCACTGCAGGCAGAAAAGTGGCCGGTGAATTGTCAAAGGCTGAATCAGCGCTCATTGCGCTATTAGGCTGTCATCTACGTCTTCTTCGCTGGCTATGGCTTGAAGAAGAAATGGAAGGATGGGAGAATGACTGAGATCACTGGGAGAGTGTTTCCTTTCACCAGCTATGAACAGTCTGAAGCTGAGGGAATCAAAGAGTCATTCAAGGGCCCGCTCTGTTGTCCGGGACGTTTTCTGTCCCATGATAACAGAGAATTATGGATATCAGGTGGCCACTTTCGCCGCTCTGACAGTCTCAGGACTCTGTGCTTTCAGGGCAAATCTGACTTTTAAAATTAGAGACGTTGTTGGAGATCAAATCTGAAATCTGACAGATACTGTTGGTGGATAATTGACGAGGGCAATGCAAATTTGTACGCCATGATAAAATGGATGAAGACCCCCTAAAAGAGGGGAGGAAAATTAAAGATCATGTGGGAACACCGGACATTATAGTCTAGATGGAGATTTTATATGTGGCACAGTCTCCACAAATGCATGAACTCACCACTGATGGCAGGGCGAGGTGACTCTGTCGCCGGGGTAATATTCCTTTCCTTTCCATAGACAGGGGCAGGATGCAGGTTCAAAGCACTCGTCTCCGTGTTTCAGCAAACTAGGTTCAAACACAAACATCTTCTTATTGATCTGGAAAATGGAGCTTAGATCAACAAATTCTGGCGATGCACAAATGCTTTTGGGTTTAATTCTGCACCTCCTTAATCTTACTGGAGGCATCCTGCTCAAACATCCATGAGAGAGATGAAATTCCCTTTGCTTGGTTTGTCTGTTAGCATTCACCCTGATGCAATAACAAGATACTGAACTCCTCACAGGTAGATTCTCTACCCAGGGTTGCATCCCGTAGTCTCCTGCTTAACACAAAAGGCCTCAAAGGTGACGTCTTCAAGTTATTTGCTTTGTCTGACCAACAGTTGAAAACCAAAACAAGTGAAACAGCAAATCTTCACATTGAAGAAAGCGTAAAGAACCAGAGAACGTTCAGTTTTTCTTGATAATTGATTCAAACATTTCTACAGATTATCAGAATTGTTGCAGATTAATTTTCTGTTAATCGTCAAATTGAATAATGGACTGTTTGTAGTTAGTTAAGTGACCAGGACACCAGAGGCCACAGTGTGTGTCCAGTCAAGTTTTGGGTAGCTGAAGCTCTGGACTTCCCCACAGAGGAGGAAAATCAGAAACACTGATGTGAGTCATTTCTGTAATGATTATAAGGTCACTGCTCTGTTAGTCACTGACGAATGACCTATTTTGTCATTTAGGTACCAGGACATTTTAGTAAGTGAGACAAAGTTCTGATCAGTGGACCACAGAAGACCGTTCAGTGAAGGTCTGTGATGTAAAGCCAAGAGTAAGAATAAGCTGACTGAATCGTTGAGTCATCAATAGGCCCATAAAACTCAGTACAGTCTAATTTGGAGCAATGTTGGTCATTATTGGAGAACTGTGGGCTAACAGGATGCTATCATGTTATAGCATAATCATCGTTTGGAGCTCCTGTGTTCATCTCTAATCCAGATATGAGGACTGTCCTCTGCCAGGAGAACGACAGAGGCAGAGCCAAAGCAGGTTGGCTTCCAGAGCGGAGCGATGCCAGCAAACATGAGGGGTGGGCGCCCGCGGATGAAAAGCGCTAACACTCGCTAGCTACATGAGAAAACCAGACAATTGGGATTCTCAGCGATAGAGAGAGAAACAGTCTTTGTCTGGTTGCCTCCATTTGCTTTCCACTCTGCGAGACGAAGCTGATAAGTATCTTGTAATATCCAGGGTTGAGCTATATCCACTGGCGAGGCCGCAGACAATGAAGCGACATACTGAATGGTCCTGCCACAAACCTCAGGTTCATCTGAGTAGAGTTACACCCCAGATAAAACGGCGTTAACAGCTTCCTTTATCCGCCCGCCAAGCTGCCGTATCAATTACTCTGATCAAAGATTCCAAAATCATTCATTCTCTCGACCTACAAGCACATTATGAATAAATCCTCGTGAACACAGGCCTCATTTTGAATTTAATTCTATCAGACGATGTAAAGTGACTGAGGGAGATGTAGTTGCATGGAGCGACGACGGCTGAGCAATGGGTTGACTGCGGCCCGCGATGCCTCCGCCGTTGTTCCGGTCGTAAGATGGTGGTCGCTGTTGTTCTTCACGGGATGTGCCGACACATCTGCGCGGCAGAACGTCGCAGCGCTGCAAACCAAAGAGCCTGAGAAACATCAGCAGAACTTATGACAACCGTGACATGTCAGCTGCAGTGGAAAAGGGATCCAGGCAGCCACTCAGTGATAAGCACAACTGATGGTTGGTTAATACTTACAGTAACCTGAACCTATCATACACAAATCAGACATAAGATATAATGATATTTACATGTGTGGTGATATAATGGTCATTGAAATACTCTCATTAAATATTAATGTTTTCACTTTCAGTCCCTTCATTTATCTTTGCATTGGAAATCATCCAGCTTCCTAAGCCGGGGCAAAGTGCCAGCTGGGCTCAAAGCTGGGCACACATCGACCTTTGTGCTCTGTTAAGGCTGAGGACGACGTACTTAATGAGATTTATGCTTAATTGAGGTTTGCCTGAAAGTTCTTCTACTATTTTTTTGATTCTGCCTGTATGAAATAGTTTAAGATACAGTATACTCGCTGGTTTTGCTGCAGCAGCTGTTATCAGCCTCTGTATGTTGACTAACTGTTGATGTTTAAAGAGTCAGCATGGTTCACATCATGTCATGTCATCACCCCCCAGGCTGCATCTTCACTCAGATGTTTTCATCTTTGTTTCGTACTCTATCAGTGCATTTCTGTCTCTAACCCCCACAAACCTCTCCGGGATGGTCTCCAGGCAAACAGCAGGTTTTTATCGTATGGCTGTACGTACGTACGCTCTGTAACCAAAACCACATTCTGGTATGCTGCACGGTCCCGCGTTGCACCTGAGAGTCCAGGTTCACGCGAGTTCAGCTGGTCTAATTGTCAGAATGAGGAAGGAATGAATGGTCGACATTTTGATCATAAACAAAGTGTGCCATTGTGAATGAAAACACAATGGATGCTTCTGTCAGCGCCTCCGCTCATTATTTCCCATTAGAGGTTTTTAAGTCCTGCTGCAGATGAATACCTCGCAGTTGACTTCGAGTTGGGACTATTTTTTTCTCTTCTGTTTTCATGATAATCATCTAAGTGTAGCATGAATATGACAGAAGGAACACCTGCTTATCATCTGCTGTCTGCTTCAGAAAGCAAGATGAGGACATGTGCTGCCTTGTAGGAGGCGAAAAAAGAAAAGAAAAATGTGCTGTTTAAGCCAAGAGGAATACTGAGACTGAGCTCTTGGCTCTATATTTTGTGAGACTGTATTGGTCTTTGGCTCATGTTCACCATCATCCATGAGAATAAATGCTAAAAACATCCATAACATGTTATCTTGCACTACAAATATTTCTCTCTAAAGTGAGCTAAATGTGTGTTGTTTTTTTAAATTGACTTGCTGATTTTCACTTTAAGTTCCACGTTGGAGTTTTGACCATTTGAAGAGCAGTGTTTTTCAGCACAGGCCCAGTTTGGTTTGTGTCGTGCACATGACAAATCCCAGATATTCCTCTGATCAGCGTGGTGGATCACTGCTATGAATATGTTTTAAATCTGCTTTGCAAGTGTTTTATGTGGAAGGATTCAACACATTTGTGAGGTCTCAAGGACGCACTCTGCATTTGGGTTAAAGACCACAGAATCCAGCAGGCACAGGGATCATAAAGAAGAAGTAAAATATTACAAATCCCTGCAAACAGATGAATAATTGCTAGACCAAGCTGCTAATCTGAGCACGCAGACTGACAAACTGTGCTTGAAGATTAAACTTCTTCAGATGTGAACGATGAGGAGGCCCAAAAACGTCAAATGACGGCGGCTCAGTGGTTTGTCACAGATAGAAGATTCTGGATTGGATCCCCAGCCGGGGCAGAGTCTTTCTGTGAGGAGTTTGCATGTTCTCCCCATGTTTCCTCTGGGAGCTCTGGTTTCCCCCACCATCAAAAACATGCAGAATAAATCAGTAATTGTCCTGGCCATGCCCTTGACCGAGGCTCTGGCTCACAGCTGGAGCTGGTCCCTGGGACGGTGCACTGATCCTCAGGGATGGTTAAAAGCAGAGTATGATTGTATGTGACAATAAAGAATCTGCATTCTGCAGAGTTCAGGTCATGTGAAGTTTAATGTGCAGAGATGATTAATTATAAATCCATGTGCACTTTTTTTTTTTTGCAGTTTGCGTGCTCAGTTCATTTATCCATCACCACAGTTTTCTATCATATGAGCACTGGGGGGCGGCTTATGAGAAAACTACCTTTAAAGATACCTGGAATGCATTTTTTTAGATTCTTCCTCCAATAAATACACATAGTCCTGGTCTGATTATAAACCTGATTCTAATTTATTCATATATTATTAATATATTGTCACACCTGCCTAAAACTTTTGCACAGTACTGGATATTCAAGTATGTCGATGTAAAACTGTGAAGTGTCTAAAGATCAGACTCGTGACTGAACCTGTCGGCGGTCGTCGAGGAGCTGAATGAGATCTCTTTGTGTCCACATTTACTGCAAAATTACTTCAAACTATCAGGTAGCAGGAAGGTCGTACCATGACCGGCATTCTGGGATTCATCCCGTGTGAGACTCTCGTCATCGTGAAGGTCAGCCTGCTCAAAGCGGTGAGTATGAACGCATGAATCACGGCCGTGAGGTCAGAGGTGACGCGGTGTCAGAGCGACTGCAGGGTGTCTCCGTACCTGTCCAACCTTTAAACGCTGCTGGACGAATCAGTGAGGACAGAAACTGATGCTATTAATAGACTGAGACTGACATGAGGAAGGAGAAGGTTTATTATATTATACAAGAGGCCATAAATGAATATTTTGGGGTTTTTGGTGCTTGAAGGTTTGTCTTATTTGAGGGGATTTTTGTTAACCTTCCCAGCTTTTCACTGTCAGCTCGTTCAGCTTCTGGCTGAAGGTCAGACGTCCTGAGATTTGAGACCTCGTCCTCTTGTATGAACTTACCTTTCATGTGTGTTATTTTATATGTCATATTATAAGTTATATAAGTGGTTCTTTAGATTAAGGTTAAAACCAATGAAGATGTTTAACAAACACACTGTTTTACTGTTCTGTTGAATCGATTTTTCCTTTAACAGCATCAGAAAACCTTTAGTTTAGTTGTTGTTTGGTGTATTAACGGAGCTGTCAGTCCATCTGAGATTGTCTGTCGTCTGTTTTATTTTATGTGGTGTGACTGTTTGTTGGGCTTTTCGTTACTCGTGTCCTAGAATAAACATTTCAGGGAACCACAGATTGAAGCTAATCCAATCTGACAGTAGACAGAGTTTGTCTTCACATGTACGTTAAGCTGTGTGTGTGTGTGTGTGTGTGTGTGTGTGTGTGTGTGTGTGTGTGTGTGTGTGTGTGTGTGTGTGTGTGTGTGTGTGTGTGTGTGTGTTTTCCATCACGTATTAGGTTTGTTTTATACTTCTCTTGTTGTGTTTATGCTTCTGTCAGTTCTGCATTTAGGAGAAAGAGAAAGCCTAAGAATAGTATTAATTGTATATCAAGTGTGTAAATCCAAAAGCTGCTGCACACTGGGCTTTTGTTGTCAGTCTGCTGTATAATTTGTGCATGAGTGTCATAAGATAGGATATGTTTAAACTGACCCCTGCCTGCGCATTTTGTAATCAGGATGACTCTTGGTTGATGTCACAGAATGAAAGCACTTAACCCTCCTTTCAGGCCGACAGCCAGAGAGGATTACAGTGATCAGATGACTGTAATCTACTCCACGATGTCTGTCCACCTCGCCTGCTGGCTGTAAGGACTTTTGTCTCCTGCAGATGATCTAAGACTGGTCAAAAACATGGCTGCTATCAGCAACTCAGCAGGAGTTTGATTTCTTTAAATCTCAACAAATCTCAGAAAAATTCTTTAAACCATAGTTTCTGACCAACCTGAACAATTTCAACAGAGCTTGCTGAACTATCAAAACTTTTCAAAATAATGGTTTCACTGCTTTTGTTCTGACCTGTTTGTTCAAGAGAAGAACTGAATGAAACTGACAAAATGACAGAAAACTGGCCCAAAACAAGTCTTTTCCACAATCAGTACAGAAGAAAGCTGTAAAATGCTGAGCTAAAACATGACTTTCTGCATTATGCCATTATCCCAGTACCTGGTGACCAGCGTCACCAGGTACTGGGATTTTTTTGATCCTTGACCCAATGCCATCCTCCAGCAGAGGAAGAAGGAGGAGGAGGAGGAGGAGGAGGAGGAGGAGGAGGAGGATTATTCCTGGCCTGTGTGACATTTTTAAAGAGTCTTTAACCAGTCTGCAGCCTGACCCCGGGCTGACCCCGGCTTCAGTGACACAGTCAGCCTGAGACACTCAGAGCTTTAGGTTCCACCAAACCTTCATTTATCAAGAAAAGGTCACACTCTCCTGCAGCATCACGCTGCGTCACCTTCAAACATGAACACGCCTTCATACCCGACAGCTGACCGAGACGAGGAGCTCAGACCACATCAGCAGTTTGAGTTTCTGTAACATTCTTCAAACTGCTGTGAGGACTCACACCAGAAAGCTTCCAGTCAACACGCCTCAGGTCACAAACAATCAACAGAAAACACGTCAGGCCCGACAAATCAGCCTCTGGGCCAGTCGGCCTAAGAATCAGTCAGCCTCTGGGCCAGTCGGCCTCAGGGTTAGTCAGCATCCAGCAGGGCTGCACTATGCGGGAAAATGTGTGATAAATCTGCAGCATACGAGACGTGACAAAGGTTCTCAAAGACATCTGTGGTTGAATGTGCTGCATTGGTGTTTGCATTTTAATCTTCAAGCACAAACTCATTTGTCAACACATCATCTGCACAAAAATGATTAAAGTGGCGCTGATTTAGAACTGCATTTGGATCGAGCTGGAAGGGCATCACTCACCCAGGAGGGCAGGTGCACCCGGCCACGCAGGGCTCATGTGTCGAGCAGGTGAGGTTGAGCAGGTAGGATTCACAGGTGCGCTCGCAGGCCACGCCCATTCCCGGCAGGAGGCCATCGTCCCCCTCTGAGCAGTTCTGATAGAGCTGACCGGGTGGACACAACCTGTCTGTAAGAGGAGGAGAAGAAGACGAGTTCTTCTCAGTTCAGAGCGCCTTCAGGAAACAACGTGAGACTAACGAGTTCCAGCATTTATCTCTGCCACACTTCATCCATTTCCTTTATTTCTTCCTCTTCCACCTCATTCCTGCTGCGTTTTGACTGCTTTTATTTTTTCCATGCTTATGTTCATTTCCATGATTGCTCTTAGTCATGATGTAAGACTGAGAGAGAAGGAGGATAACAGCGTTCTGGTTCAACCGTCCTCACTCCCAGCTCGTCACACACAGACACTGAGACCCCTTTGGTGTCACTTTCTAAGGCACCGGTACCTCCGGCTTTCCTTCAACATGCAGGGTAATCTGACGGACCGAGCCCTGCCTGCTGCACGATCATCCACATTAATGCGACATGTTGAACGAAGCATCAGCTGAAGAAATAACTAAAGTCACGTACCGCTCTCTGCTGTTTGGGACACCAGTTTACCGCTCAGACAGAGTCTGCAGGGGGACACAGAGAAGACAGGCTGATGATGATGATGGTGATGATACATGATGAAGATCAATACACAAACTATATGGGAGGTTAATGCATTAATAAACATTAAATTAAATACAAAGATTTCTTAAAGACAAGTTGCAGTTTCTGCTCTTTTGTTGTTTTTCTTAAAGTTTTCTGTTTATTTCACATTTGGAAATATTTGTTTTCATTATTCTTTCTGCCCCGCGCCGCCTGGAAAGACTGACAGAAGAAAACTGTCAGCATATTAGTACTAGTGTTGTTCATATCATAAGTAATGTCATTCTGTGGAGTGTAAGAGATACTGCAGCTCCTCGGGGAGCTGAGTCAGGTCACAGTAAATATTCTGAATGAGGTCCAGTTAAAAAATGGAGCAGCACTTTGTCTGCCGGGCTGGGTTGTGACTGACAGGAGTCATTGTCAGCGTCACTAAAGAAACAGGAGGAAATCTGACCGACAACAACAACCAGAAACCTTAGACAGCTTTGTCTCCAGTGTTCAGCTCGTAGCTTCTCCTCCACAGTGACGGATCATCTGGACTAACTCCAGCTGTTTTAAAGGCGCTTCTTTAATCATCATCACTAATTAACACTGAGGTCTGGAAAACGTGGGAGTGATTGGAGGGTTAAGATGAGAGGATCTTACTGAACACCTGCTGACGTCATGATCACATCTCCCGGTTCATAGTCTACTCCGAGGAAACTGCAGGGACACTCGCTCCTGAAAGAGCAGCAGACAAAGACAAACACAGAAGAGCGGCTCAGATCTCTGACGCAAATATGTGACATGGAGATAAAACGTCAGCATGAATGTTACGGGAGCACATCAGGCTTTGGGTGAAGTGAACCAGACACCACTCAGTTGGTTCATTAATGTGTAAAGAATTATGTTAAAGAGGGCTTTGTGTTACCTTAAACAGAGCATTACAGGTAAGTGGATAGGGGACAGATAAGCAGGCTTTAGGAGGCGAACTCAGCGCTCAGGGTGCCGCATCCACAACTAAACCTTCTTCAAAAAACTTTGACAAAGTGTTAATTATGAAAACATCCTAAACTCACGGTGGATCTACGTCGTGTAAATGTGTTTAGCAGAGGCTGAGAGCATTGTAACATATAGCCCAGCGCCACACATCGGCCTCTGTACTACAAATTCTTTCTCACTGGTTATCAGATATCTGTGTCGTCCCCAGCCCGAGCGGGGATGAAAGGGGGGTTTCACGGAGAATTCCTTGATGTAACCCTATCACATGGTAAGTAAGGCACTGCGCTGCGCTAGGATGTAAAAAACTGGGACATTTAAGAGGATTTAAGCTGCATGTCTTCTAGGGTAGAGCAGGCTGAAAGGGGGAGCACAATTACTGAGGTCTGCAGGAGAGATACAAGGCTTTCCACTTAAAGGCTGACCTAAACTTCACAGCAGATACAAATATCACTTTGAGAGCATTTGTTTGGTGGAGGGACTCCAGCCCGTTAGCTGTTTAAGGGGCTTCACAACATCGCAGCAGGCAGAGCTGCTCTGAAACAACCAGGACACTGACTTCCTCCTGAAGTTAACACTAAAATAAGAGCAAGGATGTAAAAATGAGTCCTGTTACAGTGATAACTACTGCATCTTTCTTTTTGTGTTACAGGCTGATTGAGGTTTTTGCTGTCTTGATTGGAGACCCCGCCCTCTCAGCCTTACCTGTGCACGCAGGTGTGTGTTCGATGGTTGTAGAAGGAGCCCAGAGGGCAGACGCAGCCCTCCTCACAATCCTCCCCGCAGTGCTGCGGGACGGAGAGGGCGGAGCAGCGGCGTTGGCAGGACGACACACAGGTGCCGTACTGCATGGTGGCAGGACAGGTGACCGCTGCAGAGAGAGACAGCGTTAAACTTTTTCACATGTGCAGTGTTACTCCCCAACAGCAGAAGTCCATGAGCGTCATCTCCTCCATTTCGTTTTAATTTCAGCCTCAGTGGAGTTGAAGGCATGCCGATTTCGTGCTAGTGCTCCCAAATCCCAAATGTTTCTGCTCTGAAGCTCAACTGCGAGCATCGTCACAGAGCTGGAAGCAAAGTCCAGAGGTAACATGATTGGCCGATCAGATTTCCAGGATGGCATCCTGTGGTTCTGCGCCTTCCTTCAACACTTCATTATAATTCATTCATAAATTCAGCTGAGGGAGGTGAGTCCTGGGACAAACCAGCCTCTTCCACCTGTACGCAGAATGTGTCAGCATGCTGGAATGTGAACGTGTGCTCACCACAATCGGGGATCTGCGATCGAAAGTCAATGATGATGGAGAATCTGCGGCAGTGGTGAGCGTAGTGGGCCAGCGCGGAGCAGAGGCAAGGTGTCCCGCACTTACAGGTGTCTGAGCGACACTGCTGATGGAAGGACGTGGGGCTGAGGTACTCATGGCAGGCAGAGAACAGATCCTGGTTCAGTACGTCACACATTTCTGAGGCGTAGGCCACTGAGCAGAGTCACACACAGAAACACTTTAAGAAATGGCAGAAATTCATCAGGACAACAGCACGAAATATACAAATGATGAGTGCAAAACCCACATTTACTCTGACCTTTACCTCAGAATGAGTCAGCTATTCAAACACATCTACGTAAATCCACGAGTCTGCAGAGAGAGGTTTACTGTGAAGCAGCTAAAGGGAAAGAGAAACTGACCGGCCTGCTGGTGTGTGTCGCAGGGGTCGAGCTGAGGCGTGCTCAGAGTGGGCGAACAGGCTGACGACACTCTCCAGGCGTTTCCAAACAGCTGAGGAGTGTTTTCTATCATACCTGACGGAGATCTGCAGGTAAGCAAGAGCATAGATTCAATACTAGCTAGAAAGCAGCTAGCTCGTTTTCTGATGCTGGGACGAGCATCCAGTGTCGCTACCATCGAGTCTCAGGGTTGTACTAAGCCCAGCGTAACGCTCCCATTGATGCTGCAGGTTCCAATGTTAGCAGAGTAAAGGTAACCACGCTGACAGGTGGTGCTACAGCACAGCGTCTTAACATTAAAGGGACAGTTCACACCAAAATCACAATACACATTGGCTGTCTTATCTAAAATGTAATGCACCTAGATGGCTCTCGGCTTTTGTTGCGCAAAGTAGCAAAAGTTGCTGCGTAAAAAGTTTTTTTAGTAGTATGTACCAGTGAGATTGCAGATTGCAACCAACTCAGTATCCCTCACCCCACCCTACACTACGGTGGCCACAAAAAACCTGAAAGACACTTTCTACAGCTGTTGTTTGGTTTGTCCATTCTGGGCTATTGTAGAAACATGGTGGACTGTGAGGAGGAAATTTGAAATTTAGTTTTGACGTGTGAGCAGCCTCGTCTGCAGTCTGCTGGCTACGTCCTGCAGACGAGCAGAAGAAAGGAGCGACCACTGTTTCTGAGTTTCTGAGAGACCCTCCTGTTCGTTTTAGCCCATTTTTATTCATTAAAACAGGTGCCAATCAAAAATGTGGCTTTGAGGCCACTAAAACTAAAACAACATTTTAGAAACACAGTAGATGTTCATGCTTAACAACAAAAATGAGGACAAAATATAAAATAGTACAATATACGTCTTTTCTGGAGAGCTGGAGGAAAAGGGAATTCCAGTTTTCCTTCTAGTAGCATTCGACCAGTTGAGTCCCAACTGTGATGTATATCCATTTACAGCTGTTAGACAACATCCGCCCTTTATGGCCAGCCATTACGATACGGTACAGTGCAGCCCCTATTCCGCTAACAGTAAATTCCTTGTTGAAGTGGCGTGTCCAGTTGGGCGCTCATCTGGCCCGCCTTAAAGAGCTGATCAGAGAGCGAGGCTTTTGATGCCGAGCCGCCGAGCCAGTGTGCATTACAGGGAGAGAGTGTGAGAGAGGGAGCACTTCAACATCACCTCCCTCTCTGCCTCTGAAACAGGAGCACGCTCTGTCTTTGTATCATCGGAGGGGGAGCTAACGGAGAGCGCGGGAGGGGTCAAAGGTCAGCCGGCGCACACTTACAGGAAGTCATCTTGAATGTTGCCGTTGAAGGTGCCGCAGAGGCCCACCGTGTCGTCCTTCCACGGCTCCTCGGCCTGCAGGTAGAGGCGAAACTCCTTCCAGCTGTACTGCAGGCGCAGGCCGAACGCCGTCTTCACCTGGAGGAACATGGACGACAGCTCTTGGATGTGGAATACGTCTGCGGGAGAAGTGGGACATTTAGGCTTAGTGGACATTAATTTAAGCACGTATACACTCACTGCTGCGTGAACAACGTGTCCTGTTATGTTTTAAAGCCAAAATTGTTCACATCCATTTTCAGAAGCTGCCAATCTTCTTCTTTCCTGCCTTTCGTTGGTGCATTGCTACGTCTCCGGCACGTTACCGCCAGCAGTTGACCAGTGTGATGTCAGCAGGATATATATCATATCAGCCATGTTCTCACACCCGAATCACATGACACAAACAAAACTCCACATGATACATCTAAAGAGTGAAAATCTTGTTTCTGCTGACCTCCAGTGGTTTCAGCTTTTCACCTGCACTGCACTGCAGTGCACCATGACGGTCAGCATGGTGTCAGGGACGCTTAAAGTCACAGGAGGGGGGGCTGAGAGGAGGGCAGCCTATATAACAATGTCATACTATATGACGGTATTTACTGTGCAACGGTAGAAATGTGTTCACCAGTAGAGTTTTGGTAATACAGTTTCCTTCGCAGGAACGTTCCCTTAAGCCGTATTTACACACTGCAGCAGCTGCTCTATGCTCTTTTCTGTCTGCCTATATATAAAACACAATATAAAGACAGTCATCATTATGGATGAGCGCTCCTCCTCCTGCACGTCCTACCCAGGCACCGTCCCTCGCCTAAACCAAATGGACAATTTCCACCAAGTGAGAAGACGTCTGACAAATGTGCTACATGTGTGAAAGGACAACTCTGGACTTGATTCTGTGGACATTGTCCAGAGTTCATTTAAGTAAACAGCTTTAATGTCTCTGCTACATTTTCAGGGTCGGCGGCGGCATGTAGCAGTCCAGCTGCAACGCAAGGTCACAAGATTTGTTTTGAAAGAAAGTTAGTTTGATTGGTTATTATTGTTGTAAGTCTTGTCTCGTGTGATGCAGTTGTTGGGTTAGGGTTTGTTTGTATGGAAGTTCCAATAACAATTATCAGATGATTGATTGATTGGTAATACTATTAAATGGAGTCCTGAATGCATAGTGCTGTCAGTGTTGTTTTTATTCCTTAAGGTGCCAAAATATTGGATAACTTTCACACAGTTAATCATAGAATAAACAAAAGGCTGTTGACTCATCAACAGAACACTACAGTCATGAAAACACTGGTGCGAAAATGGAGTGATACTCAGAGAGAAGGCGTTTTGTGCAACACAAGTATTGGGAAATTTTCTGTTCAATAGCACAGCTGTCATTCAATCCGTCCCTGCCGTGACCCTCAGAGCGCTGAAAGAAGCCGGGAGCTGGATGTGAACAATGTCGGGAGGTGACAAAAGACGAGGGAGTTACCGTCAGAGTACGGCAGGGAGATGCGGTACTGTCCGGCCATGAAGACCTCTCCAACGTGGCTCAGTGTAATCTCTGTTCTTGGATCCTCGTCAATAACCAGGTTAACTGATTGGATGCAGGCCCCATCCAAATTCTGCAATTGAGACAAGATGGCTTGATAAAGCATGCTGGCATCGTCCCAAACAGCAGCGATCCAGATACACAACAGGACACAATGAGGGTGAGATAATGGAAGAAGAAAACAAGAAGGGGAAAGAGCAAAAACTGTTGTACTCTCAAATCAAATCACTCACAATGAGCTGTGTGTCTTCATTTGTTTGGCTGTTTGCTAGTCTGCAATTGTGGAAAAGTATAAATGAATAAAATAAAATGTAAATCCATTAAATTTAAATTTGAAATTAAAGTCATTCCTTTGAAAGGGCCAAGACACACTAGTGGCCCCTAGAGGCTGCAATGTGTATTACAACACACAACACAAAAGTGACTGAATTCTTCAGGTGTGTTCAGACAGAAACGATTTGTGTTTATCTGCCTTTAGCAGCCGATGTACTCGACCAACTGTTCAGACGTTAGCTGGCTGGCTCTCTGGCAGTGGGCAGCTAGCATCGGCCTGTGGGAGCGTGTCCAGGTGTCTCACCAGAAACTCTTTGTGTTATTTCCCTCAAGACCTTCTCCTTTCTCCTCTCGTCTTTGTACATTTATGAAGAGGATAAATAAAGCCCTGGGATACACACAGTGTTTTGGATCAAGCTGAAACACTTTCAGTTTATACGAATGCATCTTTGCATCAGTTTTCTCCCCCCGGTCACATTTGTGGCTACTCGCATCATATATCATTATATCACAATATAATTTTGATATATTGTGCACCAAGCAAAGGCAAAAGCAGAGTGACGTCACCTCCTGCAAAACCTCCTGCATCACACTCAGACCACAAAAACACAAGGAACTGTTTTAATGTTGTTTCAAACATTGGAGAGACAATGAAATGCGATCCAGGAAGGGTCATGATGAACCAATGCAGAGGTCTCATTGAAATGAATAAGGGGACTGTTGTTTTTCATGTAGTGCTAATATCTGTGGGAACAGTGTTGCAACCCCAATCAAGTTGACCAGATCTTAACCACATGACATGACAGGAACTCTGCATTTTGAGGAATGATCATATGGACGACTTTGGAGGACAATGACAACTGTCGCTCAACCGTCCAGCAGCAAGTCTAACACTAACCGGTGGACACGCTGACATCCAAAAAGTCTGACAATGCATCATATTGTATAATAAAACCTGCTGCAAGTGTCACAAAATGTTAATACGCAGAGAAATTAGAACTACTTTAAAACTGTCCTTCAGTACTTTACTAAAAGTATTGTCAGTTACTCTGCCGCTCTGATATTTTTAAAGTCTGCTGACAGTAAGCGATCTGCCTCTATGAATCGTCTCTTTCATAAGTGGCAGAGCCCCATGGCCGAGGTTTGAGCCGCCCCCTCCTCCTTCTACTCTTCCCATCATTCACCTCCTGTTTTCGCATAACCTTCTCTCTGTCCAAGTCCCCCACCCCTCCAGCGCCTCTCTTCACCTCCCTCCTCACTACAAAGCCGTCCACAGCTCTGTCAGTCAGGCCAGATAAGGTAATCCTGTTCAGTTGGCTGTTAGAGGTCTCGGGCCTCTGCTCTGATGAGTGGGACATCTCATATCTCGCCTCCTCCCCTCCATCGCCCCCTGCTTGCTGAGCAGCTCAAAGGCTGCTGGGAAATTGCAGGCTTGGAGTGGGGGGAGAGGAGAAGAAGCTCTCAGTCTTTTGTTGCTTTTCATGTTCATTATCTGCCACGTTTTGATGGAGACGTTTCCTCGAGGCTTTCGTTTCGGCATGGCTCTGGGTCAAAAATGACCTGGGCTCAGCAGGGATTAATGAGCGCTTAAATTATGATATGATCTACATGACAGACAGACCGCGTAAAGCTGTAAGCTGAGAAGCAGAAGTGTTTGAGCGCAGAGGCTGAAGAGGGAGAAGTGTCCAAGCGATGAAGAGACGTTTGTCTCAAAATGTGGAAAAATTGTCACAACTGAACAAGAAGGATTTTTGAAAACTAAAATGAAGATGACGCAGATTAAACGTAACTCACGGCTCCACACGGGGCGTTCTGGATGGTGACGGTGAACTTCCCTGAGTTGCGGCTTTTGGCGAGGACGTACTGACATGTTGCAGGGAAGGTGTAGATCCGCCCGTCAAAGGATTGAAAATACATGTCGCCGGTCACAGAGCACTCGCCTGGAGACACAGTCAGACATTTCTCACATACTTCCTTCATTCTTCTGTGGACGCTTTCGACACCTTGCTCAAGAGCACTTCAACAGCATGTTTTTCCATGATCTCTGAATAGGAAGCTTCCTCTGGGTAACAGGGGAGCTTTCTCCCTTCTTGTTCCCAAATCAAGAGGCCTTGCTTTGCTCTCTAACTAGGATGTTTCCTTTTCCCTCGTTCCTTACCAGGAAGCTTCCTTTTTTCTTGCCAAAACTGCGACACTTCAGCCCTCTTTACTGTTTTATTTCCTGTTTTACTTTTGCTCTCTCCTGAAAATACCATCCTTCATTGCTTATCTAGAAAGCATCCTCTGTCTAAACCATCTCTTTCGCTGCCCATTATTGCAATGCTTTCTCCTTCCTCCTCTGCCTCCCTTGCCCTTTTATTATGACTTTCTGAAATTAAACACCTCCTCCTTACTTGCCTTTCTCCCTAACTAGAAAACATTTCCTTTCCTTTGGTTTTTCCTCTCTAGTTCCTCAAGTAGGAAACTTCCTCCTCTCTTGAGTCCTAACTACAGGACTTTATATACACAGAGTACAGGAGCTGATTTGTTGAGAGCATCTTTGGATTGTGATAAAATAATCACCTCCCATCACATGAACGAACCTGCAGTACAGTTTGAGTAAAAACTGAACCACCCACTGAGGGAAGGCACAAACCTGGGCAGCTGTATTCGGTGCAGTTCCACAGTCCACCCACACATGTGCTGAAACAGAAAGCAGAGACGTCCACAGGTGGGGAACATTAAAGGCTGAGCTAATCAGCAGGATCACTGACAGAAACTGGACACACTGAGGCCAGGTGGTCAGATCTGAGAAGATTAAAAGGACTGATTGCGGTCTGCAGGACAATATCCTGTTTATTATTATTATGACATGTAATGCAACATGGTCTCACATGTGTCCACGGAGGGTTCATTTAAGATGGAAACGGTGTGAAAGATGTTATTAATAGATGCTATTTGAATAGGATGAACCTGGATCTCCTCACTGTTTTACACGTTTGAATTTTCAGTATTTGAACAGCTCAATCAAAGCTGGGAGTGGATTCTTATGGGAGGCGGGAGAGAGATTAAAGATGCTCACCAGTTGTTGCATTCCTCCTGCAGCGTCTGCCCAGTTGGATAAAACATGCCGTGGTACTCACAGGGACAGTCAGAGGGCGTCACACAGCCTCCGTCCTCAAAGATCAGACCTGAGGAGAGACAGCAGAGACAGAGACAGATATACATACAGAAAATTATTGCTTCACAACATCTGGAGCTGAAGACATCAGAGTACAGAAAAGACAAAAGATGCTCCCCTGTTAATAAAAGATTAATCATTTATAGAGAGGGAATATGGTTTAACTGGTGATATATTTTAAGATCAGAAGATGAGACAAACTTGCAGGAAGTCTTTTCAGAACAATAGACACTACAGTAGATTTCACAGAAAATCACCATCTGGACAGTAGCATCCGTCCAGGCAGGCCAGCTTGCTGTCAATGCAAGTTCGCTCCAGGTTGCAGGACGCCGGGCAGCAGCTGATGCATTCCCTGTGCTGCAGACCAGGGGAACACTGCTTCGCTGGGCGCAAAAATTAAACACAACATAGAGTCAAAAAGTGTAAAAACTGCAGCCTTAAAACACTTCTTAGGCTGTGCCTCTCTCACAATAAGTGAAGCGGGATAGATAGATAGCCGTTTGTGTGTGTTAACTACAAAATTAAATCATGTAGCCTGATAGATAACCTGAGACAGTAAACAGATGTGCTGCACTTGACTTTAGCAACAGTAAGCTAACAGTCATGTAAGCTAGGCTACAGCAGTGCACATCTGGTGGCTAAAAATCATTACGTGGGTTTCCAGGTGCCACTGAAGGTCCTGAAACAAAGTACTGTCATTACCTATTAAAATTTTTTCCACATAAAATCAAGTTCTAATAACTTTGCTGAATCTGATCTTAGCAGTTAACAGTTATAGCAACAGTTCTCTAGCTAACATCAAGTAGGTTAAACACAACTGATCAATAAAAAATACAAAAAACAAAATAATTTTACTAAATATTGACTTTTTTTATTTTTATTTTTTTTACATAAAATGGACTAAAATGTACTCAGTAATTTGAACTCCTGTGCCCACTACATAATCGCTGATCCACTAGCTACCTGCTAACAGCTAATTGTTAGCTAATAGGCAACAACAATACAAACATTTGATTTCTAAATAATTTTAGTGGGTCTCCACACACCACCGAAAGAACATTTTGACTATTTCTACACAGACAAACATGTTCAAGTTTGTGTTATTCGCTGTTTAATTTCAAGCCCAATGCCCTCCAGCTAGCCTCTGTTGCATTTTCTGTCAGTTAGCTAACTGTGCTGCAGTTGACCTTACAGTTATCTTATGGTTCTTTACGTACACACTACAACAGGAAGCTATACATATCTGATCATTTCAAATACTTTATTAGTAATTTATTAAATATTGACAATTTTTTACATAAAATGGATTCAAAATGTGCTCACTAACTGAACTCCTTTGCCCACTACGTAGTCTCCGATGCACTAGCTACCTGCTGCAGGTGACTTTAGCAACGGCTAATGATTAATTTGAAGGCAATGACAATACAAACATCTGATTTAAAAAAAAAAAGTCATTTTAGAGAGTCTTTTCGCACCACCGAAAGAAACACATTTAGACAATTTTTACACAGAGCTTACGGTTCTTTACGTACGCAAGACAGAGTGCGACACATAGCTAATCGGTTTAAATTGGTTTGGTTTGTAATGTGATTATATATTGACCATTTCTACATTAAATATATTACGAGAATGAACTGAGCGTAAAATTCAGCTGCTGTAGAATTTGGTTGAACTGAAACGTGCAGCTTATTGGACCTCTGTGGCAAAAACACCAGGAAAAAAAAACGCACCACAGTGAGGAATGTGCTGCCTCCAGTTGTGCAGTGGGTGGTCGGCGTGGGCGCAGGCCCGGGCATACTCGCTGAACACCTGGCATACCACATCACCGTTGGGACCCGACCTTCAACAGAGTAACAAACAGAGAAGGACTATTTGAGTGGAGCCAGGAGAGGAGTGGCCATAAAGCTCGGTATGATGAACCAATCACATAACTACCCACCAGCTGTGTCTCCATCATGGGGAAAACTGGACAATTGTCTGTTAATGAGTGAATCTTCCAACTAGCCTTTAATGGAAAGGTGGCGCTGAAGGTATGGCTGTATCAGTTATGAACTCAGGCAAAGGTGAATTTGCTTAAGAGCTCAGCAATTCGTCTTGTCTTACTACTCTATGCTCCAAAATCACTCTTGAGTTCATTGTAACAGACTGCCAGAGCTAATGCTACTCACAGAAGGAGGGCACGTTCAGGATCATTGACCTGAGCCACCAGAAAAACGCAAATGAGAGAGCTGTGAGCGGACTTTTAAACCAGAAGGTGACAAAAGGATGCAGGATCTAGGAAGCTTTGAGCATTGCTGTCTGCCAAAAATCACCAAAGCCAGAAATGACCAGACGTTGTCAGAAAAGTAGAAATGCAGAAAGAGAAGGTTATATGAAAAAGAAGGACTGAAATAACATTGGACAGGAGTTAGACATGTGAGATGGCCTCAGATTGGTATCATTCATTCTGCTGTAATTAAGACAAGGGAGTGACATTCATCAGATGGACATCTGAAGTGAGAATTCTCACAATTAACCCATAAATCTGGTGACAGCCTGACCTTTTATCAAAGGCCATCATCAGGACAAAACATATCTCAACAGGCAGATGTGAACCTGGTGGTCTTACATGCAGAGGTCGTTGGAGCAGCTGGCCATGTAGGACAGCGGGCTGACAAACTCGTGGCAGCTCTGAAACGGTGGATCCAGCAGCATTGCACACACCTCCTCCACTTTCTGCAGCCACAAAGCACAGTTTTTCACTCATCATCCAAAATTCACGATCACGAAAGAGCAATTTTGTGTTGTATTTGCTGTTTATGTCTGCAGCAACCTTCAGTTTCTATCAGACACCTTACCAACAAGACATGGGCGTCCACTGCGGCACAGGGTGAAGGGAAGTCCGAAGGCACTGTGGGACATCGGGCCTCGTGTGGCTCCACCTCCACCCAGCTATTCCCAAACATTTCGACGTCATGAGTCAGCACACCTGACAGAGGGAGAAACCGTCTCAAAACAGGCCTGCTGTGCTGAAATTAGTTATTTTTCAAGGCATTTTATATGTTTTTAGTTTGATTTTCTATCATTCAGGCAGCCAATGGTTTCAGGTCATTTCAGTGCTTGAGATTCAGCTTCACAGGATCAATCTTTTCTTAGTGTTTGTCTTCTGCTTTTGATTGTCTGATCACTAACATCAGCTCATTACTGTGGCTGATTGTTCTGCTTCCCGCTTTGATCCAAATAAGCTCATTTCTGTCATCTTACCGACTATTTGTGGACTGCAGGCGTTCCATTTCCATTTTTTTGTTAATGAGGTAAAATGTGTGCCTGAACACATCCTCAGATGGTTGGATTGGTCAGATTTCAGTCTCTCTGGATGTGACCAGGATCTGTGTGTGGTTAAGTGCTGATAATAATCTGATCCACCGAGATGAAGGTTGAGGAGGTCTTAAAACGAGCTGAGCTGCTCTCACGACCCACAGTCAGATTTCACCATTGATAACTTGGATAAGTGACTTGCTGCAAAACTCAAGTACAGTGCAAGTACTCTGACAGCTTTAATTATGAGTTACTTTACAAATTAAGAGTTTTTCTATACAAAAGTCGACTTAGTTGATTGACAGAGAATTAAACAGCAACTATTTTGACAATCGTTTAACTTATTTCTTACAAGCAAAAAAAAAAATTGATGGTTCCAGCTTCACAAACACGATGATTTTCTGATTTTCCTCAGTTTATGTTGATATTACGAAGGTTTTACTTTGGGCTCTGGGTCTTTTTCAGATTTTTACAAAGCAAACAATAAATCAGTTAATGGAGAAAATAGTCTCTAGTTGCAGTCCTATAAAAATGTCTCAAAGCGAGCTGCACTTCAATCGTCTACAACAGTAAAATCCTGCTTTTACATGAATACATGACTCACAATAATCTAATTATAGTATAAAATAGTTTAGCCGTCACATGGGACATTTTTCTGCATTGACTACTTTTACTTTTAATAATTGAAGTCCATTTTTATGATCATACTTTGATACTTTTACTTGAATACATGTTCAGTGACATTTGAGCAAGACATTTGCTTGCACTGGAGTATTTTTACAATGTGGTAAAAGTACTTTTATTTAAATATATGATGTAAATACTGCCTCCACCACTGATCATTGAAATACTGTAATGACTGTGTAACCCCTAGAGGGCTTTCACTACTAACGCTGCCATCTAGACTGTAAATCACTGCTCGCTGTTTGCTCGCTGCGTTGACATCGCAGACAAAACGATCTTTAAAATCTTTACCGTAACTCGTCTTCAGGTCATCCTGGACATCGGCGTTGAAGTTCCCACACATGCCGCAGGTTCTGCCCACAAACTCTGGGCTGAGTTTGATGTAGACGGAGCCGCTGCGTCCCTCCCAGGCCAACGTGAAGCCGTGCTGCTGTGTCACCAGAACGTACTGCGAGATCTGCTCCAGCTGCAGGTCGTGGATGTGATGAGGCAGCTGCAAACTGAATGCAGAGACAGTGAATGCAACCTGAGAAATACCTGAAAAGAGTTTTTTCTCCTATCTCACGATGATCTGTTGTGTCTTGTGTGCTGACCTTTGGCCTTTGAAAGTCACGTTGGTGGCGTGCAGCCGAACCTCACCCTCCCACGGGAGGAAGAGGCTGACAGATCGCTGGCAGGTGTAGGGGGCGGAGCTACAGGCCGGGTCATTGTGGACCTGCAAACAGCAAGATGCAACGTGGAAACCAAGCATGCATCTGTTCATCAATAAGCAGTTTGTGTTGAAAACCGTTGTGTTCACACCGGGACTACAGCATGTGATTTTTTTTTCAGCTGATCCTTACTCATAAATAATCACACAAATGTCACTTTGTTAGGAGCTAGTTTGAAAACAGTTAGCTGGAAAAAGAAAATTAAGCCTGTTTTGTCCTCTCAGTATATCTATATTTTTCTGATTGCCAATAAAAGACATGAAAAGACCAAAACCAACAACAAATGTGTTTACCAACAAGTACTGTGTCTATCTTCTTCCTCTGAGCCACTGACCTCCATTGAAAACACATCAGTGAGCCTCACTGTTGTTCCTTCATCACCATGAACACACACACTGTAGTTTATTCTGACTCAGTCCCACACACACCGTCCTCCTGCCACAAATACTCAGAGCACCAAATGTGGATTCATCCGCTGCTGAAAATAGTCCCCAACAAATGCCCTATTTCCTCCTGTTTGAGTAACTTTTTGCTCAAAACCCCAGCATCCAGCTGTTTTAGGGAATTATTTATCATTTTAAGAAAGGAGCACGGTCAGTTCTGTGGTCCGCAGGATGACCATCAGATGATACACCAGCTACAGCACAAATGAAGAAGACCAGAAATAATTTGAAGAAGAAGAAATCAGAGACAAGATTTTTAGCTCTGGCTCTCCACAGAAGACGATTAAACCCTGAAACTTGACCCTAAAAGTAACACACACACACACACACACACACACACACACACACACACACACACACACACACACACACACACACACACACACCTCAGGTTGGCATTCCTGAGGTGTTTGTCTACTTCAAAAGAAAATGTCATCTCACCTCCCTCTAACATGTTCTGGTCATTAATTTGCAGCTTTGCTGTTTTATATTTTCTCTTTAATTGTAAAATTCTCATTATAGTTAATATCGGTATTAATGTGCGGTTTTCATGTTCCCTGTTAGGTTTGGTTTTCCCATATACAGATACAGTATCTGCTGCCTTTTCAGGGGAACAAAGTCCCGGTCTGTTGCAGATGCTTCCAAGGCATAGTGGGTAATTGCAGTATTTAATGGTAATTGACTCTAATAACCAGATAGCTTTCACTAATCTTCAGAGCAAATCTTTTCCTCAGGCTGAGACTGAACCTCGCAGAAGTCAGAAAGGAGAGTGTGTTTCGGAGTCGGACGCCGCTGAGTCCAACCTTTCCTCGACTGGGAGCGGGCGTCAGACCGAAACCTTCTGGGCAGCCTGTAGTCGGGAGGATTTATTTCGTTCCCGGGGCGGCTGAGTCGGAACTAACCTGGACGACAACGCTGGCCTGGGTGGTTTCCTCACAGTCGCGCAGCAGAGTGTACGTACATCGACCGGGGAAGTAGTAGTAGAGGCCGTCGAAGGTCTCGAAGTTGTACTGACCCCACGTCCTGCACGTCATCTCCCGCTCAAAGCCAGGATTTGGAACTGAGCAGATAAATTGGTGGAGAAAAGAAATGATTGCGAAAGGATTTCCCATCACTTAAGTCAGTCTAAAGAGGAAAACATTTTGGAAATCCAGTTTTATCATCTTTGCTTCACACAGAAGAAATTAACAAAGTATTTGTGTCTTAACAAAGGGTTTTCACCTTCACCCTTCATGACAAACTGTCTCTTTTCAAATTTTAGCTATTGAAGTGCAGCAGAAGCTAATAGAGGCTAAAAAGCTAGAATTCTTAATGTAGCAATATTGTTAATAAAGGTATTTGGCCTCTGAAACAAGACAAAATAAAGCAGATTACAGATGCAGAAAATGACAATGAAGTTGTTTTGTCCTGGAGAAAGATGAAATGACCTCAGCCTGCTGGCAGTTTTTGGCCTCTTTTACAAGAATACAATTTCAGAACTTAATATCATGGACCAAAACACATGGCAATAAAAATTAATAAGAGTTAAACTGCATCAATTATGTAAACAAACAAACCGACTTTTGAAAACTCAGATTTGGCCTAATGATAAGTCCCAAAAGTAAGCAAGAGTGAGTAATGTATTTTTTCCCTTTATAATAAACATCAGTGATGACTTCAGTATGATAAAAAGCGATAAATTAAAAATGAGATAAGACTTTATTAATTACCCGTAGGGGAAATTAGGATGTTACAGGCAGCAGCAGTAGTAGAAAGTAATACAAACAAGGGGGGATATTAAAAATAATACTGCTAATGGGGAAAAAATTGAAAAAAATTGAAAAAATTGAAATTAAATAATAGAAATACTTTATTCATATCATTTAATTTCATTTCATTCCATCACCACCAACCAAGTGAAAGCTTTTACTCAGTTTTAATTTCATGTTGTGACAATAACCCCTAACATTGTTGTTCACGTAATCTTTTATCATTTAAACTGACTTCAGTGGGCTCTAACAGGAAGAAGGTCAGGTGTGTGGTTTACCTGTCTGACACCTGTGTCCAGTGGCCTGGTACAAGCTGCAGTCACATGACTCCGACTGACCGCACAGTCCTCCGTTCAGGCAGGGAAACACACACGGCTCTGCTAATCAAACAAACAATTACTCTGCTGCGCGTCAGATAAGATGCAGTCATTTTCAGGTTGTTTCACCTGAATGTGACCTGATAAAGGTTTGCTGAGTGGAAGATGGTGTGTGACAGTGTGCAGGATTTCTGGTTTCTAATCATTTGATATTTCACAGGTTAAAAAGGGAAGAAAGAATAGATAAGATAATATGTTTATGGAGTAAAAACACTGTTTTGTGTTCAATAAAATTCATCTCAGTCGCCTTAAAATTGTCTTCTTTTCTGCACCATCACTAAGAGCCACTGAAGCAGATCGCTCACTTTGAGCATCTGCAGCTGTGACTTTAAGGAGAAGTCGCCATCTGCAAGCAGTCAAATGTCCCAGTCACTGAACGCACCACCAAACACCAAATGATGGCTCCCCATCCTGTAGTAACACCATCTGCTCAGTGGGCTTACAGCTTGTCTGCCCAGTCAGCCACGTCCCACCCGAGCACAGGTAACATGCAGGGGTTTGTGGGGGGAGCGGGGAATCAGACAAAAGCTATTTTCCTTCTGTTCACTGTGTGCGAGGGAGGTAAAACAGAGGGCTCGCTTGTCACTTTGGCTCTCTTTAGTCAGAACAGCTGTCAGGTCTGCAAGGCTTTACACCAAAGACAGAAAGAGATAAACCAGCTAAAGCAGTGAGTGTTTTCAGGATTCATTCGTCTGCTACTGTTCAGTGCAGCCAAATACGCTCATACAAGATGATCCTGCAGCACATAATTTAGACCAAACATTAGCAGGTGTGCTGCATATGTGTCAGGGTGAGGATGTCACATGGTGGGTTTCATATTGTTCCACTGGTGGAAACTGGCTTTTGCATCCCGTCTCAGATCAACAATTCTTCTCTTATCTTTATTCGCAATCTTAAGAAATTAACTTATTTACTTTTTTGCACAGAGTTAGATAGAGTTAGATCCACTAGGTGTGAACCTGGAGTCGGGATGCTATTAGCTTAGCTTAGCATAAAAACAGTGGAAGCAGGGAGAAACAGCAGCTCGCCTGGTTTTGTCCAAAGCTCAAAATATGTCTAGAAACATTTTAAAGATCACAAATTAAAACATCATGTCTTGTTTATTTACTTGTGCGCAAACTGGGATAAAAATGTGCTTTTATAACCAGAGTTGCCTGCTGTGAGTATTTTTTGGTGACCAGCAGAAATGAGTGCAGTGACAATACAACCACAAATTGATGTTTTAACATTTCAATTGGTCTAAAAATTAGAAAAATGACACGTGTTTATAAGCTTTAGCTCTGTTGGTAAGAATATTTTTGCCTCTTTGGACAGAGGCAGGCTAGCTAGCTAGCTGTTTTCATCTGGTTCCTGTCCCTAAATAATGCTAAGCTAATAGCTCCGTGGTACCACAGACATGACAGTGGCATCTCTCTGTTCATCTAAGTCTCAGCGAGGAAGCAAATATGCTTATTTTCACAAAAATGTGTAGAATTAAAACAAAAGGGACAATATTATTGGATGCTATATAAAAGAGGTGTGACCTCATGATTGACAGCTCATGTGTGCTCGCTATTGGGTCAGGCAGGTGAATGGGCAGGACCAATCACTACTGCACACTATTACTCATCACCCATGTGAACCCTCATAAACCTACCTTGAACCCTCCGAAGCGATGACTTCAGAGCTTCCTTCGCCTGCCTGGTGAGCAGGGAAATATTAACTGGACGCTCATCTGCTGAAAAGGCTCCGCTGACTGTGTTTCCTGGTAACAGTGAACCAGGTGGTGATTGGTTTGATGGTACTGGGCTGGTCGGGGATTGGTCAGATGGTATTGAATTTGATTGGTTATGTGAGGATAAGATGGATGGTACATGGAGTGATGTTTCTGAGCTGTTTATAGATTGATTAGCTACTATTAAAGCAGCTGGTGAATGATTAGAAGATGCTGACATGAGCGATGACTGGACTGATGTTTTTGAGCTGGCTTTTAGTTGGCTCACTGGCATTTGGCTGGATGCTGATTGGCTAGATTTTGTAGTTCTGGCTTCTGAATGGTCAGACTGACCTGCTGGCACTGTGTGTGTTGTTGATTGGCTGGGTTTTCCTGCACTAGCTGGTGATTGGCTTGGTGGCACCTTCTTAAGTGGTGATTGGCTGACTGTTTTTGTTGTGCCTAATGATTTTCTGGCTGATGCTGTGCTTATTGGTGATTGGCTGGGTGGTGTTATTCTGCTTGGTGATTGGCTAGGGAGTCCTTTCTTTGTTGAAGATTGAACAGATGGAACTGTACTGCCTAGCGATTGGCTAGCTGGTGTTGTGCTGCTTGATGATTGGCTGGATATTGCTGTGCTAGTTGATGTTGGGCTGGGTGGTGTTGTGCTGCCTGGTGATTGGCTGGGTGGTGTTGTGCTGCCTGGTGATTGGCTGGGTGGTGTTGTGCTGTCTGGTGATTGGCTGGCTGGTGTTGTGCTGCCTGGTGATTGGCTGGGTGGTGTTGTGCTGTCTGGTGATTGACTGGCTGGTGTTGTGCTGCGTGGTGATTGGCTGGGTGGTGTTGTGCTGTCTGGTGATTGGCTGGCTGGTGTTGTGCTGCGTGGTAATTGGCTGGGTGGTGTTGTGCTGTCTGGTGATTGGCTGGCTGGTGTTGTGCTGTCTGGTGATTGACTGGATGATGTTGTGCTGCCTGGTGATTGGCTGGATGACACTGTTCTCGATGGTGTTTGACTAGATGTTGTTGTGGTTGCAGATGATTGGTCAGAGCTGAGGGTCCATGAGGAGGTCGCCGTCCTCTCTGTGCTGGAGGACGTCAGGTTGGACACAGCGGTCCAGCTGACCAGTGAATGACTGGAGGAAGACGTGTTGGTTTCTAACACAGCAGCTGCTGTCTGGAGGTCCTTCAAGGAGAGAAACTGAATCAGCAGGTATTTCATGCAACAGTTGCAACCATTCAATCATAAAGCCATAATCTGATCCGGCCTAGCAATGTTTCAGAGCCTCTTCCAACCAGATATATTAAATCTGATCATTTTCATATTGGTTCTTGGCAGTGTTTGACAGGAAGGAGCCAATCTCAGCAAACCAAAATGAAGTCCTTGTAACGCAGTCTGATTCTTTTAATTAATTCCACGAGTTTAATATAATATCAAGCAAATCTGGGAAAACAAGCTCGGCTCTCGGGTGACAGATTAACAAAGATTTGATTAAAATGTAAGACACCCAAAGCTTTCACAATTCGGTGTTTTGTTTGGGGGCAAAAATTCCTCCCAGAATTAGGCTGGTTGTTGCCAAACGGGAGTCCCGGCTGGTGAGGATGGAACTGAGGCGGCGCTGGGAAAAGAAGAGGCCGGAGAGAAAAGAGCTGTCATCCGGCCTTCATTAATGACTCCTCTGTGACTTCCAACTCAGCGTTCCCATCCAGGTCGACAACCCCACCCTCGCCTCCACTGCCTCCCCCATCTGTTTTTCCATTCTGGATGATCTTTGTTGGAAGAGATATGCAGCGAGTGGACGTTTGTGGAGCAGTTTTCTGAACTAAAATGTGAATTTGTTTCAGTTGCTAAGTTTCTGACAGTTTATGACGCAGAGCTGCTGCTAAGAAACAGGTTTTTGGAGGTTTCAGAAGAGTAAAACTGGGGGAAACGTTGAATATCTGGAATATTTTGGTCAGTGAAACTGTCAGATTTGAGTATTCAGACATTGAACAGAGAACATACAGTGACGCAGCTTTGGTGTAAAAATACTGGCATTAGCATCCAGAAACCTTCAGTCGAGCTTTGTTTCCACACTTTGAGCCTCTCTGGATACCTGAGCTCTCAAACCAAGGCTTTCATCTCGAGAGCAGGAACAAAGCAGATAGCAAAGGTGAAGGGTTGGGGGTTATGAGGGGTGGTTGACTCTGAATTATTAATCACTGATCGGTATCAGGAGGTATCGAGACAGAGCAGGTCAAACAGTGTCGACGCAGATGTGACGATGCACTGAAAGTCAAAGCTCAGAGATCGGACATGAGATAGATCCGCGACCTGTGCTAATTGCTTTGTTCGTTTACTAACCCCCTATAGTTTGGACCAGATTCTCACGCCTCTCTGAGCCAAATGCAAGCCGGACAAAAGGAGCGACAGCATTCAGGCTGATGGCGGCTCTGATAGAGGAAGAGCGAGACAACAGACCAGCTACTGTATATTCCTGCTGGGACTCGCTGACATGTCCAAACAAATGTCACCGTGGAGCGTTTTTACTGCTCTTACATGCTGAGGTGCTCGTCAGCGGGGAATCATTTCCAGTTCATATCTCTGCGTGTCATCAAGGTGAGGTTTCACTCCGATCTCAGGGGATCTTTGTGCTCACATGTTTCAAAGATACTTAACGTGTGTTTTTGTTTGTTTGGATTTTTACAATGAAAAGAAAACTAAAATATTACAATAAAACCAAACAAATGAAAATTTAAATCAAACATTAGAAAATAAATAATCTTAAGATGTTGAGAATCTGTACACCATCCCATTAAATATATCATATATAGTGTTTACTCGTGTATTTACATCCTTGTGTATATATATTTTACTATACATCTCCTGCTGTACATACATTGTCTGTGCAGCTAAATCAAAAAGCAAATATTGTCAATACTTGGAGTTTATACTGTAACACTGGGTGTAAGTGACTGGATTTAAAGCCCTTCAGGTGACGCCTGCTCTTTTCTCTTCTGCAGCTCTGTGTTTTGATGTGAGCGCTGCAGATTTTTGGGTGATCTCTGGATGTGTGTTTGCCGCCTGAAGCAGCTCCATCAGCATCAGCGATCAATGCGGCTGCCTACCTGCCCTCCCTGGGAAGCGGTGTCCCATTTCTGCTGCTTTATCCTGCTGCTCCCGCTGCTGGGACAGAGAGAACAAGGAGAGGTTTGTTCCTGCTGCAGCGTTCCCCCTGACACCACAAACCCACCACCAACCAGGAACCAACCAAACCACCAAAAACCCAGGAGCCACAAAAAGAAACCCCCAAACTATCAATCAAACAAGCTCCGTGAAATGCTACTGAGAAAAGACCTAAAACCACCAGAGCTGCAACTCACAATCAGTTCCAACATCAGTTTAAGCTGCACATTATTTTCTCAATCAGTCAACTGATCGGTTGGTCTATAAAATGTCAGAAAGGTGAAAAATGCATCTTAAAATGTAAAAGTTGACTTATTTTGTGCAACGAGCATCCAAAAGCCAAAATTCTTCACAGAGGACCAAAATG
Source organism: Chaetodon trifascialis (assembly GCF_039877785.1). NCBI lineage: Eukaryota > Metazoa > Chordata > Actinopteri > Chaetodontiformes > Chaetodontidae > Chaetodon > Chaetodon trifascialis. The sequence continues at coordinate 3,025,042 of NC_092056.1, forward strand.
GGCCAAAATTCACATTTAAGAAGCAACAACCAACTCATTTATTGTCAATTTTGCTTTAAAAAATTACTCAAACGATGAATAAATTATTGAAAATCTATGGAAAAGTTGCCAATTATGTTCTCTCAATCAGCTAATTGATCAACTGGCTGATCATTTCAGCCTTTGTTACAACAATAAAATGTTTGGATCTATATTATTATAATTATATTAAGAAATTGTTACTTTTACAAATTAGCAGATATGGGGAGTAAAACACATAATGCTGAAAAATACATGAAATAATAAAATATGAAAATGATATATATCCTGTATATAAAGAAAACATGCATGCAAATAGCATCAAACTAAAAAGACAATTCATTAATTTTTAATTATGATAAATTCATTAAAATAATACTTTGCTATTTAAATCTGGAAAAATGAACTCACTTATTAAATTCACCCCAGTTAGAAAGGTTCACTCTCTCAACACCCCAGGACAGGTGCGCTGAAAACAAGGGAAATTCATTCATTCATTCATTCATTCATTCATTCATTCATTCATTCATTCATTCATTCATTCAATAATTAATGAATATATCTGAACAAATTAATAACAGCTGAGAAAGTCAGTTTGACTCAGATAAAAGGAGAACAAACAAACTGAAAAGTGAGTCCAGATGTGAGGACAGTTTTAACCGAAGCTGCACATGTGGAGGATCAACCCGCTGCTTTCAGACTTTATTCTAAACTAAAGGAGGAAGATGAAGAACACTGAACAATCTGTTTCCACTTTCATTCATCTTCCTGCCTCATAAACAGCACATCAGAGCCTCGTGAGTGTTTCCCCCGCGCAGGTGACTCACCTTGATAAATTAGGATAAAATAGAGAGGTAATAAGTGAAGAAGCCTTTTCCAGCTCCGTCTTAAATGAGGATCCATTCGTGTTTCGCGGATCCGCACTCAGTCGGGTTTGGACAGCATCACCTGGTGAAAACCCTCCGGCTGGACTCCCGCTGCTCCCTGCGCTGCTCCATCCGGCTCATCCCCGAGCGGCCCGCCGCGCGCCTCAAGAACCGATGCACCTGCTCATTAGCATAAAATATGCACTGGTGGGCGTGGCCGAGACGGAGAGCCTAAGGGACGGACAGGTGCTCTGCTGTGGAGTTTATACTGATGAACAAACAGCCAGCAGCTGAAACTAAAACCGCTTCTTTTTCCAGATTTACTTTGATTTGCTCAGATAATTTATTATTTATTATTTATATAAGTAACAAAACTTCAAACCCAGTGGAACCATCAGTTTACACAGAAAAGGTAACACACACAGATCTTAAACACCTGAGCCTCAGAGGTTTAACTGTGCGGCCGTGAGAACAGCGCCCCCCCGTGGCTCACAGCCAGCGGAGCATCACAGCCACCTGTGGAGGGAGCAGACGTCACAGAATGAAGGAAAAACAAGATTAATCCTCTTTTCTTATTTCTCTAGCACTCAGTTAGTGAATATTTACTTAAAAATGACTGAATGGTTTCATCACGTTTGAAATTAAATGAATATACTGAATAAATTCAGGCAAAGGAAACGGACAGATTTCAACTCACTTTGCAAACAAGCTGACTGTCGGGACATTTTCAGTGCTCTCTGCATGAATCTTTGACTTTAGACCCAACCATTAAAGCCAGCCTTTGTACCTATAATGTAGCTTTGAGGGGTCATTGGTGGGCTTCAGTGCAGTTCCAGAGACAGCGTCCTCCTGTCTGCTGGATGTCGTCTGCTCGTTGTTCAGACTGCGACGACCTGATCTGAACCTGAACATACAACCTTCTGGTACCTGACAGGAAACATAAACCCTGGATATGGCCGAGGTGACCCCAGTGTCGCCAGCTGCACAGACTGGTATTAGCATGTGAAAAGTCTGGTTTTGGGCAGAGGAAACGCTTCCTGCGTCTGTCTGTCTGCTGTCTGGGTAAAAAGGCCTTTGACTGACTGAAGCCCTCAGAGACCCCAAAGGGCTTTGTGTCGCCCAGCCAGGAGGTGTCTGCTTTCATAAATGGAAACAGGATGGGGGTGGGGGGGTGCAGAGTGGAGGGGGGCTGTAAGAGGCAGTGCTAAAAAAGTGCAAGTGATTTCTGATTTTTTTTTTTTTTTTTAATGTGGGTCAAGTCTCCTAATCTCACATTCACAGTGAAGCATCCCTCTGAGGCGCGCACACACACACACACACACACACACACACACACACACACACACACACACACACACACACACACACACACACACACACACACACAGAGTACTGGAAACCTGGCACCTGCTTTGTGCCCTGCAGACGGCTCGTTACAGCCTCCATGAAACAACTGTCTCCTGTAGATTTGTGTGTTCCTGCGTGAAGTTAGATGTTGTGTCAGCGCCTGAAGAGCAAATCTCATGTCTTCCATCTCAACACTGTCTGACTTGCCCAACCTGTTTGTGGCATTTAGCTCCAAAAAGAGCTCTGTGAGACTGAACTGAGGCACACGATGCTATGAGCTAAATGCTAACATCAAGCTGATGTTTACCACGTTTACTATTTAAGCTTAAGATGTTAGCATGCTAACTGTAGCTAATTAGCGCTGGACAGAAAGCACAGCTGAGGCTCACTGGTGTTTCAAGTGTTTAGTCATAAACCAAAGTACTGGACAAAAAAATAAAAATATATGGTGCTAGAAAAAAAGTGAAGATCAAAGTATTTATAATTCATCCTGAGGGAGACGTGAACATCTGTGGTGCTGCTGAATTGTACTGACAGGTGTTTCTATTATTTGGTCCACCTCATTTGTATCAACGAGTGCAAGCTGAATAACAAGCACCTTCCTGTGTGATGGAAAACAGCTCAACAGCACCACAAACTACACCCTCCAACAGCTGAACACCAGCTGAACATCATAACCTTCATGAAGGGGGACTTAAAGGACCAGTGTGGAGGATATGGTGGCATCTAGTGGTGACGTTGCAGATTGCAGTGCCTCATCCTCCCTTTCCAAGTGTGTCGGAGAGTCTGTGGAAGAGGAGCCCCTCCCTCTGTAGATACAAAGACTGTCAGGTCATGAAAAGACAGTTTATTTTCAGGTGATTATACACTAATGAAAACAAACAAATGTTCCACTCCTCCCAAAATCGTACACACTGGACCTTTAACGGAGGAGTGCTGGACTGCATTAGTTTTAGCTAAGCGTACCTAATAAACTGGCAGCTGAATGCAACTCATCTTTACTAATGTGATCAGACCAGATTCAACTCGATGAAACAGAAGACATGCCGAGCACTAAAGGTTATAATTTACATGTTTAAGTGGCTGCTGACATCCATCCCTGACTGTCATCAGTACAAACTGTACAAGCAGATCAACAACCAAACAAAACCAGGCGCAACAAAAACATTCATTGTTTGGAGTTTCTATCACACGTCAACACCTGCACTCTAAAACAAAGTACGACATAAAAAAGGCAACAAAGAAAGTGAACATTCAAAGATCTCTGAGCCAAAACTTCCACCTGCTCATTTAGGAATTTATAGTTGTTTGAACAGAGAGAGAAATAAAGTACATGAACCGCTTCTAATAATGCTAATCGGATAGAAGCTTTTATTTGTCTTCAGTATCTTGTTGCTAAATATTTTTCCTCTACAAATCACAATAGAAGAAATATTCTTTCACAAGATCACAGAAAAATCAGGTGACTCAGCCGCTGCAGGTATCAGCTTCCTGAGGCTAAGGATCAATTCATCTGCTCGCCTGTCAGGACGGGAGCAGCAGAGGGACACACCTGTGATCTTTCTGATAACAGGAGGACAAACTGTGCAAATTCAATTGGTTTTCTGTAATCTGTCATCTTGGATTAAGACTTTAACGCTCAAGTCGCGACCTCGAGACTAAACAAACGAGCCAGTCGTGTCCCCTCTCAGCTTCTGTACATTTCAAATCAAAGGCAAGTTCTCACACAGACGAAAGACAAAGTATCTTGAAAAAGGGCTAAAACGTCTCACTATCTACACACCAGGGAATTAAAAATGCATAAATATGTACACAGTTTTGTTCATACGTGAAAGATTTGACACATTTGAAAGAAGACAGCTGAAAACATTAGAGTATGTACAGGATGTGACGAGTATGGCCGACCGAAAATATCTGCTTCAGGTTTGTTTCTGGGGATTCTGGGATCAGACACAGATATTCTGTATTTTTGAACAGAACCTCGTCATTAGATGGAAATTAAATCCAGGCAAACAAACTGAGCCTTTGTTTCCTTTGAGGAACTTCTGCTGATTTCTGTTTTTAGCCTTAAGGTGATCAAACACCTCTGAAGTGAAACAGCAGATTAACAGGGTTTCATGCTCCTCCTGCACTGTGTGAACGTGTGTGTGAATGTGTGTGTGTGAACTCGGGGGTCTTTGGATTGAGAGTCCTGCACACTGCCCGGCGTGCTGCGTTATCTGGGCCGGTGGTTAGCGAGCAGGAAGTCTTTGTCTTTGCAGGTGAGGCAGAGTTTGAGGTTCCTGAGCGAACCGCCGGCGGAGTAAAAGGCCCAGACGCCCATCAGGAACAAGATGACGTAGGTGGGAACCAGGCTGGCCACGTACTCGGGGTTCTGGAAGGTCTGCGAGAGAAGAACAATAAACATAACCGCCTTTATGCCTTTCTTGATGCTTCACGGACTTCATCATCCACCCATCCGGCCCTCAGCAGCCTGCCCCTCGACGCTCAGCAACACTCACCAGACAGGAAACGATGAGGTGGCTGACGACGACGGCAGCCACCGCCCACCAGCGCTGCTTCTCACAGGCGTCGAAGAAGACGACGCCCCAGAACATGTGAAGGAGGATGATGGCCATGGTCATGAAGGCTGAAAGGGGTCAAGAGTTAGATGCAGGATCCTCTAAAGCACACTTTCCTCATCACGAATGTCACGCTGGAGATAATAGCTTCAATTTAGTTTTGTGCAAACACTGGAAATTTCTGTGAGCATCGGTACCTGAGGACAGGAAGTAGTGCTGCGAGTCTCCGTGGATCCCCACAGTCCCCGGCCCCACGGAGTCGGCCAGGATGTTGACCACGGAGAACGCTCCGCTCATGAAGCCGAAGCCGAGGCCGGACACTGAGACACAGCAGCGGCAGAGGAACATTTTATACCACTGCTACATTTTTCTGACTGATGCATTGACACAACCAATATATTAACAGCTGATTTGAATGTATCACAGATCGGTGCTGGAGTGACAAGAAACTGTAGAGCAGATGTTCTAAATATGTGTTTCAGGTCATTTAGAAACAGAAAAGCACAGAGGAGTTTATTTCTTCATCGTAAAACGTCTCTCAGCACATATCCTGATCACTATTCTTTGATCACCAGCTTTAAAGGATTCAGTGAGCTATCGCTGTGCTTCTGTGACTCATTAGATCTCCAACAGCCTGAGGACGAGTACACCTGTGACAAGTATGATTTTAATGAGGAAAAACGGTGGATTGTACCTTTAATAAATGAATACTGGGTGAAATATAGTTATCAGATGTTTTTCAAAATCTCAAATGTCAACACAGAAGGTGTGAACAGGTGATCAGTGGTCTTTCCTCTGACTTCATCATCCTGTTCAGAAGCTGGAACAACTGCAGTCAGTGAAAAAGCACCAGATCGTGATGTGAGGCGCAGGCTAACGTACCGTAGGCCAGCTGCCGTATGGAGATCGGCATGGTTTCCTCCTGACTGAGAGTGAGGAGGCCTTCATTCGCTTTCCTGCACAAAACACACACACAGCAGTGTTTCAGTTTCACTGCAAGCTGTAAACAACAACATCAATAGGAAGTATGTGTGTCAGTGAGTGGAAGGTGATACGAGCTGCAACAATAAAGCTTTAAAAGGTGAGAAACTGGAACAAACTGGGACACATCGACGTCAGAAACAGGCTGGGAAACTACAAGTCAGGGTCAGATGCTGATGATGATTATGCAGAAGATAAAAGACAAAAAGATTCAGGCTGAATAGAATCAAACCAATCATGTCGGTTTTATGACTGACGGTGTTGAGGAGGGCTGCGTGTAAAGCCGTCAGACGGCTGTGAAAACGACTTACTTCAGCAGCTTGTAGTAAGCGAAGCGGAAGGTTTCCTGCAGCAGGACGGACAGCACCACGCCGAAGATGAGGAGACCTTTCTGCTGCGCGGCGCTGTCCTTATTACTGATCTGAACCGAGATGAACCACACCAGAGAGGACAGCAGCAGAGACACCAGCCAGAAAAACGCTCTGAGAAGGAAGACAACAAAAACATGTACAGTTAGTTTTTGGGAAAAGAAAACTCAGAAACAGGCAGCTAACTTAATTATGGCAGATGCCGCCTAACATCTGCATTGACCTGGTTATGTTTTATCAGGCCTTTGTTAAGGTTTTAGTGGTCACAAATGGCTGTGAATGTGGATGCAGACATGGTGCCTTGCAGTATAAATATATGCCTGAAAGTAGGCAATTCCCACAGAGTATTCACTTTTGGACAGGCTGTCCATTTCTGGAGCAACACCTGAGGACTAGACACAAAACTAAGCTTTAAGCTTTAAGCAGGAGATGGAAGGACATGAATGTTAATTTCCTAATCACTGACACTGAGAGATAACAGTGCACCAAACCTACAAAACCAGACAAACCCAACAAAAAACACAGATGCTTCTCAGAGACTCAAAAATTAGAGAAAAATTAAATAAGAAAATATCCACATTTCACACTGGAAGAACAGGGTTTGGGGTATTTTTGCTCAAGAAATAACGGGGGGGGGGGTGAGGGGGGAAAGATCTTTTCATTAATTGATTAAATACCCCTTTGACACAGTCGACAAGAAAATCACATATTCTGAAACCAAATTCATTAAAATGTTTGTTTACAAGCCGACTTCACTCTTCTGTACACTCCCAACACTAGATACCATTAAATTATAAAACAATTGAAGAGGTGAATCAATTTATTTGCCTTAAACGAATTAAATTCCCACAACATATTGCATATAATGTAAATCAGTGATGACACCTTTTTTTGTCCTTGGCTAAGTTATTAACACTGGTCTGCATCTGATAAAACAAATGTACTGTTAATTGATTCTGTGCAGCTAGCCACGGCAAATAACGTGACGTTTTTGTCTTTTAAAATGTCAAAAATCTCCGAAACTGCTTAAGAAGTTACGTTTAGTTTCGTTAATGCAGCCTGTTGGAAGAGACGGACGACAATCAGTGCAACTCATTAGTGAGACGTTCACGGTTTTATTACTATGACACATTATATCGTGCATGACTGATCATGTTTGACCCTTTTCACGACATCATTATCTCATATTTCCACAATGAACATAAACCCGAATGGGAGTCTGAGAAAGAACAATACCAGCAGTTTAACGCATTTAGATACGAAGAAACGCCAGAAACAGGCTCCAACAGTTAGTGGTTAAGGTAAAATGGTCAACGTCAGTCGAAGCTGCCTCTGGCTGTAAATCAGAGATTGTTGGGAGTTTAAACCTGTCTCTGGTGTGATTTAGTGTCCGACAATGGAACCAGCTAGCAGTTAGCTAACCAAGCGGTCTCTTAGCTAGCAAGCTAGCTTACAGAAATACTGGTTTTTATCTCATTAAACGCGACAGTAGCGCCGGTTCCACACTGCTACGATAAAAGTAAGTGTACTATGGCCCCGCTTTCACGGAAATAAGTGAAGTCTCACCCTGCTATGAGGAAAATAACCCTCAGCGGTTCCCGGGCGATGGTAAACAGGAACAGAGCGATGGCTGGGCCGAAGGCGATGAAGGTGCAGCCGAAAAACACCGCCGCCGTCATTTTGACTCTTATCGGGGAAATAAAGCGACCAGCAGCGCGACCTTAAGCGCCTCGTCCGGTTCCTTCAAAGGGTCACTTACAGAGTTTTATCTGTAAATCTTTCAAATAATAACCTGCTGTTCTCGGTATCAGTAAAGCTGTTACTTCCCCTCTACTTCCACGAGCGAATCACAGGGTCTTCTCGTGACGTCACACCTTCTCACGTGACCAAGAAAAAAAAACGTTTAAGCTTTATTGCTAAAATAAACATTTACATAAACATATTAAAACCATTACTTTACATATTTAACATTTCTAAATTTCTTTTCTTTAATTTATTTTTTTTCTGTGTTGAATCAGGATGTTCTCTGAAGATCAAAATCTATGGAGGTATATATATATATATATATATATAGAGAGAGAGAGAGAGAGAGAGAGAGAGAGAGAGAGAGAGAGAGAGAGAGAGAGAGAGAGAGATTTTTTTTTTTTTTTTTACAGTTCTTTATAGTATTATCTGTTTTGGCTGTTTTATTCTATTTCTTTTAACTTTGTTTCACAGTATTTTACTTTATTTCATTGATACACTTTTAATTTCATGACTTTATTCGTGTCATTGGTCCCATTTATAGTCCTGACATTTCCATCCTGATTTATCCATGTAGAGCACATCCAGAGTGTTCTAGCACACTCTCTCTTTTTAACGATTCTTCAAATTATCACCATGAAACACACAGAAGCACCACACCACATATTTATTCTATCATTTATACAACATAGACTCACATAACACAGAGAAATGAATCACGGTGGTCAACAGCAGAACAACACACTGATGTTCAAGCTTCTGTCTCGAACATCTTCTTTCTGCCGTCCATCCCGGCTTTGTCCTCGATGTTCTTCCTCCAGTCGCCTGTTTGCTTCTCCTGAGAGCAGATTCAAACCACCAATAATCAATCGTCTCTTATTATTTTGTGGATGAGAAATGAAGGTTTTCAGTCTGTGCTGCGGTTGTGGTTGTTTGTGTTTTTATTCTGAGTGAGCTGAAGTTTGATTTCAGGGATGAAAGCACAGGAGGAATCAGCTAAATCAGAAGACAAAGTGTAAAATCTGAAGCACCCACCTCCTCCTTCACCTCCTTCTTGACCTGCTTCAGGTTGGCTCTCAGGTCCATGGACACTTTGTGCTTGGAGCCCAGCAGAGCGGCCAGCATGGCGTCAGCTGACAGCCGCACTTTCTTCAGGGCCGGTTTCTTAAACTTCCCTTTCAGATCCTGAACCATCAGCTTCAGGTCGTCGATCTGACCGAGAAGACAGTCACTCAGACGTGTGTGTGTGTTTAAAAATGACTAAAAACATGATTCAAATGAGTTTGCCTCTGAGCTGTTTCTAATAGATTATTGAATTCAGACTGCCAGGAACACCGCAGTGTGCTGCGGTCCTTTAGAGGACACTCCAGAAGACAAACCTCTTTGTTGGACTTGGTCACTTTGATCTCCATGTCGTATCGCTCGTCATCCACCAAATCGATCTGCTTGTGAAGTTTCCGGCACAGCTCCTGGTGTTGTTGTAGACAGGACAAGAAAGAGCTGAAGGATTCAATAGAAACTTTATTCACAAACATGACAACAGCAATGAACAGAGAATCCAACCTGTCAAGCCAATCAGAGTAGAACAGAGGCGAGACAGGAGAAAAATGTCCTCCCTCCTGCTCATACGTCCAACTGAGCTAACGTCAGATGAGAGTTGGTGGATTTTTGTGTCTCTCTTGCCAGTGACAGCAGCTGGTAGGAGGACAGTGAGGCGAGAGGGGAGCACTTCATTTTACCAGAGTTTTACAGCAATGATGTTTTTCTGGTTGTTTTTCAGCATTAAATCATTGGAGCTCCCGTGGGTTGTTTTTCCCATAGAGCTCCAGTGTCAAGGCCTGATGGGAGCCGAATGCTAAAAAAAATAATCATTATGTGTTTGTTAAAATAATAATGTGCTCAGATGTTCAGCAAGTACACAAACATTTAGTTTAGAGCATGAGCCGACGGCGGTTATCAGCTCTGCTGCTCTGCAAACCTGCGTCAGCCATGTTTGTGGACAAAGCACCTGAGCCGGAGGCGGAGGTTTACCTGGAGCTCCTGCATGCAGCCGGGGATGGACAGAGGGGCGCAGTTCTCCTCCATGTACTTCATCTTCTCCCTCTCAGCCTCCTGGGCCTCCTCCTCCAGCATCGCCTCACCGATCTGCAGCAGCAAGCTCTGAGAGGAAGAGGAGGAGAGTTGAGAGCAGCACATCAGGGGCAGACGATGAAGGACGCTCATGATGTGTTATTTAAGTGTGCGTCATATGATATTTTATTATTATAGTTTGTTTTGTGGCAGGTTTGTCCTGTGTTTTGTATTTAAAACATGTAAATGCCACATTTAGTCTAATGTTTGTATGTAGTCAACAGAAATAAAGTCTAAACTGAGAGTCTTTTAGTGCAATTATCTCAAGATCTATTTATTAATTTTGTTAGAAATGCTGCATTTTTTAAGTCTTGCTTATGTTATTTTCCTGTTTTCCTGTCTTTGCCTTATTATGCTGTTCTTGGCAAAAAACACCTCCAGAGACACAGAAAAAAATAAATTAAAGAAAAGAAATTTAGAAATGTTAAATATGTAAGTCTGAAATATGCTGAATAGGGCTGCAGTTAACGATTATCTAACGGATTAATTGCTTTGTCTGCACATTTTTTTGCAGGAATTCATCTAATCTTTGCTTGTTTGCTGCTGACTTACTTGATAATCTCACCTTGCCAGGCCTCTAAATGTAATTCAAAATAAACAGAAATAAATAAATCACTGCTGGGTTGACTCCTAACCCAAAGACATGTGTAACCGGTGACAACAACACTGCTTTGTTTTAAGAGGCCAGAAGCCAAAAAAGGTTGAGAATCGCTGCCCCATAAAGGCTGCTTGTAGGTGAAAAAGCATCTATTTATTTCTTGGATTAAAAATGATAATTTCAGGATTAAAACCAGTTTTGTGAACGCTGACTGTCCCTTTGCTCCACCTTTCCTTCTCCAAGCAACCGAAATGTGAGATCCTCTCCTTAATGGGCCCTTTTCTTCTCACATTTCCCATAAAACACTTAAACTGCTTTTAAATTCAGTGAAGGCATAAATTAATGATGGTGGTCATATTTCAGTTTGTGTTCAGTCCAGTTTTGAACACAGTCTCACACATTACAAACTTCAGGCCTTCACCAGCACCATCGTACTCTACCTTCAGCTGATTCCTCCGGCTCGACGACATCTTTTTCCTTTGGAGAAACAGGGAAGAAGAAGAAGAAGAAGAAGAAGAAGAAGAAGAAGAAGAAGAAGAAGAAGAAGAAGAAGAAGAAGGAAAATGATTATTATGGGAAATCCTGTCGATTCAGAAAGTCTCCGTTCAGATCAGGACTTACTCTGCCATCCTGAGTGCAGCTGATTCCTGCCTGCAGAAGAGAAATGAATGGGAAGAGCACGGCTTTCTGGTCTGTTTATAGGTGTCGGTTCAGTGTGTGTGTGTGTGTGTGTGTGTGTGTGTGCGTGTGTGTGTGTGAGATGGACCAGCAGCAGTTGTCTTCAGAAGCTGTCGGTTGAATTCCAGACTGAGGGGTCGGTGGGAGCAGCTGAGCCTCGAACAAACACTTCAGGAATTTTCTTCCGGAAGCATCTTCAGACACTGTCGGACATGTTTTTAGGGTTAAGTTCATCTTAAACTACTTAAATTACACGAAAAGACGGTGAAGTACGTGCTATCAAATCATCACCATGAACACACACACTGTAATTTATTTTAACGCACACACCGTCCTGCTGCCACTCACTGCAGCACCAAATGTGGATTCATCCACCACTGAAAATAGTCCCTAAAAATGTACTGTTTCCTCCAGTTTGAGGAATGTGCTACAAAGTAGAGTGAGCAGCTGTTTTCTGAAAATACTGAAAACTGAAACTACATATTTAATGAGCTGATTTTAAAGATTTATGACTTCAGAAAGAACCAATGGGCAGCAACGACTGAGAAACACATTCATTTAGGCCTTTTTACAGGATTTCGATAAAAGTCTGAGTAAAACCTGAAGTAAAACTATCATACTGTGTTCAGATATTACTACAAGGTGATGCAGCTTGGAGTCATAAAATGAGGTTAACTCAGGAGACAGAGTCTGATACTCATGAAAAATAAAGCCAGCCAACACATGATCTTCTACAAAGACAATGAAAGCTCAGTTTCCTGAACTGTGGAGGTTTTTCTGCCGTCCCTGGTTTCCTCTGACTCAGCTCAGCTCGAACAGCTGACTGCTCCTTTCATCTGTCGCCGTGCTCGCTTCATTCCTGCAGACAGTTAAGGAACCAGCACAGATTCATCTGTTTCTGAGGAAACATAAAGACATGAAGACGCTCGCTGAACGGTGACTCATGTAACGATGAAAGTCGACCACCAAGACTGCAAGAGTTAAATTATTTGATGATATTTTAAAGGAAAGTCGAGCTTAATGTAAAGAAAGACGGTACAATGTTGAGTTTTAAAGAAGCCAGCTCAGTATGAAGTTAAAGGCCATTCAGATGAAGATTAAAAAGCTGTTAACAAACTGACCTATTGATTGTAATTTTCACTTTGTTGTAAGTCACAATATGCTAAATATAATTTTGTTTTTGATGCTCAAAACATCAAAATGTGTCATTTTTTTTCCAGAGATGACGTCCTGATTCCTGAGGATCTGCAGAGAAATGAAGAGTTTTCAGTGTGTGAAGTGTGTAGAGCCAGAAAATACCATGAAACACCTTCAGAATGAAAGTTTAGCAGGATGGATGTGTCGCTGGTGATGAACCAGAAAAAGCCTCCCAGCAGCTGTCAGCGCTAAACTGGGAGGATTTATTGCTCTTATTGGTTCCCATTATATTCAGCTCCTCAGACACCCTGGGAGAGAAGGGGACACACACACACACACACACACACACACACACACACACACACACACACAAATACTAGCATCAACATAAACTCAATGTAATACAAAAAAAAGTATATCATATAGAATTTAATATAAAATAAATCGATATACTTAAAGTAAAAGTACTCGTTATGCAGAGTGGTCAATTTCAGGAGAATATAGACTTTATTGTTGGATTATGATTAGTGGTGAATTAATGTTTAAGCATCACTAATGTTACAGCTGGTAAAGGTGGAAGTCATTTGCACAACTTTATATACTGCTGTTTCTTAACCTATACAGCAATATATCAAAATTTATTAGAATAATCTGAATCTGCAAAGTGACTAAAAACAAAAGCTGTGAAATTAATGCAGTGGAATAAAAAGTTAATGTCGCCTAACGGAGTCGAAGTAAAGTATTAATAAAGCGTAAACTGCAGATAGACAAGCAAAGTGCACATTGCACTGAAGACTACAGTACTTGAGTAAAAATACTTAGTTACATTTCACCAACACGGGATCTCACATTCATAAATATCTTTTTTAACTGTCTTATGTTAAAACCCTTTTGTGGTTTTGATCTCTCTTCACATTGAATGACATTGTGACATGTCCGAAAAACTTTCCCTTTTTATAGAAAGACCGGAAGATGTATGTTTACTAGCCAAGAAGGCTTTTATTATGAACTTACTGACCGGAAGTGATGCAGTGTCAATAAGACTAACTTGACAGTGGTGTGAAGATGGCGGCGTACAGTCGCACTCAGCTGCTGCAGCTGCTGTTATCGTTACTGTGTCTCTGCGGCTTCGGCTCCGTCCTCGGCCTGAAGGCAGCCAGCGGCCCGGCCGAGCCGCCCAACCCGCCCGTCCTCAGAGCCGCTGATCCCCCGGCCAAGGATGCACCTGTCGCCGCCGCTGCAGCCGCCGCCGCCGCTGGGGCCTCTCAGCCTCGAAGGGCGACCGGTTGGAAGCTGTCGGAGGAGGAGGCCTGCCGGGAGGACCTGACCCGCCTCTGCCCCAAACACACCTGGACCAACAACCTGGCCGTGCTGGAGTGTCTGCAGGACCGCAGAGAGGTAAGCGGCCGCCGGCTGAGCTGGAAGCGTCACCACCGCTCCCGGGAGGTGATGGGCATCCGCTGGGTGTGTCGCCCCGGTGGTTTACATCCACACCGGCTGTCAGCGTGACACTGATGCAGAGGTGGAGAGCTGATGGAGAGGGGGACATCTACCCCTGCATCAGCGTCCAGCACCGAGCATCCACACACACACACACACACACACCAGATTAATTAAAGGCGCCATAAATCCACACTTTCACTCCAGAAACTACAGAAAATGACGATATAAATGTTTAAATTACGCAGTATTACAGAGGAGTAAGCTGGAGTGCCACACACACTCTTTTCCATGTTTGTGCTGTAACTCTGCATGATGTGGCTTCACGTGCAGAACAGGCTGCAGAGTGTGATGCTCTGTGGAAGATGGATAATATCAGAAGACAAATCAGCAAAGCTTCAGCGTAGAAAGTCCATTTATAGTCACAGCCTGAGATCCCAGAAGTCACTGAGGTTTAAAAGGAACACAAACAGTAAAAGTAAAACACTTTAACATCTTCTGTTTGGATGATTCAGTTGTATTAAAAGATCAGGATGTCATCATTAACCAAATCTGACACCTGAAAACATGAAAACATTTGGATTTCTCATGTTTTATTTATTCAATTACAGACTGTAAATCTGAATTCCTAACAGGAAGAGTCCTCTTCACGCGAAAAACAGGAGAAAAACGGTGAATTGATGGATCGATGGACTTTTTAGGTAACTGATGAGCTGTTTGACTCGTTTATCAAACAAACATCTGTCGTCGTGTTTTGGGCTGCTGGATGAACTAAACGAGCTGTTTGAGGACGTCGGACTCGTTCGTGTCTGGATCGGTTTTATTTTTATTCTTTGTGTTTGGGGGGAGGCCGTTTCCCTCCTCCATGCGCACTGAGGTCAGGTAATCGTCAACCTGAGCGAGGTGTGAAGTGTGTGTGTGTGTGTGTGTGTGTGTGTGTGTGTGTGTGTGTGTGTGTGTGTGTGTGTGTGTGTGTGTGTGTGCGCGCGCGCGTCACATGACTTTTCCTGCTTTTGTCGTCTTTCTTTGTGTCTTTGTGATGAAAACACTCATCAGTCCAGATTTGACGCCCACGTGTGCAGATTAATTTTAGATGCTTATTTTGGACGTGAATGCAGCAGAGGTGGAAGTACTGTGCTCAAGTACAATTCTGAAGTACTGTGTACTTCTACTATTATAAATACAACATATAAATCAATAAATGAAGATTATAGGTTAAGAAATCAAATTTTTAATGCTGACACGTGAACGCATCACTAATTGTAATCCAGAAATATACTTTGAAAGATTTTAAACGCAGGATTTTTACTTGTCGGAGTGCTCTGAGCTGAGGGTCTCAGGATGGGGGGTGTTCGTATTCGATCCTGGACTGGTTTGAAAATCGATTGATTGTGATCAGTTTCCCACTCGTCTTTGTCTGATCGGGAGCTGAACGTCTTCGCCTCTCGGGCCGGCGATCGAACAAAACGAGCAGTTTGATGAGCTGCAGGAGCTTCTGACGGACGTCTTAACTGTTTTCCGACATTTTAAAGACCGCGTTTGTCCGCGTGCCTCTCAGATTGATCGATAATGAAACCGATCGACAGCTGCAGCCTCAGATTCAGCCGATAAACACCGAGCGACTTTTTCTGAATGTTGATGTTTCTTCTCCGTTCAGAGGTTTGATCTGTGAGAGGAAGACATCAGAGGTGATGATGAGGATGATGAGGATGATGATGACGACATGTCTGGAGACGCGGTTTAATCTCGCGCGCGCGCACAAATCTATCGCATTTTACTTTTTGAAGCCACAACCATCAATGATAGCTGTAATAATCTGAGTCTCAGAGAATTTATATTTAATTAAAATCTAAACGCTGAATAAAACTTGGCTGAAATTTAAATGTCTCTGAATATAAAAATAGAAATGGAAAATATTTTATGCTAAACATAAGTGGAAGAAATTTAGCTTCTAGTCGGTGATTTAAAAGCTTCATTTTGTGTGTTTTTCTGTAAAAATTCAAGTGTCTCACATTGAGTTACTCAAACAACAACAGTCAAAGTCCAAAACTCAGTATTTAATGTTTGAATTTTGGCTGAATTGAAGTTTTAGATCAGATATTATTTTTTCACATTTTTTTTTAATATTACAGTTTGATTTTGTATTTGTGGATCTCTCCCTCTCTCTCTCTCTCTCTAGCAGATAATGAATGACAGCGAAATAAAACACTGACGCTTTAGTACGTCTTCAGAGGAGACGTCACAGCTGCTGACAAATACTGTGCACGAAAAACACTTAGCGTGTCCTCAGAGCTGTGTACAAGTACTTCACAGCGTGTAGGAAACCACCGAAAACATGATTTCATATACGGCCATAACCGCTGCTTATAGTGTTAACACTGTGAACGCGTCCTGAGACTTTCACCTGCCGTTCAGTGGGTCCACACACACACACACACACACACACACACACACACACGCTCCTCCTGAGAGATGTCCTCTTTACTGAGATAATTACATTGCTTCAACTCAATAACAGCTGTGGCCTCCTGAAGAGGTAAATGACTCTTATAAATCTGCCTCTTCTCCAGAGAAAGACACCACCTCCACACACACACACACACAAACAAACACACGCGCACACACACACAGTACAGACAGTACCTGTGTTTTCATTTGTGGTGGTTTCAGCTGAAATCCGACACTTGTCTGAGAAAGCGCAGTTACAAATGAAGTGCCGAGCAGGAAGTCACTTTCAGATGGACGGATGGACGGACAGACAGACAGATGGACAGACAGACGGACAGACAGACAGACAGACAGACAGACAGACAGACAGACAGACAGACAGACAGACAGACAGACAGACAGACAGACAGACGGACAGACGGACAGACAGACAGGCCTGTGGACGTCTCCAGGTGTGGTCATTGAGTCAGCCTGCCAGTGTGTGTGTGCAGTTTATTTGGACTGACTCTGATTGTCTCCGGGTGTCACTTTGTTCAGCTTTCACTCACGGTGTTGGTATGGATGTGAGTGGTTCCCAGCCTGGGGGTCGGGACCCTCACCAGATGAATCTTAATCTTTTTCATGATGAAAACTAAACTAGATAAAAGGGAACATTTGAAAACAAAAACTATGAGTCTTATTCAACACCCAGCATGCATTGGTCCTCTCGCTGCGTCCTCCTGAATAACATCTGTGCTTCTGTTTTAATTCTAATCCAGATTCTGCTGCACTAAATAATTTATTCTTCAGTCGTTTTTGACTTTTCCTTTTGATATATTCTAGAGTTTTCAGCCCTCGAGACAGATTGAAAAACGACTCTCTGACATTACGTGTGCTTTAAAGGACCACTGTGTGGGATTTAGTGCCATCTAGCGGTGGGGCTGCAGATTGCAACCAGCTGAACACGCCTGGCCTCAGCCTGGAGAGTGTCTGTGGTGTTTTTATTATATTTCTGTGGGTTTACACAGACTCCGCTCGCCTCTGTTATCGCTGATTAATCTGGTCTTGTTGCTGAAGCCTTTGATGTGAATGTCATTAATTAATAACTCACAGTCGTGCTAATTGGTAATTTTCAGCGGGCCGCAGAGGGTCTGTTTCCTCATTACGCTTGTTCCCGTGTCTCTGAAACATTTAGCGGAGATGACGGCTTAAAGACGGTCTTTGTCTCCGTTCCCGTGGGCAGAGCGGAGTTAACATGAAGCGCTTTCATGTCTTTCTGCTGCGACGCGATGAGAGGCTGTAAGAGCAGCTTCTCCCGCTGCGTTTGCTCTGATAGTCGAGGATGTTGTGGGAGAGTCTGAAGAGCTTCTGACGCTTTCTTCACATTAATCTGCTGCCGTTTGGAGAAAAATGCTGCTTTGCTCGTCGCTGTTTTGTGACTTTGTTCCTTACGGCTGTTTGGTCTCCTCCAGCCAAACTAAAGGAAGCGTCCAGGAAGCGCACATGAAATGATTAATGTCTATTTAACCTCATCGTCGGGACGTTTGTGTCCGTATGTTTTCTCTCTCTCTTCGTCGTATTCACTCGCTCACATTCTGCAGAACACATGCTGGATGCAGAACGTGTGTTTTACACGCTCGTTTACAGTAATCTGCCAAAGACGGGACGTGTCTCATGTGGATTTTATCTCCTGGTTCTTAAATCAATGCAAAGCTGGGATTAAAATGAATATTGTGACATTTCACTCTGTTTTAGCTTTTGCTCCTGTTAAAAAGACGACCCTCATGTCCTCCTCCTCTCTGCTCAGAAACTGATTTACTCATTTTAATTTTTGTTTAACATTACAGTAATAGGTTCTGTTAAAATGACCACATTCAAATATAACATCAGTTGATCTATGCTCGTTATGTTCAGTCTTCTTAATTCTCTAAATTTAAACTATAAATGCTCAAACAGGCCATTTGTTAAAGGACAGGTGTGCTCTGTCCTAACTGTCTGTAAAACAGGCTGCTCACTAAGATATCATGTAAACAAGATAAATTTGGAGGGTTTTTTTAAGGGTTTTCACTCAGCTGAAACACATCTGGGCTCACCTGTCTGTGGGTCTGTGCAGAATTCGAAAATACACCTGTAAAACTCACTAATTAACCAATTATACCTTGTGTGTGTAACTTGTGCACAAACAGAAAGGTGAAATGTGCTTTAAGGAGAAGTGCAGCGCCGTTCGCCACACACAGTTAGTCTTTATGCTAAGCTAGGCTAATCACCTGCAGACTCAGCTGTGTTTTCAATGCACAAACATGAGGTCGTATCAAGGTGTCGTGCCTGTGTGTTCGTACATGTTTGAATTCACCTGAGTGAATCCACCTTTGTCTTCTTCCTCTCTGTCTTCCTGCAGGAAACTGAGATCGCTCCTGACTGTAACCACGTAAGTACTCCCTCATAAAACACACTCACTGAGCGTTGTGTCTTTCAGAGAGACAGGAAGTGGACAGTTTGGAACGCTGGTGCAGGCCATCATGTCAGAATCTGTTTAGCGTGTAAATATTTACTGGGATTAACTTGAAGCTTGAAGGTCAGACGCTGAAATGTCTCCACAGCGTCTGAACGGATCGTCATGACCTTTGTCCCCGCTCAGGATGAAATGTAAAAGTTTGGTCAAGCCTTGATTTGTGATCACATACCTGCAGAGCTAATGACACTCTTGTCTGCTTCAGCTGTATTTAGTGCTAATTAGCAAATATTAGCATGCTAACACTCCAAGATGGTGAGCATGGAAACATACCAGCTAAACATCAGCCTGTTAGCATGTAGCTCAAAGCTCTGCTGTGCCTCAGCACTGGAGGGACACATCACATTCAGTGCTGGTGTTAGAGGTCAATAATTAATAGGAGATTGACCATTTTTAGTTACACACACACAGACCTACATAAAACCATTTCACCTTTGCGGGGTGGGGCAGCAGATCACTGTACTGTGAGCATTTTTAACCTCTCACCCACCAGCTGTTCCTCTAAATTTCCACCTCTAGCAGGAGAAAAGACGTCTTTTTTCCCACTGGACGATGCTGTCACACACGAACAGTGTCAGTGTTCAGCAAAGTACTGGACATTATTACATCTGATTACTGGGTAAAATCTGTCATCATAATATAAATACATACGCATGTTGAACACATTATATTCATAATATTTTGAAAGATACTTGTACTTTACTTGAGTATTTCTAGTTGATGTTACTTTATAAAATTCAGAGGCGGATGTTTTTATTCCAGTATGTTTATTTGCTAACTTTAGTTAGCCACTTTGCAGATTTAGGCTAATAGTAGAAAAACAGTTAAATTCTGGTGTTATTATGGATAAAGATCAGACTCACAATGTGACATAAAATATGACGTAATTAAAAGTAGCCCTACTGGCAGCAGCAACATTAAAGTGATGAACACATGAATGCATCATCAATTAAGATTAAGACACCCTTTATTAGTCACACACAACACAACATGCACACACACGCCATGCTTAGTGGAATTATTCTTCCGCCTTTAACCCATCCTGGTAAGTCCTTCCTCCGCGGCAGACCAGGAGCAGTGGGCTCCTCTTCGTCACCATTGGTCAGGTGTTGATCTTCTTGCATGTTTTTAGTGGAGGTTTTTATGGAGGATACCCCAGGTGAACACGGGGAGAACATGCAAACTCCACACAGAAAGGCCCCTTTCCTCGAGCAGCAGGCACCGAAGGCATGGTGGAGGACACGCTCCCAGCGCCCCAGGTGGGGATTGAACCCGGGACCTTCTAGCTGTGAGGCGACAATGTTACCACTGTCCACCGTGCCACCAAAATTATAATCTGATATAAAGTATATGATTCTGAAAGAGGCAGAATTCTGCCTCTGACAGTATTTCTACACTGTGGTATTTGTACTTCAGCAAAGTGCTTCTTCCACCGCTGAGCAGATAAAAGGTGGTTTCTTCTCTGCTGCTGTTTGAACTCTGAGAAGAAAAAGAGTTTTGGAGAATCGTCAGCTCGTCACTTCGACCTTCACAAACTGTGATTTCACCTCCTTCTAACGCTCAGTCTGAGGTTCCTGAAGCTCGTCTCAGCAGCTTCTGGCTGATAAACCTTCGGCGCTCGCAGCCGTTAACTGCAGACAGCTTTATGCACCGCCATGAGGTTAATGGACCACTTGGACTGTCTTTATTACAGCACAGGAAGGCACAGCTGCAATTAACACACACACACACACACGCACGCGCACACACACACACACACACTGTGTTGTGTTGTGTGATTTTCGGGGCGGTCTGACTGTCAGGATCTGGTATCTGTGGCTGCAGCAGCTGACAGGAAAACAATAAAAGACACAGAGAGAGAAGAGAATCTGAAGAGAAGAGTTGCTTTTAGAAACTTGTGTGTGTGATGAAGCAAGTCTGATCTGCGTGGTCGAGCTGCCGTCGCAGCTGGAGAGACTTGTGGAAAAGACAGTTAAAACCGAAGCAGCGCAGGCAGAGATATGCCGACACGTAGCCCTCGTATGTGTCAAGCTCCATAAATGCATGAATTCGTCATTTCCATAATGCATCTCAGTGGTGTCTTTCCACCGGACCCTCCCTGTCGGTAAATGCTCACAGACTCCTCTTCCTCAGCAGGTAACGCAGCCTCCCTCAGCGCTGATTTGATTATGTTTCAGGCTAATTTGCCATGATGGATTTCACCGAGGCTGGATTTGAGTCTGCAGGCGGTGAAATCAGGCTCTGCTTTTGTTTTAGACAATTACACCAAAAGATGATTTATTTTGTAAAGGCGCGAGTCCTCCTCCTCATCGTCAGTGTGAAGGTTTAAACCAGCAGCGGTGCAGGTTTCTAATGCACCTGTCATATGGTGTCAATAACCTCACAACGCTAATGCATTGAGACAGGGATGTAAAGTAATCCATTACATTAATCATTCAGTAGTTTGCAGAACTTTAATTTACACGAGCAGTATGTTGCTAGTCAATGTTGATTTTTATATATATATTTATTATATATTGTACTTGCATGCACTTAATAGTTTTGTGTTTATTTCCTTGTCTTTGTTGTCCTCGTCTTTAGCCGTTTGTCTCTTCCCGCCATGGAGAGCAACTTAAATCTGAGTCAGACTCCTCGAACATGTTCACATATTTGTCTGATCTGATCGTGTATTGATCTTTGTTCCTGTCTCCTTCAGCTCCTGTGGAACTATAAACTCAATCTGACCACAGATCCAAAGTTTGAGTCGGTGGCCACGGAGGTCTGCAAGAGCACCATCGCTGAGGTCCGTGTGCGCCGCAGGAAGCTCAGGGTTCAGTTTCCTGTCCAGTTAAATGGAGCTGTCACTCTGAAATGTTCACAGCTGACTCACGGTTGTATGTAACGTAGCAGCGGTGTGTTTTAGCTACGGGACTTCATATATTACAGTACTGACGCGTGGTTACCATATTTACATGGCAGAATAACAGGACACACCATAAAATCTCAAACTGGCCTTTATTGACTTCGACTGCAGAGAGAACCTGCTCTTCAGCTGTATTTGAGACAGGCCTTAATTTCTAATTTCACCTGTATTATATATAATTACATTTGATAAGTGTATTTTATGATATTTTAGTCGGAGACCTCCTGTTTTTCTCCTCATTCATCTCCGCAACAGTCGTCTCACAGTCACCACTTTGCTGCTTTGAGTAGCAGAAACAGTTTTCATCCACAGTTTGATTCAGTCACTGTGCTGTTTCCTGCTGACTGTGGTGGGAGCAGGATAAAGAAGGTAGCCCAGGTGCACCTGTCCTCTGCCGAGTCCTTCAGCTCCTCCTGGAGGAGTCTGAGGTGACTCCCAGTCCAGATGGGATGTATAATCCAACCTCAGCTGGCTCCTTTCAGTGTGAAGGACCACTGATCCCTGTAATATCTGTAACAGTATGAACTTAATGACGACAAGGCAAACACGCTCAAACACAGTGGTGGAAAGTAACTAAGAGCATTTACTCAAGTACTCAAGTCTACTCTGTGGTATTGAGTACTTCTTCCACCATTACTCGAACGTGTATTTAAACTTTATATCTCCACAATAAAATCACCGACACGAACAGTTTGGTCAAACGTGTCACCTGTTCGATACCTGCAGATTAAAGAGTGTAACGAGGAGGAGCGGGGGAGGGGCTACCTGGTGTCCTGCCTGGTTGATCACCGCGGCAACATCAGCGAGTACCAGTGTAACCAGTACATCACCAAGATGACCAGTATCATCTTCAGCGACTATAGGCTGATTTGCGGCTTCATGGACAAATGCAAAGAAGACATCAACAGCCTGCACTGCGGCAGCGTCAACGTGGGACACAAGGTGAGGGCGTCCCGTCTCGCTCTTTGTACGACGTCACATGACTTCCTCCTTTGCTCCCGTCATAATTACTGCGGCCACTAGAGGTCGCTGCCTTCACAACAGACAGATGTGGGGGGCAGTAACGTGCGTGCAGTTGACTTACACACTCATTCTATCAAAATAAAATAGATTTACAAAATATAATCAACCTATGAGTTCAGCAGTATATGAACTCGAGCTAAAACGTTAAAATGATGAACACATGAATGCATCATTAATTATTACCCAGTAACTTAATGGATATGATTCTGACCTCTTCCAGTGGACGCTGGTTTTGGTGTCATGTGGTCCTTCAGGGTCCCTGTTGTTTCACAGACCCAAGTGTTCGCCACAGCTGTCACGTGTGACGTCATACCTCTTCCTCTTCCTCTCTTTCCTCGCCGTCCGCCTTTCATCAGGACGTCCACTCGCAGGGTGAGGTCATCTCCTGTCTGGAGAAGGCGCTGGTGAGGGAGGCGGAGCAGCAGGATCGCGTTCGACCAATCAAAGAGGAGTGCCAGAAGGCAATCCTGCGGGTGGCGGAGCTGTCGTCAGACGACTTCCACCTCGACCGACATCTTTACTTCTCCTGCCGAGACGACCGCGAGAGATTCTGTCAGAACGTACGAGACTCCACGAACTCCTGCACACTTTGAAAAAATGAAATAATTATTGATGTTCAGAGTCAGTGTCGTTCATCGGCTTCTTGATTTCCATTGTAAGCAGAAGAAACACGATGCTGCAACAGGAACTTAACTACAGTTAGCTCGTCATGCTAACATCTGGCCCTTTAAAAAAAGATAAATTACAGGAAACTGTGAGACGGCAAAGTGAAACATGAAAATATGTTTGCAGGTTTTGTTCTGATGACTAAAATCAGAAACCTCCAAGTTGTGCTAGTTATCCACTTTGTGTTTCTCCTCTCCACAGATTCAGGCAGGAGAAGGGAAAGTCTACAAATGTCTGTTCAACCACAAGTTTGAAGAGGCCATGTCAGAGAAGGTACGGCCGACTCGGCGTCTGACCCCTCTGACCCCGCAGAGCGGGACGGCATCAGGTCACCGCCTCACTCACGTTTCTCTCCTCTGCTCCCCCCCCTCAGTGCCGGGACGCTCTGACCACCCGTCAGAAGCTGATCTCTCAGGACTACAGAGTCAGTTACTCTCTGGCTAAAGCCTGTAAGCTGGACCTGAGGAAGCAGCGCTGCAGCCTGGACACCAACCTGCCGCGAGCCCGCGAGGCTCGGCTGTCGTACCTGCTGCTGTGCCTGGAGGCTGCCGTGCACCGCGGTGAGTCAAACGACGACGCAGCCGAACGTCGCACTGCACTTTCTGCCACATGATGGCAGCAGAGTGGCGCTAAGATACTATCATACAGATTCATGCAACTGGACCACAGCGCCGCTGAAACACCGTAGTTCCATAACAGTTATCGAGTGGACACAGTCTGTAAAATACTACACTGAAATATTGTATAAGCAGCAAATGTGGAGACAAAGTAAGATAAATCTCTATTTTTACTGTTTGCCTTCCCTGCATCAAACATCAGGAAGGAGACGTTAGCAGCTAAAGCTAACAGATGTTTTTCTCAGGTGTTGGTGGAGACCAAAACAGAGCTGAAAGGAGAGTAAATGTTCATCTGCTGAATACAAGCATGAATGCTAACGTTGCTCCATGTCTGTTTGATGTGTAACGTGGTGCCACGACGCCCCCAAGTGGCCAAAAACGTAAATTAATGCAGCTTTAACTTCAAAGAAGTTTATTTTTGTAATGTTAATAAAATGTAGATACCTGCCGCACAGTGCTGAGATGATGCACCTGCCTTGCATCATAACTGTCAGTAATACTCAGATCTCGTGCTGCGCAGGTCGTCCCGTCAGCGGCGAGTGTCAGGGCGAGATGCTGGACTACCGGCGGATGCTGATGGAGGATTTCTCTTTGAGTCCGGAGATCGTG
The DNA here is from genome assembly GCF_039877785.1 of Chaetodon trifascialis. Taxonomy (NCBI): domain Eukaryota; kingdom Metazoa; phylum Chordata; class Actinopteri; order Chaetodontiformes; family Chaetodontidae; genus Chaetodon; species Chaetodon trifascialis. The sequence continues at coordinate 3,049,665 of NC_092056.1, forward strand.
CTGCACTGCCGGACAGAGATCGAGGCCCACTGCTCCGGACTGCATCGCAAAGGGCGGACGCTGCACTGCCTGATGAGAATCGGACGCGGCGACCGCAGCACCGCCGTCGACAGCGTCTGCCAGAGCGCCGTAAGACCTCAGCAGCGAATGTCGCTGCGATGCCTAAAGAGATGCAAACGTCGCTAAAAACTTCAGCCGTCTACATGACGTGTTTGCTAATAATTTAGAAAATATTCTGCAGGAAAATAAATGTTTGAAAACATAATGATATAAATTTTATAAATGATGATACTGTATAAACCAGGGAGTTGTCTACCAATAAATAAAATCCAGCCTCATTTAACGTTTCTCTGAACGTTTGTCTCCCTCAGCTGCAGACTTTGATCCAGTCTGCGGACCCCGGAGCCGACTACCGGATCGACCGAGCGCTCAACGAGGCCTGCGAGTCCGTCATCCAGACCGCCTGCAAACACATCCGCAGCGGAGACCCAATGTGAGCTGGTTACACACACACACACACACACACACAGAGTTCGTCATGTTTATTCATGAGTCTCATTAGTAGTGATGCGCTGATCCTTCAGTCCCGATACAGACTGCTGGGCTTTGTGCATCGGCCTCAGTATTGATCTGATACCAGTGTTTGATTCGTAAGCTGTGTGCCTCGCTGTGTGGATCATTCTTCATGTGTAAGGACACGTCAGGCGTGACTCAAACGTTGCTTTCCTAACTCTGAAAAACAAAATGGAACAAATAAACACACAAATAAAAATGTACTCAAATGATGGCGTTCGATACCAAATCCAGCTATCTGCACTGGACCGATATCAGCGTCAGTATCAGTGCATCTCTACTGATAAGTAAACAACATAAACTCACAAAATGTCAACAAAGGAAATATTGATAAATACAACTGTGCACCTTCTGAATTCAGGTTTTTTTAACTCATCATGAAACACACTTCAGTGAAACTCGACAGAAACAAATAAATTCATCAATAATTTACTGAGTTTGATGTGAAATGTTCTGACTCTACACGCTGAGCAGCAGCTGTCAATCATTCTTCACAGGCCGATCGTTAGAATCATTCATTGGCTGATCATCAGGTGTGTGTGTGTGTGTGTGTGTGTGTGTGCGTGTGTGTGCGTGCAGGATCCTGTCGTGCCTGATGGAGCACCTGTACACAGAGAAGATGGTGGAGGACTGTGAACGGCGACTGTTGGAGCTGCAGTACTTCATATCCAGAGACTGGAAGTGAGTCAAAAAACATCTTAAAACACTTCAAGCTGCTTTTGGACAAAATCATCTGAACTCAAAGTCCACTCAGCGTGGACTTTAAGCTTTTCTTCTGTCCCCGTCTCCGCCTGCAGGCTCGACCCCATCCTGTATAAGAAGTGTCAGGGCGACGCTGCCCGTCTGTGTCACACACACGGCTGGAACGAGACCAGCGAGCTGATGCCGCCGGGCGCCGTCTTCTCCTGCCTGTACCGCCACGCTTACCGCACGGAGGAGCAGGGCCGGCGGGTACGAGGACATTACAGACTTCTGATGTCTCTGCCTGATTATTGGCTCGTTATCGGCTGACGTCTGTAGGATGCTCGCTCTCTGACCGCAGGTGTAACTCTGATGTTCTTAACTTTACCAGGTGAACCTGGACGAGGAGGTAAGTGGTCGATGGCTCCTCTAAATCAGCCAGTGTTGATCGCGGTGAAGGGTTGAATCGATGGTGACGGTGATGAGGGCAGCGATTTAATCCACGCCTGTCGGTCGCTGATAGGCCGGGGTGATTTAATGTGGTGTTTGTGTGACTTCCTGCTCCACAGCGAGGCCAAGCAGCGCCGGTTTATGACTCTGTCAACAGTTTCCCAACAGCAGCAGCTAAAATCACTCATTTAATTTTGGTGGACTTTAAAAGTAATTTTCCACGTTAAAACTACAAAAGCAGCTCTTTATTTCCACTTTCCAGCCATGCAGCAGCTCTGTGAGGCCGGACGGAGGCTCTGAGCTAAATGCTAACGTAGGCTAACAAAGACACCGCTAACATGCTGCCGTTCAGCACGTGTGAACTTGTACTGTAGCGTGTTAGCATGCTAACATTTGCTAAGTGCAGCTGAGGCTGATGGGAGTTTTATTTGGTCATAAATTATTTGAGAGATTAAAACTTTGAACTGATGATGATATTGATAATTAGACATGCTAAAGATCGTAATATTATGGGATATAGTTCGCGTAATAGCAGTTTCTCAGGTGGGCGAGGTGAATATCTTAGTGATGTCATAGAAACACCACCTCTGATCTGCTGCACTGCTCAGTGTGTGTGTGTGTGTGTGTGTGTGTGTGTGTGTGTGTGTGTGTGTGTGTGTGTGTGTAGTCCTCAGTCCAGGACCTGACTGCGTAATGAACCGCTGTCGTAGTAAATCAGGGGCTGAATACACACACTGACTGTGGCCATAAACTCAATGCAGCCTTTGTGAACCTGAGCGAGTGTATCTTATATCAACTAAGTGATTAGAAGCAGGTCCATAAATACGCTTATAGACGAGAACGAGAATTGTATCCTGGAAGTAAGTGGAAGCCAGTGCAGGACTGCAGATCAGGAGTGATGTGGGCTCTTTGTACCACTTAAAACTCTGGCAGCAGTGATATGTGTGTGTGTGTGTGTGTGTGTGTGTGTGTGTGTGTGTGCGTGTGTGCGTGTGTGCGTGCGGACTGTGAGGAAAAAACAAGTCCTCATAATGTAAATCATTAACTTTTAGGGTGAAGAGTCGGGTTAGACGACACCGAGACGTGACGAGCGCTGAGCATGATTTCAGCTGTTTGTCTCAGAGGGACGCGCTCTAACAAAAGAGTCTGCCTCACCAATGTGATGATGGAGCCTGATGTCCCTGAACGATTTTAGTAACTACACTCATCAGCGAGAAGACCCTCGACGGCTTGATTTGATACGATTATATAGTCTGGTGTTTTTCAGTCCTTGCTGCGTGTGTGTGTGTGTGTGTGTGTGTGTGTGTAGGTGAGCGTCTTCAAATAAAGGCTGAGGACGAGTTTAAAGTTTTACTGAAAGAAACAGAAACTGTGGAAACTTTATCGACAGCAAATTCCGTTAATGTGAGATGACCAGGAGTGATTGGAGAGATGAATTATTATTATTATTAATCAGTAATTGATCCAGTTAACGTACATCGGAGTAAAAGTCAAAGTAAATGAGCAGTTTGGTTGACGGCGAGGCCTCATTTGATATTTCAGATAGTTACTAATCACCATCATTGGACGTACTGAGGACAACAGCTGTAATTTTCACTGAAATGAGACGCACTGCATTGTGGGATTGTTAGCAGAAAGTAGCTCACATGCTACAGATGCAGCTTTTCTTGTTCCGTTGTGCTCAAAATATAGTCAGTGGGTTGTTTTAAGGGACACTCAAACAAAAATAAAGTGGTAAATATAATAAATAGAGACTTCAGATGCAGAATGTTAGCAACACATTAGCCGCAAACAGCTAGCATAACAGGCTAGCTCAGTTAGCAGTCAACTGATCAGGGAAAAGCTAAATTAAATTCAGAGTTCAGCACAAAGCAGCTGTTTTAGAAGAGAAGCTGCAGATGATGTTCTGATGTTTGAGGAGATGAAACGTCTGAGTCACAGATTTGGAAAAATGGCGGCTGTTAAAGTGACAGTTAATCTGCTGGGAAAGATTACCATGGTTACAAGGTCCCGGTGTGAGACGGCTGAAGGTGGTGTTGTTAAGCTTAAAAATAGAATAAAATATTCAGCAATTTGCATTAAATTTGGGTTTAATTAACACGTGAGATTCTCATGTTTGCAGGGCTGCAACTAATGATTGTTTTCCAAATTATTGTCCTAATTAATTTTTCATTGATTCATTATTTGATCTGTAACGCATCAGAAAACGGTGAAAAATCATCACAAGTCATAATGATAAAAGAAGGAAAAGCAGCAGTTTATTGATGATCAGAACTGTTGCAGGTTGATTTTCTGTTAATCGATTAGTCGTCTCCGCTCCGCGTGTTTGTCTGCTGTGTCAGAGGGTCGTCACTGCTGTCACAGTCTGAAACTGGTAATTACAGGAAGTCACACTGCAGCTTTAGAGGCTGGATAATGTGAGGGCCTGCACTCGACCATGCACTCCACGTTATCTCGGTCCCAATATTTAATCAACAGATTCTTATCAGAAATGTTTGTTTATGTTAAATAAAAATCTGCTGATATGTTTTATAGCTCTGAAATATCAATACTGGTGTCAACAACTCAGTGTGGTCAGACTATCTGTGTGTGTGTGTGTGTGTGTGTGTGTGTGTGTGTGTGTGTGTAGTTATCTCGGGACTGTAAGGTGGAGGTTCAGAGGATTCTCCACCAGAGGGCGCTGGACGTGAAGTTGGACCCTGAGCTGCAGAAACGTTGCATGACCGACCTCGGCAAGTGGTGCAGCGAGAAGACAGACACTGGACAGGTGAGACGGACAGATGCTGCAGCTTACCTGCTCCTGAGACCCTGTGACTGGTGTCTGAGCGCCCTCTGCTGGTGGTTTGGTGCATCACAATGGCTCCTCTCGCTCCTAATCCTCTCCAACGTTTAAGAAACCAAACCTTGAATCAGTTTAGAGGACCTCACAGGAAGGTTGTGCATGTTGTAGCCATTTACATCTGTGTGTGTGTGTGTGTGTGTGTGTGTGTGTGTGTGTGTGTGTGTGTGTGTGTGTGTGTGTGTGTGTGTGTGTGTGTCCAGGAGCTGGAGTGTCTGCAGGACCATCTAGAGGACCTGGTGTCTGCCTGCAGGGACGTCGTGGGCAACTTGACTGAGCTGGAGTCCGAGGTCAGAGGTCATTTGCATCAAGCACAGTCATGTCCTCGAGTGTTTCTGTGTCTCAGCTGCACATTTTGAGCTTCTTGTCTCTGTCTCACTGTTTGCTGCAGGACATCCAGATTGACGCTCTGCTCATCAGAGCCTGTGAACCCGTCACTCAGGCCCACTGCCATGTGAGGACGTACAGAAACACAAACACAAACAATTACTGAAAGACAAATACCGTCTGTGAATCAGAATCCGCTTCAGTGACGAGCAGCTTTCATGTACATGTTATTAGTTAGAGAGATAAAGCAGTGAATCCTTTCACCCAATAGCAGTGCACACTTTTAGCCGCCACTTGACCATTTGCTAAGCCCCACCCTCCTTACTTACTGTTGGTACGCCCATCAAACTTAACATTCTTCTGTGTGTGTGTGTGTGTGTGTGTGTGTGTGTGTGTGTGTGTGTGTGTGTGTGTGTGTGTGTGTGTGTGTGTGTGTGTGTGTGTTTGCAGGATGTAGCCGACAACCAGATCGACACCGGTGATCTGATGGAGTGTTTGGTTCAGAACAAACACCAGAAGGAGATGAACGAGAAGTGCGCGGTCGGCGTCACACACTTCCAGCTGGTCAGTCTTCATCTCGTCCGTCTCTGTCCTGATTTCTGTGGACTTCTGTCTCTGCTGTCGGACCCTTATTGAGCAGTCAGCTGACGTCAAACCAGCTGCAGTTTTCAGGTTTTACTGGAAGTCCTGTTTGTTGGACAGCAGGATGTTTTACAGGCTGAACTCTGGACTGGGATTCGCTCTTGGTTTGGTGATATTTCACATTTTCTGTCATGAATAGACATCTAATCTTTCTCTGAAGTTCAGTTTCCCACATTTTTACAGTGAAGTAGCTGTTTTGTGGTCATTTTAATCTCCTCTGGACAGACAGCTGCACATAAATGCTGACTTTCTCACCTTTTTGTCAATAAGAGTGCAAAACTTTAATGCTTCTCTCTGTGTTATTGAATTAAAACAAAATCCTGCAGCACAGGAGAGAGACAAATGAAAAATGAAGGAGGCCGATGACGATGTTCCTTCCTCTGTGCTCAACTTTCAGATTCAAATGAAGGATTTCCGGTTCTCCTATAAGTTCAAGATGGCCTGTAAGGAGGACGTTCTCCGCTTGTGTCCAAACATCAAGAAAAAGTGAGCAGAACTCTTCGTTCAGAGTCTTTCACGCGTCCTGCTGCTGTGATTTAAAGTGACGTTTTTCACGCTGTCCGTGTGCGTCGACCTGCAGGGTGGACGTGGTCATCTGTCTGAGCACCACGGTGAGGAACGACACGCTGCAGGAGGCCAAGGAGCAGCGGGTGTCACTCAAGTGTCGCAAACAGCTGCGGGTGGAGGAGCTGGAGATGGTACACACACACACACACACACACATACACACACACACTTTGGTCCTGATAGCACACAAACCCAGGACATGCTAACATGCTAAGCTAAGATAGTGAATATTGCAGAGGTGATTCCTGCTACACATCAGCATGTTAGCATGGTGATGTTAACATGTCAGTACAGCCTCACGGAGCGGTTAGCATAGCTGGAGACTCTGCACAGAGCCGAGCCAGGCAGGGAGTCAGACACAGGAATGGTGACGAGAATCTGGTACATTTTAAAAATAAAACACTCAATCGTACATCAACAGTAAACGCAATTAAAACAGACAAACAACAACTGTAGGACAACAGACAGTCAGACAGTGTGCTGATGTTTGCTGTCAGCGTTCAGTTGTCCTACAGTTGTTGTGGACATTGAAGTGGGCGGAGTCACAGAAGAAGCTGCAGTTTTAATTCACTAAAATGAACCAGTGTTACAGAAACATTGGTGGGATAAACTCGCAGTGCACCTCCTCTTTCTCCTCTCCCTCCCTGTCAGTCGGAGGACATTCGGTTGGAACCGGAGCTTTATGATCCCTGCAAGTCCGACATCAGCCGCCTGTGTCCCAACGTGGCCTTTGGTAACGCTCAGGTAAGAAAGAAAACATCACCAACATTAGAAACCGTGATCTCCTCTTCCTCCTCCTCTCCTCCTCTCCTCCTCACTTCGCTCTCCCTCGGCTGCTCCTCAGATGATCGAGTGCCTGAAGGAGCAGAAGAAGCAGCTCAGTCAGCGCTGCCACCAGCGGATCTTCAGGCTGCAGGAGGTGGAGATGACCGACCCCGAGCTCGACTACCAGCTGATGAGGGTCTGCAAGCAGATGATCAAGGTGACGAAGAGTTTTATTATTCGTAGTTTTTAGCATCGTTGCTGTTTGTAATTTTCTGCTCACAGCTGTAAATAATCACTGAGATCTGGGACACAAAACAAACACTAAACAGAAGTCAGACAGGCTGTAAACAAGCCTCCAGGTCAGACAGAATAGAAATTTACTGCCTAATTTGTTTGCTGTAAACATTCTTCACAGTTTACAAACCGATTTCCTGCTTCAATTTGACCAAAACAACAAGAAAACACAGAAAAAGCTTTTTCAGACGTCAGCGGTTGTCGTAAATCGCCACGATTCTTTAAGCGGTTTGGTCGTTGACTCTCCTGCAGCGGTTCTGCACTGAGGCGGACACCAGGAACGTCCTTCAGTGTCTGAAGCAGAACAAGAACAGCGAGCTGATGGATCCCAAGTGTAAACAGATGATCACCAAGAGACAGATCACCCAGAACACAGGTCAGTAACAAGTAACAAGAGCCGGATGTGACTCAGCGCATTCACCTCGCTGACACGCCGCCTCCTCCTCCTCCTCCTCCTCCTCCTCCTCCTCCTCCTCCTCCTCCTCCTCCTCCTCCTCCTCCTCCAGACTACAGGTTGAACCCGGTGTTGAGAAAAGCTTGTCGAGCCGACATCCCAAAGTTCTGCCAGCCCATCCTGAACAAGGCCAGCGAGGACAGCGAGCTGGAGGGTCAGGTGATCGCTTGCCTCAAACTCAAATACGCCGACCAGGTCAGTCCACAGTCAGCTCCCAAAAACCAAAAAGTGACGTAAAAATACTGACATTTAGACAAACAATAAAACTACCAAGCTGCAGATCAGTGCAGTGAATAGTGGAAATAATGTTTCTACTATTAGATATGTACATATTTTAATGCCACTGTTAAAATAAATGAATAAATTCTGAAACACTGGAGGTTGTTGTCTTAAATCGTGTGTTTTCTGGCTGGGGTTTGGTTCAGAGGTTGTCTCCAGACTGTGAAGACCAGATCAGAGTGATTCTCCAGGAGTCAGCGCTCGACTACAGACTGGACCCACAGCTGCAGATGCACTGCTCAGATGAGGTGAACACACACACACACACACACACACACACACACACACACACACACACACACACACACACACACACACACATACACACACACACACACACACACACACACACACACACACACACACACTCCTCTAGTTTATTTCAGATCTCAACTGTCCCTGCATCAAACCAAGTCTTTCTTTTCCTCCATTTCTCCTCCATTATTATTATGTTTCCTCTCTCTTTCTCCACTTCCTCCTTTTCTCCTGTCCTGTTTCCTGTTGCCTCTCCTGCAGATCTCCAGGTTGTGTGCTGAGGAGGCTGCAGCTCAGGAGCAGACCGGTCAGGTGGAGGAGTGTCTGAAAGTCAACCTGCTGAAAATCAAACAGGACGGCTGTAAAAAGGTGAATATCACTCCGTCCGAAGCGACTGCGAGTGTCAGGTCATCTCAGGACACTGAAAGGAATATTATATACAGCATTTCAGAGACTAACGTGAGTCCAGAGACCGCACTGATTCAGCTGGACTGAAGGTCTCGACTGGACTCACGGTGTTGTCCATCAGGCGTTTCGATGACTCAGCATGTTGTCTGAATGAATGTCGCTGCAGGAGCTCAGCCTCGTCTCCTCCCCCTTTCTTTGTCGTTCGCAGGAAGTCCTGAACATGCTGAAGGAGAGTAAGGCGGACATCTTCGTGGACCCGGTCCTCCACACGGCCTGCGCTCTGGACCTCAAACACCACTGTGCTGCCATCACACCCGGCAGAGGGCGACGTGGGTGTTCTCACACAACACGGAGCCGATGGAGCCTCCATCTTTTTTCAGTGGGATTGTTCACTGTGTGTCTGAAGGTCTTAACGTGTTGCTCCTTCTCACCTTCCAGAGATGTCGTGTCTGATGGAGGCGCTACAGGACAAGAGGGTTCGTCTGCAGCCGGAGTGCAAGAAACGACTCCAAGACCGCATCGACATGTGGAGCTACGCTGCGAAGGTGAACAGCTGGAGGAGGCGCTTCACCTCGCCACAACCCTTCGCACTGTTCAGTCTCTATGCCTGACTTTGCATTTTAATTACTGTTTTGTTAGTTGGTGAGACGTTTAGCTTGAATCCACAGTGACAACCTTCTGGTGGCGCTGGAGGAAAAGTCATCAGGGTAAATCTTCTGGGAACCACGAACGTCTGAAGAGCTCTCGGTCGTCCATCTGATGGTTGTTGAGATGTTTCAGTCTGGACCAAAGCGGCGGACTGACCGTCAGATGGACAAACACGCCGCGAGCGTGACCGAAAAGCTGTCTGACTTTGCTGCTCCGCTAACCTCCCCCTCTGTCCTGCAGGTGGCGCCGGCGGAGGGCTTCTCAGACCTGGCCGTGCAGGTGATGACATCGCCCTCCAAGAACTACATCCTGCTCATGATCGCGCTGAGCGTGTGCGTCCTCTTCCTGGTGGGGCTGCTGTGCGGTCGGTTCACCAAGCGAGTGACGCGAGAACTGAAGGACCGGTAGAGGACGAGCGCTCGGACACTTCGGAAAAGACTGACTCCTCGCACCTTCCTCCTCCCCTTTCTCCTCCTCCTCCCGCGCCTCCTCTCCCTGATGCCAGCCAACCTGCACAGTGCCAACGCCAGTACCCACATCTGGAACTCCTCTGCTCCTCTGTTTTTTGGCTGCTGCTGAATATTTGCATCCAATGCAAAACGCCCCCTCCGACTCTCACGACAACCTTCAGACTCCCATTGGGCATCTCCAAACGTCAAGAGAGCGCCGGCCGTCCGATTGGACGGTCACATTTTCCTCCCAATAAGTCTGCTTTGTTTCATTGGGTTTGGACGTGAGGTCGTCCGGCATCTTTTAAGTTTCTGAATCAGCGCTGTTCATGAGGTGACGGAGGGCCGCCGCCGCCGCCACTGCTGCTGAGGTTAGGATCGCTTCCCCCCGTCGAGTCCTGATGCTTTTCGTGATATTTAATGGAGACTGGAGCATGTCGAGCAACAGGATGTTGTTTCTTTGCAAGTGACTGCGGCTGCCTGAATCGCTCACGGAGCAACTCGAAATCTTGAGGCAAAACTCTGGGGTTGAATTCTGTGACGTTCCTGTTGCTTTCAAACATTTCCTCATCGGTCGTGAACTCCCGTCCTCTTCACTCCTGTACAGGATCAAGTCCAGCTCGCAGGTACGACAGTTCGGAAAGTTTTGCGTTGTCGTCCCCAATCCTGCCCCCTGTTGCTTTTAATGAGCCAACACAACCTGTCACATAACGCGCAGAGGCTTCGTCAGCGTGCAGACATGAGCGGCTTTCTTTGTTTTGTGAGGGAGGCGGTGATTGTTAACATGGATGCAGCATTTAAACACGAGACTCGTGTAAAAACAGACAGGAAGTTCCTTTTTTCAGATATCCGAGCTGCTGGTTTAACGGGTTTGGCCCTCGTTGAATTAAACATTCAGCAGATAAAACGCTGACTGAAATGGGCACATACAGGTCAGAGGTCACCATCGCAGGGTTTGAAGTCTCATTTGACACACCGGGCTGGAAGAGCTTTTCCTCTTTAAATTAGCCGAGTGGCGATTAGCGTAGCTAAGCTAGGTTGGCAGGAGTTTCCTAAAAAACAACATATAGACTCAGTCATCACTCCTGACCCATGAAAAGTGTGTGGTGGTGTATTTATTTGCAGAGACTTGTATTTTATTTGTGTCTCGCTGTGTTTGGGGGGTTTCTGGACTGCAGCCTTTGGGCGGAGGGTGCGTAGCCTTTAATGGCCATTAACAGCATACAGGTGAGGTGGGGTCTTCATGAAAAGGTAGTGACCAGGATGACGCTTCAATCTGTCGTCTGTGTCTGAATTCTACTCTCTGGACCCAAAAACGATGAGCTAACGCTGCTGTTAGCTGCTGTTTATAACTGCATTGTTATCATGAAGCATAATTATTGTCTGCTGCTGCTTCTGTTAGCGAGCGAGACTGAAGACTGAAGGCTAAACTCACTAATTAGAGCCAATAATCCAACTATTAGCGTAGCTGTTCGTTCGTATACGCAAACAGTGCCGTTAACACACGATTTACTGGGCTGTATGTGTGTTTGGGCAACTGGTCAGGAAGCCAGAGGACAGTTCCTGCTTAGTTTACCTGTAAAAAAAAAAATAAAAATACACCTGCTAACACGTTGAACCGAATTCCACCAAACTCATCACGTCCACGTTTCGTCTGCGACGCGCCCGATGAAGCTGACCGCTGCCGCTCTTCCAGCAGGCGCGGTACGTTTGAGACGCGGCAGACAATACGCGCCGAATGACGCGTCATTAAGACCAGATCGAGTCACACAGGAAGTCAGACACAGGAACGGTGTGGAAGATCCGGTAATTTTCAAAATAAAACACCCTGTGCAGACTCGCGATCGTACGTCAATAATAGACGCCATTAAAACACAAAAATTGAGTACAAAGCCTACTTACCCGTGATAGAAGCACAAAAATCAAGGAAAAACCACCAACTCTGAGCAGGTCAACAAAATCAGTCTAGCACAACAGCAGGAGGATGAAGAGAAACGTGATGCGGCCGGTTAAGATCAGAAATTAACACTCTGTATCTCCTTTGTTTGATCCAAACGCGAGCTGTGGTTTGCAGGGAGCGACGAACTTGAACAGGTTTTTGGCTAACAGCTGCTGTGACCTCCTGGCGTCTTCCTGGATCAACAACAGAAACGCTGGACGTACACGTCTGCACACATTTCTGTACTGATTCAACAAACGAGATGTAACGTGTTTATCAGTGATCTTAGAGGTGTTGGTACTTTGGACAGAGCTAGGCTAGCAGTTTCCCCCAGCTTCCAGTCTTTATGCTAAGCTAAGCTAATCGCCTCCTGGCTGAAGCTCTTATGAACCCCCTGCAGCCACCAAACGGCCAAAAAATGAAAAGAAAGCAGCTTTTGGTGGTCGAGACAGGCCACAGTGAAGCTTTAGCAGTCAGGGTGAACAGGAGTCATCTGATCTGTGCGTTTAGATCAAAGTCGCAGGTGATCAATCGAGTATCTGATTCAGATCATTCTCATTTATTTGCCCGAAGCTTGAACAGAGTAATATCAGATTTTTACTTCCTCGATACACATATGTGAAGCCTGTGTACAAAATATCTGCTCTGGGTCCCTTTTACCAGTGAAACTATTAGTAGAAAAGCATCAAATAGTGATATTAAAGACAAAGTGGCTTCATGCTGACCGAGAGAGGAAGTCATCGCTCCGTGTTTCACGTTCAAGCCATAAACGTATTCTTCTTTTTGTTTCAGGCACGCGACGTCTAACTTAATGTAACTGAAGAGATGCAAACATTATTTTGCATTTTTTTATTCTTTTCTGACTGATGAACATTTGATTTTGCACTTTAACATCGGAGTCTGTTCGCTGATTGGACGCCGAGCCTCGTTCATAAGATCCAGAGCTCTGAAAGGCGAACGCGCCTCCTTTCAGCAAACAGTTTTGGTTGTATTTTAATATTTGTGAATGATTAAAACCGGATGAAGTGATCACACAGATGCAGAATGTGCAGCAAACGCAGCGTTTCTGCTCATTTCTAAAAGCTAACGCAGCTGAAGTTGCTAACCAGTCGTGAACTTCCTGGATTTGGCGCGTGAAAAAGGAAACGTCCTCCACCCGAAAGCCGAGCCGATCAACGTCAGTCAGAAACCAACAGCTCGCCGCTTTGAGCTTTCCTAAACCATCTTTATGTTCCTGTGTGTCTGCTGAAGCCACGTGTTGAGCGATGTAACAGGAAATAAAGAAATATTATAACCAGTTTTGTACGCAAGTCTACGTGTACGAACGTCATCAGTGTGCAGTTGTTTCTTTTCACGTTTTGCCATGTAACACGAAGGCGTAACAGTCATCGGTGTGAGATTTGATTTTGCTGTACAGATAAAAATTTGTCAATTTAATAAAACTGTCTGCAGATTTTCGTATCTTTGGCTCAACCAGAGTCTTTTTATGATTCGTGTTGCTTCAGAGGATCTGAAAACAAGAAAAAGAGCAAAGATAGACAGATATAACGTGTATTACTCACCAGGTTAACGTGTATATTCAGAGTCTGAAGGTACAATCTGAGGCGTTAAACTGCATTAAATTCTGTCTTTGTGACATTTATGATCATATTTCTGTGCTGAACACAACGGCAGCAGTTACACAAACTAACACAAACACTATGAAAAGTGAAAAAAGAAAACGTGGATGTAATTGAAGAACAGAAAAGATCACTTAAAGGGTATTAAAAGTACTACGGTGTCATAAAACTATTTACTCATTTTAATATGATGTTTGAAGTGTCAGAGATGACAGGCAGCAGTACAAAGTACTCAAGTATAACATTAACGTACTTTGACTTCACTAGAGTGTTTCCATTTTATGTTACTTTATACTTCAACTCTACTACGATTTAAATGTAATGAGGCAAATATTGTGCTTTTTACTACATTGATTTGATAACTTTAATTGCAAGTTATATCGCAGATTAATATACAAAATACAGTGTACAAATACACTGATAGTGATGAACACATTAATGCATCAGTAAGTACAATACAGCAGTATAAAGATTATTCTGAAACAGGCCATTCTGCAGAAGTATTTACTGTTGGTACTAATACTTTTGTACTCTTACTTGAGTAATAACAGAGTATTTCTACACTGTTGCACTCTGGTCATCGGTGATGCTGTGCTCTGAGCTGGTGTTGGACTGGACTGCAGTATATCTGGAGGTATTTCTAATATGGTGGAAAGTACGCAGCAGTACAAAAAATAATAAAAAACTGATGAACATACATCTATAATAATAATTCAGTAACATAATAGACATTATTCTGCATAATGAGTACTTTTAATTTTGGCACTTGAAGTACACTTAAGTGAAATTTTGAATGCAGGACTACTTGTAACAGTATTTCTACACTGTGGAATTACTACTTTTACTAAGTACTTCTTCCACCACTGCCCACCTGTAACTTGCATCCTCCTCATGGAGTTTTGTAGCAGTACTCTGATCCTTTAGTTAAGTAAAAGTACCAACACGACAGTCTAATACTCCATAATGAGTACATACCTTGTAACTGATCTGCAAAGTCAACGGTGAGTTACAGGAAGTGATGTCACTAAGGGTTCACCTCCTGACTACAAACAGCTGCTTCCTTCCACCAGATGGCACCACCGTCACTCAAACGATGTCAAACCTTGTGGACCGCCTCGTCCTCCCAGAGCAGAGACACCTGCTGACTCACCTGGGAAACAGAGACTCCACACAGCTGCACAAAGTCCCACTCATTTTTCCCATAGACCACATCATGTGACGCACAGGTGGAGCACCTCTGCATTTGAACCATGGGAATCATTTCTATGGGGAATATGAATGGGACTTCTACATCCAGAAGCAGGAAAAGGGTCTGAAATGATTCCTCCCACTTCTCAACTCGACACACATTTGAGGACAAAAGAAAGTCTGCAAACCATCCACCTGCAGAAAGCTCTTTATTGTTGCCTCCCACTTCATGTACTGAGCAAGTTACAGTCTTTTAAAGAAAAGGAAAGAATCAAAGGAGAAGGACAGCAGCGTTAATTTCTCTCTCTACCATCTCTCTTATCATTTGGACGTCTACATGGGTTAGCTGAGGCGAGGCTCGGATCAGCAGGACAGAGGAGGCTCCCTCACACACAAACCACAAACTTAAACATGAAAACCCGAAAACCGCACAAAATATTATCTCTTATTTCAGACGTGCGTGCGCTTCATGATGCAGCACAGCAGAACAAACGAGCGACAGACAGACAGACCACCTTCCACAGGTTAAATGAGCCAAATCTAACAGTCAACTTTACTCTCCCTGCCTTAGTCAGCCTAAAAGAAGCTAAATGAACGAGGAAAATAAATTAGAAAGTAAATGAGTTGACAGTAAAAACGCTATTCTTAAAAAATATTCAAAGGAACAGGAAGCAACACTTAGACTGTCCATAATCAATCAGTTGACTTGATATAAACATACAGCTATCACATTAAAAAACCAAAGGAGGAAAGAAAGTGAATTCAGTGTCACACCTAAAAAAAAATCTACAAAATAACCGAAGCATACCGATGAAGCTAAATGAGTCAGAGTGAAAAAGTCCAGGTGACAGGAGGTCTACTGGTCTCCACTGGGAGCAGACTGGAGGTCACCAGCTGGGCGGCGCTGCAACATTTCTGCCTCACTGACTAAAAGGCACGGACAGTCTCTCACTGGGTTTGTTTTTTTTAGCAACCACCACAGCTGAGGATGATGATGAAGAGCTGCAGTTCCTCTCATGACCACTAGATGTCGCATCCAAGACTCAATCCTCTGAAATGTCTCTCTTATGTTTCATATAAGACAACAGCCTGCAGCTGGTTAGCTTAGCATAAAGGCTAAACACAGTTAACCTGGCTCGCTCCTCTAAACACTAATCTTTAGCGTCCACTCGCTGTTCACGTCGTTCGTCAGAGTTTGAAGCTTGTGATTGGACGTTTCGTGCTGAAATGCACCCTGGGAGTTGCGTTACCTATCATGCCTTCAGGTTTGCAGAAGCGTGAAGCTCCACCTTTTTATGAGTGAAGCGGACGTTTTTAATGCAGCTGTTAATCCCTTGGTCTGATGATTCAACCGTGAGTGTGTCATGATGATCCGATCCACTGAGTCACGTCAGACTGTCGATGGGAAACATGAACCAATCAGGTGGCCTGAATTAGATCCTCCCACTTCCAAACATGTACCTACTTGATATGTATGCAGGATACTGTATTAATTACTACTGTATGAGAACAATGTGAAGACAAAAGAAAGGCTGTCAGACTTCCAGTCTTTATGCTAAACTAAGCTAAGCTAACCAGCTGCTGGCTTTTTCGATCTTCTCATCTAACACAACGACAAAGTGACTGAACAGTGTCGAAGTATTTCTTTAAAAAGAATCAAGTTTTGGGGGTGTGTCTGCTTGACTGACAGTTGTTTCAGCCAATCACAGTCAGCCGTGGTGGTTGCTGATGTCTGCTCATCCCAGTCTTCTTTGATTAATGACTGTCTGAATCTAGTGACTGAAGATAACGTCAGCAAGTGGAAAACCAAAATCCAGAGTTTGATAAAACTGGACAGAAGTCAACGTGTCTTTACGTCCATGTTGTCCTGCAGTCTTTGCCTCCAGAGACGTCTCTCTGCCTGTTGAGCTTCTTTCAAACAACAATGTCGTCGACCTCCGGCTGAGCAACAGCCTTTCACAACAAGTGGACTTTTCCACTGGCTGCTTTTCAAAAACAACGAAAAAAAACAGTTTAACAGTCAGTAACCAAAAACCGTCTGGTTTCAGAGGGCGTGTCTACATGGCAACACTAATAGCTTTTGATTGGTCCTGGCATCTTGAGTGTACCATTGGCTGGGTGATCAGAGAGGGCGGGACATCAGGAAGAAACCAGCTGGACGTAGTTGGCGGGGTAGAGGCCGACCTGGCCGCTGCTCAGCTGTCCTTTACACCAGCCCTGCTCGTCTTCCTCGCCCAGCTTCAGCAGCTCCTCGCCTGGAATGAAGATGGCGGAAAGTCAGTTCACCATCAGCGAGTTCATACAACCACAATCACAGCGCAGGCGAAGACGCCACCTGTCCTCGGTTATCAGTCATCTGCTCCCGGTTCAGGATAAGCAGAGCTGACCTTTGCTAAGCTTTTCCAAACTAAGGTGTCTCCCTCTGAGGTCCCATCAGGTCCCATTAGTTCAGCGTCCCTCTACCCCCAGGAGGCACAACCACCTGCAGAGGACGGACTAAAGCTCCAGAGTCAGCCTGGCCAACCAGGGCCAACCTGCTGAGTGCATCCCCACCCAGACCTGAGCGTTACCACGGTCTCTGCAGCTCCGCAGAGCTTTTCAGCCTCTTTTATTATGGTTCAGTCCCGCTTCTCGTGTCTTATCAGAAGGACAAACCCCATGCATCTACATTTCTGGAGCTGTGCCGGACTTAATCAGATCTGCAGCCTCAGCACTCTCATCAACCCAAAGAGGACTTTACTGTCTTATTCAGTGGGACAAAAACACATTTCCTTCCCTGGTGGGACAACAAACACACTAAAAACAATCCATTTTATTCCCATGGTACTTTGTGCGACTCCTGTGTATTGTTCTCATTGGTCTCTGTAAGAGTTAGCTATATGCTACATATCTCAGACGGTTTTTTGTTTGTTTTTTAATAAATGAATGATGTGGAGATACACATCACACACTTCACAGATTAATATGAACATAACTCTGCCTCCTGCTACAGAGCGATGTGAGGAAGACCTGCAGGAGAGGCTTTTGATTGGGTGCATGATCAGAAATATATTGGTGTAAAGCAGCAGCTGTTTTCCCTCAAAGGTCTGATGCCGGTGGAAAAACAGAGCACAAGAATGAGATTTCTTCCTCTTCAGAGGCAGTGAACACAACACACGGGCCGTCTGGGATGTTTTATACTGAGAGTCTATGAACAGAAACAAACAGCACAGTGTGGGACAGTTTCATTACAGTGACGAGGTCCACGAGGGTCCTGTCTTACAGTGTGTCCACACGAAGCACAACGGCGTCTTATATTCCAATCAAACGGCAGATTTCACCACAGGAGACGAGTTTGCAGTCAGTGAGGACAATATAGACATCATAACCTTCAGGCATCAGAAGACTCAGTGTTCACAGAGAGACTGCTAACACACAGATCAGGTGATTAAAGGTGATTAAACTGTTTATTTAACTGGAAAAACTACATTTGTAAACATTGAGTACTGTGCACCTAATGAGAGTGATCTATCAATCACCTGACCGGCAGGTGGATGACATCAAGTCAGTGAGAGCGAAACACACAGTTAGCATTCAGACAGATGTGAGAGCTTCCAGCGGATCAGGAAGATAAAACCACTCAGAGGTTTATTTCCAGCAAGAACGGCTGAGTTCTTGGCTGAGACGACATATTTAATAAAGTTTTTATTTGCAACTGAAAGAGGAAACAATTCCACCAAAATAAAAGCATCAGTCCTCTGACTAACTGGAGCGGCTTTTATTTTCAAACAGACGTCAGATGTGAAGCTGCTCACACTTCACATCTGTCACAGCTGCAGCAGACACACACACTTCATTATATCTGAAACGATTGTTAGGATCCAGTTCAAGTCAGGAATAAAGCACACAAGGATAATTTTATAAAATGAGAGAATTTTAGATAAAAATAGAAGTTAAATTAGCTTTAAGCTGTTTGTCAGTTTCGTGCTCTACACACAGATGACGGCCAGCTTTCATTTCACCTTTCAATCATCTGTGTGAGGTTCACTGAACCTCCAGCGAGAAGCTGAGCGCTTCACAGCAGCGACTGACGTGCAGACTGAGGGAGGATCCAACAGGTGTGTGTTTTACAGGTGTGTCCTCGCTGCATTAGTCAGACTGCGTTTGGTCATCATGTCTGAAACAACGTGTTTGACATGAGTGTGTGTGAATGTGTTAGAACGAGGCATCACAGGTGACCAGGAAGACCAGAAACATCTAATAATAAACTTTTTAATAAGACAAAGATGAAAGGTCTCAGATTCATCAAAGCTGTGATTTCACAAAAATGTGCAAATCAGTTTCAATGCTGATATCAATTTTTTCATCCTGATAAATATCTTCATGCTAACTGCCTTTTAGGTTCTTCAATGTGATGAGCAAAACACTCTTTCAGGAGAAAAAAGCAGAACAAATGGGCTCAGTTTTATTCTGAGGTCCTGTTTGTATTGATTTTATGTATACACACACAATACAAACCTATAGAAACTGAGAGGGAGTGTTGCTTTTAATAGTTTTTAACCTCTCATCTCTTTATCACCACAGTTTTCAGTTTCACATGATGACTTTGAGCCAGTAGTCCTGATGAATAACCTGCTTCACCCTCTTTGCTTCAGTGACACTGAAGCTCTCATTGGTCTTAATCTCAGGAAGCTAACATTCAATCCTTTCAGAATCAAAGTTCCACTCTGTTTTGCACATTTTATGAAACGACAGCATTCATCAAACTAAAACTGATCAATCAAACCAACAATGGATGCCGCCCTGTGATGCCTCTCTTCCATCAGCATTAGTAAGTGTTAATACCTGCTTTAAAGCTGATCTCATCAGCCTCCTGGCCCGTGTAATCATAGAGCGCTCGGACTCGCACCGCCTCTACCTGATCCTCCTCGTCCTCCGCCTCCCCGACGCCATTCACCTCCAGCACCTTCTTAGGACTTTCGTCGTCCGACCAGTCTGACGAATAATCTTTCACCCTGAGACAGGACGAGGTGGACACAGAGACAGAGAGTCATGCAGTCTGAAAGGTTCACCTGTCCACCACCAAATACTGCTTATGATTCTGAAAAATCGTGTTGCACCTGAATGCAGCATTACGAGTTTCAAATCAGAGAGAGAAAAATCTGATAAACACGTTCATCAGTAGAAGTGATGGTACTTTGAAAGCTTTACTTTGAAATCGACTGTGTGCTCTGTTCAAGCACAAATACAATTAAGTTAAATTAGGTAAAATACAAACTTAAAAACAGTTACAGCTACAATATTTTTAACCTCCCTGAGTTACTTTATATCAGCTTTAAACTGGTCTTTTTTGCCTGTACATAATACACAGCACCAACAAACACTTCCTGAGTGGAACAAAAGAAATGCGACTTTGCCTTTGACAGATTTGTAAATGAAACCTCTGCAACATTAAAATGTGCTAAATAAACCAATATGCATTTACTCAAGGTGTCTGTAAAGTCCTGGACTATAAGTTTATTGACTCTTGAAGCAAAGCACAACACAGTTTTTATTGAATATTCAGCCAATTTCAACACACACCGGCTGCAGGCGACACATTATATACAACTGGAGGACAGCATTAGCATTAGCACATCTGCTAGCCCTCTTGAGTGCTAGCAAGTGTTGTGCTAGCACTTTGGAGAACTAGCACAGAGCAGAGCAGCATGCTACAATACAGAGGCCTCCAACTGTCAGACCTGAGATCACTTCATGAAGCCATCCACAAGTTTAGGAATTCTGATTATATCCAAATATTTCTTAGAATTTTCTTTGCAATTTAGATTTTTCTTTAAGTACAATCATTTGATTTTCAAGCGAGGCGCAGCTCAGCGGATTTACTCAACATGTGGACCGATATGATGATGATTCTGCAGCGTTTCTTTTCTCCACTGTGAGTTCAAGCGTCTCCTCCAGGAGAGAACAACCTGGCCAGTGGTCCACAGGTAGTCTGAGACCCCTGCTGGCGTCCCTCAATTCCTTCAAAATACGTTCAAATAAGTTTTCAAAGACTTTTTAGTGCAAGTGCTTGTGGGGGTTGTGAGCATGATACGGTAAATATGGCTAAATATGGTAACAACATCTCTAATTCACACACACACGCACGCACGCACACACATGCGCGCGCACACACACACACACACACACACACACACACACAGGACAGCATACAGACACAGGTTTCTAGATACTAATTAAAGTGTGTTGTGTGCAGGATGTTAGCTCCTCAGGGTGACTACAAGGTAACAAACTAAACTACCCGCTGCCTCTGTACTTGTCTCTGTACTCACACACTCACTCTCACACACACACACACACACACATACACACACACACACACACACACACACACACACACACACACACACACACACACACACACACACACACACACACACACACACACACACACACACACACACACACACACACACACACACACACACACACACACTGCAGTCCTTTAATGCAGCGTGGTAATAACGCTGATCGTTCGTCTGCAGCTGACGTGCAGGTGCGTCCTCTTACCTGCTGGTGTCCACGGTGATGGGGCTCGGTGGGACGTCGTCTCCGCCTGAGGGGACGATGTTGGTGAGGGTGACCACGTTGTCCTGAGAGTGTCCGCCTCGCACCTTCCTGCTGATGGAGCGACTCGCGTCCGGAGACCACTCCTGCAAACAGGAGCAGAACGTACACACGGTTTTAAACTGGTCTCATCACTGAAGCAGGACTTCTTGTATGTCCACTGCGTCCTACAAACGTTTTACAGATACTGACGTGACATTAACGAGTCAGTCAGCTGACTCACCTGCACTTGTCAACTTGTGCACCTGTTGTGTTTGTTGTTGTGTGTTTGTGGCAGTGCAGCCTGTGAATAACATGAAACCTCCTCCTGCTGTTTCCTGCTCGTCTCTTCCCTCTTGTCTCTTGTCTCAGTACATTTATGTTCTGACCATAGAGGATCTTGGGAAATTAAAGGAAATTCATTCACTGCTTTTAGTGGCTGCAATTTTCAGCTATATTTACTGAGTCGAATTTACAAAACTCAGAGGAAAATTGTGGAGGTACAGGCCAAGTTCATTTCTCTGTGTGTTCAGAGAGACGTGGTGGACTGCAGATAAAGGAAAGACACATATTCACCCGGGCTGGTGTGAATCGACTGCATGAGTTGAAAATGTTGCACTGGGGGCTTCATGAATGAAGCGTTACTTCATAAATGTACAGAGACAAGAGGAGAAAGAAGAGAGATTGCAGGGAAATAATGAGAAGAAAAGGAGTCCCTGCTGAGTTCAGAGGTCAGGCCGAGCTGCCACACAAACACGCTCTGCTAGCTAGCTTAAAGCTAATGTTTGTACAGCGGGCACGCTGGCTGTTTGAGGCAAATAAATACTGATAACAGACTGATTTGCAATTCTATGAAAAACTGCAGCATTTTCTGCTCTAGAAATATTAAATATATGTGCTTATAACTGGAAAATTATAATGAATGAAGATTAAAACTTGTCTAAAACAGTGAAAACTCAACAAAAACAGTCGCTGTGACAATTATCTCCAAAAACCTCACAAATCCAACAAAGTCAAGAGGAACTGAATGAAGTCCTTTTACTTTTTACAACTCCTGATGTGGATTTTTCGTTCAAATCACACTGCTAAG
This sequence comes from Chaetodon trifascialis, assembly GCF_039877785.1. Taxonomy (NCBI): domain Eukaryota; kingdom Metazoa; phylum Chordata; class Actinopteri; order Chaetodontiformes; family Chaetodontidae; genus Chaetodon; species Chaetodon trifascialis. The sequence continues at coordinate 3,071,717 of NC_092056.1, forward strand.
ACAAAAGGTAAGTGTGCTTTTTGTGTCTGACTGGCGGGTTAATGAAGGCTGTGGCCTTGTGGTGGATAATCAATGAGCCAATCAGAACACGGCCTGACAAAAACAAACACAGACTCACTCCGGTCATAATAACTGGGCGCTGACAGAAGGAGGCTGGAGGTACAGTTACTGGTATTTACAGTCTAAGTGCAGAACAACCTCCACACGATCAGCGCAACAGGAGGTGTGTGTGTGTGTGTGTGTGTGTGTGTGTGTGTGTGTGTGTGCGTGTGGATGTTGGGACAATGGCTCTCTGTTTGCGTGTCAGCGGCGCTGTGGGAACGCTGGGAGATTCCTCAGAGGACAGAAGAGATTCGTTTCTCTCTGCCAGCATCTCTCTTTACTTTTCAGTCATGGAGAAACTGGGGGGGCTAAGCAGAGTTCACGCTGTCATTACAGGAAGGATTCGCACTGTTTACGACGCTGAAAGTCTCAACTTCCTGCTCTGTAGGTGTTTCAAAAAACAGCTGAATGATCCTTTAAGCTGTTTGTGCAGCACTGACCCTCCATAAACACAACCTTCACTCTGTTCAGGCCTCAGCTGACGTTCTTTATCATTACACTGAAACCTAACAGGGTGAAACTTGTGTGTTAATGTTAACGTGTTTGTCACAGCAGCAGCAACAGTTAGAGTTTCAGTAACCTCTCATCCTGTCAGGGGAGAAGCTTTGGCAGCAAAACACACCCAGCTGTGAGTTCCACTGTCACAACGTTTCTAACGTTCAGTGTCTGTTGAAAGTGTTTCAGAGGTGTTCAGAGGATGGAGTTTGTGCTGCTGTTGAATTGTTTCGCCTTGCACCGAGAGGCGTTTCTATTATTTTGTCTTCCCTCGCTGATAGAAATGAGACTTGGCCTTCACTTCCATTGATAACAGATAGAGAAACAGCTGAGAGCTCCACAGATTTGTGCTGATCTTTCAAAACATGAAGTTCTGGGTTTCAAATGTCAACATCTGCCTCTTTGTGCCTGTAAAACCTCGCGTGTTTGGCGATCTTTCCCTGCAGTTGTTGACCTTAAATGAACGACACTGCAGCTCTGAACTCATACGCTGCCACTCGACAGCCGACATATTCTGTGCTAAAGGAGCAAACACTCCTTGGTCTGAAAGAGCTGCAGTGTGAACAAACCTTCCAACATCTGATTTTTATATATCAAACGCAGAGAAAAGACAAATCTGAACTCTTCAGTCAGACTTTCTGTGCTCCACTTTGTACATTTTTACGTATTATGTGTCGACTCTTTTGTATGACTTGAAATTCTAGGATCCAGGTCGGGACCAGCACACACACACACACACACGCGCACGCACGCACGCGCACACGCACGCGCACACACACACGCACAGTCAGTGTGTAGCTGCCAAAAATGAAAGTGAGGGTGGGAGGCAGGAATCCAGACGATTGTATCTCCATTATGACTTGACAATTGGGTGTGCAGATCTTCTTACGGACAGAAAATAGAACAATGCAGCGACTCTTTCATGCTGAACGCAGAGAGTGAGGAGGGTGTGGGAATATCTACGTGGAGCTGATCGTAATCAGTCATATCATCCTGACGCTGCATTCACAAAACCTCTCTGGAAATGATTTTAGAGAAAGACGCTCAAAGCAGACGTCTCACTCTTCCTCTATTTCTACCTCCAGGAAAAGCTTCTGACTGTAAGGGTGAATCCCATTTCTCTTTTCTACCCCTACCCCTTAACCCTACCCCTTGTCCCTTGCCCCTTGAAACAGAGTGCCAAGGGGTAGGGCCGAAAGTCAACCCCTCCGAATTGGGACACCCCTTCGACAATCGCGTACGTCATCAGTAGTCGCCGCTGCCTCTTATGTAGGCAGATGCAACAAGCGTTTGCCGGAGATTTCGGGCAATCATGCCGTCTGCCGCTGTGGTAATCTCTGTTGCGTGGGCTATTGGGACACATGGATAACTGTGATCTCATGATCTCTGATCTCATATAAACCAGTGATATTAATGTTACTTGGGTTACAACATCCATATAACATGTTAGCACGGATTGTCGCAATTCGTACACAACTTCAATGGAGTTACAGGCTAATGCTACCGTCACATTCGATTTGTGTATGACATTCCTGCATGTTGTATCCCATAACGCTGTCAATGTAACCGAATACCAGCAGCGAGGTTGCCAAAGTTATTATTGATAACGTTATCACTGCAGATTATCATCAGGGCTGCCCACAGAGCACCGCTAGTGGCATTCAGCCAGGCAACAGTAACCACGTAACTGAAGCCTTGACTACTATCGATTTTTTTCGGGGGATTTTTTACGAGGAAAATGACCACTACACATTGAAACAACGTTAAAATAGACAATAAAGTGGTTTTCGTACATTTTAAAACTTTATTCATGGAGAAAATACTTCGTAAATCGAAATCTGTCGTACCCCTCCGTTTGGAGTGTGCCTCGGAAAAATCTCCATTTGGAGGGGTACATAGCCCTACCACTTCCCCCTACCCCTCCGTCATAATGGGAATTGGGACACCCCTACCCCTCCACGTGAACGCGCAAAACGGAGGGGGAGGGCCAAGGGGGAGGGCCAAGGGGTGAAATGGGATTCAGCCTAAGTACTCACTGAAGCTGCAAACACTGATGCACATATTTTAAAATGAAAGCTTTAAAAAAGCTCTACAGAGCAGATAAATGTAAAGAAGACAACAAGAAAATCTGAGCTTTTCAACATACATGAGGCAAAACTGCAGATGGTTGAGAGCTTGTCATGCTCAGCAGCTTTGACTTTTTCAGAAATAAGCTCATTCGATTTCCAGTGCAGAGTCAGATGAGAAGATCGACACTACTCTCAGTTCTGTACAGGTAACATGAAGCTACAGCCAGGAGACCGTTAGCTTAGCATAAACCTGAACCGTTGGTGCTTTGCCTCAATGAAAAATGCTGCATTTCTTGTATGAAAGGTGCTAACAAATAAAGAGTAGTAGTAGTTCTGTGTCCCAGAATCTGTTGTCCACAGTGGCCGCTCTGAAGAGCTGAGGTGAAACCTGTACATTTCCACTGACTAAATAAACCTGTGTGTGTGTGTGTGTGTGTGTGTGTGTGTGTGTGTGCCAGACATTCCTGACCCCACTCAGAGCTCTGTCACACAACAAGGCTTTCATTAGGAGCCTGTTTAATATTCAGTCTGTCTCTCGAAGTGCACAAACACACACACACACACACACACACACACACACACACACACACACACACACACACACACACACACACACACACACACACACACACACAGAACACTACTGCAGTCCTGCACAGTACTCTTATTTTATTGTTCAAAGAAAAAAATGAATGAATTAAGTTATAGAAAAAATTCAACGTATGAATTGAGATAAAGTGTGTGTGTGTGTGTGTGTGTGTGTGTGTGTGTGTGTGTGTGTGTGTGTGTGTGTGTGTGTGTGTGTGTGTTCGTCCACACCTCAAACTGTGGCCAGTTCATGCTCATTCCCGGGCCGTGGGTGTTCCTCCACCATCTGAGATCTTCACTGTCATTGGCTGCTTGGATGGTCTGACCCAGGTCCCGGTAAAGGCTTTTGAACCTATTGGACAAAGCAACTGTCAATCATCACATCTACACCTTCTAAATTAAGTCATTACCAGACCTGTCAACAGTGACATATTTATAGATACCCTGCTCTCCCACTGCCCCCATTGAACTAATTTCCCATATATTTCCCGTATTTTTCACATTTCCATAACATATTTAAAAATGTAAAAAAATAACATGCTGCTGTAACATCTAGTGACGAGGAGTCATTCACTCAAATGGCACCTGCCAATAAAATGAGGCAGAGGAGAGAAGAAGAGGAGGAGGAGGAGGAGGAAGGGGACATTAGATAGTTAAACTGTGTCACAGTGTGACAGCAGCTGATTTGATTCTTTGTAGACATCAACATATTGATCACTGCAGCTTTAAAAGTTCGCAGTTGCACCTTTAGTCAACATTTGTTTTTTGTGGTATTTGTTGCTCTGATGGCTGAATTCGTGTTCATACACTGGATTAGACTCTGCAGCAGGTTCCTGCTCACAGTGTGTATTCTGCGGGCTGGGCCTTTAAATTCCAGATAAGATTATTGTAAGTGTGTATTTTCTAGTCATGATTATGAGTTCTGTGCTGAAGATATGAAGGAAAAACCTGCATCTATTCATCCACATTCAAACCTTCTTCTTCTAAATGCCAGACGGCTGTTTGAAGGCCGTCGTTCCTCTTGAGTCCTGCTGACTGCATTCAACACTTACCTGTCACTGATCAACCTGTTTACCTGTGGAATGTTCCAAACAGGTGTTTTTGGAGCATTCCAGGACTTTCTCAGTGTCGCTGCATCAGATTCACAATAAGCAGATATTCATGTAATCTGTTTCTCTTAAACTGCCCTTCAGTACGTTACATTTGAAACTATTTAAAACAAAAATGTTAATATTAACATTAATTTTTGCCTTTTCCTGTGAAATGCTGGATACTTTTACCTCTTGAGGACTCTTAACATTCATTAAAATGACACAAATTACGAAGAAGTGAAGACCCCTCAGGCCTGTGACAAGCGGCAGCATGTGGACACCGCTTCATTTTATGGGTATGTTCACATTTTACCAAGTCTGCTATAAAAAAAATACTGTCCATATGTACTCTGAATCACTCTTTAGTGGCTGTCATCATTCCTCCTGTTCAACAGAACTTCGACAGATGCCCACTTGATTCATATTAAAGTCAGAACATATTTCTACACCGAACAGACGGGAATCACATTAACGTGTAAAATCCAGCCGGCGTGGACAGGAGGAACCATTACAGTGAGCAAAACGCTTTAAATGTCCGTCTGGGTGTAAGAGAGGCGCTTTAAGGCAGACTTGAAAAAATGTGCCCTTTAACGGGCCACGGGACAAAGAGCTGGTGAAGCCCTCACGCATGGTGAGTGACTTCAGGTAATGACAGACTCCATAAATGAGGGCTGGACTCCAGGCCTGGACCGAGGTCCCCGGAGGAGGCAGGTGGTCTTTCATTAGTCGGGCTGGACCAGGAGCCTGGACAGTGTCTCTGTGCTTCACTCATCAACTTGAACTGCCGACTTGATTTTGGAGACTAAACTGTTTTGGGCTTAAGTGGATCTTTAAGAAACAAAGACAAACAAGTTGAAGCCACCGGAGGACTTTTCCAAATCTCATCACTGCACAACTCACACAGTTAATTAAAGATCGCTCCTTGTGCAATATTTGGACAAAGATCTCGCTGGACTTTACCAATCGTGGTGACTGTGGTAACAGTGGCTTGTTCAAATAGAAGGAGAGGTCGATAGTTAATGGACAACAACGTGAGTTTCCTATTAACTCGTGTACACATCGAAACCTCGACAGTTCTGGATGCCTTCGTTCTGAGTCACAGACCACGAATCACCAAACGCCCTCTTTTCTCTTAAGATGCCCGTGCGTATGTGTGCGTGTGTCCTACCCATCTTTGGAGGACAGGTCCAGGTGTGTGTGGATGTCCAGCAGGACCTCCTTGAAGAAGCGCAGCCTCTTGCGCTCGGCCTCCTGCGTGAGGTCGAACACCTGCTCCATGTCCTCCATGTAGCGAGGGTTACAGCGGTTCAGCTCCTCCAGGGCCTTCGTGTAGCGCTCCTTCGCCTGCCACACACACGTGCGCACACACACACACACACACACACACACACACACACACACACACACACACACACACACACACACACACACACACACACACACACACACACACACACACACACACACACACGTGTGAGACGTTCAGGTGTCTGTTACAGCTGCTGATGAGAGGCTGTGACTGTATCTACTGTTACAATCAATTTAAAACCATCTTCATCTCAGTGAGTGAAATGTTTTCACTCCTCTCAGCTCCCATTTAAAAAAAAATGCTTCATGTCAACTGTTTAAGAGACAACATGTCCTAACAGTCTCTTTTAGCTCAGAGTGCGGTTTTCCTTTCAACCTGACGGCTTGCTCGGTGTTGTTAACTTGATGACGTGCTGGAGGCGCGGTGGTTTGCACCAATAGCAGTAAGAGCGTGGCTCCGGCTAAACATGGCTGATAAATCTTAGCGTTTACACAAAGTTATAGCAACAACAGTCTGACAAATACAACACATTTCCTGCAGCTGGAAGGGATCGATCTGAGTTAGCAGTAACTTAACGGCTGTGGGGCGTTCAGCTGAGCGACTGATGAAAACTAAGAAGTTACCTCTGCCCTAATGTCTGTGGCAGGAACACAAACTGGGCGTGTCTGATTGAAACTGAAGGACATTTTCAGGTATTTTCTCCCCACACTGTTCAGTGATTCATGATACTGGTTTCATGTCCTCGTCCAGAGCTGCTTGTTTAGGTTGCCTCTGGTGGCCTGACACAGCTCTGTGACCGAGCGATCCCGAGTTTGTGTCAGGATTTCCCTGTTTTTGGTTCATGGCTTCCCCTCTCCTGAGCCGCTGCAGAGCCCAGAACAGCCGAGACAAGAGACAAGCCCGGTCATGTTTCAGAAGTCAAACACACACACAGGTATGTTTTTCTGGACTCGCTGACACGCCCAGCCTGGTGTGTGTGCAGCTACGCATGGGACTGTGTGTGTGTGTGTATGTGTGTGTGTGTGTGTGTGTGTGTGTGTGTGTGTGTGTGTGCGTGCGTGCGTGCGTGTTTCAGCTTTGTACTTTCTCGGCCTCCTGGCTGCAGCGCTCCACCCGGACCGTGTATTTGCGGACTTCCTCCTGTGACTTGGTCGGGTCGGCCTTGGCGTGCGTTTCCCTGGTAACCGCCGTCCACTCCTCCTTCCTGGTCTGATGGTAGGTCTTCTTACTGGACTCCACCTTGACACACACACACACACACACATTGGCACAATGGATGTAAAATTCTAACACCAGAAACATGATTGGTTCACAAACAAACATGGCTCCTGTGTTATTTTTACAATGACAACATATTAGATGAATGTTAAAATGTCACTGTAACTATACGTGTATATACGTGTTTATACTATAAATCGCAGCCGAGTCAGACCCCCGCAGACCGCCCTCACCTCTTTCAGCTTGCGGACCCAGGGTTTCTGTGCTTTGCGGAAGCCGTCGTCTGCGTCCTTGGTCTCCTTGAAGCCTCCCATCATCTGCTTGTGGAAGGCGTCCTTCTGCCAGTTGCGCGTCTTCTCGCTGTCCTCGCCCGCCAGCCGCTCCCGCAGCTCCAGGTGCAGCTCGCTGAGCCGGTCGGCTGCCTGCATAAAGGCATGCCACGCTTTCTCCAGAGTACCATACTGAGGACCTGAGGGTTAAGAGCGGGGAGAGGAGTTAGCTCTTAGCATTTAGCTTGAAACGAAAAAACAGGCAGCGACCGTGTTCGAGCTCGCTGAGATGAACCTGCAGACATATTCTAAGGAACAATTAGTTTGATTGTGAAGAGATTTCCAGCCAGTCTTTGAAATATACTATAAACTGAGTCAGTGAGTGTTTGAGCATCAAAGCTCATCGCTTCAGTAAAAGCAGTGTTTAAGTTAAGTTAATGTTAAGCACTAAAACGTTTGTTCCAACTCAACAGACATCTTTGAGTGCGCTGCAGTCTGATCACAGCACAAACTAATGTCGCAAAGCTTCAAGGCTTTCCTTAAAAGACTTTTGTGGAGCTTCATAAAAATGTTTCTTGTGTTAAAACTGGGATTAATTCATAGAGAAGCTGCAGCAAAACCCGAAGCTTCACTTAAACTAAATGGCTTGTTTGCAGACCTAAAAGACATAAAGTACAACTTAGTGTTTGGTGTCACATCTCTGCTCTGATCAGCGTTCTAAACTCACCTTTCTCCACGACGTTCCTCCACCTCTTGGCCCAGTCGCTCAGCTGCAGAGCGTAGCTCTTCTCTATCTTCGCCCTCTCCTGGAAGCAGCTGACCAGCTCGTTACAGAGCCGGTGACCGTCGTCGATCCGCTTCACCGTCCTTTTGTAGTTCCCCGGCTGCAGAGGGACACAACGCAAACAATGACTGAGGACAGAGAGGAGAGTTGATCTGCCACTTCAATGCATGTTAGCAGCATGCTAATATGAGCATGGCAAAAAGACGCTAAGGATGTTCAGTGGACCGGTGATGAGTTACAGAAGACTGGAATAGAGATAAGAGTGAAAGAAAGAGACAGACAGACAGACAGACAGACAGACAGACAGACAGACAGACAGACAGACAGACAGACAGAGGAGTTGAAGGCAGGTCGTCTTTCCTGATGGAGGCCTGTGAAGCCAGCAGTCAATCAGCAGGGACTCATTAGTGTCCGTGTCTCTGTCCAAACACCACAGACTGTTGCTGCCTCATCTGACTGCTTAGTCGTAGTACTGCAGTATCTGATCTGGTAAAATCATTCAAGTGCAGAGATAATATCTGCTGTTTGCTGCTAAATGGTTTTGTACTGCTAGCCGGGCCGGCTGTGGCTCAGTAAGTAGAGCAGGTCGTCCACTAATCACAGGGTTGGTGGTTCTGTCCAAGTCGAAGTGTCCTTGGGCAAAACACTGAACCCCGATTTGCTCCAGATGGTCGGACCAGCACGTCAGGCGGTTAGCAATAATGCTAGCTCGCTGCCATCAGTGTGTGAGTGTGAATGCTTTCAATAAAACTACAGCCATTAATGTGAGAGCACGTATTCTGAATTCAGTGCACAAGATAATAATTTATATTCATCATTCCTCTTTCCATTACTGCAATGAGAGAGAGTGTGTGTGTGTGTGTGTGTTTTCCCACTCTACCTCCCAGAAGCTGTCAGAGCTGCCCAGGTCGCTGAGGTCTCCATTGGAAGACATTTTGGGGTCGGCCTTGCAGCACAGAATGATGGCGGCTGCAGAAAAGACTGCGGACGGAGAGAGAAAATAGATTTATCACCTACAGCTGCTTTCAGGTGGAAACTTTCAACACATCAGCTTTTCACGAGCGAGCAAATCAGTGCCGTTACTGACCGAAAATCAGATCTGTAAGAATTCACTTCAAAGGGCTCCAACACAAATGTGTTGTCTTTCTGCTGTTTCCAATGAGTTTACATCAAAAAGGAATCAGCAGGTTTTCACATTCTGTTTCATTTATGTCTGACAGCGTCCCAGCTTTTCTGGAATCAGGGTTGAAAATAAGAAAAGTGAAACAATACAATCTGCTGCACACAGGACACACATAAACACACACTGAAGAGACGCTAACAAACATGCAGTGTTTGTAGAGGGGTCAGGGGGTTTTTATGATTTCATGGAGACATTTTTAAAAGAGCACGTGCCCTCCGTTTGAGGCGTCGCTCACTGCTTCACTGTCTGCAGCTCTGCAGTTTCAGCCTCTGGCAAACTGCAGCTCAGCACAGGAAGCTACAGCGTCTTCACTGCTCGCTGCTCACTGGGCTGATTTCTGCACATCGCTGCCCAATTTTCCTTCTGCACACAACTGGACTGAGTGTCCCACAAACACTGATGCCCTGTCTCACACATCCGCTGCGTTACTGAGGCGGGAAACTGTATCAGCCAGTCCTGCTCATCCACAATGGATCTCATTCATCAGAAAAGAGGATGTGCAAATGTTTGTGCAGAGTCACCTCTGACAATAACTCACAGATATAAATCATTTTTAACGGGGTGATGTTTCTGCCTCTTCATGCTCATCAAAACTAAAACTCTGCAAAGACAGGAGGGGGACGTGGCACATCCTGAAGACGCCGCCGCCGCCGCCGCCGCCGCCACCCAGGCTGCGCCTTAAAGGTGCCCGCTGGAGTTTTCTTGTAAACAAATAAAAGTGAGGTTTACATTCAGCCTGACTCGCTGTGTGCATCCTCGAGCTCTAAGAAATGAGCTGAACGTATTTCCTTCCTCATGAAACAGCTGGAAAGCAGAGTGCTTTCAATGGAGATGACATTTAGTATTTTTAAGTGGCTTATACACATCATGGCTGCAGCTGCAAGACATTAGTCATAACATCAGCTGTCAGCAGATAAGAAAATGTTTAAGTATTTATTAAGTCACAGTATTTTCAAGCAATCATAACTTCTCCTACGAGGACATATTTTAGATTATTTAAACTGTCTTATTGTCATTTCAACCATCTTCAGCTCTGCAGTAAATCTGCTGATGAACCCTGTCTACAGTTCACTGTGACCTGACTACTCTGTATACTGATTTCCTCCATGCTGTCCTCCCATTGGGCAAAAGCCTGTTTCAAGGCTAGACAACTTCCTTTGGCAGACACAACAACCTGGGAGGAAAACATGCTGCTGCAATAAACCAGAACCCTGCAGCTGACTGTGAAAAGCTCTCCTCTCTGTCAAAGCCACTTAAAAGCCACTTAAAGCACAGTGCTACTGCTAATTCACTAACAGGTTGATATTTGCAAATGATGCTGAGAATTACCAAATAGTGACACTTAAATAATCACTGGGAAAAACAGAACGTTTTAGCTGCCTCTACTCTACTTTTAAGTTCTAAAAAGCCTTTCGCGAGGCGGAGGAAGCTGCCTGAAATCTGATAAATGTCACTTAAAACAGGGTCAGCTGGGTCGGAAGAGCACAAGTTTGAAATTTTTTTTAAAAATTGGGCTTGTGGAGTGAGAAAGAAGTGAGTTCATCAGACCTCTGTAGCTGCTCCTTAGCTGTGCTCGAGGCTACATCAGCCACTGGTAGCATAACCGGTTGATGAGCTTTCTCGATGGAAAGATGAAACTAAAAACTTCCTGCAGGTTTCCTGTTCCCTGTCGGGAGGCTTTTAATGTGAAGATGGAGGAAATGTTGGATTTAAACTTAGAAACTGAGCAAGAGTAAGTTAAGGCCCAAGACTTTAGAAAACATGGACATAGTCTCTGTGACGTCACCCTCAGGTTTCTGAAGAGCCGCTGTGAAGCTCAGTGACTCCGGCTGTCACCATCTTTGCAGCGTCTGACACCACCAAACTCCTGGCTAATCCAAAAATGGGCAAAGAGGTGAAGCGTGGGTGGAGCTGAAGTGAGCTGAATGAAGCCTGCTGGCTGAAATTTAGCAGCTAGCTGTCACTCAAATCACAATCATGCATAAATTTAAGCCTTAACCCAGTGAGTTACACAAAAAGTCACCCCTGTGCAGTCGTCATGAACAGGGACATCAGCTACAGAGACCAAAGCTGTTTGTGTACCAGGCTGTAAACATGTTTATTTCTGCTACAGAATCCAAATCCAAACATCTAAACCACACACAATGTGAACATACATGTAATTTATAGTGTCAAAAACCAACTAAGTGGACCTACGTGTCAAACTGAAAGACTTGATGATACCTATAACTTAATTTGAACAGATTTATCACTCTTTAAAATACTTTGCATTGTTCCTGTATGAGCCTGGTGCCCACAACAAGGCTTGACTTGACATGAATGCGAGACGCTCCTGCTTCTTTTCCCTCCTCTGTGTTTCACAATGTTCTCTCTGACTGAAAATAACTAGCTGACTCTCAAAATAACAGCAGTGGATCAGCACACTGGGAGCAAGCTGGTGGCAAATTAGATGCAGTGTACAACTGTAGGCTTGGTGAAATCTGTAGGGAACAATGTGGGAGTGAGTCTAAACAAACTCTGCAGTTAGCCCAGAGAGGAAGACTGAAATGACAGACCAGCCAACGGCACAAGCAGGAGCGTGTTCCCACTTGTGCTACATGCTAACGCTACACTGAGCCTGGAATAAAAGACTAGGTTTAATATGTATTTGTAGGTATGTCTGTTGTGGGTGGGTGCGTTGTGTCTGAGGAGACGAGTGACGTTCAAGATTAGCAGAACGCTGACGTTCGGCAACGCAACAGCACAACATCACACCTCTGAGAGACTGAAGCTAATCCCCTCAGACAGCTGAGCTCAGGTTCTCTCCACACTGTACAGCACAGGTGGAAGCAACAGAAGGGTGTGTGTGTGTGTGTGTGTGTGTGTGTGTGTGTGTGTGTGACAGGAAAATGGCAAGTATGCTAGCAGCAGGTATTTGCCACCAGCATGCTAGAACATGAGTGAGTATGAGAAAACTGACTTTGCAATGGATTGCTAATTACTGCTCCTACGTCCTACAAGAAAGCACGGTGTGTGTGTGTGTGTGTGTGTGTGTGTGTGTGTGTGTGTGTGTGTGTGTGTGTGTGTGTGTGTGTGTGTGTGTGTGTGTGTGTGTGTGTGTGTGCGTGCGCGTGTGTGTCAGTATCTGGGTGCGGCTGACTGAAATCAAGTAGTTTTGGCTGCTGACAATCTCTTTACCTGCTGGAGGTGTGTAGACGCTGACCGTAAAAGTCAGCGGGAGCTACCGTTCAAGCACAGTTTCACAATGAAACCACGTTCATGGTCGACCACATTCAAACACAAGCAGCTTTGTGTTATAAGTGCTGGGGTTTGTGTGTGCGTGAAGCCTTAACAGAGGTTGATAGTCTGCTCTTAAGTGATCTTATTCTTGTTTTAATTCTTGCCATGCTACAGTTTGTCAGGCAGCGCTTTGAGCTAAATGCTAACATCCGCAAGCTAACATTCTCAGAGTGACAATGCTAACATGGTGACATTCAGAGGGAATAACGTTGGCCATTATTAACATCTTAGTTTAGCAAGTTAGCTTGCTAACCTTATGGGAATGTCACTAGCTTTCCAGGTATTTGGTCTTAAAACAAAGTAAATTACAATTTACAGTTTTGACCTGATGGTGGCGCTGGAGGAAACGTCTGGGACGTTAGTTACTACATTTCATCCTGAGGGGAATGTATGCCTGCAAATTTCATGGGAATAAATACATTAGTCGAAAAAATAGATAAATCATTTAAAAAAAATGCCTTTGAAGTTTATTTTTATCCTTTTAAAAAACCTTCTAATTAAAACTCGTTCATCGTTATGCAGATGACACACAGCTCTACATTCGGCTTCATCTGAGCCGTTCTGACTAATTTCTTCAATGCATTTAAGATATCGGTAAATATTTTCATTATCAATTGGTTTCCAAACTAAGCGAGGGTTCATATCATATTATAGTCATTAAGTATATCCATGAACAGTGTTTCAACTATCATAAGGTAAAAGAGAAAGACAAACGCCTTCATGTTAATACTCTGAAGTTTGCTTACTTTATAGTTGCTGGGTAGTGAGTATGGAGGAAGAGATATTTCCAGAAGCAGAGACTTGATCTGGTAAATTTCATCTAACAGACTCGTACCTACCTCATCAAGCCATCGAGGCGGATAAAGTGACAAGATGTCTGTTAACAAGAGTTTACCTCTCGACGTGAGCGCTAAAGCCAGCTGAGCACTGTGCCATTTCTGAGGCAGAGGACAAGAAATTCACATCAAGTGAAGAGACACTGACCAGTCACAGCTGGTTAGTCAATATTTTTACAGTCAAACTGAGACTGCTGTTGAAAGACTTTGATATGACATCATCCCAACTCAATATTTTAGTATTAACTTCCTTTAATTCCGCCATGGGCCCTCCGTGGAGGTGCAGACCTCTGCCTGGAGGAGTATCTCCACGAACAGATGTTCAGTTGAAAGAGCTGTTTCTGGTTTACATGGAGAGTCCAAAACCATCAACCACCAACCCTCCCCATGGCGGCGTGTGTGTGTGTGTGTGTGTGTGTGTGTGTGTGTTCTTTGAGGGTGTTTACATTCCTCGATCACTGATCGTGAACTCGGGTTCAATCCCCTCAGTTTAACCAGACACACATTAACACACATGCCACCCAGGACCTCAGGTCATCCTGGAGGTCCAGAACCTGCTGGAGCTGTGGACAGTATGGGAGGGGGGGTGCATAGAGGGTTTTTCAGGGGGAGATGCAGAGAGGATTTCAGACTCAAGCCAACATCTCTGAGTCCCACTACTATGACACAAGGCAGGAAAACAGGGGAAACAGCTATCCTGGCTCTATCCACCAGCAGCTCAAAAGGAGGTCAACAATTAATGCACAGTATTACTTGTTTAATGTACACAAAAAACAAATTTATAAAAGGAATTCACTATTTTATAGATGACTGTGTCTGAGACTACTTCCTGGCCAAGAAACAGTCTGGGACATAATGTTAATACACTTCTGTCTTGAGTGAGTGACAGATGTGTTGAATGTGGATATTACTACATTCGTGCAGAGCCAGGCTAGCCGTTTCCCCCTGTTTCTAGTCTTTATGCTAAGCTAAAGACTGGAAAGCTGCTGGCGGTAGCTTCATATGTACCATACAGACTTAAGAAGGTTATCAATAATTTCAACTAACTGCTGAAATTAAAATCTAATAAACCTTCAAAATGTCACACTTTTCCTTTAAGTAGCTGCTCTCCAGGTGGAAAATCATCTGTCATTTTGAGCCTTACTGTGCTGTTCAGTTCATTAGTAAAACCAACAGTCACTGAGAGGCACAAGCTGTTCATCACAACTCCTGATGGGGATTCTCTGATCTTACAAAAACACTCAGGAATCATTAAAAACTTTTCAAAGATGCCTTCCATCACAGTTCTGTTTTTATGTCGTCTTTGGCTCAAGAACGTTGGCTGTCAGCCCGGTTTCATTTCCATTTAGTCCATTAAACACCTGAAGGCATCCAAGAGCTACAGACTGGCCCTTGACCAAAAGCTGGGCAGCAGACTGTCAGGCCTGACCGACGAAGAACAGGAGGAACATTGAAAGAGGGCAAAAGTGAAGGAAGAAAGAGGAATGAGAGAGTGAAGCTTATGAAGGATAAACGATGAAGACGAGTGAAGTGCAGGAGAGCAGATGTTCAGTTTGGGACGAGCTAAGAGCTGCTCATCGCTCCTGTGTGGAAAAGAAATGTGAAACAGAGACGGAAGTTTACGAGCTAAAGAGACACAGCAGGGCAGTGAGGAGGAGGAGGAGGAGGAGGAGGAGGAGGAGGAGGAGGAGGTCTGATAGCACAACACACAAACAACTTCTGATGTGGTTTCTGCCACACAGCAACATCGTACTGCTGAAAGGGCTCATGGAGCTGGTTTGTCGAACTCATATCATTGCAAAAGAAGAGCATGTGTGCACAAAATATAGATAATCTCACTCTCTCTCACACACACACACACACACACACACACACACACACACACACACACACACACACACACACACACACACACACACACACACACACACACACACACACCAGTCAAACAAATCAGTCAGATATCAAATGACATTCACGACACAGTTCTACACCTCTGCTTCTCTTTGTGCTGCAGTGCTGAGGTATGGCTGTCTCACCACAGAGATCCAAGCATCGCTCATTTTATCCTGCACGCCTGCATTTTGAAGAAATAATCTGTTTTTGGAGTATTGAGCTCACCTGGTTCCAGACTCTGAATCAGAGCTCTGCAGGCAGACTTAAAAAAATGGGATATGATTTTTCCATCATCATCAGAAAAACTGCACTGAAAATGGTGATGAGCAGGTTTACGAGTTTACTTAAAAACTTGATTTACAGACTCCTACAGCAACTCTTAAACTGGCCTTTATTTCTTTGATGGACATGAAAAATAGCCTTGCAAACGCAGCTTCTGTGTCAGAGTCCACAGCCATGCTAGCAGCTGTGTGAGGCGACACACAGCCACAGCAGTGCTTTGAGCTAAATGCTAACATCAGCGTACCATAGTGACAATGCTAACAGTCAGTAGAATGTTTCACCATCTCAGTTTAGCATGTTAGCATGCTAACATTTACTAATCAGCACTGAACACAAAGTACAGCTGAAGCTGAAGGGAATGCATTAGTTCTGTCGTCGTAAACCAAAGTGATATTTTGGCCTGATGGTGGCCTGAGACGAAAAGTCAGGGGATCGAGGCATTCTGGGAGTCTGCGTGGACCCAAGAAGACAAGATAGAAACCTTTCATAACCACCTTTCAAACCCACCGGAGACTCTCAGTGCAGCATTTCTTTAAGAGTTGTGGTTGCATGTGTCATCTGTGTTTTTGCATCAGGGTTCTGCTCGCAAAAAAACTTCAACATCTGTGAGTTTAAGACATTTTTTAAAGACTTTTATAGCTGCAAACCTGTGGGACAGCTGTAGATCTGTCGGCCAAACTGCCACAGAAAAACACCCCGAATCAACACCATTGGCTGGATTCTGCTGTCAGACAAATGACAGTAAACACGAGATGAATAAGTCGCCTCACAGTCAAAGCAAATATTTGACTGTGAGATTATTTATGTTTAATATTTTCTTAAAAACCCAGACTTCTCAGTTCACAAGCACAAAGAGGATCAGTCATGAATTTCTGTCTATCATGTGACTCAAACACACAATCCTGAGATATCTACATCTAATACAGGCCTGCTGAAGAGGTGGGTGATGGTAGAGAGAGAGAGACAGGAAGAGATTCTGGTTGTTGGTTTATACAGAAATGGGTCAGGCCAGTGAAGAAGAGGAGGAGGAGGAGGAGGACGAGGAGGAGGAGGAGGAGGGACAACCAGCTGGGGGGGGTGGGGGTGAGGAGGAGGGAGTGACGGATAGAGAGGCAGGTCCAGACCTCATAAGCTCCACTGGAAAACTCACGGTCATTAATCTGATTAATGTACACCAACGGTTTCCCTGCCGCCCAGCTCCATCGATATGCTTCTACACATCGAGCACGTGGCGGTCTGCAGAGTATTAGTCCATAAGCTGCTCTGCTACAGTACGTCTGCATTCCAGCAGAGTTTGGGAGAGCACGGGGTGCACATCAGGGCCCGGAGGCTTCAAACGTCTATAAACAGAAGCGTTTTGTGATGCTTTTTTGCTCCGGCTGCTGTCCCTGTGCCAACAGCTGGCCTGAGACACAGCTGTGTACCAGAGCGCTGCTGCGTCTCTTTCCGAAATGAGAGACTCTCTGTTTAAGGAAAGAAAATGACAACCATGCTCACAAAGATGATTGCTGCTGGCAAAAATAAACCACATTATGGGTAACTTTGAAAGCCACCATCGTGCTTTGTTTTGATAAACAACTATCTGTCCCCTGAAATGGCAGCTGAGGGACGTCGGGAACTAAAATCTGCCTAAAAAGAGTCTGTAAATGTAAATGTAGTGCTGTGGAATGAATCACTTCTTGGATGAGCTCGGCCACAAGCTGTTTTATTAGCCCCGTTTCCATGTTACAACCCATCGCAGTGTGTGGCTTCGCTGTAGCTGAAGCTTCACTAAAATGCCAACAGGACTGGATTCTCGCTGCCCCTTGGCCCCCGGTGGCGTCAAAAACTGCCAAGTTAGTACAAACATGCTGAGTGAAGAGCGAAGGCTGTAAGAAGTCACAGCCAGCAGCTTTAAATCTTCAAATCCACTGCTAACAGTATACTACTCACAGTAAACAGTGCAGCGCTCAATGAGAGAGTTATTATACGGAGGAACAATACAAAGTGATAGAAAAATGTGCCATCATAAAGCTAAAAAACGGATCATACTGTAACGGCATCCGACAATGTAGAATTTTTGTTTGCACACATTAAGAGACAGATGGTGAAATTACATGGTGAAAATACAGTCAAGCTCTAAAAAATGTCCTGCAGAAACTCAGTTTGTGTGAAGGTGAAAATTAGAGTTTAAAAGTGCAGTTTAAAATACACAAAATTCACCTTCTTGCCAAGAGAAGATCAACATCTCTCTCATGTCTGTACAATAAATATGGAGCTAAAACAGCAGCCAGTTAGCTTAGCTTAGCTTAGCTTAGTTTAGCCTGGAAAGTCAGGAAACAGCTGGCCTGGCTCTGTCCAAAGGTAAAACAAATCTACCTAGAAGAAGGGATAAATGACAGATTTGGTCGTATATCAAGTCATGCATCAAACTGTGAGCCCCACGTCATGTGTCGTACCAAACTGTCAGCAGATGGTATCATTGGATCCCCGATACTCACTCTTTGTGTTTGTTAAACGCATCCTGGCAGACAGATCGACTGCTGAGTCATGGGGGGAGTAATCAAGACTCGAGTCTCCAAACAGAGAATACAGAGATCACTAAAACCTGCTCTGCTTATAATTTCACAGAAGTAAATAAGAACTATAAAGGCCTGAATTTGAAGACTGAATGACTTCACAGTTTGTCCCATCACAAGACACATCGGGGTATGTGGTGAACAGCATTGAACATGTCTGTTCGACCTGCCTTTGTAGAAAACGACACGTCGACGTGCTTGTGAAGCCGGCGTTTGGTAAACTGAGCGTACTGCCAAAGAACAGTTTCACTTTGCTCGCTGTGATGTGGCTGAAGGTTGAAGAGACGGACGTGTTTGACTCGTCTTCACTACGACAACATGAACCCGTCCTACATCTGACTGCTGCTGATTTCCAAACTGGAAAAAACACAGCAGCTCTTCTGGAAACGTCAGATTTTCCCAAACTGTGCGCCAAAATCCGTTTCAGAATAAATGCGAGCTAAGAAATAGCCAGCGCCTCATTTTACTTGTTTAACATCGAGTTTGAATTGCTGTTTGTGACATTTAGAGTTGTAATTTAACTAGAAAATCCTCTTACTTCATTGGTCTGATACCAATCTTATCCAGCTCAATCACATTTCAAAGTATGTTTTCTGACT
The DNA here is from genome assembly GCF_039877785.1 of Chaetodon trifascialis. Lineage (NCBI taxonomy): Eukaryota > Metazoa > Chordata > Actinopteri > Chaetodontiformes > Chaetodontidae > Chaetodon > Chaetodon trifascialis. The sequence continues at coordinate 3,090,275 of NC_092056.1, forward strand.
TCTGAATCTGGCTTTGTGAGGCGAAAAGACGGTAAAACAAGGTGCTGAGAGGAGGATGAGTGGCAGGCAGCTAGTGCAGCACACATCACTGCGTGGAAGTCCCTAAAAACCAAAATGTTGGTTGCAAAACACAAAAAGCAAATCCATGACCCACAAACGCAGCATGTCAAACGTTACGGTGCGGTTATTAGAGGACAGCAGTGCAATAAGCCTGAGCGCACACAGTAAACACAACAGACACAGCACACAAACCACATGTCACAAAACAATGAAGCACATCCCAGAGTGACAGCACAACTTACCTTATCAGAGGTGAAAACACAGACGGACAGATGTCCAAACAGAAGACAGCCTTTGTCTCCTCGGGCCTGAGGGGCAGAAAGGGACAGACGGAGAGGGGACGATCCCTGAAGAGCAGACGTGACAGCGAAGGGAAAACACAGAGAGGTGTGTTAGACAGCGGAGCAGCATGCGGTTAGACCCCCCTGCAGACCTGCAGGCCCGGAGCTGGACCGGCTGCCGTTATATGGCTCGGCGCTGGCTGGAAGGTGGCACATTCTGGGAGTCGTGGTGAAATGCCACACATGGAGCCTGGAGTGGAGGGCTAATGAAACAGGCAGGGACCAGCGGCCCCTGTAACAGGAGGTCAGAGCAGTTAGCTCACACCTCTAAAATTACCTGCCCGGGCGATGAGTTTGGACGGGAGTGTCAGCTTTTAAAGCTGTGATTTTGCGTGAACTGATTTGCTACTAAATTACCAAATTTCTGCCTATTTTCATCTCAGACGATGAGATATTAATGATGACAATGCAAGAAAAGATACACTGTATGGTGAAAAAACATCACGCAGCCTTACTGCGAAGATGAACTTTGGACTGAGGAGCACTTGTTTTTGTAGTGATCCATCATGAGAGACATCATGTAGATTTATGTTCATGTTTATGTTACAGATAACTTAAGTTTGAAGCGTCGAAAGATCCAAATCCGCTGCATATCAGAGCAAATGGGGGAAAACTAAACTCCCAGTTTTGGTGATTTGCAAGCTTTCTTATCAGCTGACACGTTATTTGATCCCCATGAATTAAAAACTCTTCATTCTCATGTTAAAGTCTGCTTACCTTTGCACCTCCCGTTATGATAATCGGATAACTTCTAAATTTGAAACCAGTTTCACTTCTGGATTTTCCAAAGCCAGAGCCGAGAGCCCCACCCTCTTTCCACAAGCAATGAATGCAACGGGTTAGTGATGAACACGGCATCAAATAAAGCGAAACCACAAACAAGCTGCTTCATGACATGAGGTTAGATATTAGAGGACATCAGACACGGGGTAACAGGCGTGGTGCAGAGACAGCGCTGATCCAAGGAAGCCAAAAGCAGAACATCCACAAACTTCATTTGTCATTCGTTTCGATGCTTCATCCCCTGCAGCAATGCATGTTTTTAAAAGATGGAGATTCATTATATGACTAAATCAACCTGCTATAAATAAAGGGTGACTTGTTCTGGCTTCAAAAAGCATGAGATTTTAAATATTTGAATTGAACTTTGGTTGTTCCTGAACTTTCTCCAACATATCCACATGATAATTAGTCATTTCTCATCCCATGAAAGCACATATAATTGTCCCCAAAGTCTCACATTACCGAAACCATTTTTCATTTTCACGAAACAATGCAGCAGCATTTGATCTCTAAGCTGTGAATCGCGTGCCGTCGCAGGTCTTCAGTAACTGAGTCAACATTTCACACTCGCTCTCATGTGGTGATCTCACTCCTGTAACGTGTGACAGGCGAGGACAGAAGACAAAACGAAAGCAGATCACAGAGAGGCAGAGGACAGCAGACCAGAGACGGAAGGAAAAGGACAACTCAGCCTTGTTCCCACACACAGCTGCTTTTCCAGCTCATCTCTGACCATAACCACATCACTGAGGCCACGCCGGGCCAGAACCCCCCCCCCCCCCCCCCCCCCCCCGGCTGGGGCCAGCTTGGCACAATCTGCTGCACGTCGCAGGCAACGCTGCCAAAGATTAACCCAGAACCTGTTTCCCCTGCTGTTCACATTTGACTCCAGCATGACTGCGTTAAGCCTCGCTGTCTAGAAAATGCAACACAGAAATCCCAGGATTCATAATCTGACAACACACAGCTCTGACAAAAGCTTCCCGAGTGCAGGAAAAACACAGCTGAACTGATTCTTCCATCAGCAAATCAATCGCAGACTATTCTGATGAATGACTGACGTCATTTTTCTTTTCACTCAAATCAATTTTCAAGCAAAATTTCCAAACATGTGATGCTTCCTGGTTCTGGTTGCTGGTACGCTGGTTCAGACTGTTGGTCAGACTTTGCCGGTTATTTTTCATGGTTTTCTGATGTTTTATACACCCACTGATTAACCAAGCATAAAAACTATAGACCACATCTTAGAATAGAAGCGATCCTGTCAGACCATTTCTGTAAATACAAACTTCAGATAAAATCAATTTCTAGGTTCACTTTCTTATTTTGCTGATGTTTTTTTATCTTAAAAATAACTTTTATTGCATTTATTCCTCCTGATCTATTTCATGTTTTTATATAAATCAACTTTAGAAAAGGTTTTTTTAAATTATAGTTAGAGTAGCAGTATAGAGATTTCTATGTTTTTACATCATCTTTCAGGTCATTTTAGATGCTCTTCTGATTTAATGTAACTGTAAAATGTCACTTCTGATGCTAAAACTGTGTTGAGGTGATTAAACAATGAAGCAGTGTCCTACTCTTCAGTTTTGTTTTTCTGGTGTCACTTCCCTGAGTTTTACTTTTAAAAAAAGCACAAGCTGATGAGTGAACCAACCAGAGGAGAGCTGACAGACTGGGTGGGAGTTAACGTTCAGCGTTGACATATTTCATGTTTCCATGAAATTCCACTTGCTTGGCAGGATTTGAAGCCTGAAGCTGGGGGAAAGTCTCTGCCTGCCTGCCTGCCTGCCTGCCTGCCTGCCTGCCTGCCTGCCTGCCTGCCCGCCCGCCTGCCCCCCCGCCTGCCCCACCCCTCCATAGATCCCACTGTAATACTGCTGCTTGTCAGGGACTCCTCAACTCGACCACATGGGCCAACAGACGACTGGCTGGTAGCATTTCATATCATCTGTGGGGATTGTGTCCACTCAGCACAAGACATGAAAGCAAATGGGAATTATTCTTTGCCATCCTCAAGTGTGACATTCGCAAGCATTTTGAACTCATTTTTATGGTTTGAGGTCTGTAAATTGCCTGTTTTACCAAAGTAAAAGTCATGAGAAACATTGCTGCTTCAAAACCTACAAATGTTTGCAATGTTCAAAAGAAATGATGTTACCATAATTGTGCAAAACCAAAAACAAGACAAATTCTGGTAAATTTGACCACATCAGAAGGATTTGCAAAGGGCCACGATCAGTGACATTTCACAGTCCTTTTATGAGGAAAAGTGGCAAATACAGTACATCCTTATTTAGCAGTAATGTGCTTTTTGAAACCTTGAGCTTGTATAATTGCATTTCTGTATAATCTTGTGACACTGAAACAGCAAGAGGTAACCTGTCGTGTCAAACTACAACTTAAACACAAAGAATTCTCCTTCAACGCTGCAGCTTTGATCCACTTTTCACAAAACTTGTACCGATGAATGCATTGTTGTGGTTTTCACATACTTTGCTCCAGATATTTTGTCTATCTCTCAAAAGGAGTCATGTGATAAGCCTCCGGGCTTCTTGGATCTATCACCACCTCTGTTGTTACTGTATAATTCCTTTATGGTGTCGTAGTCTGTTATCTTACTCTGTTCAAACTGTTTTCCATTTTCATACAGCTACTTGTGTGCCCTGTGTATGCAAATAAACACACAACACAGAGGTTGACTGCAGGCTACTGTCAGGCTGACAAATGTAGTGACGAGCTGGTGAACAAAACATGTAACAGCTACAGAGACGTTAGAGGACTTGGTGGAGACCCAAACAGAGCCATATGGAGAATATTGGACCTGCACTCATCAGATGGACACAAACAACAACAACAACAGGATGACAGTGTTGCTCAGTCTGGAGCAGCAACCTAAGCTAGCAGCAACATCTTGGAAGCTAGCTAACATAATAAAGTGCTGGTATTAAACATTATTGCTAACACCTGTTTTTCTTCATATGGCAACTCAAAATGTCTCCTGTGAAAGAGCTTGCAGGATTATACAGTTATCATCTGTTTGCTAGATTTGTAAACATACAACTGTTGGCTAATATGTTAGCCTAGCAACTTGATAAGATAATGGCATGTCAGGGCTGTGTATCTGTCGGCTTGTTTTGGGGGTTTTCTGCCCCCTACTGATTAAAAATCTCTTCATATAGCTTTGAAATGTCAGCTAAAGGAGAATTACTCCTGTTAAGTTTTTTTATACTTTATGAGCTGCTGCAACAACACGAGCTAACAGCAGGGTCTTGGTGCTAGCTAACGTTAAGAATTGGTGGGTTTAACCGTTACTGGTTAGCCGTTAATTTATGAATAAGTTCTAGATGTTACCGTAATGAGCCAGTAATGTTATAGTATTATATAAAACAGAAGGTAAAATTAACAAAGATGTCACCAACATGGCAAATCAAATCAAATCAATTTACAAGAATGGGAAAAAGCGTAGGTAATTCCAGCTAGGTGTAAGCTAACGTTAGCTTAGGTGCGACTGCCAACTGTCAGTATTTGGCGGTTTGTGAGGACACAGCTCGGTTTGTCACTGTTAAAAACTACTGAGGGTACACACGCAGTAGTTTAAATACACGTTTAAAACAGGATAACAAGCCGGCAGATGATCAACATGTGCTGGACACAGACAGGTGAGGTTTCTTACCTGTTTCGCTCCGACCTGGAGGAACAAACCAAAACCTAAGTCGTGCTCCTGGTGCTGCGGCCGCCCTCCTCTCACGCTGACAGATTAAAACTCAGATGTGTATCGTCGTTACAAAAAACGCAGCACTTTGTCCTCTTTTAAGCCTTCACAAACTGCGACATCTTCCAAGTTCGCTCCGCCGTCAGCCGTCGGTCCCCCACAGCCATTTATACGATGAGAAGATCCGACCTGAAGCCCTCTGCTCCCCGAGAAACTGACAACAAACCGTCGGGCACCGTCTCTCCTGCTCTCCTCGGTGAAAAAAGTTAAGTTGTACCTCCACAGCGAAACTGAGAAATAAGGTGAAAAGTGTGTTTGTCTCCCTCGGAGGGGAATGGAAACGAGTTTCGGCTGCTAGATAATAAGTGTCTTCCCCCTCCGATGCCTACTGGCGTCTCCGTGTAATCAGATGCTGCTCGCCACAATATCCATTCATCCTATTACAGAGTTTAACCCTTCAGTGTCTGCGGCGCGGCTCTATGCTGCGTTAAGGACCATCGGAAAGAACGCCACTGCTGGATGGAAAAATATCCCCTCACACAAGAATTACAGTAAACAAGCCTGGGGAGTCGACTGAACGCATAAATTACATACGGTTAATTGAACCTCTGAATATGCTACAATTATAGTGGATATTTGAATAGAAATGTATTTCAGTTCACATTATGCTTGTAAGATATATCATCTTGTAAAATATCTGTCTCCCTCTTTCCCACTGCCTCGAAACACAGCATCATTAAAATGATTAATAAAGGTGGATAATTAAACACACATTTATTTGACAAGCCAATTCATCCAATGCTTGTAGGATAAATATAACGAATTGGCTTGTAAATAAATGAAATAATTATATAATCCTCCAAACAAAATATAGTTCAATTTAGTATTGTTAGTAGATATTTAGATATACTTTTATTTTCCCTTTTTCTTTTTTCTTTTTTTCAGTCCTAAAACACGTTTAGATGATGTACTCTACATTCATCACTGCTGGAAACTGCAAACGACAAAGTCACTGAGGAAATCAATGTGCATCACAGGTATACCAGTGTCAAAACTTTTTATTATATTAAAATATATAAATGTTTTGTGATCTGTGTTCACTGACATTTATAATTTACCACCAACACGCAAACAAGTTTCAGCATTATTTGTTATAAAAAAAATATATTAAAAAAATCTTGAGTAAATGTCAAAACATTTAAGTTAGAGTTCTCGAGGTGTACCTGAAGGCACCATTAACCTAGACCCGCTGATAGAACTGGGTTAAGGCTTTAACGTCCCCCCCCACACACACACACACACACACACATACACAGAATGAAAACATGATAGAGGAAATCATCTGAAATGAAACAAAATATATTCATTTGATTTCCAGTTTGATTTCCATACAGTTCTTCATCTGAACACGTTGTAGATTTTCTTGTTTACATGATATGAAGATTTACCAAAGCAATCAGATTTTGCATTTAACAGTAAAAATGAGTTTGCTTTACAAACAGCGCCCTCCTCAGGACACAAGCATAATCACAACAACACTGAACAACTGACCGCTCAATCACTGAACTTTCAGCCACATTTGAAATAACAGGCACCTTCTTCATGTTCAACTCTGACGTCACGTTTCAGCAGGACTGAAGGCTCAACGGACGCTGCCTCATCATCATCATCATCATCAGCGTCGTCGTCACCGCTCCTCCGCTAGCAGCGACCTGAAGGTCTTCAGCTCTCTGATGCTGGTGGAGATCCTGTGGGACATTTCATAAAGAGGCAGTTATGACTGGGAGGGTCAGCCTGATTGGATCGTCTGACAAACTGCCTCTTACTGAAGATCTGCGTACTTCTTCCACCACATTAACCGACCACATGTTTAAAAACACACTCACCTGACAGATATTAAAACCCACTTCAGTCAACAAATGCAACCCTTGCATGTTTTCTCAGAGAGGAGTAGGCACTGAGCGTCTTTGAATACCAAAGTTATTTCACAGACGGTTCAAATTATGACGTGATGGCGACAGAGAGTCTCCCACCTTCCGAAGGCGTTGAGCAGGGAGACGATCTCCTGTCGGCTGAGCTGGAAACTGGGTCGCTGGACGCCGGACGAGGGCAGAGCTTCAATCTGTCGCTCTGAAAACAAAATCTTTAGCGCTGTTCCTAATCCCTGAGTCTGATGAGGAGAGAGAGATCAAAACGAGGCAGCACATCACAATGCAATACAAGCAAGGGTTTGACCGCGTTATTTCACATTTCACACGCTGAACATCCTGAATGTGGATGTTGGAAAAGTGTCCTCGCCTGCAGTTTCCCCCACAGCCGACACTTGAAGCAGCCCACGCAGTCCACGATCCTTGAGATGTTGAGGAAGGCCAGTCTGACGTCCTCCTGACGCAGATGAAGAAGAAGAAGATGACACACACGTCATTTGATGAACGTTAAAACTGGTTTACGAGAAAGGAAACAGAAGCTGGACTCTGGTACTTTAGTCAGTACAAATCAAGCAATGAAGACATAAAACGTCTCTCAACTGCTTGAGGAAGAATCAGTGATATCAATCAGTCAGACAAACTGACCTAGACCTTTAGTCACAACCCTGATTCCACAATCATGTGTTCACAAAGTGGTGAACTTCACTCCATCCTCGCTCATGAATGGCTGAGCCTTTCAATCATGATACTCTCACCTGTTACCAATCAACCTGTTTACCTCTGGAATGTTCCAAACAGGTGTTTTGAGACGAGTCTCATCTTCAGTCGTATGAGCTTGTCAGTCTTGTCCACAGACTGAAGACGTCTTCAGTCTTCAGTCTGACTGAAGACGTCTTCAGTCTGTCATGACTTCTTTCCTACAGTTTACAGGTTTAACAGAGATTTAAATGGCTGCCGACCTTCAGTTTGGCTGCTTCCTTTTCATCCCCGGCAAACAGAGACGTCTCATCAAAGTGCAGTGGGAATGATCTGGAGACACAGAGGGACAGGACACTGTCAACAAACCGCCGGTTCCACAGTAAATACAACAGCAGAACAAGAGACTACATTAATGAGAAGTGAAGACACTTTGATGTCACTGCTCCCATCGCTGTGCGTTATTCAGCAAAGATTTCACAGGAAACTGTAACTTTAGAACTGCCTGCTCTGGTGTCGGACTCAGGACTCAGACTGACCTGGCCAGCTGCAGGATGTGCAGCAGCAGCTCTTTGTGATTCCGGTCCTCCTCAGGTCTGCCTGTGTACAGCTGGAAGGACGGCTGCTGGAAGAACGGCAGGGCTTTGGCCAGCGCCCGCAGCTCGATCAGGTACAGGAAGTAGAGGTTATGGAGCCTCTTGGGCCCCTCGCCAGCCGTCAGCTCCGGATCAAACCGCTGTCTGAACTCCGACACGTTGTGACCCCACTTCTTCTGAAACCAGCTGTCTGAAGGGGTTCACAGAGAGAAGGAAGGTTCAGAGTGAAAACCAGCACAGCTGAGGAAAGGCAGTGCTGATGTACTGGATCAGGACAGGACAGGAGAGGTTTGACACGCTGGGAATAATTTATATTCTGTATACGAATACAGGCCTTCATTAGAGAGAGCTCTTTATTAAGAAGCCTCCCAGTTTTCTGATCAGCTCTCCTTTGACTTGTTATTTTGCTCTTAATGTTTCCTAAAACTACTGTTTGTTCATTCCAGTGAAAATTCTTTCTTTTCACTGGAATGTTTGGATTTTATTGTGAAAAAACTGCAGGAAGCAGATTAAGCAGCATATTAAAAATGAGAAAGCACGTCAAAGTGGGTCTGAATCAACCCATCAGTAAGAGGAGTATTTCTGTTGAAGGGAAAAATTCAGAAGTGGTTTTATTGATGGAAGGAACACAGTCACACTTACACGATCAGATCTGTCCATTATTTTGAAAGGACTTACAAACCTACATACATTCAGTCCGTTTCTGTCTTGCAACTGACTTCACATCTTTGTGCAAGTGTTAGCATGTCTCACCATCCAAGAGGTATCTGGCGCTCAGGTGGACGTTGATGCTGGAATGGAGGCCGGAGATGAGGCGGTAGAAGGCCCTCTTCTCTACACACTGACCTGACAGAGACACAAACACAGAGCTGAACCGAGAGCGAGCGGCGTTTCCTTCTGTCGGCCATCCTCAGGTGAGACGTCAGCTTACCTTCCAGCCAGCTGTAGAAGGTCTTTGCTGTAATGAACAGAGCAGCGTTCACGTTTACAGGCGGGCAGATTAAAGAGAGAGCTCAAACGAAGTGAATGATGCTGCGATGTGTCAGGAAAGAGGCGTTACCTTCACTTCCTGAGCTGCTGGGAATCAATGGACGTCTGACGGTAAACGGTCTGTGAGGGGGAGTAAAGGAAGAGAGGTGAACTGACACCAACACCCGCCCAGTGGTGCAATGGAACTATGTACACTTACTCAAATACTGCACTTGAGTACAAATTTGAAATACTTTACTTGAATATTTCCATGTCATGCAACTGTATACTTCTACTCCACCACATCTCAGAGGCAAACACTGGACTTCTGTCTGAGCTTAACTTAGTGGTTACCTTTCCTCAAGCCCTTCCTGTCCAGTGAAAACCACGTATCTCCGGATTTAGTGATTTTAAATTTCAATGTTTCTGATGAACTGAAGGCTTCAGAAAAATCTCCTTCTCTTCAGCTAAATAAACTCTTTAAATTGCTTCTTGGATCAGCTGAAAATTCATCGTCTCACGGCTGAAAACAGGCTGTTTGTCTTAGCTGTCCAAGTCCTCCAGCCCCATCGTCATGGCCGTGTTAGCATGCTAACACAAAGCGTGTTGCACCTGCAGCCTCACAGAGCTGCAAGCACTCGTTTAACTGTGTGTTACTGTGGAAGCTCTTAGTGCAAAGTGTTTACTTGAAGCAGTTCTCCTCATAGATGCTGTTCCAGATCTGCCAGGCCTCTGGTCCTCGGTAGCCCGTGAAGCGCTCCGGGTTCAGCAGCAGGTCCACATACTGGGAGTCCGGAGACTCCTCGTCTGGGAAACAGGAACATTTCAGTCAGCTGTGAGTCTCTAAGAACGTCTTTCTGACAGCAAAGTGCGATCCGAACAAAGCGTTGACCAACCCAAATACAGCTGACGGACTGAATCTTACCGTCGACCTCGCAGAAGCGCTCGGCCTCGTCGTCGTGTTTGCTCCAGCTGAGCAGGGCCTCTCTGGTCTCCTCGCTGGAAATGAAAGCAGAGGAGTCGCTGAGTGTCCAGAGGTCAAAGGTCACAGAGGAGGTTCTGCACTCACAGCTGAGTCAGAGCTGATTCCAGATAAAACCGCAACGCAGACCTTTAAAGGTGCTGTGACATCACTACGCAGTCTGTAGTGACTCTGCTACACAGGAACTGTGGATGAGCCTGTACCTTTAAAAGTATTCATGGAAAGTACTCTTATTCTGGTACTTGTACCTCTATTTTCTACTACTTTATACTTCTCCACTATTTTACTCATTTATTGTTCTGTTTAATTCTCATGAATTTTGTGAAGCACTTTGTTGCCTTGCTTAGATTGTTATTATACTGTAGGTTAAGATAAGATAAGATAAGATAAGATAAGATAAGATAAGATAAGATAAGATAAGATAAGACCAGCTGCAATATTAAAACGATGATCACAAAGCAGTAATTAGAATCCAATAATAAATAATGAGTACTTTTACTTTTGTTTCTTTAATTATATTTTGATACTTTTGTAGGAGGAGTACTTTTGGCAGAGTATTTCTACACAGTGGTACTGTTACTCTCACTGAAGTATCAGATCTGAGTACTGTGCAGTGGTCGTTTCTGATCAACTCTCACCTTAAAGAGACGTCGACAGCTCCGAGCTGCTTCGCCTGCTCACAGTCAACCAGCTGCTCGTTCACTTCTGCTGAATACTGAACACACACACACACACACACACACACACACACACACACACACACACACACACACACACACACCTCTGCTGAGAGGAAATTAAGCCTATGCAATTAACGTGTGTGTGTGTGTGTGTGTGTGTGCACATCTTTCCCATCATCCCTCAGCTCGTGTTTCAAACCTCTGACGGTTCAGGACTAAGACCCCCACGGGGTCCGGTGGTTTGGGACCCCCTGGCTGGTGGACTCACCTTGCTGTGGGGGGACGATCGGATCCCCTCTGGCACCTCGTTCTGCGAGCAGAGTTTTAGTCAGTCTGACGTGAACAAAGCTGATTGGTTTGCTTACGGCAGGTGAACCAGAGGAGGAACTCACAGGTGAGCAGGGCCTCACGGCGCAGTCCCTCAGACCACAGTGACTGCTGACCGTCCAGAAGGGACACGGCTTATTGAGGTTCACCTGCAGGTGCAGACACAGGAAGTCCTCAGACCGGATAAGGGTTTGACTCACAGAGGCCAGAATCTCGCATCACAGCTTTACCTTGTAGAACCTGAAATAGTCCGACTCCAGAAGCGTCTGCAGTTTGGGGAAAAGCTGCTTGTTGTTGAAGCCGTCGATGGTCTCCACGTCGCAGGCGCAGTCCTCCAGCTCTCCTGCGACCTGCGGCGGAGGGACACACTTAAGCGATGACCATGTGAGCGTTCATCTCAGTGGACAGCTGCTCGCTCAGGACTCAGGAAGTGCTTCTGCTTTCAGATGAATTCAGAGGCTTTACTTGGTGTTTTACATGTTTATATTCACCTTCTTCTCTCATCAAAAGGGTTTTAGTCTGCATCTTTACATTCATCTCTGTGAAAAACTTGCTCCTTCTTCTTCTGCTCCTTCTTCTTCTTATTATTATTATTTATTGCCTCTTGTGTCCAATACACAGAGCTGCCTTAAAATTCTCTGCTGATGTTTGACTTGTTGATTGTTTGAGGACTATATGAGTTGCTATCTTTGTCTGGTCCAGCTGGTTTCTCATTGGAGGATTCCTGCTGTACCAACAGGTGCCTGCTCTTCGCGTTATTTGTTTACAGGTAACACCTGTTAGAGGGACTTTGACGTTTCTAACAGCTTGTGGAGCTCTGAGAGGTGAACGTGTTGAAATAAGTACAGAAAGTCACCTTACAGCAAACCTTCAGGCAGAAATGTCGAACATGTTGAGTAAAAACAGATTCACGATGCGCTCACCTCACAAAAACACCTGCTGCGCGCGGATCCGGACACCTGGAGGAGGAGGAGGAGGAGGAGGAGGAGGAAGAAGAAGACCACCGGCTTCATGACGACCTCTCTGTCTGAAAGCTGTTCGAGCCTCTGTGAGTGTGAGAGCAGCTTCACCTCCTCAGGAACAGCTGCAGCAGCTGGGTGGAGGCGCTGACGCTCCGCTTCCTCATGATCTGCTTCCTGTCAGTTTCAGTCCGCTACGTGCGATACGTGACAGATCGATCCGCGGATCGATCACAGCCTCAGATCCCCTCAGTGAGCTCACCTTAAACAGATGCTTCCCGCAAATCCACAGTTCAGCTTTTTAAAGTGTGTTTCTTCCTGTTTGCTCACAGAAACAATCCGACTGAAACCTTCAGAGAAGTGCAGCCTGCGCTCACCTTTCAGTGACGATGGTAGGCTTGAATTAAACACATCTAAAGGATATACACAAATATATTCTTCATTCAATGTGATATGTACTGTATACATTAAAACAAATCATGTTTCTAAACGGATAAATCTAATTATTTCACGGCAGAATTATGTGAGTAATTATAAAATATGAGAAAATCTACACAAACGTGCCTCAAACCAAACTCAGTGCGATTTTTCTTCTGTTTTAAGATGTTTTAATGTTCAAACGCGCAGTTTAAAGTGGGCCACGTCTCTCTGGGGTGTAATACCAATAATCAGCCACACGGTGGAGCTAAAGGGCAGCACTTCATTAAAGGGACATCCCGCTCAAATCGGACAAATTCAAGTTTTTCTCAGGCTCAAAGTCTCCTGGAGTCCATACATGTGGATAAATATAACCCAGCAACCAAGTTTGCATTGAAAAAAAAATCACATTACATGTTTTTAGTTCTCAGTTTTTTGTTTATTTGCATTTATCAGCTTCATTTAGAAAATAGTTGCATTGGATCTAAGTGTGCAGAGCTTTGCTTTGTCCGTGTCTGATTTATTTAGATTTGAAAGATTATAAGAAATGATGAGAAATGAAGCTGAAACAGTGGAAACCCAAACTGAAATCAGGCTTGGGAGAACATGTAAACTGTACACCCGGTGGGACTTTCTGATCGAGCGCTTCAGTGATCCATCAGGCCTCCTCTGAGGCGGCCTCTGCTCTCTGTGCCAGGCTCCCTTCAGACTTTCACTCACTTACTGACCTTTTCCTCTGGGCTGTTCTGCCTTTTAGGGTTTTCCTGGAAATGGTATAGAACATTGCATCATGTGCTTCCCTTACATGACAGGTTTTGGAGATGCCTGTCAGCGCCCTCTGCTGGAGGGAATTCACTCTGCGGCTGAACGAATGCACGAAGAGCGAGGATAGCTAACAGGAGGGGGAACACAGGCTGCACTGAAACCCTCTGAAAACAACTTTTTACAGAATGTAAAAAAGTCAAAGAGAGATGTGGAATTAATGCAAAACAACCTCAAGGAGGCCATTATTTATATTGTTTTTGATTTATGTACTAAGGGAAGGCAGAACTGACACTGGCGATCTGAGTGTGATTAAGCTCTGACCTGAAATCTGCTGCATTAGACGTCAGAATAAAGTTTAGGCTTTAGCCATACAAATGGATATGTGCATGCAGTGTTTAAGCTCCAGGTGGCTTTTATAAGATTATTAAGATGTCAAAGTGCCTCATACAACTCTCTGATAATGTGCTGAACAGTTCTCAATACTCCTGAAAGCACAGAAGTATCACCAGAATGACACCTTTCAGAGTGTATTACTATTCATATATTATTATATATATATCATATTATTAATGAGTGATTGACACACAGACCACATGTTAATGCTGCTGCTGGAGCTCATTTTACCTGATTTATATACTGTTACTGTACTGGTTATAGTACAGTAAATATATGAAGTATTAGTATACTTTATATACATTTATATACATTGCTGCAGATTAAACCAGCCAACCCTAGATGAAGTAGTTAAATGAGCTCAACCGTAGACATATATACAGCAGTAAAATGCAACATACACATTAATATAGCAGTAATACTAATGCACAAACAGCAGATTTAATAGTAAAACACGGACAGAGAACATTTTACTGCAACATGAGGAAGTATATTTTGTGGATAATACTTGCGTACCGTTATAGCTTATACTTACTTTTGAATGCAGGATGTGTTGTATTAGTACTTGTACTTAAGTAAAAGATCTGAATCCATCTTCCACTGCTGCATCCAAGTGAAGTAACAATGAGGTAAACACATTTTTGGGTGCACAGTCTTTTTTTAACTGTAAAATTATAGTTAGGAAAGAACCTTGTAAGTATAGCTGTGAGATAAATGTAGTGGAGTAAAAAGTAGAATTTTTCTCTCTGAAATGTAACGAAGTAAAAGTATAAGGTGGCACGAAATGGAAGTACTCAGGTAAAAGTAAACCTCATAAGTGGCCTTTCCTGGTTAAACGTTCAGTTTCATCTCGGTTTGAACTTTATGAACTGACGAAACGTTTCTCTTTCTTTCATTTTCTTGCAGTTTTGTCTTTCTCTGTCTCTGTCTCTGTCTCTGTCTCTCTCTCTCCCTCTCTCTCTCTCTCTCTCTCTCTCTCTCTCTCTATTTTGGTGCTTCCTCGCGCTGCCAAGCCCCTGACGTAATGCTCCGCTGTTAATGATTAGCATGTGGAAACGAGCAGCGCGAGCCTCCCTGCGTCAAGGCGTCCAAAACCTAGCCGGAAGTCGACTGCCGCTGCCTTCAAAATAATAGCGTTGGTTTTGTCAAACAGCTGGATATATAGTGACATTATGATTATTTGTGTTTTCATTTTGTTTTGTTCCAACAATGAATAAATGGAAGACTGTGAAAATAAACATTTTGGTAGAGAGATGTGCATAAGCCTGTTCTGATGTTTACAGTTTGTTCTACCTTTAACTTATAATGTGAACATTGACACGACAAAACAGATTATATATACATTATATATGACACCCATTCATCTGAAGGACTTCAGAGTTTTACTTACTGATATTTCACATAGCGTGCTATTTGCAAATGCTTTAATTAGAGTTTCTGTGAGCATGGGGACTGCTTTATGTGACTGAGCTGTAATGCTGAATAACATGTGTGATTTGTTCTCAAGTCTCTCTTGTAAAAGGGATCTTAATGAGATTTCCAGAATGAACCAAGCTTAATTTTAACTATGGAAAGTCCTTTGTAGTGGATAGTTCTCATGTCACAGTTTGATTTAATAGCACAGAAGTGTGTGGCAATAGATAATTGGTATTCAGCTACCACAATCGGTCATAGCTGTCATCACTAGTGATTAAATAAAATACTGAAACATGATCCTCACTGTTAAGCTTGTTTTTATATAATTGGTATTGTGTGTTTTTTTGGATTCTGTGGATTTTGCATTTCTGTTTATTGATAGTTCTGTATTTGCATCTTAATTTGGATTTTATATGTTCTCTCTGGATTTGTCCTCTCTGCAGGACAGTTTCCCTCCTGATAAATAAAGATCTATCTTAATGCATTTTTTCTCAATAATAATGAAATGGAGGACTAGAATATTCCTGGTTATTTGATTATTTAGGTTATGGCCAGTTTTGCTCTGCTACTGTACATAACATTAGTGGGGATTATTCCTTAAAATACCACATTTAAAGAGTTCACGTTGTTGCTCGAAGAAATCCGCAAAAAATAATTCTCAAAATCATCAAGTGAGACAAAGGACATTCTGTCAAACTGTTTGTCTTCCCCGCGCTGCAGGGCCTTACTTTGAAAGGTGAGTAACAGGAAATTAAGCCCTGCCTTCCGTCTAGCTTGACCGTGGAGCTTTAGAGCAGAGCAGCCGAGCAGCCGTCTGCTGGGGAGAGACAGAGGAAAAGTTAGTCAAGATGGCAAATCCCACAGACCCGGAGTGAAGGGGCACCGCTCCCCGAAAAGCTGAGCCTGTCGCCCGTCCTGAGACAAACCCAGCGATGCAAACTGCGCCAGGAGGTAAGAACCGTCCGGCTCGGCACATCCAGCCGTTTCTCTGACGATTCAAATATTCAAACCAAAGTTTCTCAATCTTTTTTTCGTTGTTTTGTCCACTCTCTTATTCGGCTCGGGTGTTTATCCCGAGAAAAAAAACTAACATAACCCTCCTATCAACCAGAACCGGCCTTAATGTTGAATTTACACAGTTTGACCAGTTAGCTAACGCCTTAACGGCAACGGTTAGTGGGACTCCTCAGCCGTTAATGTCAGCCGCTTGGCTAACGGTGTTTCTAACTTTGCTAACGTTAACTGAAGTCACAGCTCCTCCATGGGAAAGTTCTAGAAAGGAAACGGGTCATGGACTCAGACGAGGTTATATTTATTGGTTTTTCTCCGTACAAACGGCTCTCTCTCACACACACATCCGCCGGCGGTCCTTCCCTGTGTGCTGATGAAGCAAAGTGACAGTTTTAGACAGCGGCTAACGCGCAGCCCGGAGTCCGCGCCTAGCTTACTCCTCTCCGCTGCTTCGGCTGAAACTCACCTCTGCAGCCCGGCCCCGCTTTAAAATGCACATCTACAGACTAACCTGTCATTAAAATAACGGAGGGAAGTCGCTGCGAGCGTCCCGACAGCACACAGCCTGCCAGCGGCCGCCGTCAGTAACCCGGCGTCCTTCCTTTTGGAAAATTCCGGGATGCAGCGCCAGTACTACCGACAGCTGTATTTTTAGGAATGGGTGGATACCAAAAGCGAAAATTATTTATTTTTGTCTCGGCGGTGAATGCCACAAGCCTATGCGCATAAGCAACGGCGAGGAGGCGACCTATAAATGCATGTATGACTTTCTGAAGGGTATTTTTTTGTTCCCATTGCAGCAAGTCTGCAGAGCTGAAGCAACAGGGAGGCTGTCGCATATGAGCCGAGGCTGTCCTCTCCGCGCACTGTTAAAGTCATTGAATATGCATGACAGAGAGCCAGAGACGTGCACAAAGGGCCACGCAGAGCATTGTCTTAAATGTGTGCTTGTCCCTCCTCTAACTTCTGACATCCTCCTGCAGGCTTAAGAGGGATTCCCTGAAGAAAAATGCCAATGAGGCTGAAGCTGATGTGACACAGAGTGCTGGAAGACAGCTGACTCATCGAATATCGGTCCCTCCGGGAGCCACTAAGCAGCAGAGAGCAGCTCAGATCACCTCATGCCAAGCTAGTAGACCACCTCTCAGCTCCCCCCCCCCCCACCCAAAGAGCGGAGAGTGTAAGGCGGGAGAAGACGGTGCAGAAACCCCTCCAGGAGGAGTATATCCCACGTCGACTGCGGGCGAAACAGATTCTGGCCTTGCTGTCCAAGATGCCAGCACAGCTAAGAATGGCATCGCAGCGCTCCATCTGAGCCTCCTCAGCTGACTGAGCGCCCCAACAATCAGCTGTAAAGACCACCGTCGTCCTCCATCAGTTTAGCCCAGACCGGCAGGGTAAAGTTTGGGGTTCGGTTGCTCTGAGTGGCTCCGCGCGCCTCACAGCCCGGCCCGGCGCCGCCGCAGTCCGTCAGCCGTCACCCCGCCTCGCAGACCATGATGTTTCGCGATCAGGTGGGCGTGCTAGCCAGCTGGTTTAAGGGGTGGAATGAGTGCGAGCAGACGGTGGCTCTGCTGTCCCTGCTGAAGAGGGTGAGCCGGACCCAGGCCCGCTTCCTGCAGCTGTGTCTGGAGCACTCCCTCGCCGAGTGCACCGAACTGCAGGTCCTGGAGGGAGAAGCCAACAACCCAGGTAGGATGGCCAGCTGCTCCGACATCCACTGAGACATGATGAAGATGCATTTACAGGCACTGACTGAGCAGAGCCCGTCCTAGAATCACCTCATTGTGGTCTCATTTTGAGGGCACTGAACTATGAAGTAATACATTAACACTTCATATCGGCAAATAAACACATAATTTGTACATCTAAGATTTATTTTAGCATGTGTCCCACTGCTGGGAACTGGCAGCAGTAGTTACAGAGGATATTGCAGTTTTTTCCCTGTCGTCAGGCATCACTTCTACACCTCAGTCGTTGAGTTTTTATGATGTTCATTGTTGGTGCGGTAGATAGCGTCACATCCGCAAATCACAGTACTTTTTTCCCTCTTTTTCTCTCCTATTTGAAAATGACATTTAAATTCTTGAAATGTTATGTGTCAACAGCAATGACAACAACCCGTTATTCAGAGCTACAGTACTTCATTGCTAATGATTACTACAGCTTAAAATGTACAATAGTAATAGATAATAACAATAATAATACTCCAGCTGTACACCATCTGTGCCGTCCATGTATGGATTAACCAGCGGTGGAAAAGCTACACAGATCTTTTAGTAGAAGTAGTAATGCCACGGTGAAAAATACTCTGTTACGACTTAAGGTCCTGCGTTCAAAGACGTATTTAAGTAAAACTACAAAGGTATTTTCGATAGTACCAAACGCCAACGCGAGTGAACCCTAGGTACTTCATAGGTACTCTGTTTTGATAATTTGTCACTATAACTGAACTCCGTGGTCTAATCGATAATGTGTTTGTGAGGGAGAGGCGCAGGGACTGAGCCAGTCGCTGCGATACTCGCAGCTCTACCCATTTTACGAGGGTCTGCGCTGTTGACGGTATTGAAAATCACAGCATCGTGATTTCAAAGTAGCGTAATACTGCCCGAGCCTAGACTAGCCGAGCAAGACTGACTTTTTATGGTTCTTTACTTTATACCGTAGAGTCCCCGAGCATTTATTACACCGCCACCCGGAGGAGATCCCGACACACTGCAGAGCAGTCGAGCTGACTGTACCAGCTGCTATAACAGTAAAAAAACGATCAGTATCAGACCCCGCTGTAGTCACTGACCCTGGAACACGCGTACGGCAAAACACACTTCTCCAGGGTCCACACAAGCATTAGAAGACACTTCCTGTCCAAAACATTTGTGCGGATCCATCGAGAGTATAAAAAAGCTGAATCACTGATGTTATGAAACTGCAAATGCTGCATTGAACCGCAGCCAGTCAGTAAGTGATTGTGGAAGGAGGTTGGGGTCACGCTCAGTGTTAGCTCAGCTGGCACTGTGGCCGGCTGGAGACGTCAGTCAGCGTGCCAGCCTATAGCGCTGTAGCCCTCCCTGGGTTGGTATCGCGCCAAGGCACCCGAGGGGGGCTCTTGCTGGGTTTTGTTGCATCAGACTGCAGCGTGGCCATGGAAACAAAAACCCTGGCAACCAACTGGGCTCATGAAAAATAGAAAGTGCTGCTGCGATGGAGAGCAGGCGTCTGTGTGTACCTATGGCAACATCTGCATGCAGCAACACATCTGATTACTGACACTGGGCTGACATAATGGCCCTGCCCTGCAGTGACACTCACACATTACATCGAGTTTCCATGAGGGTTTACAATGGGCAGCGGCTGCGCTTAATGTAGGCCGGGCTTTGTTATTGTTTAATATGAAGCCGGAGACATCAAACGCACACTAGATGAAGTTTCCTCAGTCAACCCCTCCCAGAGTCGGGCCGGTTCGTACTGTCAGAGATCAAAGCAGATTGATGAAGGGGAGGCGGTGGATAGGGGTGATGTCTTCTTACAACTTTTTTTTTCCACATCGTAGAATACTGTCTTGGTGATCCTTGAGTCCCAGTCCTAGTTCACCCTCATATTCTGTGTGAATCTTGGATTTCCAGCCACCAAGACTCTGATTATAGTCCAGGTGGAAATGAACCAAAGGCGGAAATGTGCTGGTGGGTGGAATAACATAATGAAAACTCTGTGAGTTAAAGAATAACCACACTTGTAGCTGCAGTTGGTATTTGGTGATTCACACAACGTACAACTTCACGGGCTGGCTGGCTGTGGATATGGAGGCATTTGTCATGAAGAGATCAAGTTTTCAGGAGGGACAGAGGCCAAATAGTGTCGAGTGGGGGGCTGACAAGAAGACCCGAAATTCACATCACAGTATTTTGAAGCATTTGCCTTAATTCTGATAAAAATTAGTTTTAATTGACCCTGATTTACAAATACTTCATTTAACTGTAGCATCATGGCTTTGTGAAAGTTAAATGTATTGCAGACAGTACAAAGAAATATGAAGGCATTAGCACACATTTATGCAGTAATTTATGTCGTTAGGCCTAAATAATGGAAGCGCTTCCTTCTTCTTGTACACTCTGCACATTCTGTGATCTAATTTCAATGGTTTTGCCTTTTAATACCTAACCAGCTTTACCATAAACGTTGTTTGCTGAGGACAGATTGTTCCCACACAAACATGCACAATCATTTTTCACTTGATTCAGTGTCTTAAACTGAGTTTTGTTCAGCGTTAGAGCTCACATCAGTTCTTCCTTTGAACAGTCGAGAATGGACTGACGCGGTGCCTCTGAACAGGCTGCTGACGGCCTGCTCTGGCCCTGTCATCAGGCCGGGATGTACAGTGTGACGTAACCTTGAGGTTTGCACTCACTGATGACATCTCAGGATTTTCCCGGGATTTTTGGGAAACAACGGTGGCAAAGGCCGGCCAGCACGTCGCATGTGAGGTGCACGCATTTTGTCCACGTACCGTCACCATTAGATGGACGAAAATGTCCATATGGATTTAGCTTTTATACCAAGATGGAACCAGACAATGAAAAACAAAGATTTTGGCCCAGGAATCAACATCAGAAACCTGAAAGTGAAGACAAGAATGATGAAGGAAAAGAGCTTTACAATGTGACATGCGAACGGAGACCAACAGGTGGGTCACATGACATGGAAAATACTGGAAAAAAGTTTTCTATTCAGATATTCGGGTAAAATAAATGAGTTACATATTAGCAGTCAAAATAGGTGAGCTAAGGCAGGAATTGTCTTTAGCAATGAATGATTGAAGCATGTACAGTTTCAAAGCAAACAGTCATTCAAAGAGCTGCTCCATCAGGGGACCACATCAGGATCTGTTCATGGACCGGCAGGTCTAACAGGCAGTTGAATTGTGGTGAAGAAACGCCGCCACACGCCTCAGTCGACCAAGCAGACGGCGGGCGCGGCAGACATTCAAACCTGTTTGTGAAGCGAGGTTTAAAGTGTGTGTATAACACTTAATGTGCAGGGACACACAGACAGCCACATTTCATACATTGTCTGCAGCGGTTCTCCATGTCGAGCTCCAAAACAGCAGATATGTTGAGTCCAGCGTGTGATTGGACAAGAGGTCCCGTCTGTCGGACAATACTTCTCTTTTCCCATTGGCTGCTCATGACGTGAGCTGTGACTGTAATGTAGCTGTGAGCGGCTCGTGAAGTCCGTCCATCTGTGGTAACTGAATGCTCTCTGCTGCTTTCAGGCTCTGTGTGTCTTTAGCGTTGGTCTCTTGGTCCAGAGCTGCTGTCACTGTGCGACTGAAGTGTGGCCACGCTGGACTCCAGGGAGTTTACTGACCTCCGAAATCCATCGTTGTCGAACGCGGAAAACAGCCTTAGGTCTTTGGCTTTATACTCACCGATGCATCTTGTCTTCTGTGTCGGACTGTAATGGCGAAGCATGTCTCCAGATGCTTCTTTCAGGCTCCTTTGGCCTGACCGATTTCTGGGTGGCGATGTGTCAAATGGCATCTCTTGTTCGATGTGTTTCCTGTGTCGTAGTTGATGTAGAAAATAACCATGTAACGTCACTGTAGATAGCGCCACAGTCCCACAATGGGCATATTTCTACTGCGACATCGTGAGATTATATATATATCGTTACATCCCTATGTTATTTTTATATCTGTCGAGTGCCGGCGCTCAACAAGTAGGCAACTGAGTTTTGATATCCAGTCCTGTTTGCCTGTTTGTAATTTAAGATAACCTAGCTTTCAGTAGTTCATTGGTTACTGATAAAAGGCGCCATGGTTTTGCCATTTCTGTCAACAAAGATGGCGGCCAACGACATAAAGAAAACCCTGTGCTTTGGTCTGATTCATTCAGGTAACATCGTAACGCACCTGGATTTCCTTTCAGTTTTTCCATTTGTTGGGCACATCTGACATCCAAATGCAGTTACGGAGTAAACAACACGGTGCAGTGGTGTCGGTGTCGAATGTGCAAAACAGTCAAGAAACTGCTCTGTTAGTAGTGAAAAAATATTTTCACTGTTGTCTGGTCCTGTGTACTTCCAGTAATTGAGGTTATGTTGTTCATATAAATGTAGTCATACAGTCCAGCTGTTTTGGCTTAACTTTGTGCTGCTTTGCTTCTTCCTCATGCTGCTCTTCCTCCAGACGTGGTCACATCAGTCCGGTAACGAGCTATGTTTCTTAAAGCTTGTTAAACTAAAATACTCTTAATCTGGCTGTAAATACACAGTTCTACTCAGCTGTGTACTCTGATGATTAGATTACACAGTAATGGTAAAAACCTCTGTTTGGTATAGACACTTTGTATGTGAGAGTGTTTTTATTTTTTCTCGTGCACAGAAGTGCTTTCACGAGCACAAAGCGCTGCTGAATATCTGTTGTTTCAGCACACGTCAGCTCCATGTACACATTCTGTGCAACAAGCTGTCTCAACAGTCGCTCTGTAGGAGAGGAGCTTCCACCCTCTGTACCTCCAGATTAAACTTTGGGTCACGCCCTCGAGTTTCCTCCCACCTGTGTCAGCTTGTGGTCGCCTCCTGTCTGCCGGTTCAGCTGAGTAAGGAGGATTCAGCAGGCCGTTTGAGCGCCGTAGACTTACAGTAACGTCAGGACACATGGAACTGAAAAGAGGGAGATGGAGAAGGCCGTCTGTTACGTGATCCCTCTGGTATGTTGTGGTAGCTTGTTTGAGTGCTTATGTGTCAGAGTACGGCAGAAATCTTGAGTCTGTTGTTTTACTGGGCCAATACCGAAGTATTTCCCATTCTGAAATTATTCCTTATCTCAGCTAGACGAGGAGCACGTAAACTGTAAGAAATAGCATTTTAGTTTATGTGCGTTTGTTACTGTAAATGCTTTGTCAGTCTTTCTTGGTACGAAATGGTTTGTTTGTCTCTTAATCATTTAATGAGTTTGTTTCGTAGGGTTTTTTTTTTGACAATAGCAATAAAACACAGAATGCTGTGATCAGCTTTAGATAATACTGGCAACGTAAGTCTGAAAAAAGCTGTTTCAAAATCCGTGTGAGGGAAACCTTTCAGTGTCTGCTTAGTGCCGTCACATCAGGAACAAAAGCACAGGTTTAAAGAGTTTAAAGAGAACAGGTTTGTTAGTTTCCTGAATGATGAGTAACGAGAGCAGTCCGACTTGGTGCTGGTGCAGAAACGAAACCCGCAGGCTGTTAAAGGGTTAACGTGCAGCTGGAAGTCTGGGGCTGAGTGGAAAAGCGCAACTATTTGGAAAGCGGTGTACAAATGAATGGAATCCTCAGTGACCTACTTCTGCGAGCGGCTCAGAGGCCGCCTTGTTGTGGGACTCGGCGAGTGATGCGACTTGATTTGGGACTTGAGATGCAGTCCAAGTCAGCGGGGTCACTATCTGCCTGACAGAGGGGCAGCGTTCAGGGTTCTTCTGACTGTTTGGCTGTTCATGAAGAGTTCAGGATCACGGTCTGAACAGCCCAGCACAGATGTGCAAATGCAGCGTTGAGTTTTCAGTTCAGACCTAAGTCAATGAGGGAGACGCCATCACAATAATCCCTGACAGATTTGACTGTTTTTGATGGGAGAAACCGCAGAGTGAACGTTTAAATCCTGGTTTTCTTCTCTTTGACTGGAGTAATCTGTGGCCCGCAGCGTTTCACTCGTAGTTATTAAGGACAGTAACTTCCTGTTTTTCCTACCCCCTCAAGGAGAACAAAACTTCTTCTGAGACAATCCCAAGAGGGACAATATCGGATCAAGTTGAGGAGACATGAATAGCGAGCAGAGCGCTGCACGGTCTAAGAGACGACACACACTCACACACACACACACGCACGCACGCACGCAGAGCGTGCAGGGTTAGTATAAGGGGTGGTGTTAGGACAGGACAGTGGGCCTGGTGTTCTGAATGACTAACTTCATGTTCGTGTGGTGTGCCGTACTGCTGACCTGGCCTGCACGGCTGTTTGAGCTGGGAGGAGGCAGACAGGGACTCGATATGTACGAGCAGCTGTGCTGAAGAACTGAGGCCACAGAGACAGAGTCTGTGTTTGAAATGAGTGGCAGCAGGCACTGTCATTCACTCACAATTCATCCATTTCACTCTTGTCATTGGGAAATTTGGCCTCCATCTTTGTTGCTTGAATGGTTCGTGTTGTGGTTGTCCAGAAATCATGTGTGATTGAAAGAGTGGGAAGTCCAGAAAGTCCATGTGCTGCACAGTGCAGCTCCTAAAATCAACAGTCATGGCATATAAAGCAGCTGTGTACGGGTGTGTGTTGATGAACACACTGCCAAGTTAAATCTCTAACAGTAGAAAGATCTGCCAGACTTCAGATACTTAGGACATCAAACATGAAGTTATACAGACAGGTGGGTGACTCACTGAGTGGACAGTTGAGGCGATTGTCTTCCTGTGTCATCAGTGGATCATCAGGACCCACATGGGGTCACATCCAGGTCTTCCTTTAGAGGACGCGTCGTCGTTTTGGACCCTAAGCTGGTGGGAGACATTGACATTAATGCAGCTTACTGACGTACATCCTTACATCCTATAGTTGGTGCTGTATCATGATAGAGCACATTTTCTGTCAGTCCAGTGACTAAATAGTTGATCTAGAATGACCACATGGAAAGGCCTATTCGTTATTACATTTTGATTTATAAACTTTGTGTTGTTTGAGTTTAATTTGCATTTTTGTGGTCCGTGTCACACTGTCCATAGACAGAGGTAGCCCCTCTTTTAGGTACCAGCTCCCGGTTTTGTCTTGGCTCGTCGGAGTCCTTCTTCTGTGTGGACTTCCCTCATTCTGTCTCATGTTAACTGTCCTCCATCGTCGTTTTTGTTCCCTTCATGCAAATTTCCCGTACGCAGATGATGATGTGACACGCACGCAGTCAAATAAATGATAGAGCATAATATGAATTGATTTTTTTTTCTGTTATGTGATATATATCGCCATATTGCACACAGTTCTACTGGTGTTTGGTCCGTTTGCTCTCACACCACCAATGAACTGCTCCAGGGTTGGACTGGAAGCGAGCTGGGACGTGCTTTGTCCAAGTGCGACTGCTGCGTTCACATAAGCCCAAACCAACAGATCTTTGAGCGGCGACGCTCCCGCTTGTGTGTGAACAGACCTTTAGCTATATTTACATACATATCATAGGCTCCTGACTTTTTTTTAGGAGACGAAGGAGAATCGGTGAATGCTATTTTAAGACCTTTTTACTACTCAATTGGACTTTTTGTGGAAAAATTCAACACATTATAAAGATTATTCTTATTCCTGCGATTATTATTTTATTACTCCTCGTCCATGTTGATATTAATGCTCATAAAACTTTTCATAACAGCAGTATTTATTAAATACACTGTCACTGTCTCCACATCAGATGTACTGTCTGTATACAGTTTGTGAGTGACAACAGAGTGAGCTGGAAACAGCGAGAGAGACGAGTTTCTGACAGCAGAACCTGAAGGCTCCGTCTTTTTTTGGTATCAGGAAATGATTTGCCAAACATGTAAATGGAAAAACACTTTTCTTTACACCTGGAAGCACCAAATCCACAGAAGTGCCAGGATTATACAGGGGCTGTGAGCGGGGGGTAACTTCAGTGGAGAATTTGAATTTGAAAGGCTGTTTGAATCTAGGTCAGAATATGACTTCCAGCAAAATAATGACTTTTCACAGGAGCTGCCGGCACTAGCTCTGCGTCTGCTATAGAGAGAGAGAGAGGAAGCTTACTTCTGCATTTGTCTGTGTGTAAGATGACTGACATGGAGGGAAAGTATGCGTTGTATAATGGCTAGTATTACTCAGTGAATTCCTGCTGCACTCTCTGCCTAAACTAGGTCTGATGAAAACCTGGACTGGAAATCAGCATTCCCGGCCGAGGCGGTAAACGGTTCCGGCGTTGGGGATACTGTCTAGGAATGTGGGCACGTCGGAGCGCACTTGAGTCGAGCGCTCGGCGAGAGTTGGACGGGGGCTTTTCCAGCGTGGGGGGAAAAAGACACAGTGGAAAAGGAAAACTGATTCCACCTTCAGTGGAGCTAAGGTCTCCTGAGTACACCGCGGTATGGAGGAGGGGAGGGCGAGAGGAGCAGGAGGGACGGGTGGGGCGAAGAAGGGAAAAAATAAAGGCTCAGAGAATACTGGTGCCATTTACAGCTGAAACTCATTCACCGCTCTCTCCGCCAAGTCTAACTTAGAGTTAACAGTTATCCTGGTCAGGACCTGTTAAAACAAGGTTAAGCTTGTAAATGTTTAGACCCCATGTCTACCTGTGAGGGGGAGGGTGATAGGTGTCAGTCAGCGTAACGTGTAACATGATCGGTACTGATTTAACACTTAACGAAGGCTTCGTGATTTTAAAAACACCAGCATCACCCTTAAACTTCAGTCCAATGTTGTTGATCTACTCTTGCCAAGGAAGTGTCTATAAATATCGTCCCCCATAGAGATAAAAGTTTAAAGTGGAAGTGATCTAATCTGTTTTTTCACACACACATATGAGCTTTTATTTGTCAACATCCATTCTGTCAAAGAGCGAGACGGAGAGAGAGAAAAGTCTCGTCTCTGTCCAAACTATTTCATCGCACCCACGCATGAGCAAACAGTTTATTTCTGGAAGTTGACGGCGTGTTCTGTGAACTCGTACTGAACCTCAGGAATGGGGACAGACAACCTGCCAAAACGACCAGAGGGGAAAACGAAATAAAGCTCGTCTTTTCCCTCTGCCTCTACAGCAGAGGCCTCTTTACTTCTCTGTTCCCGTTTCCAGGTGTGTGTGTGCGAGTGTGAGTGAAAACAAGAGGATGGACAGAGGCCGGGGATTAGGACGAGCTGCCAAATGGACTCCATGCTGATGGAAGCCACTAGAAGCCTCAGACATGTCAGGCTCTTGATATTATCTGTGAGAGAAGCGGACGAGGCATCGCAGATAGCAGGGATTATGCAATCAAGCGCCTCATAAATCCTGGAGGTTTAGTTTCTCAGTGAACCCTTCTGTGCTTTTTTCTAACTTTGATCCGAGCTTTGCTTTCCCCAGCAAGCTGGATTACTGCACCATGTGTGTATCTGTTTATGTTTACACACTGTCATCGGTTACAGTTGAGTCTGCAGGAGGACGTGTTTCAGAGACAGAACACACGCTGAAACATACTCAGATGGTGGATTATCAGGTTTTTTCTGGTACACAAAGTGAACAGTTTGTCACATACTGTGGATTTGGATCTGAATGTTTTTAGTACAGCAGGGTAAAAAAAGGCAAAATTAGCTATAACATTTGTGAACGTTCACTGTTTAAATAGAAAACAGAAGTAACGTGTCAGCATTATGTTAGAGCAGAAATCAGCCGCTCTGATTTGACCATGGATGCTGGTTGTTGGTTTGGGCCAGTCTCAATCTTCACGAGAGGCTGGTTGAACATCATGGGGGAAAGACTGGACTAGTCCCTCTGTCTGTTTTAATCTCCCACAGGTAGAAGACACGTACTGTGATGCGATCTCAAATGAATCGCAGGTTTTCTGATGCTATTTCCACAGACATAATGTTGCTTGACTTAGGGCTGCTTGATTATGACAGATATCATAATCATGTTTATTTTTGGTCACGATTGTTTAACATGGTTGCTCATTGACTTTGGAAACATCATGCCTTTATTGATCTTTTAAAAAAGCGTAAACGTTGTATTTCCTTCAACTTTAAGTACAAATCAACTGAAAAACAAATGCAATAAATGTCTTGTGATATTAGTATGATATATAATAGTTAAAAATAGCTCATAGGATGCATAAAATGAAGTAAAACAACATTTTAAGTGCAGCAGTGCATAAGTTCAGAGGCAAAGCACAAAAGTCATAGCTAGTTAAATGCTAAAGTGGAGAGATTCGGTTTTAGGTTGAATTCTGTATTTAAAATATTAAGCTATTTCCCTGAAATCTGTAGGCCGTGTATGCCAGAGCTTCTGGCCGTCATTGACAAAGGCTGCATTCCTGAATTTCTCTCGGCTGTTGCTGAGAGTAAACCAGCAGCAGATGATCGCAGTGTTCCTGAACAGTGAACAAGGGAGTTTGCGATGTAGCCTGGTCCTATTCAGAGTGTTACAGAAAGCAAGTGCAGAGCAGCTAAAACTGGACTAATGCACTCTCTCCTCTGGGTGTCAAATGAGTCCCTCCGTGTTTTTTCCCCTCATGAGACCAGTAAATGGTGCGTTACAGTGATTCAAATCAGATTTTCAGCACATCTGATTTATAAATGGTCGTAATTCAGCTGCATCCTCTGTTAGTAACGAGAAATCTTATAGATGATTCACGTATATCTGGTGTGTCTGTGTGTGAACGAGAGGGTGAGAACAGGTGAGGGATACCAGTCTGTCTCAGAGATGACCAGTCCGTCTCGTCCTGACCAGACCAGACATACATGCGTATAATGTTTCCCCATATAGCCCCCCCAGAGCCCAGCCCTTCCCCATCCCCACCCCGCTCTCAGGCAGCTGGCTGTGCTATACAGTGCACTTCTTGTGTAAGGAGGCTGTTCAGCTCGGAAGCCATCCAGTCCCAACTGCACAGACAAGGCAGCATATGAAATAACATAAGTGTGACTCAGACCAGGGAGGATGCTGGCCCCTACACTGTACACTGTCACCCAGAAATGTGTCTAATAATCAGCAGCTGTGCTCAGTGATCTCTAACAGTATCAGTCATAACTGAACACATTTATCTCTGTAAAGGTAGAATCCAAGGCTCAGCTGCTGTCAACTAGATTTTACAGGTGTACCTAATAAAGTGGCCACTGAGTGTATTTCGCTGTCGACTAACAACATACATCTGTGATGAGCCAATAGCAGCAGGTGATAAAAGTCTCCCAGTGCATCTGCAAAGGAGGCACGTTTAAGCCTCTGACCTCAGCTGCTCGTCTTATTCATAAAACACGCTCGACGAGGCTCAGGACATCTTGACGTGAGAGGGGCTGCTGTCATGCAGACACACCGAGCCAAAACCTTAAAGTGAGACTCTGCCAGTGTCAGCTGCGTCCCCCTGTCTTTACATGAATGGACGATGACAGCGGAGACACGGCGAGGCGCCGCCGACCACGTTCGTTTACTCCCGATTGGTCGACACACCGTTGGCTGTGGCAGGCCAAGTGACATTAGCAGAGCCGGCCAGTGAGAGAGCCCCATGCCAACGGTTGTCGTGGTGGCCATTCAACAGGAGTGTTTGAGTCCCCGGTTGGTGGAAATGACCTCATCCAAACCAGAGTCCTCCAGGATGCTGTGTCCACGGTCTGCTTCCAGACTCACCAAGGTGCTCGCTTCCAGACCAGGTGTCTGTGCAGGACTCAGTCACTCTTCACAGAAAGAAGTGCTATGAACTGAATGCAGAGGGAAACAAACAAGAATACAGGATTCATCCTTATCAATAGTGATATTTTAGTATTAATTAATCCAGTAATAACAGTAACGAACGTTGAAGCAGGCTAAGCCTGTTGCTGGCAGACGTTCTTTTCAAACTCCTGCTTTGCACACGTTACGGTGGTTAAGTGGTTTTTGGTGAGTGTGTGACGGGTCCGTTCCCTGAGTGTTTCACTCGAAAGTTACCGGTTACAAACTTTGATCATAGATTTCATTTCACCTCAGTACCTAAATCTATAAATGAAACAGTTTTGAAAAGCAGTATTTCCACATTATCAAAGATAAATACCTGGTTTGCAGATTACCTGAACTCTCTAGTAGAGCAGAGCTCTCATCGCCTCAGGCTGTTGTGTTTTTCTGAATGGGCCTCTGTGTGTGTTTGTGTGTGTGTGTGTGTGTGTCTGTGTGTGTGTGTGTGAGCGTGCGCACACACGCCGAATCTACTCACATGATGTTACACCCGGATGCTGACGCTATATCCCTCAGGCTGTCAGCCGAGCATGCTGGGTAAACACGTCTGTCGCTCACTCGCTGACCCACACTCCACATTCCACATGACACTCAAATATACATCACAAGCTGCAGCGAAATGCACACACTTTATTGCATCAATGGCCACTGCACACAAACACACACGCACTGGAGGAGTGACCAGTGTAGCTTGAAAAACTGGACCCCGGTGGGTAGACATACTGACACGGTCTGACCAGTTAGTTACGTGTAACTGCTGCAGGCTGAGCCGCAGAGCTGCAGTTCTGCTCACAGGAATCGAATCTATTCATGAGCTAAACGTTTGTAACGTTGTTTGTTTGATACAGTATTCAGCACATATAGAATAACTTGTTTATAGGCCCCAAATGTTAAGCTCTGTCCTT
The DNA here is from genome assembly GCF_039877785.1 of Chaetodon trifascialis. Classification (NCBI taxonomy): domain Eukaryota; kingdom Metazoa; phylum Chordata; class Actinopteri; order Chaetodontiformes; family Chaetodontidae; genus Chaetodon; species Chaetodon trifascialis. The sequence goes on from NC_092056.1 coordinate 3,120,628, forward strand.
AATTCCTGTCATGTTGGGAAAGCCAGTGAAATAGCATTTACACCCTCATCAGCTTGTCTGATGAAGAGTATCTGTACAGTATGCAGCTTTTCACAGCTGAAGTGTTGTTACAGGGAGGAACGTTATTATATCACAAGTTTGAATCTGATGACTGGTTTGTAACCGCAGTGTGACAGCATGTGTTGTTTCCATGTTATTTGGCATAAAGGCTGGGACAGTGCTGTCAGAGGCCTGTGTGTGTGCAGGTAGACTAAAACTTTCACTTTCTTTCAAACATCTGTTTTGTTGGCTTGTTTTTGTTGTTTTTTGGAAGACCACAGCACTAAAGCAGTTTACAAAGAGACATCCCCGTTAAACTCACAAATGTACCAGAAGCGATTACACAAACCACGCCGTCAGTGCACTGCTGTGTGTGTGTGTGCACACACATTTTTCTCCTTGTGTGTGTGTGTGTGTGTGTGTGTGTGTGTGTGTTCTCCTGCTTCCCAGCAGGTACGGAAATAAACCTTTCTTCCACAAAGGAAAATAATTATCATTCTTGTACAAGGAAGGAAGGGGGGCTCTTAGCCGAGCAAGAGACAGACGAGAAATAGAGGCAGGGAGAGCGGCTGATGGGCCCCTGACTGCCATTTCCTTAAATAGAGTTGTGGGCTTCTCCGGTCCAGCCCTGGCAGAGCGGAGGCTCACATTCCCGGCATAGCTGCAACTGCCACATTCAGAGCCTCCCCAACACTGGAGCACTACATACGCTTCCACAGGTAGACTGCAAATCTTTTGCCCTGCTCTCAGCCCCCACATGGCTTCCTCCAGACCCCCAACCACCAGTTACCGCAACAGGGGAGAAGAGGGGATGTGGATGAAAGACCTGAGAGGAAGTGGGAAGGGATGGGGGTTGGAGGAAAGGACAGCAAAGAATTGTTCTCCATTCATACAGCAGCCGTGTCCTTCTGCTAGGAATCCTCCCCCACCGCTGGGAAAAAGATGAGACAATAAAACACTATCATCTGGCCCCTTCACTCACCCAAAACTCACAAATTAAGGATTTGTCTAGTGGCCTGAAACAAGTAGCCGTACAGGATAGAAAGAAGAAATATTTACCACAGGAGCCCCTTCGGTTTTATTTATGGTGACATTAAATCCAAACTCGAGTTATGATATTTGACCTTTATCATTGTAGAAAAAAATAGTCCCTGATATTCATCTTTTTAGGGCAGAGGGGAACTCTACCCGTGAACAAGTGTGAGTTCTCTCCTCGCTCTGTTTGACAAAAGACTTTATACAGCACATAATTATATATAATATCTGTTTTTGACAAGAGACAAGGAGTTTTTACTTGTTTACCTTTATCGTTTACTGCTGCTGTTGTCGGGTGGTGTCCAGGTGAAGTGCTGAGGGTGCACGGTTTCTTGAAAATCCCCAAAAAGCTGTGGATTTGACAAAGCGAAGGCGGTTTAAACAGTTTAAAACAGTCAATGGTTTGGAACATATATGATTTCCTTAAAGGACAGAGTCATCAGTATGCTTCGCGTCTGTCGGCCAAAGGCAGAGCACTGTGGAGGCAGAGGAGAAACCCTGTAATGGAGATTTGTGTTGATGCAGCAGCAGTTTGAGAGGAATGACGCCACCTGACTTTGGCAGACTTGGTTTGAATGAGGCTCAGATGAAGCTGGATGCTGGCGTGCACAGTAGCCATGATGATGCTTTTCCTTTTCCTGTGGAAGGGAGACATGTACGCTGGCAAACATGTCCGACTCATGGTCAGGCAGGTGCTTCCCACTTTGGAAGTCTAAGCACACACACACACACACACAGTCACACACATCTTGGCCACTGTTTAAAACATTACACAGTATAAATAAATAAGCACCCAGGCGGAAAAGACCTACTTTACACCTACTGTACACGACACTGCAGCAGACACGCACACACAGCCTCACACGCGATGTGAAAAGCAGATGAGAGATGTGCTTTATATAATGCTCTATAAATTGACCAGGTGTCCTGGCTGTAATGATGCAAGGCTGCTATGAAAAGGTGTTCCTCTTCCTGTTCTATTAAGGGCCACAGGAATCTCAGTCTGTCTCTGTCTGTTTGTTGAAGCTCTCTGGAGACTCTGACTGATCTTTCACTGATTTCATTCAGCAAAAGTCCCCCCTGTGATCTGAACGCCGGACGGCCATGCTCCTCTTTACGTCACTGTTTCCTGTGGAAATGAGAAAATGCTCTAGTTTCCACAGTTCATCTGTTCAAAGTTGTCCTCTGTTAGAAATTCGAAGACATTATCTATTATAAAAGACATGGCAAACGACTTTTGACTTTTGAATGACTTAATTTCCGTCAGGGTCCTCTGGAGTGTTAGCTCCAGTGTGTAGCCTATAGTATTTTCTAGAGTGTGGCCTGGTTTCCATTATGAGAGAGGAGTGATGTGGCAGGAAAGCTTGGACTGGCCAGCTGGGTTTGGACGATGACCAGTAAAAACGGCTCATATTGTCAGTCGAGTCATACGATGTTTCAAAGTTGTGCCGCTGTACACAGAGAGACACAGAAAAACAAGATGGCAGGCTACAAACCTTTACAAAGATCGTCTTGTCTCGCAGTCACCAAACCGTGAACCTAGCTGTGATGGAGGCAGAGAGGGTTGATGGAAACAGGGCAGGGTGAAGCAGAGCAGCTCGATGAGTGCTCTGTTTGTCCCTCTGAGCTCGCTGCTCCAGTGCTGAAACCAGCAAAGTCTTCAGTGTGATCGGCCCTCAGCTGACGGCGCTGTCTGCAGCTCTGAGTCCATTGAGCTTATGTCACTGAAGAATGATCAGGATGCACACTTTTTTTGATTGTGTGCTCATATTTTCATATCACAGACACTGATCAAAGGCACTGAAAGATGTGTGAATATATCTGCCCAGTAAAACTTAGTCCAACAGTGACATCCTGTCATGTCGAATTTAGTGTAATGATTGATGTCACTATGGCACCAAAGTGAAGAGACTACTCATAAATCACAGGCAGAACACACATATGAAACCAGGTTTAACTTTTAGCTGAGGTTTAAGAAATCAGCTGACTGGCGAGAATGTGTAACCAGGTTACTGTCAGTCGGTGCATACACTGCATGCTAACATGAAACATGAGTGAGGTTTGTCTAAAACAGACTGTTGTGCGCATATTCAGATCAGAGCAGCATGAATGCAGCAGAGTCAGTCAGTAAATCACCTGCTGACTGCTCTCCTGACAGCTCCACTGTCTGTTTCCTCTCACTCAGCTCCACCTGTCTGACATGATGACTGACACACCGCATAGATTCCCTCTCTCTGCTCTCCTCTTCCTCAGCTTCACAGCTCTCGTGTAGGTTTACTTGTCCTAATATTGACTCGAGAAGCTGAAGCTGACCCTAAAGGAATAATCTATGTCAACACTGCGTAAAGGCTGGTACGCTGTAACCACACATGCCAGCCTTTCACTGGTATGGAGGCTGACATGAGCATGAATGTGTCACTTCCTTTTGGAAAGGCATTCTGGGAAAGAGCGAAACTTTACTAAGAGATTTTTTTTAAACTAGACAGGACAGGGGCGAACAGCGCTCCTCCTCCCCCTCCTCTTCCCTCCTCATTCAGTTATGTGTCAGTAGGTCAGGCTGAGGCCAAGGTCAGGCTGATCCCACAGCACTGCCTCAGTCTCTTTCCCCTCTTTTCTCTCTTTCTGTTTCTCTTTCGTCCTCTTCCTTTTTTCCTCTCTTGGCTGTTTGTTTTCTTCCCTCTTGTCTATTGCATGTGTGATTGTCCCATCTTGTTTATTTTGCAGTCTTCCCTCTCCTCTCTCTCTCTTTTTCCCCCCTCTAGTTGAAACCTGTTGACACCAGTGAACTCTTCAGTCTGTGTCTTGTATCCACCCCCTTCCATTCCCTCCCCACCTCCCCTTACGTCCAGGGCCCCAAAGCTTGTGTTAGGGCCTGTGGGAGCCTGCCAGCACTTCTTGTCAGGACATGGACTCCCCCCCCCCCCCCCTGGGTGGGGCGATGCAGCATATAACATTAGATCATATATTTTGTGCACCACACCTCTTTCACTACTCTCTCGTGCAGCTCCAGCTCCTCTCTTTCTCGTTCTTTTCTTTTGTTCTTTGCTTTCTTTCTCTCTCATACAGTTAATTCCCTTTTTGCTGTTTCTTTCTGAATCTTTAATCCTGACTTGTTCTTTATATCCTTTAGTCTCTTTGAGCTTGTTTGTCTTAATTTAGTTTTCCAGATTTCTTTGACTTTCTTTTCACTTCATTCAGTCTTTTCAGTTTTTGTCATTTCGGCACACCATGTGCTTTGTTTTTTCTGACTTTTGTTCTCTTCGTTTTCTTCCTTATTCACACCTCCTCTTTTTATTTTTGGTTTCTTTCAGTCTCTTACTTCGTTGAAGATACTCCTTGAAATGTGCCAGTACAGTATGTGCATGTCAGCCAGTAGGAAAACTGATCCAATAAAAAGAGCAACTTCCCTCTGTGTCTCAGTGTTAGCACCTCATTGTAGTCCAGTTGTCCCGCCCTGAGCCAGGCCGCCGATGCCTGGGGATGAAGTGTTCGGGTGGGACTTGGTGTTGAGTCAAGACTGGTTGCAGTAACAGATGTTTTTTGGTAGATAGATAAATAAAGTAGAGTAGCAATAAATGTTAGCAGACTTCCTCAGATGTTTGTCCTGCTGAACGTTCAGTAGGGGAGCGTGACATTTTTACATTATTCTAACGTGTTTGCAGTCATTCTGCATTCTGTTAAGATCACTAAGACAAAACAACACGTCGCACAGAACAGTTCTGGCAGGTAAAAGTTGTTCTTGGCAGGTACTTGGTGTTCAGGCGTTGGATGCTGATCCACTCTCTGTCACCTGAGAGTTATCTGGTGTCCTCTTGGACATATCTCTGTTCTGTTGTAACTCACAGGCATTGAAAGTAGACTTGCAAATATCCTAGAAATGATTCTGTTAATTGTGCAATAAAAAAGATGAACAGTAATATACAGCAAGTTATTTTTAACTGATGCAGCCAACAGCTTACTTGAGCTCTCAGCATATAACTCCACAAATACCTGCTTATTAACATCATCACGTTTCACGACAGATTGTTTTTATCTTCATTCTTGTAATTCACTGTCTGCCACACTCTAGGTTTGAAACTGGCCTGATTTCTGTATGTGAGATAGGGGCTATGAATGTCACATGAGACTTGTGCTATTATGTAGAATCCCTGTATGAAAGTTATCATTAGTCAGAGCTACCACACTTAAATATTTGACAGTGAGCAGAACACTTATTATTATTATTATTTTGTTCAAGTTGCGGTTTGATTGAAATGTACTTTATTTAATCTGCTGTTTCAGTCTCTCTTCTAATTTTAAGTCACAGAAACTCGAACTGTGCCTCTGGACAAAAACAACTACTTAAAGTTCAAGAGCCACAGGCTTAATGTCGACGTCAACCACTCATTCATGTGACGTCCTTCTTGACTGACCAGCACGTCATGCCAGTGTTGTGTGTAAACAACTGGACATCATGATACTGATGTTACATGTGGTGTGAAGAAGACCAGTTTAACTTCATGTTGAACACAGCTGTAGGGATCGTACTGGGGCTTTGTGTGTGTGTGTGTGTGTGTGTGTGTGTGTGTGTGTGTGTGTGTGTGTGTGTGTGTGTGTGTGTGTGTGTGTGTGTGTGTGTGTGTGTGTGTGCTTGGCTATGGATCCGTTAGGAATCACTGCATTCCTCAGCAGCAGGCTCTGTGGTATGCCAGCACATTCCCCACTGCTGAGCTGGAGAATCCACTCGGAAAGCAGAAGCGGGAACTTTTCCCTTCTGCCCCCTCCCACCCCTCACTCCACCCATCTACTACTCTGTCTGTCTTAACTCTGTCCTCCTCTCTCCACCCAGATCCCATCTCCCTTTTCTCCCTCCACAACTTCTGTGTTTTCCAGATTCCTTCTCATTCAGACTGGCCCTTTGTCTCAGCCACAATGTCTTGTTTTATGCTCTGTGTGCATGCGTCTGTGGTTAAAAAGTCAATTCCAGCACCTTTCAAACAGACATTTAATTAAGATCACATCTCCAGTCTTTTCTCCCTGCCAGTATGTCTCAATCTGTTGCTGTTCAGCCTCCTCGTTAGGTCCTTTGTTGAATTAAGCCCCCTGCTCTGTGTGTTGCTGGTCAGCTCTCTCGCTTGGATTGCTGTTCTCAGGTCAGTAAAGGGAACACGCTGTGTTGGACGTGGTGTTGAATCAACAACAGCTATAGCGAGTTGCCGGTAGTGGGACAAAGTGAGCCAGCCTCATGTTTGTTTTGCTAACAGGAGAAGCGCAGGACAGAGGTTTAGAGGACACACACACACACACACACACACACACACACACACACACACACACACACACACACACACACACACACACACACACACACACAGACGTGTAAGGATTTTACATGGACTTGGTTCATTCCTTAACCCTAACCTTCCTTAGTCATCCCTCAGATTTAGCCTTATCCTAACCCTAATCAAAATGTAATCCTAATCTGAAGAACACCACCAACACCACACACACACACACACACACACACACACACACACACACACACACACACACACACACACACATAGAGCTCTATGGTTATGCAACTTCACAGTGTGAGATAAGGAATTTTTTTAGGTGCAAGTTGGGGTCAAGTGTACACACACACACACACACACACACACACACACACACACACACATTTCCACACACACTGTCTCACTCACATACATTGACACTCTCTCTCTCTCTCAAACACACACACACAGACACAAAGCTGGTGTGTCATTGTCAGTGTGATTGGGAGTTAATGTGTCCCTTTGCTAACCACTAATATGGTCTTATCTGCTGTGCTAGCTGCCTTGTTGTGGCTTTGTGTGCTGTTGACTCGTCTATATTTAGAACGAGAGGAATCATGTGTCTAACAAACAGCCTCCACAAGTGTGTGTGTGTGTGTGTGTGTGTGTGTGTGTGTGTGTGTGTGTGTGTGTGTGTGTGTGTGTGCTCTCACTGGGGTGTGTTTGCGTTTGCACATAACCAATGTGTAACAAATGAGCTAAAACAATCACATTGTTTCCACCACTGTCACTTGTGTCTTGTGATCACAGAGTCGGATGTGAGGAGGACACGCTGTTTCCAGCTCAGGTCAAAGTTAAACCTAATGAACGACGCCTGCTCTGAGGCACACATTTTTATCATGAAAAATATAGAAAGTAGATTTTTCTTAATATATTCATCTAAATGAAATCAGTTAGTGGTGAAAGAATTCAAAGAGCAACCATACATCTATCCAAAGGATCCAACCAATATCCTATGAAATCCATAAAAAATAAAGTCCATGTAACATAAAGAGCTAAATGGTCAATTATTAAAATCAGAAGAAAAAAATCCAAGACAGCTGTTCTATGAAATTTGCAGTTGTCTGCTTATTAATTTGATTTAGTTTGACATCTTAATTTGATGTTTATTTAGTTTGTGTTTTCATTTTATTACATATTCATATATTACATTCTCACACAAAGTTGTTATTCTTATTGTTGACTTCATAAAAGTGTAATTTAGACAGACTGAATAGTCAAGTCTGTCTTTAAGTGTCAGCAAGGGGTTTTCCAGACATGTGGCCATGTTCAGTACTGTGTTCATGTTAAGGTGTAATATCTTATTTTCTGAAGAAGGACTTTAATTTTCTTAAGTACCCACATTCCTGTGAACTGACTTGTCTGCTTCTGCTCCAGTTTTACATCAGTGCTTCCCAGAACGGGGTGGAACAGCCCTCGAGAACAAGAGTGAGCTTGTTGTAAATCAGCTGTGTTGTACATGTAGGTGGACAGTGTTGCAGATATTGCTGAGTAAGGTGTTTCACGCTTTTGGAAAAAATGAGTCATACCCCTTATTCAAAAGTCAGGTCGAGAGTGTTGACAGTAGGGCTGCAACTAAAGGCCATTTTCTTTATAGATTAATCTCTGAATGATGTTCTTGATATGATGATTAGTTGTTTGGGCTTTGAAAAATGGCCGGTCAGAGTTTGTAAAGTCCAAAGTGACATCAGACATCAATTCCACCATCAGTTGTTTCTTTGAATGACAGTAGGAATAACCCGGACAGTAATCACAGGTAACTGTGCCCGAGCAAGTCAACCTGAGCAGCTGCAGATCACTGCATCGATGATGTCAGAGCCTCTCACCCTGTGACAGTGGGTCAGCTAGACTTTAGCATCAGTTTAAACATACAGCGACCTGCTGACTTCCCCAGCTGTCTGTCTGCTCTGTGTCTCTGTTCAGCGCAGACAAATTGGCCAGATTGTGGAGGAAAGGTGGGCGGTGGGATGCCAGGTTGGCAGAGGAAGAATTCTACTCGCAGAGGCAGGACTGTGTTGAAAGCGGCAGCCTTGTGTTTGTGCCAGAGAGTGCAGCGAGAGTGCAGGATGGCACAGAGGTCACCAGCAGACGTCCACAGCAGCGAAACGCTGTGTCAGTCCTCAAACAAGTGACTCTCTCAGTCTGAGGTTTCAGTGTTTGCGTATGTCTGACTTTCTTTTTCAGTGTTTCTTCTCAATGATGCTGATGTGATTCATCAGTTCCCCACATGCCCCTGTCTCTCTGTCTGGCATGAAAGAACAAACTAAACATCCTTTGTTTAGCTGAACGCCCCACGCTGGCTTTCTCTCACTGTGGTTTTCATTGTGTAATCTGTGAGACTGTTTTTATCAATCATGTCACGTTGTATGGGACGCTTGCGTAATTCTGACTTCACACTGTACCATTTTTTCACATCGTTGAGAATATGACTGGTACTGATATTCACAGAGCTGGCTGTGGTATCAGGCTTTTCTCTGCATGCTGTCGCTGTGGGGTGGGATGCAGAGGTGGATGAGTTTAACAGTGATTCCTAGCTTCAGGGAAATTCACATTGATACTGAGTCACAAACTACGAAGAAATGAGGAAAAGGGGGTGTTGATGTCGCGATGTAAGGAGGAATTTCAGCAGTATTTCCCTCCTCTGTCAGTGCAGTAACGTCAGTGTAACCACTCCTCATTCCTCCGCTGCTCCTTTTTACTCCAGTTGGATGAGGTTAGCGCTTTCCCTCAAGGTTCAGGGTGGGAGCGATCATGCTGGGAGAGGAGAGAAGGAAAGAGTCTGACATGCATGGGAAAACTTTCTCATCCTGCCCACTTTAATTTGCCTTGTTGCATTGTGTGACGAGGAATGCTTTCTTCAGTGTCGACTGATTATTTTGTATTTGTACATTTGTTATTTACCCAGGGTCCATTGGTTTCACACTTGCAGAGTTACTCACTCTCTCTGTCCCTGGCTTGCCCAGTGTTTCTCCCAGCGGTTGACCTTGGACCCATGTTGGGTCCAACGACTGTGACCCCTCTTTGAGCTGTGAGAGATGCCCCATGTCTGTTCACTGTGAGGGGAAAAGCTCCAAAGATGACTCCTTGACCTTTAACCTTGGAGTAAACGGCCAATAAGCCCTAAGTAGGTTCCTGACTTCCAGGTGTTTTTATACCTTTTTCCAGTTGTTTTTTTTTTTTTTCCAGGGAAGTTAGATCTCGCTTTTGGCTAACAAAAATCTGTCGATCAGCATAACTTTTTTCTAACTTTTAGACTTTTGTGTCGTTGTACTTCCTCCCCTCCGAAGGGGAATTATAACTCCCTAATACTGAATCTTTACATCAGAGGTCTGAGCGCCACTTTTCTGCAATTACCAGTTTCTTCATCTTTGCTAGCAGAGGTGTTGGTTCAAAGGGCCAGGATCCAGGTGTTTCTGGCCCCTGAGCAGTGTACTGTCATTGCAGTGTGACTGAAACTGCCCACCAGGACAGAGTTAACGAGAGCTCCGTCATTCTGTCATGTCAGCTACCAAACAATGGCAGACCTGCTCACCTGGCTGTCAGTAATGTTGGTCGCTACTGGCACGTTATTCCAGCGTGGTTTCTCTATGGATGGACATGATTGCTGAGCGCTAGTAGAGTTAAGTCCAGTGAATGACTGAAAATCCAGCCACACGTATACTACATGTGCTCTGAATCAAGTGGTAGAGAGTTGTACTTCATGAAAGGGTGACAGATGCAGCCACACAGCTGACAGATGTTTGTGTTTGTGTCTACTTGTGTAGCTCTTTGTGAGAGCCAATTTAATGTTGAATTTAGAGGCAGAAGAAGAGATGAGGAGAGACAAACAGGCCTGTGTGACATGGAGAATCCATTTGATCGCTGTGTTAACTGTTGCTGCTTTATGTGAAATTACAGTGCACATTGTATTTGTGACAGTCTCGTCTGTTGAGACTGCGTGTTTTGTTAAATCACAGTTGACACCATCACTTACTGTTTTAGGACAATGGCAGACAATGATCCCCAGGAGGAATCTGTCGTATTTTTATATTTTACGTTTCACATAATTTTTCTGAAAAAATGATTTGGTCACAGTAGTGGTTTTCAAACAAATTGTGTCTGTAAACAAATTGCAAATTAAAGATATCACAGTCACCAAATATCTTGTGATAGAAGAGTTGATGGTGGGATTGGTCATTGGCTATGGACTCTGTGACAAGTGATGATTACTCAGGTCTTTTTATGGTCTCTGTGTAACTCTTTGCCGTAGACCAGCGTTTTTGTTGGACTACCAAACAAATGTCAAAAAGTTGAAAAGATTGTCCTGTCAAAGGTAAAACGGTGGTGTCTGAAAGTTGGCAGAGCACCACTGCTTCTGTAAGCTTTGGTGGAGTATTTATCAGGGTTTCTGTGTTACAGCTCAATGTTTTCCAGTCATTTAAAAATAAATGAGTCTTAATCATGGAACAATTCCTGTTCTCGGATGGACCGAAGCTTGCCTCATTCAGAGGAATGAAGCATTACATCACTGCTGGAGCAGAGTGGAGTAACTCCCTGGCTCCCCTCACACACCTCGCACCCTCCCTCCCTCCCTCCATTTATTTTCTCCTCCTCCCTCTTAAACTCATCTGTACCTCAGTCTTACCCACCTCCTCTCTCCTCGTACTGCTATGTCACTCTCAGTGTGGTGCTGTCTGGCCTCCTTCACCCTGTCTTCTACCTTCATGTCACCCATTCACACCTCTCACCTGTGCTGTGAGAGAGAGAAGAAAAGAATGAATTTGATCTGAACTTAATTTAAAAAACTTGGTGAGCAGAAAGGAATTGGACTGTATGCGTAAAAGTGTGTGTGTAAAACTTTCATTTTGACGCTGTGAGTAGGCACAAGGCTGAATTATTTAATCCCTCTGTTCTGGTCATCTGTCATGGGATGAAACGAATGTGAACCTTGTATGGGAGGCGTCAGGGTCAGTGGTCTTCCATCTGCCTGGTCAGAGCTGCAGCTGTTCACCCAGCAGGGCAAGAGAGAACTGTACATCACCGTAAAGTAGACTGTGACATTGGGATATCTTTGGACAGAAGGACAAGCAGATGTATTTCCTAGTTTCACCTCATATGTCTAATTTAGAGACGAGATCCTCAGGGTTAAGAATGACCATGGTCAGATTCACACAGACACATCTCCCGAGCAGGAAGTGAAGCTGGCCTGCGTCCTGTCTCTATTTGTGTGGCTGCCCAAAGCTGTCGCCCTGACCAGTTAGTATCTATAGCCCTGGTCCAAGATGATAGGAATGGGCTCCTAATGGCCCACTGACTTGGACAACAATAGAGCTGCATGACCTCCAGGTTATGTATAGAGCTGTATACAGCCACCATCAGCAGCCTACACAGCTGGGTGTTAAGAGAAGAGCAAAATAGGAGGATGACAGTGCAGCGGGCTTGACATCATCTTTCTGTCGTCTATTTTTAACCATACATGTGTTCACTAATCCATCTGTCCATCTATCATTTACATTCCCCTCTGCTGCCACCTTAGATATCATGTAGCAGCATTCTCAGATTTGCTGAAATCTTAGATTATGTATCCTACGATGTCTCGGTCATCACTGTGGCCGAGCCAGGTTAGCCAGGGTCACCCACGATCGGCTGGCAGCTTCACGAGTCGCTGACATTTGAATTCATGTAGTCATAACTTTAATAGTCAAACGCCTCGCGAGTTCGACAAAAGCTTTCGTTTGCGCACTGTTGGAACAGCTGTTGGATCATTGGTTTGTAATGCTTACTGTGCTTTGTCTCCTCTCACAGGGGTGATCAGCCAGTGGCAAGGTGAGTCGAAGGAGCGTGTCATCTCGCTCGTCCTCACTCACCTCCCGCTGCTCAAACCCGGCAACGTTGAAGCCAAGGGCGAGTACATGCGCCTGCTGCCTCGCATCCTGGCCCACACCATCGAGCATGGCCATCACCTGGAGGAGTCTCGCCAACTCCTCTCCTACGCCCTCATCCACCCCGCCACCTCCCTGGAAGACCGTGCCGCCCTGGCACTCTGGCTCAACCACCTGGAGGAGAGGGCTGCCGCCCGCGGAGACTCACTGGAAAGGCCTCCTCCTGCCGGGCCGCACCACCACCATCACCAGTCCACACCTCCATCCACCCTCACCTCATCAGGATCCTCCTCCTCCACTAACACCTCTTCATCAGGCAATCTCTATTCCTTGCATCAGCACCAGCGCTACGGCTCGGACGACCGCCTCAATGGGTGGCAGAGCTCCAGGGATTCGGGGCTGGGCGGAGGCTGGCATCAGCAGCAGCAGGGCTGTGAGAACGGGCACCTCCTTCTCTACCCATCATCCTCTGTGCCGGCAACCATCAACACAGTTGGAACGGGTGGAGGTTGTAACACTAGTAAGTGAAGTCTCTTCTATCCAATGTGCCATGTCCTGCAAACTGACAGACGGCCTATAAGCGCAATTGGATGATCAAAGTTGTCCATAAAGGATTTTCACCAGTTTGCTCCAAACATTTTATCATCTGACACGTACAGTCACCCTGTAAATCAACCTTAACTTTACAGCACAGTCATTTTTGAAACGCTGGGTCTTCAATCCCTCACAGAAGTAAACAAAAGCCAGCTTCTCATTTCTAGCTGACGGCTGGATTTTGTTGCCCATGACCTTACCTGCCCATGACTAATTAAAATATTATTCATTCTAACACAACCCTTGAACTGTTAGGATGCTTAAAGAAAAACCTACAGCACAGTGCTTTGATTTCAGCTCTGCTTTAGTGTTCGTTGAAAGGAGGGAGTGTTTTTAGGATCTGAGGAATAAGCCATGAGTTTGGCAAACAGAGAGCCGCTGCTTTGGATGCGCCGCTTGCTTACTGCTGTCGATAGTAAGCCAGTTAACCAGACATGCTAACTTTGCAGCTTACTTTAGAGCCGACAAAGTTTAATCGCTTTCTCACATTTGCTCTTGGTTTTTGAGACACCACCCTTCAAACTCTTGAGATCGTGAGTTTCACTCTTCTTCACTGTAGAGAAATGCAAACACGGGCCTGCCGGTGCCTCGTTACAGTTACTAAGCTCTGATTGGACAGTTGCTTGGTTTAGCGAAGGGTCAGTTTTCATTCACAAATTCAGATATGAGATGTACTACATTTCATGTCAGACTTGGTTGTGTACTTCTGAAGTCAAGGTGCTCAAAACCACTACACCATCTGAGAACTCCTCAGTGATTACAGCCACCTTCTCTGGCCTGGCCTGATGATAGCCTCGCTGTCTGAGGTGGTCACCTGATCGCCTGTACCCAGGCATCATTTCACAATGGGGTCTCTAAAGTTTAGCTTATGCGGCAGACAACTGAACAAAGCAGGTTTAGTCGTCAGAAAGGAGGTTTTGGCTTCGCAGTAAACAGTGGAAACAAAATACAGTCAGAAGCTGTGTAACAATCACAGGAATGTTTTTGGTATCAGCTGTGATTGGAAAAATAAGAATATTTGACACTAGGCCCAAATACTTCTTTACAGCAAAGGTGATGCATATTAAAATTCAGTTCAAATGCTGGTGTCCTTATTAAGACATAAAGTATACTCCAAACTACCCCAAACACACTAAATAGACCGAGCACAGTATGTAGACTCCAGTCACATCGACTGCCCTAAGAACAACCCACACAGCAACTACAGAGACTGTGTGAGGTGGAAGACAACACACAGAGAGGGCAGGGCTGTTGAAATTGAACATAACTATGGTCAGAGCAGGATATTTCCAGACAAGAATGCAAGGGCTCTGTGTTTTTTTTTCTGGGAGATGAAAGAAACAGCTGAGGGTTTATAAATAAAGACACATTTAAAGCCCTGCTCGCTGCTCCAAGACAGATCCACTTGTGTGTTTGACTGCTAGCAGCTTCGGTGCCACACAAAAGACCTCAGGATTTCACAACTGATAAACTGCAGTTACCCCAGCCACGAGCACAGGATTGGTGGACACAGTGAGCAGATGCTCTTAACTAATGAAAGTGAGAAGGAGGCTTGAATACAGCAAAGCGACCTGGCATCGCTGTGTGGATGTTTAGAGGTTTGCAGAGTCAGAGGAAGGTGATAAGATATGCTTCATCAGTGCTTTCAGCATCAAACCCCTTTAAAATGGGTATCACAAAGCATTAGAATACAGTCATCATTTTGATCAGTAAATATCCAACATTGACTTGATGCCGGTTACTCAGTCAGCAAGTCTTCAGCCCCCTTCCCTTCACGCTGTGTTCATCTGGTCACCGTCATGATCACAGGAGTATAATTGTCCGACCACATTAACCTGTGTGCTACTGACACCACATCCTGTTGACCCCCTCACCCGCACTCTCAGTCTTAGTCCAAGCCACAGCAGCACATACCACCCATCCTTTCCCTTGTAAGGCAGCTTTTGTGGGAGACTGTATTTAGGGAAAATGGCTAATATTTAGGGACTGGAACATGTAATGTTAGCTGGGCACCTATTTTAAACGGGGCCCATGAAGTCCTATACATAGCGCCAACAGTAAGAGGACCGCATATAGGAAGAGGAGGAGAGAGAGTGGAGTATTGGTGGCAGCTTACCCCGTCAGAGCGGCGACACAAAAAGCTCTTTGGCTCTCCACCTTTTCATTCAGTTTACCTCCCTCGGTAGGAAGAAGTCTGGGATGTGAGAGCTGCTGTTATCAGGTTTATAACGGTGGTATTTCAGCAGTAACAGTTACCTTGGTTTGACACCAGTCAGTCTCCACCATGAGTTCATCCTGTGGAGCAAAGATGTCAGTTATTGATAGAGAAATGAGATGAAAGAAGAAAGGTTCATTATACAGACAGATTTCGTGGCATTGCATTTATATCAATGATATTTTTACCTCATTCAGGATGTTTTGTTTGGCATGTAGCTCCAAGGTTGAGTCTCCACACCAGCATGCAAAAGGAGGAGACAATCTAGATTCAGACCAAGTGAATACAAACAGGGGAATAGACAGACCCAAAGAAATCAACTTAGTTTTGAAGATTAAATGTACACGTTTTGTTTGCTGTTTAGCTTAGTTGTTTAGATTGACTCACTGTTGAGCAGACAGTTTGCAGCAGTCATAGATCTGAGAATATCAGAAGGCTGTCCATTTGAGAGATGGACTTTTAAATTCTGGATATCAGCAGCTGCAGACAAATAAGACATCAGAAGGGTTTTGTATGTTCCCTGCCTGTCAGCTGTAGCCTCCTCCCTCCAGCTGTCTCCAGTTAACTCGCAAACAATTACTGCGTTATAATTTCACATTTGAGCTAGTTTTACAAGTACTGCTGTGGAGATCAAACGTCAGTCATAAGACATTGTGCAGTTACCATACACAAAGTACAAAATGAGTTTTTGCAGTGCTTTACAAAGACAGACAAATGTGACAGACATTAGAGGAGGAAAAATTCATGTTGACTGAAGATGATTGTAAAACAAACAAGTTTACTATTAATCTGATAAAAAGAACAAATCCAGAAGGAACTTCCAGTGCTGCCTCTGCATTTCCTGTCATGTAGATCGCCTCAGTCTGTGAAGGCACAGCGTATACGTTTGGAGCCGGTTTGAAATACAGTTTGTTGGACTCCTACAGATGCAAATCAGTCGAGACGATCTGGCCGCTCAAATAAGATTTCGAAGTGACTTTTTCATTACTCACAACTAACAACCCATGCAGATAGGTCGGTGATGTCCGGACAAACAAATCCGATGTGATCACTTGTGAATGCCAGTGTGCACAGTTTGTCTTCAGGATCTGATTTTAGAAAGAAATCTGATTTTGCTGCAGTCAGACTGCCAAGACAAACCCTAACAGCCTGCACCTACCTGACTAGTCTTGCTGTTGTCCTGCAGTCCTGACGAGTGGAGGTGGCAGCCAGCACAGTCCCCTGAAGCGCTCCGTGTCCCTCACGCCTCCCATGAGTGGCCCAAGCAGTCAGCCTCTGGGTCACGTCTGGCTGTCCCAGGAAGACCTCCGGACCGCCAGAGGCCCAGCCCCAGACCATGCACCCCTCTCACCCCAGAGCAGCATTGCCTCCTCTGGCAGTGGAGGCAGTGAGCACCTGGAGGAGGCTGGTTTAGGAGGAGGCTCAGGTCTGCATCGCAGTTCCTTCCATGAGGAGGGCAGTGGCATGAGGGGTGAGTGTGAAAGACCAGTTAGTACAACTCAGTATTACTTATCATCTTTCGAAGAGCATTTTGTGAAACAATATTTGCATTCAGATATTGTGGTTCACACTTGTGAAAGTGGTGTAGCCCATAAAATGAATGCCAGTGACTGATAAACACACACACACGCTGTCGAAATGCACACATGTAACAGTGTTGTCAACACTGATTGTGATTGGCTGTGCTGCTCGATTAGGTGACTTTGTTAATGCACCTTTTGGGCCAGACACGCCGTTGCTACTTTCCCTCGAGGAGAGTCATCAACACTGCTTGGAAAACCTGACATTTTAGTACAAACACTATCACAAAGTAAAGGCCACAAGGCGTCTCCTTCATCGTCTTATTTTCTGGTAAAGTTATCACAGTTAATGTAATGTTTGTGCAGGACATTCAGACATTAAATATGTTACTTACGCTTGACGCTGTTTAACTGTTGGACGTTCCATTTGAATTATTGCCATGTTCTGGCCTAACATGGAGGCAGGACCAGAGAGCAGTGCACCAGATTACAGGATACAAATATTCACATTATTTCATGTGAATATTTCAGAATTTGCTGTCGAGCCCTGCATTCACCCTGTTGAATGGACTGTGAAGTGGACCTGAAGGTTTTTGTTATTGTTCACTGTTTGATGACGTTCTGAGAGGATTCAGGAGGAATGAAGAACTTCACGTTTAGACCTCAGTGCTAACAGCTAACAGAGCGAGTTCAGTGAAGAAACGTCAATGACAGTCTGCTGTGTGTGCCTCACAGGCATTCAGCCAGAGGCTTTGGCAGGTTGTTGATCCAGTCAGAGCAGTTTGTCGGGGGAAGCAGAGGCCAGAACTGCCGACCCCAGAGACCTTACTCTGAGGCTATCTCTGTCTGCGCTGGAGTTAAACCTTTCATGCAGTCTCGCTCCTTTTTCTTTTTTCACTTCTCATGTTGTCATTCAGCTAAACAGGAGAGCAATGCTAACGTTCCTCACTGACAGCCCGAAGAGGACGAGCTGTCAGTTTGTCAGTTTCAACTAAGAAGAAACTCTAGAAGAAACCCAATTTTTCAGTTGTCTGTTACTGCAGAAAAGACTCTGTGCTGGCTGTTAAGTGTCAGGTGGTGGAATAAGGTGCTCAGTTTTCAAGTTTACAAAACACTTCTCAAGATTTAATATAAGTGCACGTAATGTTTCATTGATCACAGACTTGGTTTTAAACTCTGTAACAATATCCATGATTTATGATTTATGACGTCTGTATTACTCACTGGAGGGTCGAGGTCTGCTTGTGGAATGACATTTTTCATCATGTGGGGCAGGAAGAGAGGAGGAGACGTTCAGGGTCCATGCAGTGGACACAGACAAACAAGTCCCTGTTTGTTCTCAGAGCTTGTGCATGTGTGTCAAAGTGAGTCCTTAAAGCAGCCAAAGAGCTTCACTCTAAACTGGAAAGTAGTACAAAGATGCCTCAGCTGCTAGCTAACACTCAGCAGTTTGAGCGTGTACAGACGAGCTGAGCGTTACGAAGCACTTCAGCATTTCCAGGAAGCATTGTCCCAGTAAACGTGATCAGAAAGAATCTGATTAGTCAGTCTTCTGCCGACAGCGTGTCTTTCTAAATGCTTCTATTTTAGATTTCAGCTCATATTTATGCCTAAAAATTGCAGCTTTTTTCACGTGCTTGAAATATATTACTATGATAAACATATTGAACACATGGATAGATATTTATGTATGAGTTAAAACATGTAATCCATGTGAATGCAACACTCATGTCATATAAATTCATATTTTATGTGCATCTATATTGAATATTTAAAAAACGTTGATTGAATATTATATATTTGTTACACCAGCATATGTTATCTGGGATGATGTGACGGAGGAAATCCAAAGATGTATTTCAACACTATCCTCTGTTACAGATGATTTATTATGTTTTTGATGTTACACGTATACATTTTTATATATATATATTGTGTGTGTGTGTGTGTGTGTGTGTGTGTGTGTGTGCTCACATGTGTGCAGATGTCCCTGCGTGGCTGAAGAGTCTTCGTCTCCATAAGTACGCTGCTCTCTTCTCCACAATGACCTACGATGAGATGTTGTCACTGACTGAAGAACAGCTAGAAGCACAGGTTCGTACAAACACAGGCATGCACACACACACGTAACCACACACACACACACACACACACACACACATAGAGAACTTTACATATAAAAAGTTACAGCTGACTCTCTAATTTGTGAAAAGTGGCTGAACTGATTCAGTCAATGTTATCAAACACATATAAACCTTCTGAAAATGCACCAGTTGAGAAATGGACATTGTCATGCATGTTGTCCCAGGTCATCAGTCAGTGCTCGTGTTAAATAAAAGCAGTTTCAGCTAATATTGATAATGTTGGAATAAACGCCAGACTTAGCGATGCTGTGCCTTTACTCAAAGACGTTGAGGATTTCATTCTGAAACGGAGGATGCAGCTAAAATTAACACAGCTCAGCGGGAAGCCGTGTGCTTCCTCCAGGTGCTGCTGACTCTTTCTCTGCCTGACCCTAACACAACGCACAGCTACACTGAGACATGCTGAAGCTCAGCAGCAGCACAAAGAGGAGTCCTGTGTGACAGTGGATTCAATATACTGCCATTGGCTTGGTCTGCAGATAGATGGACTGTCAGGATCACTTCTTCATGGGGCGTGTGGCAAGTTGTATCAGTTCCCAGCCAAGGATGAAGAGATGAGCTATGTCTCTCCTAGCTTCACTTGTTGCATCTCCTGCTCCTACAGTTTCCTAAAAATCATCTGCCTCACTCTTGTTCAAAGAACCTGTGCACATCTCTTGTCTCAGGGAATAGGTATCCGTGTATTAGTCGTGTATTTTCCAATGAAGAGAGGATGTTTGACTCAGAACTGTTTCCTCCCACAGAAAGTCACTAAAGGAGCGAGACACAAGATTGTTATCAGCATTATGAAGCTCAAGGAGAGACAGAACCTTCTGCGCAGCCTGGAAAAGGTCAGTGACGATGTACAACATCTCCTCCTCTTCCTCTTCATCATCACACAAAAACTTTCTCATAAAGCTTCAAGTCCCACCTGAAGCCGTGTGAAATTACAAGTCTTTCTGATGTATTTCTTTTGTTTTGCTTTTAAATGTTTGTTATTGGTGATTGAGCTCGTAGCCATAGCGGCCACCGCGTGACACCGCCTCTCTTTTCCTGTGTTTGTGAGTGTGAGAAGAGTGGCTGCACTCAGCCGGTGTTATGTATCTGAGATGGCAGCTAGGGGAACACCTAATCCAGGAAGGAGAGTTTTGGGCTCCCAATTTAAACCCATCCGCCTCCCCCACCCCTCACCCCTCCATTCAGCCTTCAAAGCAAGACAATGGCGCTCAAGGGCAGACCACAGGAGGGACTTCTTGAGCCAGCTAAATTCAGACTTAACCTTTTCACCAACGCTTCGTTTTAAAATTTGTTCCTGCTGCATTGGTCGAGCTGGGGAAACGAGACACCTGTTGCTTGGTATTTTGGGTTTACACGGACTCATGTACAGCTCGGCGAGGGGTGGGAGGGAGGCTGATAAGATGCACACGGACGCGAGTAGTCACAGAAAACTGCATCTGTGTATTTTTGGTACTTATTCTCTGCTCTGTCACATGGCAGTGGGTGCAGGTGGATCACAGAGGTAGTCTATGGTCTAGTCTCCTCACAGCAAATCTCACACCAGATCTGTCACTTCAGTACATGTCAAAATCTCATCATAGGGACTGTCAAGTAAAAATAAAAAACTCTCATTCTTTGGAGTCTTTCTGATCCACTCCTCCCTTACTCTCCATACCTCCTCTTCCTCCTCTTCCCTATCATCTACCACCACCAGGATGTGTTGGAGGGCAGTAATCTGCGCGCTCCGCTGCAGGAGCTCCACCAGATGATCATGACACCTATCAAGGCTTTCAGCGGCGGCGAGGAGGCCTCCCTGCAGCGCCCCCTGCTGAGCCCCGAGGGAAAGAGCGCTGCACCTGGCTCCCACCTGAGTGGAGGCGGTGGAGGGGAGGCTGAGTCAGGCACGAGCGTCATCTCGGAGGGAGATCTGCCCGGCCAGTTCACCCGCGTCATGGGCAAAGGCGAGCTGCGAGCACCAGCGCTCAGTTGAGATTGTTTTCATGGATGAGAGATGTTTGTGTTTTAATGCCTCATTTTCCATCTGTGCCTCCTCAGTTTGCACCCAGCTGCTGGTGTCGAGGTCAGATGAGGAAAACATCAGCTCCTACCTACAACTCATCGACAAGTGCCTTATCCATGAGGTACCCACTCACCCTGGAATACACCAAGAGTCCAATGCGTGTGTACTGACAGTACAGGATGCTCAGCACTAAACTTCCAATAGTCAGCACATCTGCCAATACAACTGAAGTTTGAGCAGTAATGAGTTTTCATCTCTTCCTGAATTCTATTTTAATGTAAACATACACACAATGTAGAAAATAATTGAAATGTTGAGACAATCATGAACCTAATAATTTGATTTGAAACTAAATCAGGCCAGGTAATGGCCGACGCCGTGATTCAAGGATTGACCATGAATCTTAAATGACAGGGCTGTACCGAAAGTCTTTAACCCTAAGATGGCGAGCAGTGAGGGTTTGTGCGTCTGTGTGTTTGTTTTCAGTTCAGACTCTGAACTCAGCACTCATCAGCACGGCCCTCATAGTTGAATTTAAAGACAAATCTTGTCAAAAATACCAGTTTTGTTATGTCATCGTTTGAATGTACCGTGTGCAGCATCACGCTTTAGATTTGCTCCCGTGTGAAGGAGAGTTTTGAGTGAAGCGGTCATCTGTTGCCACACAGTGCCCCCGAACATCCTCAGCCAGTCATGCTTCATCTCATCCCTGATTCGTACTCCCTGTCCTCCCCTCCCTGTCAGTCCTTCACCGATACGCAGAAGAAGAGGCTGTTGTCATGGAAACAACAGGTCCAAAGGCTGTTCCGGTCCATTCCGAGGAAAACCCTCCTTGACATTGCAGGGTACCGGCCGCAGAGGAGGTAAACACACGGACAGACCGGAGCTTTCATTTCATTTTCTGTCTTTTCTCATGTCTGTGATGGAAACAAATCAAGTTTAAGTCACTCCACCTTTAATAAAACGACCAGATTTCTGGCTATCAATGTCAGAAACAACTAGAATGTGTCCTCTTGTTATTATAAATGTAAATAAACAGAGAAATTACTTAGAGATGGATTGACTGGTTCGTTTTCAGACCGTGTTTCCTGTGTATCCATCAGCAGCGGTGTGGTTTTAATCTTCAATGAATGTAAAACTGTATTATTTATTTTCAGCTTTGTTTGGGTTTGTCCTCCGCAGCACCACAGCTCCATCAGCCTAGACTAAAAATCATTGCTATGATGGGAATTATGGAAAAACGTCTGCTGTTTGTTTTTATGTATTTTTTACATTCAGATTGGAGTTAATTTGTGTTGCTCCTTCGTGGCCTCACTCTTCAGCTCAGTATTGCAAAACTTAGAGGATGCATACCTGCTTCTTTCTTAACACAGTTGGCTTGTGTCTCACTTTCTGTCTCGTCCTGCTGCAGCCGTTTCGGCCAGTCCAACTCTCTCCCCACCGCTGGCTGTGTCGGGGGCAGCGTGTCAGCCAGGAGGAGCCTTCGCCAGTTCCAGATGCCCTCCAGGAGCTTGCCAGGTGCCAGGCTGGGCCTGCTGGGCAGCGGGGGGTTGCTGGGACCCACACCTCGCAGCTCCAGCAGCACACCCACCGGCCCCAAGCAGGGGAGACAGGTGGGTCAAACCAGCAGAGACCAGAAAGGAGAGATGAGGTCGACAGGGTAGAAAACAAGGAGAGACATTCGAGTTAAACCAGAGTTTCCAGTTTCCAGAGAGTGTTACAGTTTACATATTTTGATATATGTGAGCTTAGTGTGTCATTACTTGGTCCAGCATCAGAGTTTGTCAGAGAGGTCAGATGAGGATGGATAGTTCAGATTATTTCCGTAAAGTGAATTAATTTGACGGGATTATCGTGTGTGTGTGTGTGTGTGTGTGTGTATGTAGTGACTGGAGTGCTGACTGGCAGTGGTGTTCGTGACTCTACGGAGGAACATTTTCAAATGTGTAATAATACATTCCAGGATGTTTACAATAACCTGGGCAGCAGAATTCCTGCTTCAGCACGTATTCTGCCCGAAATAGACTTTTTATTCCATGACAAAAAGGAATGTGGGGTGAGGAAGAGGAGCAGCGGTGGTGTTTGGCGAATGAAGTGAGGTGGATGGAACTCGTAGGCAGGTCACCCCACATACCAGAGGCCCTGCGTCAGTGCCGAACACTGAAACAGGAGGAGCTGTGGAGCTGTTTCAGGCCCGTCCTGGCACACTTTGGTCTGGGCTAACCCAGTTCATTGGGAACCTCTCTCTCTCTTTCTCTCTCTCTCCCTCACTCATTACTTACAATTGGAGGAAATACCTCAGTTCCTCCTCCTCACACTGGACCTTCTTGTGTGGGACTGTAGCATGGATGTGTAGAGAGAGGGAGAAGGAGGGTGGGAGGAAAATATGTGAGTCATAGTTCGGGAGAGGTAGCTGTGGTGTTGGAGGAGGAGGGGCAACGAGTGAGAGAGAGAGTTTGTATGAGAGTGAGAGAGCCAGTCAGAGGCAGTGAGAACAGTGCACAGGCATTTCCTGTTTTTCCCTGGCCCGTGGCACTGGAGGGCCGCGAGGAGGGAGGGCAGAGGGAGAGGTGAGGGGAGGGGCGTGTGCTAGTGGTGTTGGGGGTATAATAGGCAGGTTACAGTGAGGAATTCATGCGGTGAGCGTCGCAGACTGTCATTAGGTGTGGGCCAGCCGTCCAGACAGGAGCGTGGGGGGTGAAAATGTTGAAGAAGCTGCGACCTTGATCGACTTCTTTCAAAGCTGCACGTTTCATCTTTGATCAGTGAAAGTTAGAGCAACGTGTGAAAAGCAGTGATGCAGGAAATGAGTTTGAAGTCAGAGAGGGATGTGAGCTCGAAGTTTGTGCTTCAGATTGTATTACAGAAACACAACTCTGTCCTGTAATCCTAACCCTGCAACATTGGCCTTCAGTTTTGATCATGTGATATATAAACACGTAAAAGCTGAAAAATAGAATTTGGTGGAATTGTGAGATAACTTGATAATGTTTGTGCTGACAGTTGTTTACTAAGCAGTTTCTATGTTGAATTGAGTTGAATTTCTGCCATTAGACGATTTTTAACCATAGCTATGAGACACTAATCCTACACATGCTCAATAAGTTGGTTTAATGTTGAAATATCCTCCTCAGGGTTTGTGGTTCGCCAACCCCGGAGGAAGCAACAGCATGCCCAGCCGGACACACAGCTCCGTGCAGAGGACCCGGTCCCTGCCGGTTCACACCACGCCACAAACCATGGTCATGTTCCAACAAGCCGGTAAGAAAGGCACAAAGCCATGACACACAGACACACGCTCACCCATGTTTAGAAAAATGCACCATAGTGAAGACACAGGACGATTATAAAGGGGATCTACTGACATGCATTCAGCCTGCCGTGGACCCGTTCATGCTGTCTGTAAATAGAGAATCCAGTCTGCAGTCTAGTTCATACACTAAACTATAAACCGCAGAACTGTAGAGTAACACTGGACTTAAAAAGGTTTTGTGTCTCGTCTACACTTGTGCCCATGCTCGCACACTCCCTCCCTCTCTCTCTTTATCCCCTCAGATGGGGGCTGCTGTAAAAAGCTAATCTGGAGCCCTGTTAGCACAGTTCACCTTCACTTTGTTATTGAGCCAGTGCCTGGCTCTTACGAGTGGTGTGGTCTTAATGCAAGATTCAATCTGCATCGATCAGATTTCACCGGCATTTTGTGATATTGAAGTTTATTTCTCATTTGAGCTGCCGTGTCACCCCTGAAACCCCCGGCCTGCGCTGGCCCTGAAAGCCCCCCACTCCCAGTATCCACACAGGCCCGGGTCATGGTAACCATCGGCGCCAGGCAGAGTGACCTTCAGTAGCCTCTGCTGCCTGGACTTTGTCCCACAGGAACAGTGGACAGTAATAGGACAAGCTGGGACTTCCTTCGCTTTGTCTCTCACACACACACACACACACACACACACACACACACACACACGCCCGAAATGTCCTCTTTTTAGAAAGAAGAGGAAAAACAGATTTTAAAAAAAGGAGGAGGGAGAGTGGAGACTGTATGTGAGAGAGGAAGAGACAGAGGCAGGGAGGGAGGAAAGAGTCAGAGGAGTCTCACAATGAGGCTCTTTGTGCAGTGAGGACACGGCTCCATGGCCCACTTTCCTTCCCTTCCCTCTCTCCCTCTCTCCTTCACTCACGCTCTCAACTTTCCCATCTCTCTCCTTCCCTCTTTCTCTCCCATCCCTCCATCTCTGCTTCTTTGACAACTCTGCAGAGTCATGCACACATAGCAGCCACTTCAAGGGTGGGTATAGCTGGGTCTCAGCCAGAGAAACTGATCTGAAGCCCCCCCCCCCCCCCCCCCCGCCCCCCCATCTGTCTGTGTGTATGTATGTGCGATCTTTCTCTGCCAACAGATGGATAAAGAGACTTATTAAGTGAGACACAGCAGAGAAAAAGAGGGGATGAAGGAACAAGTGTGTGTCTATGCGTCAAGTTTGTCAGTGTGTGTTTGCGTCACTGTAAGTCTGTGTGTACTGGGGGTGGAGGGGTGTGTGTGCTTGGGGGGTGTTGGGGAGGATTTGGAGCCTATAAATAGCCCAGTGTGGACTACTGGGCCTAACTCAGCTTTTCTCTCTGGCCACAAGGGATTTTCACCGCCCGGCCTGTATTGAAGACTCAGCCGAGGACTGAATGTCTGGAAGGGGTTGCTAGGCTCTACTGTGGCCCAAATACAGCCACCACCTTCACCCCCCCAACACACACATTCTCCCCCCTCCAACCTCAACCCAACCCTCGACAAAACAGTCTCCACCCTGCTCACAGTTGAGGCCAAGACAGCCAAGAGCAGCTAGCACCTGAGAGTTAAAAAAGGACGGAGGAAGAATTCATGTGACGAGCTTCCATTAATAGTATTATCGTGTTTGTTGTGATCTTAATAATCACTGGTGGTGCTGTGTGTGAGATGTGCAGTATATTAAAGTCATTCTGCTGGTATCATCATGTGAAGGCTGCAGCTAAGAATAACTTTCAGGATTGATTAATCTGCTACATTGTTTGCAGTAACAGTTACAATTAATCGTTTGGCAGACGCTTTAATCCAAAGCGACGTACGTTCACACAGCGATGGCACAGCATCGCGGCAGTGTTTGGGGTTCAGCCCAAGGATACTTTGGCACGTGGACTGCCGAGACCGCTCTACTTCCTGAGCCACAGCTGCTGCCCCAATTAATCAGTTAATATGAAGACAGATAATTGTTTAGTCTTTCTATCAATAAATAGTGAAAAAGTGCACATCACAGTGCCTCAGAGCCCGAAGTGACGTCATCAGACTGTTTGTCAAACCAAGAGAGACGCAAAACAGGAACAGAACCAGCGAATGTGAACGATTAATCAAAGATAATCGAGTTATCTTGGTGTCAGTTCTGTTGTCTTTAATAATTATAGAATATTTAAATGTGAAAAGTTAGATGTGATCATTAGAGTGTGAGACAATGATAGTAACATAATGTTATGTTAACATGCAGTTCAAAGAAATCAGCATCACTTATATTGTCTCAGTGTGGTCTGATGTGATTATTGAGGTGACACTCTGGTTGAGTGGACGACATTGTCCCGTTGAACTGATCTGATTTCTCTTCTTTTGTCCTTTTCCAACTCAAAGTTTGAGCATTATCATCGTCACGACTCTGTTTAATTATGCTCAAAGGCATCTGATTGAGTTTGAGGACGCTGATGCTGTCCATAATGTCTGCCATGAGGAGGCCCAGCTGCCGAAAAGAATTTTAATTTGATCAAATGAAGTTTTACTCTCTCGCTGAACTTGCTGCGATCACCATCAGGACATTTTCTTCGCATCATCTGTTTGAATATGAATGTAATTGAATCTCTGAAGCCAATGTTGCTTGAAATTTGTTTCTGTTACTGTGCAGATCTTCAGTTACCGGTGACAGAGCCAGACATCAACAATCGCCTTGAGTCTCTGTGTCTGAGTATGACAGAGCACGCCTTGGGAGGTAACACACAGACTTTAACTCATTCTGATCATTAAACCTTAATATATGTAAGACACTGTTGTTCCAGAGATTAGTTTAGTTAGTCTGTATCTGCCTCTTTATTACATGAACACTATCAGCTGGTTAGAAGACTCATTGTTGTACCCACTGACTCATTTCAGCTGTTCAGTTAATCCGCTCTGGTTCCTGCTGCCATGGCACTGTTTAATGCTGTTTTAATGTTGGGTTTAATGCTGTTTTGTGTGTTTGATTTCTTCACTTTGTTGCCAACATAAGACAAGAATGATAAATTAGATCTGTGGTCTCCAAACTGTTACACTGATTTTTCCCCCCATTCAGCTTGATGTAGAATATGTGAACAAACAACATCAAGTGAAATTAGTGCCGCAGAGGTAAACGCTTTGTAGCATAGGCCACAAAATTTCGTATAAAACATCTGTTTCGATCTCTAAAAACAAGCACGAGTAGTGCAGCTCATCACCTCAGCAGGCATGTGGCTGGCAGAGGACATTAATGCCGCGTACACAGCAGACATGTTTACACACAAATACTCTACATTTGTCTGTAGTGGTAAACTGCAGGGACGTAACCCCTCTTGCTCTGCTTAACATCCATGTATTACACTTCAAATGAGCTGTACACATCTCAGTAAATTAATATCATGAAGGGTTTTTGTTCTCATTAGAGAGTTACACAAACAAACAAACAAACAAACAAGCTGTTGAACAACTAAAAACTAGAATCAAAGAGTTGAGTCATCGGCCACAACCAGGGCCTGTGGGCAGACAGTAAATGAAGTATTCTGGTATGAAAATCCACAGTTTTAATTCAGTCAAGTATCCTGCATCATAAATACGTTTCTGGCATTTGCAACAAACCGAACTGCTTGAAAATTCAGCAAGTTATGATGATTTTAACTGTGGACAGACTTCCTGTCTCAGCATGCACGAGGAGGAGCAGCTTCCCTGTACCAATGGCGGCCATTTGCTAAGTGCTTTATTTGACAGTAAAAGTTTTAGAAATCTTGTTCTGTCCTCGGCTTCTCGTGGCACCAACATCAGAAACCGCTGCTGTTACTGATTTAACTGTAGTGCCACAATGTTCAAGTCATAATGTTTGAGCACCGGATGGCTCCAGTCATTGCTGACGGTGCCGCTCAGGTAGCAGACGGCCACAGTATTATGTTCCTCAGGCTTATCTGAGTTCCTCTAACAGGCGTGAAACTCTGAGTATGACACATAAACATGTCAGCCGGACAGCCGTGCTTCCACTCCCTCTGCTTCAGTCAGAAAAGCTTCCCAACAGGCCGACAGTCGGATGTGACTCAACCACGACTTCTGTGTTGTTTTTAAAGCCAAAAACAAACTCCACAGTGTCCAAAAGTGCTATCAGTCAGTCAGCGACTGAGTCATGTTCAGGCTCTGCCACTTCAGTTGATGTTAGCACTGATCTCAAGGCTGACGGCCCACTCCAGCACTCGGCTGAAGGTCTGGAGACTTTGGCCCATCGATAAGTCCAACAGACTGGCCGGAGTCAAACGGCTGGAGTTTTTCTGTCCTGTTATATTTGGTTGGTCCAGTCCGGCCAAGCGGGTCCAGAACTCGCCAAGTTTGAAATCTGACAGCGATTTTGTCAACAGTCAAGGCGAGTTCAGCTCAACAGGGAAATAAAATGAGACGAGCCAGAGGAGAGAAGTGATTTCAGCAAAAACTCTCACTCACAAACACGATTCACTTGAGGATTACGTCGAATTTAAAGTTCAAGAAATCTCACACAGTTCTTCATCCGTGTTATGTCGTAATACTGTGATATGAAAGTACACCTTAACCTGAAGCACAGCTGATGGTTGTATTCACATGTAGAGGAGGACCCGGGACAACCTTTCTGAATGAGGGAAACGGCAGCATGTGACCTCACCTCACCTTGTTTATGAGGCCCATCAGAGTCCTGCTGTGTCATGTACACATGTTTACAGCAGGAGGACGTATGTGATAGTCATAGACCTAAAGTGTAAAAATACGCCTTTTTCCCTGAGCCTTTGCTTTTCTGTCCACACCAAACAGACATCCTAAACCACTAAAAAGTGAACTTTTGGCCATTTAAAACACTGGTCTCACGTTGAGTGTGGACTCGCTTTTGGGAAATGATGAGCGGCTGTGAAGGAATCTCAGACTTCTGATTGATTAAAGATCTCGAGACAGAATCGCCCACGAAAGAAGACAGAAGCATTTCCCTGTTGTTTTGTCAGACTTTTGAGAATGACTTGAAAATGCTGAAGTGAACAGAAAACATTGAACATCATCAAAGTCACTTAAATCAGCTATGAAATGTGTCGGCGTTACACTGCAGTGGACATGAGAGTCAGGCCAGGGACCAAAGCAGAAGCCTCCATGTACAGTGAGTTTCAGTCCGGGTTAAAGTCAGTGCCAGCTCCCCCCACCCTGAGGTGAAAACAGTGGGCCTCAGTGCTCGACACAGAGCGGCGGACAAGTGCTGCTTTGTGTGTGTGTGTGTGTGTGTGTGTGTGTGTGTGTACGGGGGGGGGGGGGGACTCTGAGTAAGAAGAAACTCCTTCTTACTCAGAGTTTTTCAGACTTTCTATCTCTCTCACCCGGACGTCCAGCTGACTGTGGTGAGCTTCAGAAGCACACGCTGGTGACTGAATCTCAGCTGACTGCAGGAAATGACCTGAAACACAAAGTTTCACGGGAGTAAAGAAAATGATGTTGAAGTTCAGTCGGCAGATGGTCGGTTTTGGGAAACCTAGTGTAGCAAAACGAAGGCAGAGCAAAGCGATTCTGGATTGGTGCTCGTTTTTCAGCTGATGTGTTCTGTCATAATGTGTCTTCCTAAACTGTCAAATATACTGACAAATATACACGTGCAGACAAGCCCGTTCAATCAGGACCGGATGTGATTTGGTTTGCCCACATTTCAGCCCTGCTGACGTGAAAACAGTAATGTCCAGCAGGGGGTCAGCATCTGTGCCAGGACTGACTTTATGAAGTGGATATTGGCCATGAAGTGACCTAAAGCCACAGAAACTGAGAAACTGCTATCTGATCAGTGCTCGGTGTCGGCACAGTTGACAAAAAGTTGGGTCACAGCTTTAGCTGCTCTGTTTACGCTCCACTCTGGTGTTGGACGGCTTATTGTGTACTTTGCTGCACTATTCAGCAACAGCTCACAATGGCGTTAACCTGCCCTTTCAGTATCACGATGGAGGCTTCGTGTTTGTGGAATCAAAATGTCCACCGGTGCGAAGCTTGATAACATTTTCCTCTTCAGCCACACCAGAGGCAACAGCTGTCAGACTGTTGTTTTCCTCTGAAAGGCTCTATCAGTATTTTGACAGATGTGTTGTCCTCTCACCATGACAGTGTGGGCCCCGGCCCCCCACTGCTCACCAAGGCAGAGAAACCTCAGGCCTTCACTAACAGTTTATGGCAATCAGATGAAATTCTGTTCATACAAAGCTTCCAATAAAACACTCTGCAGCTCAAAGAGGGTCACAGACACAGTGAGGAAGAACGTGGAGAAAGATGAGCAGCATCAAAAAGGGATGAAGATTAGTAGACAGGAGAATTACATTCAATAAAGTCAGAAGATAAAATGAATCAGAGCTGCGGTTAGTTTCTTAGAAAACAAACAGAAACTTTTAGGAAGTTTGTGAGATCTGTGCTGCCTCTGCAGCTCATGAGGCTGTAGTCAGAAGGCCATCACAGGTCGTCTGAAGCTTCTGCTCAGCCCACATGGAACGAGCACATCCAACATGAGTTGGTGTTTGACTGCTAAGAGATCTGAAATCCTTCTCTGCAGCAGCATCAGGGTCACAGGAAGGCGAGGCCTGTCCCAGCAGGTGTGAGGACTCATGGCTGCCTCCTCACCGTTCACGAGTAGTTCTCTCTTCATCGGGACCTTTGATTCTGCCTCCATGATAACACTAACATTTAGTTTTCAAAGTGGAAGCCTGACACCTTTTCTTCTCTCTGCTCTTCCTCCTCAGACGGTGCCGACCGCACATCAACAATATGAAAGGAGGACCTGAGTGAGAGCGGTAGGACAGCGCAGGTTCACGAGGCTCTCTCACGATAAGTCACCTCGAGGTCACCAGCCCTCCTGTCCCCTCTCCCTGTAGCCAATGGTAGAGCTCAACCAAAGGATCGGGCGGGATCCAAGAAACACAAGAGAGCCGGTCATCAAGCGGCCAACACAAGCTATCACATTGGCACCGTCCATCGAGTCGGAACAACACACTTCCTGCTCCGCCAGCATGCTCACAGTCACCTGCGTCTGAGTGAGGAGAGAGAAAAGCATTGAACACGGCCTGGACAGAGTGTGAACAGCGCCCCCCACTCGGGGAGGCCAGATGCAGTACTGCAGCCCAGTCGGTCCCAGCAGAAGGGAGACGCTGGCCTGTGGATCAGGGCCCAGTGAGACTGAGGCCCTTTCCCTCTCCGACACCCTCTGATCCCCGCACGTCGACCACAGCTCGTGGCTTCTTTCAAATCCATAACAGTACCTCAGACCCAAAAACAAGACGAGACGAGCAGAGCTAGAAGGTCGCCGAAGGAAGTTTGGAATTTCCTTGACTGTTTTCAGTGAGGACTGAGTGTCCAGTGAGGACACTTGTAGAGCTTGGGAAGGCCTCCTGCTCAGTACTGGGTGGCAAAAATATCATTTATTTGTATTGTATGTATTTATTGTTTACATAATGATGCTACTTTCAAAGGGTACCGAAACATGTATGAATTTCAGGTATGAATCGTGTAATATTCTGTAAAGCCTTGGCTGTCCACCAGCTTTACGTCCCACGAGTAGCCATCACGCTAGTTTACAACCAACGTGCTTATCCTTTATTTTAGCGGCTGACAGCAAAGACGCGTTGGCCGAACATTTACCAAGAGAGGAGGAGAGAGCAGAGTGAGGGAGAGAAGGAGGTAGAGCAGGCGAGGGAAGAGGGACGAGAGGACGAAGGCGAGGTGGAGAAAGACACAGGAAGTCGTAGGAGAAAGAATCGAGCTGAGGTGATACAGGAGAGGGAAGCGGATGTTGAAAGGAGAGGGACATCAGAGGCGGGACCTTTGATTGGCTGATGATGACAGAGGAAGATGATGTCATGTCTAATCATGTGTGAGTGAGTGTCGGAGGAAGTGAACTTGGCAGCGGTCGGTTGCGTAGTGTTTATCCACAGCATGTACTGTAAGATGTACCTTTTTATACAATGGGAGATCAGTGCGGCGGAATCTGTCTGCATGACACCGGGTTTAGCTCTTCTTCTAAAGCAGGGTGATGTGCTCAAGCTGCATGTTACAACTAAATGTCTTTGTCGGAGGAAAGGAAGATTGTGAAACGTGTGAAGTGTAGAGCGGCAGAGAAAGCGGGAGGCCGACACTCAGGCGTGTTGCTGAGAGGATTGCAACATTGGAGAAATCACACAGTCAATCCATGAAGGGTCCTTTTCCCAGAGATTGTCTCATTAGTGCTTACCTCCACCTGCTGGCCAAACGCAGTCACGGCAGGACAGACGCTGAAGTCCATGCACTCACCGGCACTCTGCAGACGGTCCAAACATCATTTTGGGTTTGTGATGGCGGAGACGTCGGCGCTGCCGGTGGAGCACAGCCCTCTGTCTGTCCGGTCTGTGCAGGCCTACATGGATTTTATTTTCTTTTTAATTCTGATTCATGGTTATTCTGTGTCTTAATATTTATCCACAGTTTATTGTGTCTGGAGTACAGACTTGATGAGAATAGGTCTATATGGAAATAAGCTGGTTAGGAAACTCCCCGCTGTCACCTGAACGGCCGTCATTGAGAGTTATTGATTACTATGGTTTAGTTTCTTCATTAGTTTGTTGCGATTGTGTAGTACTTCCTTTGTGTCCTGCACTTGATATGATAATGTGATACACTAAAATCCAAATGTTCGAGGCTCAAGCTGCAGTCTCAGCAGACAGACAAAAGACAAGCAGGGGAACCACAGCAGGAGGTGGTGTCGAGTCCCGCAGCGGGGACAACAAGCTGCCACTGATTTCTGTTTGTGTGATGGTGGATGAATCATCCCGCTCAGGTGAAGGACCGCACCAGTGTTTGTGCGTGTTTTAGCCCCTTTCCTTCCATCTGAACACACGTTACATTACTACTACTTTCAATGTTTCCGCTCATCTTACTGTGGTGTCAGTAAACTCACGTAGTCTGAGAAAGTTAATCATCACGGTAAACAGTGAAGCTTGTTTGATGCAGTGCAGATCATGGATGAACCAGTGTCACCACAGCACAAACCACTGGGCACCAGTGAGTTTGGGGAAACACTGTGCAGCACGCCTTGAACAGCCAGCGGTGAGGCATTCAGTGTCTCAGCTGGATCAGAGGGACTGAAACACGCACAGACAGGCCTGTCGTCATTGGCTGAATGTGGCTTCAGATCCGGTGATGGACACACACACACACACACACACACACACACCACAGATGAAGTGTGTGTTTCACAGCCATGACATCGCTGCGAACTCTTCAGATTTCTGTCTGTGTTTCCAGCGTTTGCGTCTCGTGTGTGTGTGTGTTATACTTTGAGTCTGTAAGAGCCAATCAGACGTCACCAAAGCTCGAATGTGACATGAACCCATTTTAACCCCGAACAGAGAAACTGATGTTACACCTTTGACGTGTGTTTTCCTGATGCTCCTCCCTGAGAGTCGGACTGTTTCAGTGTCACTGCCATATGAATCAGTACTTAAAGTAGAAACAATTATTTATTCTTTTTTTTTCATAATTTTTGCAGAGGTGATACTTTTACTCATTTAGGTGTATTATTATTTAAAGTACCATATGTATTAACATGTTATGGCTGGTGACCATACGTACATCTCAAATATTAACATAGTTATTGTTGACTTGGACTATTTTTTTCTTCTTTTTGTTTGTTGTTGTTGTTGCTGTTGTTGAACTATAATCTTGTTTCTATCTATCAGCATCACGTTGAGGTTTTTCATGTGAAGCTTCGCTGTCGGAGCGCAGCCGGGCGCCGGAGCCGCTCCATCGCATCTGATCGCGTTCGGTTACAGAGTTCACGTCGGGCGAGCTGCCTGCAGACGGGACAGGAGTGTGTCAGTGTCGTCTTTGGCAGGCCAGGAAGTAGACCGGTCCATTCTGATCTGGAGTCTGAACTTGGTGCTGTGGGCGTTTTGGTCCTGAGTGGGAGAGGTTTATACTGCAGGTTTCTTTGTATGTTACTTTAAAGGCTGATGTTCTTCTGCATTATCAGCAAATCTCACGAAAAGACCAAATTCAGCAACGTGTTGGTGTGTCTCAGGACTTTGTCACCTCCCTGCCTCGTCTGTGGCTCCGAGCACTGAGCAAACTGTTTCCGCTGAAGACGTAAACCTTAAAAAAACTGGTCAGAAATATTTCGTTTCACAGCGATTTCCTAAAACAGCTGATCGCTGTAGTTTTTAGCAAAGGTTACTCACACAGGAAGAAATCTGTCATGTTGGGGACTATTGTCCGCGGCGGATGAATCCACATTTGGTGCTCTCGTGAGCGTAATTCGGCGTGTTTCCATCAGCTGGTTTGCAGTGAATGAACTTTGGAAAGTGTAGCTTCATCAAACTCTCACACTCTTTGTGTTTTGTTCACATTTCAACGTTTCCATCAAACTTTTCTAAAGCGATGCTTCAAAGCGTGTTTTAAAATGCTCTGACTGTGGACGGTGATGAAGGAGCAGTGAGGCTCGCTGACGTGTTTTTCATGTTTGTGGAGAACAGTGGAGCT
This sequence comes from Chaetodon trifascialis, assembly GCF_039877785.1. NCBI lineage: Eukaryota > Metazoa > Chordata > Actinopteri > Chaetodontiformes > Chaetodontidae > Chaetodon > Chaetodon trifascialis. Next base: position 3,155,118 of record NC_092056.1, read on the forward strand.
CTGTGATGTGACACAGGAAGAATAAAACCTGTCAGCTGATGCATTCACTGCCGGTTTTGGTCTTTTCATTGGATTTGTTTACATCAAGAGCAGAAGAACTTCTCCTTAAAACACGTCACGTTACCCGCAGTCAGTCATGCAATCAAAGGGATTATTGAAACTGTAGTACTATTGCAGTATTTTTTATTTACTTTCATATCACTTTGCCATGTTTGAGCTATAAAGGTGTTGATACAAACGTGAGACTGAGATTCTTTCAGTTTGTGCCGCATGTTGGAGAAACGCTGCCGGACGTGAAGAGCAAAGATCACGTTTTGTGTTTGGCTTCAGAAGAAAAGCCTCCAGCTCCTGCTCGCCCGGGTGTCCTGCAGCGCCGCCCGCAGCGCTGCCCGCAGCGCCGCCCGCAGCGCCGCCCGCAGCGCCGCCCGCAGCGTCGGTCTGGATCCTTCCACGTCTCTTCAAACCAAATGCTTCATTTTTGTGTTTTTTTTCTAAATGCATATCAGCTCTGTGGGCGACCAGGAGTGCTTCTAACGCTGTGCACGCTGCAGTATTAACAGTTAGAAAACGCCTTGATATTCCAAAAACATGTAATGTACTTTAAGTCAAGACATATATGCTGTTTTGTATCTTTATTTTTTTTTCATAGGTTCTGCAGTTTAGTCAGTTTATGTCATTATTGGGATGCCAAGACTTTTTTTTTTTGTAAATTCAGCTGCATCATTCTGTAACAAAGTGTTACCGCTTGACTGTGCTCCTTTATTTCATTTAGTTTTATTTTATCAAAGAGCCGATGTCCTGTATTGACTGCAGGCTTACGTATATATTTGACAAAAGATTATTGTATGTTTAATAATAAAAAAAACACAAAAAAGACAAAAAATGGAAGAAAATGCAGAAAAAAGGAGAAAATGGGGGGGGGGTGTAATTTATATTTTAAAACTGCATGCATGAGGCTGGGAAAGTCGTATTTAGAATAACAAATGGCAGTGCCTTTTTTGTACTCGAGACATTCGCCCCACATGTAAAAGTTTCACGTTACAGGATGAAACGCTGCGTCGGGCCGCGTTCACACTGCAGCTTCACGTCCGATTCGCGTTCAGCTGCACAGGACACAAAAAGAAGGAAGTGACGTGTTCGTCTTTAAATAAAAATCATTGATCCGATCCATAGATGAGTCGCGCTCATGTGACCAGATTACTGATGCCGCTTTAATGTCACAGAATTGATCAAACAGTCACTGTGTTCAGTCATGTAAACCTGCAGCTAATCATCGATTAATACGCAGATTATCAGTCGATTGATTCATATTAATCGATTAAAGGTCAGACATCACTGCTCAGAGTCCAGTGATTCAAAAATGTCCTCCCTCTTCAGAATGTGGAACCATCAAAGGTTCAGTTAAAGGTTTAAGTCGCTTTTGACTGAAGAACGATCGATTATCAAAGATCAGCGTCACACAGACCCTCTGTGGTTTGTGCTTTTAACAGTGGGATTGATCGAGCGCAGCGCCCCCTGTGGTCGGATCAGTGCAATGTAAACTAACAGGCTTCAGCAGATGTGATGACGTCACTGCTGTAACAGTCAGCGCGTCCCGTTTCCTTTCAGTTCAGAGTCGATCGATCAGCTCGATGCGGGTGGACACACTCTGACCCGGGACGGAAATTTAGGATCTGATTCGGAATCATTGAGAAAATCATCAAGCGTGATTAAAATGTGAACATGTTTTGTGTTCAGAATAAACGTGCAGCGAGGCGAGCAGTGTGAACGCGGCCGCTGTGTCTGTACTCTGTAGGTACTTCTTAATGCTGATATGAAGTTATGAATTATTCTGGTCTGTACAAAAAAAATGTGTGAATGAGTGTGTGACTGTGAGGATGTGTGTGTGTGTGTGTGTGTGTGTGTGTGTGTGTGTGTGTGTGTGTGTGTGTGTGTGTGTGTGTGTGTGTGTGTGTGTGTGTGTGTGTGTGTGTGTGTGTGTGTGTGAATACATTCAAGTGTTTTTAATGTGTCTTGCTGTAATTTTGTCGCGACGTACCAGAATGCTGTGACTTGGCATGCCCCCGTTATACATAAAAAAAAGTTGTAACTCCTCCAGTGTGTCCGTGTGTGTTTGATTTCTTGACCACTGCTGCTGCTTTTATACATGACCTTCAGGTCATGGAGAGTACTCAGTGATGGATACAACACTGACTCAAGTACTGCACTGAAGTACAAATGTGTGGGTTTTTTTCCACTCTTTGCTAATTGAACTCTTCACTGAGCTCTTTGGGTACTTTACAAATCAGATTTTTGCACATAAAGTTTATGAAATATGATGTTTTTTTAAGCTACCCAGCAGTTTATATAAGTACAGCTGAAGCCAACAGTCGATTAATCAATTAGTCAATTGACAGAATATTAATTGGCAACTATTTTACAAGTTATTTTGCCAACTTCTCAAATGTGAAGATCTTCCTTTGAATGATTTGAGTGTATTTGTAATAATGTTGAAGATCTGGACTCAAACACGGTGAAGGTGTCACTTTGAGCTCATTGTGAGCACATTTCTCATTATTTTAACGATGTTTCCAAACAAAATGATCAATCGATCGATGCAGAAAATGATCAGCAGATTCATCCAGAATGAAAATTGCTTTCAGTCCTTTACAAAATAGTTGAAGATGAGCTCCACCTCAACCAACTCCAACAGGAAAGTCCTGCTTTGACATGAATGCAGGAGACACAATAATCTAAAGAGACCAGAGACAAGAGGACAACAGTCACAAGGGACACTTTACTGCATAATGAGTACTTTTACTGTGATTATATGTGTTGCTGATTATACTTACAGACTTAAGTGACATTTTCAATGCAGGACATTTATTGTAAGAAAGTATTAATAAAGTGTGGTATTAGTACTTTTACTACAGTAAAGGATCTGAATACTTGCAGTGGGAGAAGTGCAGTTATTATCTGTGAGCTCAGAGACGTTTTTAACAGACAACATGAAATAAATCTGAGGAACGATGTGGCTGTTTAGGAGGCAGAGGGTCGAATCAAACGCACCAAACTGCATTGTGGGAACTGTAGGACCCAGTGTTTTTAGAATTCGGCCCATACTGGGAACTAAACGTCAGGATATTTCAGTTTTAAACGGTGATCAGTGAACAGAGTCGAAGGAGTTTTACACCGTTTCCTACTTTGAATCTTTCACAAAAACTCAAATTTAAGTTTTCATTCCACATCAAAATGTTTCTGACCTGATTTTAGTCCAAACAGTTTGAGCAGAAACTTAAAGATGATCAATGTGCTGAAATCTGTTTTAGGCTCTTTTTAAATGATAAGAGATGAAGGAAGAAGTGTTGAATGGGATGCTCTATTCTCTGCTCATGTAGTTGCTGATGGGACCACTGGGGGCGCCAAAGTGACAGGCCGACTACAGTGATGAAAAATAACTTTTCATTTAACTGATCACAATCTATCCAAAAACACAGCCTCCATCAGCCACTGTGGGAGAGACGCTCTGTGTCTCTGCTGTGATTTGAGTTTTGAAGGCGAGGAGGCTTTTGTCTTCATTTCAGTGACAGATTTTGACGTATAAAGCTGCAGTTTGTGACTTTTTCCAGGTTCATAACATGGCGTGTGGCGTTCATGGACTCACCTCAGTGGACGTCGTCAGCCGAACAGGAAACAGGAGTTTTACTGAAGTTATTGCTTCAAACTGCTTCTTATGGAAGACCCTCGTCTCTGTCGGCTTGATGCTAAACCAAATGCATGAATGTGATGTTATAAAACTCCAAACTGCTGAGTCATGCCTCTATCAGACATCCAGGTCATGATCAGCTCCATGTTCAGTCCAGATGGACCCTGGACTTCTTTTTTCCACTTCAGTTAATTATTTTCTACATTTTCCAGAAAACCTTTCAGTCAGAGTTTGGTGCATTGAGCTGTGGATGTTGGAGCATCGACCTTCAGCCAGCAGGTACAAAGGGGACAGTTAAAGGACACGTTCACCATTTTCAGCATGAACACAGACGGACGCTGCTGCAAGATGAAGCCCAACCTTTCACTTTTGGTCCAGCGTGGGAGACTGAGGGGATGTTTCTACAGGAGCCCTGAATGGACAAACCAAACTGTGACTCCACAGTGTGGGAACGGGTGGAGGCGAGGGGTGTTCAGCTGGTTGCAATCTGCAATTTCACCACTAGATGCCACTAAACCCTTTGAACTTTGATGCTAATACTTTTAGTACACGATCTGAATCCTTCTTCCACCACCGCTAAAGCAGCTATCGCTAACACTGAAAAAAAGTCTTAAAGAAACGTGAGAAAACATGAGCTTTGTGTCTGCATCTGGTTTCACTTGTTAATTATCTGCTAGCAGTTTGTATTACAACAAAAATCGCTAACTTATGCGGTTTATGTGGCGTTAGCGTGAGGCTAGCGGTGTGGGGGCGCCATCTTGTTTCCTGTCTGCTGACTATGCACGAGACTCAGCCTCATGTTTTTAATGACGTGAACACACTCGTCGCTGCCACATAGAGATTTATTTCCTTTGATTAAAAAGTATTTGAAGTGAACACAGTACATAAAGTGACAATGATGGCGAAGGGGCCAGAGAACAGGCCGTCCTTCTCAACAAGGCCACAAGAACAACATCAGAGTGCTAGTGAGCGCTCATCTCCCCCAACACACACACACACACACACACACACACACACACACACACACACACACACATACACACACATACACACACACACACACACACACACACACGACTCCAGTCACCACGACACACACAAGTTGAAACTTCCCAAAATTGGTCTGGGGACATTATGATGCATTGAAATGCAAAAATGCTACACAAGTAAACACAAAGTCACTTAACAACACACGCACGCACGCATGCACACACACACACACACACACACACACACACACACACACACACACACACACACACACACACACACACACACACACACACACACACACACACACACACACACACACACACACACGTCTCAACACTGTTCACCTGCTGGGATGAAAACTGTCTCACACACACACACACTTCATCCTCCTCATGGAAATGGAAATGCTGAGTTTCGATGAGTCGGCAGCTCAGCGTGACGTCACGATGAGTCAGCAGCTCAGCGTGACGTCACCGTGACGTCGTTCTTTTGGTTTTATCAGGTGAGTTGGCACGTACAGGTGAATCCTTCCACAGGACCAGAACAGCGATAAGACGTCCAGACAGGACATACTGGCGTCTTTTGACTCGAGCGTGGTCACGTTTCCCCCGATGATTCAAATGTTGTTTTTGTCTCTTCATGGAATCGATTTTACCTTTAAATCAACTCGGCTAACCAAAAACGGCGTGAATAAAAGGAGGAGGTGGAAAAACAGGTTGATGACAGGTGAGAGTGTCATGATCGGGCGTGAAAGGGGCTCGAGTGAGGATGGAGCGAGTTCACCGCTTTGTGAACACATGACTGGACGAAGGAGATTAAGACATGGACTCAGAGACACTTCAGGAAACTGCTGTCAGACTTTTTGGAATCGGGCTTAAAAAACAGGATTTTCGGTCTCTAAAATGTCAGAATGAGAGAAAAAGCTCTGAAGTCTTCAAACTGCTGCTTTTGTCCGACAAACAGTCCAAAACCGAAAGAGATTTAACTTAATACAAAACAGAAAATCCATTTCTGAGGCTGAAATCTGAGACTTCTCCTTCATGAAAGACCGAAACACGTCAGCAGATTGTTTCAACATTAGACGCTCGTCTCGTCAGCAGCTCAGCTCTGATTGGCTGGACGGGTCCTGAATGCTGGGAGAGTCTCTGATGGTCTGAATCAGCTCTGCTTGTTTGCTGCAGGCGGTGATTCTTTTATGTGCATTTGATGGTTTTTGGTTTGATGAATTTTCAGTTCATCACTGCTGCAAACTGCAGTTTTAAGGAGTCGCAGCTGAGAAATCTCCAGATTTTTGGATAAATTCTTCCACCTTTAAAACGTGTTTTGTTTCCACTGATTGGACGAGTGCTCAGCAGCTACTTTTAGCCTCCAGCGAGTTAAAAGAATCTGTTTCTAAATAAAAAACGCCTGTCCTGATATTATAGATCACAGAAACTCTGAAACAAAATACATCTGTAAATCTGATATTTTTACACATTTTGCTTGTAACTCTTTAATTTTTCCGTTATTTACTGTAACTGAAGCACCTTTAAACTCTGTTTCTTTCCTGTTAAACTCTCCTTCTGTATTTCAAGGCCAATGACTGATATTTGATCAATAAGCGCAAACACATGAGGTCAAAGTCTGTCAGTAAACAACACGGCAACGCTTCAGCTTATCTGATGATTGAAACGAGTCGGACCGAAAACACAGCAAACGCTCTGTCACTGCCTCTGGTGAGATGAAATCACACACACACACACACACACGCACGCACGCACACACACACAGGTGGAGGTAACCCCAGGCAACAGGAGGAGGAGGAGGAGGAGCTTCGTCCTCCTCAGCTCCTGATCAGCGTCAGAAACTCGTCGCGGGTTTTCGGATCTTCCCTGAAAACTCCCAACATGGTGCTGGTGACGGTTTTACTGTTCATCTTCTGAACGCCTCGCATCACCATGCACATGTGACTGTGGAGAGGAGGAGGAGGAGAGGGAGGTTAGAGTGAAAGGGAAGGAGGTGAAGCGAAGGAAAAGAAGCAAGAGTGAAAGAAAGGAAAAGAAGAGAAATTAAATTAAAAAAAGGAGAGGGAGGAAGTGGAGGTGAAGGAATGAGGTGGAGTGAGGTGTAGCAGAAAAGAGGAAGAACATGAAAGCAAATGAAGAAAACAGGAAATGAAAGGAAGTGATGCGATGAAAGTAAAAAGTAAAAGACATGAAATGTGAGGAAAAAAGGTAGTAAAAGAAAGAAGAAGTGAAGGAAAGGAAGAGATGTAACAAAAGAGGAAGTAAATGAAAGGAAATAAAGTGTTGACAATCAAAGCGAGAGAAGAGAGGTAAAAGAAATTATCCCCTCAGAGGACAAACATGAAAGCAGAAGAAGAAGAAGTGATGTGATGAAAGTAATGGAAAAGAGGTAAAAGAAACAGAAGAATAAAATGGAAATGATGAGGTGAAGGGAAGGAGAGCAGAAACAGAAAACAGAGAGGAAATGAAGTGATGAAAGGAAAGAAAGGAAATGAAGTAAAGGAGGTGAAGAGAGGGAAATCAGAGGAGGAGAAAGTGTCTAAAGCAGGATGTTTTCAGCACGTACGTTGCCTCGATGACGACGCCGACGCCGGTGGGCTGCAGGGCCTCGGTGATCGCCACGGCGATCTGTTTGGTCAACCTCTCCTGAACTGTGGACGCAGAGACAAACAGGAAGCAGGTCAGGCAGCGCAAACAACAAGGAGAACCCTGAAGTCCGAGCTGAACAGGTGGATGAAAGCAGGCGTCTGCGGAGCGGCAGAGGGGTCTGTGGTACCTTGTAGTCGACGGCTGTAGATTTCAACGATCCTGAGGAGGAGGAGGAGAGAGGAAAGGCCTCAGTGATGCAGAATTAGTGCGAAGAGTTCAGACACTTCAGTGTTTTTCTGTCTGCCAACAGATCTCACAAAGGCCCAAACTAACCTTGAACAAACCTCCCTGAACCTCTTTTTAAATGTCAGCTTGTGTCACATCTCGTTCATTCATTCATACGTTTAAACCCATCTTATGTATGAACACGTTAAACCCACGGCAGGAAGGACCCGGTCTCCACCTTCGACCTGCTGCTCTTCTCTGAGCAAAACCACTTCGGACAGATCTGACCTCGATCACCTCCCAGAAAATGTCACAGGAGCAAACGAGCAGGACGAAGGGAGGCGGCTCTTCCTGCAGGCTCAGAGAGGAGAGACGAAGAAGAACAGAGGAGTCTCTGCAGCCTTCTGCGTGGTCCAATCAGTGGTGGAGGTGTGAAGGTGCGACAGGAAGAGGAACTCCATTATACCAAACGTCCCGTTCTGCCGTCACGTGACTGCAGGACTGAAAGTCTGGTCGTAAGAAAAGTAAAGGTCCTCCGGATCCTCGCTGACGTGCAGAAATGTACGAACTGGAAATGTCTCTAATTACCCGACAGTGCACAGGAAGCACAGAGGGTCAAAGGTCAAGCAGGAAACCACTAAACTGATGGACGATTACAACGGACAGTTTAAGTAATGATCCAAGCGTTCGTTATCGCTTCCCAGTAAATCTTTATATGATAAAATACGATAACATTATAAAATCTAATATTCTGACTCCAGATCTCAGCCAAGAAACTACAAAAATCAGCTGTGAGACCTGAATTTCCCTTCAAACGCTCTTACCGCCATTTACACTTACAGTATTTCCTGTTCTTTTTTTCATTAGCGCCACCCAGTGCACAGCAGAAGCTACAACAGGCTACAACTTCCAGCCACCCGACAGCTTCGTTCTGGTCCTGAAAGCGTGAACGGTTTGGCTGCTGTGTGTGTGTGTGTGTGTGTGTGTGTGTGTGTGTGTGTGTGTGTGTGTGTGTGTGTGTGTGTGTGTGGAGCAGCACTGGGATAGTGAGGGGTGTTAGTGCGATAAGCCTGAAGGTATTGGGGTCAGTGGGATCAGATTCAATGCTCGTACACACACAAACACGATTTAATAATCAGCTTAAATACACACACACACACACACACACACACACACACACACACACACACACACACACACACACACACACACAGGTGGAGTACATTCACCCACCTGGCCAGCTTGCTGAGACCCAGGACCCTCTTGTTGGGGAGGTAACCGATGTGAACCTGCACAAAGAGGAAAGTTTCCGATCACATACTTCACACTCGTGACCCTCGCTGTCGCTCCACCATGACGGAGGTGTTATGAAGAGTCAAAACGAGTCTCAGCCTCCCAGCGAAGACGCTCAGCGTGCACCTGCCTGGACGCTGATGTGGAGGTCGGAGGAGACTCCGTCCGTCTCCATCCACCTGTCTTTAGCTGGGTTTTCAGTATGTGTTTAAAAAAACTAAAAAGGATGGAGGGGGAAAAACGGGTTTATTGATGACAGCAAAATGTGGCAAAGAGTGACGGAGACTGAAGAAATCTTGATGAAGCATGTGACGGACACATCCATGAAGCTGAACACGGCGGATAAAAAGATGAAATCTGTGTGGAGCGAGGAGGAGGCTGCAACTTTTCAGCCCCCCGTCGGCTTTTAACAGCGTTCAGAAAGTGTCTCCACAAGAGAGAGAAAAGGTGGAGGTGAGAGGACTAAAAGGACAAACGTCCTGGAAAACGTCCAGCTAAACACTGCAAAACTACAGATGGTTAAAATAAAAACAAAAACATAGCCGTCTTCAGCACGTCACAACTACACCTCTCAAACTGACTCCATGTTTAACAAAATGAATGAATGCATCGAGCCTTAATCATGCTGTAAGAAAGCAGGAGACGCAGAGAAGACAGAGACCCGCAGAATGTCCACTGGAAGACCTCCAGCTGTTCAGGGTTACCAGGACCTCCACACGAGTCCACGCAGAGCTCTGAACAAACACTCCAAAGTGCACAAAAAGACAGAAATCTCTATCTGTGGAGCTTTACGGAGCTGTAACTCACCACCTCCTGATACTGAAGACACTCTGATGTTTTTCACTACGTTTGACAGAAAAACATTAAAATGAATCAGCGACAGGAGACGTGGTCTGCTGTGAAGTTTGTTTCCCTGTAACTTAACATGAACGCAACCCTGAACCCGATCGGCTACAGATGGTGATGGTGATGGTGAGTTTAAGTGTTTCAGCCTCCGCTTTTACTTTAAAGGACAATTCCACTGAAACACATGCACTTCAAGATTAAAGGACAGCTGAGCGCACACATCAGGTTTAATGTGAGCAGGTGGATGAGCAGCAGACGAGAGGAGGAAGAGGCCGAGCCGTCAGCTGTGGATGTCCGGAGGCTCTAACTCTCTTACACGCTAACACACACACGCTAACGCTAACGCTAACACACACACACACACACACTCACTCCGCTCAAATGTCAGACACAATTTGTTGACAAGACGAGAGAAAGGGCAGCGGCAACAAGCGTGCAAAGATCTGTTTTGGTCCTCTTTCCTGCAGCTCCTCCCTCCCTCTGCAGCAGACTGACATATCGACATCAAACACGCCGACCACAGCGGCGTTTCGCTTATCTGCTCACAGCGTTTCTCTTTACTGGCACCTGCTGGGGGTGACGGCAGCGGGACGAGGACGAGGACAGGACGAGGACAGGACGAGAGGAACCAAACGGCAGCAGACACAGTTAGCCAAACGTTTAGCAGCTAAACAGCCAGATGTGTCTCTCAGCAGGTGGTGGAGACCAAAACAGAGCGAGAAGAGAGTGAGTGTTGGAGAAACATGGACGCTAACGCCGCTCTGTGTCCTCACAGGCACCTGTCTGCTCGCATGCTGACTTTATACGCACCGCTTTGGGCGCCATGTTTGTTTATGTTCTTATTTACTTCCTGATGACATCACACAGGTTGTGGAAAATGGCAAGCTACGATTGGTCAGGGACTAATGTGTCATCTGTCATCACCCAATCTGAGGCAGTGATCATGTCCAACCTCACGTAGTCTGAACCCTGACCCCTCAGTGACCCCTTTCAACAGGAAATACATCACACTGAACCAGCAGCGATGCATTTTAAGGGACGTTAAAGGCTGAATATGAGAGCAACCTGTTTGACAGCCGGCGGCTACCTGCACGCCATCCGACCAACGAGGAGGAGGAGGAGGAGGAGGAGGAGGAGGAGGAGGAGGAGGAGCAGGCCTCTCTGTGTGGTGACTCACTGAGAGACACAACAGACAGACAGACGGACAGATGAGAGAGGCTGGATAAGAGGCGGCGCTGCTGACGATGACGAGGGAGGGGGGAGGTTTAGGGACATAAACAACCACCTGATGCCCGCTGCCACACACACACACACACACACACACACACACACACACACACACACACACACACACACACACACACACAGGAGGTGTGGTAAGTGTGATTCACTGCTGTCATCAGAGCCCATTTCCACCGGTGGAAAAGGATCAGCTGCCAGCCTCTATTGTCTTAAACGACACGCACCTGCAGGCGAAGATGGAGGGATAAGGGAGGCAGGCAGAAGAGTCAGAAAGAGGGAAGAGGCCAATCGCGCTTTAGCGGCGAGTAACGATGTCAAAGCAGCAGGGAGGAGGCCGAAGGGACAGAAGAAGCAGCGGATAAACAGATCTCGGCTAATCTGATTGCTTCTCGTGTTCTGTCTCCAGATGAACGTCAGAGGAAAATGGCTTTTCACGATACACATCTGCTGCCACGTTCTCGTGTTTTTAGGAAAATTACATCAAATTAAATTACCAACATCTGCAGCTTCCTCTCAGAAAATGGTCAAAAATAAAAAGTGTTTCCTGTATTGATGATATCAGGAAGCACAGAACCTCGTGAGTGTGGCTCCACACACACACACACGCACACACACATAAACACGCATACATACACACTATAAAAAGTCAAATCTGCGTTAAAACATCTTAAATCGAGGTAATACGTGCTTGTTTTTTGGCACTTTTTGTTTGAGCTGTTCACAGATCGATATCTCTCATGTCTGTGCATGAGCCAGCAGATCTTCGCTTAGCTTAGCTTAGCTTAAAGACTGAAAACGGCGGAGAACAGCTGGCCTGGCCGCCCTGCCAGCACCTCTGAAACCTTCTGCTTTATTTCCTGTTTAATCTGTGCGAAGCGTTAAATGAATATTTGTACTTTGACAGGAAGTTACGTGTCAGAATATTCCTTCACCTTCCTGGAGTCTCTGCGTCTGCCTGGCAACAGCTCAGAGCCACCAAACAGCCTTCTAACCTTAAAAACCCACAAACGAGACACAACGAGTTCATTAGTGAGCTTCAGCTGGGCTTCGTATCTGCATTCATTATGTGGAGTGATGTCAGAGGTCAGGGGTCACTGAAGTCATTCAGGGATCACAAATATTCATGTAGCTGTCAGACACCTGCTGGACGCACAGTTTGAGACCACAAACAATTCATGTCTGTTGATTCTGTCATCGTGGTCCTGGTCTCTCCTGCTATCAGTGTGTGTGTGTGTGTGTGTGTGTGTGTGTGTGTGTGTGTGTGTGTGTGTGTGTCTCACCCTGCCGAAGATGGGCACCAGGTGATGCTCACACATGGAGAACATGTCGATGTCTTTGACGATCACCATCTCGTCGTGGTCCTCGTCGAAGATGGCGTCGTTCAGCACGTCTGCGGAGCGAAACGCAGGAAACATGGAAACACATTTGTTCTCTGACATTTTGTCTTCACGCACAGACCGACATACTGCCCACCGGCCTTCATCTGAGCGGCTCGACGGCTCTTTTCAGAGTCAGGCAGACATTTTTTAACCAGAACTTTCTGGATTTTATTGACTCTGGACTCGTTCAGCACCATAAATCTGTTTAACTGAACCATCTCTTCTCGTCCCCCCCATCCCTTCCTGGACTCTGGAGGACAGACGGATGGAAACCACCGGGGACGCCCTGTTCACCTCCATCGTTCAGCCGCCGCTGTCTTTATCGACGACGCCGGTGTTTCTCTCTGGCAAACATGGCGTCTAATTATAGCTCTGCCTCCATACGCTCCTTCCTGTTGTTGCTTTATTGCATTTTTCAGTCGCCGGGGGTTCAATAAAGAGCTTTATCTGTTTGTGACGACGCAGACGGCTCTCGCTCTCACTGCCGAGCTTTTTAATTTCCTGACCGGCTATCTGTTCAGGGGAGGGGGGGCGGGGGGGGGGGGCGAGGTCACCGGAACAACAGACGGTCTCTGCTGCTTATTGTGTGACTGCGTGTAAACAGATAGTTGAGAAGATCAACACGCTCAGACTCTTTTTCACCTTTTGTGTTTGACCGTGACGCAGGTTGACCAGCGACGCCATGACACCTCCAGCAGCAGCTCATGCGCGCTGTGGAGGAACCACGAGTCTTCCCTCTGGGGCTGAGATTTACTGCTTTCCTTCATCTCATGGGACAGCACACGGATCTCTGATGTCTGTGGGTTTTCGGATCGTTGGGAAACTGTTTTTTATTTTTAGTTTTGGCTCCATGGGAACAAGCTTTAAAATCTAATTAGCAAACTCGTCAGCTTACTCACACATCCAGCAGATCCAGGGCAACATTATCATTCATTTGGAGTCTGTGTCACCTGATAAAAGTCTCATCTTCACTCTCTCTTAGCTGTTTTCGGCCTCTTGCGACCCCCCCCCGACTGTTCAGCTGCTAAATGCTCGGATGTCCTCGAGCTCGTATCCAGCTGTTTTCCTCTGAAAATGATGCTGTGAGAGCGATGAGGGTGACTCAGATGAGGGTGCGACGGCTGAACACGGAGCTGAAAGTCGCTGTGAAGCTGCAGATTCAGGTGAGAGCTCTCACCTTCATCACCTTCATCACCTTCACGCGGTCCCAATGACTCTGCTTACATGCACGCACGCTCACCCTCCAATCAACAGCTCCCGCTTTCATCCGCTCAACCACCCGCTTGAAGAGGCTGACAGTGACATTGGCACACTGTAAAAAACCTAAAAAAGTCTTTCTTAATGTTTGAGAGCAGCTGTGTTTGTCCTTCCAGGCAGAAACGACTCCACAGACCGTTCCTGAAACCCGAACAATATCAGCAAATCACACCTTAATCAGAAGAAGCTTCAAGCTTCTTACACCGTCAGTTACATCAGTTCAGTTGCGTCCTGCGCGCACACACACACACGCACGCACGTACACACACACACACACACACACCTCCTGAAGGGAAACAGGGTTAAGTCAACCTTAACTAAATAAATGGCAGCTGGTTCTGCCGGTTCAGACGCCCTGGGTATCAGGTAATGACAGTGTTACTCATCATCAGCTCTTCATTCAATAGCGCTGCCCCCTGTGTGTGTGTGTGTGTGTGTGTGTGTGTGTGTGTGTGTGTGTGTGTGTGTGTGTGTGTGTGTGTGTGTGTGAATGAATAACACAAACACACACACACACATAGAGTGAGGAGGCCACATGTTGACACGCTCTGAATGAAGCAGGAAATGGTGAAGTGAAAGATTAAACAAACAAGGTGATTCATTCATTGTTCAGACAGCTCGATGTGTGTGTGTGTGTGTGTGTGTGTGTGTGTGTGTGTGTGCTGCAGCTTTACACACACACACACACGCACACACTTCCTATACATAGTCATGACCCTGGGCGTGTATTCATGAGTCATCCCCATACATCCCTGCTTTTAAATACACACAGACACAGACACAGACACAGACACAGACACACACAGACACAGACACAGACACACACACACACACACACACACACACACACACACACACACACACACACACACACACACACACACACACACACACACACACACACTTTACGGCCGAGCCGTCAGCTGTGGATGTCTGGAGGCTCTAACTCTCTTACACAGTTACAACCAGCTGTTTACTTCCCAGATGCACATCCCATAATATTGTGTGTTCATGATGCCTTCGGGTCCGCTCAGCCTCAGGAAATTTTGTTTCTGTTTATTTTAAAAGACATTTGTTGGCTGAAGCTGAAGACTTTTTCCTGATGTTGTGATGTCATAAATCTATCTGTGTGTGTGTGTGTGTGTGTGTGTGTGTGTGTGTGTATATGCTGATCAGCTGTCACTCCTTCACCTCAGGTACTGTGTGTGTAGTATAATGTTATCAAACAGTGAAACTCTTTTACCTTGTGTAAACTCTTGAACTGGTTTGTGAAGCTTTAAAGTTCGTTCTGCTTTGCCTTGGTTTCCATGTGAGAGCAGCGTTGGGGGCGAGACGCGCGAGCAGTCAGACATTTGGACGGGTTTTAAACAAACCTCCATCTTAGACCTGAGTCTGTGGTCAATACAACGTTATGAAAGCAGAAATATCGGACGAAACTACAACAAGACTGAGTCTGCAGCCATGAGAGCGGCTCTGCGAGGCTCGACTCACCGCAGCCTGATTCAAGTCAGTGTGGAGCAAAACTGACCAACAACAAGTGGTTCCAGCTTCTCAAATGCAAAAATCTGCAGCTTTTCTTTGACAGCAAACATTCAGATTTATTAGTTAGAGGCTCGTATTTTCAAAATGTGCGGTGAAAAGCAGCGGCGGTGAGCTTCAGAGGACGAGCTGAAGGCTGATGTGTAACAATAATAATCAGAGTAAGGATGAAGGATTCAGAAAACAACGTTTTAAAACTGGGATCAAAATGTTTAAGTGCATTTTTTCATTGAAGGAAAAATGTCAAATCCACGTGTATCAATCAGTTAATCAGTTAGTCCAAAGAAGTCAAACCTCCAGCTTCTCTAATGCAAAGACTTGCAGCTTTTCTTAGTTTTTCATGATGATAAATTGAACATACTGTTGAACCCTGTGACTTATTGTTTTTATTGGGTTTTGAACTGTTGGTCACACATAAAGAAGGCTCTCTGAATGCATGGTGGGGGCTCAGCAGACCCTCTCTGGAGGTGACTGGAGCAGCAGGCCGGCCGGCGTCAACCATGAGCTCGACCACATGAGTCCCGCTCATCTGCAGCCAGCGCAGGTTTTCTCAGCCGTGATCTCGTTTTAGTGTCGGCCACTCTCACTTTAAAAAGCCTTTTCTGCGTTTGACAGCGACGGGCCGACACGGTTCGATCTGCCTCGTCAAATCTCACAGGATCAAACACATGAAAACACAAGAAAAGCACCGGACTCGAGCAGGAAGAGTGAGTTCACGCTGTCCAATCAGAGAGCTGAGTTTCCAAAGACATGAACTTTGTCCATCAGAATTTGGACAAAATAAATGATAAACGATTGCCTTCACTGGTCTGAAGATGATTTCTGCCGTTCGTCTGCGCATTCAGTCTCATCCAAGATAAGCTGAGTGCACCAGCTTCCATTCTGCAGAGCTGCAATGAGCCTGTTTCACGACCCTCTGATCAGTTAATGGAGAGAGTGATTGATAATCAAAAGCTAAAACAGCTGCGGACAGAAGGACGTCTGAATGCGTAACATTCCTGCGTAATCTCTGCACAACTTTCCTCATCTCAGTTCTGCCGGTCATGTGCTCGACAACAAGAGGATTTTAGGTTCACGTTGTGATGAAAGCTGAACCCGTGACCTGCACACACACACACACACACACACACACGCGCACGCGCACACACTGATCAAACACTCACTGAAAACTCCACAAACATCCAGCAGTCAAGAAACTACACGTTTTTTCTGTTCTCTGCTTCCCAATAAGTCAGAGGGGAGTCTCCTATGAGAGCCAATCAGCAGGCAGGCAGACAGAGCACCGCCGCACACACATGTATGTCATCATCACCTCCACCTCTGTCCATCCTTCGCCCTTCAGAGGAGGAGGGGAGGAAGGTGGGAATCATCCGCCCTCACTCGTGCTCCTCTCAGGATCACATTACATGAAGCACCATCCCGTCTTTTCTGCGTCAGCCTCCACATTTTTCTCCGCATTCCCGCCTTCAGCTCCAGAACACAACAACAACCCCCACAACAACAGCCAAACTGCCTCCAGATGGAGTTCTGCAGGAGGCTGAGGCAGAGAGGAGGGCGCAGATACATGACTCCAGCCTCTCCGGCGAGCCGTGGACTGGCAAGGCCGTCCAATGTGGACCCGAGGCTGCGTGTCAGCCCCCCAGGTGCTTGTAGGCGAAGAGCCGGACACATAGCGGCGGGCAGGGAAAGCTCATTCCTCACCATGACGAATGCTGACATGATGGTGGAGACGTTTGTCCAATCAGAGAGCTGATTTAGACAAAAGCTCGAGATGAAGTACAAAACTCACAAAACTTCAAATCAGGTCAAAACTTTCCAGAAACGTGAAGTTTGTCTGTCCAACGGTCCAAAGACAACTTTAAAGGACAGCTGCTGACGACTATCTGATTAATGATCAAATGTTTTATGATGTAAAACTTTATAAAAATGTAAACATGTCCATCAGTTTCCTGAAGGTTTTGTTTCGTCCAACAGTCCAAAACTCAAAGAGCTTCAGTTTCCGATGATGCAAAACAGAGAAAAGCAGCAAATCACACTGAAGAAGCTGTTTATCATTTCTGCTTTAATAATTTAGTGATTAATTGTCAAATAATGATTAAATGAATGATCAAAGTTCATTTCTGTCCACTTATAATCACCCACAGCTCCACACCAGACAAACAAGGCAACTAGAAGTCTTTGTCATGAACCTGAGGACACTGATTATTAATAATATATTGATATTATGTCAATATTGAGATTTGAAAGTCCTGCGTTCAAACATCATACTCTCTGTTTCACTTTAAACATACATCATGACTTTGTCCATTTATCACTGATCGATTAGTCATCGATAAGCAGCATTTTCATGCCAGAGCTGATTTTTCATGTTGTTGGATAATTTATTCAATAACATTACATTTTATTAACTTTGTGAAGGTGTCACTTATAATATTAGACAGCCCCAGGGGACACTGTACCGCACTAAGTACTTCTACTTTCATACTTGAAGTTAATCTTTATTAATATCAGTATCTTTACTTGAATCCACCTCTGAAGCAAAGCTGTCAGATGAATGAAAGTACAACATTTCTCTGTGCAAAGCAGTCAAAGTACCTCAAGTACGGAGTAAAAGTACTTAGTTACATTCCTCCACTTCCCTCGGACCAGTTAAGAAGTCTTCATCTCTGCAAAAGGCGCATCCTGTCTTGGGGACAGGTGAGTTTGGGCTCTGTGCCGTCACAGTTGCCACCTGTTGAACCGCAGGCCAAATCCCCGCCGCCTCTGAGCGGCTTTGTGGATTTAAAAACTCACCGATAATTTTCTCCTGGTAGCCCTTGGTGAAGAACTGCATGGCGGTGGCGGCCCTCCAGGGCGTTTTGAGGAGCCCCTGCCGCTGCGGGTCCTCCCCGAGCCCCCTCAGGATGGTGGTGTAGGCTGCGGCCAGGGACGGGAGGCTCATCTCGTTGTCCTCCACGCTCCTGGTGCGCTCCTCCCTCCAGCTCTCCATCACCGAGGCGGCCGGCCGGTGCGAGCTGGACTCCGCGCCCGGAGGCTGCGCGGCGGCGGCGCGCCCGGTGCCGCCGGCTGGCCGCTTCACCATCCCGTCAAAGTGTCCGTTGAGCACGGAGCCGCTGTCCCCGCTGTCCTTCTTCTCATTCGAGCTGTACTGAGTCTGCTTGGAGTGCTCCATCACTTCTTCTTCTTCCTGCAGCTTGTGTCCTCTGCTCTGAACACTTGTTGGATCCGTCTCCGCTCCTCACTTCGCTTTGATGCTCACTTGTCTTTTTGGCATCCTCGGGCTTTATAACAGCAGGATAATCCAGGGACAGCTCCTATTGGCTGGCCGGCGCCGGGGGCGGGGCCACCCCCTCACTTCGAATCACACATGGACCCTGAGGATGAGGCGCAGCAGGGTGTCAGACCACTGAGCGGCTGCGCGCTGACAAACTGAACCAGCTCAAAAAACACAACTAAACCTGCAAATGAAGGATCCATGTCCTCTGAAAGGCTCAAAGAGACAAAGACACGTCCATCCCACACAGCAAAATAAAGTCAACTTCATGACTTTCTGGGAAAAGCGTAGATAAATCTGTTAAATACGAAGCTACAGCCAGTTAGCTTAGCTTAGCATCACGACTGGAAACAGGAGGAAACACCTGGCCGAGGCGTTGGTCATGGCAGACTCCACCTGACCAAGAAACAAGATGCTCCATGACAGCAGAGCGTCACCTGAAAGACTTCATGCTTAAAGTGAACAAATTAGATTTAAGGTGTTTGTTAATGAGTTTTTAAAGCTCTGGACAGAGGCCGTTTCCACCCGTTTCCAGCCTTTATGCTAAGCTAAGCTAACTGGCTGCAGGCTGTAGCTCCATATTACTGATTATTCACCGCCGTGAACTTCTCTCCTTGTTTATCCTTTAAATTAATTTCATGTATTTTGGGATCTGCTGAGACAACATCATGACTGATTACATAAATGCTAATGTAAGAATTATTCAGAGCCTTTACTTTAAAAGTACACATTCAGTGTAATATTACTCCAAGTCCTTCATGAATGTAATAAACGTATGGAAGTACTGGCAGCAAAAAGTACTGAAGTATCTGAAGTAAACAGGAATGATCCCCATCAGTCTACAGTATTAAAATATTATATATTATCCTAAGATAAGTGTGTAAATCTCATCTGTGAAAAAGAGTATAATACGTACCTCTCTACGAAGTGCAGTGAAGGAAGTCTCAAAATGGAAATACTGCAGAGAAAAGTACAAGTACACAAAATCTCTACTGTCTACTGAGTTTACTTGAAGTATTTGGCTTCATTAGGAGCAGCAGTTTTTAACCTTTTTGGGTTTTAAACCCTAAAATGACTCAAAATCTCACGTTTGCAGGCTCAGAGAGGATGAGTGTTTGTTTCATTTGAAGGATTTAAAGTCCTGACAAGGTGGAAATATTCAGGATTTATCAAAGAAAAAAAGGGAAACTTTGAAAAAATGTCAAACAAGTTGTTTTTTGTTAAATCAGATTATTCTTTAACACCAATCTGTTGAGGTCATTTTCAGTTTGATTATGGTTAAATCTGCTCCCAGGGGCAGAATGCTGCTTCACTACGACGGAAAATAAAAATAAATCAGCGAAAACGAAATAATTTCCTCAGAAAAATAGAAATACTCTCACGATACTGACCGATTGTTTCACTTCCCCTCAGAACTTTAAGGGCTACCGCTGCAGCCAGAGCAAGAAAACCTACGTCATGAAGCAGGTGAGCTGAAATGATAAAAATGTGCTATCCAGTTGCATCATGGGAAACGTAGGAGACTGGCTTTTGGAGCTGAGCCGTCACTCAGGACTAAAGGTCACATATGAAGACGTTAGTTACTGTTTTCACTGCATAGCTTCACTCTTAAACATGAAACTGTATGTTTTCTGTTTGTCTTTCTCAGAGCTTTTCGTGCGATTTGTTCCTAAAACTGCGAACAAAGACGAAGCCACAGGAAGGAAATGAAAGCACGAACACGTGAACTAAGGTTTACATTTATTCAGTCGTTAAAAAACAGCATGTTTTTAGAAACGGTTCAGTGACTTTAGAGGCAGAAAACACCTGGAACAAGATTTCAACAGTTTTCAGGTAAATCTGGACAAAAACCAAACATCTCAAACGTTCAGTCTTTGTTGAAAGCAAAAGCCGAAAGCTTGGAGGAAGGATCCAAAGATTTCTTCTTCTTGGCACTATTTTCATCTGCTTCCGTTTGTCCATTTTCTCCTCCTCCTCCTCCTCCTCCTTCTGCCCTTTTCCTCTTCTTCAGATCTGCGTCTCCCGTCTGTCCTTTCGCTCTTTCCGTCCACGACTGAACAGAGACAGGACATGGAGAGCACATGTTAATTACCCATCGGGACAAAATGAAAGTACTGTTCTGCTGTTTCGGGCTCCGAACACCTCCGCCATGACGGCCGAAGGCGCCCGCGGACGCTCGGCGGCGCTCTGAAATTGCATCCTGTCATGTTTAATCACTAATGACAGGCTGCATGTCCTCGGCCTGCTGGCTCTTCTCCTCCTCGTGCTTTTATTTATTTATTTATTTATTTATTTCTCCTCTGTGAGCACAGACAAAAGGAAGCGCTTTCCTGGACGTAATGGAGCCGGGATGAATCATCGGGCCTGGCACAGGCCACACATGCATGCACGCACATTAACCCCGTGTGTGTTGGAGCGAGCGGCCACGGACGTCACGGCGGCAGAGCTGGTGCGCGGCGTGACGTCTCGCCGCTCGCTGTCATTCAGAGCGGCTCACACACGCTAAGAAGGCTTCAGGCTAAACGTCGGCCTGCGGGGTCACCGCCCGGGTTTCTAACGCGCCGCGAGCAGCGAGTCGATGCCTCTGCTGTTACTGAATGTCATCTGAATTATTAGCATAATTAGCAAGAGGCTGCACATGTGTGTGTGTGTGTGTGTGTGTGTGTGTGTGTGTGTGTGTGTGTGTGTGAGTAGAAGATGGAAGTCAAATTAGAAAATCCAGTTTGATCAGAAACGATTGCTTAGAATAAATAAATGACTAATTTTTTTTTTTTTTTCCAAACATTTTCTGCATCCTGCTGCTCGAATGTGAGGATTTGAGTTTTTTCTCTGTTTTATTTCTAATGAATTAACTGTGACTGGATTATTTTTTGGTTTTTGGACTGTTGGTGGTCACTTTACAGGTTTTTGATGTTTGAGATTCACATCCAGCCGCCGGTTTAACACGAATCCGCCGAGCAGCAGCTGGTCGCAGCAACAAAAGCGAGGAAGAGGAAGAGGAAGAGTGCAAACCAGGAAACTGTGCAAGACTGTAACTACTCAAAACCTCTTCTGATGCATGAAATGTGCTTTTCAGCCGTGAACGACGCCGACTGCGATTAAAAACATTTTGACTGGAAAGCTGGTTTAAAGTTTCCTTAAAATCCAAGAGTTAACCCCGTAGTTTGAAGGATGTGACGTACGTTTCCTCAAACACCTTCAAATTAAAGGGATGAGAAATGAAATCATCCTTTAACACTAACTCCATCATCACATTCATCCCCCGCAGCCTGACCAGCTCGCTGCCTCTCCGTATCATCCTGAGATCAATGCTTTGCGCCCTCGCTGCCAAAACACTCGACGGGGTTCCCAGGCAACAGGCGCCCCTCCCCCCGCCGCCTCACATCCACTTCCTCTTTTCTTTCAGCCTCTCGAGTGTCATCCAGCGCGCCGCTCAGAGTCATGATGGATGCAGGGTCACGACCCGCCGACAAACGCACGGATCGACGTCTGTTAGCATCGAGGAGGAGGAGGAGGAGGAGGAGGAGGAGGAGGAGGAGAGGATGAGCTGTGTTATTACTGACACAGCCACCCTCATTTGTTCACCCGTCAGCTGACGGAGTAACATCTGGAAACTGGTTTTAAAATCACGTACAGACACACAGACTCTGCAGCAGCTCCACCCATCAGACTTGATGAAAATCAGCTGTTTATCATACAAACATACAACTTTTACAGCTGTTTTTTCCTGAAAAGAGGCTTGCGAAGGGCCAGCTGATACTCACGACTGTTCGCTGCAGCGGCATCTTAATGAGAAAAATGTTTAATTAACTTGAATGAATTAATCACCTTTAATCGGTTAATCCATCCAGGCTGCATTTCATTAGGAGTTACTGTCACATATGGCTGAAAAAATGTGATATTTTTACTGGTAATTCTTGTTCTTATCGTCCTTATTTGTTTTCCACTCACACCTCAGCTGACATCTGTGACACAGGTTTTAAATCACTCATTAAAAAGGTCTGAAATCTAACTGTGAAGACGCTGCAGCGAGCTGGTCAGCCCACAGCCGACGATGTCACAGCAGTGAATTGGAGGCGATTGGCTCGTTGTGTGGTCTGCAGGCTCGTTAACGCAGCTAAACGACGACAGTCAAAGCCTCCGCGATGAGGTTTCATAAAGTGCTGAACGCTGCTGTTAGTCGACTGATCGGTGGACGGACAAATCTGGAGTCCGTTGGTCCTTTTTTATGAGCGTCTTACAGGAATCGAGGCGTTCGCCAGGAGTCGTACAGTTTGTTCACAGCGAGCACAGGAAATCACACGAAGCAGTTAAACAGTAACCTGGTCGCCTCCTGCAAAGGCAGAAACCCACGTAAGCTATTTACACGTCTGTGAAACCAGGTCCTCCGACAGAACTCCAGCTCAGAAAAGCGGATTTAAGACATCAGATCGCCGCAGAGAGCCGCCCGGGTATCAAACCTCAACATGGCGGAGCTGCATATCAACACATAATGAATGATTTCAGGTTAACATGAGGTGTTACCAGAGCCGTCGCACCGACTGTGCGAACTGTGCGACTCCACAGGGCCTCACGCCTGCAATCCTGCTGGTTTTTTCCTTCTTTTATTTATTTATTTTTTAATAAATACATCACTTACATATGATTTTGTCTGTCTCTGTCAAGGTCACATTAAAAACAAACAAATAAATAAAAAACAAATCCTACAAATTAAGCGGGTTTTTCATTGTCGCTGTGTCATCAGGCCTGTGTGATAGTGCACCAGGCCCTCACTGCTCTCCATACGCGTTTTAAACAAATGCAGCAGTTTGGCAGCGTGTTTGGATTTCTATTTGATCCGACCAAACTGCGTGAAAAGGAGGAGACTGACCTGCAAAGACAGTGCACAAGACTGAGTGATGCTCTGAGCACGTCCGAATCTCAGGATATAAATGCACCGGACCTCTTCGCGGATGTGAGGATACTTGGAGAGATAATCCCAAAGGGAACAGCTGCAGCACTTAAAACACTTCGACACCTCAAAGGGACTGAAGGAACTTTCCCAAACTGTGAGTTTGCGCTCAGGATCCTGTTGACTTGTCCAGTAACGGTGGCATCGGGCGAGCGAAGCTTTTCAAAGTTGAAACTAATTAAAAACTGTTTGTGCACCTCCACGTCACAGACAGACTGAGTGGGTTCGCCCTGCTATCAGCTGAAAAGGACACTGCATCCAGACTGGATTATAAAGATGAAGCGAAGTGACTCTGACATCATCAGTTTATGCAGCTGAGTCCGTCTCACTTGTTAGAGTTACAGTGCGGTCAATGTGTTGTGTAGTTGCAATGATAATGAACGTATATTCTGAATGAAAAGTGTCCTAAACTACTTCTTTAAAATGTCAAGATGGCAAAAATAAAGTGACTGAGCTGACGTGATGTAAAGCCGCTCGTTGCTCAGTTGATTTTCCCCCTTTTGAAATAAAAAGTCATAGCTGAGACTGTGTGTATGATTATGCTGTATTATTCTACTTGACTTGGTTGTGGGACGATTTTGTGGTGGCAGGCGAATCAGCAGCGTCACGACTGATCGTGCATCAGCATCCAGGACGCCCTGACACGAAGGCGAGCGTGTCAGGTGCTCTCTCCAGAGTGGAGACAGGTAACCACAGCGAGGAGGAGGCGTTAAAGCTGTTAGCGTTTGGTCTCAACGCTGAGCTGCTTTTTTGTTTTTCGCTGAGGAACCATTCGACGAGTTTTCCAGTGAATTAAATACTGAACAGCTCGTGAGGTTTAGAGGCGTTCTGTCCAGGTTTTAAACGTTTAATCTGTTGTCTCGTGGCGACAAAGCGATGTACGAGGATCAGAGATGAGGCTCCGGGCTGCACGGCGGCGGGCGGGGGGGGTGGTGTATCTGCAGCTGATAATCACTGCTGTCCTACAGACTCTAATTGATGGGTCTCTCTGCTTTTTTGTCTCGGTTTGCTCTTGAGGGGAAATTAGATCCAGGCAGGATTAACTGAGAACAGCTGACCGTGTCCACCTACGAGCAGATGAAAGGAGTCGCCGCTGCTTCACTTCACTCAGCGTCTTGATAAATTTGTGGTTTTGGTCAGCAGCTCTGCCTCCACTCACCTGTGACAGCAGCACACTGTGAACAAAAGCGCGATTACCTGAAGCTTCTGCTAAGACGCAGACGTGATGAAGGCTGAACATTAAGACTTGTTTTTAGCGATGTGCTGATGTTACCTGCACTGACATTGAAATTATTCCAATTATTCCAATTATTTCTGTTACTTAAAGTCAGAATAATCCACTCTTTGAGTTTGAGCTGTGCAGCTTCAGGCAGGATTTTTAAGGCATTATCAGTCGATTGCAGAAAACGAGCCTGTCTACATTCACTGAGTGCAGACGGAGTTTGATAAAACACGGTTTCAGGGTTTGTGACACCTCTGAGAGGGTTTGCAGGATGTGGTCTTCTGGCCCTCCCTCCCTCCCCTCTGAGCCCCTCACTGTTTCCTACCAGTCTCTCCTCTGCTGACAGCATCCTGAAGCGTCCCATGGCCTCTTTGATGACGTCGGTCTCCTCCAGGTCTGGATCATCAGCCAGAATACTCTTCCTGTTGTCCTCCAGCCAGAGCTGGAAGCCCGTCTTGGGCCTGAGTCGACATCACAACCAGTCAAATCTGCGCTGTGGCTTCCAGTCGGCTCATCTCAAAGCGTTCAACACTTCATCTCTTACCTCTTATTTTCAGTGTTATCTGCAGGTGAGGACGGAGGCGGGACGTCTGCTTGTTTCTGCTGATCTGCAGGCGGGTCTACGTTCTCCTGGCTCTTCTTATTGGCCGCCTTTGTGCCTGTCATCTGCAGCAGAGTGGACTGAGTCTGAAGAGGAGAGGAGAAAATCGTCGATGAGTAAATGCTCTCTAAAACTGTACTCTGATCAGTCAAACACGTCTCTGAGCTGAAGTTGTGAGTACTGTGGAGTGAACGATACCTTCGTCTTGGGCCTGGGGGCCAGCGGTTTGAGGACGGGGCCTTTGTTTGGCTTCCCCGAAGATCCGCTGAGTGGACCCAACTTCCTGCTGGACGTCATGCTGTCCAGGATGTTGGACGCTCGAGGCTGACCGGACGGAGCCGAGGGTTTCCCCGAGCCGAGCACCTGCGTGTAGCCCAATCAGACGTTTACCAGGCGTCCACTAAACATGCCCGTCTCTCTGGAACTTACAGCCTCTCACCTTTTGTGCAGCGGTGTCGTTAAAATATCTTACCTTGAAGGGATTTGCACGTCCAGCTCTACCAACTGCAAAGAAAGAGACATCAGATGTTGATCTGAAGTCGTCTTTTAATCGGAGGATAACTTGCTTTCACAGTATTTTCTGATGATCACAGTTAACGTCACCTTACGCACTGCTGGACGCGTTTGCTCACCTGGTGTCAGAGACGGCGTCACAGGTGAAACGGCGTCTTTAGCAAACGGGTTCACACCTTCAGGCACAAACACAAGACGCGTTAGCTGCAGTAAAACTGCTGAGATCAAACGTGAGCAAAGAGCTGAAGAAGAGGAGGAACTGACGTTTCCTGGTTTCCGCTGACTCCTCCGCCTCCATCTCCTGTCCATCCTCCTCCACCCTGAGCTCTTCTTCTCGCTCCTCTTCCTCCTCCTGATTGCGCCTGCTGCAGTAATGCCCTGCTGCGACCTCGCTCTGGTCAAACCTGTCCACATAATACACTCATGATCACAGCTCACACCATCAGGCTGACCTTCTGAGTCCGCTGCGGTTCAGCAGTGGTGATGCAGAGTGGAGCATCTTCCCTCTCAAACCATCTTTGGAGAACACAGCTCACTGTCGCACAAACCAGACCAGCTTAATTTTATTCTGTAATCGGGTTACTGATGCTCCCAGCGTGCTCGTCCAGGAGAGCAGCGCTGCATCAAGGGCAGGCTGAGGAGGACAAAACACAGCCGGATCCTCGAGCTGCGACGAGTCAGCGATTCGCCGTCAATGATTAAATGAATTGCTAAATATTTTGATAATCAATTTCAGTAAATTTTCCCTTAAAAAATAAGAAAAAAGGTCCAGATTCTCTGATCCCAGCTTCTTAAATGTAAATATTTTCCAGTTTCTTTATTCCTCTGTGACAGTAGGTTCAGGTTGTGGACAAAATGAGACATCTGAGGACGTCATCTCGGGCTTTGGGAAACACTGATTGACATTTCTCACCGTTTTCTGACATTTTATAGAGCAAACAACTAATCAATTCATCGACACTGATAATAATCATTAGCAGCAGCTGTATTGATGACAGTGAAGGCGGGACTGAAAGCTGCTGCGTCGTTTGATGTTGGATGTTACAGGTTCATCTGGTTTGCAGTAACTGGAGTTTATTAACTCCTAAAGTAACGATACGCGTGAGGTTTCTGACACGAGCTCCAGTTTCATCTTATCTTCAGGAACATAAACATGTTTTTTCTACAAACTCCTCATTCATTTAAGAAAGACGCCAACGTTCAGGAGAGTCGGCTGCATCGACTTACCCAGAGGTCCGTCTGGAGTATTCTGGCTCCTCTTCCTCTTCCTCTTCCTCTTCCTCCTGGATCTGGCTGGCCTTCTCCAGAGCGACCTCGTTGAGCCGCTGAGCGAGGGCCATGCGTCTGGACCGGGACGCGTACCGAATGGCGAGAGTCACCACGTTCTGAGTCATGAGCTCGGCGAGCTCCACGCAGCGAAACTCTCTCTCCAGCTTACAGGACAACTGGAACAGAAGAGCGACTCAGCGCTTTATTCACGCGACAGAAGCATCGGCCACAGACACGAGGAGGATCTCAAACTCACTGCGAACATCTTCATCAGCAGCTCCTGCTGCTCCTTCTGGGACTGACTCTGTCCATGCTCGTCCGTCTCGTAGCCACTGGAGGACAGGAAGCTGTAGTGGCTGTGGAAGAGGACTGAACGCCAGAACTGCTCCTGGGGGACGACAGAGGATTGACATATTTCTGTGAGGAAGGCTGAAAATGTTGCAGCACATCTGGTTTGTTTGACCATCGATTCATTAATCAAGTCTGAAAAGTCTTCAGCTCTCAGTGACTGAAGCTGCTTTCAAACCAGCGCTTTAGTAAATCAGGCGGCACCTTTAAATCTAAAGAACTGTCTAAGCCAGTAAAGACTCAGAAGACCTGACGTCCACGGTGCGGTCCAATCAAGAGGAACAGGAAACAGGAAATCACTGCAGCATCACAAGCTAGCATAACTTCAAAAAGCTGTTTCAGCAGCACAGAGGATGTGTTTCATAAACGAGAGTATCACGAAGAAATACTGCGAACGAGTTTCAGTTTGTAGTATTCATATTCAGACTGTGGGAAATGTCTGACTATGCTAAGCTAACTGATGTCATCCACTCGTCAAACACAACTGAATCGTCTCAGGCGTGTTTACCTCCATCTGTCCTTTCTCTGTGGCGGTCTGACACAGAGGCAGCTTGAAGGGCAGGATGGCCACGGCAGGTCGGGGCAGGGTGGGGGGGTACCTGGAGCCTTTACAGGGGATACACCTGAGGGGACAAGACCAGACCGGATTCAGGACGTGAAGACACCTCTGAGGATCGGGAACTTTAAGAACATCGCAGCGGTCTTTTTTAAACCTGCAGATCAGATTTATTGTCCCGCTTTTCAAAGCAGAGTTTCGTTCAGCTGCGAGCTTTCAGGGGGTTTGAGTTTGCTATGCATTCAGGTGCCAAAAACAACCAAATTCACAGATTTTTCCCCATAAGTTTGCTTTTTTGTGTTGTTTGGCTTTCAGATAACGAAAGACTGAAAGACTCTCTAAGGTCACAGATACTCACGAACAAACAAACAAACTGTTTCACAACAGCCCAAATTCTCATTAAAACCTGTTTCATGAGTAAGGGAGATCATTTCTTAAGCACTCTTAAAAGTTATTTTTTACCACTCAATATCACACTCTGAGTCTAATTACTGTATGTAAGTGTGAAAAAGAAGCACTTGAAGGACACATTTCAAAGAGAAAGCGACAGAAAACCACACAGGGCGGCGGGGAGGACGGAGCTCACCTGAGCTGCTGAGGGCTCTCGTGCACTCCGACCACCCAGTAGTGATCGGATTTGCTTTTGCACGTCTCTCTGGTGTTACACACCGGCGTCCACGTGTTGCCCAGGGAACGATTCAGCATCCGGACCACACCCTCCGAATCCACAAAGCACGGGGTGCCTGAAAAACCAAAACGCCATCAGGCCGTCACCTTAAAGACGCTGCTGCTAATTCACTCTGCATGAAGCAAACGTTTCCCTCGACAGACCGACCCTCGGCGGTGAACCCCAGCCAGGACAGGTAGGATCTGCGAGACAGCGGGAGGGGTTCGCCGTTGATGAGCTGCCTCTTCCTGCGACCGAGCTGCAGCAGCTGAACACCCAGAGCCTGGTCGCCATCAAAACCTGTCGCTGAGGGCGGAAACGAGACACAAGAACGGACGTTAAGGCCTCGCCGAAGCTTGAAGACGACAGAGGAAGCTGTCCCTGCGTGAGTGCGTCTAACCCCGATGGTAGACGATGAGCAGCTGCTCTCCGTGTCCGGCCATGCAGACCACCGGCCCCGGCAGGCTGAAGAGCTCCCTCTGCACTCCGCCGATGGAGAAGAGTCTGAGCATCAGGCTGCTGGTGGCGACCGCCGCCCAGCCCTGACCCAGACACAGCGCCCTCACGTCCTCGCCCGCCGGCAGGTCCACCATCCACTCCTTGTTGGTGTCCCACGAGGAGAAGTGGAGGCACTGAAGCTTACTGAGAGGAGACGAGGAGCAGGTTGAAAGGTTTATGAAAAGAGCGAATATAAAAAACAAAACAAAAAAATACCAGCAGGATAGGAGGAGGGTCACCTGGCGAGCTCGTCCGTGCTGGGACAGGCCAGCAGCACGGCCTGCTGGGAAAGATCCGCCACGGTGTGACCCAGTGAGTTGGTGAGGTGCATGGTGTGGTGCACGGCCGTGTCGTGAAACTCCACGTCGATGGCGTTGTCCTGCTCGTCATTGTAGCCTCGCACGATACCCACAGAGTTCCACATCTGAGGCCCAAGATAAGATAAGGTAAGATAAGATAAGAAAAAACTTCACTGATCCCACGCCGCTGAAATTAAGTCATTACAGACAGCAAAGTATTAAAAACAGCGGCGTGGAGGTGTGAAGATGAGGGGGATACGGGATAAAAACATCAACATGTACATGTACACGATGTACACACTAGAAAAATACTGTCTAAAAACACTGCTGCCAATATTCTTATGAGAAAAACTAACTAACGCCACATGTTGAACTGCATTTGTGAAACACTGCACGAGTTATTAACAGTAAACACAGCGTTTAAGGTCGCAGCATCATGGCGGTTACTGTCACACGAGCGGCTGGAAATCATCTTCTTTCCCGTTTAGTTCCAGATTTTCGTCATTCGTACCATGAAGCGGTGCGTGAGGTGTGCCGGCGTGGAGCCGGGCTGAAAGGCCTTCTGGGGAGGCGTCGGCAGGGGTCCGTCATAGACAGGACGTGAGGGTGCCGGCAGGGCAGCCGCAGGCACGACGCCGCTGCGCGAGTCCTCGTCGTCCCCGAATTTGTCCTGAGCGAGCCTCAGCGATCCCGTGTCTGAAGGACGAGACGCGTGCAAAGATGGAAGCATTTTTAATAGATAAGAAACAAAAACATGAAATCGGCTTATTCTCCTGAACTGTGAGTTCAGACTGAAACACGCTCGACACGGAAACAAGCTCAGGTTTGTTTCTACAGAGAAGAGAAACGAACCGACGAGCCTCAGAAAAGCCCACAGACCAAACTGTTGATT
Organism: Chaetodon trifascialis; assembly: GCF_039877785.1. Taxonomy (NCBI): domain Eukaryota; kingdom Metazoa; phylum Chordata; class Actinopteri; order Chaetodontiformes; family Chaetodontidae; genus Chaetodon; species Chaetodon trifascialis. The sequence continues at coordinate 3,185,261 of NC_092056.1, forward strand.
AAAAAAAGATGGCTACCCATTAATCACAGCATGCAACAATCAGCACTTCCTGTTAAAATGTGCCACTCTGTAGTAACTTCAGCTGCGATGATCGGCCATTTTTAAGTGAACATGCTGAACGTTACTTTGCTCCAGCTCGCTGTTTGTGAGGCTTTTCTTCGCTCTTCCATCACAGTAAACTGAATATTTTGGGGTTTGAACATCTGAAGTTGTCACCGTGGCTTTCCAGAGTATTGTGACTGGATTTTTTCTTTATTTTCTGACATTTCAAACAATGGTGACTCGCGGCCCTTCGCTCACTCACCTCGCGAGTTGTCGTCATCCAGGATGGCCTCTCTGTTCCTCACCCGCCCCGTCGCGGGCACGAGGAAATCATCATCGTCTTCATCGTCATCTGCGGCGGCAGGTTTCTTCACTGGCGAGTTTGTGTCACTCAGTCCTTCGTCCATCAGCCTGTCATCGTCGTCATCAAACAGGTCGTCGTAGTCTTTGGCTGCTGTCTTTGTCGGTGCCTGCTGAAAGTCCAGCCAATGAGAACTCAGTCTGAAGTTGTGCGTTCAGTTTCAACAGGATGATGATGTGGGATTTAAAAGTGTTTTTGAGACACACAGCAGACGGTACGTTTGAGCGTTTGGACCCTGTGTTATCGGAGCGGTACCTTGGTGGTGGAGGTGGAGGCGCTGAGTCCGTCCAGCAGGCCCAGGCAGCCCTCTGTGTCGGTGTAGGCGATCTGGCCGCCTGACGGATGCCAGGCCAGACCGCACACGGTGAAGCCCTTCTCGTGCTTCTGCCTGCAGCAGAGACGAGACAACGGACCTGCTGAGCTGCTCGGACACGCCTGACAGTTTCAGCACCAATAAGACAACATTCAAGAAAATAAAGATGTTTCAACGCCCAATCAGCAGAGCCATGCAGCTGTCCTCATCACTCTGCTGATCAGCGAGGTGACGCTCCAGCACAGAAACTGAAGCAAAAAGACACAAAACACCACAGGCTCTGTGACAGACTGTGGACGCCTCGAAGATCAGCGTCGAGCTGAAAATGTGAGCTCGTTCTCCCATAAATGGAGGACAGCCATGAATTTTACTGAAACATTCAAGAGAGGAAGACGATGTCAACTCTTCCTTTACTCAAAGTCTCCTCCCCAGGTTAACAGGATACGCTGTGCGACCGCTTTTCAGCAAAATCCCATCAGTGAGGCAGCGGTTTAACGGTCTGCGTGCAGGAATGACTCATCAATAAAACGGTATTACCCATCAACCCTCACTCCTTCATGTTTCATCCAGATGTGATGAAGACATATGTGAAATATCACGACTCACACAGATTACACATAAACACACACCGTACCTTTCTACACACAGCTTGCTGTCCACGTCCCAGACCGTCAGCGAGCCGCCGACGCCGCCGGCCGCCAGGAACTGCCCACACGGAGACCAGGCCACCACGTTGACGGGCTGCGGAGGAAACGACCATCAGATCGATCAAAGGCCATGAAAACAGAGCTGAACCTTCAGCCCTCGTCTCAACCGCAGGACGAAGAGGTCGTCCGTCCGACTGCTTCCAGATCAGATGTTTGGTCTGAACGCTTACGTCACGCTTCAGATGACCAAAGGCTGGAGGGGAAATGAATGCACCCTCTGTCTGACCATCCGATAGAGAGCAACGAAGAGAAAGAGAGCGGGAAGAAACACAGCAGGTAACGAGAGGGAAAAGCAGCTGCAGTCCAGCTGTGGTTCATGACGTCTCAGCTCATAAAGTCGACTCCTCGTCGCTTCCAGCAGACATCAGCTAACATCAGGCAGTTTTTAGCTCTGTTATGTTGCTTCTCTGCAGGTGTCACCATGCGAGATGAGAGTTTGAGGCACGTTAGATGGAGCGATGAAAGACTAAACCATCTAAACAGCAGACAGATGTCATCAGCTCACGTCGTCCATCAGCACGTCTGCACTGAAGAGTCCCAGAAGACGAAAAGATTTAGCATTAAGAGGAGAAAATTATGTGTTAGCAGGAGCGTTACAGCAGCTCCTCAGTGTATTCTGCAGCTTTTCACGTTGTAATTTGATTGGTTGGTTCATGCGCCTGCGTCGTAGCGTCAGTCACATTTCGGACGTTTGGCCCTACACTCCTGCTGCAGCTCACCTCCTCGGTCGTGTCTCACGTTGGGTATCGGCTCATACTGAGAACTGATCTGACGCCAGTGTTTCATGAGCTTTCCTAACTTTGTGAAACAAAACAGAATAAATACATACATACAGATATAAATATATTATCATGAACATGACTGTACGTCCACCTGGATCTCACCTGTGTCAGCTGATCATCGGACAGAGTGCTCACATGGTCCCAGGACCCTCGCAGGTACAGGCGCACCTCTGTCTCTACAGGAACGGCTAAAAACTGAGCGCACACAGAATCCACTGTTATTTTAGGAGCTGTGTTGTGATCGTAATCAGCTCTTCGCATCGATTAATCTCTGACGTGGTTTGTCGGAGGAGCAGAGGTCAACGTCACTGACCTTCCCCGTCCCGGGCTGCCAGGCCAGCCGACACAGAGACTTTGCATTGCTGACGTCGTTGGTCTTCTGCAGCAGCGGCCAGCTGATCACCTGAGTCTGAACGGACACGAAGCAGCTCAGCAGCCGACAGGCCGATGGATGAAAGCAAAAGGCTGTTAGGCGTTTAGAAAATGTGACGTACCTGCTCCTCGATGTTCCACACGACCACGGCGCCATCACAGCCGGCAGACGCCTGACAGAGAAAACAGAACGAGCTCTGAGCGAGACGTTTCCTTATCCAGCTGGCTGATGACGATTCGCCTGATGACAGCGAGGCCTTTCACAGACTTGAGGCTAAAGCAATGAACACTTCCTGCAAAGCTGAGGCGTTTCATATTCATATTCCAAGATAAACTGGAGTCCACAGCTGAACTGAACGGTAAAATGTGAACATTTTGGATCACACAGATCCACAGAGGTAACGTCAAAGCCTCGAGGAAGCTGAAAATAATTTTGTTGTACGCTTACTGTATAAATACTCACATACCATATGTACTGTACTTTAAGGGGGTGACTAGTTGCTGTAATCCCTCTGAGGGTTTCACTTCCCTGACGTGGGACAGCACGTCTCGCTGCTGTGTCTCTACTTTGATTAAGTTTTAAAGAGTTTACCTCCGTTTTAGGTTTCAGTGGATCCTAATTTCCAACAAGACTTTTCATAATCATCATCACACAAACATTCAACGTCCAGAGAAGACAGATCACCCACCAGGAAGTCGTCTTTGGGGTCAAAGGTGACACTGAGGACAGGCGCTTCGTGGCCCCGCAGCGTTTTCTGCTGGCTGCTGTCCGACACCTCCACCACTTTAACCATGAAGTCGCTGAAGAAAACAGAGCAAATCAGAGTAAATATGTGCAAACCGTCACGTGCAGGCAACCAGCGCTCACACGTGCCTGAACGGAGGGAAAGGACACATCAGCCGTGAAGCAACGCGACTGCAAATTGTCAAATCAATGAAGAAGAGAAGCGAAAGAACCCTGATTTCCTCCAAACGTCTGGCCTAACAGCCTCACAGCCTGAATTTTTAAAATCAATATCACAACAGACATTACCAGGATGGAGATAGCAGCATCAATACGGCGCCATGCTCTGGGCTTTTATTGCCGTGATAAACCTGTTTAGGACAAATCAGCTGTGGCGGCAAACAGACGTTCATCTCCAATCAGGACTAATCATAAACCAATCAGAGCGCTGCTCTGTCTGCGAGGTGGAAACACGGTTCAGCTGCCGTGTGCGGCTCATCCTGAGCAACACTGAAGCTAATGAGATCACAGCCGAACACAGCAAACGCGAAGGCTTCAGCCATGTTTGACGGAGTCAAAGTGATGCTCGCTCGTCTTTCAGCTCTGGCTCCTCTCCGAGATCACGTCAGTGGCAGGAAACACCTCAGGATGAAACCACGAGGCTGCCCAGAAAGTCCATCAATATTAACAGGCAGCGCTGCAACAAGAACTCAATTAATCAATAAGTCGATTAAAGAAAATGAACTGCCAGCTGTTTCAATACTCCAGCTCACTTTGGGCTCTGGGAAACTGTAATATCCTATGGACTAAACGATGAATTGATTGATGTCCTGACTCATTTAGTCTAGAAAAATTCACAATTTCCTGGAGCTCAAAGCGACGTCTTCAAACCGGCTCTTTTGTCCAGATAATGAAAATAATTGTCAGCTGCGGATCTATCAGAAGGACAGTTTGACATTTTAGGAAGTTCACTTATTTGCTTTCTTGCTGGGAGTTAAATGAGAAAACCAGTACGAGTCTGAACCCTGCTGGTGAGCTTTAGCTTAGAGTAAAGACTGGAAACAGCTGTGGGGGCTCGGTCCAAAAAGGTAAAAAAAAAGCCTGACAGCACCATAAAAACACAAACGTAAAAACAAAAATGTGTGGTTTTTCACGTGAGTGATGTGCTGTACATCGTCCTGGAGTCTCGTCACACCAACCAGGAAACAGTTAGAGCACATAAAACCACAAAGTCCTGGTTTTAGAAGGATTAAACAAACGAGATGTGACCTGTTACTTGGAGAGCTTTAGAGGAGCGAAACACCTTTGGACAGAAGCTACGTATTCCCCTGATCCCAGTTATGTTGTTCATAAGCTGAAGCAGTTTCTTGTGTTTTCAGGACGCTCTTCTCTCTCTCGAGTACCTGGATCCGGCAGCCACTCTGGAGCCGCTGCTGTTGAAGGCAACATGCGTGGCGTTGGTCGTGAAGCGGGTCAGGATGCCGTCTGGATCGCCGTCGGGAAACGTGTGGATCTGCACCGTGTTGCTGGAACCCGCTGTCACCAGCTTGCCGTTCTGTGGAGGAAACCGCACATCTCAATCCACCAATGACAGCTGATCCCCACTGATTCACTGCGAAATGTCTCAGCAGAACCTGAACGTGGCAGAAGGTGACAGCTGGACCCACCTTGACAGCGAGGGAGTACGCCTTTTCCCCGACGGATATGAACCGTGGATCGTCGTCGTCCAGCCCCTCGAAAATCCGAACATCTCCATCGTTTCCGCAGGTCACAATGAACCTGATTTAGACACGATGATGCAAGACACAAACGTCAAACACACACACACACACAGAAACTGCTATGCAGCCAGTTTTCATGATAAGTCGACGTTTTTCCTTCGCTGTGCAGTTCAGCATCATTATGTGTGATATGAGGGAGGCCATCCATTCATGGATGAATAAAGCTTCTGCGGTCCTTGAAGAGTTGGTGTTGAAACTTCAGTTGTACATGTTCTGCACACCTCTGAGGTAAACAGCATTGCAGGTGTAAAACTGACAGATTTACTCTGAAAGTCTGACCCACTTCAGCACACCTGGCGTTTGACACAAGATCATAAATACACATTTAAACTATTTATGCCAGAGTCGACATGACATGTTTCCTTTCACCTGAACGACAGCCTGTCTGTGTTATAGTCATCCACAATAAGGTATACAAAAAGATAAAGAGTATTTAGCCACAAACAGTAACAGCAGTGCATAAACGAAGGCTTTCTGATATTGGACTCACTTCCCAGAGTCATCGAAGCAGACCTCGGTGTGTCCCTCCGAGTGGTCGAAGCGCATCGGCTTCCTCTCACAAGGCATTTTCACAAACCTCCAGACTGACGGACAGAAAACGGGATTTAACACGTGAATATTACATATTTGTGACACATCTGAACAGCACAGGTATCCTCTGCCCTGTCAGTACCCCCCATTCCTGCTTCTTAGCTAGCCGAAGGGTTGAGCTAACGCTAACAAAACAGCTAACCTCTGTTAGCTTATTGCGCTATTTAAAACTCTACTTTCGGATTAATAAACGGAGTTCACGACACGATATGTTTAACTGAGGATAAACGTAAATGTCACCTGACTGATCATGACTGGAGAAGACAGAAATATGACAACTTACAACTTCCTCGGAAGACTCCACAGACTCGGTCCTCTTCTCCTGAATCTCCCGCGCTGCGTTGAAAACAAGGAAGCAACTCCCGCCAGCTACGTCATGACGCCAATGTCGAAACCCCGCCCACGCTGGAGTCACGCAGCGTCAGGCGGATTCAGGTTCAGATATGTTCTGTTTCTGGAGCTCGCTGTTAAAAATGACAAGATTTAACTGTCTAAATCCTTACTTTTTAAAAAAAAAACAACAACCTGCAATTAAACTCACGAAAGTAACAAATTAAAGCTGCAAAATGTACCAAAATGTACCAAACATTATACATTAAAGGCCCCTTTAGAATCATATATATACAGAATTATAATTAGTGATGTATTATTGTCACTTCTATGACGCAGCGGATAAAACTGGGCCTAATTTCAATCATTTTACAGACCGCTGATTGGTCTTATCTTAACCTAATGATATATAATTTATTTGCTGATTGTAAAATGCAGCTTCTGATCTCTTACAAGGTGATTTAACATTAAGTAAACCAACAAAGTACACGGTTTATGATTGTAACTGTGATCAGGATTGTAATTATCACCATGATTAGGATAACTTTTAAATGTAGTTGTAGAAACAGTAGTAGTAAACCCATAGTAGTTAACTTAAGTACAGCAGACACATAACATAGATTGCAAACTAAGAGCTTCCTCTCTTCTTCCAAACCTGACAAATGCAACCTGCCGCAGAAATCATTCACCCAGTCTGCAGTGATGCACAGTTTACTAAAAAGTGTACTGCAGCCCTAAAATAATCATATAATTATCAGCTTCACCTCATTCACATAAGAAACAGAGAGAAATTGACTTACCTGTTTGTATATTTTTATTTTCTGCCTCACACAAGGTTCCACACTGAGACAATATATTCTTTAATTGGGTTTGTGATTAACATCAACATTCAGAAAGAACCACGGCATTTGGAACTCATGAGTCGACTCATGACAAAGATATTAACTGCAGCATCACATTTTGTTTTTCAGACCTCTTTTTCACTCTGCAAAAACACAGAAATGAGACAGAAACGAGGTTCAGAGGTCAAACCCAGGTGAGTAATTATGTATTAGTTGAACTAGCTATTAATATACAATATATGTACGTCTCAGCTTCTGTATTGGCTGCCATGGACAACCTGCCATTGGCTGACTCTCCGCTCGCCTGTTTGAGCAGCGTCTCAGGGGACAATTTAGTGCAGCAGGAAGTACTCTGTTGGCAGACAGCTGGGAGTCTAAATATTACATCACTGAAATACAATCGTTTGCAGTAAGAATGAAAGGGCGAGCACGTACAACAGGCCAACACGACTGTGTGAAGCAGTCCTGGAAAAACTCAAACCCTAAAATCCATTGTTTCGTTTCTCAGATATGGATATCAGATGTCTCATGAATCTGATGTAACACTAGATGAGCTGCAGAAACACAAGGCCTGTTAAGTGAATCATACAAGACAACATTAATATTTCATGTGCGTTGTTCAGGATGATGGACGTGGTTCCAGACTATGTCCATTGACTGGGCGCTGACATGGAGGCCGTCAAAGGGACTTTTTATAGGTGTGAGATGGAGATCTAAGGTCACAAGTTGAGCAGTACTTGATTACCTCTAGTGATTTTAGTATTCTATTGAAGCAACACAGGCTCAAATATCCAGAATTTCGTCTTGGTTGTATTAGTATGGGTATATTTCCTGTAGTGCAACTAATAGCATCTGTTTTTTAGACCCAACCTGCCTGATAAATCTTCATTTCTGCATTCTGTTATCTGCTCTCCAAGTCCAGTCTGAGAGGCTGGACTCCATAGTTAACTGACCTTCAAAAGTAAAATTAGTTGCATTCTACATCAGGACTAATGCACTGTGTTCAGGCTAAATTAAATCTCCCCTTAGAGTAAAAACATGGCAGCTTGATATCCTCTCTCTAACACAAAACCTTTATATTATGGAAGTAGTAGGAAACGCACTGATGTAACTAAGAACATTATTGGTGGCTCGGTTCTATCCAAGTGTCCCTGTAAGCCACGTGAACAGTCAGGCAGCATGCACAAAACCAGGAACCAGCAGCTAAATTGAATTCAGCCATCATTAACTGTATTATTCATATCTGTGCTTTTCCTACAGCGCCATGTGAACATTTCTTCTAAAAAACAAAAAGGGTTTATTGAGCCATTAGTTGCCAGCAGATGTCACTGATTGTTGCTGTAAATGTGCTGCTCTGAGGAAAGTGAGCATAATGCTAAGAGCAAGAAGCTAACAGCTAAATCTGTCAATCAAACCAGCTCTTCTGTCCTATCCGTAGTCTGAAACAGTAATTTTAGAATAGATAACTTTGATGAAAGCAGTCTGATTACAGATCAGCCGATTTAGCCAAGCATGAAGAAGTCAAATGCTAATAACTGTGTGACGCATACTGAGGAAAAACTACCTTTTGTGCCTGAAAACCTAATGATGAATATTTCATGCCCCACTTTGTTTTCATACGAGCTCCCCACAGGGCAGATATTTTACACTGCTTGTTGTTGAGAGAGCGAAGCTGAGCGACGCATGAATCAACCCAAAGATCTGAATTCAACCCCCGTTAGAAAATAGTCCTTTTTCATGTCCTTATCTCTCCATTTGCTCTGCTGAAGCGTTGGCATTTAGAGGTGTCCTTTCCAGAGAGCGGGATGAATTGTTTTCAGAGAGATACTTCAAAAGCAGCATTTTCCATACCATTAGCCTGTCAGACGGCGACATGGCTGCAGCATGAACAGGCGTGGACAAGCATGCCTCAAGCTGCGCCATTAGATCTGTCCAAAGATGAAGAAAAAAAGAGAAACAGCCATACTACAAGAACAGCGTAAATGACATTTATTGGTTTGTGTATCAGTGTGGTGAATACAATACACCTCAAGGGGGAATCACAGTAATTCAAGTACTTTTAGAATAATGCTTAGTCTTATAGTGTACCGTAGGCTACCCGACTCCATCATGTCAACAGCCTTTCAATAACATTACTTGTGAAAGCTGCAGAGGCACAGGTGAGGTTAAAACACCAATTCACAGAGGAGCTTCAATCCAAGTATGAATAGTGAAGATGCAGCTGGGTAGCAGAGAGACTCTGCTCAGTGCAGTGGTGCTGCCATCTTGTGGCTGCAGAGAAGAAAGCAGTCCCATTGAACAACTTCGTAAGAAGCTGAGAGGCATAAAGAGGTGACACACTGTATATGTGACGCTTATCATACCTAAACCAAATGATCAATAATGTCACTCTTTCTGTCATTATGTGTCACTCATCCATACAGATTGCCTGCAGATTGCCTGAGCCCATTTTGTGCTGCAGATGAAACGACTCCACGAGGAGCTCTCACACAGAGACCCTTTGTCTGTGGTTTGAATGTCGTGGTTAGTTGGACCAACACTTTTTAACCACAGGTCAAACATTTGGTTTAGTTGTAAAGTTAATAAAGAGTTAATAATGTTTTGATATTACTAGAAGCAGTTGGAGTGTCTATATCTCTAACTTTTGACAGCACTAGTGGAGTGCAGGACAAAAGCAAAGCATCATATTTTTATGCATTAAGGTACAAGAAAGGAGATTTGGTCTCTGCCAGGGACCATGAAAGGTGCAGTTCCTCTAGTGGCCACTAGAGATACTAAATGTCCACACAATTCAACTCTGAATTGAAGTGAAGGGGAAAGTGCTCCAACTTCAAGAGTCAGTATTCCACAAAAAATGGGGGATTAAAGTTAAAATTCTTGGCGATCGTTGGGAATCCTTACTCCGTTAGAGATATTAAAGTGAATGTTTTGGGGAGTGTTTGCTTAATTATGGTTTCAGTGTGTGTCACAGTCAGCTACAGTGGTTCCCTTCTTGTCCCATGAGCTTGATGCTGACTCCACTAGCGCTCAAGATGGGCAGAAACCTCAATCCAGGCTTCAAACCATGTCTTAGGACTGAGGGAAACCTTACATCCTCATGTGTTCCTATAGTGTCTCGATGAGCCTTTGAAGGTTTATTGTCTTTGGGTGCGTCAAGATCAACCAAAATGTTGAAAAACTCTGCAGTTCTGCACCTGTTAGACCTCAAAGGTCTGCAAAAGCAAAGCTACTTGAAGTTCAACAGCAATATTCTTCCCTTGTTGCCAGGAGAACCTGCTTTTGCTTGTCCTGTCTTTCATGGTATGAGGTCTGCTTTAGACTGTCACACAGCGCAGGCCCCATCACATTTAATGTGGTACTGCCGGAGGTAGTCCCTGAGTTGAGGTGGCAGCGGCAGGCTGTCTATGCCCCGGAAGGTGGTGCAGCTACAGATCACAGTCCTGCACAGGTGCTGGAGGGAGAAAGGGAAGGTCCTCGATAGCGGGCGGGAAAGGAGTGGCTCAAAGAAGAGGCAGGTGGCTGGGTCGCTGTAGTGTCTCAGTAGTCCTGTCACACTGGCATCCCGGTACATGCACGGGTCGCGCACGTCGAAGCTGAAACGCTTGTCGTTCTGCTCAATGCGTGCATGCAGGGAGCGGCTGTAGCGTCGAAAGCTGACTGAGAAGAGGAACTCATCCTGGGCAGAGTCTCGGAGCAGAAACGTTCCCTCTGGTTTGCCCTCCAGCAGCTCCTCTGCCTCAAAGCGGTTCAACACACCCCAGTAACATGGGCTGTTGTTGATCTGGAGGAGGTCTGGGACCAGGATGTAGTCAGTGTGGTCGCAGGTGCCCTCTGCACCCTCATGAGGACAAGAAGGGTCCCAGTCTTCTCCTCCCAGACTGGTGCTTCCAGGCCCAGGAGAGCAGCAGATGTCCTCCCAGGAGAGGGGGGTCTGTGGTGGGGAGGTAGAGGAAGATGAGGCACTGGGTTTGAGGGGAACCTCCATGTCCTTTAAGGCGTTTGGGTGGGTGGCATGATTTTTTATAAGGTGCCAACATCTGGCCAGTTCCGATTTGGGCGAGAAGGGACACTTGTCCTGCATGAGCTCTGAGACGTGGATCTTACGTTTAGACCAGAAGAGCACTGAGAAGGGTCGCGAGGAGCCCGACGGATGGTGGTGATGATGATGGTGATGATGGTGAGAGCGCAGAGGAAAACACTGGCCGACGGCATCCTGGAACTTCTGCCGCAGAGAGCGGCGGGACAAGGCCTTCCGACACACTGCATCGATGTCTGCAGAAGTCAATGCATCCCCAAGAGTGCTGCAGCTACACTTTCTCTCTCTGCGCCGCCTCGGACAGGATGTGGACCGCACACCCAGCTCCTCCGCGCCCTCCACCTCCAGGCCCCCGGGAGTCGACCCGTTGCGAGAGCTGCGGGAGCGTTTCTTCCCCTTCCAAACATAACTGTCTGCACTCCAACTGCGGAGGCCACATTTGGGACGCGTGTCTGAGCCTCGAGGCTTCTTCTCTGACATGGCTGCTTCCTCTTCTTACTCTGTGACACATTGAAAAACAGACGTCTGAGTCAAAACCGGATTACAGAACCATGCCTCCTGTCATGAACGCATTAATAGTCTACATTGTCCTGCAGCACCACTGATAAAAGGAACTTTTTATGTCTTTTTTACTCTCTTTACAAAGAGTTTATTGCATCAGAAAATATAAAGTTAAAGTTAAACTTAAAGTTGGCATCACTGGAAAGTCCTTCTTTCAGCCAAAATGATCAGTTTTGGAGGCGTTCTCTTTAGAACCATTAGTACCTTTTAATGGTACCATAAAGAAACCTCTGAGAGTGCTCAAACTCTTCAAATCAATATTTAAAATCTTTTTTTTTGGCTTCTTTACTCCACACACTGAACAAACAGAACCATTAAAGAACTTCCTCTAATCTGTGTGTTATCCTTCCATCTAATCATCGGTACAAGACTAACAGACTGACGTGGAGTCCTGCTCATTTTTTCCGATCATCCCCAGTGACAAGAAATCACATCAAGACTTCAGAGTTCAGAAACAGCCTGCAGACAAAACGAACGAGTTTCTGTAAAACCACAGAAATTGGTTTAAGATCCGCCCGAGGCGACTTTTCATGCTTCATTCAGAAGAAGAAAGTTTCATTAAGCTGCTTCCGAAGCTGTTGAGTTCATTTATTCGTCAGTTACAGTCGTGAAGTACAGTCGCACTTTGCAGCAGTTTGCAGAGATGTTCACTGACAAAAAAAAACAACCTGATCACACTGAGCACAGTGTGAGCAGCTGCTTATCACTCGCTGTTGTTATTAACTTTTTGAAGGTGAATGAAAGAGATGATCTTACCTTCCAAACAGTGTCAGACAGACGGCTCCACATCCATGTTATGACCAGTTGTTCACTGCACATTAGTGGACATGTGCGAACAGCCTGCAGCCTCTCCGGCTCTAACAGACGGCAGGCTGCTCTGCTTCCTATATAATTATGATGCAAATACCCGAGGGGGCAGCAGTTTCCTCTCCACCAGGGCCGGGTCTGAACGAATGAGGGGAGGCGGAGCGGGGTCGAGCCGGGAGAGGGGTGGAGGGTGGGGTGGAAGGGGAGGGTCTCAGGTTAATGGCAGTGAGACATCCTTCTCTCTCTCCGACATCTTTACGCATCCATTGACGGGCTCCATCTCCAAAAAAAGAAAAAGCTAAAAGATAAGCAGAGCAGCTGGAGAGTGCTTTTTCATTCACAAAGTGAATTATTTCTGCCCGTAATTCTATTTCTGCTTGCTGATTTGTTTTAATTTCATCAGAGGCCCGTAGCTTAACTTAAAGCATCACAGCACATTTGATGGGGAGCTTTGAATCTGTTTAAATCTCACCGGGAAGGATGTAGAACTACTAACTGATTGTTCCTCAGCTTTACTCGCAGCCTGTGTGGACTTACCTGCTTTGGCATAACGAACTCTGTCTAATTAAAGATTCAGCGCAGCAGAGGAAACAACCAAGCATCTTAAAAAGCTGCACTTATTGATTGAATAACCTTTGAGTTTCCTGGTTAAAACTCCCAGCAAGCTGCTGAGAGGCCTCATCTGTCAAGGTGATGTCATACACACAGTGTGCGAGTCAGAGCGGGCAACTCGCTGTGGATGACATTTTGGGAGATCTATAATTCATGAAACAAATAGACTACATCTATCAGACAAATAATATTACTCCCAGTGGTTTCGTGTGTGTGTGTGTGTGTGTGTGTGTGTGTGTGTGTGTGTGTGTGTGTGTGCACGTCCTTCCAGCTTTAACAGATAAAGGATAGTCATCAATAAATGCCTGACATCTCAGATAATGTAGTGACACTCAACTTCCTCTTAGCTGAATATTTCATGCTCTTCACATTATCACACAGCCCAGCAGGGTGATGACACCACATGTTCTGGCAAACAACCACATCGATTTATCCGACTCCAAAAAAAGAAGTGAAGAAACTGAAATTAAACTGTCTGAACTTTGGCTGAAAGGATTCAACGGATAAATAAATAGAACAAGCCAGTTGAATTAATCCAAATTGCAAACGCAAATGAAAACCTTTGTCTTTGTCTCTAAATCCATATTTGGATGTAGTCCTCAATCTTTAAAATGTAATATTTTAAGTAAAACAAGTTTACAGCCATGCCAGCGGCTCTGTGAGGCAGCATGCTCACCTGTTCTGCAGAACATGATTACAAAAAACGTCTGACCAAAAACAAAAATTTCAATTGGAGCCAAAGAAAAATGTCGATTTTCTGGGATCTTGAACAGTAATTTATTTTAGTTTAGTTTCTCTTTTTGTGATACGTCAGGTCTTCCAGGAGCCATGTGCTGCATCACCAGCTCCACTTGTTGTGTAATTTGAGTACATCAAAGGAGGACTACTGTTACTGGGCAGCACTTTCATCATGTCATTCACAGATTCTCAGAAACTCGCCATTTACCGCACTCTCCATGAAACATTCAACCTCTTCACTGAACGACAGCACAAATTGATTCTGTAGAATAATGGATTGGGGAAAAACAGACAGAGACACACAGAGAGATCCTGTACCTTAAACAGGTGACATCAATGCAAATAAGCAACAACAACAAACACATAGTTGTAATAGTTGAGTTATGACTCAGAAAGTGCAATTGATTTTATTGTGTCGGTGCAATATTGATGCAAAATGGGTCAATCAGTGATTTTTACTGTGTGCTCTTTAAGTCTAACCGCCACTGAAAAGGAAATACGAGGACATTAGACCTGGAAAGAAACAGAATCATTAAAGCATTACAGATGCTCTAGAGACGATAAAAATAACCTGCTTTGAATACTAATTTGTGTCTGATACGATCTTTTGACAAAAACTTGGATCAACCTGTGAGGATTCAATCAGATTACGTCTAATCCCGCTCACTCCATGAAAAAATCCAGAATCTATGAATGTGCATTGGTTCATTTCACATGTTTTACAGCTGGATGTAGAGTCTCCTGCTACCCTCAGTCCTTTCTGTGTGACACCTGACGGCTCCAAGGTCCCGCCCCTCACCTGTGATGTCACAAAATCCTGCTCTCATGTCCTCGTGTCAATCTGAGATTCAAGGTGAGTGAAGAAATAGTTTCAGCCTTTGATAGATTAACTTCTAGTGTCAAACTCTGCACAGTGTTGTGCATAAAAAGAAAAGGTTTTGGTGAACGATGAACTGAATGTACCAATTTTACGCTCTCATCCTGTTTTATGGGACCCAGTTTGTAGGATGGCGAAGGCATGATCGGCCATACTCTGCCTACGATGAACTAACCAACACAGCAAAGAAGGCAATGAGACCTAGCCAATCAGAGGCAGAGTAGGGCTGCTCATGACTTCGCCATGCTAGAAAAAGAGATGTGTCATGCCAGCATGGCTTGTGATACTGGCATTTCTTTGTTTCATGAACAAATCAGTAAAGAGTCCAACGAAAAAATTAAAAAATCTCACTTTTCTATGCAAATTATGCTGAAAAAACAAGTCCAAACATCAGCCACATTGCAACAAATCTGAAATGTCACATCAAGTTGAAGCATCTGAGCAGTCTTTGGAAATATCTGTGAATTAATGAACTAAAACTAGTTTCGCCTACGGGGGATTATGGACATTTGAATGTCAAAGTGTTGTCGTGCTTGAAGATGCAGATCCTCTAATTACCACTATGCGTTAATTGTTGCTCAGAAAACTTGCTGAACTTGCTGAATTCTTGCTGGAAATAATACTCAATTCATTTTTTTCATGAGACATTGTGGTCTCGTTGAATAATTTCATGTAATCTAACTTGTGTCTTGGTGGTAAATCTAAGAGACATTATTCCATTGGGAAGAAAATATACCCTTTACAATGCTTGTGTACATTTTGGGCCGTGTTTGTTTGACTGACAGCAGCTTCAGCCTATCACACCCAGACATCGTGGCTGTCACTTTGAGGCACTTGAGCCCCAAAGCTCAAATCCAAATTTGCGTTGACTGGCTCCAGAAACAGACGGCGAGGAGCAGCAGAGCTAAACGCCGAGCTTCCAGGGTTTCCCCCACAAACCCGTGCACCTCACAGGTATTACGTTCAAATGTCTTACATCCAGCAGTACAAGCACACATGTTGGCTGTAGCTTCCATTTTTCGTTTAAAGCGTGTCAGTGGGGTGTGGCGCAGAGTTTTGTACAGGAAGTGCCTCCAGCAGTGGGTGAAATCTAGTCGGCCCATTAACCTGCTGCAGCCAGGACTCGACCAGGGGCTCGTATCAGTCCACATTACAGAGGCATCGATCCCAGGAGCGGCACAGCCGACAGGAGCGTTCATGAATAATTGATGCTGCTCTGATTGAATGGAGGCTCTGCTCTGCTTGTATTTTTATATAAAGGCTATTATAGTTTTTATTGACATTTATGCAGCCGGGAGGAGTGAAAGTACGAAATGTATGTGTTACAGCTTCAGAGGCACATACCAACACACTTACATCTTCTGTGAAATCATACCATTTAATCTGAACCATGAACATCTGACAGGTCAAAAGACACCACAGAGGAAGAACGCGTCTGTTTGCAGCAGCATCAGAGAATCAGGCTTTCCGATCGGAGACAGAAGCCTGTTGACTGACCTGCGTTTACATTTTATTAACCTTAACCAAGTTTATTTTGGGGTGAACTGTCCCTTTAATAAAACTTCTCATTGACTAACCCTGACCATACACTGACTTATTTATGAGCATCGGGAAGTGTTTCCCCAAACTCGACCGCAGTGTCATGCACAGATACTGTTGACATTGTTCGTGAATATAATCTGAGCTTTTTCAGAATCAGTATGTTGTCTGGTGAAAAGTGGAGTCGAAGGAAAGGAGGAGGGATTTTTAAGAAATGGGACACAGCCCTTGATTCCAGACTCACCTGTCTGCAGGGTCTCAGGTGGTTTGGATCCAGGGCCACATTTAACTACCACACTGGACGCTCTTAATTATAAATTGTTATGTGCTGGTTTACTTGTATCTGACTTCTATTCATTAATCTAAATGACAGAAGTGCTGCCTTTTGTCCACCGTTTCTGTGAATCTGTGAATGCATTCGTCCTTGAAGCATCCTACCATTGCCTCTGTGTGTGTGTGCGTGTGTGCGTCGGCCAACAGGCGGTACGATCATGTGAATTACAGAGATGGTAAATTGAATCAGCAGGGAGTCTCTGGCTCCACTGGTCTCGGTTGTTTCCATTGATCTGTATCAGAAGACTCCTCTGATCAACAGCAGTGCTGCACCTCTCACTTCAGACACCACCGGCTCTCACTGCATCTTTCTTAAAGAAATACTCCACCTTTATTTTGTCCATGCAGCAGCCCGAGCGATCAGACGTTTGCCTTCATTTGTGTATTTTAAATTCTTAATGTTGTGTCATTATTACTTCTTCTAATGTTATTTCTCTCTTCTTTCAGCTGTCACCACAGCAGACTGCTGGTAAACTTGGCACCGCCCAGCACAGCATAGATATCTGATTTTATGATCCTCACATTTGATTTGGCGTGTGCTTTTATGCCAGATGCAACCAGGATTCAGTGTCTTGCCCAAGGACACTTCAACATGTGGAGGTCGGGATCGAGCCGCCAGTCAGAAGACGACATGCTCCACCTGCTGATTCACAGCCTCCCTAATATTATCATTATATACCACCATGACATTAGTTTAAAGTCAGATATTTGACAGACATTCACTCCGGATCCAGCAGCTTCCTCTCGCCCAGTTTGACCTTGTGTTTGCAGTAGCAGGACAGTTAGCTCGGCTTCACACTTCACCACTGAGGTTTAAGATAAGACAGACTTTATTTATCCCACAGTGGGGAAATTCACGTTGCAGCAACAAGACAGAGTGCAAGAAGTCAGAGGACAAGAAGACAAAAGTTTGACTTAAGAACAGTTAATAACTGTAAAAATCAGACAATAACAATGTTTTTTGGCTCTGACCTCCATGCTTACTGGCTTACTGGATTAAGACTGTATTAAATTTTGTATAATTTATTCTGTTGCCCTTATGATCGGTTAACTCTGTTTCCTGTTGCTCCATCTTTTGCGACAACTGTCTTCGGAACACTGAGATTCAAGAATATTTTTACGAGTTTTACATGTCTGAGTTAAATGTAATGCTTTGATGGCATGAAATGAAATACCTGGAGGTTTAATCCATCTGCAAACTTACATAAATTACATGTGTGTATTAAAAGTAAAAGCACCAGGATGCTTCTTTACTCTGAAGTTTTAGACCTTCTCATGAGAAGAAAGTTGAAAATCATCCCTCCTTGTTGCCAACAGCTAATCTGAAACTTTACTTCCAGTGAGTACTTTTACTGCAGACTCTCTCTTCTGTCCTTTCAAGTAAAACTTTGTCTGCGAGACTGTAGGAATGTCCCTTCTCCTGTGGTGCTGCTACTTTTACTTAAGTGAAGGATTCGGGTGCCTCTTGCACATATAAAGGCGGCTCATGTTTGTGTGTATCGTGTGCACACTGCTTTGCGGCCATTAAGACGCAGACGGTTTTGGATATTCATCTGCTGCGGACATGTGAGCTCCTGTATCGACTTTCCTCGGGGGAAATTTATTTATGCCTGCAGCCGCTCTGCTTCCCGCAAGCAAGGTGCACCCATGAAGCTTTCTCCTCTCCGTCACATTAGAAAGAGCGTAACCCAAGCCTGGCTAGTCACTGGACTCAGCACACACACACACACATACATACACATTGACATATGGATATGCTTACACAAATGCATCTCCTGTATATGTCTGCGTTGTCCTGCAGTGGCCGTGGTCATTGGTCTGAAATGTTGACGGTGTTTTGCGCTTTGCTGTTGGGTATCATGAGTGCTATCCTGTTCAGCTGAAACTGCAAGAAACTTTAAAAATGACTGTGGCATGATTTTATATAGTCTATGGTGCACGTCTGACGGAGAGAGGGACGAGAGAAGGAGGCTCTTTGGGATCAGAGCACACTTTTCCTGTTCTTAAATCTTCACACTGACTTCCACAGGTATTAAAGAACTGCTGTTTATGAATTACTCAGTAATCTGTCTAATCTACATGATGGATGTAAACCCGGTAGGACGGGGCGAAGCTGCTTTGAGCTACGACGCTGCACACAGATGGAACCTATGCTTTAATTCCAAAGCTGTCTCGTCTATATTTTTGCAACCTTCCACTGTCAATTTAACAGAAACAACCCACAATTCTGCAAACACTCACTGATGAAAAGAGAGATCAGCCTCATGGACACTGTTTCAGGTGGAAGCACACTTGCACTGTTCTGTAATTCCGCTTCATGCTGACCGAGACTGGAAGCAGCGTCTTATTTTTCCTTTTTTCAGGCAGGACAGCAGGATGTGAGTCAACACTGTTTTACACTCCATCAGCTCATCATGTAAAGACGCCCTGACAGGACGTCGCAGCAGTGCATCTGAATCAATATTAAGAGGATGAAGAGGATGGAACTCCAACCAGATAACATAGTTACTTCTCATTACTGCCACATGTCACTGAATCACAAGCACACAAGAAAGCTGAAATCTCGTTACGCCTCGTTAGCGTCACACTCCCTTCATATTAAAAACACAGCTTCGCCTAAAGACTCGCACTCTTTATTTTATGTAAATAACATATGTTCTCCGTCAGGATGTTCCAGCTTTTTACTGAAGCTTTATGATGTGCACACAGACTGAAATATTCAAACCCAAGGTGTCTTATGCAGCTTAATCATCCTTTGGAAACGTTGGGTTTTATCATTTATTATCTCCTATGCTGAGGGTTGGGGTGAAGATCAATACCACTCGCAGAGACAGGAGGTGATTAGCTTAGCTTAGCTTAGCTTAGCTTAGCTTAGCATAAAGACTGTAAACAGGGGAAACAGCTAGCCTGGCTTTGCCTGCTCAACAATCAACATGCTCAATCTTGATTGCTTCCAAACAAGAACGTAAAAATTATGAATTGTGCTTTTGGCTCCAGTTCTATACATACTGAACAAAGAGGAGAGCATCAATTTTATAAGATAAGATAAGATAAGATAAGATAAGATAAGATAAGATAAGATAAGATATAACTTTAGTAATCCCCTATAGGAAAATTAGGGTGTTACAGACAGCAGCAATAGTAGCAGGAAATAAAAAGAGATGTAGAAGAGAGTAAGCAAAATACAAAATCAGCTATATATATGTGCAATCTCTACAAAAAGGGCTATCAAAAAAATTTAATCTATTTATAATCTAAAATCATGTAAATGTGTATTCTCCAAAGTGACCCTTTAACTTAAGTTTCAGGATCCTCCCAAGCTGGCAAGTCGACCACCTTCTTCAGAGTAAATCCTTTAATTCTGACCGACAGTGTAATAATGTGACACTGTATTGATTCCAGAAAGGAAGTTCCTTTTCCTGTCACCCCTCCTGAGGGTGAGGGGAGGGGGGGTCAGAGGTGAGAGGTCAAAGCCCGCTGAGAAACAGCTGCACAGGATTCAGAGTTGATGCCTGTGATTTGTCAGGCAAAATATTTCTACTTTCAAAGCTGCTGAAACAGACGCTGCAAATGGTGCATGTAATTGAAGGTGCACTGGTACATCACAGTTAGCTTATTTTTCCTGTTTTGGGGAAGTTTCCATGCTGAATTTCTTTGCTCTGCTGCTAAAGTTTGTAGTAATCCTGAGAGGTGTGAGTGGTGTGGCTGATTTAAACGTGAAACATAATGTATGTTAGCTAGCAAGCAAAATTTATCACACTTTGTGGAGACAAGCAGGCTGGATTTAGAAGGAGCTGCAAACAGAACATGCAGCAGCAAACTTCCAATGAGATGGAAATGATACGCTTTTTATTCACACCCTTCATCTGTGTCTTTTAACTCGTCCCATTTTTCTAATTGTGCTGTTTCATGAGGCAGTATATTTTTGCATACGTCACAATCTTAAGAACAGTTGATGGACAGACCTCAACAATTTTCTATAAATAATTCAATTTATTTTTTTGTGTTGATCATTTTTGTTGCAAAAATATAAAATTATATATGCATTTTTAATGAGTTAAACCTGTGGGAGTGTTAGTGCGAAGGTATGTTTTTTAAAACAATGTTTTCCTATAAATCCTATGCGACTATTTCTTTTATTTTTGTCTGTAAATTCAAACAAAAGCCACCCCCTCAATGACATGAGTGATGGTCTGTCTTGGTCATCTTGCAGTATTTGGTGCTCTGCGTTACATATCAAGAACAAAGCTCCTCAAGCGAATGAATGAGCCACCATGCAAACTTTGACTACAACCAACTTCACCAGGAGAAGTACTGGACGTCACAGCGGCCTCCATGGAGAAGTGGTGGTCTGACCAGGTCTTTCCTGATTATACTTGAGCCGACTACCATTAGAAGATGCAGACCAGAAGAGCAGCTGCGTGGTTTGCTGTGCTGTTTTGCAGACCGCAGGCTGAGTATTGATTAACTGTGGACTTAATCGTGTACTTTTGGGAGCTCTTACATGAAGCATGACATCATATCCTATGTGTGATTTTGGTTGCACTGATTTTAATTTGACCACTGTTCGAACATTAAAGCAAGAGGAGCTCCAGCAGCTTTCTCTGCATGCAGGTTACAGGACAGTGACGGACTGACCATCAGAGAATCCCTGACAGCCTTTCCATCTCTCTGCAGCTTATCGTCCTGCTCACATCCTGCCTGTCTCCTGGCCTCTAATGCACAGAGGAGAGAGCAGGGGAGGGGATCATTTGAAAAAGCTTGAATGTCTCTTGCTAGTCATGTAAACATTTGCAAACCCCACCGAAAATCAATAGCAGAGAGGAGAAATTCCAGTAACTCTGTGCCTGTGCACACAGCTTGTCTTACAGTGGAAGTGTGGGTCCCAGTGACAAGCACATTACCACAATGGGCCATAATGCACACTGGGGTTTGACCAGTATGCCCAGTTGTTCCATGAAGTAAAATTCTGTTTAAAATCTGGTTAGATTAGCATTCGTAAAGCTCCCTTAATCAACTCTGTAAAGCTTTCCAGCCTCATTATTTTATTGTTGGGGGGGGGTTGGGGGTCTCAGTCCTGTTCAGCAAACAAGCTCTGGTATGCCTGAATAATTTTTTTTGCAAACAGAAGCTTGCAGATGACTGTATCTGGGACTTATTAGGTGGAAAACACAACTGGACCACAGAATGAAGCCTTAGCTTAGTCCAAGTTCAATAAAAAATGATAACAGTACCACAGAAATAGAATATTTTTAGTTTTATGGTTATCTAGGTGTCCTCCAGTTTACTATATATTTGTCTACATAAATATCTATATTTCTATTCATGAAATCTAAATGTTGGCCATCTAAATTCCTACTTGAGGTATCTATACCTATATTTTGGCTATATATTTTTATATTGAAGCCCTTTACTGTATTTATCACTTTAAACTGTGTGTAATATCCCTATAAACACTAAATGACTTGATTTCAGGTGATCCAGTTGTAAATAATGACTGAAGGGGCATATCAGTGTTTTCAGATTTTCATTGGCTATTTGAAGCATCAGTCATCTGTAAAATCGGTTATGACTGGCTCGATCTACACATGTAAGAAGAGAAGGAGGTGTCAGTTTTAAAAGCAGTTGTGTGTCTACTATTATTGTTATACTTCCTGTGGTGATTGTGTCTTGAAATGGTTTCCATCAATTGATTCACGATTTAAGAATTTTAGCTTTCTAATGATGTATAATATGAGCATAAACATGAACATAGAGTTTTTTATTAATAGATCGGAAGAACAATAAATTCTCCCACAGCCCACAGGTGGGCTGTTGGAACGGTAAGGGGTTTTAATTTTAGACCTAGTTACACAGACTTTCCAAATGAGAACATAGTGTGTGTGTGTGTGTGTGTGTGTGTGTGTGTGTGTGTGTGTGTGTGTGTGTGTGTGTGTGTGTGTATCTTCTGCATGCCTGCTACTACTACTGATTAGTGGCAATATGGATGCAATTCCTAAGGCTGCTGGTCTTGAAAGAATGATAATCATAAAGTAAAACTATGACTGGATGCTGTTCTTCATCCTCTTTTCCAACATGCTTATTGTAGAATGTTGGAAAAGAGGATGAAGATGAAAAATTAAACACTGTTAATATTAGGCTCTGAAATCTAAAGAAAAAAAATGGAAAAATGAATGCAGTTCTGGGTTATAGAGAAATGCTTTACAGAGCAGAGGTTCCTTTTTGTTAGAGGGCATCAGGGAACTATTTATTATCACTGCCTCTAATCTCGACTTCCTCTCAGCTCTCAGCATCTGTTGGCACAGCTTCACCATCACTGCCGCTGCAGGAGCTAATGTCTGTGTGCAATTGATCTCATTGAGCTTGGAGACAGAGGGGTTTTAGCTCGTAGCAAACATTAGCAGCATTTCCTCTGATGAAACCAGATGTCAACAAAGCTTTAATTATCCTCGCTCTTTTTAGGGATGCCTACAACAGCCAGGTGCCCCCACGTCACGGTGACCTGATCAGTAAAGATCAGTCATTTCATCAACAGTTAGATCTGATAAATTTTGTGATTTAAGGGACACTGGAAAGGCTTGTCCCCCAAAAGAAAGACACATTGTTCAAATACAGTGATGAGAGAATCAGGAAAGTACTCCTTTCTAATGAGGCACCTTTTGTGTTTCTATGTTGTAACTAAAGCCTTTGTTAATCTTGAATAAATGATTTAGTATTGCTTTATAAATCTGTAATGTTTTTAATCAGAACAGTGTTTGGGTTGCCAGGTTGTAATATTTATTATATTCTATTATATAAAGCCGTTATAATGCCCTAATAAAGACTCACGGGTCGTCAGGTCTGCAGTTAGAAATGTTATGATGGTTAATGTCCAATGTTGCAAATATTAATAAACTGGAATAAAGTTTTCCTGATCAAATAATGAGCTTAAAAGACAAAACATGTATCATGCTGGAGGATGAACAGAAGTAAGGCAGAAGTAAAGCATTATTTGACACTTTATTAATCATTAATTGATCCATTGGTTACAACTTAGAAATGCTTTATATTAGTTACAACCCGTAAAATCTTTGAAGAAGTGAGCAGTTAGAGGTTTGCTGTTCGCTCAAGGGCACATCGGCAGGGCTCAGGAGGTCTGGAGCCTCTCCGGCTACCAGTCCACATTCAGTTGTCCATGCTGGTCTTGAACTGGCCACCCTACAGTTCCCTACAGTTTTTGAAACAAAAACCCAAAGTAGAATAAACTGTTATCTGACTCTAAACAGAGAATATGAATTGGCTGAATATCTCCAGTCTGTCAGAAACATGAAGCAGAGATGGATCCTGACCAGGTACAGGCTCAGTGACCACCAGCTGTCAGCAGAAACAGGAAGACACAGACAAACATGGCTGCCCAGAGACAAACGTACATGTGGACACCGCTTGACAGCGGAGGTGGAGACAGAGATCCACTTCCTCCTCCGCTGTAACAAGTTCTCTGCAGTAAGAGACTTCCACTACGGGGAAGTAGCTGAGAATCTGAATATTGATTATGTTTGAATTTAGATTTGATCTCATCATTTTTCTGAATGAAGGACCTTTTGTTGAATTGACCCTTTTACAGGTTGGCAACTCTTTTTTTTTTTCTTGCTATAATACAGTAGATTAGGATGTGATGAAAACCTGCGGACACAGGCCTGAAGTCCTGCTGTGCCAGTGAAACACACTGCAGTCATCAACGTGTCTAACACAGGCCACAAGCTGTTAATCGCCACTAAAACCATTAACTATGTTGTATCGCAGCAGCAGGCGGGTGTCTCCCATCTGTTAGCTGATGACTTGTTGTAATCGTCAGGCTGAAGCTATGAAACTGGAGGAGAGCAGAGACGATGATTACGGCCCCCAGGTGGCACATTTCAACCTTAAAATAACACTATTTTACAATGGAAAGTCAGAGGCTAATTACCCACGATGCTGACTTTGGATCAATAATGTGAGGTGTTTCAGCGAATCAGCTGCAGCAACATGGAAGCTTTCTGAAATTTACAGATGCGGAAAAGATTCCCAAAAGCAGACTGCTGCTGCATGTGGCTGCAGCCGCCCGATCAATGGCTTTTCATCACTGATTGGATTTCAGATGGTCTCCAACATAAAACCACTGCATGCAGAGCTGAGCTTGACAGAGCTGTGTTTGGCTGCATTACACAGAAGATGGCAGCAGTGAGACATGACAAAGCCATTTAAACTGAGTAAGAAACAACAACGTCCAAGTGTTTCACCTGTGATTAGCTCTGTGCATGTGTGTCATTTATCTGTTTTTTACTGTCATTTGTTAAAAAGCCAAAGAAAAGTCTTCCAATGTTACAATCATTGACCACAGAAAGATGAGAAAGTGCATTACAATGGCCTCATCACAAATTATTTCGTAGTATTATGGGATATTAAATAATCTCAGGAAGAAAGGAAACACAACCTTTTAACTTTAGAGTTAAATGAATGTTTTTTTTTATTGGGATTAAGGTTAAAAAGGCACAGAATAAACTACTTTCAGGGATGAAACAACTGAATTTAATCCTGAAATGACTAAAATGCCAAATGATGTTTATGCTCATCAGTCTGTTCTTATGATTAAGTCTCAAATCTCCTAATTTAAGGCTCATTAAAGGAATCTAAAGTAGTAAATCTAAGGAAATTTGAGGCAATAAACTGAGATTTTTATCATGAATGATAAATAATTCATAAAGATGACAATAATGAGCAGTCACTGAAAGCTGTGACACCACAGAGTTGAACTGTCCAAGACAAAAACGATAAAACAACAGTTAATGGACTGCCGTTCTGGGTGTGTCGGAGTCATGAAGGTTAGAGAGAAAATAAGCACATTTGTGTTCATTTTTGAAGAAAAGGGCCACATATGGTGATATACTGTAAATCTGAACACATTTTAACAATGAAGACGTGTTTTGAAGCCAGTCTGGAAACATTAAAATAATCATTATGCAGCTTCAGAATGCAGCTGCAGCTTTGAAGTCACTGAGTTTGTTCTGTCTGTGCAAAACAAACCAAAACAGCTTTAAATATGTAGTCGAGCGAGTGAGAGTCTGAGAAGAGGCGTCAGATGCTGTGTAGGCAGCCCGTCTCCAAAAACCAGCCAAACTTCACATGTGCGCTTTTTGACCAGTTTAAGATGAGAGATTAAAAAAATCCTTTATTAATCCCACAGTGGGCAAATCTGCAGTGTTACAACCGCAAAGCCGAAACTGTAATAGTAAGAAAAACAGCAAGAAAATGATAAATAAGTAGACAAAAAGTAAGAATAAGCAAGACCAAACAATGGTTGAGCTGCTGCTTTAACTGCTTCACCTATTGTATGTACATTTTTAAATTCAATCATAAGATGTGTTTGGCAGCTTTGGTTCATCTAACTTCTGAGAAAACAGGGAAATGTTCATTTCAAGGATTTACGAGTTTGCATGACTGTGTGGGAATAAGCTGCCAGCCTCCACCCCCACCGACACGAGCAAACCTCACACCTACTCAGAGCCAAGCTGTTTCAGCCAGTTTCATCATATATTCTGCCATTCAACACAAAGTGGAGTCGAATTTATTCATCTGGAAAAATGAGCAAACAACCTATAAGTGAAGTGTCACTTACAATCAGTGGAATAATTCAGTGCACATCGGAGTTGGATGCTGTTTGGAGGATGTGTCAGTTTGCATCATTCGTCCATTAGTTTTCCATTCGCACACGAGGAGTTAGAGCCAATCCCATCATGCACCGAGGGCAAGGCGAGCGAGCCCTCTGACCGGCTAATCACAGGCCACATGCGCTATGTGCGAACATCTTCACTGTGTTTCATCCACCTCAACTGAGTGTGAAAAGAAACCAAAACAAGCCTCAAATCATATGAAAGCAAACCGTTCGTGAAAGCGTGTGAAGATTTTGAATTTTGGGTCCAGCAGACCTTAAACGCAGGCATTAGCTCGACCTGACTGAACAAAACATGTTCAAGGCTTTGCCTCCACAGCAGCAGTTGCACGAGTTGCACTCGCCGTGCTAACGGCCTGCTGGCAAACTGCTTTTCAGACTGCTGTCAGACATCCCTCACACAGTCATGTGGGTAGTTCAGGTGCTTTCTGAGATCGCTGGGGTTTTTCCCTTTCAGTTCACGTCCACAGAGAGCAGGCAGAGGGCACTAAGCACTTTCTCATTTCTGATTACTGCAGTATATCAACGACTCATTCATCCCAAATCAAAACGCTCTACAGGTTGCACAAACAAGCCAGCTTCTCCGGCGAGACATTTAAAGCTCCAAATGTTAACATTCTCTATTAACTATAAATTAAATGGCTTAAGTTTCAACGTGAGTTCAATATGACATGAATACGACACTATGAAAGAACTAATCAAGAATAAATGGAGACAAAATATGAACTACAACTATGAAACTGTGGAACAAATACTTTTTTAAACCTTAACTTCATATTATGAAATGTCGCTTCATCCAGGTTCTTTTCACAGTAACAGAGTTTACGGCACATCAGCTACATTTCATCTGAGAGGTTTTTATTTTGAAAATGGTCGTTTGATTATTTCTTTGTGTAACTCACAAAGTCTTGGACAAGCAGACACTTAGACAGACAGACAGTCGTGTAAGTTATTTTATAATGTCTTATTTATTTATGTAACATTGAGCGTTTGGGCTTCCACAGGAATCCAGGTTTAAAGCGGCAGTTTAATGTCTTTCTGCTGACTGCAACGCTGCGATTAGTCACCTCGTTTACACTCTTTCTTCTCCACACATGGCCATGCACACAATGATGAACCCACAGAGAATTATCACCAACTCTTCAGCGTTTTCAGCCTCTTGTAGTGGGCAACAACAAAGCTCTGATAAACCCACTGAGTGCGGCTGCAGCAGCTCAGCACCAGCCAGCAGAAAGACACATTCAGCAGCTAAAAAGATGGATTTTTCTCTGCTGAGGACCAAAAAACAGATAAACACAAATGAAACATAGAATATTTATTTTCATGCTCCCACATAAACTCTCTTCAAGGACAGTCTCAAATCTGATGAGAAAATTGCTATAATAACACACACACGCACGCACACACACACACACACACACACACACACACACACACACACACACCCTCGCTTTGATGTGCCATCATCATCACCATCACAATTATTGTTACTTCTATTGCTGCTGTTTCTTGTGATTTATGCATCTATTTTTGTTCCAGTTCTCTCCTTGCTGGGTCTGATGTTTCACTGTTATTTTGTAATTTTGATGTTTTGACTTCTATCCTGAGGCGAGAGGATTTTACGAAGCCTCGTGGGGCTCTCAACCAGAGATGGGATTTCATACCCTTGCTCTTCTTGTTTCCAGCACATTTTTCTTTCATCCTTTGCAAAATGACTTTAATATGTTGGGTCTAACTTCTCTTCGTTCTTATATGTGATATGATTGTGTCAAATTTGGTGCATCGTAGGGTTGAATTAAAGCATTTCAGTGATTAAAACGTAATTATTTAAGACAATCAGCAAAGAACTTCTCATCATTGCACACTGTTAAGCCTTTCGGACTTTTTTTGCATTTTTTTCTCATTGTTGGAAAACTTGAAACGTGAACTTCAAGTTCTTTCTAATATTTTCTCTGTTTGACACAAACACGGTCAGACGTGGTTTTCTTCTGCAGTGCATCCTGAAACACCAGAGCCAACAAGAAGAGGTGAGCCAACACATTTCCAACATGGCACAGCTTCAGAAGTCACAAAGCATGTTTTTTTTGTTTTTGAGTGGGAGTATCTGGGCGCAATCCAAAACCATACTCCTGGAGATGAAAATGCAGTTCCCCCTCAGTAATGATCTTTTTGACATTCGTTATTGATCTACAGTGTCAGGTAGAAAAATATCTCACACCCATTTCCCCTTCTCAACCTCCTATGATCCATTTCTCACAGAGGGAACTCTAAGCCAAAATGCTTTGGTGCAAACGCTTTTTTGAAACTGTGTTTCCTTTGTATGATTGTCTTCGTGTGGAATATCCAATTTGACCACATTATTATACTTGTTTACAAATCAAGTTCCCATGCACTGATCTATTGACAGTCAACTGGACGTGAGTGACTTTGCACACAAGGCTGAATTTTCCAAATGCATTTTAAAATTTGCATGATGAAGCTCTAAAGCACTGACGGCTGAGCAGCAGCATCCACAGTACTTCATGTTGTCAGGAGTCTACGCTAAACCTGATCCTGAACAGCCACTTAAGCTTGCTGAATTTGGTAGCAGTCCACTTCAGGTGTGTTCACACTGAAAGGAACGGAACAGGAGGAGCGACTGCGAATGACGTTAATGCAGACTTATTATAATAAAGCTGCAGGTTTTTGTTCTCTTGGGAGCACAAACCTCTGACACCTTAAAGTCTAAAGGTGCGTACAAACACAGCAGAGCACGAGCACACAAGCACATGTGTGCTTGATTCATATGCTGCTAGCCGTGTAGTTAGTGAAGCAAATCCATGCAACTAACACAAGGCGTGAATTTGGTTTGTGTGCAATACGAATGCACCTTCAGAGGTACTAGGCGTCCATTTTGCCACACCGGCGTAGGCCCACTGGTTGACACAGAGATAGTAGAGCATATTTTCCATTTGCCTGTGTTGGTCTGTCTTAATTTGTGATGTTGCTGGTACAAGCGTTTTTTTCTTTGCATGTCGCTCTGAGTTTTGCTGAATTGAAATGTAGCACAAACCACTACCCACTGGATGTGGTACTGGTCAGGTTTAGAGCACACATGATGACATGGGACTGAAATGGTGGCAGTGGAAAAAAAAAAAAAATCCACTTATGAGCAGACTTTTGGAAAAAAAAATACAGATATTAGGAATCAGGAAAAAGTGCAACAAAGATTTAAATCATTAGTGCTGATGAACTGCAAACTAATTAGATAAAATACATGTTGGTTTACATGTTGGTGGTGTCATTAGTGCATTCATTTATTGTCTGCATTTAATTTATATTATTTTGGCCCTTGTGGAATTCCGTAGGACAACAGAGGAGACGGTTATTATGGGATTAACAGCAAATTCTGACAGATTTACAAGAGGATTTACAAATGGAAGACAGGATGCAAACAAAAGGGGTTTTACCACTGTTCGTTTATAATAATCTGTATTATGCAATGAAGTGGAGTTACTTCTTTAATCACGACCAGAAATTAGGTCAGTTTTATTAAAAAAAAAAAGTATGAATGATAATATTGAGTTGATTTAATTGTGTCAGCATCAGGTAGATTATATATGATCCGTCCTGCTGGGAGAGGCTGGCTGTGATGAGAAGCTGCCACCCAGAGAGACGAGGGTGTGTGTGTGTGTGTGTGTGTGTGTGTGAGAGAGAGAGAGAGAGCGAGAGAGAGAGAGAGAGTCTGTGTATGTGTGTGTATCTGCGCGCGCGGCCGGGGACGGCGGATTCCCATCACAACCAAGATGGCGGCGGAGCGCACAGCCGGCTCGGCACACTGACTGACTGACTGACAGACGGTGGGAGCGTCGCTCGGTCGGACGGCTAACGGTCGGAATCTTGAGAGAGGAAAAAACACAAACAACACCCCCGCAGTTCAGCTCACCTTTTCGGTACCGGCGGCGCTGTAATGAGGCAGCACCGGTAGACGACACCGGCCGAAGTTGTGTGTGAGGACCGATTTGACGTCCACAAGCGGGGTAAGTACGAGATGATGAACCGTTACAGCGACCGGTGAGGGATTTAGCGAACAGCTGCTAGTTACGCGCTACAACAAGCTAGCTCCGCGGCTTCACTTGCGTTGTCTCGGTGTTTCCGTTTGTTTTGTGTTTAATCCGCGACGAACCGCTAACGACATGTGTGCCCTCCGAGCAATTGACCCCGACGCCTCTCACGCTTCGCCCGCCGCTTCGTCCCCCGAAGCTAAAGACGTGCCACAGGTTGTTTTCCTGTCGGTGAACGTGTTAGCCACCTGTGCAGTGTGTGGCACGATGTCAACGCCACATAAGTCACGGCACATTAAACATCCCGGTGATACGTCCAGCAGTGAACGTTAAGGGTCGTTAAGAACTAAAAATAACCCCAAACACCCCCCTCCCCTCCTCGTACACCCCCTTGCCTGAGGATATTTTAGTTCACTTTGTACTTTTGTCTCACTGCCTCTCTCTTAACCTTACAGGTAGGAACAAAAGGTGCACGCAGGGTCCCGCTTTCAAGTCTTGCTGTGTGAGGCATTTAAAGTCCAGACTGTGAGGCTGTCAGTGGTTTTCTTTGGGCTTTTGTAAGCTGTCGCTGGCAGCATAAGGCTGAAGGCAGAGTTCATCACCGGGGAAAGGCTGGTGAGTGAACGCTAACGCGTCCTCATAAATACAGCTCTATGTGCAAGTTCCTCACCTTGCACTGGCAGAATTTCTCAGACATAATTATTTGCAGCGATGCGCCACCGTAGCAGTTAACGCAGGGGTACCGCACCGGGGGTCCAGCCTGAGAGGACCACTGCTCCTGTCTGACAGCGCAGACATCACACAGGAGCAGTGGTGACGTCTGCCATTGGGGCTTGACATTGCGAGGGTTTTCTTCCCCAGAATTCCCCTCTGCATCGTTTCGTGGTGTCGCAGGACAGGCAAGTCTAGTCAAATCACGTATGTGACAGAAATACTCACAAGCCTGTGATTTGAAAACCTCAGCTCCACATACCAGAAAGGTAACCCACACTGTGATCCCATAAATCCTCTGCCTGCTCTGCTTTTTTTCTGCCTTTCATTCAAGCGTCAGTCGCTTCACATATTGTGGAATTTCTCGTGGCCAGACTCTGTTGTGCACATGATGGACGGGATGTTTTTCTTTGGTTGCATCGCCGTGTCTGTTCATGTTCAAAGGGCAGAAAGGCGCCTATCGGAATGCCAGAGAGGAAGAGCGGATATATTTGAGATGAAGGCGCTCTCGTCCTGGACGGCAGAGCCAAACGGCATGGACTGATTACATAGGGTGCTTGACTGGACTGTGTAGTCTCTTGTGCAGGGCCAAGAAGAGGATTTACAGCAGCGAGTAAAAGTTCAAAGGACACACAGCTAGACAGTGTCTGCTTAGCTGATTGAAGACTTCAGGTACACTCAGTAACCCTGGTTCCACTTACCCTGACGCTAGCCTCAAGGTTAATGCCTGCAGTCCACCTATAATTGACACCAAATGTGCCCCCCCCCCCCGTGGTGGTGGTGGCTTTAATACCTGAGGCACAGGATGCATGTTTTTCCCATCTTACGTAATTCCATGAACACAAACAAAGTCAGCAAATAAGAGTCCCGCTTCACAGAGCTGTCAGAGCCCCGTCATGCTCGAGGAATATTCATGTACTTCAGTGTACCATTCACTTAATCTTGATCTGCGTTACAGTGTATGCTAAACGCCTGAACGGGAGATCGGTATCAAGTTTCTCTGGCAGTGAGAGGATGTCTGATGTTGTAGTCTGCTGTCGAAGGTTTGATTGTTTCATTTCAAAGTATTTCTGCAGTTTTGCACCAGATACTATGTGCAAGAGCTGCTTAAGCATTTAGTAAAATGTTTATGACAGGTAGTTTCTTACTCCGCATGGTTAAAGGATTTTAGGAACAAAGTGGTATTAGAGCAGTGCTTTTGACTTTATCATACCATGTGAGAACGTGCAGTTGTTACAGTCATGTAAGTAGGACATCAAGTCTGCAGTGGACCACATTGAGATGTTACCTTGGATAAGAATCAGCTGCACTGATGTTCAAATCTGTCTTCAAATAAACCCTCGTTCAACGTTGTCCTGCCTCGCGAGTGCATTAGGGTTTCACAAGAAAGTAGGATTTGATTTATTGGGACACGACTCAAAACTAAGACACTTTGCAGACTAAGTGGCCCAGGAACATGGAACATGGTAAGGCAGCCACTGAGCCCCCGGAGAGCTTCACTGTGGGAACTCACACAGTGAAACTAGGTCTGATATTTGCAGATTGAAATGAAAAGAATACTACTATGCTCATTGCTTTCCTTTAATTTTCACCCCCTCCAGCAGCAGGGATGCACGCAGGTTGCTGAAGCTGAAAGCTACAGGAGCCTGCAGCCTAATTTAGCTGTCAGAATGATTAGGTTACACCATAATCAAGCAAATGAGTACTTTAAAGGACCAG
The DNA here is from genome assembly GCF_039877785.1 of Chaetodon trifascialis. Taxonomy (NCBI): domain Eukaryota; kingdom Metazoa; phylum Chordata; class Actinopteri; order Chaetodontiformes; family Chaetodontidae; genus Chaetodon; species Chaetodon trifascialis. Next base: position 3,217,770 of record NC_092056.1, read on the forward strand.
TGTGTAGGATTTAATAGCATCTAGTGGTGAGGTTGCAGATTGCGATCAACTGCAATCTCTCGTCTAACTCCTCCATTTTCCAAGGAGAACCTACGGTGGCAACAAAACTCACAATAAACAAAAAAAAAGCTAGAACCAGTGTGTGGTTTGTCCATTCTGGGCTATTGTAGAAACATGGTAGGGCAACATGTCGGACTCTGTGCGAGAGGACCCGCTCCCTCTAAAGATACAAGCAGCTCATTGTAAGGTAGCAAAAACACAATGATCCTTATTTTCAGGTGATTATACATGAATGAGAACATACTGAGGAATATTATCTTCCATTTCTGCCATATTCTGCCAATAGATCCCCCTAAATCTCACATATGGATCATTTCAGGTGGTTTCCAACAGAATGGACTTCCTGTTCTCCAAGGACATGGGACAGCATTTTGACACCGATGCTTTACTTTTGTCTGACTTGCGTCAAAGTGATCTAGGAACCCATCAGCAGTCCTATGTCAGCGATTTAGGCCCTGTGCGTAAACGCCAGTGTTTCAGGGCTTCCTGAACATTGATATCCAGGCCAAGACCTCATCTTTTGTGTGGTGGTCATCGTTCACACTCCGATTAACAACTTGTTTTAGGTCCAGACAATGTGTCGGCTGGTCTCTACAAACTGTGTGTGATGCAGACAATTAAAAATAAAAAGTCTAATTTCAGCTAATGAGTGCTGCGTCTTTGCTCTCCATGTGCATCCAAAACCCACTCAAACATGATTGGTCAATACTGCTCAGACTACAAATTGAACCTGAAACACTTCTGATACCAAAATCTTGTCCCTTGCCTACAGATTTTGCATTCAGATGCAGACACCTGTTTACACAGGTTACATCAAAGCAGGATTAATGGTTCTTTTCCCATTGTCCCGTTCAGTGCCGGCTTGATGTGTTCGGCTGTGGTTTATACTCACAGTTGTAGGGAGTGGTGGAGATGGTAGAATAGAAGAGCATCAGCATCAGCACAGGAGATGTAACCGCAGCAGTCATGCTTTTTGCATTCTGGTCTGTTTCTTGCTTCTGTGAGTGTTAAAATTGCTCTGTCTGTTTCTGGTGGTTTCTGTATGGTTGTTTACTGATGCAGCATGGTGGTTCTACAGAGAAGCCCTTTAGGGATGATACCGAAACACGGTCTGTTGTACGCTTTGATGAAGCTGCTGCAGATATGTGGGCACGTCGTAACATTGCTTACATGTGGCAAATATAAGACAAAATATGCCCAGTACATAAGAAAATAAGCCAAACTTCTCAAATGCTTCTGTTTGATGTTGTCCCAACACTAACAGGTGTACATGAAGCTTTGCTTAAATCAAACATGCATAAACTATCAAATGATGAGAGCAGGTAATATCTGATCAATTAAGAATACACAAAATTAAGAATTTGATCAAGACTTTAGCGTCGTGTTTTGAGTTTTTGATGGCTTGCTGCTATAGACACAGTCATGTGTGAAGACAAAAAATATTGATGATATCCAGTCCTTCGTCACTGCAGACTATTCCACAAACCTAATGTTTTAGTAACAAGACGGGTGGAGGCGGAGCTGATGTTTCAGTGATTCAGGATATTGTGTCAGCCTGAAGGTCACAGCACAGCGCGATTGCCATTTTTATGCAACGTAGCCAAAAGGAGACGCTGGACGAGAAAAGAAAAGCTGCTATAGATTTTCATGCAGAACAACTGAGAACAGGATTACATGTTCCCAGGGAATACCATCCACAAACACTAATTAGCTGTAAGCTCAGAGTATTGTCTGCAGAGAGAAAGGCAGGATGTGTCCTCAGTCGGTGGGTGGCATCTGCTGTTAGACAAGATGAAATCGAGAGTTGGGCATTGATCTCGTCATCTAACGTGAGATTCATAACTCAGCTCAGTTGCTTTTTCTCTGTGGAAAATTGCAATATGTGCGAACTGAGTAAATAAAATCTGTTTTTGTTAAGAACTGTTTCAAGAATTGATTGACCTCTTTGAGCTGGACAGGCGTTCAGACTGAAGGGGTGTATGGGGAAGATGCAAGCATGGCACCGCTGGCAGAGAGAGCGGTGCGGACATACAAGTGCATAACTCGCTGAGAAACCACATTATTATGAGGCAGTTTACAGTAAAAACAAACAAACAGTACAGTACATATCATTGCTAGTATTGAATCGGTTGTTTGCAGTCACATGACCTTAAATTCAGGCGGAGGGCAGGAAGTGAAAACCGCAGTGGAAGAGATGGAGGGATATTCTTACTGTTTTTGATGAAATTACGAGAGAGAAAGGTAGAAACAGAAAAGAGCATATGTTGGATGTGACTCTTACGCTGAGGCAGCAGATATAACAGCTACCTGATCATTCAGACTTGTTCTACTTGAAAAACCACATGAAAGCAGACAAAAGTGTGGAGGCACACAGCTTTTCTGTTCATGGTTCGGTCCTCGACCTCAGTACCAAGGTGCTCTGGGATGACTGTCGTTTCATTTTAGCCTTTATTGTCCTGTGGATTAACCTAGCAACAAACGTTCAGCGCCGTGGTGCTGAATGTTGATGTTTTACGTTACGGTCGTTTGCTAAGTCCGGTGAAACGACACTAAAGACGTGGATCGTCGTGAAACAAACAGAGTACGTTATTTACGTCCAGCTGTCTTATGTGAAACTGTTAACGCAGATTTAACAAGTGTTTGTCGCGTTGCTTGCAGCTATTTTCATCAATCACAATAGATTTAAAACAATAGCCAGTATTACACCATTTCTACCATTATCTGACTTGGCTCCTCCCGACTGCAGATGGTTAACAAGCCATTTTTTCCGTCTTTTTTCGCTCAATTTTTTTACATTTTTCACTCCTATGAACGACAACTTTTGGTACTTGATAAAAGCTCCTCCTGGTTTCTCGGTTTGATCGATCTGAGCAAAACATTGGCATTTTGAGTGTGTGTTATAGTGCTTCCTATGCAGAAAATCACTCCGGCTCTCTGTCTGCAGGGACACAATAAAAGAACGTGACGTCATCTGCAAACAACCTATTAGAGAGTCCAGAGACAATAGAACCTCTGTCTCTCCACAGAGATGTCAGGAACTAATCAATGAATATCATAATTAAAAGTGTAGCAGTTTTTCAGTAATATATGGAACTGCATTCACATGCAACGAAGAATACGCACATTATTTTTTCATCACATTAAAGTCTGATTTTCCGCTCACTTCCACTTTGAAGAAACTTTAAGTTCAGTGGATTTAACTGAAACTTTCTTGAATGCATGCTCGCCTCAGTCAAGGCTCCACTGGTGAAGGCTGTAATTGTGTGATTCTCACGTTATTCTGCTGCTGCCGCTGTGTGGTCTGCTGGGTTCACAAGGGTAAAGGATTATTCTTCTACTGTCTTCCCTTTCTTCTCATCATTCAGACAGAAATGGGCGCTTATCAGGGGAGACTAAAGACGTCACTGCATCAAAAGTGCCAGACTCCGGAGTTAACAAGCTGCGAATGAAAAGAGGTCACGCTGGAAAACAAACGCCTGTGTTTGGACAAATCGCTTTGTCTGTCTTGAAGGCAAAACACCAGCCTCAAGAATGGTTTTCTGCCAACTAGGGAATTAAAAGATCAGGCTGGGAGAAGAGGCAGGTTGGTGTGATCGGGTTTCCTGGAGACTCGGTATTAATTCTCACAGGGCTTTGCATTAGCACTTCCCTGTGCTAATACTGTACACAGAGCCAGGATGGTAACCTTTTGTGGAGGTTTGAAGCCTGGGAATTAGCATGTAGTATGCCAGTATTTACCGCAATACCTGCATACTGAAATATGACCTTGAAACATATTTGAGGTCGTATCATTTTTCCACCCTGTAGCTGTTTTGTCCAGTGACTTTCATGTTTAAATGGTGGATTGCAGCTGCTAGCATAAATGTCACTGACATACAGTGCAGAACCTGTAGGAGGCTCAACAAATGGCTCCTTCTGATATCCAAGCCTCTATTGCTAAAGTGAGCCTGCAGAGGAGCATTCAGCACTACAGCAGTGCTCCATTACCTCAAACCACCAATGCAAAAGAGGCAAAACCTCACGGAAATGCCTGCACGTACCATGTTTATTTATCAGATGTTAGTGGTGTGAAAGTGTTATTGAAGTGTCCGTCCCTTCAGTCCACATTTGTGTGATTTCAGTGGGCGCCTATGGACTTTTATAGTATACTTACAGCAGAGCATAATATTCCAGGGCGTTGTGTCTTGTCTGGATCTAGACAGACGAATTGGTCGGGATGATGTATATACTGTTACTAGCTTATTACAGGTATATTGGTATCTTTATTTCCCTTCTGTACAAGCATTATCCAATAGAAATTATAATTTATGGAGAAGATATAATAAAATGTGTTTTAAGTTATTTAAAAACAGGGCATTGGTTGACATTTATCAACTGCAAAATTTCCAGTTTAGTATGCACTGGGTTCAGAATTTTTAATAAAATATATAATGTGTTTATATAAAAAGATAGTATCAGTCGATGTGTTTTTAGTGGATCTTTAAAACTCAAATATTGATTTTGGTGTCAGCCCTAAAAATCCATTATTGGTCAGACTATTGTATTGACATGCATCCCTGAGCTGTATTGATGGATACATTTTGAGGAAGATTTGCTCCACGAGATGAAGAAGAAGCGCGTTTTTGCTTTGTTTCTCTTTCCTAGATTTAATCAGATTGTGATGCTTTTAGGCTCAGCTGCTGCCAGGTAACGTCTGTCACTCGCATGTCACCCGGCTGCATCTCCGTCCATCACGGTTGGTGCTTAATTATCCATAACATCACCATCTTCACTCACAGCAAGAGAGGAAGATCACTCTAGACTTAAACATCTTTTGAAATTTAGGTCAAGACCTCGCACAAAGTTTTTCAAGGCACTTGATATGCTCACCAACGTGTTGATGCTAAAGCGCCTCACAGTACCATTAGCATATTCATGTTTGGTATAGGTTCGCCCCAGCAGGGCACAAATTGCTACCGCTGACTTTGTTATTTCCATTTTCTACCCATTGAGCCTCCTCTCTACATCGCTAATAGCATTATGATCTGCTGCATTAGTCACATTGCTCATGTAAAGGCAACCAGTGAGTGTTAATGGATAAAACCTCAGCGCCTGACCCTGAGCATCCTCGTCCCGCTTTGACAAGTGCTTAACTTTGAAGATTTAATATGAAGTCGAGGAGCTAAAAATAAGTGCCACAGCTGCAGCTAAACCTTCGCTATCTTCATTGAATGCAGCAGCACCTTTTCTCATACTGTAACCTTGATGCTTGTGTGAGGTTGTTGGGTTGGTGTTTTTTAATGAAAGTCTCATCTCCTTGGTTATTCAGGAGGCATCACGTGTCAGCCGCTGGAGTGGAAATAATGAGAGGAAACTGAAATGTAAAGTTTCCGTGGTTTAAGATACTTGTCTCCCAAAGGCATTGTCTTGACTTTGCATATCTCTAAATGTAGTCAGTGTGCAAACAGCCCCAAAGTGATCCTGGCATCTGCTGCTTGAGCCTTCTTTCATTTCGTCATGTGGGTTTCAAGTTTCAATGTCCAGTTTAATTTGAGTTGCCAGGTTTATTTGAATTATTGTATTTATATGCTTATTTACCTCTTTCTCAGAGTATAAGTCTTTATGCGTCTGTGGTGGCAGGTGGCATTATGTGTTTGGGTTGTCCATCCCATTTCTCTCAATTTCCTAAAATGATTAGATTTTGGTGGTCAAAGGTCAGTGTGACATCACAACATGCGTTTCTGGCTGTAACTCAAGAATTCATATGGTAATTATGACAAAATGTCTGATAGGATAAAATGATGACTGGAAGTTATTCACTGGAATCGCACGTCAGTATAGTGATAGCTACTATTTCACACTGAGTATGTTTTTATTAAATTCCTTCAAAGTCTTCACTAGATGTGAGTCTGGACAGACATGGATGTAAACTGCAACTTGAAATTCAACCACACGGTGGTAATTCTCTCGTTTTAAATAGACGCTGGCCTGTGTTGTGGCTCAGTTGCATCAACTTGGTGAACCCCTGGATGGATTTGTGGCCTTTGATGCAGAAACTCAGTCTTGTGTGCGCTCTGAAATATGTAATTCTGGAGTGTGTGTGCAGGCACTTGGTTTCCAGCACCTGGTCTGTCAACTGAACTCTTCATCCGTTGGTCATCATAATGATTAAATGATTAAAGCTAATTAAAGCTGACTCGTGCATTAGTATCTCTGGATTCTGCTCCGTGTTTATCCACTTATCCGTCCATCTGTATTTTGTATGTGGCATCTTAAAGAGAGCTGGCTGAATCTTGAGGACTGTGCTTTGGACTTTACACATTGCACCGCCAGCTACAAGAATTATACCACTCTCAGTTCGTTTCCCTTTTCACACTGATTGGCTTAAGGTGGGGAGCCACACTTATCGGGCCAAACAGGGTGGATATTTGCGACTGACTCAGTGGGGGAATGCATAATTTATGAGGAACACCATGTTTGTCGTTACCTTGTTAGAAAATGGGGTGCTGTCTAAATGATGGGTGGTTGTAAGATAAGACAGAGTTTATTAGTCCCTGAGGGAATATTTGTTTCAGACCATGAAAAAGCACTGCTGCTAATGAATGCACAGACAAAAAGCAAACTGACAGCAGCAAATAGTTACATACTAATTAAAAAAACAATGTCAGCAAAAGTTAATGCGTCCAGTTCGGCTATCTCGTGCTCGTACGGCCTCCTTGGTACATTCACTGCATCTTAGAGCAATTAGGGAGCACATTTAATGCTGGTTGTTGTCTAATTAAACTGATGGCGAGACCAGGAAGAGTGTGGTTACCTGCCAAAGTAGATACAGTTCTCTCAGTACCAACAGAAAAGATGGAGATGGTTTTCATACACAAAGCTGGCAGACTGTCAAGATTGTTGCCCATTCCTTTGTGGATATTTAGCTTCCTGTTATGACTGCTTTTAATTCTTCTGACTGTTGGTTTTGGATCTGGCAGTTTGGACGATGCAGCGTGAACTCCGTCACTTTTAACTCAGCTGTGTCAAAGATGTTTGGCTGCAGAAATGTCAAACAGCTCCAGCTGATTGTCTCTCAGCGTTTGTTTGAATAAGTTAAATAACAAGTCAGGTGTAGATGTTCACGTGGAAAAACTTTAAGCTTATTTCTCACAGAGGTCGTCTTTCCTCTGATGCCGCTAAAAGGCGCGAGAGCCGAACGCCCACCCCTCTGGGCTAACTCGAAGCAGATGCTTGGCTAGTGAGGCTTCCTACTGGCTTGTGTTTATGTTCCTGAGCACATTCCTTTTCACCTCCTCCACGTGTCTGCCCTGCTGTGGCCGTCTCCGCTCCATGTCTATACAGCTGGAGCCGAGAGCAGCGACTGGGCCGTTAGAGACTCCGACGAGGGTCCCTTCCTTGAGTTTCATTGGCCCAGATTCTCGTGAACTCGTGACAGCTGGAAATCATTCCCTTGTCACGTTGGCTTAAACAAAACCCTTATGGAAGCGGCTGAAGGCCTGTTGGGTCTGGACATCTTATCGAACTCCTCCCTGAACTCCTGCTGCGGTTACAAGTCAGCGAGTTTGGCCTGGGGAGCTCTGGCACGAGGCCCTGTGGCCGAGTTAAAAGTTTCTGAGCCTGTGGTGCTTTTCCACCAAGTCTGCTTCTCTCCCACACCGCTCCCTACCCTGTGTGATTACTGCAGAGCATCAGACAGAGCCCAGATAATCTGTGCATCCAGCTGTGACATGTCGTAAAGTGCATTTAATGCAAGTTAACCACATCATTGAAGGTGCTCTGCAGTCAAATGCTGATTTCAGCTTTACAAAGACAAATAGTTGGCAAAGACTTTGGGAAAACCATCTCTAAAGGCATTTATGCTGAATGAGCTCACGTCATAAATGATTCAGAAACACATAAATATTATCTGTAGTGCCTCAGGACCACCGAAGGGCTCCGGTGACCTTTTAAAGAGCGGCCTGAGCGCATCCTCCCTTAAATGTTCACAACTTCTTATGCAGGGAGGAATCAGTGGTGACTTCTTTCTGGGCGTTTACCTCGAGACCAACTCAAGCTTTCCCCTCCAGGTCAGTCTGCCAGGGCAGAAGTAGGGCAGCCAGCAGATTAAGACATCTGGATTAGACCATTTAAACTGTGAAGCAGAGTTTTATTCTTATGTGTCAGGCGTGGTGTGAGTCACATCTTTTGGATGCTGGAGGGAATCCAGCGATGATCCGTGCATGAAAACCATGGACTAGATAACAATAGATGGGCGTTTCATGCTGTTATGCCTTCTCAGCACTTTGATGCACCTACATTTAAGGCAGTCTGGGAGAAAATGTTTTGCATTTTTGCTAAATTTGTAAATCTGTAAGCTAACTTTCTGCACAGACTGAGCATCTCATTGTAAAATCAGTTTTAAAGATTCTTTCGTTTTCTGGGTTTCAGCATTTTAATGCAGCACAGTGTACAAATGTCTCTCAGTGCAACAGCTTTTGTTCTGTAACTCAAAAATCCTCGCATTCACCTGTACAACAATATCGACTGGTGGCTCTGTTAGTAAAAATAGGAACTGTGAAATGTAGAATTCGTGTTTCATCCTGTCACCTGCGCCTCCGTCGTGAAGCAGCATTGTTGATTTCTTCTTGTCTTGAAATGTAGGGCAGGCAGAGAGAGCAGGTTGAAGACAATAGAAGCGGTTTGATTTCAGTGGGAGTCCCACATATGCAGTGTATGCATATGTAATCCTTACGTAACGTGTGCAACGGCACTGCTGCTTTGGTTTGCACTGTATTTTTAGCAGGCGGGCAGCATGGCGGGGATGGGTGTCATTCTTTGGCCCGTCATGCAGCTCTGTGGTCATTCTATCGGGGAGGTGACACTGCAGAGCTCTCAGCCATGGGACTGCAATGAATTAGGTCAGCGTCTTTTTCTTTTTTTGTGACAGTTTTGTGTTAAGTGAGGAGTTAACTGTACTTACTGTGCGTTCCATGAAACAATACCCACGTCTGTTTTTTGTCAAAAGAGTCTCATGCCAAATGCCTCTGAGTCAATAAAGCAGCAGTCGCTCGACGCCTCGTCTAATTCCATCTTGCCCTTCGTTATACATTGCATATGATCTTCCAGTTGTTTGTCGTGTGGACTGTATATACTTTAAATGTGGTTTAAATGAAGAACAATTGAAATTGGCTTCATGGTTTTATGTGGTTGTTCTGCTCATGACCAAACCACAAACGTTGACCACGTTGGTTTCCTTTCATCGTTCCTGTGAAAGACAAGAATGTGACCCCCGGACCTTGTGCTGACACACACACACACACACACACACACACACACACACACACACACACACCTTTCCAGACACATGCTCACATGCAGGCTTTTAATGGCAGAGAGGTTTGTGAGAACGTGTGAAGATGCATCAGCAATGTGTGTGTTTGTCCCGCCGCTGTGAGCTTCCTCCACATGTTATTTGATAATTTACTCGTACTGGTGTTTTCCTTGTGCCTCACTAACGCTCCCCTTCGCTCCACCAACGAAGGGGAGACATCGAGAAAACTTTGGAACGGGATAATTTTTCAAACATCTGCATTTGTAAAGCATAGCTGTTTAAACCAGCTGAGTGTCCAGCTGAGTGCTGCAGCGGACATGTTTTCATTTTGAAATGAGAGAGGACTCATATTTTTGTATGTTTTGTCATGTGTTCAATTCCCAAGTAAACTGTTGTGAAAGAGAAGTGAGCACGTGTCTCACATCCTGTCCTCTGGGTGTTACGCTGTGTTGTAACTTGAATGTCTCAGGAACATTCATGAGACTGCTCTGTGCGTTGGGCAGGAAGCTGAAAGTCGTCTGTGGTCCAGGACGCAGGATGCTGTGCAGATGTTCAGCCCTTAGAGCTCCTGTGGTCACTCTTAGGCCTGGTTCAGGCTGCACTGTTTTTTTGTCTCAAAGGATGGTCACCACGTCAGATTTAACGATCACACTGAAAGAAACTCGTGCCGTGTCTTGGTCGGGTGACTGGCCAGACTACAGGACTACTCATTTAGCCATTGTTTATACATCCACTGGGTAGCATCCGGATAAGAATTAGGACAGGTCTGAGTTTGACATGTAGTAATTTTATTACTTATTCTTCAAGCAGCAGGCTTGGCTGTGTTGGCCACATCAAATACACTACTGCAGCGTGTGATCTGGAATTAGTAATGATAAGCATATTCCTGCAGTTAGGACGGTGGATAATGACATGACAGCACAGCAGCTACTCGCCGGGCTGATGCAGAGGGACTGTTGCCACAGCTCAACGAACTCTCCCTCTCTTTCGTTGTCCCACCTGACAGCAGCATCCCCAGCATCGCTCCTCCTCCTCTTCCTCGCCATGGTTACCTGACTGCGCTTTGGAGAGAACACCCGATTGGTCAGTGCTCAAGAATATGTCGTGGGAAATGTCACACTAGACGAGCCAACACAGAAAATTCTGATATGCTAGTCTTTGTGTCAGGGTTATTTACACACAGAATACAGGCGACCGATTGACATTCAGGATTGGCAACGACAAATTCGTCTGAAGTCTGACCCAGACCTGAGTTTAACCAGCTGTTCCTCACACACTCAGTATGTAGTATTAGGCCTGAATGTCCTGGTGCCATATGAGGAAAAGAAGGAGCCACGGCCTAGATCGACCAAACTCTCGTCACTCCTGCCTTATCGGGGCTGACCAGACGTCATTTGGCACAGAAAATGAGTTCGCTGTGACTGTCTCCTGATCAGCTGCTCACAGTGAGGAAGTGATGAGCTGATGTGCATTTGTAATCCGAGTGCTGTAGCCAGCACAGGACGCAGTGAAGCAGCATTTTCTCACCATCTGTCAATAGCTGGTGGTGATAACCAACGACAGAAACGCAAATCGCTCTTTGTTTGGACATAAGCTTGGCACATTGACACTGCAGATATTATTTCATTATACCAATAAACACCCAGCTTTAGTGTGATTCTTGTAAACAAACCCTTTCCTCCACCAAATGTTGTGTCTAAAACAGCTAAGTACAGACAGAGGTACTCATTAGACTAAAACAATGGGACCTGATAATGAAGAAAATACAGAAACAAAAGCAAAAACAAATGGCGTTCTGTTCCGTCTGCCTGCAGCATGATGACAGCAGCTTCAGTCTGGAGGATTTTATATATCCAGGATAACTTGGCAGCAACATGTGTCACAAGGACACTTTTACACGAAATGTTTTCAGCACCGGCTGATCAAAGACAAAGACTACAGATGGAGGAGATTCCCCGCTCGAGGTCAGAAGGGAGAAAGATTTTGTCACTTTGATCTTCTCTTGACTTACAATCGTCTCTGATGGTGAGGAGAATAACTGCAGCTGCTTCCAGTGGTTTATGCACAGGTATCTGAGGTCTTGTTAGCATAACGCAGGCTGGAGTTGGCAGCGTTTTTTTTTTTTTTTAAACTTTTTCCCCTGAGCAAATGCATTTGCACTGGCTGACACACCCTGCTAATTAAAGCTCTCTCCTCACGCCCTCTTACTGCACATGGTTGGAATCATAGACTTTGTCCAGTTGAATTATTCAGAATTAAATTTAGCAGAAACTCTTGGATTGCGAAGTGTGCTTGCAGTGAAATGGCTATCAGGGTGAGACATTGTCTCAGACTGCGACACCAGCTTGGCAGTGTTCTTAAATAATAAAACAGCTTTCGCATCCTCTGCTTGCCATCAGTGCAACATTATGTTTTCTATGAGAGACGTGTTTGGATTGTGTCCTAGTTCTTGCTTTCAATCTGCGTACTTGCTGTGCAGCTACACATTTCCCACACCTCCTCATTTCAGCTGTCATGAACCCTGTGTTTTCTTGTGTTTTTTGCATGACCGACCGGGGGAAGAGCGAGAGTACTGTCAGGGGTAAAATTTCATTTGAACCCACGGAGAGAAACTCGTGTCCCGGAGGCTCCAGTGTCAAGAGGTTGAATGATGAATCTGGTCACTGAGGCAGACTGAGACTTTACACCACCACGCCCAGAGGCTGCCAAAGAATTAAAAAGTCCACAGTAAAACAAAACTGGCTCACAGTATTTTTGTTCCTCTGCACTTTTTTCATTGTATCAGACCTTAATACAAACTGTGGACATGCTTTTTCAAGAGGAGATAAGAAGAATGTTGTGTAACTGCTCTTTAGCCACATACTGTCACGTCAGGGTCAGGGCTGCAGGCGCTGATGTCTGCACAATGAAAAATAATTGGGTAGAAATGGCTGCACTAACACAGAGGACCATTGTTACACTTCGTCCTGTTCGTAGTTTTTCTTTGAGTTGTCAAATGTACACACAGCATACAGTATATCCTTATGTGTCACTGCGGGGATTTCTTTTATTCTGTGAGAACTGGAGCATTTTTTGATCAGTAGGAAAACAAACACGGCTTGAAGCAGTACGAAAGTCTGGTGTGACATACAGAGAGAGGGTAGTATGTAGTATAGAGTTCTAGTAGTTAATCAGTCTGTGATGTCAGTGTGTTTTTGTCATTTCATATGTCATTCAGATCGCCTCACAGTGGAACCAGAGATCAAGTCAAGGAGGCAAAAAAAGTGCATTTCCAATGAAGGCAGCAGCACAAATTTAACACATTTAACATTTTAGGCAACGCCTCCAGCAGCTGCTCTTTGTAGATATGCCATAGTTTCCCCTCACACCATTAATTTTGTTCTCAGTTTTGTCTTCAACCCCAAATGTTTTAGTAGTTTTGTCTCAGACTCTGACCTCGGTGGTCCCGGCTCCTCTGTTTGTTTGAAATGGCACTGTGATCATGACACAGCAAACAGTCTGTGGTCAATTGCAGCGCTGGATCAAAGTAACTGTGAGCCTTCAGATTCACTGGCTGTCCTCAGAGGGTTGTGGAAGTGTTTGCATTGTCTCCTCCCTTTTCCTCTCATTAGGTGAAGATTTTATTGTGGTTAACCTCATCGTAGAAATGTTCTTTTTCATTATTTTCTGCTTGTGGTGTTCCTGTAGTGCTGACTTGTTCACCGTTCAATCTGTGCTTCGTCAGAAAGTGAAGATGACGTTGTCATTCCCGTCGAAGGATAGATTAAGGAAACTATTGTTTGGCTTTTGTCACCCTGCTTAATAGGCTCCACGATAACACAAGGCTTGTAATCAGTGGCTTTTTCTGTGGGACCGTCCTGTAATTGAGGCAGAACATCAAGTGTGAAGAAAGACCTCCCAGCTCCCTTTTTAAAATGCACACTCAGGTCTGTGTGACCAGCCAGGCTTCAACTGTGCTGCTTCAGGTTTTAGAACTACAGGTTCAAAACCCTGAACGCCAACAATGTCCTTTCCTCATCCCAGTGTTTTTTCAAAGTGTCCTTGAGCCAGGACGCTGAACCTTTAGCTGGCCATGTGAACTGAAGTCAGTCAGATCAAAGACCATCAGCGAACTGCCTAAACTGCAAATAGTTGCATGGTACCTAATTGTAGCCCCTCTCCTCCTCAGAGTTTTACCCCCTTTTTCCCATTTGCCCTTCTTCTGACCTCCTCCCAGTAAGATTTATGACTGTCAGATTTTTTTATTTTACAGCCATAGCAAGGACGCAAGAACCGTCTGTACCTGCTACCACAACGAAAATTAATCTCCCCTCCCTGTCTCTCCCTGTCTCTCTCTCCCCTCTCTGTGTCACTATGTCTCCCCTCCTCTCTCCCTCCGTGCAGGCAGTCGGCGGGGATGGGAGATGATGGAGGACAAAGGCCCTCGTGTAGCCGACTACTTTGTGGTGGCCGGTCTGACGGACCCGTCCAAGCCGTTGGACCAGGAGATCCACTTTGATGATGTCTGCCACAAGACGGCCAAACCAAAGGCGCCCATCACCGACGTGGCGGTGGTGATCCGCTCGATGGGCGAGGAGGCGCCACCAGGGTTCACTTGCATAGAGGAAACACCCACCGGCCATTCGGCTGATCTTAACACTGGCGGCCTCATGGCACCCCAGATCTTCCTGTGCTACAGGCGGGGCCGGGACAAGCCGCCACTCACTGACCTGGGGTGAGTACCAAGGGAGTCCCAATCCCTTATTCTGAAGTGTGTGTTTGTGTTCCAGCAAGGCAACAAAACACATTGTGTGTATTAACAAGGCCAAGAGTGTGCAGCCAGTCTGCAGCTCTGTGAGGCCATTTTTAGGAACAGTGGTGATTTGAGCCAGCATGCTAACATGCTCACAGTGACTAATGTTCAATGTTTACCATGTTCACCGTCTTAGTTTAGCAAGTTAATGCTCTAACATTTGCTAATTAAACACAACACACAGCTGAGGACGAGGAGAATGCCACTCTTTTTGTGGATATTTGGGAAACCAAGTTAAAATTGAAAATTAAGGGGTCATCAAAGTTCAGCAGTTCATCCAGAGGGAGAAAAAAATGTGCGTACTTGTACTGTGAAAAGTCTTCCTGCAGTACAATACAAATCACAGCAATCCCACTGGCCAGCAGCCCCCCTCAGCTAGAGCTGTGATTGCCTCGAAGTAAAGTTCAGTTGCCAAATTGTTGTCCAACCAACTGTCAATATCAAGTGACTGGAGTTTGCCAAAGGGGTTTTTGGAAAACAAAACTTATTTCCAATTTGCATAAAATCCTGTTTCAGTGTGAATTTTATGGAGGAAGATCGGTTTCATTTGCATAATAGCAGACAGGTAGACGCAGCCTCTTCCATCCCGGCGTCTTTCGTCTTTGCATCGTTTAACTGGACAGGCTGTCCTGTAGAAAAGCTTGTCTAATCAGCTGACATGAATCAGTGTAAAGACGAGCGCAGTCAGAGTCTATCTAACCCACAGAGCTGTGTTTTTCATGTGTTGCAGCATGGTCCGTTATGTGCCTCTTTCCCAGTAATGATCACCTGTCTGCGCTCTGACTTCCGCCCTGCTGTCCCTTGCCTTTGTGAGTGAGCAGTGCGTCTTAAAAATCCCGTCCATATCGTGTCTTTTCTGAAAAGCTGAAGTGCTCTGGCTTCAGAAAGCGCTCCGCTCTGCCTGAAAATTCCTCCTGTGCAGCAGTTTTCCACAGCAGCCTGCCTTGCGGCCGTTCCTCATTGTGATTTAGCAACAAAAGTTGGAATAGTGAGCAGCGCTGTTATAGGTGTCCTCCTCAGCAGCATCGTGTGAATGAGGGGAATTCAATACTGTGTGTTCAGTGCTCTCCCAGCCCAGGCTGACGGAGGCAGGTGGTGACAAGGCTAAGGAGCCTCATGCTGGCCCCTGACGCCACAGAGTGCAGTGCTTATTGGGCTCTGCTCAGTCAGTATCAGCAGCTTTTGTGTGCTGATAGCTCAGAGGGGCTGCACTTCCCAGACATTGGTGGGACTAATGGGAGGCTGATGTGTGTGTGCGTGTGTGTGTACTTGTGCAGCTATCTTTGTAAGAACCAATTTGAGTTGAAGACCTTTGGAGTGAGGACATTTTGGCTGGTCTGAACCAAGTCTGAACCCTCAGACGGACCTTCAGTGGTTTAGTTGTGATTAGTGTTGTTTTTGGTGTCCTGGTTTAATTTTAGTCTTAGTCTAGTCTTTGTGTCAAGCTGTCATTTTAGTTTTTATTAGTTTTAGTCACGTTCATACTCTTTTTAGTCTAGACTCAAGAACACATCCATTCCAGACACCAAGACGCTCTGATTTGAATTCACAACATATTTATTTTACCAAGCAAAGCCGGCTGGCCGGCCATCGGTCCCGTTCTCTATGTCAGCTGTCTGTCGTTAATGCTAACCTACCGCAGCTGCATCTTCTAAATAACGCCACGAGTGGGGATTGAGGAAGTGACGTCGCTGCGACTGCGCAGGTGCAGCCCCTGAAGTGACACACAGGAAACAGAAATACTGTAAAATAATAAAAACAACATGACTAAACGAGACGAAATAACGTTAGAACATTTCGTCTTGTTTTAATCAACGAAAATGAAGAGACATTTTAGCAGAGTTTTTCATTCTATAAACCACATTTAGTCTCCTTTTTATTCGTCAACGATATTGCATTATGTATTTAATTATAGTTACCATCACATGCCCAGCATTTACATTGCGCCTCGTCTCGTTTTCCTCACGTGATAAAGGTTCGTTGAAGATGATATTTAGTCATAATTTTCGTTGACGAAAGCAACAGTAGTTGTGATGGTTAATGTTAACGTGAGGAGCTAAGGATAGAAGTGTGTCTGTGTGTGTGTGACCATCATTAACATGTATTTTTACTTATTGTCCCATGTGATAATGAATCATTGCACAGGATGCAGAGAGAGCCATTATTTTCTGTGACTATCAGTCATATTAATATCAGTTTGGCTTCAATACTGAGGTCCACAAAGGACTATTAGGGGGACACTGGGGTTTCCACCAGGAAAAGTTAGTAGCTGATGTCCCAAACAATAGCTATACTCATTAAATATGACATTTCCTGCACGAAACAGCACCTCTGCTATGTTTCCCGGAAGATTGTTGTTTTAGTTGATGTTTTATTGTGTTATTCTCTAACAGACGTGTCCACCTCACCTAAAATAAAGACTGGCCCCTGTAGAAAATACTGAACTCTCACCTCCTCACGCGGCTCCAGATGTTTGGGGAGGTGTTGGAGGTCTAATTTAGCAAAGGGCAGTTTCAAATTCTACAGAAGCGTCAGTGGCTGTGTCATTGATGGAGGAACGCCGGCTGCATCGGTCTGTCGGCCGGGGCTGCGTCGTCAGAGATCGGTCTGGCGTGACAGCACAGAACGATGTGCGCAGAGTGTGAAGCCCTGCTGTGAGCGGAGCAGAGTCGCCACAGCAACGAGTGCCAAAGAACAGAGCGAATCAAAAGATCCCCCAGCTGACCACTTTGAATTCTGTTTTCTTCTCAGCCTTCAGATAGTGCCTAACGCCTGTTGAGCTCCACTTGAAACAATAATGGAGGATAAGTGCATTTGGAAGCACAAAGAGGGATGTTTAAAATGACTGCTGCTGTTGTGTACCTCTGAGTACTCGTCCTCTAAGTGGTCTCTGTGAGTGTCCTCTTGTGCCTAATTGTAATGCTGGACTGGGTTAATGTATTTTAACTGACTGTACTGTATCATAGCCTACATGCATGTACTGTAAGAGGACTGTTAGATACAGCAGATCCTACATTTGGTATGTTTTAGGGTCAAAATTCATTTAAATTCTCATTAACAGGTGGTAAAAATGTTATTTTGGCTAGGATGCCAATGAACACATTGCATTTGCATTGCTCTACATCCAGCGTCAGACAGTGCGCACCCACCAACGTGTCCGTCACTTGCTTTCCACAGAAAAGTCCACATACCAAAGAAGAAGAAGGTGTAATTTTTCCCTCAGTCATTAGTTCACCACAAGCAGAGCTGCTGTCAGTTTGGGTTTGAATGCAGCTGGAGGTCCTCACTGTTCGTGTCAGCTGCCATGTTGCTTTGTCTCTGCACCAGAGGTATCATTACTATGAGTCACAAAGAAGCTAAAACGTTTCCATACTGATGACTTACTGTAAGTGAAACGGGAGATCCTGCAGTTTTCAGTTTCCATCAAAAACGTTGCAAACAGCAACTCCACACAGCTTAAAGGCACTCAGCGTCTACCTCATACGTTCTTCTCACTGCAGGCATAGACTGCTGTGAGCGGAGAAGAGGTTATTAAGTTTAAAAGTGGCCCCAAGCTTGAAGTTAAGGACACATCTGTACACTCTGACTGCCACTTTACAAGCTCATACATCTCCCTCTCTCTCGTGTTTCATGAATCTCATCCATTCTGCTTTGCTGCTTGCAAAACTTAATCAACTCCGTTCTCTGTCAGCTGCTGAAAACTGGGATAAATGCCCAGTGTTAGACTTAAACAGGGAGCTCCACCTAATTGGCCCAGTGAGATCATAACTGCATATTGTGTTGATTAATTCTGTGTGGTAATCACACTAATAACTACACGCTGATGTGCCGTTTTGTCTGGCTGACTGCCGCGCTCTGCCTCCTCCCACAGCGTGCTGTACGAGTGGAAGGAGCGGCTGAAGCAGGGCTGCCATCTCATCCAGACCACGCCCTCCGGTCGCCCGGCAAACATCAGCGGCAATTCCTCCCAGCGCATCTACGTCACCTACCGCCGGGCGCCCGAGAGCCAGCCGCACACCGCCCTGGCCGTCACCGACATCTGCATCATCATCCCGAGCAAGGGAGAGACGCCGCCGCACACCTTCTGCAAGGTGGAGAAGAATCTCAACAGCAGCATGGTGAGACAGACTCAGACTCGCCTTCAGCACTCGCTGTGATGACACTGCTCCTGTTCGCTGGCGTGTTTCTCCGTCAACTTGGCATTTCGGTGTCAGTCCCTCAGAATAGTAAAAAAAAAGGCGTCTGTGTGGGGTTACCAGTGTGCATAAACGCTCAACAATTGTACTGGAGAGAAACGTATCAAAGGATGAAGAGAGCAGTTTCTGCAGCCACAGCAACAGGATGAATGCATGAACGTGCAGTGCAGACACTTTGTTCATCAGCAGACTGTATTTGTGTCTGCAGATGCCAAAGTGTAACTGCTCACGCTCCTTCTGGTGCGGTAGTTCTTGAAAAAGAAGGAAGGAGGTAACTGAGGGTGAGTGTAGTCCTCAAACATGTCTCCTTTGGTTTTTACTTCAGGACATTTGGCCGTCTTGTCTGAAATTCTTTTGTCACAAGCTTTGAATCCTCCACTCAGCTCCGATGCCTCGCTTTCCTCAAATCCTTCTCCGTACGTTTTAAAGGAGAGACTGAAATTGGCGATTCGAGCTTTAGAAACACGGTCAGCAGGACAAGATGAAGTTGAGCCTTGCTGCAGTGACTGTGAGTAAGCCAGACAGTGAACTCTGACAGGTTTCGCTGCCGGCCTGTCTTCGGTTAAAGTTCAGCGTTGCTAAAAATGTAAAGCAGAGCTTCTCTGTCTTCTGTGCTGAAGCATGTTGTGAAAACAGAGAAGCAGACCGCATCTCACCTGTTTATTCATTTTTCTAGTTAATTGCAACTTTTCAGTAGTTATGAGAGATCTAAGCCCCGAGGTGAGTCACTCAAACCTGGTAGTACATCCAATTATGGAAAACCCTCCTGCATCGCCTCAGGCAAGTTTACTGCCTGTGTGTGTTCATACTGATCAGGGCTTGTTTCTTCTCGAAGAGGGAAGCAGAGTCCCTCAAACTTCAGGGCCTCTACTGTTTGGTTTCCTCCTCAGAGAGAGAGAGAGACACACACACACACACACACACACACACACACACACACACACACACACACACACACACACACATTTGGATACTGAAAAAGTTCTTGCTGTGTCAGCTTGGTCTGCTTTGGTGTGTCATACTAACTAAACTCTGTGTGTGTGTGTGTGTGTGTGTGTGTGTGTGTGTGTGGCTGCACATATGTCTTCAAATCTCTTCCAGCAGAGTCTAAGTGTGTCAGAGGCGCTCAGAGTTGGTATATAAATCTGCACAGATTCGTGGTGCATGAAGGAGAATTGGATGCTCTGACGATAGATTTGGGATTTAGCTTCACTAATTTTTCAATCTGACTAATGTTGGAGCTGTGAAGATCAATTTTTAATATCTCAGCACAGCTCTGGGTGCGTGCTCCATGTCTAGCTCTTAGTTAATTTTCAGTTTCCATAGACCGTCTTCCCCTCGATGCATTTATCAGATATTTCAACGCGCCTCGCTACGTGCTAACAGTTTAGTGACCAGGTGCATTTGCCTGAGTGTTGCTGGGCTTTGCTTGGGACGTGTACGTCGAACCTGTTAGAGGGTTAATATTTCTTTGTGCTGGACTTTGTAGTCTATTGATAATTACACTGAGTGTCCTGATGGGCACAGTTTACTTGATTTCAATTGAATGATAATTAACTTCACTTACATAAAGCTTTTCTGTCTTTGCTGACAAAAGGCCTTACATTTTACCTCTCAGTCATCCACACACACACACACACACACACACACACACACACACACACACACACACACACACACACACACACAAATCTGAAATCTGTGAAGTAACTCCAGCTGTCAGATGATGCAGTGGAGTAAAAAGTACAGTATTTGCCTCTGAGATGTAGCAGTAGAAGTGGAAAGCAGCATAAAATTGAAATAATCAAGTAAAGTGAAAATACCTGCGACACACTGCGTCACAGTTTGTTGCCTTTTGAGACGCTGGCCATGCATTTCACCCCCCCGCCCCCTCTGTTGTACCTCCTCCATCTGTTCCCTCCTCCCTTCCCGACAGATCTCTACTGTCTGTGTCTAATTAAAACAAAATTACCTTCCAAAATATTTGAAAGCGTGGAGTTTCTCCACCTAGTGATGCAACAGCAAGCAGAGGCCATTGTGAAGCGTCACCTTGGTGATGCATGAAAGTCTCCAACAATCAGGATTTCAGAGTCTGATGAGTGATATGTGCTAAGAGATCAAAGCCTGGAAGGCAAGCAGCAATGAAACACTGCTAAATGAATTTGATTGCTAACAGCAGCCGACTCAAATCTCAGATGTTCCCACATCCTAAAAACCCGCCTGTGACTGCATTATGTGCCGCTAACAGTGCTGCCACAAAATAAAAGAGTACCTGTGATGAACTGCCGACTGTATCTGCGCCAGTTTTCAAGCATCTAATGGTTTTCTGGAAGGGAGAAAATCAGTCTGATGACTTTGGAGAAGCTCCAGGAATGTGAAGTGTTCAGAAGAGGGAGTGATTGAGCAGCTCCAGATTTGATAGAATTTTATGCATCCTGATTGGCCCAAAGGTGGCCTGTGTCACTGACAGTGGATAGCATGCTGACTTGTCCCTCTTTGCTCTTGTTTTCAGTGGGGCTCCTCTGTCTACCTGTGTTATAAGAAGTCTGTGGCCAAAACCAACACGATAGCCTACAAAGCAGGTAAGCCTTCCTAATCCCATAACTGCCGCTGCATGCAGATCCAAGTACTGATGCTTACCTCCTGTTCATGGTGGTGCAAGATATCAAATAACACTGTTGTGAGTGAATACTTTCTCTCCTTCCTCAGTCCTTCCCAGTGATCACTGGTTTGTTATGTGACAAAAACAAAATGAGGATCATTTCCTCGTCGGTGTATGAAGTTAAGTTGTCGTAAGATTAAGCTAATCTTGACGTGATGAATACTTACGCGTTAAGCTCGTTGTTTGTGTTTGCTCCAGCTGTGTGTTGTAGAAATGTCTCTAGGGACGAGGGTCTGCTGCAGAGTGAACTGGCTGCACGAGGACTTTCTGCCACAGCTGTTCTTGCAAGTTCAAGCTTGTTGAAGCATGTTGACGCCTCAGAATTAGAGTGAAGAGATAAGCCTCTGCACGCCAATAATGTTCTAATATAAAGTTAAAGAGCTGCTTTATGGTAATGTGAGTATAAGATAATATGCTTACTTCACATTAAATCCATCTGACTTTTCAGTGCACTGACAGAAGATTGCCACTTTCTGATAAGGCTGTTGGCTCAGGGCTGCTGTGTTTGGCTGCGTCTCAGATTGGCTGGCTGATGTTTTGTTGTTCATGTCTTGAATATGCAGCAGACTGTGAATGGAACGATCCTATCTCTTTCTCACTAATGCTTTGGATGAGTCAGCTCGCAGAAATGAAGTTTATTCTCAACGTTTCAGCCCAGGAAAAATCCAGCTCGCGTCACGCTTTGCATGCAACATCTGACTTTGTTTATCAGCTAATGCGACAGTTTGATCCAAAACTGAACAAGTCAGGGTTGTTTTGTTGGCGGATGCATGGTTTCCATTTGGAGTGAAATATTTTAGATGTGCCCATTGAGCAGTGAATAAACAATACAGTATGCTGCAGAGAGAAGGAGGGAAGGCATCTCCTCAAATGATACTGTGTTAATTCTTAAAGTTGCATTAATCAAGATGTTTTTATGTCAACATATAAAATCTCATCTCTGCAGTGCACATCATGTGAATGGAGTTGCTTGTACATCTCTCTCCATGAGATTACCACCAACTCTCCAGCTCAATGGAGCATATTAGCTTTTTTAGCTCATTGTTTTGCTTTAACAGCACATTTACAGCTCAGTGCTCTCATCATCTCCGTTTCCTGCAGCATCTGGCAGCTGATTTCAGCTGATAAACTCTGTGCTACCTGCCAAACATCACACAGCAGACAGATGAAGTTAGCAGCTAGCTGGTGAAGGAGGTGGAACATCCAGCAGCATTGAACCAGAGCCATTTTTTGCATTCATGAGGTTGACACAAACGCCAACTTGCCAAAATAATAAGTGTGCTTTGGCCTGTGTAACTCCAAATATTCAGAGCAAAGCTTACAAACATGTTTCCGGAGCCTGTTGGCCAAGTAAAGCAGCAGGGTTTCCCCTTTTGTCTGAGCTAAATGAAAGAGCATCTGATGTTATATCTCATTCGTTTAATCCATACAGAAGCTGAAGTGTAAAAACAACACGCGTGGTTCTACGCTGGTTTGTTTGCTTGACTGTTTCTTGGCCAGATATAACTTGTTCATTAGTGAGCTTTGGAGGTGCTTGTGGGCGGATTTTGTTACCTTTGAGCAGAGCCGGGCTAGCTGTTTAACTGTGTTTCCCATCAGCCATTGAACGTGTAACCTGCTCATCATTGTTCCTCACTGAAGTTAAAATACTGCAAATGATTGAATCCCAATCCCCTTGTCTTTAGAGTCTGTGGAATAGCTGTTTAAAGTTGGAACAATTCTGATTACAGTGGTCAGTGTCTGACCAAGCCCTTGTGATACAGCAGCTTTTGTTTATTCCCTCAGGGGGCCTCTGGGGGTCTCAGGGGGCTGCAGTGTAGCTGTGCACTTGCACCTGTCAGAGTATTTTAGTGGTGTTTAATGATACAGCATCTTAAGAAATGTACTTATATTCAAATGTGTACAGCAGCTTATCATCTCTGCCAAGAACGTAAATGTTTCTAACATATAATAATGTTTATTTCTAGCTTCCCAGCCTTTAAGGAATGAGCCTTTGATGAAAGCTGTGGTTTGAAGGTTTGCTATTTGGAAGACAAACTGTTCTCCAGACGCTGCTTTTACGTGCACTTTGTGTCTGTTGGTAAAGCTGCAGAATAGAGTCCTTCAGCCAAAGTAAGATGTAGCACAGAGTTAAAAAAGTGCCCAAAATAAAATCAGTACTTCATTGTTTCTTGTTTGTGTCCACTGACAGTGACTAATGACCCAGAGGCCTGATTACCGAGCACTGATTGCTTATTACAAAGCCAGGCGATTCAAGTGAAACACTGGCTCAATAAAGTCGTACATTATCACTGTGATTATAATAAATTGAACTTGTTTGGTTTCATTTTAAGCTTAGCGGAAAGGCGGTTTTTCTTCTAAGTTAGCCGTTAATTGGTAATCACGGGGGGGTTGGTTGCACCTTGCAGCTCTCTAAACGAAGTTCACAGTTTGTTTATTTTGTGTATTTTTGCCTGTTAGGTTTATTCAGCAGATATCCGGAGGAGGACTATGAGTCATTCCCTCTGCCGGAGTCTGTCCCTCTCTTCTGCCTTCCCATGGGGGCCACAATCGAGTGCTGGCCAGCCAACACCAAATACTCCCTCCCTGTTTTTTCCACCTTTGTCCTCACTGGAGCGTCTGGAGAGAAGGTAAAACAGATGAATGGATAGACTTGCTCTCCTGTTCTGCTTCCTTTCTTTTTATCTCATCCAGACGACTAACATCAGATATGAGAGGGTGCCAGCGACTGTTAGACCTCATCAGCAGACTGTAACTGCCATCCATACAGCTGACATAACCACAGACTCTGCACCATGGTGGGGCATGAGAAAGCCACAACGCTCTGCATGCCAGGAGGGAAAGTGGGTCAGACACGCATGTGGCTTCTGTCAGGGGAAAACCTTGTAACTCCACATCTTGGGTGTCTTTTTTTAGGACGAGCCTATCGCCTGGAAAAAAATAGATTAAACATAAAGATCCCACTGAATAATGTAGTACATGTGCTACCACTTTAATAATGCATCTATCATAATAACTGACGAGGCTGTCCTTGTCTTGGCATTGAAAAGTTAACATTGAGCTATGAGGTTTTTACCTGACAGCAGTGCATCCCCCCTCCCTCAGCCAGTCCCTCGCTCGCTCACATGTAGTTACACACAGACAGACAGTGTAGAGTTCACATGCACATGTCGCTGTGAACATTGGCTGGTTTCAGAGGCTCGGATGAGCTTTGAGCCCAGTTTTGTTGTGCTGGCTGGGCTGAAAGAAGCGGCGCTGTTGTGGAGTCATGAGGTCGTTAGTCACTGAAACAAAGAGTTATTATATAAACAATGTCATGATGATCAAGTGAAAGTCTGTCAGTAGTAATGCAGAGAAATGAATGACCTTTGTCGTCCTCCATTACTGTTAAGATGGATGAAGAAAATCCAACAGAACTTTCAGTAAGGTTATTTCAGTTGGGACAGAAATTCTGAGGGACTTCTGTCCCAACTGAAGACACTTGAAGGCTTAAAAGAGACTTTGAATATCCATGGGTTTAGCTGTCACACACTAGACCAGTCAGTGCGGCAGAGTATCACACACTTACACTCATAACAGAGATTTTTCTGCAGATCATTTTGTCCTGATGAAGCAACTTCACGTCCAATCAAATGTCCCGTCATAACCCATTATGTTTGATTGAGCTGGCTCAGATCAGTCTGGGACTTGATCCTTTTTTTGGGGCGACACAGCCTCTAAAGCTGGACTTATGCATCTGTGGAGATACAGCTGAACGTCTTTGTGCACACGTGCAGAGAGATTGTTGCCCATCTTGTCATTGTCCCACTTTATTCTTGCTTCACAGATCTAGTAGTTTGTCTTCACTATCACCAAACTGAACTGATTTCCTGATTAATTCTGCGGTTTCTTTACGTTGTGGTTCGATAAACGTATACATACATCTATTATACCTCCATTCTGTACAGTCTTAAAAGCAAACACACACGTCTGAACGACATGCATACGTACACTTGGAGGAGCATGCTTTTATTTCTCAAAACACCACATACACACACACAGACAGACATTCACACACTTCCTCGGTTTCCGAATCCAAACACGAGCCCCTTCCCGCCGTGCTGGTCTGTGGCTTTGGAAAGTGGTCCGGTTGGGATGAGGCTCGTGTTGACACATATTAGTGAGTGATGCGGTGAAACACAATCGTGATTGAAAGCAAATAACATCCCAAGCCTGCCGATGTTTAGATAGCAGCGGCTCTGCTAAACAAGGCCAGTTAGGGGTCATCAACGATCGCTGGAGCCAAACCCAGCAGTCTGCTGCTGCTGAGTCCAGTTTATGTGTGCACAGGTGTGTGTGTGCGTTCGCAGGTGAGTGTTGAAGGCTTGCTGTTGCACATGCAGGGGGATAATTGGTGAGGACGGTGTGTATGCTGACTTTTGTTTCACTGGCCAAGGTCAAAGGGAGGCTCTGCGGGGCTCTGGCAGTCTGCAGACTCCATTGTAACGGAGGACTTGATTGTTGACCCACATCACCGTGTTTCTGTACTTATGAGAACCCTCTGTTGACTGACCTTTGACTCCTGAAACTATTTCTGCTTCACCCAAAAACTCTAAGGGACATAAATTCACACAAAATGAGCACAATACATCCACAATGCAAATTGAAACAGCATATATAACAAAGCCAGGGAACCTACCAGCATAGAATTCAGCTCATGCAGACACACATGCATCCTCAGTTCAGTCATCAGCAAACAAAGACATGGGCCACCTCAGCCCCGTTTGGGGGAAAAGTGACCCACACAGGCGGCCAGCAGATAAGCCAGTTAGCTTTGATGTATGCGTGAATTGGGAAAGTCTCATATTTCCAGGAAGCAGAGGGGATTTATTTGGCCTAATGCTGCCCCTGGCTCAGATAGCTGCTGTTTGTTTGGCCCCAGATGGCACTGCGCTGATGTTCAATAAAGGTTACACAGCGATGCTTTATTCTTCATTCCTTTGCTTATCGATGGTTTAATGAATTCAGGAGTGCAGGGATGATTTAGAGGACTGCACAGAGGTTTCCAAACCGTCTGCTCCTTTTCATTATGAGTCGGTCAGTTCGTCTGCTGGACTTTGGAAATTATTGTTAAACAATGACAAGAGGTTGTGTGTGTGTGCGTGCGCTTGTGTATGCACGTGCACAGACATTTTTGTGATAATGAAATCAGCTAAATAGAACTGAAACGGTTTGGATGAGCGGATTCTCTTATTTTTCAAGCAGAAATGCCAAATAGTCGCTGGTTGTAGCTCCTCAAGTGTGAATGTTTGCTTTTCTTTGTCATTTATCATTAGAAATAAAACATCTTTTGGTCAGATGAAACAAACAATCTGACAACATCCACTTGGCAGATCAGTTAATGAGGAAAACAGTCATTGGTAGCAGCCTTCAGGCTAATGCACACAGAGATGTAATGGATGAAGGTGTTTGTATACACGATGTCCCCTGTTTCAGGTGTACGGTGCTGCCATTCAGTTCTATGAGACCTACCCGCAGGAGTGTTTGACCGATCAGCAGCGCTCCCAGCTTGGTCTCCTCAGCCCGGATCCACACAAACCCTCCTCCTCCAGCACTGCGCCGACGGCCGCCATCAGCACCGCTAACAGCACCGCGACCCCGCGCTCCGTCTACACCAACAAGTGCATCTGTCTGCTTTCCCATTGGCCCTTCTTTGACGCTTTCCGCAAGTTCCTCACATTCCTCTATCGCTACTCCATCTCCGGCCCTCACGCCCTGCCCATCGAGAAGTGAGTTCACTTTTATTCTCTTTATCTTTTCATCTCTCGATGACATGCCGGATGGGTCTGAACACTACAATATGTAGCATATATATCCTCTGTTCTGTTGTAATGCTGCCTGATAATCACCTGATGATGGTGTTAAAAGATGTCTCTGCAGCCCCATTCAGATGGGATTAACTTAGACACGGACATTCTGCAGAACAAAGATGAGAGGCGAAGATGCTGTGTGAGGTGAACTTGAGTTACTCCTTCTGGGAGTTAAAGCCCAGTTAAATCGTAACACACACAGATGAAACACACTGATATCAGTCATTGTGGGTATCATTATCTCTGTCCCCGAATAAACATTCTGCTTAGAAATCATCACAATTTTAAGTTTTCTGCAGTATCAGAGTAACGCAGTCATGGTTGGCTGTTCATCCATGGGTACATCGTAAACAGGAAATACTAATGGCTACTTCGGCGTACTTTTAATGCTACCAACTTGCCAAAATGTAAATAAACATAGACTTTAAAAATGGCGCTCACCATTACCTGCCTGTGCCTGACTTTAAATCAGCCCATTTGATGAGCTTTTACAGTGTGTTGCTCTCCTGAAGGCTTTAAACTTTGCTGTCATTATATTGGTTCCCACATAGGTCTTTATGTTGTTTCCATCATGTTTCCATCTATCAGACCAGTAAAGGCAAGTCCGCTTTAAAACTCTGAATTTAGATTACAGTTTCCACCAACGAAGACCAAGTCACCAAATCACAAAATAAGTCCAGAAATTCACACAGCACCAGATTCAGTTGTTTCAGGCTGGATGTTTACTTGACTTTGCCCTGGTCAGGTGATGTGTGTTTGATGTTTTTACTGCTTCTCGTAACTCTCGCCCATCTGAGAGGGGTGCGCTGACGGATTAGTCAGCCTCCCACTGCTGTTATTTTTGGCCTCACATCCCCCCAATTCTTCTCCTTCCCAGGCACATCTCTCATTTTATGCACAAAGTTCCCTTCCCGTCCTCCCAGAGGCCTCGCATCCTGGTGCAGGTAGGTTTGAGTTTAGGTCACAAGAACAGAGCATTCTCTTTGATGTTTGCTGCGTACGGTGCATGTTAGAAATGGATGATTATTATTTTGCACACAATGATGTGTTTTCTGAAGGTGTTTAGGATTGCCTGCAGAGAGCAGCAGTTTAAGTCCTCCATTATGGATGAATATTTAAATGATTCAGTGCAGGCTTTTTTTTGCTCGGTTGCTTTTATCTCACTTTCCAGCTTTTCTACAGCTTTCCCCTCATGACAGTTTGATGTTGAGCCAGCCAGTGTCGTCTCCTTTACCGCTCAGGTAAGAGCAACACGCAACCTTTCTGCCGTTACCTGCCCTGATGCATTTTGTTGCCTATTGGCTCAAAGATGCAGTGTATGTTCTGTATGTGTGGAACAGCATAGTTTTGAAATTTTAGAGAGTTTCTGATGATTTTTAAGATTGCCATGTTTTCAGTAAGAGTGCAGAAAAAAACCCAGATTCAGAATTTCAAATGCACATGACAGCAGCCTTATTGGTCTGAAGAGCCCAAAATGAACCCAAAAGGTTGAGTGGCCCTGTTGTAATTCCCTCTAGAAGTATGTGCAATAACGTACATTATTATTGATTTTAGCACTTGTGCATTTTTCGCAGCGGCGGCCGATTTTCCACGCTGCTGCAGAACCTCGGGCCAGAGAACGCCGTCACCTTGCTGGTGTTTGCTGTCACTGAACACAAGATCCTGGTCCACTCGCTGCGACCCGCCGTACTGACCAGCGTCACCGAGGCTCTGGTGTCTGTAAGTTACTGCAGAGAGGTGACATGTCCCTCTGACCGTACTTTGCTTTTTTATTTAATTTTATTTCTCTTTATCAGTGAGAATTCATAATGCTTAATATGACTGTGATAGTTGCGTTGGTCACTGTCAGCTGTGGGAGAGTCAGAGTGTTTGCCTCTTTGAAAACAAAGGAGCTCACTGCATCTTTCTCAACTTCATCCTCCTCCTCAGATGATTTTCCCGTTCCACTGGCCGTGCCCGTATATTCCTCTGTGCCCCCTGGCGCTGGCTGACGTGTTGAGCGCCCCCTGTCCGTTCATTGTAGGAGTGGACTCCCGCTACTTTGATCTGTATGACCCCCCTCCAGACGTGAGCTGCGTGGATCTGGACACAAACACCATCTTCCAGTGAGCGCGATACCTAAAAACCTCCCATTTGCTGTGGAGTTCTGTAGGGAAGGAATAAAATCTGTTTTGCAGAACTCAGTCTGCTTCGTCACGATGAATACTGCACAGCATCATTGTGTGTAGGATTAACTCCAAGGCCGTGAGTCACATATGTACTGTAGAGCACTTCCAGCTAAGAGCTCAACATTGTTTCCTGCATTTTTTTTTTTTCCCAGACCACATAACTGCCAGGTCATGAGTTCTAAGTTTAGAGGCGGGCGGTTTTCCTGGAGCCGGCCCGGAATGGTTATTTTGTTGTGTCAGACTCATTTTAATGTGAAGAAAATGCATTTTTCAGGTACGGTCAGAAATGGTTCATTTCGTTTTCGGCCTCATTGCCAGTCAGACAGCGTTAGGGTGGTCTGGACCGCTGTCCGTGTTGGTTTTGGCCGCCTCAGCCTCTCCAGAGCTCAGCGTATGCTTCTGCTTTTCCAGCAATGAAGATAAGCGAGCCCTCACATGGAAGATCCTGCCTAAGAAAGCCTGCAAAAACCTGATGAATGTGCTGAGCAATCTCTACCAGCAGCTGGTTGACGGTGAGCTGATAAACGATCTGGGAGAACAAATTATTGTAACGGTGTGTCGCGTGTTTGATTTTCTTTTGTTGTTGATTTCACTCCTTCATGGCAAAGTACAGCGTCAACAAACTTTTCCGAGCTGGTGGAGCCGTCACTGGTTATAAAATACACGATATTACTGACCCTCAGTGTAATCAGAGATAAAAGAAAATCTGTGGCTAATTAGGATCCTTATAGACTCTGTTATGCTTCATTCATTATCTGGATCCTCCATTCAATCTGTACTCTTCTGCTCTCCATTCAGCTGACTGAAAGCCAGCAGTAATCCCATCATAGTGAAATTTCCTAATTACCCAAGTGCCCTGCCGCGGCGCTTATTGTATTATTGTCAACTTTGCCTGCCTTTCCACGGAGCACGCTCATTGAGAGACCAGGAAACCTGCTGCTTATTGAGCTGTAGAAACTGAATAAATTCATTTTCTGATTCAGTGAAGTCTAGAAAATCTACCCAGTTTCAGCTCCAAGTGCTGAATATTGATACGCCTGCCAGAGGTTTTAGTGAGACATTTAAGCCTTATGGACCTTTGGAAGCTGTGATATCATTTGAGTTTATTTTCCTAATTATGTAAGACTAATCCTCATTTGCCATACGAGCACTTAAATACTTAAAGCAGCTCGTATCCTTTGATCAATACGGCTTCATCAAAATGCAAATGATGCAACATTTTCAGCGTCGTTTTCATGGTTTAGTCATTATGTTGACATGAATGTTGTGATTCCAGCACAGCGTGTAGTGACAGCTGCTCGTTTTTGCTGCTTCGCCTGCAGGTCAGTACCGCCCTGATGGGCTGCTGGAGCTGAGCATGAGCGACTCGTCAGAGCTGAGCTGCGGGAAGAGCCTCCACACGCTGGAGCTGGAGATCCAGGAAGCCTTCCTGCGCTTCATGGCAGCCATTCTGAAAGGCTACCGTTCTTTCTTACGACCTATCACCCAGGCACCCTCTGAGAAAGCCACTGACGCCAGCTCGCTCTTTGACTTGCAAGGTACCTGGAATTATGTCACTCTGACTTCCTGTAGCCGAGACGTTGAAGCCGTTTGTCATGGCCGTCAGAGTCACAGAGGAAACGGGGTGAACAGCTGTGTGTCTCCCCAGCCGCCTCCTTAAACTCCTCACACACAAACATATAAAGCAGCAGTTTTTTTTTCTGAAAGATATTTATCTGAACAACGTTTCCCACCAAAGAGTTCTGCTGATCGCAGATGGTTCAGGCTTCACTGTCTTAATGCCAGTAATCAGTAATCATGTGCAGGGCCAGCTAGGCTGCCACTAACTAACAAAGAGTACCTGGAAGGATTATTGGTTTACTGTGTTTTCTAGTGAATAAACAGTAGAAAGCACGTAATTACTGCAGTTTTTTGAGGGCAAGCAAGTCACCCACCATGATTTAGATCTTTGTATGTAGTGGTTTAGCAGAATATAATCTGAGGGAGCTTTGGCGTGCCGTGACAGGTGTCCTTTTGAGGAGCAGATTGTTGAATTAATGAGTGAGAAGCCTCAAGTTAAGACTGTTTTGTCCGACTGTTATTTCCAAGGTCAGGAATGAACTTAAATGCTCCGGGACTGTAAAACCTTGAAGCCAGATGGAATGAGATTTCTTTTGGAGGAGACTGTTTACATTTTCCGCTGGTTTTTACGCCTGCACATATTTCTTTAAACTGGCCATTTTTCACCCTGATGAAGTTATTTCTCTGATTAATGCTGAGTTCCCCACCCTGCCTGAACTGGGAGAAATATCACAAATGTCATTGCTTCCAGTCTTTTCTACAAACATCTGGAAATCACCTAGAAGCAACATCTCATCTGCAGTCAGTTCCTTAGGTCACGTCTCAGTCAAGGTCCTTGAGAGCCAGTGTGATGCTTACTTAAATCATCTAATGAGGGACTGAATCCAAACAGCGAATGAGAGAACACTGAGTTTGAGCTCTGTTGAGATGCAGTTTGCACGTTCGAGCACGCTGACCATAGCACTGGTTTGTCAAAGTCAGATCAGACTGTTTGTCACCCAAGAAAAGTTTATGTTGCTCCACTCTTTCCATCATTATTCAGGCTTCAGCAAAGACCGTGAAGCCAGCTTCAGTCACAGTTGACCAGTTACAGTGCATGATTAGCACTAATGAGTGTATGAATGTATAAACTAATACTGCGTCATCTGTAGCACCTTCCTCTCTACAGCTGGCCAGCCTCAAAAACAGATGGTGCTGTTTAATACATGAGCTTTCATAAGTGTCCATCCCAACCTCTGAGTAAATACGCACAGAGAGTCTGTGGGAAGGATGGCCGAGGATCGTGAAGATGCTGGTTTGGTGGTTCAAGGCTGTTTGCACACTGAAGGTTAGTCAGTTAGCGGCGGAGCTGTGAAATGCTCCAGAGGCTCGAGTGTGGCCTCTGGATCGGAGCCCATAAAAGCTGGTTCACGTCACAGCTGAAATGAGTTAGGGTGAAATCATGGCTGGGGGATAGCTGCAGCCAAGGTCGTGTCCAGTGTGAGTTATTTGATATAGCAAACAGGAATGACTGCAGTACGTTACATAATGACTTAAGGAGAGATATAACAACTCGTAGATCTTGTGTGTGAACTGATTGCTCTCGTACTCAAACAACAAAAAATGACCCGATGCTTTTATGGATAATATTTTCCCTCACGCAGCCTGAAAACCTGCTTCCTCCTTTATGTGATTATAGTGTTTTAAGTCCAACATCTGTGACTTTAACAGTGTCACATGCAGGCCGCGTCTGCATTTCCTTTTCCAGCCTTTTGCTGCTCCTGTCCCAACGTGTTTGAAAGGTGCTGCTGCGTCAGATTCAGAATAAGCAGGTATTTACAAAACTCAATGAAGCTGAAGAGCTCAAACATTAAATATATTGTTTTTGGACTGTTTTCATTTCAGTAGAGGTCAGAGAGGATTAGCAAATGCTCATTACTTGCCTCATTGCAGTCAGTGCCACTGCGGAGTCCTTTTGGGTTGATGTTCGGAGGTTACAGTGTTTAGTCTTCGTCACTTAGTCACATAATTACTTGGTGTATAAATTGTCCCACAGAATGACGACGCCAGAGGCTACGTGTACTCAACTTACAGTGATATGAAACAAAGAAAAGCAAGAAACTGTTGGTGTTTGAAGCACTTTAAAAAGCAAATGGCTGGGGGATGGGAATGAGTAATTAATCAGCTAATCATTAAATCATTAGTTTGGACACGAGGAGTGCCCAGAGGCTTTTTTAAACTCTTTCGGACTCGACTGTACTTACTATATAAAAGAAATAAAAAGCTGCATAGTGAAGCTGCTGAGAGGAGCTTTGATCAGAATCAATTGATGGTCCAGGTTGGATTAAAATATTTATCAGTTGTAGGAAGTGTTTGGCTTCCACCTCTGCGCTGCGAGCCAGTGGCCATCCATCCTGCTGTCAGTCCCACAGCAGCAGTGGCTAATTAGTCAGTCAAGCTGCTTTCAGCATCTATCAAGGAAACTATTCAGCACATTGTTGTACATCCCAAATCGGCCATTACACTAATAGCAATGTGTTGGCTTGCATTATCCAAACCAAGACAAATGGAAGCCGTGTGTATGTATGTGTCTATATATATAGAGCTTTCTATGGGCTAATGGATTTCTTAACCGCAAAATTACCCAGAAGTCCTCAAGTTGCTCTTGTGAATGTCTTCCTCTTTTCAGGGTTGAGCTTTGTCAGTGAACCTGCTGCTGTTCACCCCCGACAGGAAAAGAAGTCTGAGCCAAGTAAAAGCTAACCTCAGTCTTTGTTTCCTCAGGGTTCTTAAAGAGCCGCGACCGCTCCCACCAGAAGTTCTACTCGCTGATGACCAAAACCCAGATGTTCATCCGCTTCATCGAGGAATGCTCCTTTGTCAGTGACAAAGACGCCAGCCTGGCCTTCTTCGATGACTGTGTGGACAAAGTAAGTGCAGTGTTTAGTCATCAAACACACAGTATGTGTGTGCATTCATTCATTCATCACTGTGGCTCAAGAGGTAGGGCGGTCGTACACCAATCAGGAGGCCGGTGGTTTGATCCCTGGCTGTGGCAGATACTGGCAAGATACTGAACCCCAAAACCTGCCCCTGATGCTGCGCCATCAGTGTGTGAGTTCATATGTACGTCGCTTTGGATAAAAGCTTCTGCCAAGTGTGGAGATCCCTGTCAGCTCTTCCCTCTCAGGGTGACGCTCTTTTCAAGTGCTTCTCATCAGGCCTCTTTGTGCTCCACTCAGTCGCATCAGTAGTTTCCACTTTCCTGTGTCGCTTCACATGTCTTCAACCAAACCTGCTTCTCTCCTTTCCTTCTTCTAATTCCTTGAGTTTTTCCTTCTCTTTCCCTTTCTGCCTCCGTTTGCGAGCAGCTCTACAATTCAGAGCGGAGTGCAGACAAAGGAGGAAAGGTAAGTCAATCTGCGTTCTTACTTGTTCTTCATGCATTTTGTTTTAGATGGTGGTCAAAACAGGAAACAGTATTCGTCTCCTGGACCCCATTTACACCTGGAATTAAAGCGTGATCTGTATCCGGACACGTTATCTGGATAAGGAAATAAACGTACTGTATGTTGAAGCGAGGTGTATCTGGAGGTAGTCTGGCTCACATTGTGCTCAGTAGGTTTACTCATGCACAGGTTTCGCTCTGGAGGACAGAAATGCAGTCTCAGTGAAGACAAATAAAGAGAATGCATTAAAAGTACCAGGTGTAAACACAAAGGCGAGATCGGATCTTTTATTATCTGGATAATGTATCCGGATACAGATCCCGTTCACCTCAGCAGGTGTAAATGTGGTGCTAGACTCCTAGAAGCCAGTAATGTGCCTTCAGACGACCCTCCACCACTGCAGCTTCAGTCTGAGCCTCCATGTAATTTCAGTCCGTTCCGTATGATCCAAACTCGATCGCTTTCCCAGAACCTTTCCGGTTTTAATGCATCTCAGAACACCCAGCGTCCATATCAGAAATGCTGCAACAGCAATTTTGTTGTCTTGACGTAGTGAAAGTACAGTTTCATAGAAAACCCACGTGCTCGTTTTTCTGGAGAGAGTTCTGCCTTAAATTTTTCATGACTCGAGGGAGTGAAGGCTTTGAACCCCCCCCCCCCCCATATTCTTCACATTCTTCAGTGTGATGCTCAGAAGAGCCTTGAGGAGGCTGAATGTGTGCTCCGCTGGGGGCAGGTTGAGTAGTTTGACCCCCTGTGCTCTCAGGGTTGTGTTCCTCTATCACACTGTTTGTATGTTGAAGGTCACATTTCTTGTGTTTGCAGTCTTAAAGTCCAGGCAGTTGCTCGGTTCCCCGCTCACGTCTGTGGGTCGCTGGTTTTTGCAGGTGGCATTTGTAACAGACTCTGAAATGGACGTGGATGTCCTTGGATTACTTGTGTGTGTGTGTTCTGGCTGTAATTGAGACATAGTGGAAGTGAATCCAGAGGCCGGCGCCCACGGCCTTCCCTCCGTGTCCCCAGGCCTGCGGCAGCGCCGGGTCTCCTCGTCCTTCTTGTGTGTCAGCTCCACGGCCGATTAAATCCTCTAACTGTCTTTCTGCGCTGTGGCTGGATTACATTATCTACTCTCTGGGAGAGGACGCACACTGCAGCACTCATCCTGCACACACATACACACACACGTCTCACTCTACTACACACAAACACACAGCAGTCACATACAGAAAGATATGGCTAAAATGTATTGATCCCGGAGGGAATCTAGTTCATTACAGCAACAAAACTAATTCAGTTCAGCAGAGGAAGAAGACGAAAGACAAAACTAATCATGCAAATAAAATGTAATTACATCAATTAATATCTGCAGAAATACAAACAGTAAGGGGCAAAATTTGATATAAACAGTTGTTTCTTCAGTAATTAAATCAAGACTGCAATTAAAGGGCCGATCAGTAATTCCTTTAACACGTGCATCACAGGTATCACAGGCCACAGTCTGGTACCATATGACAGTCAGAGAGTGTGCATTTAAAAGAAAGAAGAAGTGTTGGACATTTTGAGAAATATGTTTTCGTTTCCTTGCCAGGAGATAGATGAAAAGATCAATACGCTCGTGTCTCTACGGTAAATATGTAGCTGGAGCTACCAGCCAGAAAGTACCTGAGGAAACAGGCAGCCTGGCTCCGGGCAAAAGAAACGAAACCTCTTTTGTTTTATCCGCTCAAAAAGAAGTGTAAAACGACAAGTTCCAGCTGCACAGAGGTTTGTGTGCTGGACTCTTCCTGAACTGTGACTCTGCAGCTTCAGAGCAGTTCCTTAAAGGGTGCAGTCAGCAGATATTTTGGCTGGATGTGAGGATAGCTTACAGGTAAAGAAGGAATCCCAGTTTGTCTCTCAGCCTCGAGGAAACCTCCCAGTCTGATTCAGGAGCTGAATGTTCTTTGAGAGAGGTGGACAAGGTGTTGTCGTCTCACCTGTCTCACCGCTTTCTGAACTGCAGATTGCTTCTTCATCATCGCAGCTGTCTCCAGTCTCTGTGGAGCAGTGCAGGCTGCCCTGCATTCAAAAACAAAAAGCCCCTCACTCAGATATCCAATTTCATTACATTTTTGAGTACTGGCGCATTGTAGAACTCTCAGTTCTTAACATGGTCCAAAATGCTAGTGTCTGCATTGAAGGAGGAGGACATCAATGTGCGAGGACAGCACAGCAAAGCCCAAGACTCATTTTATTGTTGTCCTTGTAAAGATGGGACAGAAGCAGTAGTTGAGCTGAGCAGGTGACATCACACCTGCAACAAACCATCGCTCTGAATGCCCGTATCATCTCAATAAAGTCACTTCAGTCAAACTAAATTGGAGAAAAAATTACACCAACCACAAACAGCTCACTAATTTGACCCAACCTGACTGAGATATTAAATGTTTGAATTCTAAAAATCTTGTTTTTCCTGTTCTTCTTGAGCTCTTAAGATGTTTTTCAGCATCAAGCCAACATTTAATGAGACTCTTATCCGGCCAGACGTCCTTTTCCTCAGCTTTTTCCTTTAGCACGTCCTGCTGGTTCTCTGCCAACGTGGGATATGTAGTCCCTCCAGCTTGTCCTGGTCTGCCCTGGGGTCTCCACCCAGGTGGACATGTCCAGAATACGTCCGTGGGGAGACATCTGGGACGTATGCCGATCAGTTCTCTGACTCCAGTCCAATGCTAAAGAGCAGGAGTTGTCCCCTAATCGCTCTCCAGACCTCTGAGCTAACAGACTTCTAACAGTGCGCTTTAATCTGTCCTCAGAGAAGCATCACAGAACATTATATTAGCCTTCGATGTGCTGTGTTAGACACAAGAAAATTAATGAAAGTTTTCTCAGCCAAAAGGGCTCAGACTGAACCAAAGAACACACTTTACTGCTTTGACTGAGGCTGTTATCAAACTTTAATCTGTCAGACTAACTAGACTAAATTATGAACTTCCAGCTTCACTTCCCTTCCGTCCGCCGTGAAAAGAATCATTGCTCGCAGCGCTAAAGCCTGTCGTTAAGCGCTTCTCAATTTATGATGCTTCCGTCCGTGACCCTTCATTTTTCATATCCACCATAAAGCTCAATCCTCCTGCTTCAAGACTCACTGGGAAAAGTCTTATCCGTCAGCTCCGCCGACGTAGCTGTGGTAAAATATGTGCAGTGACTCTAAATGTCAGCGATGAGAATGATAAGTGTCGTCCATTGTGCTCGCTGCATTTCATGTGGCCACCTACGTGTTTTTTTATGGCTCATTTTTAATAAAACCGCAGCGCTGTTCGCCCCCATTGGACATGCTGGTAGAAACTCAGCTTCACAGTAATTCAGTGCTCCCGCTGAGTTGATTGTGGGCTTTTACCTGCTGTGTATCAAACACACACAGCACTGCCTGCTGGAAGCCTCGACAGTGGAGTCTGTAATGCTGTGAAATATAAAATTAAACCCTGAAGCACACGGATATACGATGATGTGCTACGACGACCGGTTGATTGTGGGGCTTTTAGCAGTAAGGACTTAGCCTTAGTGCATGGGGTGCATACTCTCACACAGAATATATGGCAGCATTGAATACATACAGTGCACGACCACGTGATAAACCCCCATATAAATACGGGTTGAAGTGCTCACTGTCCAGTGTCGGATATCTGCAGCAGAGCACACTTTCTGCTCACACACTGAGTCACCTCCCCCGAGGTGCAGATTCAGATTTATGGAGTCGACACTCTTCGACTGGAGGAGCGATCCGTTAATCTGTGGCCTTACTTTGACTTCTGCTCTGTTTGGACTCACAGTTTATGACGCTTCTGCTCTTCTCGTAGTTTGAATCACTAATGTCAGTCAGCGCCTCGCACATGTGCAAACACGCACACACACAGACCGCAGTCGGCTTATTTCAGTTAGTCCTTAAAGGGCCACTCCACCGGTTTACCAGCTCCACCATTAGGGGCTGAAAGACAAGCCCCCCAACTGTAGGGAAATGCAGTAGGAAATCATTTGACTGTTCTTTAAATAGTTTTCTTGAAAAGAATCAGCGTCATCGGACGAGTTTGTTTACACAAACAGTAGTGCTGCAGTAAATATTGTATGGATAATGCATTTTTCTGTTCAACTGTTAAACTCTAATGTAAGTAACTGGTGCCATTTGACTCGCCGTTAAACAGCATATTGAACTGTAGGAGACTGTGGGAGTGAAGGAAATGCAGAGCTGTAGTTTCAGCTTTCTGTGTGTGTGTGTGTGTGTGTGTGTGTGTGTGTGAGGTAGTGTGGTATAACGAAAAGAGGAAAAAGGAAAGAAAAAGGGAAGCGTGTTGACTCGGGAAATCTAGGTCACCTGCCGTCATCCTCCCTCTCCTCTTCCTCTCTCAGAGTGAAAGCTACAAAGCTGTTTTGAAATTATGCTGGAGTTAAAAAAAAAAAAAAAAAAAGGTTTTAAAGGTGAACCCACCTATGCAAACACTGACATGTTTATTACTCGTCAAAGTCAGCATCGGTGTCGGAGCTCTCACCTGTCTCGTGGAGTACTCCTTACCTCCATCAGCTGTGATGGATGAAGGCTCACGGCCCCAGCAGCCAAACATCTGTGCCCATGTGTGTGTGTTCTGTTGTGCAGGTGGACGGCGACAGGCCGGAGGAGACCAGGCTGATCGAGATCGATGAATCCCAGCGCAGCGAGCACACAGTCTTCATCACGCCTCCAGAGCTGCCTCCTCTGCCTGAGGGGGAGGAATATCCTCTGTGCTACAGGTGCTGATGGAGCTGACCTTTCCTCTCGAACGGGAGAATAAATATATGTCTTTTAAACTTTTCTGTTTTTATAACGTTGTAACGCTTCAGGAGCATTTTACAGAAAGTTACTGTAAACAGCAGAAACTAGAAAACATCCACCAACATGAATCATGAGCCATGTCAGAGCCTCAGTCACTCTACGCTTTAATGTTATGTGTGAAGGGAAAAGATGAAGCACTTTGCCGTTAAGTGCCGTCTCTCCACGAGGCTAACAGAAGACAAGACTCACACCTAACAGCAGGAAGACGATTGGAAAAGCAGAATGATGTGTTGCGTTGGTTAATTTCTCTCTTGGAACAGCTGATTGTTGACCAGCAGGAGTCCAGCTCCCTCACTGGGACCAAAGCCTGGACTCACTGCTGGACTGTGTGTGTCTGAATGTGTGCTATTTGTATTCTGCGCTCATGCTTGGCTCTAAAAAATTTATGCCAAGAGATTTTTCTGGAGCACTTTTGTTAAGCTCCCCCAATAATCCATAATGAGCAACAGATTTCCAGAGTTGATTATCAGCTCTCCTTGTTGATAATTACAAGCAAACTGTATTGATGATCCTTTAACCTCTGAAGGACTCATTTCACCTGAACAATTGTTTGTTTTCATCGCAGACACAGAAGAAAATGTGCGTCGCTGATGTTTGCATGTGTGCTCCTCAGATACGATGGTTTCCCGGTGTTAAGCCTCGACCTGTTTGACCCTGTGGAGGGCCTGCGGACCCCCTCCTCCCGCCTCACTGCCAGGCACAGCTGTCCCACCAGCCCTGCCCCCATGTTTAGACGCACTAAGCAGGTCAGCACAGCAGTAACTCACTGCTGTCACGCAATCAGTTATTGATTCATCTGTGCAGGCGCCGAGCTGATGGTCTTTTCCAGTCTTTTCCATCATTTATATATTTATTTTGTTTTTTTATTTCTAAGTGTGGAAACTTGCAGCTTGAAATCCCCATAACTGCACAATGTTGATGACAATTAGAAAAATCAGAGCCAGAGTCAAGAGAGAACATCAGATTGGGCATCCATACAGAACTGCCTTAAGCAAACCATGAAAATAAAGCAATAAAACTGGGGCGAGGATGATGAACGATTAGACTTCAGCCTGAAGATTTCGAGTGAAATCCCACATAAACATGAGCCTGATTTGTGCTTTAAACAATTTCTTTTCTCCACCTTCCTTTTTCACCCACAGGAGATCAAGTCAGCGCAGAAGATAGCCAAGAAGTACTCGTCCATCCCGCAGCTGTGGTCCAAGTGCCTGCTCCGTCACTGCTACGGCCTGTGGTTCATCTGTCTGCCGGCATACGTGAAGGTGTGCCACTCCAAGGTGCGGGCGCTGCGCACCGCCTACGACGTCCTCAGGAAGATGCAGGCGAAGAAGCTGCAGCCCCCTGACGAGGTGCAGTCACCATTCCCAGAAACATGTTTCATTTTTATTCAGCAGATCATTTTTCGCTCATTTCATAGCAGCCAGTTGCCGTCTTGCACTATTTTTAGGGTTTATTGTGTAGCAGCCTGAACAATCACACGTGTACATGTACTGTGCAGGTCTGCTACCGCGTACTGATGCAGCTGTGTGGACAGTACGGCCAGCCTGTCCTGGCAGTCAGGGTCCTGTTTGAGATGAAGAAGGCCGGGGTCCACCCCAATGCCATCACCTACGGCTACTACAACAAGGTAAAAGGCCAAAAACAAAGATGCGTGATTAAATGCACTTTTTTATGTCATGAAGTTGCAAAACACATAACATGTTCTGTTCTCATTTACACCTTTTGCCTAAGAGAAAAGTGCTCAGCGCAGCGTCTTATATGAGCACTAATAAAATATATCAGCTGGGGCTCCCAAGCGCTGCAGCATACTGTCGCCCTGGGTGTGGTGTTCCTGACGTGGCCGTGTTAAGAATATTCTGCTGATTCTGCAGCAAGTTTGACGAATGCGTGAACACACCCATGGCAGCTAAATGTCAAACAAATCTCTGGAAGGACTGTCCAATGGGATGGTCCCTTTTCCATCAGCTGTGATGGATGGAGACAATGAGTCAGAGCAGTAAAATACAGTAAAAGTCAGGCTGTTGAACAGGAGCCAATCAGACAGCCCGTATGCTCATATAGTGACATATGGTGAGAAAATGTCATAAACTCACTTAAAGTATTTCACTGTAGCACTCATGTCAGATATGATTCAAGAAATGAAGGTTTGATCCAAGCAATGTGAAGATGCAGAGAAATATCATGAGTCACTGCAGGAATATTCTCAATTAGTACTGCTGTGTTACACGTGAAATAATATGAAATATAATAACATCAGTGAAGCTCTGGAGACACTGATGAAGTTTATTTAAGCCCTGTTGGAAATCTGTGATACGTTACAAAGCAGACTGATCGCAGCCTGGACGCCGACTGTTTATTCACAATATCTGCATCAATAACTGGATCTAAATTATTACACCGTTGTGTTGCTCCATCACAAAAATTCATTCCTCTCTGGTTGGTAGTTTCGAGGCAGAGACTCTTCATCGCGGTAATGCCTCCGCAGACGCCCGGCTTTCACATGAAAAGGAACATTGTTGACATTTGCGGTTTCTCGCCAAGGCTGAACGTTGTCGGTGTGATCACACCCAGGTGTCAGGACGAACCGTGGCTTTGTTATCACGGCAGCCTGCTCCTGAT
This sequence comes from Chaetodon trifascialis, assembly GCF_039877785.1. NCBI lineage: Eukaryota > Metazoa > Chordata > Actinopteri > Chaetodontiformes > Chaetodontidae > Chaetodon > Chaetodon trifascialis. The sequence continues at coordinate 3,259,239 of NC_092056.1, forward strand.
CCGGCATCCCAGGGAGGGACAAGGTAAATTGGCTGATGTGCGAGCTGGCTGTCGGGAGACGAGGCCGCAGTAAAGGCTGCTCCGGTGCGACGCCTCAGAGGATGTTATTTCATCTTAGAAATTCTTGGCTTGGAGGCTCGAGGTGGCGGATTCCTCCACCGAGACGAACGTTTCTGCTGCAGCTGCTGCGTCAGACAGCTGCAGGTGCTTTCTGTCCCTTCTTTAGGTCTTTGAAGTCCAAAGTAGGGAGTGAGGAGGGAAGAGGTTCTGTGTGTGTGTGTGTGTGTGTGTGTGTGTGTGTGTTATATACACCCCAACCCTGATTCCAAAAGAGCTGAGACGCTGTGTAAAGCAAGATAAAACGGGATGTGATAACCTGCTTAACGAAGTCAGTGTATTTAATGTTTGAGCTCATCAGCTTGACTGATTTTTGTAAACATCTGCAGCAGCACGTTTCAAAGACTGGGGAAGGTGTGGAACGCTCCAAAAACACCTGTTTGGATCGTTCCACAGGTAAACAGGCTCATTGGTAACAGGTGAGAGTGTCATGATTGGATATGAAAGGGGCGTCCTGGAAAGGCTCAGACGTTCACGAGCGAGGATGGAGCGAGTTCACCACTTTGTGAACACATGATTGGATGAAGGAGATGAACACATGGGCTCCTGAACACAATTTGTTTGTAAATGAGTGACTTCTGTACTTATTTACAATTTACACAATGTCCCATCTTTTTGGGATCGGGGTTGTATTAATTCTGGCATTCACTCCTCATTAAATTCAGTTCCACACAAAATGGGACTGAATATTTTTGGGCTTAATTTTAACACATCGTTGTAAAATAACAGAAGTAAGTAAGGAGCTAAAACAGCTAAATTAGATCAGCAGCTCCTGAAACTAAACTGAATAGTTCCTCCTGAAAAAGCGTGGACAGCTCTTTGCTGCCGCTCACTTTCGTTTGCAGGTTAAGTCTCTCTGTTATAGAAATAACAGCATACAGCTTTTCACCAGTCATGGGCTTCCTGGGATACTGTTGAGTTTCAAAAGGTGTGTTTTTTACACCCATTTCCTGCATTAGATGGCATTTTGGAAAGTTCAATCCTGGAGAGAGTGAACGATGACAAACCAAGAAGTATTAATGTTGTTAGGTGAAGACAGACATGGTCAGGGAGATTCATGAGTTTTCATGTCACAGCAGGAAACACAGCTAACTCTTTGCGTGAACGTTGGTTTCTGGCCTCAGTGGGTTAGTCCTTAGAAAAACACAGCTATGGTTTGGATAACTCACCAACAAGGTTGATAATAACTATCAGTCACAGTGACCCCTGACGGTGACATCAGGTGGGTTCTTCTGGTTATGTCCTGAAGAAATTTAACTTGATATAAACTTGAAATATTTTTTAGAACAGCACTAATACGGTATCATTCACCGGACCTTTTATCCCGATCTCCTGATGCCATATTTTTACTGAATATCAGCCGATAATGAGCGGCCACTGACCAATCTGGGCATCCCAATATCAATCTTTTAATCTAACTAAGCAAAAAAGTGTGTTGCCCATAATGTCCGACTGTTCTTTCAAAGACATTCAGTGGAAGTCTAAAATCTAAAGATGTCATGGATTTTGGGCGACAAAAGAAATCTAGCATGTCGCATCCTGTTGCCGGGTGTTTCCATCACCAGGCTACAGCGTCGAGCCTTTACAAACACTTCGATTATTCTCTAAGTAATATTAAGTGGGACTGTGGCCAGATCGCTGTGCTTCGGTTGTCTTAACGTCACTGACGACGTCTGCAGGAGGGCAGCCTCATTTCACCTGGCCCAACCCCAGAGCTTCACACAGGAGCAGCCAGCGCGATGAAGCCAGTTCTGCTCAGCGGCATAGCGATCGTGTTGCTCTCAGGGGGCTTCTGAAGTGTATTTTAGGAGCAGACAGAGACCGTCGAACGTGACTTGGCCACCAACAGCTGCAGCGCCTTTCCTTTTCCTTTTCCGATGTCGACTGTGGGTCTGATACGGCAGCAGTTAGAGCCTGTGATGAAAAATTCATTCACAATGATTTCCTATGGAACAGGATTCAGTCAGTTTGAGCTTGATCGCTTCAAAATGTTCAGTTGAAACTGAATTAATGAAGTTGGAGTTCGCACAGTATTCTCATAGTATTCAGACTCGTGGTGTGTAGTGATTTATTCAGTAGATGAGTAAAAGAACACTTCATGGTGGAAGATATTCTTAACAATTTAAATTGAAAATGACTCCGACGCTGCTGCATGAAAAGACCATCAGACGCTTTTCAAAGTCATCTGGCAGCAGCAGTTTTCCTTCAGTCATCTAACCTTCCTCCTCCTCCTCTGCCCCCCCCCCCGCGTCCAGGCGGTGTTGGAGAGCACGTGGCCGTCCAGCACCAGAGGAGGGTACTTCCTGTGGATGAAGCTGAGAAATGTGGTTCTGGGCGTGGCGCAGTTCAAACGGGCGCTGCGACGCCACGCTCCGCTCACCCAGAGCCCTCTGTCAGGTAACTGTGATCGCCGACACTCTGCACGTCCGAGAAGAGCAATGTGAGCCTGCAAACACTCACAGAAAGTCTGTTTACTGTTGAATCTGGATTTCACTTTAATGCACTGATGCACCGTTAGTTTAAGAACATAAATGATATCTGAATATGGCCGTCAGTCCAGATTGTGCTTCGTTCTGGCCAGTCGCAGGGAGCTCTGTCACATCTGTCGTTACAGACATCACCACTCACAGCAGCTCACGGCTCTATTTCCTGTAGTTCACAAAGCCTTGCTCCCAGAACAGTGACTGGCATGTTCAGGTGTGTTGAAGCTTGTATAATTATGAAGAGCTTTGAATGTGAGAGGCATCAGTCTACTCATAACACACAATAACTTTAACAGAATAAAAGTGAGTTCAGTCTTTAGACAACAAAGTGGGAACTTTTGGTAAACGTGTGTGAGGTTTAAATAACTAGCAGCTAATCAGAATGAATCATTGAACCTGATCTAAACTGATGATGATCAAGCACACAAATATAATCTCACACAGTCACATTCAGGTCGAAAAAGCTGTCGTAAAGGTGGAACCATAAGACACGAGTGTCTCAGCACGTGTGACTGAAGTGCCCTGCATGCCGGAGAACACCTGCACACCCAGTGCTCGCTAATCCCCGTCCTGCTAATCCCTGCTTTTTTAAGATACTCCCTGTTAGCAGCCCTATGCATTGTGTTCCTGAACGCTCCTCCTGAGTTCAGCCGTGATTCACTTTGAAAGAGGCTTCCTGTAAAGCACACTCATCTGCTCACAACACCCGGTTTGATTTCTCTTCATTTTTACATGTTACTGGAAACAAAATGAGTAATGTCATGAAAAACACAAGCCTCTAAGGCCGCTCCCATCCCACACATCATGGTGACACAAGAGGTGAAAGCAACCGGCCGACATTTAATTTACATGTCCTGTTCGTACTTTCCAGGGAAGTTTCCTGGAAATAACTTTAATTTGGCAGAAAAATATGGGCAATGTGATAGTTATTCGATTATTAATAAGGTCGTTTCTGAGCCTGTGTTGATTTCTAAAGGGATTTCCTTGAATTTACTGCTGAACTCCTTTTAAACCCAAGAAAATATTCAGTTAATTATTGGAAGCTTAATTCTCCATATATGTTAAATCATGTACATGCTTTCTTGCACTGATTAAAAGGGTCTCAAGGCTATGGTAGGAAATATTTGGAATTAATTAATTGTTAATGTACGAACTGAGTCAGTCTTCAACTCTAATTAGCCCCAATTTACATGTAAATGTTCGTCTCTATCACAGCTCCACAGCACGGCCTTTCTAGGAAGTGATAGGAAACTGAATAAATGGCAAAGCTCTGTTTTATCCTGGTGATTTCATCAAGAAAAAGTAGTTATTTGGAAGAAGTTTGTCATGTTTCAACTCTATGTATGATGTATTTTTAAGCTCGTAAACCGTCTTTTCTCATGCTATTAATCATTCTTACTGCGTATATCAAATTCTTGAAGAAAGACAGTCAAACTACCTTTTGTTCATGGTATTAAAACACCGTAGGACACGGACTGATTGGGACGCTTCTTGTGGAGCAGAAGGGCGCCCGGCCTCCTTTAATGCCTTGTTGTCTTTGGGCAGATGGCAGCGACCTGGACGCTGTGAGTCACGGCAGCCTGGATAGCTCGGCCGACACTAACCTGGCCGAGCAGGGCCCCTACGCCGCTGACTCCGTCAAAGTAGACCCCACTGATGATAGATCTAGCACAGGTACACTCAACATGGCTGCTGCTTGACTCGGTCTTTCACAGGCAGCCGTCTTGTTCTACATCTTTTTCCTCTCTCTCAATGACATTTTTTATCCTCCTTCCACATCTGTCCCGCTCTCCGACCGGCCTCTTCCTCGTTCCCCTCCTCCTCTCACACCTCCTTACCTGCTGCCTGTTTTCCACCCTCCTTCCGCCCCCGTTGTCCATCCATGTCTCTCCCTGGTTTTGCGGCTGTGGTTTCTGCTCTGCTCTGTCCCTAACCCTGCCCTTCACTCTGGCCCTGCCTGTGTTGCCCTTGCATGCAGCCGGCCATGGGGGCGGCAGCGTGGGCGCCAGGGCCCCGGTGGCCAACTCACACTGGGGGGGCTCTGAGCTCAGAGAAGCCACCCTCCACCCAGGTAAACCTCTTTGTCAGCCTGCCTGTCTGTCTCTCTCTGGTTACATTTTTCTGTCTCATCTCGCAGCTTTTTTTTTTTGTATTTCCGCCGTTCGTCAGCCCTTTCATCGTCACGCTCTTCTGTTCCTCTTCGTCTCAGTGGTCTCGCCTCCTCTTTCTTTCCTCCTCTGTGTCATCTCTCTATCCGGCACATCACAGTCTGCTGCTCCTCTCTTGCTCATCCCTCTTTTCTCGCTCCTCTCTCACTCTCGCTCCTCGCTTCACCACAGAGTGATTTGTCATTGTCAATTATGGCGAGTAATTACCCAGAGGCACATTCTTTTTGATTACGGAAATAATTTTAATCATGGAGACAGCACCTCAGCGGGAGACTTCGCCTTGTCTGAGAGGGAACCACAGCTCCCAGCACAGCAGGAGGGAAGGACCTGGATGCGCAACTCATCGACTGTTACAGTCCTGGAACGAGTTTTGTCACTCGCCATCAGCGGCGAGTCGCTCCGTACTGTATTACAGCCGAGCTGCGCAGCCTCATGTTTTATTTAGACGAGACGAGGTTCATTGGAAAGATGAAAGAGGAGAACAGGTCAGCAGGCAGCTGGTTGCCTGGAGACCTGGTGAAGTTTCAGAGACAGATGGAGGAGTTGTCCGGAAGTGACGCAGAGTTCAAGTCTTCACAGTTAAGATTCATCAGCAGCTGTGAAGCTGCGCTTAGTTTCCTTACAGTAACTGTAGATCTGTGCGTGCCCTGAGGAGGATTCTGTTCTTCAGCACAGCTTAGCTGCCTTTCCTCTCCTCCCCACAGCAGTGCTGTGCCTCCCAGAACTGAGCTGATGAAAGGGAAGAAACACCTTTAGTTTTTCCTCTCACCTATGTTTCATTTGCCTGTTCTACCACAGTGCGAAGCTACGATATATTCACATCTTTTAGACACCAAAAGGCTTTTTTGGTAAATAAAGGACTTTGCCCTCGAAGCTGAACGCTTTGTTCAGTAATAGGAGAGATGTCGCAGACTGAAAAATGTTTAGCTTGAGTTGTTCCTCTGCATAGATTTTCCATGCGTTGTATTTCATATTTCTGTGATCTTGTGGTTTAATGTCAGAGGCTTCAGCGTCTGTTGTGTCCCTCTCACTGAGTTTCATCTGTCTTTCTCTCTGTCCTCCAGGAGATCAGTCAGATTTGGGTTATAACTCACTGTCGAAAGAGGAGGTTCGCAGAGGAGACGCCGGCGCCCAGGACGCTGCCCCTGACAAAGACGACAAGAAGGAGAGCGACTGCAGCTCCCGTCAGTAGTCTGATCTGATGTCACCTGATACGTCTGTCTACTGTACCTTCTAAAAAACAAGTTCTTGGCAGCTTCGCAGCCACGCGGGATTTCCCCTTCCTCTGCCTTGATCTTTCCGTCTCGTCCACAGATGATTCATTCATTTTGGTTTCTCAACATCAAAGCATTTCATACATGTGCTGTCCTTTAGTGGATTTCTTTTTTAGCTGTGCACAGAGTAGAAAAAGACTGATTTTAAATTGTAATTTTTGTGTTTGTAGTGTCGGAGACAGAGAGCGCGAAGGGGAGTAAAGACTGCCTCCCTCAGCTGGACGTGGAGGTCCACCCCTCCTTCAAGTCCCGTGGCATTGTTCGCAGCAGTTTTCCATACGACGATTCGTCCTGTAAACCCAAAACCTCCGCCAGCGCAGGTAAAAACCAAAACTTAAAGAGATTCAGCAGTCTTGCAAAGTAGGGGGAGGAGCTGGGAACGAAGTGCTCATCATGTTCCTCAACATAAAAACACAGACCTTCAGTTTGAATTATTTCAGCATCCGTGAGCCTCAGCTGCTGTAGCGATGGAGAAGAAGCCAGAGGAAAGAATCGGAGCCGCAGCATATTAAGAACACTTGACTTGTTCTGAGAATGTGAAAGTGATATGCTTTGAACTGCTGGATGTGTTATCTCCTCTGCAGAGCAGCGTCTTTACCCTCTGCTCATCATTAGCAGCCTGTGCAACAGTGATTGTTTCTATGTAAGATGTTCCTGGGTGGTGGTTAATGTATGTGCAAAGGCTTGAAGACTGTAATATTTTAATGCAGTAGCTGTTTTTGTATTTTGCATTAATGTTGTCCAACATCGCTTCATATTGTCTGTGCAGATAATGGATGAGACCTTCATGTCGGAAAGCTTAAAACAGCTTCTCCCACTTTGTAACGTCTTGAAACAACTGCATGAGTCTTCTTCCCCTCCTTCTCTCTCAGGCCATGTTGCAGGTCTCCTCTTCACTTCCTCCCTGGATGAGATCGGTGAGGTCCAGACCAACAGTTTGCTCAGGAGACATAAGAGCGCTCTGGAGGAGGTGGTGGGCAGCGCCAGCAGCGGCTTTGCTCTTGACTGGCAGGGCGTGAGGGGCCGCCGGCTGAGCGGCGACACGGTGGGCAGCAGCGGCAGTGGCACCACCGTCCTGGGGCTGGGTATGAGCCAGGGTGAGACCGATCCAGATAAGATCGCGGGACACCTGGGCGCAGACGTCAAAATTCTCACTGGTACCAACTTCAGTAAGAATCAGAGGCCTCGCTCGCTGGCTCTGGGGGGGTTAGAGGGGGTGGCTGCCAAGGCAAGCGCTGCCAGGAGTCGTGATCACAGGGAGGAGGAAGAGGAGACAGAAGGACAGGACTCCAGTGATGAGGACAGAACTAATACAGAGGCCATTTTTGATTTGGAGGACCTGGATTTGGACAAGCCTGCGACGGGGACGGCCGTCAGCTCTCACAAAACCAGCAAACCTCATAAGAAACCTGTCGAACGCAGCGCCAGCTACGGTGGCATGACCGCCGAGATGTCCAGAGGAGCTGTCAAGCGCACAGGCATTGAGATGGGCTACGACCCCCTGTCCCTCCTGGCGGCAGAGTCACAGGTCGAGGAGGAAAGTGAGGATCAGTACCCGGAGGGGGACGAGGCCAGCACGCCGAACGCCCGCAGGCACCTCGCCAGGGAGATCGAGCTCTACATGAACCACATGGGCAGCCCGCTGAGCAGCCGCACACCCAGTCTGGACCTGCAGGACCCAGCCAGCCCCCTCCTCCTCCACCCCTCCTCACTCTCTGCCCCCCGCAGAGCCAGCCTTCCCCACAGCTCCCCCCTCAGGACCGCTGGAGTACCACGCTCTCGCACCTTCCACCCACCCTCGCCCTCCCAAACCATTTCACGCCAACGCCTGTGGTCGTCGCCTCCCTGCCGCAGCTCCAGCACCACCCCCAGCCCCAGCCCCCGACCCAGCCCATACAGGGAGAGGACAGATAGGACGAGCCTGGCGTCTCCCTCACCCTCCTCCTCCTCTTTCGCTCTGGACACCCTGCTCACACCGACGCTTGATGTATTCAAGACCAGTGTGTTCTCTGCTGGGAAGGGCGTGGCGGAGAAGGCGAGCCGCTGGTATTCCCGTCTCGCCACATACACCACGCCTACCAAGGTACAGAGTCAAAAGTCAGCTCACTGTTGTGTGTTAATGCAAAGCGCCTTAAGATCACTTATATCAACTTATAATGCGAGTCTGAGATGTGAATCTTATTCTGAGAGCTGCAAACAGGTGATCTATCAGACGCATCTGTTAGTGTTCAGTAATATCACTGCAGGTGTAATCTGCAGTAAATGGGCGAAACGCTGTGTGCTTGTGTTTCAGTACTGTACTAAATCTGTCTGAGACGCACGCTGTAGCTCTCCTATAAGCAGCTGTCTAGGACAAAGCTGAATTTGGAGAGCTGCTGCCATCTTGTGGCCTTTTGAGGGTCTGACAGAATTCTTCCTGTGGACGTTGTGTACTCTGCTCCGTCTGCGTTTCCAAAATCCTTCAGCGCTACGACACTTTTCAGAGGCTAACCTGGAGTCAGATCCTTCGTTCTCAGCTGAGACGGAGCTGAAATGTAGAAGTGTGTGGGTTTGCTGAATTTTAAATGCTTGAACAGCTGATTACTCTGCTTTTCTGGTGTTTTTGTGGAATATTTCTAGAATTGAGGGCAGCATGTAGAGTTTCTTTCTGGTTTTCTCTGGGGGCTTCGGCCTCCTCCCACACTTCAGAGACACACAGGTTTGGGACTCTGAATTGCTTGTTGGAGTGAATGTGAGCAGGAATGGTGGTTTGTCTGTATGTGCCAGCCTTTTGATGAACTGCAGAGCTGTCCAGTCGAGACAGATGGCGTCCACCCAGAACCTGGTTCTGCTCGAGGTTCCTGCCTGTTTTAGTTTTTATTGGTCCCTCTGTTGTCTGTAGGGCTGAAAATATGCCAGACAGTCACAGTAAGACTATTTTGATTGAAATTATGATATTAATCATGATTTTAGTGGGAATGTTAATTATTGCATTTCATTCTCACTGAAAAACATGAAAATGATGATGTTGACGGTGTGATTTTTACTGTATTCTGGACCAAACAAACATGCTCCTTTGTGTCTGAGGAGTCTCATTTTTAGCCCGGAGCTTTCTGTACCACACAATGCTTCATTTATAATTCTGTGTTGTGACACATTTGACCCAAAAATTGCAGCTCTTGTGGTTTGGATGTTGCACTTGGCCATATTTTGATTTAGTTCTTAGTGCTGGACCTCCGTTGCTGTGTGTTAAAGTGTAAACATGAGCCTCCTGTGCAGTCTGAGACGACGTTAACCTGCTGCCTCCTCTCATCATCCAGGACGGTCACGGTGACCGACTGAGTGTGTCCTCCCTCGGGGTCGGGGATCCGGACTGCTCCTCCCTGCTGGATGAGGAGGACCGTGGGGAAAGCTCCGTGGTCTCGCCGCAGAGGAACGGCCCCATGGGGCCCCGGCGGAGCCCCAGACGCAGCCCCCTCCGCAGCAGACTGGACAGCCCCACCGCAGCCTCCAGCCTCAGGAGACCCACGTCTCTGCTCCCTGGTAAGAGGGACCAGTGACAGTTTGAGCAGCAAAATCCGACTTCAGAGAAGTCTGAAGAGCGATGAAGAAACGATATATAAACAATTTCACTTGTTAGTTGCCTCCGTGAAGGAGGTTACGCTTTGGTTTGGTTTGTTTGTCTGTTTGCCAGCAGGATTACAGAAAAACTACTGGCCTGATTTTCACGAAACTTGGTGTGAAGGTGTCGTATTGACTGAGGAGGCAGTGCTCGTTTTGTCATCTGTTTTTCATTTCGTGTTAATTTTACTCCTGTGTCAAATATCCTAGTTATCATGTTTAGTCAGCCTCATCCAGTTGTTCAGTCAGGCTTTAGTGAACTAAAGCTTTTAGATCGTTAGTTTTAAACTGAAGCTCCTGCTGATGCTTTTGATAAACCCGCAACAAAAAACAGTCGAGCCATTGCCAAGAGCTCTCCAAGCGTCACATCTCAAAACTCTGTCCACAAATATGATCTATTGGTGACGCATCATGTGTTCCTGCAGGATGCGTCCTCTCGCCTCCGGGCTTCCCTCTGCCGGACAAGTCGGACCTCGGCTCCTCACGCTACACCAGCAACACCAGCATCTTCAACAACTACGCCATGGAGGTGAGACTGCAGCATGGAAATTCAGCTACAGTATCATGTCACATTAGTCAAAGCTTGGCTGTGTTTTCCTGATTCTACCTTATAAAGTATATTGTGAGTTCTTTTTTCCACTCTGTGCTTCGCTTGCAGCAGGGAGCATCTTCTTCACAGCTGAGAGTTTTCTTGGCGTTGATTTGTCACTTGGTGGCTGATGCTCGCGTGCTCCAGGGATGAATGCTTTCATGGTTTTTCGCTCCGAACGAATAATTTTAGAAAGAGCTTTCATAACTTTCAGGAATGACAAACTGCTTTGCAAACTAATCATAAAGATTCTCCCCCAGCAGAATGTTTCCCTTCGCTGGTATTTTTGGCTGCAACAGCTCAAACACAGTATGATGAATCTGAGGGCATAGCAGCAGACTGCACGGCGGTGGTACAGTGCTGTGTTTAATTAACACGTGCAGCGTCCATAAATTTATCCTCAGCCTTTAATCAATAAGAAATATTATCAAGGCCGTGACAAATAATCCTGCTGACAGTGGAAACGTACATAAGAGCTTTCAAAAGTGCTCTGAAGGCAGTAAAAATGAAATAAACAGTCCTGATGAGCTCTGGTCTGTCAACTCACCTGCCTCTGTCTGTGTGTGTGTGTGTGTGTGTGTGTGTGTGTGTGTGTGTGTGTGTGTGTGTGTGTGTGTGTGTGTGTGTGTGTGTGTGTGTGTGTGTGTGTGTGTGTGTGTGTGTGTGTGTGTGTGTGTGTACGTCCAGCTGCTGATCTCCAGCTGCTCTCGCTGTAAGACGTGCGACTGCCTGGTGTACGACGAGGAGATCATGGCCGGCTGGACGGCGGACGACTCCAACCTGAACACCACCTGCCCCTTCTGTGGAAACCCCTTCCTGCCCTTCCTCAACGTGGAGATCAGGGACATGCGAGGACCCGGCAGGTAGACGACGACGACTTAGTGCTGATCTGCTGAAACGCTGCAAAAATCAGCTTTTTAGGGGGATTTCTTAATTGCTGTCTTCATAAAAAACCTATTTATTAAATGTATTGAGCGTTGGAACATATTTAAATGTATTTTTTGTCTCAAGTATGGAAGGATTTTATTGTGTATTGCCACCTCATGACAGGATCTGTAGCTTTAAGACTTTGCTGGATGGAGCTGTTTCTCTCTTTTCTCATTCTCATCTTTCTTTAGATTTCACTGCGAATGTTTCCCTATAAGAGTTTAACACTCAGCCCATCACCGTCTCTGTCCAGATGATAGTCACCTGACTTTGGCCTTCCTGAATGTAAATGTAAAACCTGACCCCTCCTCTCTCCCCTCCGCAGGCTTTTCCTGAAGGGCAGCCCGTCGGTGGACGAGGCGATGACCTCGTCGTACTCGGCCTCCACAGGTTTGGACACAGGGACGTCCACCTTGTCCACCCCCTGTCCGACCACAGCTGTCTCCCCTCCCTCCCCTGTGATTGCTGTCCAGGACTGCTCAGCGAGTGGAAGGTACATCACGTTATTTACATAGCTGCTCCTCGTCTCTGCCAGCAGGCTAGCAGTGTGGGGTTACATTAGCCACTGCTAGCATAACATATCCGACCAAACTGTCTGTGATTCAGTTGCATTGTGGGTAATGCAGGCGTCAGGTTTTGACAAGAGGAATGTGTGGAATAAAAAAAACAATATCTGTGGTTCTGCAGAGCCAGTTTCCTTTAAAAAAACTGTCCATCATGAGTCCAGCAGTGTTTAAGGAGAGCAGTGATGAATTGGTGGAGTCGTGTGTTTTGTATTTAGGAGGAGCTGAAACACAAATCTCTGTGACCCTGCAGAACCTGTGCTTCCTTTGTAGAATAACCACACGTCTTTTGGTCCTCCAAACGTAGTATAGCAAAAAGCTTAAATAATGTCAGACATGATGACACCTGCACACTGTGTTTTTGTCCCAGAAATGTTATCAGAGTTTATTGAAATATTCAGTCAATCATGGGAAACAAACAAAGAGGAGTGAGCCACACAACGCTGTTCCAGCCAATCAGCAGCAGGTGGCGCTCATGCTCATGCACAGGACAACAGGAGGAGACGGCGCACATAACATTTGACTGTTTATTGTTTGTCCTTGTCTGCTAAATGTCTTCTCGCACACAAAAAGCCATGTGGTACCTTGTTGGTTGATTAACTGATTGAAAACTAGTTTAATGTCAGCGAGGCGCTGACTGATGTTAGCAGTGTGAGTCTGAAAGCAGCCGACATGCTGACAATCATCTCAGTCCCAGAGCTTTAAAACCAGAAAACCAGACGCAGATGCTGCATGATTTTTATTTCCCTCCAGCTCATCTTCATTCAGCCAGTTCCACTTTGTCTGATTAAACAATGCTTTTGAAGCAGGAACTGCAGCCACATGATCCCATCTGCATTGTAAAAGAGCGACGTGAGATTATCTGCAGCACCTGGTCCTAACAAAGCTGTGTGTGTGTGTGTGTGTGTGTGTGTGTGTGTGTGTGTGTGTGTGTGTGTGTGAGGTAATGAAATGTGTGAACAACAGGCTTGAACCGTGCTTGATATCCTGATGCCCAGACGTTGTGATTTACTGTGTTTTTTTTTGTGTTTCGGCTGAATATCGTCAGTGTGATCGAAACGTTTAGATCCTGTTTTGTCCATGTGTCATTTCTGAAAACGTGAAACCAAACCAGCCCTTGATCTTTGAGTTGAGTTGTGTTACCAGCTGGCCGTCTTCACAGGACTCACTCGACCAGGGCTCAGGGTATCCACATCCCCACGGACCGCCGGCAGGGGGCGCTGTCCCCCGGAGCGCCCATGGCCCGCAGCGTCAGCGCTTTCGGTCCTCTGGAGGAAACATCCAGACTCAACCGCTGCGTGCCGACCTCAGGCAGCCTGCCGAGCCGCCTCAATGAAGCCACGGTGCGTCTCAGCTCACGTCGCTGATGTTCGAGTGTTTAAGTTGTTCGGTGCTGCTGAGCTGAAACTCTGTCAAAGCCTGAAGTTTACACGGCTCAGCAGATCTGAAGACAGGTTTCATACATTTTACAGACAGACCAGAAAACTCCAGTTTGATTTATCTCACCTGCCTCGCTTCTGTCCCACCCAGGACCCCCTGAGCATGGAGTGGCGGCTCCACAACCCGGAGCCGGTGACGGTTCCCTACCTGAGCCCGCTGGTGCTGTGGAAGGAGCTGGAGAGTCTGCTGGAGAACGAGGGCGACCCGGTGATCACAGAGGCCGACATGGTGGACCACCATCCCATCATCTACTGGAACCTGGTCTGGTACTTCAGACGGCTGGACCTGCCCAGCAACCTGCCTGGGCTCATCCTCACCTCCGAGCACTGCAACAGAGACTCCCAGGTCGGACAGCACGCACACACAGTCGTACTGTACATAATGATATTTATAATAATTGTTTTGACAGTTTTTCACCTGTTTGTTGTGCCCACATGCACCTGAAAACAGTGACGTCTCCAGTTTATAGTAAAGAAATTCCTCTTGCTTAATAAAAGTCAAATGAGCTGCTGATTCTGTCAAATAACGCTTAAAATACAATCTTATATTTACCTGGATTTATATTATTTCAAGGTAATTTCCATTTGTTTTTGTAATCATTAATTAATTTGTGATTAAATCAAAAAGAGCCCTGTTTTATGGTAAAAAAAAAGAAGTAAATTTTAAGTAGAGGATGGTAATGGAGGAGGAGGACACAGGCGACTGACTGTCCCGCTCTCTGGCTCCTCGTCAGGTTCCTCGTCACTGGATGTCAGAGGACAGTAAACACGTCCTGATCCAGATCCTGTGGGACAACCTGAAGCTGCACCAGGACCCGCTGCAGCCTCTCTACATCCTCTGGAACACATACAGTGAGTCACATCAGTCAATTCATGGTACAGGGAGGTTTTTACAGGGAAGTCTGAAGAAACTGGCATTAAACGTCAGAATCCTCAGAGCAGCAGAAGAAGAAAAACAGAAATGTGAGCGAACATTCAGCAGAAGAAGACTGAGATCAAGAAAATGTCGTCCGTCCGTCACGTTTTCCACGTGCTTTTGTTTTCCTTCATTTGAGGTCTGACGGGCGCTCTTTCAGTTACGTCATCTCATTGTTTCCTGTTTTTCTGCAGCGCTTTAATGGCACCTGAATGGAGAATTAGCGCCACCTGCTGTTTATCTTGACTGTAATTTGCATAAGAAAATGTGCATTAATTTACTTTTTTTGCTGATTTTCTAGAAATCTGTTTTGAATTGGTGTTAAATTTGGATGGAAACTTTGTGTAAGTGTTTCCATCCAGCTGTTTTTTTGTTTTGTTTTGAGTTTTTCTGCATTAAAAAACTCCAGTGGCACAAAATATGACGAAGTGCAGCAGAAACAGGCGCAGTAAATAAATCATGACTTGCATCGAGTGCGACTGAAGAGGTTAAAAATGGCAGCGCTGAAGGAACTGAAGCCTTCCTAAAGAAAAGTCATGAAACAAATATAAACCCCTCATTTCTGTCACATTTTCTGCAGTTTTCCATTGTTGGAGTTCTGAGCGGAGCTCCTTGAATGACGTGTGCGGCTTGGCGTCTGGTTATTTAGTGTCGGAGGAGGCGCGGAGGCGGCGCTGATCTGTGCTAACAGGCTCTGTCTGCTCTCTGTCTTCCAGGACTTAATTGTACTCTGTTGTTAGAGAGTGAGTCTTCTTCTCTGCTGCTGACTCCCACACGAGTCCAGCTGTGTGTGTCCCGCTCTGTCTGAGGCTGCCGCCTCCTCTGTCGTGTGTGTCTTTGCGTGATGCATTGCAGTGTCGTCAGCCTTTACTTTTCGTGGTCTCCGTGTTTGGAATGAACGTCTCTGCAGTGTGAAATCTGACGATCGCGTCCACACTGCTGACGTGGAACGTGTTCGTCTCAAATACAGCTCCGCTCTGTATTTGAATGCAGGTTTGCATCTCTGGTGAATGTGTTCGCTTGACATGGACATCCAGTCTTATTCTGCAACTTTTAAAGATGGACGCTGTTGTAGTACTTAAAGGGCTGGGTACTGCACACCAGACACATCCTGCTGGTACTCCAGAGTACCTTTAGTTTGTATTTCAGTGGTTCATTTTCCATCATCTTTCAGTCAGCAGCATTTAGAGGCACACACTCATAAATCAGGTTCCTCTAAACTTAAATGTCTTAGCTGGTAAAGACTTACTGTGTAGATCAGTGAGGAAACATCTGTAGCTTTGTTAACTTGAAATTCCTGTTTTAAAAGTCGATATTAAACTTAAAGGACCAGTGTGTGGCTCCTATTTAGAGGCTTCTAGCTGTGAGAGTTTTGCAGATTGATCTCTGTTGTTAAAGTACTGGTTGCTCAAACACAGTCAGGAAGGGATAGAATAAGTTCTGTCAAATACTGCTTCATACCAGTACAGATACCCAGCCCCAAGTACTTTTCATCCTCATTTTGTGTTGCTGTTACGTGTCTCCGCGCTCACACGGCGGCTGAACTAACGCTCGCGTGTCTCTGCAGATGTGGGTTACCCTCTGTCCCGGCCGGTCTCGGAGGAGGAGAAGCCGTTCAGCGAGGAGCTGCTGCAGAGCGTGGTGAAGAGCATCCAGAGGAACGACGTCAGCCGGCCGATGGCTCAGCTGCTGCAGCTGCTGGGACAGACGCTCGGGGTCAAACGGCAAAGGTCAGCGCTGTCATATCAGGGTTACTTATTCATTCACCTCCGACCTCACCTCCGGAAACACTGTGTTGCGTTCAGGGTCGAGTCGACGGGAAGTCAACCTCTTGAAACGCAGCTGTGTAAAGTTTCATGTTCTTTAATGTCAGTATCAGGAGTTATTTTATACTTCGACAGAGGGAAATATACCACACAAACACATCTGTCTTATAGATTACTTACTCATAGGTTACTAGTACTGCACCTTTAACAGCTGCACATTAATCCAATATACATTATTCTCTGTGATGAGCACTTTTACTTTTGGTACTTTCAGTATATGTTGACGCTAATACTAACTCATTTTAATTGTAATTGTTTCTGAAAGTGAGACTGTGAGGGAAATTCATGCTGTTGTTCTGGATGAGATGCTTAAGCATTCACAGAAAGTTCTTCCCTCATGTGCTGGTTTCGTATAACAAAGCTAATGCTAGCTGAGCTCGTGCTGCAGTGCAAACACAAAGAAAGCAACATGAAGAAACGGTCAGCGGCATCAAACCTCCTGCTCTCGTTATTTAGCTGCTTCAAATGAGGCTGAATGTTCCACAGCTTCTCCTGACTGTCCCTCATTAGTCCAGCCTTGATCCAGCCCGGAGGAGTAGCTAGCCACGCATCATGCTAAGGCTAAGTTAAACAGGCTAACCAGCAGAATAAACAGTGAAACACTGCAAAACATGAGGTGGAGAACTTCAGAAAGCATAATATGACCCCGTTAAACCTGCGAAGTGTCTGAAAGCAGCTCGACTCTCGTCCTCAGGAGTTTGTACAGGGACGTCCTCTTCCTCTCCCTGGTGGCTCTGGGAAAAGACAACATTGATATTGGTGAGTCATATTTAAAGTTTCAGTGACTGCATGTCGTATTGTCTCATATTCAAGCTTAAATTAGTTTTTGCACGAAACCCACACACATGTTTAATTCCAGGAAAAAACAACAACTTTAAGATTTAAGATCTAATTTAAATCTGCATGAATTGATTTTTACAAGACGCTGAAACGCCCCACAGAGCTGAGGGGAAGTGTTCAGTCCTTCGATATCTCTGTGCTCAGATCAGAGCAGCCGTTAGAGCAAACTGAGAAAAAGACTCCACTCACGTCCTTCTCGTCCTCTCTCAGACGCCTTCGATCGGGAGTACAAGCTGGCGTACGACCGCCTGGTGCCGAGCCTGGTGAAGCTGACCCATAACTGTGACCGTCCTCCCAGCACGGGGGTGATGGAGTGCCGCAGGACGTTCGGAGAGCCTTACCTGTAAACGCTCACCTTCTCGCTCCAGGAGCAGCTTTAAGACGAGCTCAGGAAACCTGTTGGAAGACTGAATGTGCACTACGGGAACGTTTCGGGAAACTCGGCGAGCGATCGAGAAGGTACGGCTGACAGCGTTCAGCGTCATGTAGCCCCGAACAAAAAAAAAAAACAGACTTTACAGACTTTATCTCAACGAAGCGATGATGGAAAACGTTCATAAACTTCATCCAGTGGAGCAGCGCTCACCTGGTTTCTTCAGAAACCTGTGAAAGGTCCACGAATAACCCTGTAAATACGCAGCAGTAGAGGGTTTTTTTTTTTTAAGATGCAGCATTTATATTGTATAGTCGTACAGAATATGAAGACTAATATTAGCAATATTTTAACTTGAACTCTATTTATACAAAGTAAGCTTTATTTATTGTCGTGTTTTGTCGTGTGGTCGCTGTCGTCGACCTGAACGCTCACTGCTCACCTCCAGCAAACTGAAGACGTGTCGCTGTTTGGATCATGTGTCTAGTAAAAAAAAAAAAAAAAGACGTTTAAATTAGAGCTGCAACGTTTCAGTCGTTATTCACGTGTTTCCAGGCTGAGAATCTGCTGTTTTATTGAATATCTGAGTTAGCTGGACGATAATTCATATAAAACCTGTTTCATTTGTTTCATAGGTTCGTGCTTTTTGTGCATTTTAAAGACTGCGAACATTTCATAAACAAAACATTTAACAGATTAATCAATTAAGTGGCCAATAATGAAAATAGTTGCAGCCCTAGTTTGGATGTTTGAAGCCACTTCTGAAGCTGCCTTTAATGTTAGTCCAGTATCTGAACCTAACGTCCGCTGTGCTGCCTCAACCAATCACAGCACTGCTCATTTCATCCTAACGTAAAGTTTACGAAACACTTTTAAATATTTCTCCATCGTGTGATCAACGAGTCCTTTCGGTTCGCTTTGCTGCTCGTTAATCTCAGTGTTTCTGTTTACATGAATTTCTGCTTTGACTGACGCTGGCGGGTGAATTTAAGGTTTGGAGAAAACTCACTACCGTTCTGTTTGTCCTAAAGCTGCAGAAGCTGCTCTGAAATATTAAACCAAATAAGACGCAGGCGGTGACCTTTTAGCCGCCATGTTGGAGGTTTACAGCTCCTAAGGGGAAATTCTGGGATGTATTTCTACTTAATTTACGTACTGACACCACTACAGCGAAGTCTGACAGGACGAGAAACACTCGGTTTGTAGCTGATTATCCCGAATCGATGAGGAAACATGCAGCAAAATGTTCACAAACTTGATATTTCAGGAGGAAGAGAGCTTTACCCCCGTGGTCATGAATTATTTACATATCTGAGTTTGTGCTTTTGTTTTCGTCTGTGGTACAAATTGTTCAACCAGCCGGATTTTATGTTTTACAACCACTTATTGAATGTTTGTGTTCGGCCTGTGGTAGTAATGAATGACTTAAACCTCAGAGCAGGTGAAGTGATTTCTCTAAAGTGCATTATTGAGATTTTATGTTTGTTTTTACCATCAAATGTCTGTGAAAAAGCTCTGAGTGCAGCTTTACCTCCATCGTATCAAATTAAAACCAAAAAGGGATTCTCGCCTAATGGCGCAGGAACAGACGGAGCGATTCGTGTGTTTTCTGACAGTTTCAGCACATATCAGCGTGTTTGAGAAGCAAAGCCTGGAGTTCAGACCAAACAGATTCTGGATCCAACGTGTGTTGATGATGACCGACGCGATGGTTGACGGAGGACCCCGAGCTCCTGAAGGTCTCATGAATGTCAACCTCGCATGTGATTGGTGGTCAGTAAGCTGCACTTTGCCCCCTGAAAAGTGAACCGACTGTTTTCATGTGGAAAATGTGGTCGAGCCGACCTCGAGGTCAAAAAGCTGCCGCTCATCTGTGGATCGTCGTCGTGTTTTAAAGTTGTACAAATGAATGATTTTGCAGAATCTGGGGCCGTGTACATTTGACCCCGCCCTTTGTAGAAATCATTTTATAACAGTTTATTCACATGTGCAAAGGTCCTTTTTAGATGTGGTGAAGGTTCTGCACAGCGAGCAGATCTGCAGGACTGTTGAACTGTAAATAAAATCACTCACACTCACTGTTGGCTGATTCTTCTCTTTTTAAAACTCTCGTGGAGTCGCACTTTGTTTTTAGCCAAATCAGCTTCGGGAAAGCGAGTATTTATGATCTGCAGAGCATGACTTTGACCACTAGTAGCGCTATGGAGCAATGTTTATTTTATTTATTACTGTAGCTAGTTTCACATTATTATTGTTAATGATGTGAGGCAGCATTAACTGAGACTGCGAGACAGAAAACGTGGACGTGAACGGAGTTCTGAATATTACAACAATCATCTTTGCAAATGTTTTATGGGGAAATAAATGTATTCAGCAAGTCTGTTAGACAGCAACGTGCCAAATCTGTCACGCTGCTCTTCTTCCTGTGAGCTTTAATACCAACATCCGCTACGTGTGTGTTAGCGTGCTAACGTTAGCATAGAGCGCAGCAAGCTGTCAGTTGTTGTTGTGGAGGCAAATTTCTCAGTTGCAGTCGATGCTAACTTTAGCACGCTAACATGCTACATGAACAGGATGGTGGCATTTTTGAACTTCACTGAAAATTAACTAAACAAGTAAATAAAAGGAAGTAGAAGTAGTAGAAGAACTCCAGCTCACTGTTAAAAAAATAATTTATTGCAGCATGGAATTTTAATTTGAAATATTGATAGATTTCCTATCAACAATACGTTTGCATCCACTTCAATCCAACAAGAGCATTTAACAAGACGGAAACATCTGACAGCGTGACACCGGTCTCACAGCTAAGACACGTTTACCCGACACACACACGATCACGACTTCTCTCCACCACAGTTATGTTGACAAAAATCACACAAACGTTCTTTTACACACTGAACAGGAACAAACACTAGATTAGTTACAGAACAAGGTTTTAGGAATACAGTTCAGAAAATACTGAACGTAAAAAAACTGAAGTTGCATCCAGTGAGTTTGAATTGCTGCAAAGTGAAGCTGAGCCTTCACTGCTGTCACGGACATAATGGATTAAATTAAACTAAAACAGTCACCTCAGGTCCCAGAAGCATTATGCTCACAATATTAAAGGAGAATTCCACCCTGAAACACTCACACTGTTCACTAAAGCAGCCTGTGGTGATGCTCTAATGGATTTCTAGTAGTTTTATTTTTATTGTAGAAAAGCGAGTGGACGTCACATCCAGATGTGTCCAACAGCTACAGTGAAGATTTAAAGCACAAAATCTATCCGCGAGCTAAAACAACAGTTTGTGATTTGATGTCAATATCCAAGTGTTTATTTTAGAGCTGCACACGGAGAGGAATTAACCCTAAAAAAGGTCAAAGGACCAGTTTCTACACCTACAGCGCAGAGGAGACACTTAATGAATTTAAAGGGGAAGTCCACAATATGTTTTTGTGCTCTACACATGATCACATGCATTTTTCAGGTAATTCATCAATAAAATACTTTTCTGCTCAGAATCAGCTTGTGTGTGTCGCCTCTCGCTGACTGAGATTAAACAGGCTCCAACGTATGTTGGAAAGGACTGCAGAAGTTGTAATCTCTGAGATTTTCATTTAAATAAATGTCTGTTCAGTCATTATCACTAGAGGAGGTAACAGTGGTGACTGAGTCTATGGGCCAATGATGAAAATACTGCAATATTTATATATCTGCAGTATAACGAACTGGGTTTCTGCAGCGACATACGCTGGAAAAACACTGTCTTAAGGTACTGCTGCTGCAAACAGAACATTTCCTTCTGTTGCACCTTCAAATTAAAAGTGTTTCACTGGCAAAATGCCAGTTGACTTTTATGATGAAGGCTGAAATATTGCAGGGAGCGATGGAACAAGAAGGAGCAGCGACAGCGAGCTGTTTGATGAGGAGCTGCAGGCTGCACACCTCCAACCTCTCAGCCAGGTAACAAACCTCGCTCACTGTGCTCCAGTGTGACAAAATGTCATGTTTGTCAGGGCTGGCAAATATGACAGTGTCACATCGTGAACAGGGAGTTTCAGCTCCGTTATCACAGAGCAGCTGCTGGAAAATAACTAATTACTAATTACGTTGAGGGTGGATTTTCCCTTTAACCTCACTGCTCCTTCAGTTCGGTGTTTCTATCACGTTGTCTACTGTGCGTCAGGTCAGCCTTTTGACTCGGTTCCTCTACCTAACGTGTCCTACATTCGGTGCCGATCCCGTCCGGACGTTCTAAGTCACGAGCAGCGCTGCGATTCGCCAGCTCAGATGGAAACGGGGCAGATGAGGATGCGATCCTCCAGCAGGACGCTGAGGAAGAGGAACACGAAGTACAGTATGAACATGGTGAGGCCCAACATTCGGCTCATCTTCCAGCGGCAGACGGCGATGGAGATGATGACGAAGAGGAGCATGAGGAAGAGCAGCACGATGGCGCAGAAGAGGCCGTTGGAGCTGACGGTTACCGGGTCGCCGTTGTGTAACAGAGTGTAAATGAGCCATGGCACCGGCAGGCTAGAAGCAGAGAGGACAGACGAGCTCCTGTCAGGTTCACGGTTCACACTGTGAGGATACACAGTACATCTACTACATCTACTCAAGTACTGAGCGCAAGTACAAATCCTCTATTTTATGCTATATTTATATTTCAGGAGAAAATGTACTTTTTACTCCAGCTACAGTCACTGTTTACGTTTCCGATTAAAAACACATTAGAAGCTTATAAAAACATTGTGAACGATTAAGCAAGTGGATTTTGAATGTTACTTGTGGTGTTCCTCAGGGTTTGATTTTAGGTCCTTTACATTTTCACCTTCTAGATGCTCCTGGCTGGTTACACAAAAGCTAAAATACATTTCTGTCCAGTTTTTGTGCAGATGACATTCAGCTGTTTCTGCTGGCTAGACCAAAGGTCTTTGCTGGCTTCTTGTTAACATTAAAAGATGGATGTTAGCAACTTTCTGCAGCTAACGAAAAGCAAGATAGACATCACTGTTTGTGAAGTTGCCAGCTGGTCTAACACTCACAGTCCTGATGCCACATTTGAGTTAGATTTGACTGTCCGGGTTAATAATCAGCACATAGCACTGTCAGCACAGAAAGGGTTTGCAGCCACTCACCCTACAGTGATGTCGAAGATGTTGCTGCCCACCGAGCTGGACACGGCCATGTCCCCCAGACCTTTCCGGGCCACGATCACGCTGGTGATCAGGTCAGGGATGGACGTCCCGGCCGCCAGGATGGTCAGACCCATGATTTCCTCTGAGATGCCGACAGTCTCACCCACCTATAAAAAAAAAGATGAGGACAGGAGTCAGTTCCACTGAGGACGAGTATCACACAGAATCAGTAGCACTCGGTCATATCATCAGTGCTCTTGAGGTTTTTGATTTGCCTGATTTGATTTACCGCCAGCTGACCTTTATCATCTTTTTAGAAAAACATAATTCATAATTGAGTGAGATCAGCCCATCGACAGTCTGGACAGAGCAGGCCAGCTGTTTCCCCCGTTACCAGTCTTTATGCTAAGCTACGCTAACTGGCTAACTGACAAAGCAAATAAGTACATTTCTGAAAGTGGTGAACTTTTCCTTTAAGTGTTACAGGCGACTGGTGTTGATTTTAAAAATGATTACTAGATGTAAGCCCAACTTTGTGGCACAGCTGGATGTTAACACCTGGAAATGTGACTTGTGCGAAGTGTCGACCAACCTGATGAGCCCACCACACCATCAGGTAGGAGAAGACTCCGATCCACAAGATGGAGCCGAGGAACGTCACGACGAAATACGTCCTGGACGCCTGCAAAATACGGAAGATTTCACATCTGGTTCCTTCTTAAAACTGCTCAGACTGAACCAGTTTGGCCCTGACTGGGACCAGCTGAACACCCGTACTGGCGCAGCGTGGCTGAGGACGCTCGGACTCACCGGGTTGCGGACGTCAGGCAGCGTGAGCCACAGCGGGAACACGATGGGCAGCAGCAGCAGGTACGTGGCCTGCTTACGTCTGGTTTCAGGCCACTCTAAAGACAACGGCTCGTTCTCCTCCTCCTCCTCCTCCTCTTCCTCCCCCTTTTCCTCCTTGTTTCCATCATCATCCTCTTCTTCACTCTCACCTGGATCGCTGCTGTCGTCATCACCGCTGTCGTCCTCGGCGCCGTCCTCTGAGCCCTCTGATCCCTCCTCTGCCACCTGCAGGAGCAAACACGAGTCCAACAGAGATATCAAGTCATAATAATATAAAAATATGATAATAAATCATTCACAGGAGACATTTTTATACATTTATGAACATTGTCCTGAGCATACTTTTACTTACAGTAGGACACATTCACTATTACCACTTTCACAGGGTGGTAATAGTACTTTTACTCACAGCCCTGACTCTAAAAAAGTTGTATAAGACATAAATGGGAAGTCATGATCTGCTAATCCTTTTTGTCATAAACACAAGCGAGCTTCACCACCTCCACCACCGTCAGATCTTCATTTATCATTATTATTATTGATTTCCCATTCATATAGATTTGAACATTTAATCAAAGATGTCTCCTTCTTTAAAACATACTTTCATTGTTTCTTCCTCTCTTCATAACGTGTTCAGAAACGCTCCAGGTGACGCTCTGAGTGATGCAGCCATACTCATTTCAACCTGTTAAAACCTCTCTGCGCTCGTGAATCCACTCGTAATGCCTTGTGAGGCAGTGAGAGCACTTAGTCGAGCCCTGATTGGAGAGTCTGATGAGGAGGAATCAGAGCGGCCTTCATCGAGGCAGCGACTCGTGCAGGAGCATAAAAATCAAGCGTTAGTGAGTCAGAGGCGGTTTGCGATGGACGTCGTTCTCTCTCATTTCATGATTTTGGCTTTTTTTACTGAATTCATACATCGATGAACATTTTCTGCCATCAAACTTCACACCACATCATGTTTTCTATAAACCAAACTGTCTTTAGGCTGAATGTTTCCTGTTTAAAGGTTTATAGTTTTCAGCAGAATTATTAACTAACAGCTAATTCACTCACCATTAACTGCCTCATGTGTTCATCAACGCTTCGTACTTCCTGTTGTGAAGGTGTTGTTAAAGAGGGGACTAATTTCAAACAGGAAGATACAGAAGTACTCACATCCTGTAATGAGGATAATGTACTTCAAGTATTAAAAGTACTCATTGCAGAAAAAATTCTACTGTGAGTACTATTCAGCATATTATTCTGATCCTTCACTTGAGTAAAAGTACTAATAGCCTGCAGTAAAACTGTACTAAAAGAATTGAAAATACTGCAGTGCAGTCAAGTGTCCCCTGTGACTGTTGTCCTCAAGTACAAATACAAACACTCAAGTACAAATACCTCAAATCTGTACTTGAGTAAATGTGCTTAGTTACACCAATGTGCTTCTAAAAGTAAAAACTTCTAAAATTTCAGCTCCACCAGATCTTTCAGTGAGTTTTACTGCGAGTTGAAATCCTCTCTGTGTACCTTGGACTCGACCGGCTGGTCGGCCGTCTTCTCGCTCGTCTTCTCGCTCGTCTCTTCTGTCTTCTGAGGCTGTGAGGTGGACGGCTCGGCTGCAGCGCTCCCTGCTGCTCCGGCCTGCTCGGCGTTCGGCCTGTGATCGATGTCTGAGGAGAGAAGAAGAAGAAGAAGAAGAAGAAGAAGAAGAAGAAGAAGAAGACTCAAACTCTGCAGGGACGCTCAGATCTGGCTTCGCAGATGATCCAGTTAATGATTGAATCTGCTCACACAGAATTATTATGCTGTGTGGGCCGGCGTCAAGTGCTGGTGGGAGTGATTGGAGTGTTTGGAGATAAACATGGGCTACTAATGGAGGAAAAGGTACACACATACACGCACACTCGTCCCATCTGCATGTTAATCCTGAGGCTGATTGATTCGGCTCGTCGAGGCCTCTCCAGGCCTCCTGCAGCCCCACTTTGCTCTGCACCTCAGCCTCTGAAGCACCTCCTTACTGCACGCCGTGACGCACAAACATGACCTGAGAGGCTCCGCCGATTGTGGAGAACGAGCTCCTTCAAGCCCCAAAACCTTCTCTGATGATCGATACGCAGCCGAGCTTTAGCGAGGGCTGCGCCTCCAGCACAGAAACCTCCACAGGGAAAATCTTACAATGGAAAAACACCAAACTGTCACAAAATATGTGATCAAACCACAACATTCAGGCCGTTTGTCTCTTCATCTGAACTCTCTGAATGTTCTAAAAATGGCCAGAAGACCTCTGAATACAGTTAGGAACATGCTTTTTAAAGTAATAAAATCAACTCATATTTAATGTGTTTGTAACACAGCTGTGTTTAGCTTAGCTTAGCACAAACACTGGAGGCGGGGGGAAACTGCTAGCCTTCCTCTGACAAACAGGGAACATTAAGCTTTTAACACCTAAAAACTCACTTTATCTTGTTTAATAAACAAAAATACATTTAAAGTGGACACTGGGAAGCTGCTCCGTGGCTGGACTTTTTATTTATAACATTATCATGCTAAATGTTAGCATGCTAATATGAGACTACACCCATGTTAACTAAACAGGCTGTAGCATTAGCTTAATTAAACACAGATTCATTAACACGTCTTCATTGTATATGGAGAACTTGAGAAATGTTGGCAGTCAGGCAGAAAACATCTGAATGCTGTTTCGGGGAGTTGAATGTTGGAGATTTCTAATGTGACCTGCTGCTGCTAAAAAGGCCGCCGTACAGACCAAATCATTTATATTCAGGTGACACGTCGATCTTTTCCTCTGCCATCACACTCACTTATTTTTTAATCTCAGCACTCATGTAGGAAATATTTAGAGCAGCTACTCAACTGAGCTCGGCTAGCGGTTTCCACCTGCTTCCAGTCTTTGTGCTAAGCTAGGCTAACACACTTCCCGGCTCTGCCTCGTGACCCTGAGGTCAGTCTCCAGATGAGACTGTGGTTTGTCCTCAAACGGTGGATTAAACTCACCTTCGGGGCGGCGGGGATGCGACTTGCTGTGAGATTTTTCCGGGACGTTCAGAGGCTTTACTCGGTTCTTTGCTGTGAATTAAGAGAATCGTCGCTCACAAACCACATGAGTCTTTTCTGACATCAGTCAACACTTCGCCCACAAGCTGATGCATGCCTTTGACCTCATACTCACACGCTGGCTGTTTTGTAAAAGTCGAACAAGCCTCCATAAAGCAAAGCCAAAAATGCACATCTGTACGACCGAATATGGAAGGAAAATGTAAGATATTGGTCATAAGCTCTGAATTTTATTGTATTGATAAATAAAAGAAAAAACATGTTTGTACTAAAGAAGAACTTCTATCAACCACATCTGAAGAGGACGTGACGATGTGATTATCGTGTCTCCAAACGGTCAGTGTGTGAAGGTCAGCGGTCCTCACAACAACACAAACAACCGGATGCAAACACACAAACAACACGCAAAGTCCAAAACACACTGACAACAAGCAAAGATAAACAAAGCATCCAAAATGAGCTCAGAATCATTTCTGATCCAGAGCGAACATCAACAGACACGACACTCAAACGCCTCACCTACCTTTCCTCTCCCCTCTGACATCACCGTTAAAGGATGTCTCTGATTGGAGGAGAAACACATCAGACCGAACATCATCAGTCTCCTCCAGTCATGTGACACTTTGACATGAAACTGGACATAAATATGAAATGAGAACTTTGTTTCTGAGAGCTGTTCGTGGTCAGACGATGAGGCTGGAAAGTCGAAGGATTTCCAGACTGTAATTTAATTATTTCTGATCAAAATGAGGCAAAGTGAAGTCAAACGAAGCTCATGTGCAGGTTTCTTATGAACCAGATTAACTCAGTTTCTGATGTGCAGCACGGTTTCAAGGAAGCACAACTACAATCACAACACGACAGGAAACAACAGCGAGGCGGCGCCTTACCTCTCCGCGCTCTCCTCGGGCCGGGGGTTTTAAGGGCCCCTCTAAGGGCTGCCTCTAGGATGGAAACCCACAGCAACATTTTAACCCCGAGTCACCTGAGACTGATTCGTTTTCTGTGTTACTGCACTTCCTGTCACTCAGACTGATGGAAACATCAGTCTGTGCTGCTCACTGATGCATTTACATCCCTGACGGACCCACTTTCCTTCGGCGGGTCCACTTTCAGCTTCAGTTCGATTCCCTGCAAAGCTTTTCAGCAGCACTGGAGAACGAACCCTGACCCAGTTTCACGACAGGTGGAGGTGTGGTTTAATATTAACAGACCAACGTCAAAACCTGATGCTCTGTTTGAAATCATTAATAATCAAGCTGTTGTAATGAACTCAGGTCCTCTGGATGAACTGAGGAGCTACAAATCCAAGCATCACGCTGGGGAAGGTAAACAGCAGCCACAACCTGGCAACCCAAAAGCTGCTCTTTTAGAGGCTTCTGTCTGATTTATAAAGTGTTTTAAATTATTAACCATTAAAATATAAAAAAATGAAAATTAGAAAATGTGACTTTTTTTTGTTGTAAACGACGAGGAACAGTTTATAGAAGTGAAGCTGAAATCACCGGTCGATTAATCGATTAGCCGATTGCTAGAAAACTGGAAACTGTTGAATAATAATCTCATTGATGATGGTTTGAGTCGTTTTTCCTGTAAAAACATTTCACGGTTCCAGCCAAGAACTGCTGCTTTTCCTTTGATTTCAGTCATTTGAATGTAGTTTTTACAAACCAATCAATCAATTAATGGAGAAAATAATCAGCAAATTGATCCAGAATAAAAAGAATGATGAACTCCAACCGTAAAATCCTGCTGTGACATGAATCTAATCAGATCAGATAGAATAGTACAGCAGTCACAGGGGACATTTTACTGCTCTGAGTACTTTGAATACTTAAAGTACATTTCCTTGATCATACTTAACATATTTAATGGAATACTTTTACTTGCACAGAGTACTTTCACTGTGCAGCATCAGCACTTAAAGGTCTGTCTACTTCCTCCGCAGTTTTTTCTGTTGCTCCTCACCTGAATCCACGTAAGTGAACAGAAAACTGCTTTAGTTATCAGGAAGTTAAATCTGCTCAGGTTCACCTTTAATATGCTGACAGTTTACACAGTAATGAGATAGAATCCAGCTGCACAGAGCTGCTCTCGGCTCCGCGGCCTCTGCTCTGCACTCGTCCCACGCAGATAAAGAGCTTGGGCTGCTAGCACGCTGGCTCTTATCCAGCTTTTATTAGCCTGCATTGAAAAGCTGATTAAGGATCAGCGGTGGCCGAGCGCCGCGAGAGCGAGGAACATCGGCCCGGTGAGTTCGAGGACGGGCTGAAGGTCGCCGTGGTTCATCACGCAGCCCCGACTTAAGGAAGGAGCTGAGTCACCGGAACGTTTAGTCGATTAGTTGATCGACAGATAATTGATCGATCGGTTGTTTCGGTGATTTTTCAAGCAGAAACATCCAAAAACTGACGACCTTCAGTTTCTCAGACGTGCAGATTTGTTGCTACGTGTGACCGTAATTAGATGAACTGATGTTAAGCAGAATAACTGATGATGATGAAGATAGTGATTAGCTGCATCAAACAGCACAGCGTTCACTGGATGTTATCGTGATGTGGTCCAGAAAGAAGACGGCATCGAGTTAAGGTGGACAGCAGAGTCTGAGCTTTTAAATTAAACATCTACTCGCTGCAGTCAGAAAACAGAGGGTCTCAAATGTCATGCTTCCAGGTTTGTTTTCTGAAATGTTAAAGTTCCTGCAGGTTTATGAAAAACCGCTAAAATCACCACGGCAGCCCTGTGGGGACAGTTTTACCTTTTATGTGTGATTGACAGCTTGATGGAAAATCTTGAAGGATGAAATATTAAAACAGGGAGCACAGACTGGTTTTTTCTAAACTGACGTCATTTGGACCTCCAGGCTGCAGATCTGGTCCTTACCTTCTCCCAGAGGGTCCAGCGTGTGGATCATCAGCTGGAAGATGGTGCTCCTCAGCGAGGTGTTGTGGAGGGAGGCCGAGCTGCCGCCGCGCTGCAGGACGGGACGCACCTACAGGCCAGCAGACACGCAGGAATCAAACATGTGCAAACCTTTGAAGGCCTGATACTTAAAAACTTTACACTCAAATGCTAAAAAATGACTTGAAAAAAAAAACCCTTTGAAACAACATTTTAAACAGTTTGCATCTGCAATTTTAATTCCCACTGAAATGGAGAACGACCAACTTAAACCCTAAAAAATTAAACTGTTTTCTTAAACCTCTTTTCCAAAAAGTGATCTGTGAGATCCTGAAAGAGTGAACGTGGGGCTGTAAAGATATTTAACACGCTGCAGTTAGCAGCAGGGGGCGGCACGGTGGTGCAGCAGGTAGTGCGCGTGCCTCACAGCAAGAAGGTCATTGGTTCGATCCCCAGGTCAAGCAGGGCCTTTGCATGTTTGCATGTTCTTCCTGTGCTTGCGTGGGTTCTCTCCGGGCACTCCGGCTTCCTCCCACAGACCAAAACATGTTATATATGTTGCCCTGCAATTGGCTGGCGACCGGTTCAGGGTGTACCCCGCCTCTAGCCCGTTGACAGCTGGGATAGGCTCCAGCCCCCCGCAACCCCGAAAAAGGATAGGATGGATGGATTTAGCAGCAGGGTTAGCAACTCTCACGCTAACACCTTCAGTCTCACGCTCACAGAGGAAACACAGCGACAGCAACAGATGAACAGACGAACGTGTTGTGGTCAAATTCTTTGGTGTAACAATGATTAAACCAAGCAAACGTTGGTTACATACTGTAACCCCTGATTATATGAGGAAACACTCTAAAATTACTCTGATTTATGACGCTTATCATGTTGTCTTTGTGTTTCTTCCCAATGAACATTTGATATTAATGTATTATTAACTTCAACATAGAAAAATCTTGTCTCTGATGTGCAGTTTTTTTTGTTTAAGCAGCCTCATCGAACGCACACATCGACCAATATCGATTGTCTCAAAACACCAGATATTGGCCCGATTAACAGGCCACAGATTAGTAGCACCTGTTAGCTTTAGCTTATGTTGCTTTTAAGTGCATTAAGACTGCTTTTACAGGGTGCTTATTGTAAGTCAGCTGGAAACGGGGTTTTCCAACAACACAGGGAGCTAATGTTAGCTTAATTATCCAGCTAGCTAGAGCTAATAAAATCTATTAGTGAAAGTTGATATTTCAAACATGAAAAAAATTGACAGTTGCTGGCAAGAAGTGAGAAGCTGGAACTACTGCATCCACCATTGTCTGAAATCAAGGATCCGTTGTTTCAAAAATAAAAAAAATCTGTGCGTGTGCTGCGTGAGAACAGAAAGCTAACTAGCATAGCGACAGTAATTAAGAGGGGTGGGGCTTCTGGTACAGTCGTCTGTAGGTCTGGTTTCATTTCTCACCAGCGCACAAAGGATCATTGTAAGTTTCAAATCTTCTAAAAGTGAATTTAACGCCTAAAAATTCTACAAATAAGTGTATAAAAGAGCAAACAGTGTTTAACGTACGATTTACTTCCAAAGTCCAAAAGTGGAACAATCTCTGGGATTCATTTCTGCCTTTAAATGCAGAATTAATTGACCACCGTCATCTCAGAGTGATTGACGGGCTAAATGAACTGATAGAAAACAGAGTTATTGATCAGATCTAACTGCAGCAGTTCGTTTTTCATACCCGGAGTCTCGTTCTGTCCTCTTGAGGATCTGCTGGCGGTTTGCTGCACTGAGGGCTGCTCGGGGGTTGTTCGGGTTCTCGCTTGGATTTATCTTCAGCTTCTGGTGCAGCAGCAGGTGGGGCAGGAGCAGGAGCAGGAGGAGGAGGAGGAGGTGGTGGTGGTGGTGGTGGGGGTGCAGCTGGAGCTTCACTCTCCTGTAAAGTCAGTCACAACTCAACCGGTTAGCAGCACCTCCGTGCTGTGAGCTGTGAAAAGATTCAGCTTCACAAATCAGGAACAAACTGCTGACGGACGTCTTTGATTTATCTGAAGTTCAGTCTAAACCAACTGTCAGGGACGTCGCTGCTGGGGGGTGGATGTGTCCCCCCAGGTGTGCAGCAGAGCACCTGGGTGGTCCAGAGAAAGGCCTTTACACTAATCCAATCTCGTTAACACGACAGTGTGTTGAGTTTCTCTCCATCAGCAAAACAGCACATCATGAGCCGTAAGCCTGAAAGTGGATCCTGCTTCACCACCTCAGCCTGACACCTTACTCCTGCCGCTCAGTTATGTTTGATCAAGTTCTCCTGCGCCAAACCTGGCGCCTGTGTCATTTTCTGGCATAGGAGGACACAAAGAGGGGTGGGAATCAGGGGTGAGGGGCAGCAGCTCATTGAGCCCCTGAGCAGGTTAATCCAGCCGTGGATTTAAGAAGATCTGGGTCTCGCTCGCTTGCTCGCCTAGCTTTAGATTTGGTCTGCTGCTGATTTGCCGCTTTGTTAGCTCTTGTCAGTTGAGGATGCTTTCGTGCACGCGGACGCCTGTTCATGTGAGTCTGAACAAGAGTCCATTACATCTGCAACGTGATGCTTATCGCTGCTTATTCAACAGGTTATCTCCTCTGAACACGTTCGAGAAGTCAGACTGAAAACGCTCCCAAAATTTCCTGGCGGAGGATTTTTCTGAATTCTGGGCGCATTAATGTGGCGGCATGCTCGGCGCTCTGACTGAAGGAGCGCACACCGACCGCAGACGCGCTTCAGGCTAATTGGAGAATGTGCTGGTGATACTTGAAATACTGAAACACGGCTCTGCATGTTAATTACAGGCTCAGACATTCGCTGCTCTCCGTCAGCTGCTTTAAAGCATGTTATTACTTTGAGTTTTCTTATTATTCTACGTGAAATGACGTCCCTGCTTCTGGTATTTCACGGCTGCGACAGAGACGTTTCCATCACTTCATCGCTGTGACGCTCCGCCTGTGACACCTGGACTCCTTTCTGTTCAGCATCATCAAAGGATTTCACACAAATACAGACTGTCACCTGCTCGCACCCACGAATCACTGTCCCTCTTTCACCATATCTGAGCAGGCAGCAACTGTGAGGAGATGAAAGGACGGAAAATAAACTGTGGATGTGTGGATGGAAGTCGGTCTGGTGATGTTGCTGCTCTGCAGAGACGTCTGCGTTTTTCATGCAAAGCAGTATAAAATCAACACCTGTTAGAGTTAATTCAACACTTCAGGACATTTGGATGTGTTTCTGGACTTCCCTATCAAAGCCCTCTGATCTTAAAAATCAGCTCACATTAGTTTCATTCATGAAAAGGATCAGTAACTTCCAACAGCAGGAGTTTTAGCTACTAGTCCTCATAAAGGAAAGAGCTTACTTGTTGGGGACTATTTTCAGTGGCGGATTAATCCGTGTTTGGTGCTGTGGTGAGTGTTTGTGGCAGCAGGACGGTGTGTGAGAATAAACTAGAGTGTGTGTGTGTGTGTGTGTTTGTGGTGATGATGGAACATGTCAGCCAGAGCAACAGTGAGGCTCACTGATGTGTTTTTGAGAGTTTTTGGACAATAATGGAGCTCAACGGCTCAGAGGAAGAAGATAATCAGGCTGTGATCCACACGACGCATGTTAGGAGATATATTCACTGTTGGTTTTGGTCTTTTTGTCGAGTTTGATGACAAAAATATAGAAAATAAAGTATATGCTTTAAGCTAGGACTGTTATAATTCAAAATGATCCTTTTCTGGATTTACATTTTCATGATTTTACTGTTCTAAATTCTACAAAACTCTGCTGTCCAATAATAAAGTGAGATGATTTGTTACTTAACTTTTGTTTTAAGTGTATAAGGACTTCTTTTTCCAGGTGTATTGCAGAATAATCATTTGATTTGCAGCAATTTGCAATATTCTGGAATATATCAATATCAGAAAAAACTATGATATTGATATAAAGTAGGGCAGCAATAATCTGCTGATCATTTTCTTGATTATGGTTTCATTACTTGATCTTTAAAATTATAGAAAATTCACACATTCAAAAGATGTTTTGTCCAAACAACAACCCAAAAATCATTCAGTTCACTGCTGTGGAACATTTAAAAACCTCAAACGAGTGAATTTTTGGTATTTCAGTTCTTAAAATGACTTCATCATCAAACTGTTGCAGACTAATTTTCTGTCAATTGACTACTTGATTAATCAACTAATCGTCTTCAACTATATGCCAAATATCATTTCAGCTCGAGGCAACACACACGGAAATGCAAATTTCCAAAAGCGGTCACTGTGAAATCGAGGCGTCAGAGTTCGATGTGATGTCGCGGCTCAGTGAAGGAGCTGAAGTGCGGCTGTAATCAGTCGTGTTTCAGTGGAGAGCTGATTGTTGAATCATCGGAGCTGATTTTACATCAGTATTCAACCGTTAATCAGTTTGACGGACACAGACATGATGGAAGCGTTGGGATGTTTTCTACACCCTCAGTGTGAACACTCACCACATTATCGTGCATGCATCGTAAAATAAAGTTACATTTAACCAGAATCCTGCCTTTAAGCTACTTTTCCTCAGACACGTGCCCGGATGTGACGGCGACTGACCTTCTCCGGCTCCTCTGCCGTCCACACCTTCACGATGCTCATGTGCTTG
Organism: Chaetodon trifascialis; assembly: GCF_039877785.1. Lineage (NCBI taxonomy): Eukaryota > Metazoa > Chordata > Actinopteri > Chaetodontiformes > Chaetodontidae > Chaetodon > Chaetodon trifascialis. The sequence goes on from NC_092056.1 coordinate 3,292,934, forward strand.
TTGAGCTGGGTCTTGACCACCTTCTCGATCTGACTGTTGAACTTCATGAAGCTCACGTAGCTGATGTAGCCGAGCACCAGCAGGATGCTCTCCCACCACAGGATCAGGTTGTCCAGGAAGAAGATGATGAGCATGATGAGGTCCAGGATGTAGAAGGTCACGTCCCTGAAGAGCGGCCACCAGGTGAGGTGCAGCATCTCCCGGGAGAAGACGGCGCACATGCCGATCACAAACAGGATGTTGAAGACGGCCGAGCCCACGATGGTGCCGATGCCCACGTTGCTGTGGGAGATGAAGACCCCGATCAGGGAGGTGAAGAGCTCCGGGGCCGAGCCTCCAGCTGCCATGAAGGTGGCCCCGGCCACGTCGTCGGAAATCTCCAGCTTGTTGGTGATGACCTCCAACGCGGGAACGAAGAACTCGTCGCAGACGATGGCCAGGGCGACAAACATGTAGATCATGCCTACGATGTGCAGCACCACCCAACCTTGTTGCCGCTGCTCCACTGAGAACAGGTCCTCAGGATAGTCCCCCTTCCTGTGAGGGGGCTGGAGCGGGGGGCGGGGGGTAGCTGTGGTGGTTGGTGGCGGTGGAGTTGGGGTTGGGGGAGGTTTGGGGGGTTTAGGATCTACGTAGATACACTGTTCGATATCGGTCCTGTTGACGATGATCACCGCAGGAGGTCTGGTGCTCTCAGGTGAGACGACCTCCCCCTCCGTCTCATTGGATGACATCACCTCCCGAATGTTGACCTCCACGCCGTCATCCTCACCCCTCTCTGCTCTGAGAGCGTCATCCGTCTGGGCGGAGGCTCGCGGCTGTGACAGCCTGGCCTTCAGAGACAGCGTGTAGACGAAACACAGCAGCGCACCTGAGATGAAGAGGAGGACGCGACCGCGCCTGAGTCTCCTCCTAGGAGGCGAGCGCACGTTCATTGCCCCGCGTGGTCTCGACTCCAAACAGGAAGTTATGTCAGATGCATTGCTATTCCCTGATAGTTCCGGCACCGTTATGTGGCGAGAAGACGCCGCTGACAGGGAAGAGACACACACGCACCAACAGTGCGTTTCATCTTTTACAGCGGGCAGCTTCAACCTGTGGAGGGACTGAAAACAGAACACACACAGCTGAAAATCATCATGAAGCGGTGTGTTTCGTCAGTGTCTTCCCTGCATGCATAGTTGCAGATGCAGATCAATTGAGGAGAAGTGTGTGTGTGTGTGTGTGTGAGATGGGGATGGGGATGCAGACAGCCACCTGTTACTATGGCTACATAATCACACAGGCTTTGGCTTGTCACTACACTGGAGTCCAGTGAAGACTCGTTTAACATGTGAAAACGATGAGAACAAAAACGGGCCTGCATCAAAATAAAATAATTCACTCGGAAAATTGCACCTGATCAAATTTAGCGTCGCGGTGGCGGCGCGTGTGCGCGCGGGCGGAGAGAACGTGATGAAATGCGCGCGTGCGGTAAACGATCATTGATGAAACGTTAATGAAGTCTCCCCGCCGTGCAAACAGATCTCCGCGGTAATAAAACCGTCGGATCTCTGACCAAAAAGGGCGCGCTGAGGTTTAATTGTGGAGTAACTGAGGCCAGCGCGGATTACATCACGCAAGGTCGAAGCAAAAGCGTCAAACGACACTCGTTCATATCCGAAATAATCATAAAGAGGCGGTGAAATGCAGAAAGCAGCTGTGTGCGGTGAGCGCTGGCGCGGCTCTTACCTGTACCGCCGGCTCCTCGACCCCTCTCCGCCGCGGAGCGTCCCTCCAGCTGTGCGTAACGGACGCAGAGATGCTGACTCTGGGTTTTGGGGAGCTACAAGGGCGCACCGCATGTCAGGGCTTGCACGAGGCTCAGCATAATGCTGATAAGAGGATTAGGAGCCAAACACCTCTCACCTTCCCTTCCACACATAACGCTGTATCAATACACCAACATTCAACCCGCGGGGCTGCTCGCTGCGCCCAGTTTGAGGCGAAACCGCGGAGGAGACTCCGAGCGCGGCGCCTGTTGGATGGAGAATAATTAGATGTTCAGAGGCCGACAGGAGGAGTTTGGTGCTCACTTCGGGTGTGGTCAGGTGTAGACATTCATATTAGCTCCCAGAACAAAGGAAATAAAATGGAATAAATGAGAAAAACAAGCGCTTATTTGGAGAAGACAGGGTTCACAGTATAAATGGCAAATTTCACACTTAAAGTGTCCAAAGAGCGCAAATGGTTTGTCCTCACATTCTGCGTGAGAAAATTTAGTTTAACAAAAAACACAAAGTGCAGGTGGGTTTTTCCAATTTTAAAATTTAACGTGACGATTTAGTCTTTTCGTTCAGAATTAGCGAAGAGAGTTTGAATTAATAAAGACAGCAAAGTAAGTTCAAATTGACCAAATTATGGATTTACAGAAGAAAAATTAAAATAATAATAAAAAGTAATAAAAATCACTTTTATCACAGCTGCCTTCAAAAACTAAAATAAGAAACTATTAAAATTTAAAAAAAAAATCTTAAATTACCTCCGTGAGTCACAGGTGTGTTTCACTGCGCCTGATTCTCTCTGCTGAGATCACGTGAGGTCACCATAACGTCAAAATAAGGATGATAAAGGCTGAACGGACATTACAAAACTGGCAGGAGAGTAAGGGACACGTCAGAAAAGGTCCAATCAGGTTAGGCGGAAACACCTGGTGACACCTGAGCGAGCGACAGGGCCTCAACGTCAACCGATCACAGTGACTTTTTACTGAAAACACACTCTTTGACCTGTGAAGCGATGGTGGAAAAACATTAAGAAAACTGAAAAAGCACAGAAATAAATCTGAATTGTTTAACATCACAACATTCAGTTCACTCTCTCCACGGGTGGTTTTACATTAAATAACAGAACACATGATACAGTCGCATAATTTTCACCTTTTCACGCAGAAGCATTCAGTCTGAAAATGAAAGAACATCCAGGATTCATTCCAATGTTTACTACAGTGATGCTTTTTAAATTCTGATTTATTCAAAAGATGAATGAAGCACACGATTAAAGACGTCTGAATTCTACTTAAATCACTGAACTTAAAGGAAACGTTCAGTTTTTGGTGCCAACATGAGCTCTGAAACAGGTTTTACTTCCTGTAATCATCAAGTCTGAGAGGACATCCACCTCATGTTAGCTTCAGATAAACTTTGGAGCACGTTTTGTGGGTTTTGTCCACCATCTCTTACATTAGAGGGACACGAGGAAGGGACGTCTTCACGAGCAGCTTGAAGGTCTTCATGGGCACCTGACAGGCCTGAAACACTGAAGTTATCCTCTACACCTGTATGTGAAAGGGTATTACTGATGTTCTGAAACATAAAGTTTGGTTGGAGCACGCTGACATATCTGAAAGTACTTCATGCCAACAATCAGACTCAGAAGCATCTTCAAATTAATGTCCACTGAAGCGTCCTCCTGGGTAAAATACAAACAACTGCAAACACACACAAAAAACACTGCACCCCCACAGTCAGGGCTCTGATGTTTATTTGTCAGGAAAACACACTTTTGATTTACAACTGAACGCAGCGTCAGCCTGAATTTGCCGCCTCAGGACTCTTAAAATGCAATAAATAATCTAAACGCAGCTGGACGTCCACTGCACACCTTTCCCAAAACACAATGAATCAGAAACAAACAAATGAAAAGCAACAACTTCAGTAAACACAAATAAATACAGAGGAAAAGAAGAAAAAGGCTCAGAGGTAAACAGACAGTTGGAGGAAATGGAGAACGGACGGATGTTTAACATCTCCTCGTTTTTGCATCTTCTCATGTTCTTCATCTGAGGGACAGTTCAGCCGAGACATTCGGGGTCCAAATGAACCAAAACCATCAAACCAAGGAGACAAAGTTTAACTTATGAGAGCTAAGATAAGTTATAACAGACTGAAAGCGAGTTAAATCTGTCTGTCACTCATCTTCAGGAACGAACATAACGAGCAACACGTTGGTGTTTCTGCTGCAGCAACGAAGACATTTCTGAAAGCGATTAAAGGCCAACCAAGACGTCACTGAACACCTGCGCTGCTTTGTGTTGCTTTCTGCTCATTCAGCTCAGAGGGAGCGCCACACTCTGCTGCATTTCCCAATACGACCACTCGGGGTCACCAAAGTTGTTCATTTTTAAATCGCACACAGGTGCCTTAAAAACAGCCAGTGATCAGTGTATCCAGAGATAACTGGACTCTGGAGGTGAGGTCAGGCCTGAAGAGGCAGAAATGGGCTCAATAGAGGAAAATGACAGTATTAGTGAGCTAAAAGCATTTCACGTGTTTATAAAGATCAACTATTTCATGAAGGCCTTCGTCCTCACCGTCCATTCCTGTGCCTATAGGCTCAGCTACAGACTCCTTTCATGCGTTTTAAAAAGGGTTTTTAACCTCACATCGCTTCATTTTGAACCATCTTGTTCCAAGGTACGAGGTATGAACACAAGCGAGTGTGTCGTGTCAGAGAAAGAGCAGTTACGAATATTTCCTCTGAGCGATTTGCATGACTTTGTCAATATTCAAAGCAGTGAACGTTGAAGGCTTCATCCAAGGGTCAGTGTTAGAAATGTAAAACTGACCGTTCACCGTTCAGAGCCGGTGTCTTCATGCAAAGGCATCGAGACTGTTTCACTACTGAGTCAAGAACCATCAAAGTGGCGTTTCAGCTTATCAACTGCAACTTGTGTAAACTTTTCACCTCCGCTGACCGATTTTTCCAACAACCTACGAGTTCAAAATCTGCTCGAGTTTTCACGCAGCTGCCAAGAAGAACGATTTTCAAGCTCTCGAGGTGCTTTTAAGTGACGCTCAGACATTCGAGAATCCCGCCTTCTGGCAAATGTGTTGAAGAAATCAAACAAACGTGGCATCAGGCAGATGACTGTATGAGTTCGCTTCACCCAGAAGCTTCCTTGAACACACCACGTGAGAGGCGGTATCAAAACTGTTGGCTTTCAGCTGCATTAACTTTAACATACAGTAACAGAAAAGGAAGGTTAATAAATGCTGACTGTGTAGAATCTGTGATTTGTAATTCAAAGGTTAAAGTATCACTGAAACATGTCTTGAAGGGTAACAATATTATTTTTGAAACGACAATGACCTTCGTCTTATAAATGATGTGACAGATATAAATACAGTTTGTACACAGGAGCTGTTTTACTTCAACAGAACTAATCAGAAATAGGAAAACCTTCGACTGCTGACAGATTTCTGGACTGGATCGACCTGTTCATGTTTGCAGGTGGCGTCCGTTCAGCGGCGAGTCGTCGAGCTGGTACTGATTGACGAGATTTGGTCTGGAGAAGGTTAACAGTTCACCCAGAGGAGGAATAAGGGGAGCAGCACTCCGACAGCAGGGGCCAGAAGCATAAAACTCTGCAGATTCACCACTAGAAGCACCATATAAGACAGAAATGCTCACCATCCCTTAATATCAGCCTCAATCGCAGTGAAACAGGTGCGCAAGCTTCATTTCCTGTTGCAGTTAGCCATTAACGGACGGAGAAATGACCATAAACAACCGTTTGCATATCAATACTTCACCCGCTCCGTTACGAAAAAGTGCGATTTAACCAGAACAGCCGTCACTACGCTCGGCCGTGGACGCTCACAATCCATCACGAGCCTGGAGCCCGTCACGTGGTGAAAATCAATCATTATCAAACATCAGAGGCGTGATCAGAGGTGAATCCACAGAGCTCACAGTGGAGCAGACGGCTTCATGATTCAGGGTCAGATGAAAAGATCGTTAACAGGGAGGCGACGGCGCGAACGTGAACTTTTCAATTTAACTTTATGAATACGCCTCTGAGTGACATTCACACGTCATTTATACATCTGGCCCCTGGTCAGTGAGTGTGCGTGTGCGTGGAGGAAGATGAGAAAAGGCCATCAGAGGAAGAGGAAACAGCTGGTCTATCTGGAAGTGGGCAGCAGTTCAGAGGGTGTGCAAAGTGAAGGCGGTGACTGTTTAGTGGACTTTCCTTTTCTTCGAGCCGAATCGTCTCCTCCTCTGCTTGTACAGGTGTCGGAAATTGATGAAGAGTCCTGCGAAGGAGAGGGAACTTCGGTCAGAGTGACGCTGACGGAAAAGACGCCTCAAGCAATTCATTAACTCCTCCACAAACGGTTTACAGCGACGTCTTTGCACAGAGTGGTGAAGTCACTGCTGGCTCAAACAGTCACACTTTACAAACTAAACCTGAGCAGCAAACCCGCGTGGGCTTGAGTTTGGAAGTGAAGTGCATTCAAGTTTGTTCTTTGTCTTTGTTTGACTCTGTGATTCAGAACAAAATGCATCAGCTTCCACCAAAACATGTCAGATTATCTGATCTGTTATCACAGATCACATCTTCAGATAATGTTGCTCTGGTTCAGTCTGAATTTCAAGTTAAAGCTCCTCTCCTGCATCCATTAAAACCCTAAAAAAACATTTAGTTTTTCCATGAAAAGCAATCCCTCCACGCCTCATCTTAACACTGACGGATAACGGTGAAAGTTGGCGGCATTGGTTCCTGAAGTGTGTGACGTATGAAACCCTGGATGTCTGGATCTGTGTTTCTGAGACTGTCATTGGTCCACTGCGGGTCCATGCAGCCACAGCGTTAACCTCTTCACTCAGATATGTTTGTAGTATATAAAAAACATCCCGTGGACATTAATCAAGTGTAAAAAGTTGATTTTCATTGGAGCAGATAATGAAACAACCGTAAACAACCTACACACACACCTGTCCCATTTTATCTTTGTTTATTCATTTCTTAAAAGACTTTCTTAATATAAAGCATTTCCTGTTTGAAAGCAGATTTGGTCAGCAGCCTTATTGACCTGTTGTACTTATAATCAGCATCTTTCATTGCTGTTCTTCAGCCACGTTGTGTCTGTCAGTAATGTTAACGAACGCTGCTGTTGTGACGATTTATGACCTAAATTCGTCTTAAATCCCACTGAAAGTCAGAAAAGAGGCAGGAACAAACAAACAGAGTGTTAAAGAGAAGATGACTTCCTCTCACCCAGAAACATGAGGACCAGGTAGAGCTGCAGAGTGTAGGAGAAGCTCAGAGAGTGTCCCAGCGCCGCCGGGAGGGGGAGGCCGAACAGACGAGTCTCGTCAAAGATGGGCAGGGACTGGATCACAGCCACCGCTGGAAACACAACCACACACAGTCAGTCAGCAGCACTTCTGGTCATGACGCCATTTTCTCGTTAACAATAACAGACTAGCGTCTAACCTTCAGCCACGACCCCCAGCGGGTACAGAGGGATCCAGAGGCTGTACCTCAGCCACGTCAGCAGCTTCCAGTCTGTGCCGATGCAGGCCAGCATGTAGAAAGGGTACCTGAGGAAGAGGAGGAAGAGCGGACGTCACGGCGGGCCAACAACACACGCTCACCAGAGAGAGGAGGAAGGCGAGCCGAGCGGACCTGAAGATCTCGATGGTGCTCCACAGGTAGAACACGAAGAAGACGACGGGTTTGTTCTGCATCTCCTCCAGACTGCCGAAGACGACAAACAGAATGACGTTCCTGCCGGCGACCTGCAGCGTCACGCAGCAGAGAAAGAGCACATCTCACATTAAGCATCCCGGATCCTGGCTCTCCCCGACACTGCAAACACTCTGATGTGTGAAGCTCCCCTTTAAGAACTGTGATTGGTCACATTGGGCTGCTTGTTTTCTCTGATAGTGCAGAGACGGCAACGCCAATTCCACTAATGTTCAGGCGTCCACATACTTTTGGCCAAATAGCATATGTGTGAATACTCCATTGGCTGCTGTGTTTAGATATTTTTTTTCATACTTTGCAGTAAATAGTAAAACGCCTTCAGGTCTCCTGTGTTACCTGTATCATAGCAGGAAAGAAGCCGGTCTTCACCAGACCCAGGAGGGGATTGATGACCTCCAGCACGGCCATCATCTGACAGAAATACATCATGTCGGCGGTGGTGTGGAAGGTGTCATAGAACGAATCTTTGGAGGCAGACGGAGAGAAACAAACAGACGTAATTAAACAGCGCACAACCCTCACGATCATTTGCAAAACAAATCCCCTCCGTGTTCCCGTTTCTATTCAAACGAGCTCATCTGTAAATAGCTCCTCACACACAGAAACAAAGACCTGTCCTCTGCCTCTTCTGGACCTCCTGTTTGTTTCATTTCACTGCTCGCTCCAGCTTATTGTGCTTCTCTCTTTTCTGCTTTTCAGCTGCAGAAACACTCAAAATGATTCAGTCCATAAAATTCAAAACGATTAAGGAGTTTTATTCCTGCTTTAATCTTTATTTGGTCCAGTTTGCCAACTTTGTTTTCACTTTCCTTGTTTTGTGTGTTGTTCTTATCTGCAGAGTTTTGTCCATTTGTTCTCTCACTGTGGATTTTTAATATTTATGAACTGGCCGCAAGAAAGACGAGCAGTCAGCTGATCAGAGAGGTCGTAAACAAACCTGCAGCTTTGCCAAACTTATTTGGAAGAGCAAACAAATGCGATCAGGACGATTATTACCAACACTTCCTGCTGTAAACATCACGGTTCACTGAATTTCTTTTTCAGCACTCAAGAATAAATCCAATAAATGTCTCCAGTTCGTGCAGCAGAATCGGTTATCGAAACGTAACTAATCTCACAGATTTACGTCACCGATGACACTTTCTGGCAGCAGAGTCTGTTGAATTTGATGCTGCATTCAGGACCATTAATGAGGCACATCCTCAATGATGCGCTTGAAGAAGGCAGGTATTTCCTTTGGCCTGTCAAACTGATTCTGATTCAACCCTGCGGTTTCAACAAACCTTGACCAAGAATGAAGAGTCGAACGGTCATGTTGACAAAGATCCAGGAGAATCCCAGGAACTGCACCAGGTTGTACATGAACAGGTAGCCTTTCTTCAGCCCGAGGTACGCTGAGGAGACACAAGAACTCAAATGAACGACTGATGCTAAAACTCCTCCTGCAGGACAACAGAAGTCCAAGACAACACGGACGACAAAGGTCCGATCACAAACATCTGCCAGTCTGCAGGTGAAGAGCTCAGCGCGACTCACGGTCTTTATGAACTCTTGACTCCACGTGTATCCGGTTAATCTTCTCCTCCTCCTGAAAGAGATCACGCCATCAAAATGTCACTTTGCAAAGACGAATATGATCAAATATGAATTCTGATCTCTGAAATGTTTGAAACAGGAAAGTACAACAGGAAACTGTATTGATCACATTCAGTAAAATGAAAGACGATTAAAATGTCTACAGTGGAGCAAAGTGACCAGAACATTATGTTTGTCGGGCAGAACAGAAAGAAACTTTTCATTTTTAATCAAGAAAATCAAAGACAGGTTTTACTGGATCATTCATGAACACTTACAAAGCATCCCAGTAACATTTTTCCAGTCAGAAAACTGGAACAGGTCAGGTAGCTTATTTAAAGCTACACCTGGTCCAGGTTGAACTTTTCCAGACCACAACGAGCGATGCAAAGTTTTGTGGGATGGCTTTGCAAGGCTAAGCATGAGGGGAGCCCGGGGCTAAAAAACCTTCACACAGGCCTCTTGTCTTCTCATCTCTGCACCGACTACGCTGCAACACCGAGCCTGTTCGCTGCTTTGCAGTCATGTGCCTTCATGGCAGAGCAATGCCAGGTTTGCTTTTCAAGTTCCTACCTTAGCTTGAAGCTCCATCTCGGCGTCAGACTCATCCAGCCAGCGGTCGAAGTCGGGAGCCAAAAACAGAGGCTTCTTCTCCTGCAGCGTCAGCCGGTCCCACCAGCGCTCCTCCTGCTTCTTGATCTTGATGTCCACCTGACGCTGGGTGGACCTGTGGTTGATCTGAGAGCACGGTGGCAGGAAACGACGTCAGGTAAAACAACGTGAGCAGCTGCTGTGAGGGCAGTCTGTTCCTCTGTATCCTTCATACAAGAAGACTGTGATTCATACTTTAAGTACGTGCTGCTGATGGTCCATAACCTAAAGGTCAGGTAACTGAGCGATAGCTAACGAACATCAGCAGACGTCAAAGGTCTGACAAACTGCATCTAAATGCATTTTAGTTGAGCGAGGGAGTAAAAACCTGCAGCCCTTTGTCTCAGAAATAAATTCACTGATAATAATGACAATACTGCCGAGCCGTGGAGTGCCAGCTAATCAAGCCTCACTTCAGCAGGGAGACGTTTTTCAATCAGCCTTCACTTTGACATGACGGCGGTCATTTCTGGCCTGTACACTCGTTCAATCAGCGCCCTGCAGGTTGTCATGTATTCCAGCTATGATAAAACTGGGAATCTGAACAGCGAGAGATAAATCACAGCATGTGTGCTATTGTTCAGAAAGTTTAAGCTTGCATCGGCAGAAAATGGTCAAAATTAGACAAAGAATCCGGCAGATCTTCAGCACAACAAGCGACGTGAGTTAATTAGTGATGGATGAATAAAAGACTGATACCTCCGGCCTGACTGGTTCCAGGAACTCCAAACTGAACTCATACTCGTTATCTCCTTTAGCTCCATGGCCCTGTGCTGTGGAACAATATCACGGTTATATTTTCACATTACAAGAACATTAGGCTTTACACTGTGTTTCATGCACTGCCTCCATAACACACCTCATAAATGAAGTGAAGGTTTCTGGAATATTTTACAGTTAAGCTTCACTTTAAAATAGTTATTATGCAGCTGAGCAACTTCTCTCGAACGGTTCATGTCTGCGTTTTTTTCCTCTTAAATGCATGTTTATATTTTCAACCACTTCTTACATTGTACTGCAGCTGCTGCACAATTTCCACTGGGGTGAGGTCTATATTATCTTATGAACAAACATACAGTCCTGACTCCAAAATGTTGGGACGCTACGTAAAACACAAATAAAAACAGAAAATCCAACACAGTAACATCCTTTATCCAATCATGTGTTCACAAAGTGAAAAGTCGCTCCATCCTCGCTCGTGAACGACGAGCCTTTCCAGGTTCCCCCTTTCAGACCCAATCATGATGCTCTCACCTGTTACCAATCAACCTGTTTACCTGTGGAATGATCCAAACAGGTGTTTTTGTTTGAGTTTATGTCACGAAGGACTATCAGGTGATCACATTCTGTTTTATTTATGTTTTGCATAGAGTCCCAACTTTTTTGAATCAGGGTTGTAAATACCAACCTCTGAACTGAAGCGTGTTGTTTTCTTGCAGGCTGATGTCGATATTCTGAAAAACACAACGGCAGCCATGACAACCAGCCTGACAGTGGCGCACACAAAGTGGAAATGAAAGGACAAGTCTGTCTTATTGTCAACAAACCCCATGAATACTTATACACTTCCCTACTGCGTCTGTTTCACTCAACCCCAAGCCCACTGGTTCCAACTGAAGACGTAAGTTTGACTTTTACAAACTCTTAATAATGTCCAAAAACAGCTGATTACAGCAGTTTTTCGCAAACATTACTCAAACAGGAGTAAATTGTGCTTTTGTCGGGGACTGTTTTCAGCAGTGGATGAATACACATTGGTGCTGTCTAGTTTACAGCAGCAGGACGATGTATGTATGTCTTTGGACAACAATGGAGCTCTATGACACAGACAAATACGATATGTGGGGCTGTGGCTACACAGGAAACACTTGTTAGCAGTAATAGTTCATTGTTGGCCTGGAAAAATATAGAACATGAACAGACTTGGCCAGTTTATTGGGTACACCCCGCTGAGAGTAATGCAACGCTGCAATAAATCCCATGAACATTATAATGTTGTTCTTTTTCAACGATTGGCCAAACATGTGTGTCATGACAGGTGTTCCTCTCTCTAAGCCCGTTTCAGTTATCATGAAGCCATTCTCCAAAGACGCTTAACAAGATCCAGAACAACCATTAAAACTCATGCATTTTTTATGGGACGTTTGTCGAACAGATGCAGGTCGAGGATGGAGTGAACCTGGAAACGTCAAGGAGAGGAAGAAGCTGTCGTTTATGTTACTGATGCAAACACACAGCCAGCAGAGAGGAATTAAAGCAATCAGTGACAGACTCAATGATGAAGTGAAGACAAAGCCACACAAAATCCACAGTGTTCTTAATAGAGGTTTTGAATGGGCTCGGCAGCCTCAACGCTTTCTTCTCTTCAATGAAGAAAAGAAAATCACAAGTGAAGTTGTCGAGTTGATAAAGACTGAATGCAAACATGGAAATCAAAGCGATTGGTGTAGTTTTATAGTGTTAATATCGACAACAAACATCTTTATCACATTTCAAAAAACCGTTTGCGTTACTTGACACCGGCGACTGACATTAAACGGCTATTAGCACCCGTTAAATCGTGTTATTTAAACAGCAAACATATAGTTTCCGAACGCGGGACAAATGTGTTTGAATGTCGCTTGTTTGCTTTATTTTGGCCTTCACAAATTAACGTTGGAGGTCAGTTTAGCCACCTCATTCCTGCCCACCATCACTTAGCTAACACTTAGCATAACTGTGCCTGCTACAACTCCGGCTAAAGCTACAGCATACAAACGTTAGCTTAGCTTGCTAACGTTACACACACAAAATCGAGAAAAAGAAGTTTACAGACATTTCAACAAAATATCGGAGCAGTAACCGACAAGTATTTCTAAGTTAAGGCTGTAAGCAGCCAGATGGATGTGGTGGTCGGTCCTACCGTTGCATCGCTCAGTTCCACCCGGAGATAAATTTCTCCGTGACGCTGCGCCCAGTAAACATGAGGGGTGAGGATGTGCATGGTAATTCTGTGTTTTCTGATATGTACATGCCACAAAAACGGGAAATTTTACTCGAATTGATCAACCGAGGTCCTCATCTGACCCTCTGCCAACCCCCCTCACGACACACTGAGTACAGACCAGATGATGCAAAATACTTCCGGGAGGAGGTCGCTCACAGACGTCAAAATAAAACTCCTAAAGCGCTGATAGACAGCTTCAAAATAAAAGTCGTTAAACGTTTTGTTTTAAGACATATAAACAGGGTGGAGTATTCACATCGTTTACGTAATTAAAATTACTAAAACCACGCTGCAAAAGTAGTCTGTTACAAGAAGAAGGTCTGCATTGAAAGGTATTATCAGGAAAATGTATTTAAAACGTAATCAATGCATAAAACTGCCCCGGGACTATTATCACATATCAATAGATTATTATTACTTGTGCATTAAGCATGAAAAAAAACTGAATTTTATCCTTGTAGTTGGCTGAGGAGGAGGAGACCATTTTGAAGTTCAGTTCATTAAATATATACTGACTTCATTATAGTCAGACATATTAAGGACCCATTTCTTACATTTCTTGTCATGCACCAACCTCACCAATGCAAATTCCTCATATGTGTAACATCGTACTTGGCAATAAAGCTTTTTCTGATTCTGATTCTGATTATAAGTCTGAAATAACAACCCTTTGGGCCTTTTCACCTGTCCCAGTATCAGCAGAATATTTGTGTCGCCCCCCTCTGCCACAGGAGGGCATTGAGAGACTGCTTTGTGAAATCTGGCTGGTCTTTTAACAGATACACCCTGTGATAGTTTCTTTGCATAACAGTATCCAGTGTCACTGATCAATTTATATATATAATACTATAAAACTGACAGGGATAGGGTGCATGTTGAGTATTTTTGATAATTTAATCAAATTTAGAATTTTTTGCATTGCATTTCTGTAAAACAATAATTTTTTTTGTAATTGTGGAGTATTTTCCACTGCGGTATTGCAACTTGACCTCTGACCTCAGTAAGGCGAACTTTTTCAACTACAGTTTCATCCAAAGCCATAAAATGACCATAGGACCTGCTGAAATCTGTACTACCTTAATAGGAGTACCTGAATGCACCACTGTATAACACTTGGACGTAAACGTCGCTCGATCAGCTCGTAACGTTCATAACAGCGACATTACAGGAATAACGTGTCTTAAAATCAGTGGCAGGTCCAACTGTTCCGGTGAAAAATGCTTCAACCTAACATTTCCGTTCTCCCATTTTGGATTTTAATTCTTCGTAAGTAGTCAGCTAGCGTAACCTTTCCTCCCCTGTCTGGTTCCAAAGTACAAGTTAGCTTTAGTTTAGCTGGTTTATGTGAGAGTTCACCCGGTCAGAGGTTATTTTCCGGGACATTTGACACCTCCCTTCTTCGCAGTTTGAGTCCCATGAACTGTCAAGTCACTGCGGTTCGGTGAGATAACGTTAACTGTAGTGGTACATGTATAGCCCGGTGCGTTTTCTACAAAGAGCAAAATGCATCGAAGAGCAGAAACAACCGAGGAAACCTCCAGAGCTTCAGTTTCCCCACAGACAAACCCTGCAGACCAACGAAAGAGGACGAAAATTATTTACGTCGTTTACCTCATCGCTGGTTTGGATATTACATGGATGTTTTTACAGTTTTCTGTTACCCCTGTAAGTATTTGTCATGTCAGGAAGTCCAGATTTCCGTGCCTGCCGTGAATACGTAAACGCTTCAGGAAGCGCGTGCATTGACGCTGCTGGAGCTGATGTCAGCGACTAATGAGGCTTTGATCTTCCATTAAGAGTTTTCATGAGTACTACGTAACACACTAAGAGTAGCTGAGAGTACATAAATTAATAGCAGCACCAAGAAGTAAGATAGTTCAGTGCTTCAGTGTAATAATACTTCATTACAAGTAAAAGTCCTGCATTCAAACATGTACTTTATGTACGTATTATCTACGATTATATGCATACAAAATGGACTTAAAGGTAAAGTCAGTTGGACTTACCATTGTCACTGATGACTACTTTACTGATGCTTTTATCAGTACTGATGAATGAATATGTATTTTACATTACAGCTGACACGATTAGTTGATTAATCAATTAGTTGATTAACCAAAATCAGTCATTTAAGACTGAAATTCGAAACAATTGTGGCTCCAGCATCGCAAATGTGAATATTTGCTGGTTTTCTAAGTCTGCTTTGGTACTACATGGAATATGTTTGGGATTTTGACTTGAACCTGTTTACCTGTGGAATGTTCCAAACAGGTGTTTTTGGTCTTTTGTTGCTCCTGCGCCAACTTGTTTGAAACATGTTGCTGCATCAGATTCAGAATAAGCAGATATTTACAAAAGTCAGTGAAGCTGATGAGGTCAGACATTAAATGCACTGACCCTGTGCTGGTTTCAGTCGAGTGATGTCAGGAAGGATTAGTAAGTTGTCACATTCTGTTTATGTTTTATACATCGTCCCAGCTGCTTTTGTATGATAAACATAACAAGCGTGTCAGGTCAAGTCATTTTATTCATGTAGCCATCAATCATAAATAGAGCCAAAGGGGCTTTACGGTCGGTGCAGCGTTTGACGCCCACTGCCCTTTGACCTTTGATCAGCACATCACAGATCATCATTAGTACACCAGTGTGTGCAAAACTTAAACACTAGTGCATTTTAAGTGTTCATGACACTGAGTGCACGCGACACAGATCTTTTATTTGTCTTTTTGTGTACCAGAGGTGTCCTGTAGCGTTGTCTTGAAGACATTATGTCAAATTCATGGTGATGTTTAGCATCATTAGCTCACAAAAAGACTGTCAGATGATATATTTCCCTCTGAAATGCTGTTGATCTTTAGATGTGTAAAAAGGAAATACTCATATAAAGTACTTGTACCTCAAAGTGGTACTGAAGGACATCTAGCAGTTGTTTTAAGCATTAAGTATTAATGAGACGGACACTGAGCTACGCTCTTACAAACAGACTAATGTACTGTTATGTCCGCTCATCAACACTGGTCCATCAAGTGTACCTGGGAATAATGAAAATAAGCTCTTTTAAAAGTGACTGGAATTGATGGACACATTCAGGTGGTATTTTGTTTCAAGTTATACTTTTTTGATTTGTTCATTAACAGAAAACTCTTCTCATCTTCGCTTTTCTGAGGTGAATGTCGCCTGCATAGATTTACATCCGCCGTCAAACTGAAGTAGCTCTATTACTACATGTATTAATGCGTGATGCATCCTCATGTCTCTCCACAGTATTTGGCAAAGAAACTTGGCTTCGACACCTTGTGGTTTGGTTATTTGCAAACCATGGTCGGTGTTATCCAGCTGGTTGGGGGTCCCATGTTTGGAAGGTGAGTGAACGTTTCTGCTGCAGCCGCTGGTTTCCTTCATGGATCACAGAAGCTGCTGTTTGGCCGACGTCAGCGAACCGTTTTTGTTGTTGTTCGTGTGGTGTCTGGGTTTTGTTCTTGGCAGGTTTGCAGATCTCTTCGGGGCACGAGTGGCTTTGTCTCTGGCGTGTTCTTCAACAGTGGTTTTCTTTCTGCTGCTGGCCATCGCAGAGCACCCCGCCATGCTGTTCATCCACAAGCTGCCCACCGTCTTCATGCACGTGCTGCCCGGTGAGCACCACCCACCCACAGTCCTCCTCACTCAGCTGAGCATTTCACACTTCAAACTAGATGATTATTTGGTACATATTAGTCATTCGTTCTTATTTATTTGTTCCTTTCTTCTCTCTGGTAGTATTATAGAAAGAAAGTATTAGTACAGTGGTATTAGTATCAGGGCCATCGACCAAAGGACCAAAAACAGCTGAGATGTTGAGATTAAAGTCACACTGTAATAAAATTATGAGAAAAATATATATGTATATAAGTGTGTGTGAACTGTTCTACTCTAAGGCCCAAACTCTCTGATCAAATACCTTTCATCCCAATTTTGTCTCTATTGATTATCCTGAGAATCGATGCAGTTTCCCTCTCCTCTCCGCAGCGTCTCAGATGGTCGTCGCAGACCTTTCAGAACCTGAAAAACGGGCAGATGCTTTATCCAAGCTGGGTCTGTGTTTTGGCGTCGGTATGATAGCTGGCTCCACGTTGGGCGGCCATCTTAACACGCGCTACGGGTGAGTGTCACTGTGTGTGTGCTGGGTGGGTGGGGGAGAATGGATGGATGGGGTTAAATCAGATAATTTGAAACGGCTGCTTATTTTTGAGCATTTCCTGCGCATGGATACTCTGTCCCGGCTCATTCACTCGATCATTATGTTGAAAAACATCCAATCGATTTGTTTATCAATTGATTGTTGATCTTAAAGAAACGTCATCTGAATAAAAGAGTAATGGAGCCAGAGTGTGTCTGTTTCCAGGGATCAGCATCTCGCCTCAGGCCTCGCTCTGTGTCACATTTAATGACTGACAAACATCCAGTCACTAAGTTTTAAGGGCTGCTTACCCAAGTTATGAAAAACTTTATTTGCTCCCTAAATGTTAATAATTCATATCATCAGTGCCTTTGCTTTTGAAGAAAATAAGAAGATACAGATACAGAAAATAAGAAACGTTCTTCATATCTGACTGCAGAATATGAGGCAGCAGCACAGTGAGGATTGCTTTTTATCTCCTGTTGTATCCACATTAAAGCAGCACTAAACACTGTTTATATTAACTGTGGATGAAGCAGGGGTCACAGGGGTCTCTGCAGTTCCCCTCAGATCCACATGGTGTTTTAGCATCTTTCAGCTCGTTGTTTTGGTTTGATGACCCGCAGCTTTAAGGTTTTTTTTTTCACTCTCACCGCTCGCATCAACCTCCTGTTTTTAGTAGAACATTAAGTGGCTGAAGAGTCAGATATTTCCATCAGGAGCTGGTGGAGCACAAACCAGAGCTAAAAGGAGAGTATCGTGCATGAATAAGCAACTCTTTGTTAACTGATTTCAAGTTTCAAGTCTTAAGTTTTGTTTACACTGCCCCCATGTGGCCAAAAAATAAATTCTAACGACTTACACTAAACATGGAAGCGCAGTAAGTGATGTTTATGTGTGTGTAGAATTGTAATTTATATAATACAGCTATAGTAAACCTGAAATGTCACCTAAGGTTGCTTTTACTTTGTATTTCCCAGGGAGGCATTTACTGCATGTTTTGGTGCTGTGGGGAGTGCCTTCAGTTTACTGTTGGTTTTAAAGTTCATCCCAAAAAATACCAAAGTTCAAGCTCCAAGAACCGACCCAGACAGTAAGACACACTCCGCGCTCTGTCCTCTTCTGCTGATGTTCAGACGTACGGCACACAGGCATTAGGGCGTATGGGTTTCAACTCAAATCACATTCAATAATTTCCTATTGCAGTCAAAATGTCTGGAGTTTAACGTGTGGTCACCTTAATGCTTCAGCTGACAGCGGAAAATATAGTCTTTGTGAATGCCTTATGGCTCTTAGTTCAACTGACTGTTTCCAGTAAGTCAATGCATCTGCAAGGCTGAACCAACACAAAGATTCATGTAGTTGCACAGTGAGAAGGGCCACTGGTCTACAAACGCCCCCATGAATGAGCCCATGGTATGTGCAGAGGGAGTAGGTCCTCTTCCATGGGGTCCACCATGTTCACTGCCATGTTCTATGGTAGCCTAGAACAGACAAACCAAGCACGTACTCTGAAGAGGGGCTTTCCTTTGAGTGAGTCACGTGACATCATAGTCTATGGGTAAAATGAAAGGGACTTTTATGTCTGGGGGCACCTGAAATATCTCCTCCAACTTGCATTATGTTAATCTGTCAGCAAGTGAGATAGACAAGGAAGAGGAGTGTGTGTGTGTGCGTGCGTGCGTGCGTGCGTGCATGCATGCGTGCATGCGTGCGTGCGTGCGTGCGTGTGCGTGCATGCAAGAGTGTCCTGCTGAGCTGTGGAATGTGTGTGTGTGCGCGCTTTATTACATCACACCTTGTTGGAATGTTGTGATGTAGGGGATTTTTTTTTTCAGATCAAAGGAAACAAGCAAGATTTTTGCTTTATTAGATCAAAGCTTGTTGGAATGTTGGGATGTAGGGGATTTTTTTTTTAGATCAAAGGAAACAAGCAAGATTTTTGCTTTATTAGATCAAAGCTTGTTGGAATGTTGGGATCTCATTTTTTTTAGATCAAAGCAAGCAAGTGAGATTTGTGCTATATGTGCCATATGTGATCAATCATCATTCATCGTTAGTCATAGAGCAAGTTATAGCAGTTATAGCAATCATATTGTGTTGATATCCAGTATCAGACAGCATTATATACAAACAGGAGAGATGACATATTATAGGAAACAGGGATTAGACTTAGGCGGCAGGTCATGCCATCTTCGTTATGGCATGACACCAGTCTGTCCTGATTTTGATCAGAAACATGCCTTCGACTCGAACAAAAACAAGGCCCTCAAGAAGGAAAATGATATCCTCAAGAAGAAAATGGACTGTTTAGTCAAAGCTGTTGAGCAGCTCAAGGCAGAGCAGCAAAAAATTAACAGGGCAAACAAGACCAGAGACCAGCAGAGGATCCAACTGCTTGAGTACAAAAATGAATTGTTTGCGTTGCGTAAGAAGAACAAGGTCCTGGAAGCAGAGCTGAAAAAAAAGGGTATGCTAACTGAGTCCCTCAAGAAGGAACTGGATTCAGTGAAGAAGGAGCTGCAGTTGATGAAGAGGACCGTTGTCAGGCAGAGGGCTGAGCAGGAAAAGCTGAAGGAGCGACTGGACCGGATGTCCAAAGACAAGGACAGCTTGAATGCGACATGGCAGAGCTGCAAAGCTGAAATCTCTGTGTTGCGTGACAAAATCACCAACCAGCAAGCAAGCCTGGCCAAAAAGGACCTTCAATGCAAAGAGCAGATGAAGCAAATTGATTTCCTCAAGGTGAAGAATCAGTATCTTGAGAAGGAGATTAGCATTAAAGAAAATGATGCAGGCCATCAGAAGTTGGAGCTCAAGAAGTGTGGCGAGGAGCTCAAAAGAGAGAGGTGGAAATTGGAAGAGACCAGAGCAATGCATGCTATTGGGCCAAAACTTGGGGAAAAACTTTTAATAATCAGAAATGCCCCTCACCCACCACTCGTCGGAAAACCCCGCAACCTCCAGAGGATTGACTCCTTACAGAAAGAGCTGCAGACCCAGACTGAAGAGCGAGTGAAAGCACAGAAGCTCTGCGAGGAGCTGAAGCAAGCTCAGTCAAAGCTCTCTGACCAGCTCCAGCAGTGCCACACAAAGCTCCGACACCAGACAGAAAATCACAAGGTGGTCAAAATAGAACGAGACATATTCAGATGTGAGGTCGACAAATTGAAGATGGAATTAGCAAACATGAAGATGCTGCACTACACAGATAAGCATTACAACGGGGTGTGGGAGAGGACAAACAGAGTAATGATACCATCTGGCAAATCAAGCCAGATTTATAATCCTCCTGCCAGAGACAAACGGCCGTCTTGCTTTTTCCCACCAATACCTGAAAAATATAACATTAATCCACGTGGGTCTTCAATGAGGACTGAATGGACAAAACTTTGAAAGTGTCCTTGGATGTTCCCAGCCATCTGAGGGTGGGGGGGTCTCTCTTTCAGAGCTAATCAGACACAAGGAAAGACTACAAAATACAACAGTTACAACACAGTTTGTGCTTGTCTTCTTATGGAGTTCGAGCTGGGCCTTTGCTATGAAGTCCATGGAGACATTTATTGCACAAGCTGACTCCTCTTAATACCGATGTAATTATTTGCAATTTTTCTCATTATAACAATATAAATATAATATGCATGATTTGAATTCAACAAAATAAACCAAAACAATTATGAACCTTTGCTTTTAAGATAATGTATTTTGCTGATTTTGTCCAGAACTGCAGCGATCAGCGCTGTTGTGCGCGTTGCAAACGGATGTTACGCGCTCTGTGGATTTTAGTGCAAAGAGGGAAAACCAACACAGTGTCTCATACTACGTGTGTATTATTTCAATATAAAGATCTTTTAAAAGATCTACACTTTTTTAATGATAAGGTCATGACCATCAGAGCACACATCTTACCCCCTTCCTATGACCCCTCCATTACTGTCACTTCCTCTGCTGTCTTTAAGCAGTTTGACCCTGTCTCTTTCCCAGTTAATGGAGGTTATTGGTCACATGAAACCCCCTACCTGTCCCACTGATGTTGTTCCCTCTCACTTTTTTAAGGAGATCTGTGAGACTATTGGACCTTGTATCCAATCAAATTATCAAGTTCTTTTTAAACTCACATGGTGTTCTTGAGTTGCTCCAGTCTGGTTTTAAAGCATTTCACAGCACTGAATCTGCACTTTTAAAGGTTTTTAATGATCTTTATTAGCCATTGATTCAGGGCAGTCTTGGTGATTGTGTGTTGTCCTCAGCGCCTTTATGTTGTGGAGTGCCTCAGGGGTCCATTCTCGGGCCTATCCTATTTTCTTTTTATATGCTCCCCATGCGGTCCATTTTATGAAAGCATGACATAGCTTTCCATTTTTATGCAGACGACACACAAATTTATCTGCCCCTGAAACAAAATGGCTCCTTACAGCCACTGTTGGACTGTCTGAAGGACATTAAAGCATGGATGGCCTTGAATTTTTTAAATTTTAAAGAAAATAAAACAGAAGTTCTGTTATTTGGAACTTCTGTTTGTGCTGGCCCCCATATGGACCTGAGCTCACCGAGTCCATACATAAAATCCACTGTAAAAAGTCTGATTATGGACAGTGATTTTAAATCGAAACATATTAATTCAGTGGTGAAACCCAGCTTCTTCCAGCTGAGGCTTTTATCTAAGGTCAAGTCCTGCCTGTCTTTTAATGATTTTGAGAGTCATCCATTCTTTTATTTCGTAACATCTTAACTACTGTAATGCTCTTTATGTTGGTGCTAGCCAGAGTTCTCTCACGCTTACAGTTAGTCCAAAATGCAGCAGCTCGTCTTTTAACAGGAACACGCAAGCAAGAGCACATTTCCCCTGTGCTCGCTTCCCTTCACTGGCTCCCTGTACGTTTTAGGATCAGTTTTAAAATTTTAACCTTTGCTTTTATGGGCTAGCTCCAAGTTATTTGGCTGAGCTTTTGGTGGCACATGAGCCAATGCAAGCTCTTAGGTCTGCTAATCAGTCGCTTTTAGTTGTACCCAGAGCGAGGTAAAAACTTAGAGGAGATCGGGCCTTTTCTGTTGTAGCCCCCAAACTCTGGAACGAGCTGCCTACATATTAGACTATCCCCCTCACTGCCTGTTTTTAAAGCACGTCTTAAAAGACATTTTTATTCTTTGGCTTTTAACTCAGTATGAGAGTTTTATTTCTGTCTGTTTCGTGTATGTTGCTTTTATATTTTGCCGCTTGCCAGCACTTTGGTCAACGGCCGTTGTTTTAAATGTGCTTTATAAATAAATTGGATTTGATTTGATTTGGTATTATCTAATTATGGATCATATTATCCCATGATTTTTTTGTGTCCAAGTGACTAAAGGAGAAAAACATTTTTCAAGATTTTTCAGTATTGAAGGAGTGAGGTGCAGCTGGCAGCCACGTCACACCCTCAGTGTACATCTACTAAAAGTGTTTATTTTATTTTATGCTATTCATTTGATTTTTCACAGACTGGCTGATTGTTATAAAAAGTGTCTGACAACATTATAGAAAAAATCCATGCAGAGTGGAGTTGGGCGGTATCCAGATTTTGTTACCATCAAACTTTCCCCACATTTTCCCGGGTATACGGTATTACCGTGACTAATTAAAAATCACTTTGCAGGGCAGCGTGACGTGCGCGCAGATCAGATGGTCAATGCTCGCTAAGAAGCACCAGTTCTAACTTGTAGCATATCAGACTGACGGGGAGAAACTCAGTTAAAATCCTCTACCAAGCATTGCCACCCAAACGCATCATAATTCAAATACCTCACGAAATTATTTGCGCATGTAACGAAAACACGAAAATAGCGCACGTCAAAGGTGCGGCATCTACCGATTTCACCACTTCACGCAAACCTCAAAAGCCCGTTATCATATGAAAGCAGAGAGTCTGATGATCCGGAAGATGTCTGCCTCCTCACTGTGCCACGAAAACTCGGCGAGCTAGCAGCCAAAGAGTAGCAGAAAAAAAAAAAAAACTTCACTAAATCATAAAGTTTGTCGTATCTTTGCTGTTTTGTGGTCAAAAGTTATATTCCAGCCCGAAAAAACGCTGCTAATGTCTCCTCCTATGACTCTGCGTTAGTTTGTATGGAAGCGTATTGCTGCCACATCAGGAAAAAAAAGGATCAGTATCACGTTATAACGTGAAAAGTTTATTGTTCTAACAATAAGTTTTTCACGTTATAACAATATATTTTCACGTTATAACGTGAAAGTATATTGTTATAACATGAAAATGTTCACGTTATAACGTGATAATTTATATTGTAAAAACGTGAAAAGTTTCACGTTATAACGTGAAAGTATATTGTTATAACGTGAAAATTTTCACGTTATAACGTGATAATTTATATTGTAAAAACGTGAAAAGTTTCACGTTATAATGTAACATGAAGAGATGATGAAACGGTGAGCAGAAAACTGCGGTAAAGTTAGAAATATATTCACAGATTCGAACTTCCGGGATCAATAAGTGACACGCGAAAATTTGTTAGACAGCAAACGATAACTCTTTCCAACCGTGGTAACACAGACAACGAGCTACAACCTACTTTTTATCAAAATAAGCCGTCCTCCGTGCAGTATGAATTACACTGATCTCTACGAGCAGCCGGTAGCGAGACTGGAGCGCAGGGACCGTCTACAAATGTCTATACCGATAAGAAACAATGAAAGATTATTCAATAGCTTCACTTCTGTTGAATGTAGTGCCACCAAACTCACCTCACACATTAACTGCATCCTGCTGGTTACACTACATCATTTGCTTTGGAGAAACATGCTTTTACATAATTTTAGAGAATTTTTAGAGGGAATAATATTCAATAACTTCACATTAATAACGTGTTGTGCAGCCAAAATCCCCTCATACATCCATGGCCTCCTCCTGGTTTTCCTACAACACTTAGTTTGGAGAAACGTGCTTTTACATAATTTTGGGAATTTTTCAAGGGAATAATATTCAATAACTTCATTTTAATAGCATGTATTGCCACCAAGATCGCCTCACACATCAATGGCCTCCTGTTTATACTACAACACTTAGTTTGGGAAAAGGTGCTTTTTTTCTCTTCATAATTTTGGGGAATTTTTATTGGGAATAATATTCAACAACACTACTTCTGTAGTGTAGTCCTGTAACCATTTGTTCCTTTCAAGTCATTTTATGTGTTCTCATCCTGTGATATTTTATTGCATTTGTCTAACCCAATGAATGTCCTTGTACCGTTCAGCGTTGTAAGATAACGTGACTGGTGGAAGCCAGTTTGGAGAAACGTGCTTTTATATAATTTTGGGGAATTTTTATTGGGAATAACATTCAATAATTTCACTTCTATGAAGTGTAGTGCCACCAAAATCCCCCCATGCATCAATAGCCCCCTCCTGTTTATACTACAACACTTAGTTTGGGAATAAGTGTTTTTACATATTTTTTGGGGAATTTTTCAAGGGAATAATATTCAATAACTTCACTTCTATGAAGTGTAGTGCCACCAAAATCCCCTCACATATCAATGGCCTCCTCCTGTTTGTACTACAACACTTAGTTTGGAGAATTGTGCTTTTGCATAATTTGGGGAAATTTTTCAAGGGAATAATATTCAATAACTTCACTTCTCTGATGTGTAGTGCCACCAAAATCGCCCCACACATCAATGGCCTCGTCTTGGTTGTACTACAACACTTAGTTTGGAGAAATGTGCTTCTACATAATTTTAGGGAATTTTTCAAGGGAATAATATTCAATAACTTAATGTAAATAATGTGTAGTGCCACCAAGAAAGCAGAAAGCAGAGAGTCTGAAATTTTTCACGTTTTTACAATACGTTTTTACAATATGTTATCACGTTATAACGTGAAAATATATTGTAATACGTTATCACGTTATAACGTGAAAATATATTGTAATAACGTGAAAAACTTATTGTTAGAACAATAAACTTTTCACGTTCTAACGTAATACTGATCCTTTTTTTTTTTTTCCTGATGTGGCAGCAATACGCTTCCGTAAGTTTGAGATCAGTCACGAAGGTCCTGCTTGTTTACATAAAGAGGAGGGGGTTTCTCCAGTGGAGGGAGCGCTCTTCATGCAATAACCTATCTCTGGGCTTACTTCCTGCTGGATCGTCATTGGTGTTTCTATGGTGAATGTGGGCGTAACCACACAGTTAGTTTCACCGCTCCGTCTCATGAAGGAGCAGAGCGCCCACAGAGGACTCTGCTGAGCTGCCCGAAGTGTTATTTTACTGTTTTATTTGCATTTTGTCCTTTTATGAGAGCTAAGAACAATAGCAAGCAGAAAAAGGCTGAAAAAGTGTTTTCAACAGAGGAGTTTCTCCGTGTGCTTGGACGAGATAACGGTACTCTGCTCAGATGAGCGCCTGGACATACCTGTGTTACACCTGTACAACTGCTCGGGTTCATTCTTAACACGTACTTTTGCACAGTCACCTTTTCCTCAAGTAAAAATTCAACCAGATACATTGAATGGAGTGGACTTCATTTTTCTTATGACAATGCTATAATTATGTTAGACCCCTATAGACCTATATGCGCAGCATTTTTTTAATGACGGTAATGAAACTGATCAGTTGCTATTTTTAGATACCCCGGGATACCTTATTACCGGATTACCGCCCAACCCTAATGCAGAGATAACTTTTTGTTAAAGAGTGAGATCTGTTTTTCTAAAAGGAAACAGCTTACATGGCTCTGGTCAAACCCACCAGACCCCATTCACAGAAACAGATATTTTATTGTGGTAAAAGACACATTTCATTCAAATTCAATTCAATATTCCTTTATTCGTCCCATGAAGGGAAATTCCAATTTCACAGCAGCACCAATAAAGTGGATAGAATAGTAAAAGAAAACAAGTGAATGCAAGTTAAACACACAAGTATATACAAGAAAAACATCATCCGAAAAAAATGTAAATAGTATTTACAGACTGTTATGTACCGGTAGTATTGAACAGATTATTGCACAGACTGTTTCACAGGTTATTGCACAGATTATTATACATATTATTGTACTGGTTACTTGGAGCAGTTTCTGTTGTGCAGTCTGACGGCTGCAGGAAGGAATGACCTGCGATACCGCTCCTTCACACACTTTGGATGTAGCATCCTGTCACTGATGGAGCTCCTCAGTGCAGTGAGTGTGTGTTGGAGGGGGTGGGAGTCATTGACTGTCATGGAGGACAGCTTGGCTGTCATCCTCCTCTCCCCCACCTCCTCCACCTGTTCCAGAGGTTTGTCCCGCCTCTTCCTCTCAGCTGCTGTGATGCTGCTCCCCCAGCAGACTACACTGTAGAACAAGGCAGAGGCCACAACAGAGTCATAGAGGGTCTTCAGGAGTGCCCCCCACACCCTGAAAGACCTCAGCCTCCTGAGCAGGTAGAGTCTGCTCTGTCCTTTTTTATAAAGTGCAGTGGTGTGCTGGAGTCCAGTCCAGTTTGTTGTTCAGATGAACACCCAGGTACTTATAAGATGTCACCATCTCAATGTCCCTTCCCTGGATGTTCACTGGTGATGGGGGGAGAGTGTGGGCGCCGATGGTAGTCCACAACCAGCTCCTTGGTTTTATCAGCATTAATCAGGAGGTGGTTCTGCTGACACCTGTCCACAAAGTCCTGGATGAGTCCTCTGTATGACCTGTTGTCCCCATCTGTGATGAGGCCGACAATGGCAGAGTCATCAGAGAACTTCTGCAGGTGGCAGGTGGGAAAATTCAGCCGTATAGAGGGTGAGGAGGAATGGTGCTAGCACTGTTCCCTGGGGGGCCCCTACACTGCAGAGGACAGTCCCTGACACACAGTCCTGTGTCCTCACATACTGTGAGGTGCATGTGAGGTGTTGGTCCACTCCTGAAAGCTCCAGCTTGTTCCTCAGGATGGCTGGCCTGATGGTGTTGAAAGCACCGCTGAGGTCCAGGAAAAGGACCCGAACAGAGCTCCCAGGTGGCTCCAGGTGAGACAGGGTGTGACAGAATGACAAATGTGACAGAAGCAAAATATAACTCACCAAACCCTTCTTAGTTCAGCTTTTCACTGTTCCAACAATCACCACAAACTCTGGTTTGGTTGAAATAAACTCCTAATTCACCGAATCAGAGGAAGTTTAGATGCAGGGAACAAGGTTTTTGTACTACGACTCATTTCAGAAGCCGTGTTGCTTTCAAAGCTAAATGTAGATGATTATTTGCTTTATTTATTTATTTGAGAACATGCACCTCATATCTTGCAGAACAGAACAAAAGTACCACATTCACGTCCTAACAATAGCTCGGTTACACCAGCTGATGAGGAGCAGAAAAAACATCTAAATGATAAAAGAAATAAGATAATCCACAGACCTCGTTGTGAGTGAGTTTAAATTTAGGATCTATTTTCTTTCTGCCAAACTATACCCAACAACCATATCCCTGCCAGAAGGAAGCGAGCATCAGCTACATTTGTGCCTGTGTGCCTTTAAATTCACAAATTTCTCTTTGTGTGGTCGTTTGATGCGGTTTAGTGGAGATGATGAAATCTGGTGCTGTTTGTGCACTTCCACATCAGTTTCATCCTTTCAATCCTCTGCAGATGAGAACAAAAACAAGTCTGTCTTCAATATGGGAGAAATCACACGACTGATGAAGTTTCCAGGTGTGATGCAGACTTTTGCTGTGAAGGTAGTTGCTGGTTTGCCATCAGGTGAGAGTTAACATGAGGTTTGGTTAAAGGTGTCGTTTTCAGACTTTGGACATTGTACATAAGCACTAAAACTCTTTCTTCTCCTTTTGAAGGTATTTTCCAAGTGATGTTCTCCATCATCGCGTTGGAGTTCTTTAAGCTGCAGCCTGAGCAGAATGGCTATCTGATGGCTTATTTTGGCATAGCCCAAATGGTAAGCGCCATGCACATTTACCCACGAGACACGAGTCGTGCGCCACAGCTGATGATGATATCAGGCTCTAAGCCAAGGTTGTTAAAACCTGGACTTCTGCTCAGGTTATTCAGGGAGGAGTGATCGGTCGGCTGACGGCGAGGTACTCTGAGAGCTCGTTGCTGCTTCTGTCCGTCGGAGTGTCTGCTTTGGTGGGACTGGCTCAGGTACACACAAAAAAACACACAGCAGAACTTGGGAGTATTTTTAATTTTGTATCTTCGTCCTTCATTTCGTGTTCCTTCCTAAGCCTTGCAAATCCTGAAGCTGTTTTTGTACTCTTCACGGTGAGGCCTTTTACAGTGAATCATACATTACACTGACTACTTTTACTCGTAATTGGGTATTTTTGTTGTTGGGTATTATTGTTCAATCAGTCGATAGTTGTGAGATGCTGAAGTGTTGGACTGAGTATCACTGATTACTGATACACGCCTGATAATGAGAGTAATCTTTACTGCACCTCCTGCTCCCATGCTTTTATTTTGATGCCTCTGTCTTTCTGCAGGCTTACATGCAGAACGTGTTCCAGTTCTGCCTCACCGTCATCCCCATGATGTTCTCTCTCAGTGTGTTCAATGTCATCACGGACAGCATGCTCACCAAGAGCGTACCGTCGTCCGACACAGGTGAAGTCATCAGAAACCAAACAGATAATCACTAATGACGCTCATAAAAATCAGGCACCAATAGCCGGGAACTTTACAAAGCTGCGTTTTGAACACATGTTGTGTGGCTGCATCTGAGTACAGCTACTTTAAACAAAAGGAGGCAAAGAAGTATAAAAACTCAAGTCTGTCGCCGTCAGCTGCAGACGTACATAAACCAAATCAAAGAGAAAATAAGCTGAAACGCGCAGGCTCGCTTCATATCATAGTGAGAATTAACTAAGACAAAATGAACTTTCCGAGTGCAGATATTTTAATGTTTGTTGAACCCTCTTTGCACACAGGCACCATGCTGGGACTGTGCGCATCTGTCCAGTCTCTGCTTCGCACAGTCGGGCCGACTGCTGGCGGCTTCCTGTACGTGAACTACGGCATTTCCTCTATAGGCTTCAGCCAGTTTGTCGTGAATGTTGCCGTGTTTGTGTTCCTGCTGCAGCGTGCCCTCAAGAAGGCACCCGAGCAAATGGACTGAAAGCTCTGAGGAGCTTCTTCTCGTCTCCGCTTTCTCCAAAAGCTAACAGAGGAGCTAGAAATTACTGTTTGATTTTAGGAACAATCATTTCTACAACTGCACATATTTAAAGTTCTCTGTTGCAGTTGTTGACAGGATGAGATGAGGTCAAGTCTTTCCAGTTCATCACTTCATATTTTTGCTCTGTTGTTGAATCTGTGGTTCAGGACGAAACCACTAGAATCTAGCGGTTTTACCTGATCACACTGTTATTTTCCAGGGTTCGTCGTTCACATTCACGTAAGAGCTGCACTTTACAATCAGTTTGCTGATATGGACATTTTATTAGAAATACTCAAAAATGATTAAATACTGGATCAGTCAACGTCTCTCCTACCTGAACAACATTCAATTTGTTATTGTTTTTCATTAAACTTAAAAAAAAAAAAAGATTCTATTTTTGTACATGAATTCATTTAAAGGCAGTAACAGGTCACTTTGTCCTAACGAGCTGCTGCTTGGAGGCCTGTGAGGGTCTAATCGCTGTCTTCAGAGGGTGCTCTGTGGCAGAAAAAAGTCATGCAGTTTGTAAATATGATGAATGCTTTATTCATGTTTAAACTTTGGAGTTGGAGTGATGGAAATGTTATCGTGATTTTTATTTGCAGCTCAGTTTTAATGAGAGCTGCACACTTTGTTTTCTCTTGAATGAAAATGGACGCAGTTTAGTTTTATTCATTTCACGTCCCGCAGATAGAAATCACAGCCTGATTCTCTGATACTCAGCGACTTATACTACTACTCCACTACCTTTAGGTACTATTTAACAAGTGAAGTTCACTTCTGGACACTTTTAAGTTAACATTTACATTCAAATGAACTCAAAGTACTAGTGCAAAAATATAAATAAACAATATATGAAAGAATGATGGAGCAGTTAACAGTATATACACTGAAATCATGCAGGTGTTAATGTTGACAGGAAAAATGATCTGATACTTGACAAAAAAAAAGAATACATCAGAACTTTATTGATCATCCTGTGACCCTTTGGAGGGGCCTATGTTTGGAACCGCTGGACTAGATTACAGTCAACATTATTAGGAAACATGAAATCAGTGCAGAAAAACAAATGACGTAGCGTGTCGAGGATAAACAAATCCTTCAGTGTTCGTCGCAATCTCGGTTGTTCTCTGTCGCCTTTATTTACAGTTTTCTGCTTCCTCGGTTGCCAAGCGGCAGCATGTTGAAGTGATGTCACAAAATCTGCAGCAGGTGTCTTCATTGTTTCTGCAAAGTACCCAGTTTTGGAAATATCACAATCCCAGATAAATATGATCTTACTTTAGCAGCAGGGGGTCAGTGGAGCTATCGTGGGCCGGGCTGCACCGTCAGCAGATGTCACTGGTGTGACTTCTTTGCCAGCTTGCTTTGCCAAATATGTGATGAAAGCAGGAAACTTCACATTACAATTTAAAGGGAAATGTCAGTGTTGATGGTAAATGTGGTCAGTTGAAGCAGTGTGTCCTCAGTGTGTGCAGTACTGACCAAAGCTGAGTCAAAAAGCTGTTGTTCTCGCACCAGCAGCGTCATTGGAAGTACACAGTGATGCTGCTGGAGGAGGAATTACAGGCTAATTCAGCTTGAATGTCACCTCTGGGTAGCCAGGGGGCGTGCTAGATGCCGCTCATAACCAAAAAGAGGCTGAGGCTGTGGCTGCATCAGGAGTGGAAGAGGAGCCTGACCGGCGGACGCCATCCAGGGTATTTTTCTCACTTAACAACAAAGTAATAGGACGGCGAAGGTGGAGATGCAGGGTAACGTGATAATGGGCGACAGAAGCATGTGTGCAATGCATCCTGGCACCAAGTTGGCCACTAAATATCCATAGTTTTTGACCATTTAACTGTCAGTTTTAAGGTATAAAGGCAGAGACTTTGGGGAATATGATGTCACTTTCATGAAATTTGAAATTCGGTAAATATATAATAAGCAGACAGACTCCAAAATCCTGACTAACAGACAAAAGAATCATGCTCTAATGGTTCATTTTACAAACTTCTTTGCATAAATTTGAGGAGTAGAAAACTGCTCTAAGGACAGCAAGTCAAAAGCATTTTTCCTTCCAGCCTTCAAATGTCCTGTTCATTTGACAAACGAGCCATGTTCGAAGGATCTGTTTAGTGACTCTGAGCCGGCAGGCCTGTTTAAGCAGACTGCACCTTAAATGTGATCAGCAGCAATCCCATCATCTGCGCCTGATCCGACGCTCGATCGTCTCTCGCTGTGGTCTGAATTCGCTGTGCAGAAACACACTTGCTGTCGCTGACTTCTTACACTAGCTGCTAAAAAAGAAGCCATTTGCTCTTGAATATTCTGTCCTCTGTCTCTCTGTGTGACTCCCTCAGAGGAGCTGTAGATGGATTTGAAGGGTGTCACTGTATCTGTGGACCCGGGGGGGTGGCCCTGACCACTGGAGGGGGTGCCTTGTTACACTTGGCCCTTTGAGTCAGGGGGAGCCGGGACAATGCTGCTGTTAACACTCCTGACGGGGACCTTTGGGTTCTCTGAAAGTTTAATGTGACTCTGCGAGCGACCTGCGCTCACTGAGGTCAGAGATGAGCGCGTCCCGGCGGCGGTCCAAGGTTGCCCTGCGTCGCTGCATTAGAAACTAAATGCCGGCGGTGGGGGCAATTGGGTCCCGGGCTTGTTTTGTCCCCTGTGGCATGGATAATGAGGCATCTGTCTCCACCTGTGGCATGGAGAGATGAGGCTCACTGTCTCACTTAAAAAGAGCACAGGTTACCTATCTGATTTGTCCAAAGCAGGCCAGGGACATGATCTGAAGCACAGGAGCCTCCTGCCTAAATGTTTTATACCGCGGTCGCTGTCTTATTTCTTTTTGTGCTGCACCGCACAAAGCTCGAGCATCTCGAAAATGACCATCCCAGTTAATCAAACATGAGTCAGTGTCAAAAAAATTTAATTATTCTTCCCCAAGAAAGGAGAAATTACATCACAGAATTACATCAGTATTCCTGCGCAGAAATAATACAAACCTGACGTGCATGTAACAGCAGCTCAACATGGCGGCCCCCCCCTCCGCCTTCCTCTCCAGCGGACCTCGTGGAGCTCGTGGAGTTGGCCACAGGAACGAAAGGTGAGCTTAGGGGGGTTTTGTCTTGGTGTAATCAGACAGCGACATCATCAATCATGAGAGGGTGAATTACAGCAGGTTACAATGGGAGATAAGATAATGAGTGGGGCCACAGCGACCTGGCGAGGGACAGCTCGAGTTCCAGTCCTGATTACATGGCTGTGGCCTGACTGGCTGCAAACCCGCCGAGGACGCCGGCTGCACAAATCCAAGATGAAGAAAGACACATTTCGGTTCATCCTGAAAACAGCAAAGGGCTACTGTGTTTTATGGTCATCAAGCTGTAAAATCTAGCTAATAAACTCAGACTGATGGAGCTTTAATGGCGGTTAAAAGGGTCTCCAGAACAGTAAAGACACTTTTAAAGAGATGCCGTCACACTGGAGCAGAGGAATCTTCACATACCAGCACTGCAGAGATCAGGGTTCAGTCCCCAGCTGCAGCAGAGACGATGTTCTTATGTCCCAATGTTATTCATAATATGGCATTTTTTAAAAAATTTTTATTAGCCATGTAAACAGCTTAGAGGGAATGAAGTTTTTTTGGAATAAGGGCAAAAACCAGAATATTTAGTTTGTGCAAACATAACCTCTGAGTTTGGTAATGTCTTAGAGGAAGAATAGTCTGAAAGCATGAGCCATAATCTGCATAGCTCTATGATGGCTGGCTTTAGATAAATTCAGTCTATTTATTACTAGAAAACAGGATTAAATGGGAGCCTTTAGGCGGCTGATGTTGTTGGGCCTCGATGGGAATCACTGTAGCTGCATGCACACAACTGAAGCCTAAAAACTGGGCACACAGGTGGTTACATGGCCTGTGTGTCTTTAATCAATACTGTGTTAGACTACCAGGTCACAGGGACACCATTTTGGACATTTGTTCCCTGAAATTTTGGACAAACCAGCTGACCGACATCACCATCTGACTACCAAAATCATTGAACAGGATCTGACACCAGATCTGTTCTAATCGGGTCTCAAAGTATCGTCAGCAAACGCAGCGGCAGTCTGCAGGTGAGCAGGTGAGCGTCACGTGTGGATAAACCACAGGCTGTGTGAGACGTATCAGCACATTAATGCACAAGCTGCCCCCTCCTCTGTATCTGTGCTGCAATGAAGCGTGCCTGGTCGCCTGTCCAGCACGCTCCCGTCCACACTCTCACTCCCTGACATGTGCCGCCGCTCGCTAATCCTCCACTGACGCCTCTCTGCGGCATCGCACTCGACCACAAAACAATAAGTGACCACTGCGCTGACCTCAGAGGGCAGCCGGCTCAGGCTGCAGCAGACAGGAGCTTCCCTCTGCCTCTGTGGAAGGCCATATTGTTTTTTGTTCAGTTCAGTTAATATACCGGAGCTGTTGTGTGTTAGCCGATTATCTTTTAGCATATCAGAGAACACAGGGTTTTCCTCACAACGTGCTGCTCCATGGAAATTAATTGTTTTCCTCAGGATTAAAACAGTTGGAGATTTCAATGTTTGAAGATAACATGTTTCAAAAGAGAGGATGTGAATATCTTTTTAATTACGGCTGAGCCGATTAGATAACAATATGATGCATTAGTAAAGGGCGGGAAAAAGTGTGCCAGGCGGGGCGTCTGCTTGAATTAGCGGCTGTAAGCTCTGCATGTTATGTGCATGACTCATGTGGCGCAGCATCTGTGTTTTTCAAAGATAAATCTGACCATTATTGGTCATGTTGGTCAGCTTAGGGGCTGCCACGCATGACGCAACCGAGGTTTCATACAGGCCAGTCTGAGTTGGTAGTGCAGTCAGTTAAAGTTTAGGTAGAGTTGGATTATCTATCTGGGGTCTTCAGCATCTGAAAGTTCAGTTTATCAAAGCTTTGATGTGACAAAACTGTGATCTAATTAATAATGTTAATTGTATCTCGTAATTGTAAGTCACAGTTGAGCCTCATATTGATATTTATCAATTTTTAAATCAACTTACGGACCAACTAACAAGCAAATATCAATTGGTCGAGTGCTCGTTCGTGACGCCTGCAAATTATAGAAATAAGTTAAGCATCAGTGCTTTCGCAATTTTCAGCATGGAGCTAATGCACTGGTGCAGCATGCAGTAAGCCAGTTAAGCCAGTTGTAAGCTAGTTAACGCTGGAGGTAACTTTGCTCCTAAGATCATCTTTTTAAATCTGATACGGTGGGTGTGGGGTCAGAGCATGTGGACTCCTCATAAACGAGGACTTGTGGTTCCACTTCTGAGATATGCAAGATAAGATAAGATATAACTTTACTAATCTCACACTTATGTTGAATTATGTTGTCACAGGCAGCAGTAATAAGGAATAAAGACAATACTCTAATATGAAGCTGGAGCCCGGAGAACGTTAGCTTAGCTTAAAAACACTGGAAACAGCTATCCTGAATGCTCATTAGATCATGTTTGTTTAATCAGTAGAAAACCCAAAATGTAAATAAGTTTTACTGGTTTTGTCATGAAAAACCAGCCTTTTTCCTCTTTGACGGTCCGATCGTCTCCCTGTTTCTCGTCTTTGTGCTATGCCTCCTGAAGCTGCAAAGTCACTGATCATATTTGGGACATTTGGGACATTTGCATGGTCGTGAATAACCAAAGATAAATTAAGGAGGATTATTTTTGATTATACTGATGACACGCTCCTTTTTGAAACAATCTCAGAACTGGCCTGGAGTTAAATTTACTGGGTCAGACGAGTTTACATACCTGATTTTAACCCAGGCGATTGATTTCCTCACTCTGATTATTATTTGGATGGCAGATGGTGGGTCGTGGTAATCCCAGCTGCCCATTGGCCTGACCCCGTGCACTCCACCCACCTCCTCCCAAACAAACAGCCCCCCCCGAAATCTTAACGAACCCGCTGAGCCGCCCGGCCAAAGAGCTGCTTTAAACTGGTGAGTAATGGCTGTGTCAGCAGTCAGTAGATGAGCCAGAGGGTGAGGGGGGTGGACGGGTGAGGGGGTGAGGGGATGAGTGGGGTATTACAGCCCCATTAGGAGTGCTCCAATGTTAATGAAAGAATGTACCGTAAACACTGTGACTTCACATAAAGAACAAACATTCATTTAGTTCTTTGTCATGAATTTACTCCATTACTTATGTCCTCATGTGCTTCTGTCATTACTGATTACATTACTTATCCTGTGCAACGAATTTTACTGTGCAGTAACTCAGTAACACAGTATTCTGGCAGTATTTTTATTTTTAGATTTTTATATAACGAGCATAGCCTTTTATTTTGTATCTTTTTATCAACTGTTGATTTTATTTTTGTATCTTTTTTACTGTCTATTTGTTCTACAGGTTCTTTTTTCTACTTTTCCTTTTTATTCTGCTGCTCTTATCTTAACTTATGAAATAAACAAAAGCTAAGCTTAATTTTTACTTAAAAAGTTGAATTTCTATTTAGTTTTGCTGTATGTACATGCAAAATTTTGGGGGCTTTTGTGTAAAAAATAAGAACTTACAAAAAGCAACTGTCAGTGTTTGAACTAGTTTTTTCCAATAAAAAGGAAACAAACAAACAAAAATCTTGTAAAGTCTCGTTTTTTGTTGTATTGCAATTATTTTTTCGTTGATTTTTGTGTCAAAACATTCAGAAATAATGATGCATGGAAATCCATGTTACCAGAGCTTAAACTGACAAAACTTTGTCAAAAAAAGAAAATCAGTGTACACTGACATTAAAGAAAGAATTGCATTTTCATAGGGACTTTCATCATAAGACTACAGAGATATGAGCCAGTTACTGCTGTCTCCATACAACAGATGACAAAAATCAATCCCTGATCATCAATGAAATGCAGAGAAAACTGCTTCTCATATGTCAAGTTTCAGTTTTGCACATTTTTCAAATGACATTTAGAAAGTAAAGCATTCCTTAAAGCACGTCTCCGCAGCCATCTGCTCAAATGAAGCAGTGTGACTGTTTTATGGCTTACAGAAATGTAACAATGGTCACTTCAGTTACCTCATTTGCTGTAATCTCCTTGCTTCCTCTGTGTTTCCACAGGGGCTCTAATCTAATCTAAAGTCATCTAAACTAATCCGCTGCTGCAGCAGCAGCAGCAGCAGCAGCAGCGGTCGAGGTAAATTAGGTCTTTGACGGAAAGCCAACTGCTAGACATTTGTCTGATTAGTTTGTTTTACTCAACTGATGCAAAAATGACACTTAGAAAGATGCAAAGTGGACGTGGAGTTAGCGGCCGAAGCTGAAGGTGTTGTGCTTCCTGCTGCCTCTCAAAACTTTGTAAAACCACCAGAATCGTTTGGTGAATCATCATTAAGTTTGTGATTTCAAAGATCTGTAGTTATTTTATTTTTACAGCAGGAGCACCTGCAGAAGTTTTTCACAAGCTGACAGCTGAAAAATCTAAAATATTGAAATATTTTTGATAACATTTCTGTTATGAGAGGTGAATTGGGCCAGATTTCCATATATATATATTAACTGAATTCCCCTGATGGATTAAATGACGCCTTTCATACGGCTGAATTAGTAAGAAAGGATTAATACCTGCTAAAGAACAGAATACCTGGAAGTTTTAATCCTACTCTTTGACAACAGTTGACATTCAAAAGGATTAATCAAATCTCCTTAAACTGATTCACCGCTGAACTGAACTGTGGACTTAAATGTCCACGTTGTCAAAGACGTAATCAGAAATTGCACCTGATGATAAACTCAGTCAGTCAAGATTGTCTTTATTCATTCATCAGGTTATTCAACAACTTTCAGCAGCTGAAAACACAACAGAATAATAATATAAACATTAAAATGTGCCACATTTTATATTGACATATTTGCATGAAATATATTTTAAATATATTAAAATATAAAATATTCTGGTGTGCAGATGATCAAAAATTGGATAAAATTTTTATTGTATCCATGATGACAAAGCTCCCTTAACCTCTACAAACACTGCAAAAACTCAGTGAAAATGGGTGAAATATTATTTAAAATAAGCAAAATTATCTGCCAACAGAACAGGAAAATTTCACTCACCAAGAATGTTAAGATAAGTAAAAACATCAGGTCTCAAAGAACCCAAAGTTCTTCTGTGAAATGCCGCTAAGAAAAACAAAACATTTACTGCCCTGATTTAAGATATTTCTTTTAACTTTTTAACTCGTTTTGTGCTGTGAAATACTTTCCTTTACCCAAACCACCATCTTTCCCTAAACAGACCTTAACTACAGTGGTGTCACATCATAAAACTGATTTTATTTTAGCACAATCTTCCCTCAGACGTAACCAACGGGGGAAAAAGAGGACTGGAGCGCAGCCAACAAAGTACAAGAGCTGTATCTATGAAGTGTGATCGATTACAGGAAACAATTCAAAGAAAAGAGGAAGAACTACGGATGTATTTCTCTTTTGATTTGGAGGACTTGTTGGAAACGGTACCTCTTAATAAAAGAAGTCCTGCAATTAACACCTGATGTACAATGTGGTAAATGTTCTGGATATCAGCTCATGTACATATTTGTAAATGAGCTTAATGAGGACACAATTTCAAAGACCTTTAGGCTGAAAAACAGTGTTAATTAAACCAAACAATGCCAGCGGCGGCGGCGGCGGCAGCAGTTGGCTGCTAAGTGTCTGTGGATCTGCTAAACAAACCGCGGGGCCCTGAGCTGCATCAAGAGGCTCAGCCGAGGTCCAATCTGACATTTATCTCTCAGGGCCGTTCTGCTGATGGCAGCACGACGT
Source organism: Chaetodon trifascialis (assembly GCF_039877785.1). Taxonomy (NCBI): domain Eukaryota; kingdom Metazoa; phylum Chordata; class Actinopteri; order Chaetodontiformes; family Chaetodontidae; genus Chaetodon; species Chaetodon trifascialis. The sequence goes on from NC_092056.1 coordinate 3,330,777, forward strand.
CGCTTTAGGAAGCAGCTGTTTACTGTCAGAGATCTAGGTCAGGACAGAGAGAGCCGGACACGCAGCCGGCCAACAGTTTACGCAGTCTGCGTGGCCTCCAGCACGTCTGTGAGGGTCCCTGAGAGGGTCAGGGGGCCCAGAGCTGGACAGGGGCCCCGGGCCATGCCTGGGAAGATTCAGTGCATTACTGCTGTTTCAGTGTGGGTGAAAACAGTAAAAGAAAAGAAACCTCGGGACAGAAAATGATGCTGGAGACATAAGACAGATGGTAAAAACATGAAATAATCAAAGTCAAACAGGAAAAACTTTGTGTACAAAAAGGAGGAAAATGAATGACCATGTGTCGCCACTTAATAGCTGTTCTGGAGCTCTTGGTTGTATCACATGATCTTCATCAGCAGATCTGCTTGTTTTCAACCTCAGCATCTGTTACAGAACCTGGCTGTCATTGTTTTACTACTTATTAGCCCTTTAAAAGGCTTCTTCAGTCGGTCCAATTCATGTTCCTCAGAGGATGAATCCGCTTGCCTCTGACGTCTCCTCTAGCGCCACTGTGAGGTTGACATTTATGGTTTTGAGTATAATGTTGCAGCGACTACCGGATGGACTGTCCTGACATTTGGTTCAGATGTTCACGCTCCCCTCAGGATGAACCGTAACAACTTTAGTGATGCTTTGATTTTACATTCAGCAGCATCTTCAGCTCAACAACGACCAATCACTTTCCCATCAGCCCCAGCTGTACCTTGGTTTTCATGCTAATTAGCAAACGTAAACATGCTAACACACTAAACTAAGGTGGTGAACTTGGTAAGCATTTCACCTGGTAAAAATTAGCATGTTAGCATTGTCAATGTGAACGTTATAGCACTCTGAAGACAGCATTTAGCACAAAGTTTTTGCCTAAATTTGATTGTATGACAGTAAGAAGAGACAGAAAACACAGGGAGAGGAGGAGGAGGTACAGTACCACAAACATGACATGATTCTACTCCATCTGCTCAACCACCAGGATGCTGAAGAAGCTCTTTTTCATGCACTAAGTGCAGATTTTCATGCATGCACTTCACTGCTTGTGATGGTCAGGTGGAGTTATCATTCAGGCTGTAACATGAATAACTCATAACTGCCAGCAGGCCTGCAGAGAAATTGCTAAATGCTAATGATGATGCTAGAGGAAAAATCATAAGGACTGAGCTTCAGGGGACTGTGAACATCAACAGCAAATTTATTCAAATGCTAATCTGGCTCATACTTTTTAAGTATAGCCAAGAATCAAATATTTAGTTTATTTATTAAAACAGAAAACAACAACAACAAACAGCAGCGCAGGACACGCTCAGACTCAAAAACGCCTGCGTTGAAAAACCACTGAGTTCATCTCAACATCCACCGCGAGGAGTGATGTGGAACATGAAGATCTGCAGCCAGAGCGTTCCACCTGACACACCTGACACACCTGACGCACAGGTAAGAGGCTCAGCAGCCACAGTCAGATCCCAAAGGCAGCTTTATCACTCTGTTATATAACACACACACACACACTGATGCAGGCGGATGTGAGGACGCAGCCGCACTGCTGTCGTCAGCACTGGCCAGATCAGATTTAACAGCCCCCATCTCCACCCCCCCCCCTTAAGTTTCCTTCATGATCCATGGTAACACTCTCCCCCTGTGTGTGTGTGTGTGTGTGTGTGTGTGTGTGTGTGTGTGTGTGTGTGTGTGTATTCTTTTATCCTCTCTCATCTGTGTGGCCTGCTCAGGCCAGTAAGGTTACTGAGTGTGAGGGCAGTGATGTAACCAGGTGTGTGTGTGTGTGTGTGTGTGTGTGTGTGTGTGTGTGTGTGTGTGTGTGTGTGTGTGTGTGTGTGTGTGTGTAGTAATGTGTGAACGGCAGATGTGATAAAAGAAGGTTCTACACAAACATGGCCGACATGTTTGGATCAAACCACTTTTCTTTGGTTGTTCAGTCACCCGACGACAGATTTATCAAATGATGATCAATCAAAAAAACTGATCAGTCACCTGACCTGTGTACATAAAATAATAGTCAAATGAAACAATTTGATTAAAAAGGAAATAAATAAATTAAGTTCCTATGCTTCTCAAAAATGTTTTTTTTCATCCCTAAAAAGCTACAAATAAAAAAATGTTTTGACTGTTTATCATTCGTGATCAATCGATCAACTCGTGATTAATTGATTTTTGGTCTAAAAAGCAAATGACAAATATTTGGATTTCCTACGTAACAAACCCCAAAGTAATAATTTTATCACTAATATAAAAATGAAAAGATGTTTTACTTTAATGAACTGAAACAGCTAATCAGCCTTAGATGAATTAATTTTGTGTCAATCGATTAACTGTTGTAACATTGTAACATATTGAAAATCTGTGTGTTAATATAATACAATCAAAGTACAGAAAAGTCATTACAAGTACACATATACTTTATGTGCTTCATTTAAAGTATGTTTGGCATTAAAGAAAATTAAAATACACACATTCTGCAGTACTTAAAGTATGCTTTCAAAGTATTTGTAAAAAGTGTACTTATTCTAAGTTAAAAATACTTTTAATAGCAATAAAGTGTACTACTTTTCAAGTCCTTTGTAATACACTAGTAGCATGCTTAATTAAAGTGTACTTTAGTTTCACTTCTTTTGAAGTGTACACTGGTGATATAATACAATTGTACTCAGGTGTGTTTTGAATGCTTTGAATCTGATTTTCTCTGATGTACTTCAGGACACTAAAAGTCTGTAAAAAGTTCAGCAGCTATTTACACTTCAAGTGTACTCAAGCGGTACTCAAGTACACTTGAGTATAGTAATATAATTTAAGTATAATTTAATTCTATTATTCGTCCACCTGGGCTCCATCTGCTCCACCTTTCTTTTCTTCACATTGCATCAGCTGACATTTTTTTCTGTATTCAGACATTTGCACCAAAAACGATGAACTAAAAGCAAAACATGCGTTAACATAACATGATATGACTTAGTGGAAGTCATCGGCGTGTGATTTGATGAGACTGAACTGGGATTCCTTAAACTTTCAGGCCCTTGATCCACCTTCCCTGCGCTCATATTGTCTGCGTAATACCATCGACTATGAAAATGAGCAGATTTGATCGAAGAGGTTGTTCCATTAGACGTGTTTTCAAAGTCTCATATGAAACACACTCATGTCATTACATAACACCGCGCCTCTAATCATGCTTTGAATCCTAATATAAGGCTGCTCCCGTCTAATCTATTTGTCTTGGCATAATCTATGGCCTGCTCGTGTAAGCAAGTCTCCACCTAAAACTTGATGGTGTCACCGCAGCTTATCATAATTATGTAAAGTGTCATAATGCTGCGATTGGCCCGGCCGGCCGGCTGCGGCCGACACAGTCATCGTCTAAACATAGAGGCCAGATCTGATCTGCAGCTCAGCGCGGTCACACTCCTGCAGCAGGTGTCACTTTAATACAAGGCTGGCCTCATTAATGTGGCTTTGAGAGGAGTGTGCGTGCATGTATGGGTGTCATATCGTTAGATGGCAGTGAAGTTTGGTGGGAGTTAACGGTTTGTTCACTGTTTGCTGTTGACAGCTTTGGTTACTAGTTACCTGAAAGCCAGGTATCTCCATGTTTTCTGATAGCCTGAAGGATGATATGTTGCTTTATGTTCCTTTCTCCGTCTTCAGCTAAAAAAACTCCTTAAAAATCCTCTTGGATCAGCTGGGAAATGCATCATCACAAAAACAGCCTGTTTTTGAAATACGTGGTTTTCACAGGACAGCCACACTGCAGACATATGGTGATCTTGCAGAATATGATTAATTGAGCTGTGACAGTACAGGATATAAAATAGTACAACCCTAAAAATCCACAAAAAAATGCACATACACATGAATACGGCAGGAATATGAATCCAAAAGCATCAGATTTAATAATAAAACACCGACGGGGAGCATTTTTCTGCTTCAGCACTTTTGCTTTTCATACTTAAAGTCAATTTTTATAATAGTACTTAAATACTTTGAGCTAAGTAAGGTTGTGAATGCATGTGGAGGAGTGTTTACAGAGTGGTTTTAATACTTTTACTTAAGTAAAGGATCTAAACACGTCCTTCACCACTGTATAAAATAGAAGATTGTGCAGCCTTAGCAGTGCTAGTAAGTGAATTTGTGTTCTAAATGTTATAAACTTGATGCTTTTTAAAGATGAACTGGGCTAAAAGCAGTGAGCCAACTGAAGACTCATCAGCACTGAAGCTTGAGACTGAAAACATTTTGTCTATGACAAATATGTCCAAATGTTTAGACCCTCATCCTCCTTTAATCATTATTATTTTCTGTCCAGGTTATTATTACCTAACCCTGACTCTTTTTGCTTATCTCACAGTATTTGAATGGTTCATATACCTGATTTTAATGAATAATAAAGGAAGAATGCCATCACTCACGAGGTCCTTTCGCTCATAAGATATTAAAAGGCACCAAAAGCACATTATAAGTAAATTACAGCTGCATAATACATGAAGAAGAGATGAGGCGGACACTAGTCAGTGAGTTTGCTCTGGTCTTTCATTTCCTGGGTTTTTCTAACTCTGCAGTCTGTTGAAGTATAACCACCACAATACATCATCATCATCATCATCATCATCATCATCATAAGACATTTTGTTTACATTGAAGTAAAATTAATTATTTTAGTGTTCAGAAGTTAAAAATGTTGGTTTTCATACAACAAATATGGTTGAAACCCAGAATCCAGGTATAAAAATTGACCTGACATCAGATAAAATATAAATACAAAATCATAAAACATATTAATGTACCTGCATAAACCTGTAGGTGCAACAAAAAAGCAGTATAAAAACAATATATACATGCATACTTGTACATGTTATGCAAGTTTTATTGAAATTTCTGCCAAATAACCTGTGAATCACTTTGACTTTATGTCATTTTTGACATCATTGCGTAGTTAACAGAGCGCCTGTACGTGTGTTTTTACGATGAATTCATCCATCCGCTGATGTTTTAATCAGTTGCATTGGCGACAGAGAGCTGCAGCAGCCCCTGTCTAGACTCAGACACTGAGGTAACCTCCACCTCCACTCCTTTAATCCTTCAGTTTGTAGGTTTCTGAGTGCGCTGGAGGTCTGCAGCAGCGAGCGGCAGCGGGACATTCGCTGAGCTGCTTTCTGTCATTTCAAATTAAATATGTGCAGAAAACCAGGTGGATGAAACTGGTCTCTTTTTAGAAACACAAATGACTTCATGTCCACATCAGTAATCAGGGTGTAATTGGGTGAATCCACGCAGAAAGCCTGCAGAACGCTGATCTCACAACACTAATTAACTGGTAAATCTTACAAAGGTCAACAGTGTGTTGGCGAAGGATGAAGAGAGTAGCCACCATATGGCTAAAGATGCCCACAAGGAGTGTGTCTTCACTGCTCTTTTAATCTTTGGGGCTAATTGTGTTTCTTCCCCCCGTCTTCTGGTGATCGGTGCCCAGGCAGACAAAACGCGGTCAAACTCTAATCTACTTAACTGCTTTCCACTTTGTTTTTCCAATTATGGGCCGGCCATGCGACTGTGGAGCTGGAACTCGCTGACATCGACATTAATTCTGCTCTCGAAGCAAATTTCCTTCTTAGAGTTTAGCAGCGATGAAACGGTGCTGAAGACATTTGTTTTAATCAACCCTGTGTTGAGTTAAAGCTGCACAAATCAATGTTTTTTATACAAATAAAGGATCAAATGACCATGATATGTTGCCCATAGTCAGGATTTAAGAGATCATGAGTTCAGATTCCCGCTGTGCAAACCATCCCCAAAAGACACTTGAGTCAATAGGAGAAAAATCCTGTCTTCAATTTATTTTTGTGTTCATTGAAATTTGGAGTTTATGCAAATGTTTTTAAACGCTGTAAAATGTAAACTCATCCTCCACGCAGACAGCAGTCAGTGACAGTACAGATCAACCCACAAACCAGAATAAATGATGGAACTGAACGTTTTCTGGATAAGTTCAAACGTTAAGTTCAAACTTTAAGTTCAAGCTTTACGTTCAAACTTTAAGTTCAAGCTTTACGTTCAAACTTTAAGTTCAAGCTTTAAGTTCAAGCTTTACGTTTCTTAATGTCTCAGTTTCATGTTATGACAGTGCTGTGGTTAAGGTCTGGTAATGTTTAGGCACCAAAAACACTCAGCTTCGTCCCCACAAACACGGCTCAAACGTACATTATTTACTCTGGGCTGTGCAGATCAGCTCCTCTGGGCCTTTTAGCCTCTTTCAGCTCATTGTTTTGGTTGGTGACGAAGTGAGTGACGTCCTGGTGAAAAAAAGTGGAACATTTACAGCAGAATAACATTTTTTCTCAGCAATGCTTGAGCCAAAAACCTGAAAGCAGAGTGAATATGGGATTTATCAGACACACGTGAACAATGTGTGTCTGGTGGTGCAGCAGAAAACTCAATTAACGGTGCTTTGAAGAGCTCATATGTCTGATCCAAAGTCTGAGTCCAGCCGCAGTTATTGACAGGCGTTAGGAGCACAGAACAAACAGCAAACAGAAAAACAAACAGTGCAGATGCCAGCGCACAGATGTCAGAAACATGGCCGCTCGCGTCCTCTTCAGATTAGGATCATTCACTCGAACCGCTCAACTGTGCGAAGAAGCAGACGATGAAAACGAGCAGAGAGCTGAACGATCGTTAGAGGACGATCAGCAGAAACGCTGTTTGGTGTTTTTACACCTGCAACATGGATCCTCTGTCACCTCTCTCCAGTTTGATTTTCACAATCTGGCTGCGACACAGAATCCTTAATGGCTTGCTCATCACTCTTTTCTTAATCACAGCAGAGCTTTTCATTCTGCCCCAAATTGTCTGACGTTAAAACAAGAAGTCACTTTCATTTAAACATGATTACAAGGCTGCTCGTCTGCTCCCTGAGTTTTGTGCGCTGGCTCTGCTCCTCCAGTCTCCTGCAGATAAAAACTGCTGCCTATGTAAATGCCACATGTACGATAATTCTAGCTTCTTTAATAATAAATGCGAGACCCTCATGAATGAGCTAAATTAGTGCCGGCGAAAACATCAGCCATTCAAAACCCTATTATTCCCTCTGTGACCTTTTTCTTCTGGCAGCCAGGGGGGAGCGGATGATCTCTAGTTTGTCAAAAAAGAGCGAAATGGGAGTTAATAGGCAGCTCCTCAGCAAACACTAGGGGTCATTATGAATGGGAGGCAATCACACAGATCAAATATACAGTGGGGGGGAAATGGAGCTGGATTTTGGAAGCAAAAAAAAAAAGGAGGGACAGGAGGGGAAATACAAATTGAAGAGGCTGATAAATATAATAATGTGCGCCTCATGTAATCATCCATTTAAATGCAGATACCGAAGAGGAGCGTTGACTGATGGATGGCCTCTTGGGCAGAGGAGACGCGAGGAGACGGAGCTGGATGGGGACAGGTCTAAAGTTACAGCTGGAGTTTTAGGAGTCATCACTGCTGCTGCTCTGTTTGTGTTTGCGGATGAGGATCCGAGCACCAATGTTCGGGCAATGTGACTGATTGATCCAGTAGATGAACAGTAAAGATTAAGAGGATGACAAATAAGCATGCTGCTTACACAGCGCATGGAGCTAATCCTCCCCCTCCACCCCCCCCTCGGGCTCCCTTTTGAGGAGCAGCCACCGAGGAGCACCCACAGACACTGACGGACCCCGACGGCCAAAGGGAGGACTCACAACACGCTGACGTGCAACAAGTGGGAGCTTGAGCCGATGGCCGGACCCCAGCCCATCTGCATCTCCACGCCAGAGGCTGCAGCACAGTAGAGCCTCTGCAGGGGACTCCACCTCCCATCTGGAGGCCTGACAGCTACATACTCCTGTTTGTTTCAACAAACCCAAAAGGAACTTTCTCTGTGTTAACCGCGGACGCTGTATCTGAAAAGTTTGAAACTCCAGAGCAGAGGACTAAACGTGCACAGCAAAGTTTCGTCATCACTCAGGAGACTTTTTCAATATACGACGATGGAAGATCACCTGTCGAAGATCCCCATGATGTCCTCCGCTTCCCCCACTGAGTCCTCTGGGAGCGGCGGGACTGACGACAGCAGAGGAGGTGAGTTTCAGCAGGAGCAACAGGTGCCTGAAGCCTGACGGATGGGACCCAAACTGGGCCTGTAGACTTTTAATCATCTTGATTTTTAAATGAAAAGTTTGTGTTCCTGAGATCCTGGAGTTTGACGTCCCAGATGACAAAACTGTTGTGCCTTCTGTCTTTTTAACTCAAACACCATCTGGTTAATTGAATGAAAGCTTCTGTAGCAGCATGCAGTCAAACTGAAAGCTCATGAATATGCACATAACTATAGCTCCAAGCTTGCATTTCTTAAATTCAAATATACTTAATTAAAGTAAAACAAGGCCAAAATGAATATTTATTATGCAAATGTAAGCAATGCTCCCTGAATCTATGAGAATGAATGGGTTTATTTGTATTAATATCAGTATCCCTGCATCGTTTGTGTTAGTTGTTAATCTGCTTCAAGCCATTTATTGTTTTACCTTCATAATCATCCACTAAATGAGATTTTCAGCCCCAAACAGCTGTTGCAATATTGACCTTAGTATTCTGTCAGCCTGCTGAGCTGCATGCAGACTGAGCTGACAGTACAGATGGCAGGCACGTGTGAAACAATACCAGACTACATGAATGGCACTAACCGACCTGCCCCGTGTGACCGTGTTTGACTCACAGCCAAGAGTCCAGCCCCGGGCAAAGCCCTGAGCCCGGCTCTGGTCTGCAAAGTGTGCGGAGACACCAGCAGCGGGAAACACTACGGCATCTACGCCTGCAACGGCTGCAGCGGCTTCTTCAAACGCAGCGTGAGGAGGAGGCTCATTTACAGGCAAGAGAACGCTGTCCACGACCCATTACAGCCAGTTAGTATACGAGGTGCATTGTGGGAAATTAAGGCAAAGTGTAAATATGACATGATTTTCACCATTTTATCCAAAACATTCCCATTAAATTTAGCTATCTCCAATGAAAAGCTACACATTCTGGATGATATTATGAAAAAATGAAGGGCGTGTTTTTCTTTTGTGTAGCACCACAACCAAAATTTAAAAGATCAGAAATGGTCTTGGTAGAGTCCATGTGGTCCACAGTTGTCCATGCAGATGTTCAAACATGATGATAATAATAATGATGCTAAACTTTGTATAGTGCCTTTCATGCAAGAATTGCATCTCAAAGTGTTTTATGATAAAGAAATCACATTCACCAAGTGCTTCACACACACAAAAAAAACACAAAATCAACACAAAAACAAGGAGTTTAATGTAAAACAAGATGGAGAAATTAGTGATTTCAGCTACTTTTCACCATGTATTTGCAGTGGACTCTCCCTTCAAGGTCTTGCTTGTGGGTTTACAGGTGCCAGGCCGGTACAGGCATGTGTCCAGTGGACAAAGCTCATCGTAACCAGTGCCAGGCCTGTCGGCTGAAGAAGTGCCTGCAGGCGGGCATGAATAAGGACGGTAAGTGTGGAAACCTTCGATGTGACTCAGAGATTGAAATGAGGAGCTGTGTGAGGTCAATATTAAAGGTCCTCTTCTTCGCTGCAGCGGTGCAGAACGAGCGGCAGCCCCGCAGCACAGCTCAGGTCCGTCTGGACTCCATCGACGTGGACCCCGAGAAGGAGCACCTGGCCACCACGCGAGAGCCCACCTCCTGCTCCTCATCCTCTTCCTCCTCCTCCTCTTCCTCCTCGTCAAGTGGCTCTGTCATCACATGGCCCCACATCACCTCCTCCATGTCCATTACCTCCTCCGTGGCCCCCCAGCGCTGCATCAGTCCCCAGAACAACCACCGCTTCATGGCCAGCCTCATGACAGCCGAGACCTGCGCCAAGCTGGAGCCCGAGGACGGTGAGGAGAGGGGGGTTAACGTCTGAGAGCGAGGCGGCGGGCTGCAAATTACAATCAGATCAGATCAGACAAAGGGAGCTTCAGTTTTACTGTGCAGGTTTACCGAGTGTTCGTCCACACAAACCTGTTAAAGGCCCATTTCAAGATCATGTTGCCTCCATAAATTTAGCTCAACATCTGTGGTGGAAAGTGGAAATACTGAGGAGGGACATAAAGCAGGAAGAGATCATTCAGAAAACAGGGAGAGAAAAGCTGTTCGGAGAGGCGGGATTGATCAAAATCTGTGAAGGCTTAACTCCATTTACCGGTACAGTGTGAGGTCACCGTGACAGAGACGCTGTGTCCAGGAAGGAAGAGGAATTTAATTTCAGGTAAAAAGCCCAAAAGTCTACGGCTTCACCAATGTTAGCTGGAAGCATACAGACTTTAACATGCCGACAGGGAGAATACGAACAAATTAACACCTTAAGGATGATAATAGTGGATTCCAGCGTGGGTCATGATTGCAAAATTATTGCATGTTTTATTTGTATTTATTGTTTTAGAGTGAATTTTATTGTGTTTAGTGTTTCTGAGATGATTCCACAAGACAATCATCTATGCAAAATATGATTAAAAACAAGAAATACATTCAAAATAATAATTGAATTAAAATAATTAAATAATGTACTGACTAAAACCTGTGGTAAAACTCGTTACTTGGGGGACCTTCTGGCATTAACACGCTTGCCGAAATTAGCCTATGAACATGCTACGCTAACAAAGTTAACATGACCCAACCCAAGACTTTTCCTTTATTTCATCCATTGATGACCCAGCACCCTCAATCCTGACCTGGTCTTTTCTGTTTCAGTGGACGAGAACATCGACGTGACCAGCAATGAGCCGGAGCGAGCGTCCTCGGAGTACCACATGGCGCTGTACCCGTCCAGCACCGAAAATGTGTACGAGACCTCGGCGAGGCTGCTCTTCATGTCAGTGAAGTGGGCCAAAAACCTGCCGGTGTTTTCCAACCTGCCCTTCAGAGACCAGGTGAGACTCAGCTTCGACATTCATGTCCTACATATAATGTCTGAATTACTGCATTGGAGCACAGGTTACATTTTTATTTTTTTCAGATTTTATTGATGATTTTATCTTGATAAAGTTGAAAAGTCTTGAATAGTTTCACTATGGAATCTATGGAATCCCAGTCCGATATATTTTATTAAGTTATTCAAAGATGTAGGAAAAGAAGGGGAAAAGAAAAGAAAAATACATTTTGGTGGCTAATTTTCATTAGTTTTAGTACAATTACAGTTATTCAACAGTCATTCACATCATCATTTAGTTTAATATGTTGAGAAAAATGTAATACATATCATCGAAGTAATTGTTTTCAGAGTTTTATTTAGTTTATTAATTTATTGTTAAATTTTTGCCCTAAAAATAAATGCTGTCAGTTTTCTTTGATTAAATTAACTCTGGCTGTACAAAGACAAAAATGAGAAATTACACAAAAGATCAAATATAAACTCAAAAAAAACCAAAACATAATTATGAGTTAAAAATTCTGAATTCTGTTTTTTGTCCACAAAATAAAAATAGGTCATAATTGTGAAATATTTTACTACTGCGGGATAATTTTGTGATGTTTGTGCTGACTTTGATTTTCTAAATTATATTGTAGAATTTATCAACAAATTATTGTTTTGGCAGAGTTGGGCTTCCATATTTTTTTGTAACTACATTGATTAAAGCTGCAGACAGGGTTTATTGTTCATAGTTCAGTGTTCGTTGTTTATTTTACAGTTTTATTTTACGGCTTTGTTTTCCGTCGTTGTCCCTCCAGGTGATCCTGCTGGAGGAGGCGTGGAGCGAGCTCTTCCTCCTCTGTGCCATCCAGTGGTCTCTGCCGCTGGACAGCTGCCCGCTGCTCTCTCTGCCCGACCTCTGCCCCGGCATGCAGGGAAAAACCAGCTACACCAGCCTGGACCTGCGCCTCCTGCAGGAGGTCTTCAGCCGCTTCAAGGCTCTCGCCGTCGACCCCACGGAGTTCGCCTGCCTCAAGGCCATCGTGCTCTTCAAGCCAGGTGAGGCCAGCAGGCTTGTGGTCAATTACAGTCTTCTGGACAAATTATTTTCAACCCATTTCATACTTTGGCATTGCAGGGTGTGATCAGTGTAATATTGCTGCTTAAAACACTTTATTTAGGTAATGCAGCTAAAGACAAGAGACAAAAATGACAAATTCTCAGAACCAGGAGATAGAAAATATGCAAAAAAAAAAAAAACAACAACCTCCAACTCCAGTAAAGAGACTAAATATAAGGTTCAAGAAAATTAATAGAACATTTCAGATTAAAATTCTTCAGATGTGAATATGAATGAGTGAAATGATGAGAGACACCAGCTCATATATTCATGTGACTCACATCAGTGTCTGCTCTCCTCCACAGAGACTCGTGGGCTGAAAGACCCAGAACAGGTGGAGAACCTGCAGGATCAGTCCCAGGTGATGCTGGGACAACACATCCGCTCACACTACCCCAGTCAACCCGCCAGGTAACGCCCACAGACGCCGACACCATTCAGTGTTTTGGATCAGCATTTATCAAAGTAAATTATGTATTTTTTTTACTGCGTTCTGCCAGTTTAAAGTCGAAGTTTGGGAACAAAATCATGAAGTGCACCTTTAATTTAGTTTAAATTAACTGTAGAGGCCCTTTAAAATTCTGTTTCAGATCACTGAAACCGTCAGTGTATCTTCTGGTGATTTGACTCAGGATTGTTTTCTATTGGCCAGTTATTCAGAAAAAGCATTAAAAAGTTATAAAATTAAAATGTTGCATTCAAGGACTTCAGACTTCACTGTTTGTTTTGACAGATTTGAGACTCATCTCTCAAATGACTCACAGTCCTGACTTGGGCTTAAGGTGCCTCACAGGCACCCGTAGCTCTTTTCAAAACATGTTTTAGTGTTAAAAGGTGGATTTTTTCCCTTCAGTTGAATCTTGACCTCTCACATCCTTGTTGCAACAGCTTTTTTTTTATATGTGCTCTATTTCCTGTTTCTTTCAGAAGTTGATTTTGTTTTGTTTCTTGTTTATTTTCAGGTTTGGAAAGCTGCTTCTTCTTCTTCCCTCTCTGCGTTTTGTGAATTCGGAGCGGATCGAGCTGCTGTTCTTCCACAGGACCATCGGAAACACGCCCATGGAGAAACTGCTGTGCGACATGTTCAAAAACTAAAAGCCCACATCCCCCAGAAACCCGTGCAGCCAGTCATCAGTAATCTCCAGGTTTGGAGGACGATGTCTGACCGATATTTGCTTTGTACTTCTGTGCACATATCAGAGATTCTGCGTGCTGTTATTTTTTTAAAGGCCACTTTATTGTTCATTTGTTGTTTCCACATCAGGTCGTCCTGAAAATGAAAATGCAATTCACTTCTTATCATCATGCTTGCTGTCTATTTATGTCATATTTAGACTCTGGTCACATTTCATCCTCTAGCATTTCATTATTGTGTTTTTCGTGACAATGCAGATCTTTATTTGTTTGGTGATAGATGGACTGTGTATCCACGCTGACATCAGTGTGACTGTTACATTCATGTTGTCATGCCTTGATGAAGTAAAAATTGCTTGAAAACTTTGGTTCTGTTTTTATAAGAGTATCACACTTCACATCAGACGATGCAGAGCTCAGACTGAATTTATATTTATGAATAAGGAATAATTGTATACAGTATATATTGTGTGTCAGCCGCAGCATGTAGACAAGTCTGCTGAAGCCTGGACTTCCTGTAATGAAGACATGTAATCAAACAGCGCCCCCTTCTGTTTGCTTTAACACACAAACAGTCAACACTCTCTCTCTCACACACACACACACACACACACACACACACCCTCAACATAACCTCAACACAGTGTCTTAAGCATAAAATCTAGGTGATAGTAGAGTTCTTCAGTTTCAGTTGTTATTAAAAACACAGCCAGTTTGGAGGCAGATAATTTATTCTTAGGTTTTCCAATTACTGCATGAATGGAAGAAAACATATTGAGTTAAGGGCCTGTTAAAGCTTTTCTTGGATCCTAACAAGAGTCCTGTGTTTGTTTGTGTTTTGCGAGGCTCTGTGGTCGTCTCGCTCAGAAAAGCCTTTTTCTCTCCCTCTGACATCCTGTTTTCATCTGAACCCTGAACGCAGCATTTGTTCGCCCTTGCCCTCACAGTTCTGTGAGCTCTGCAGGAATCAGCTGTGAAGGGTCCAACTGATCAAATGGATCACATCAGATACAGACGGGGCTTTAAATAAGAAACAGCTGGTTCGAGTTTTACAGACATCTGTTTTGTAATGGTGGTCTATGGGGAAAATGCTTTTTAGTGTGCAGTACCACAAGTGTCCACCGGGGGAAAAACTGGAACGCATTCATGGTCTCTTGTCTTCTTTGTGATCCACTGAGTTGAAACTGGAGAGAAATGTGGATCATTTTACAGCACAAAACAGGAAGTAGCCAATAAACCTTTCCGTTTATGATAATTCTTCATGGTCATCATCTCATGTTTTATGTAAAAGTACCAGATATTATCATGACTGCGACACTTCTTTGGACGGCTGTACGTTGACAGTTTTACTGTATTATGGAAATACAGTGTTTGAGACTCACATCACTTTGAAATGAGAAGAGAAAGCAGATGGTTGCAGCTGCAGCGAGTGTTGCTGTAATTCAACCAAATGTCAGATTGATAAGAGACGTCACTCAGTCTCACTTTCGCTTCTGGTTCAAACACATCAGAGGAGCAGAACTGGAAACACCAAACACTTCTTCTAGTTTCACAAGTCGGTGCTGCGACTGAAATAGAATAAGAGAAGCTTTATTGTTATAAGCCTTAAATTAAGCTTTGACTCAGGAGTTTGAGGTAAGAACAGCATCCAGCACGTCTGCTTTTACAGCACTGGTGGTGTTTTCATGTTGAAACGGCAGCAGCTGAGCATTGTGGGTCCACGCGCCGTCAGAAAATCCTGGGATCAGATCAGCTGGCCCTCGGCGGCCTCTGTCATATGAGCCAGCTCACAGATCCAGATTAGGAAACTCAGAGGACTGTAAAGTGTTCTTTCTGATGCACAGCTGAACAGCAGAAGCTTTTCATGCACCATGAGTCCATCTTCAAGCGGCAGTTTGCTGTTTGATCTGTGTTTGTCCTCTCGTTTGGAGAGTTTGGAGAGATCCTGAACGGAGGCTTTCGCTCACGTGTCAAACAACACTCAACGTTCCCATTTTGGCCTTTCCTAAGCTCTTTTCACACAAAGGTTTCGCCTGTTCAAATGGGAGATTTTCATCTTATTATGAGATTAGTCTCTTGAGTAACAGGCAGAGCGAGGCAGACAGGTTAACGCACGTTTCAGCGCAAAACTGATATCGACTAATCTGAGCATGAAATCACACAGAGAGCTTTTATTTAACATGAATACAGCAAACATTCAAATGCATCAGGCATCATAACTGTTATCACACGCATGAGAGACTGTTTGTACTTTTGATTTGAGGGAAAGGAGCACGAACAAGTCACATTTTAGATGACAGTCTTCATGGCATTCAAGCACAAAAACTTCTTTGTTGGGTCTCAATCAAGATAAAACTATTTCATTTAAAACTGCAACTGACGATAATTTTCCTTTTTGATGAGTCTGCTGATTATTTAGATGAATTTGACTGATTGTTCAGTTTGTAAAACCTCTGAAAAGCCGTCACAGTTAGCTCGAGCTGTCACAATGCGCCACAACTACAACAATAAATCAATAATTAAAATAATGACAAAAATAGCTTGCAATTAATTTTCCGTCAATCCACTCATCAGTTAATTGGGTAAAATATTCACTTCACTCGTAAAAACTGTCAGGTAATTTAATCCATAACAAAACACCAGATTTTTTAAGATCTTCGTATGTTCTGTTAGGAAAATCTCATCTAAATCTAACTAAAGCTGTAAAAGTGCAATATTTCCCTCTGAAATGAGAAGAAAATACTCAAGTAAAGTACTTTAATAAACGTACTTAGTTTCTTTCTATCACTGAAGCCAGTTTCACGTGATTAACGGCCGCATGAGGAGCAGCAGAGGTCACTTTAGGTCAGTTTCTTCCTCCCCTTCTCCTCTTGCTCAGGGTAACGTTGAACTCTCTCCCTCCTCTTGCTCCCCTCTGTGCAGCGTTAATCTGCTGTGGTTCAGCTCTCCGTTGGGCTGGAATGTGCCTGAGCGTTTGGGCCAAACTGTCCCGACACGTTACAGCAGCAGCAGCAGCAGCAGCAGCAGCAGCAGCAGATCACTGAGCCGGGTTACCCGAGCGGAGGACGATCTGGAGGCCTCTGGATCTTTAATCGTCCTGCTTCACCCGTTTGACTCGACTGAGCGGCCGCGATGAATAACACCAAGGTCGAATTTGAGCCTTTTGAATATTCCTACTATGATTATTCAGACTGGTACTCGAACAACGCAGAGCCAACCAAACCACCCAAAGAGTGAGTGTGAAACCCCTCTGAAGGTGCTTTAATGGTCCAGAACTGAAGGTGTATGATGGCAAATCGTTAAATGGTGATTCCATGTATGGGAATTAACATAGCTGGCGACTTCATGATTTTAGGTCCGTTTACTTATCAGCCTGCTAGATACTTTCACTTATTTACCTGGTAAATAATTAAACGTAACCTTGAAATCTGGATTAATCCTATAACGAACTAATCAAATGGTATTAATTCACTTATCTGACAGTCATCATCAGTCACACAACTCATAAAATTGTGGTAAAATGTGTGCAGATTAGCATTTTTTGTGTTTTACAGTATATAGCAAAATTTATTTTGACAAGAATTCAGCTTTTTTAAAAATCAAATGTGGTTTTTGTGTGTGTGTGTGTGTGTGTGTGTATTTTTAGAGTTATTTTACCATGTGACCCCACAGTGGACGATAAGCTCTTCCACATATGCATGCTGTCGATATCTGTAAGTATGCTCCGGCGACAAAAGTGACTGAACATGTGAAAAGTAAAGGCACGTTGTGTGGAGTGCTGACGTCTTGTGACCATTTGGAAGCAAGTTGTGTTTCTTCATGGCAATGGATATCTATGAGAGACAAGAAGACGTAGTGGGATAAACTGTATAAAACTCTATGGTAGTAAACAGATACAGATTTTAATAATAGCCAAGTCGGGCCAGCTGCATCTGAATGTCGGCACTCTTGACCATGTTGTGGCATCAGAGCACCAGAGGTGAGACGGCTCAGGCCCAAACTTGGCTCAGTAAATATAATTACCGAGAGCACAAGCTGAATCATCTTACCAGCAGCACTCAGGTGCCGCTTTTATATAATAGTTCAAGTCACGTTGAAGCAGTCGTTGGCGGTGAAACATGTCTGTCAATATTTGCTGAGTCACAGTTCAGACAGAACGGTGGACGTGTTATAAGATGCTGTTTAACTGCTGTGGTTGTTACTTGCAGCTAAGTGTTGAACTGAATCCAACTGCTGGTGACAGAATAGGTTGTTTACAGACGACGTCATGTCACCCTTTTGTTGTGGCGCAAACTGCAGATGGAGGGCAGGAAGTGATTTTCGCATCTTTTATGGTTGCAACAAATCTTTCAGTTGAGTTGAAAATGGCTCCTCTTCATAATGTACGAGTCACGTCCAACATACCTTTCTCTCGTGATTTCATCTGAGCGAGTGAGAACTTTCCTCCGTCTTGTCCACTGCAGTTTTCACTTCCTGCCCTCCATCTGAATTTAACATCATGTGACTGCAAACAACTTATACAATAACAGTCATAAACAGTTCTGGGTTCCAGATTCTAAATAAATATGAATATATAATAATACTTCAGGCAGAGCATGTAGGCCAGCGCGTCACAGTCTCGGTTTTGTTCTGAAGTTTTTTCTTACGAATGCATCAGATGTCTTTGCTTCAGGGAGCGGTTCACTTTAATGATGTCTGCCATCATTTTGTCTGAACCCAACTACAGGAGAATTCCACTTTACGTCTGTTAACCCCCCACACTGTCCACACACTGGACACGGACTGATTTTCCTGTTCAGTCAATAATGTGGAATAAAGCGTGACGGCTGTGCAGCTGATCAGCAATAACAAGGCTCTCTTCAGAAGGTAGATTCTCTGTAAAATGAGCTTCTTCATTTGAGGCGCTGTCAGTCGTGATCCATCCGAGTGCATCTACAAAGCTGCTTTGCTTTGTTTTTCCAAGTTGAATTTTCTTTAATGAGATACTGTAGCTGGCAAGCACTGAGGAGCATTTACTGAAAACAGACAAAATCAAATCGCATTCCGCTTCGACTGGAAAAGTTCAGTTTTTGTGCCAGTAAGACTCCCAGCGAGCAACATTTGGCTCTCAAAACGTTCTGGGAAGATTATTTCTTTGTTCCCGAGATGTTAGAAGGGCAAGTTATTACTGACGTTAAACAAATGTAATTGTTACGTTTCCAGAACGTTCTGGGAAGATTAGATGAATATTCACAACAGTTTAAATGAACGTTCCCTCTTAATGTTCTCTGGATGTTAAAACAGGAAGGTAACACTATGATTGTTAAGTTCCCTGAACGTTTAGTTGAACATTTCACCTTAACTTTCACTAGTTTTTCACAAACATGAGGCTACATTCTTTCTCTGAAGGTCAGCTGAATGAGCCTTATGCTACAAACGTCCTTGATTCATAGAAAGTTTAAAGCGTGTGGTCAGCAGAGCTGCAGCAGCTTGTTCTTCATGGTACGTCGTCGCTGCCTTCACATCCACCCTGTTAACATTGAAATGCAGCATCCAAATCCCAACTAAAGTACACCCACGCTGCAGTGCTTCACTGCTTCCTCCACCCTGTCTATGGAACATTAGACTGCCTGGCAAACAGGTGCTGAATAGCCGGGACTATAAGTACTGAGAGGACTGATTGGCTAATTGAGATCAGGTGATGATAAAACTGGCGGGAAACTGAACAATGACAGGAAGTAACACTTACAGGATTGCATAAAGGAAAGTCATTACAAAATAAAACAGGAAATGCAGTTAACTAGAGTCCATGCACATTTTCATACAGCCAAGCTAGCGTTTCCCCTTATTTCCTGTATTCATGCTATGCTAAGCTAACTGGCTGCTGGCTGTAGCTTCTTATAGCTTCTACTTTCAGAGGGAAACTCCAAACCTTAAAATGTTTATATTAAATGTAAATGTTTACATAAGTTGGTTTAAAACAAGCAGAACCTTATTTGCATGAAACTAAGTGATGACACACACGTCTGGATGAGAATGACAAAATAAAACATTTAACTCAAGCTTTCAGCGTCAGAGCTTTAAACCACTTTGGGGGGAAACATTCAGCTGATGTTCCAATGCGTTTTATTCCAATATGTACCATGCTAAAATATACAGTTATAATCCTAATGTGTGCATCGTCTGAAGCCTGATGAATTTCATCCTTTCTTCTAGCTGGTGATCATGTTAATCCTGGCAGTTCTCACCAGGAAGAACAAATTCTGCCAAGGATTCACAAGAGGATCCTCCAGCATCTTCAGGTGAATTTGGAACGTCTAGAAAAACGGGTAGATAAATGAGACTTAAGGCTGCAGGTATGTTCTCTAAAAGCTCCTGTTTGATCTCACAGTCCAGCCAACTTCCTGGACCAGACTCAGAAAAAAGGCCTGGTCATCGCTGTTTTTGGACTGGTGTTCAGTAAGCTGGCAGTGCTGGTGATCGCCCCGGACCCTCTGCCTTTCTCCAAAGACACGCCGGCAGACATTAAAGGTGGACATTTGCGTATTAAATTCATGTAGTGATGAAATTAAGTGATTTAAAGTATCTTGAATACATGTCAGTAAGAGTTTGGTGAAAAACATCCTTTATGGAAAACACATCACGGCTAATGGAGCAAAAGCTAGCTTGGATATTACCTTTGACCTCAGCTCCATCCATGTGATGCTTTCTTTTAATGCTTTCTTTCTCAGAGTACATGAAGATAATCGCCATCTTCTACTATCCTGTCCTGTATTATCCTCTGTTGGTCTGCGGCACTCTGCAGCACAAGGCCGGTTACGTATTCGGGACGCTGCTGTCCTTCACTCACTTTGGGGTCCTGGTGTGGCAGAAGTTCGACTGTCCAAAGACGCCGGAGGTGAGACACCTGCAGCATGTTAGCATTGTTAGCAAACAGTTGCCTATTTACACATCCAGAGCAACACACTTGGAGCCCCGTTTCCAGTACTCCAATAGTCCATTGTTGTCCTTTTTGCTCTGTTTTGGTCGCCACCGGTGAGAAGAAATCCGGCTTTTTAGCTGCTACAAAATGCTCCAACAGCACTGACTCTGAGACTAAAACCAAAACAGAGAGCTGATAGATGCTAAAACGCTCCAAACAGGAAGTGCTTGGTAAAAAGCTCCCACTTTCACAGGCAGCAACTCGATTTGTTATAAAATATTATGTAAATGCTGATTACTGCACGTTTGAAACAAAATGTCATTCACCTCATATTCAAATCACGGTCAGATAAAACTACAACTGATGGATTGATCCTTTAAAGGTTGCATTTTTCCCGTTTTCCTCCCTGCAGATCTATAAGTACTACGCTCTGCTTGCAAGTCTGCCTCAGCTGGCCTGCCTTGCGTATCTGTGTGTCCAGTTTCCTTTGCTGTTTGTTAAAGGACCAAAGACTGACGAGGTGGGAAAAGTCAGATTACAGACATCCACGTCCAAGCCAGACGAAATTACACTTTGTCCTCTGATGAAACATTTTTTCTGCCTTATGATTTATGTGTAGAAAGAAACGTGAATCTCAACTATGTGAAACATATAACCATGATTACTGTAAGCAGCTTGTGCAGAACAGAGTGGGTTTAACTCGGCGTCCTTGAGCAGATTATGACGATGGAGGTGATATTTTTTTCCCTTTCAAACATATTAATACAACAGAGTTTTTGTTTTAACAGCAGGTTTAATCCATCTGCGGTTTTTCACTAATGACCAAGAAGAGAAATTCTTCTCTTAAATCAACAGGAAAACCAGCTTTTAGCACCAGCTTTTATTTAACCTTCAGATTTTTCTTGTATTTTTTTGTACTTATTCTTGTTAAAAACTAACGTGATGATGTTTTTAACCCAGCATTGACTGAAGCTGAGAGGAATCTGCAGTGTCAAGACCTCAGATTACACAGAATATAACAGATAATGTTTTTGTCACTCTAAAATGAGGTTGAACCCCTAAATAATGAAAGAAATTAGACTTATAAGAACATTGAGTCTGAATGTTCTGCCTGCAGGACCTCGACAGCAGCTACTACAGCGACTATGTGAAGTTACTTCTAAAGAAGAGGCCCTCCACAGCCAGGTGAACGGAGAGGATTTCATGTCTTTCCCCCCTTCGTCTTCTGTTTTTACCACAAAACTTTATTTATACACACGTCAAACAGAGCATGTAACATAACAGCCAGTTTTATTTTATATAGTATAACATATAATCCTTCACCTCTCACTGATTTGTACATTTTTTTTGATGAACATAAACTGTTTTATATGAACAAATATTTTCTTCACCTTAACAAAAATCACAGAGATTTTGAGTTATTGATGAATAAGAAACACTCATTTGATGGAGGTCGCAATATGTTTTTATTGAACTACACAAAAAACCTGAATTCTTATAATAGATGTAAAGGTATTCTGCTTTTTGTACTATACTTGAGAGCAGTATTGATGTACTACAAGTTGAGTATTTCTATTTTTCTGCTTTCCTTCTTCAACATTTCAGGATGAAGTTTCCTTCTCTATCCACTACATTTATCTTAAATATGCAGATTCGGAGTTTACTGTAAAAAGGAGAAAAGCACTGCTGTGGATTAAAGAGCAATAAAATTATCTAAAGAGCATTCGTACTGTTTGAGTCTAATATGATTCGTTCTCTATGTTTTTATATGTTACAGCTCTTCATCTACAGACAAACCAACCTTGGCAGAGAGAATCCTGGAGGTGCCTAAGAGTTATATTTATATCCCAGAAAAAGGTTTGTGCACTCGTTCAAGGACAGATGTTTATATTTCATTAAGCAGACATTTTGTTTTTATGTCACACTGAGTGGAAAACTGATCATCTAAATGTTTTGGTCCTAAAGTTAAAGCGTCCATTAAGACTTATTTTGTCTTTCAGTGTTTCGTTTTCCGCTGAAGTTGGCTGTGTCAGCATTCGTCGCCTTTGTGACCATATATCATGTAAGTCTTCAGACCGTCGTCACGACCTTTCACCTCTTAAATCACACAGAATCTGCTCACCGCTGTAGATACATCATGCGTTCCCCTTTCAGACAGCGCTGCTGTTGGTCGTCCTGGTGGTTCCCACCCTGCACATCGTTCGTGCTGGGATAGATGAAAACATCGCCTTCCTGTTACTGGGGTTTGGCATCGTCCTGTCAGACGACAGGATGGAGGTTGTCCAAATTGTGACCTTCTACACGTGGTTGCTGGAGGGTATGTGGGGCTACTTTTTGGCCTTTTAAAAAAAATCTGGTAGTGTGTTGTTATAAAATGAATGGCTAATTTTGTTTTTCTTATCCACCATGTTGTTTGTTAGTGTGCTACCTTTGTGCGATGACCCTGACGTGTTTGGTCAGTCTCGTCATGCTCATGAGGTCCATGGTTCTTCACAGGTAAGTGCAGAAGGCACTCTTGAAATATTATCACCTTATGAAGTCGATATGGTGGTCTGTCAGCAAACAGTTGCCTGTTGACATCCCGTAGACGCAGAGCAACACGAGCGTTCGTTTAGCTTTTAGCTCTGCTTTGGTCTCTGCCAACTGTTGAGAGACATCTGCCACATGGTCGCAGAATTTTAAGCTCTGTGATTGGACGTTTGCCCATGCAGTGCTCTCTGGGAAGTAGCCTCACGTTTTCTGCCACCTGATGTGGACTCCTCTCTGTTGCTTTGTGCTTTAGATTTGGTTCCCAGGCCTTCCCGTCTGAGATTAATGTACCGCTGGTTTTAACGTGTTTCAGGTCAAACCTAAAAGGACTGTATAAGGGAGACATTTACAGCATTTATAACAGCCAGAAGACCATCCGTCCATCGAAACCTGGCATCGTCTGTTGGATGGGATTGACGGGATACCAGGCTGCCGTCGTCTCCCTCGGTAAAGATCAGCTATAAAGCAAAAGTTTCATTAGAGGTTGGTGGGATAGGCTACGTCACGCAGTTGGCTGTAATAAACAGGGAAGAAGAAGTGGGAGTCACAATAAACCTCATAGAAGAAGAAGAAGAAGAACCAGTCGCTTTGTCCATCAATGAGAGACGAATGGAGAGAGGTCTTCAGGAGTTCCTTACAAATGGGTCTTCTTCTTCTTCTTCTTCTTCTTCTTCTTCTTCTTCTTCTTCTTCTTCTTCTTCTTCTATTAACTCCGGTTAAAAGACAAACCCTGCTAAGAATACGTTGATGGAAATGGGCTGATGTTGATTATTTTGACTCAATCCCAAATACACCAACCTGCTGCTGGAAATACCCGTCATACGAACACTAACTGTATATTAATCCTCCAGTAAAAATAGACCCCAACAAACACCTTTCTTACTGCTGTTAGAATAACGTTTGTGCCCTGGTGTTTTAGGAGATGAATCTCCCTTTTACACTATAATTGTGATCCATTTTTAAAGTTTATATTATTGGGGAAAAAATGGACTTTGTGCAAGTAGAAATATAGATGATTACCAGCCTTATTCTTTAATTAATGCAGGACCCGACGAGTGAACTGAGTTAAAAATGGCTTTTTTCTGACTGCGTTTTGGCAGCAATGGCTATTCAGACCGTGGTGTTCTTCATCTGCTTCTTGTTCCTGGTCTTTCTGATCATCATTCCTGTTTTTCACGGTCGTAACATCATCGTCTTTGAGGTCGCGGGGAAGGCGTGGTGAGTCAGCAACCTTTCCTTTCGCTCTCTGTCATTTTATGTTCATTGAAACTGAGATTACTTTCCATCTTTGTGACGTCTCAGGCCGGCCTGGGTCACTCTGCTGCTGGTCACTGTGCTTCAACACGTCACTGCTAAGTTTGCTTTCATCAAAAAGGAAGCTGGAACGAGAGACTTGAACAACAGGTACGTGAAGCTGGTGTGGTTCTTCTTGGGGTTTTTGGGATTAAATTGTCAATGCAAAATGTTTCACTGTTTCGTACTTGTGATTGGTTTTTATCATATTAAGTTATTATATTCAGTATATATTAATCAATAGGATCTCCAGACCACAAGAGAAGCCGCAGGAACCTGACTTTTAGTCCAAAAACACTTCCCATAATGCAACTTGAAATCTCCTTTTATTAGACCCTCCCTGTCTGTAAATACCGTTTTTTGGGCCCTTGTCCTTGGACCTAACCATTGTCAGCATCTCAATAAATATTTCATGGTGATTTCTAGAGAGAGTCTGTTTCTCCTGACGTACCTGCTGTTCCTGATCAACACCGTGTTGGGTCTGATAGTCGCAATATGGAGAATGGTGATAACAGCTTTGTACAACATCGTTCATCTCGGCCGTATTGACATCAGTCTGCTGCACCGTACTGCAGAGTCCTACGACCCAGGTATATTATTTTATGGTTTCTAACAGCTTTTGGACAACAGTGGTATAGCAGGTATAGAGACAATACTTAGAAAGTGTGTAGGTAGGGACTATTTTCTGGGCCCTGATCTCAGCCTGACTGCAGTCATGCTCTGTGACCTTTGGCCTCATCCAGCCTACAGATACTACACCCACTCCCTGAAGGTGGAGGTCAGCCAGTCGCACCCGGTGATGAAGGCCTTCTGTGGGCTGCTGCTGGACTTGATGGTCGAGGGTGGAAGAGCTGGACAGAAAATAAGAGACGCAGAGGAAGGTAGAGCAAGATCCTGTTGATTACTTATGAATCTCTGCACGTCCTTACAGCCAGTTACATTTCTGACCTCCACGTTCTCCACACTCTTCATTTGTGTGAGGCACTTTATGCTTTAAAAACTGCTTTATAACCAAAGCTGAATAAGTAAGTAAGCAATACATGCTGTATCTACTTTCACTCTTTAGTCACTCCGCCATCATTAGACCAATGCTAGCATTGCTAAAAACAGTTGACTTGAAGAGTTTGAACATGAATTACTGCTTTGAAGAACAATGAAACAGTGGAAATTCTTCTTCTTCTGCTGGATTTTAATGGGTTTCCCAGCTGACGAGGTCTTTTTCTAATCCCTCGACTCTTCAAACTGTTTAGAAAACACGAAAATCACTGCAGATTTCAAACCAGGGCACGCAAACACCAATATAGTGACATGCTTTATATTCATGGTCCGTCCAACCCTCAGTGTGGCGTCTCATTCTGCCCTGACAGCCTGCTCCTCCATGCTTTCAGGGATTCAGGAGAACAGGCCAAGCAAGGCGACCACCCGCCGCAGGATTCGCTGTCGCTGGCAGCTGCTGTACACGCTGGTCAACAACCCGTCCCTGCTGGGCTCCAGGAAGCACTTCCAGACCCTGCAGACTTCTGAGAGCGTCCTGAACGGGACCCCCAACCACGGCTCCAAGAAAGGCAGCAAGAAGGACGCCGACAAGCCAGCAGCTGAGCCCGTCCCTTCCACTGAGACCCCAACGAACCAGGATAAAACTGAGCCTGATCCCTAATCTGCGTGGTGTGGTTGTCAATATGCTCCAAACAATATTGTATTTAGCAACTATTATTATTATTACAACAAGTCATTAATGAAGGTCAAATCAGGTACATGGTGACAAACTCAAAGCCAGCAGCATGCTTCTCCACTAACATCCCAATAAAACAGCTTCAGATTTCTCTCTGCGACAAAGTGGTGCAGGCTTTAGAGTTTGTCTTGACCTGTTATTGATGTATTCGTCCTTCACTGCCGATTGGTCCTGCAGGGCTGGATGACCCACAAGGACTCCAACAACAATTGTTTCACGTGTGAATAAAAGACTTACCTAAAACAAAAGCTGGCCTGAAGCTAACAGGAGCATCAGCTCCAAATGAGGCTCTGGCTGTATGAACGACAATGCAGTTTCTGTCAAACTGTCATTGTGTTTTGCTTGCGCAGAGCTATTGAGGCCTTTCAGTGGTTGCATATTGACGAGCACAAAGTGCAGCGACAGTTCTGATCAATGGCGGCATCAGAAACAGGATAGGGAGGCAATAAGAGGTTGTAGTCCACCGGACTTAAATCCAGTGTTTGAGAGGGCTTACAAGATCATGAAGGCAGAAATTTATCAACCACCAAGGCAATTTCTCATTTAATGTAAAGAAAAAAAAAATCTCCAAAACTGGAGTCACAAGAATTTCGTACAAGATCAACACCATGCTCCACTGTGACCTTTGGGTTTATGCTCCTCATTACAGTGTAATATCTGAATGTTATTTGTTAGACGTTTGTGTGTGCAGCAGTTTCTACTTCAATTTCAGCTAATTATTATAGCATGAATCACATGAGGGGATACTGAGGTTAATCATACAGCATACATGCAGTCACACTTCATATTTTCACATCGGATTATAGTTTTATGTTACACAAAATATTGAATGCTATTTTAATGGATGAACAAATGAACTGCTTTCCTCACATTTGAAGTGACTGCTGAATAAAGATTAAGAGCTCCAATAAAATAAAGTGTATAAACACATCAAAATGTACAAAGTGTGAAGTATTTCTGAGTCCCTTCATTGTCCGACTAATCTGACTCAATGGTACCATAATTTGATATATTTATTAATAAATCTATTAACCCCATTTTGTTATCATCCTACTAATTTTCAGTTAATTGCTTCATTATTTGACTTAGTTTTCACTCATTGAATTTTTAATCCAATCAGAAAAAAATAATTAATTGAACCACCAGAAAGGCTTTTTTGGTCCTCCGTATATTTGCTGTTATTCTGTAATGGAAACTGGACAAATGGCAAATGACAGAGTTGACTTATAAAACACCAACAAAATCATTATGTTTCATTTTTGGGTCGAATTGAAAGTATTGAAAGCGTTACGATAAAATGCCTTGCTATGTTTTTAATGGGTCTCACATGTTGGATGGGCGTGATGTGGAAATAAAAAACAAAACTATTAAAGTCACTAAACTAATTGTTTTGAATGCTGGTCCAGAGGCAGACAGATGAGCGATCACTCAGTTTTCCTGTGTCAAAACCTTTATTGAGGCACATGGGATTAAGAGTTAGTGAGGATATTGAAACACTTTGGTAAAAACATACAGCTTCCTTTATCACAGAGGTATAAAACAGAAAAAAGACAACAGCAGCAAACACAGACGTTATTCTTTAAGTCAGGAATATTAAGACAACATACTGCGACTCACAACAACAGGCAGCATGCAGCTCGTCTAAACACTCCGGGAAACACACCAGGATGGACACATGACCCAGATACAACGAGGCAACAACGTCACGCACACACTCAGCGGTGGATACTGCTGAAATAAGTTACCCACGTTTTACCAGTGAGACGGAGAGCTTATTAAAAACAGCCAGTTTTATTCAACATTCAACAGTTATCTTCAGAGGAAATGTGAGGACGGAGAGCTCACAGCTGCAGCGCACGGCGGCTTCTTCCTCTTTGAAACGACACAGTTTTTCTAAACATTTAAGAGACGTTTGAGTTTCTGTATTTAAAAGCTACCGCACTCCTAAAAACCACAGCACAGATTTACTGGAGGTACTTGAAAGCAGCACATTTCTTTTTTTAGTTACAGTTAGCCCATTTACTAACGCAGACATCCAGTTCACGTTGTTCCTAATATCTTTGCAAACATGTCACATGTAACACGAGCTTTGCTAAATTTGGTCTTTTTATGTTGTCGTGGTGTGTTTACGTCTTGTTTTCACTCACTAGCTGTTTATCAGGAACACGTTAAATAAACATGCTCTAAATTAATAGACGGAGGCAATAATTAAGTTTGAAATTATAATCGGTTTGATAAGGTTGGTTGTTTCATGGCAGGGACTTTTTTCTGAGCTGCTGAAAACTACTAACTTGGACATGATGAAAAAATGTTATTATAAAGATTTCAGGTCCAATTTTCTGTTCATTTCAGGATTTTATTTCAGTCACGAGGAACATTTTGGCAGTTTGTGGTTCTTGTGGTTAAAGTGGCAACAACATTTGGTCCCAGCTACTTTTGCTAAAATAATTTGCTAAAGCATGATTGGCATCTCACTGCACAAGAAGCACAAATCAACAAATAAGCCTTCATGTTTATGACTGTATAAATCTGCCAAAGAGCTCATATTTCCCTTATTTACTGTTTCTCTCTACGTCAAGTGGGATATTTCTTAACAATATTACTAAAATTTGGTATAATGTTGGATCATGGACCAAAGAACAAATCCAGATCCAGGACTTTTTTTTTTTTTTACTGCACTTACTTAAATAAAAGAAAAATGTCTGCTTTGTGTGTCCCATGCTTGTCTTTGGGGCGGATCTGAATCTAGATGCACATTTTAAAGCAAACTTTTTAGAGCCAAGTAGCTGACTGACGCTGCTCACCCCAGTTTCCAGTCTTTGTGCTAAGCTAACCTGCTGCTGGTCTGGACTTCCTGCTGGTCTTTACCGGACAGACATGAGATCGGCATTGATAAGCGCGCTTCCCTAAATGTCTCCTCGCGCTCTGAGGAGGCCTCTGGCTGAAACGCATCATCAGTGATATCCGAATAAAATATGAAGCTGAGCAGACGATGAACGCTTTGACGGTGAGCTGCCTTTTTCTACTTTGATAAGTCATTTATGATTTTGAGGTTGAGCCCAGGCTGACTCTATTTTTCCTTTCAGCGTGTACAAGCTGCATATTTTAAAAGGGGGAAAACAAGCTGTGATATTTCCAGTGTGGTAACGAGGTTAACGTTAAGGCCTAAACCAGGCCTCGATCAGCTGTCTGGAAAACATGCGCTGATCGTCGATCAAGCCTGCCAGCTGGTGGCCTGTCTGCTCACTGAAGGTTGGGTGTGGTCTGAATGAAGGGGATGGATTTTGAGTCTTGCCAGATCAGCGTGGGAAAAAGCAATATTTATGTGCTGCCTTTTCAAGGCTTCAGAGAACCTAAACTTTGGCACGAACTTTAAAAACTCCTGCTTTTTACCTTTAAACCAAATGCAAAAGAAAAATGTAAATGGCGTGATGCAGACACAGTCAATAATTACTGGTTGGGATACTTGTAGTTGCTTGTAATATTCACTGCTTCAGCTCCTAAAGGTAACCTATCGCTATACTCAGATCCCACCTCACAGTTGTCTAAATTCGTCCTGCACTGAGACAGACTGAAGGACTCCGTCATGATGCTTTCTTCTGTATCCGCCTCCTTCTCTCCGTCCCCGCTGTCCGACTCCCCCTCCTCCTCGTCCAGCTGGCTGCCGTTGATCTTCCTCTGAGACTCGGTGTGCGGCGCGTGGATGTTGAAGTTGGTGGCGAGGTCCCTCTCCACGTGGTACTGGTCTTTGGCCTTCAGGATCAGCTTGTAGGTCTTGCTGCGGTATTTGTACACCAGGTGGAAGCACGTCGCGCCGAGCAGAGGCACGGTGGACACGGTGAGGAGGCAGATGCTGACGGAGATGATGATGAGGAGGTTCGGTACCCTCCTCCTGGTGGTGAACAGCACCTGGACCTCACAGTCCTCGCCTCTGTAGGTCAGGCACAGGGAGTAATTGGTGCCAGGCCGTAAACCGCTGAACAGATATGTGTTGACGCCCTCTTTGATCCTCGACCACTGCACTGCTGAGTGTTTGCGGTCAGCAGTGATGCACAGATACAAGCCGTTTAAATGGGCTTTCTCGGAAACGTCTGACGGGCCGTGGTGCTCTTCGCTGTCAGCCTGGAGGCTCTCAGATGAGGCGGTGGTGGCGGCGGAGGCCCGGTTGGTGCTCTTGTCTCTGGGTATGAGAAGAGGATTGAGGCGTACCGTCGCTTCCGTCTCTGACACCCCTAAAGCAATGACGCCAAAGTCAAACGTGTACTGCTTGATATCATCCAGGCTCCCGTTAAAGACGTGGCTGGAGATGTACCTCGTATTTGCCGTCAAGCCACATTTACTGGCACGTGATGGATGGCTCGTTGGCTCCTCAGAAGACTTCGAGTTGATCTCCGCTGTGGGCGGGAAAGTGGGTACGACGTTCATGAAGTCCTTTCTCTTTACATCAGAGAGACGCACAGAATCAAACACAGATCTTTTACCTGTTGTTTGGTGTATTGATGGGTCTGTTTGAGTGTAAGTAGGCGTTGTGGTCATTTGCTTTTCGGGCGTTGGTTTCGACGGAGCCACCACCGTCACCGACACTGAATCCTCAGCTCTTCCAAATTCATTGGTGGCCGAGCAGCTGTAGTTGCCGCCATCGTCTTTCATGATGTGTGGAATGATCAGAGTGCCGTTGTTGAAGACTTTGACGGGATTATTGGACAGCAGGGAGACCTCACTCGAATCTTCAGAGTCATCCTCAGTGAATGACAAAGCCACCTCTCGCCTCTGCCTTTGGCTGTGAATGCTCCACATGACCAGCGGCTTTGGGTTTCCAGTGAATTCACAAGTCAAGACCAGCGCACTGCCCTCATAGACAGTTGAGTTATGAGCATTTGGCTCAGCTTGTATTGTGACATTTGTGCTCGTGCACTTTGACTCGGGCAATTTTCCAATCATTTCCCCTTTAAGTTTCTCTGGAGCTTCACAAGTGATCAGATTCTGCTCTGGGATTGTGATGGTGGTCGTTGTAATCCAGTCTCTGAGCCAGTCGAGGGAGCAGTTGCATGCAAAGGGATTTTTGTAGATCTGCAAGTGGGACAAAGACACCAAACCGTCAAACGTCCCTTCAGCGACGGTTACGAATTTGTTGTTGTTGAGTCGGAGGGACCTCAGGTCTTTGAGGTTGGAGAAGGCGTCCCTCGGCAGGTGGACCATCTCGTTGTGGTTCATCTTCAGCAGCTGCAGGCCTGTGAGGTTCTGCAGATCCTCCCAAGGAAAGTCTACGAGTCGGTTGTGGCTGATGTCAAAGTTACGCAGGTGAACCAAAGGCGCGAGGGTCCCGTGCATGATGGAGACGATCTCGTTGTGGGCCATCCACAGCGACGTCACCCGGGTGACATTGTCGAAGCTGCCCAGTGGTATCAAACTGATCTTGTTGGCAGAGAGACTCACGGTTGTAACATTAGGAGGCAAACCATCCGGGACATCAGTTAAGTCTTTGTAGGAGCATTCAGCAAAGTAGCGGGCGTATTTATCCGAGCAGGTGCAGAGCTCAGGGCATCCGAGTCCGGCGGTGAAGACTGTGGAGATCCACAACGTCAAGTAGAGGATGTCTGCAGCCGCCATTTTCTGCTCCTGTAAAGCAGTTCACAGTTCAATCAGCAAATTAAACTTGATTTGTTTGGCACATTTAATGCAAAAAAAGACTAAAAGACAAAATGCCACTCAAACAAAATGAGGCTAAACTTACGCTGCAAGGACAAAAGTGTGAAACTGTGCTGACTGTAAAGCCTTCTGAGGCAAATTCAGTTACATGAATTAAACTGACTGCCAGCAGCTCAGCCTCACACTGATCCCTCTGCTGCTTCTTATTCTCTGACACTTCAAACTGTGAGTTTACATGTATTTCTGTGAGACAGGAGAGCGCAGGAGGCCCTGCGGTGTCTGGGAAAACAAACAGAAAGCAAAAACTGCTGCACAACAAATCCTACAGCTCGATGTTTGCCTTGAAGCTCTGGAGGGGAGAAACTGACATTAGCCGGAGTTGCATGCGGAGAGGAGACAGTCGCTCTGTTGAGTCACTGGCAGAAGCTTCTGGTTTCAAACTACGCAGCAGCCTCCGGATCTCTGTCCTTGGTGCTGAAAGGCAGCCGCGCGCCTGCTGTTTGTTTACCATGCAAACCGCTGGAAGACCCTCCTCTGTCTGTCTGCCTGCGAGACAAACACCGCGACTGTCGGTGTAATCTGACCCTGCAAGAGCAAAGTTCACGCCTGCAGAAAGCCCCGACGCAGGGTCACACATGAAACATGGATGAGCGGAGAAAAGGAGATCCCTCACCTGCTCCTCAGCAGCCAAACACTGTTGAATTCCCGCAGAGAAATCCGAAGGCGTCCGTCGGTGTTTACAGTCCAAGCACAGCAGGATTTATTCCGCCGTCAAGTTTGGAGATGAAGTCCGTGTGTCCGCCTCTTCATGCTGAAAACACGCGTGTCCGCTGCGGCGCCTGAATATATGTCATCCTGAGTTATCTCCCCCTCCTCTCCTCCTCCTCCTCCTCCTCCCCCCCTCCTCACCGCTCTGGACAGAACAGCATCGACGGATCCAAAAACGATTTTAAAGGGGAAACGACATCCAACATGACCGCCGCTGTTTACCGCACTGTGAGGGCTGATTGGCTCTTTGTATACTTTATAATAAAAATAGACTACTAATACCATCAATACTAATGCGACTTCTGATTATAATCTGTCTTTATAGATCCAATTTTAAACCCACAAAGTCACATAAAAGCAGCAGAAACAATGATTAGAAACAGTAAAATCACTAATATGAAGCTTCATAAACATCAGACCCTGTTTACAGGTTTTAGGGATGATGTGAGAAGTTGTCCTACACCTGTCTCCCGCAGGTGTAGTACAAAATTCTGGACCCTGCGCACAGTCCAACAGCTGTTCATCCAGGTGTCTTTGTGGTCTACCCAGTCCTACGCCCCTGGTGCCTCCAGAGGGAGCTGATAAATTGCCTCAAGTGATGTCACTTGAGTCAGGGGTCTCTGAGGACTTGAAGTTTGAAAACCAAAAACAATCTGTTGGTGTGGAGTTAGAAAGAGGTGAGTTTAACAGACGGCTGCAGCCCGCTCCTCATTTCTGCTCGAGGCTAGCAGCTCGTAGCATAGCAGGCCTCAATCTCAGACTGAACTGTCAGCGGTTATGTGGCATTGTGGGTAATGTAGGCACCAGGGTTTTGACAAGGAAGAGGAATGTGTGAAATTAAGACAATGTCGATTTTCTTTTAAACTTCCCATCATGAGTTCAACAGTGTTATATGAGCGCAATGCTAAATTGTTGGAGTGCTTTCTTCATAAAATTAGCCTGTGTACAAAAAATAGCCTAATTAAACCGAATTATCAATAACTAAGAAAGAAAAAGCTGAGGATAAAAGTTACTCTTTTGTGAAAAAAATTTCATTTGTCAGAGAGTCTCCACGCCGGAGGGTGAAAGCAGCACAAAAATGACCTTGTGTACATGCGTATCATATATAGTTTGACTCTCTTTTAATGCTTTACTTAATTGTACTGAAGGAAATTTAGGAAAATATCAAAAGTGCAAAACTGAAACAGTGCAGGTCTCAAAATGAGATTTTGGACACTGAGACCTTCTTCAAGTCCGGGTCTCAAGAGGCAAGAGGACTTAGCTGATACTGTGTGTGTGTGTGTGTGTGTGTGTGTGTGTGTGTGTGTGTGTGTGTGTGACATGCAGTACATCATTAGGAGCAGAGGGCAGAATGAACCCTCTGAAGAAATCTTGATTCATTTAGTTCAGATCGAATCTCATCTTCATCATCCTGCCTGAAATGCATCATTACGACATGAAGAACTGGGTTTCTTCTGCCGCTCGGTTCCTCCGTTTACCACTGAGAGACACGGAGGTGGATTCCTCTGAAGCTGCACAGTGAAATCATTTTAACTCAGAGAGGAAAAACACTTTGCATGGCAGCAGTTTGCATCCAGTTTATTTAATACTTTTTTTTAACAAACAGCAAAAGAACAACAGTCAGTCAGCCTTTGTGTTATTTTATCATTTATTATTAGAATTATTGTAATTTCCATTCAGCGTGTGAGATATGCGGTTTGAGTTTTCATTTCAGCTCAGTTGTGTCTTCTTTTTATTAACTGATAACAGGTTTAGTTGCAGTACAGCGGTTCAGCAAACTCACAAAACACAAAATATGAGTGTAACAGATTATTTTGAGAAAGGAAAGAATAAAAAACATTAAAGAGATTCAGACTAAAAAGAACAAAAATAGAAAATAGAAATAAATCACAAGGGAATAACTTCCTCAAGCCGTGTCTGTGTTATGTTTGTTAATCATGTGCACAGCAGCTGTTTTTGTGTTTGCTGCATGCACAGCAGCTCTGCGTCCACTAGGTGGCAGCAAATGACCAGTGAAATCTGAGGAGAGCCGTGAAAGTCACAGTACCAACACACCAACATGAACAGTCCTGAGGTGAGTCAGACAGTTCTCTTCTCAGAGACTCACCTGTGATCAGTGTGCTGCCACAAACAGTTTGATCCTTCATGCTGGAGCTGCAGGACAACGTGCAGCACGAGGAGTGAAGTTCTATAATGCAGATGCTCAAACTGATGTCGGGTGAGAGCTCTCATTTCCTGAGCAGATACATCTGGCATCTGAAATCAAAGGAGGAGGCATGTTTTCAATCAGCAGGATCATCAGACCTGAGCCAGGGAGGGCTGCGAGGACGGTGCAACTGCAGCGTAACCTGCTGTCTGCACGCTGTCCTCTACATAAAACTATTTCCACTGTCAGGCCAGCATTTCATTTTTTATAAAAAATGAAAATAAAACTAAAATAATTACAGGTGATTGATAAGGTATGCACACTTATCTTATTAGTATGTGTTTTCATTTACCACACATTAATAGTTTGGTCAATTAACAACAAAATTACCACCTATTTTGAGTGTTTCGTGATGATTTGCTTAAAAACTGGTTATGTTTTCTGGTTTAAAGCTTGGTAGCACGTGTGTGTAGATTTAAAAACACAGATGCACTTTTACCAAATGAAATCTGACATGATGCCTGATGGATAATATGGTTTATAAGTTTAACATGCTGGAATGGAATGGAAATCAATGGCTGCCCAATGTAAAACACACATTAACCACCACACTTTAAGAATGGCTGCAGGAAGTTATACATGATTTGAAATGAAGGGGAAAACATGAAATATTCCTGGTATGGACACCAAATGTTCCTGCATCGTCTGACACTTCTGTAATTAACCTGCCTTTCCAGGAGATGGCACTATAAGCATTGAAAGAAGAAGAGTGTTTCAGTTCAGGGGCACCAACGTAAAAGATCATCAGAAGAAGTGGAGCAAGAAAACCAGCCTTTAGAGATATTTCAGGAGCAAATCCATAGTAAAACATGTTAACAGTAACCTGTTAGTCAAGATCCACCTGTTTCTCTCTTGTTCTACAAATTACAGGAAGATAAAATAAATACTGAGAATCATACATCTAAAGTTTTGTGTTTCTAGAAAGAAGTTGGGGCTTTTTAAGTGGAATCCTGATCAAATGTTTCTGTAAACAGCACCCAGTGGTCATTAGTGGTACTGCACCTTAAAGCACTTTGCTTTTGATTAAGACATCAAACCGCAGTGATAAAAGCAGCCGCTGAGATCAGACCAGTGTGAGTCAAATCAGAGATCGCTCTGTTGCTACGGCTCTTCTGATTATGTTTGACTTCCAGAGCCCCGTTGACCCACCAGGGGTCAGTCTCTGCAAACTCATGCGATGTGGACAAACCTTGACCCAATCCTCTGAACGTCGTTTCAAATTCTGGCCCAAATCTTCCAATAAGCATTAACAAGAAAGGTTATTAAAAATGATGCGTAACAGACTTTCTATTAGATACAATGGAGGCGCCATAAAAACATCTTAAGTTTTTAATATTTCATTAAAGCATTAAGCTCATTAAAGCTTAAAACTGCATTCATTGATTTTCTGGCCATTTGGACCAGTCCTACAAACTGTGCACACAACACTGACCTATCGAGAGTGTTGCCTAAAATACAGCAGATACGGAGCAACATTAGCATTTATCTGGAGTCGTGTTCGTGTCCACCTGATGGATGTAAGTTCAGTATCTCCTCTCTAACTCCTGAGGAAAATATCTCCCTCGTTAGCTGCTGAATGCTCCATTGTGTTCATCAGTTAGTTGATGTGTTGCACATAATCTATCATTATGTGCAACACCTTTCACTTTCCAGTCTGTCCAATCCCCCAACCTCCACACCCTCAGTTTCCACCTCACTACCTCCTGCACAGACACTGAATTTTGGCAATAAATGTATCGTGAGCGGAGTCCAATATGGACAGAATCCTCAAAGACGCTGCGCTGAGGTTTAACATACCATGCACACAGATTTAAATGAGTGTTTTGTCCATCTACACATGCTCAAAGCTAAATGTTAGCATGCTAACAGGCTCAGAGTCACAATGCTAACATGTTTTAGGTCAAGGATCTACAGTGTTCACCATGGTCATAATCATAGTTTAGCATGTTAGCATGCTAATAAGTAGCGATAAATACACAGTGCAGCTGAAGCTGGTGGGAATGTCGTCAGGTTTGCAGGTATTTAGTCATAAAGTATCTGACAAAGTGAAATTTGGACCCAATGGAAACGACAATTCATTTAATAATTGTTGAGACATTTCGTTCCTGGAGCCACGAGAAAAGAAATGAGGGCATCACCATCATTAGGATTCATCCACATGCCAATCCATCCGATGCATTTTGAGATATCTCAAGCCCAAATGAAAACTCAAGGAATCACTGTAGTCCGTAAAATTTCATGGCAGTCCATCCAGCAGTTGTTCAGATATTTCTGTCTGGACCAAAGCGGTGAGCCACGAGCCGTGTCGCTAGTGTGGATAAAAATCAGAGCGTCTCATTAGAAAGTAACTGCTGCACTTCACCGAAGGCCACAGATCAATGATTACCGTGTCAGAGGGTCTACAGGAGCGTTTCTCCCTGAACTTACACAGAGGTGGGCTCACAGTCGGCGAGCACTGCTTTGCATCAGCATCCAGCCGAGGCAGAATTTAATCAAGTCATTTTCCATATTTGACACAGCCTGAAAATCAAAAAGAGATCACATGTGTCAATGCTAATCCTGTACAGGCTGAACCTCACCGCCACCCCCACCTCCTCTCTCCATGTGTGCTCCATCTATTTACCCGCTAACTTACACCCCTCAGTGGCAATATGATTTCGGCTGTAATGTGTTTCTATTGCTCTTCCTGTGATGTCCTGCGGCATCGCTGCACCGCTGCGTGGAGAGCTTGGAGGGCTTTGGAGAGCCTCATTTACCTCCATAATCTGTCACAGTCATCAGCATCCTACCATGGTGTAAAGCACTCATGCACACACAATAAAGAGATAGAATAAGTCCAAACCCAGAAAAGAGTCCTTGTATATGGCTGAGTTGAGGGAGAATTAACATAGTGAAGACGCTGCATTATGCAAATGTGTTATGGTTCCTCTCTGACAGTGCTGGTAAATTGGATGATGTTTTACGATGATGTAAGAGTGAGTTAAGGCACGATGGATCAGTGCCTTTAATACCTCTTTGATATGTGTCTTCCTCCTCAGGCGAGCCCCTCCTCGACTCGTCCCGCTCCGAGACGCCGAATTCTTCGGCTTGCCTTCGTGACGCCTCCCACAAGCTGTTATGATTCTTGGCGTTCGGGCTCGGAGAGTCAATAAGACAATAACACAGTGTTGGATTAGTCTGCGGATGAACTGGGCTGACTGTAGGAGCTGAGAGTGTTAAACCTTACTAAGGGGATAAAAGGATTGGAAATGTGTTTTGGCTGCTGAGTGGCTCACCCAGCAGTCATTTTATGTGGTTAAAAATAAAAGAGATGCAACTTTTTTTGGCGAGGTTTGCAAGCATGAGGAGAAGCCGGGATAAAGGGATCACCTGCAAGGTCAGCCGCTGAGACATAAACAAGAATTAATCCTGTTACAGTGGCTAATGTTGAGTGAAATAAGGGAGCATTGCAGTAACGCACACACATAGACAGAGCAGCACACACAGGACGGCGGCCTTGGCTTTGTTCTAAAGCTCTTAGCCGTTTGTCGAGTGTTACGCAGGCTCCATTTACTCCTGATTGCCTGTGACTGGTGACCTCTGAACCCAATCCACACAGGTGCAGCAGGACGAACCATCAATACTGGCAGCAGGTTGTTTTTGCCTCTGGGCTACTGGATAAATGATGCCCTTGGTGGACACACACATTCAAAATACGAGCACACACACTCAAACAAAGACAAAAAGAAAATCCTGCGCCGGCGGTTTAGGCCATTTACTGCAAATCACGTCAACTTGACATCAGAACGAGACATTTTGCAAACCGTGCTGCTGTGTCTGAGAAGTCATTTTGTTTTAAAGCAGCCGTTGATTTTATTTGGATGCAAAATTCTCTTGAAACTTTTCTCTAATCTTTGCATGTCGCTTGTGAAAAACAGGATACTTTGACCTCTTTAGGTGTCTAAAAATTATTCAAATGAAGAAATCTGATGGGAAAAAATCACTTTTGGTGGAACTACTCATAACATTTACATATGCAGCATGTGACGAGTTGCAAGTAGACAGTATTTCTTTTTAATGGGTAACAAGGTATGAAAGGTTGGAAACCGTTGTGCTAATTGGTTTTCTTACTGTTTACAACTAAATGGATATCAACGGCTGTCTGGAATGTGAAAAATTTTAACAAACACATGAGTCCTTTTACTTGTAATTTTCATGTCAACACCTTCAGCAACATACCGGTGGTGCTTCAGCCCATTCACTACAAATCATGTATGTTTTATGTTGATCCTGAACATCTTAAAGGCAGGCAGCCGTTGACTTCCATTCATTTGTGAACAATTGTGGCTGCCTGCTTTCAAATGTTTCAGAATCAACAGAAAACATTACAAAATTTTAGATTTTTGGAATTTTTTTTACCATTTCAGACAGCCATTGATTTCCATTCATTTGTGAACAGTAAGAAAACCAATTAGCACAATGGTTTCCAATCTTTCATACCTCGTGACCCATTAAAAAGAAATACTGTCTACTTGCAACTCATCACATGTTGCATATGTAAATGTTATGAGTAGTTCCACCAAAAGTGATTTTTTTCCCATCAGATTTCTTCAACATTTCTTTCTTCTTCTTCGTTTTCTTACTGTTCACAAATGAATGGATGTCAATGGCTGTCTGAAGCGGTATAAAAAAATCCAAAAATCTAAAATTTTGTCATGTTTTCTGTTGATTCTGAAACATTTGAAAGCAGGCGGCCACAATTGCTCGCAGATGAATGGAAGCCAACGGCTGCCTGGAATGTGAAAAATGTAAACAAACACGAGTCCTTTTATATCTATTTTTCATGTCAACACCTAAAGCAACATACTGGTGGTGCTTCAGCCCATTCACTACAAATCATGGATGTCTTATGTTGATCCTGAACATTTTAAAGGCAGGCAGCCATCATTGATTTCAGTTCATTTCAGTATTCTGGCCATTAACAGCAAGTGCTGTTGACAAATGGATGGAAGCCAATGGCTGCCTGGAATGTGAATTAAGAAACGTTCAACAAAACCATCCATGTGTAATGTCATGTTAACATTTTACACTTTTAACAACATGAAAATGGTCGGTTATGTAAAGTAAATGCAATTTGCAATTATGGGGTAAAATCCTTAATATGGTCCTCAAAAGGAGAAAAGCAGTGTTTCTTTTTAGGTGAGCTGGTTTTCCTTTTCATTCTCCTTCGGTAGTAAATAACACTTTCACAGAGCAAAACAATCATGTAAAACTCCAACTGGACGGTTTTTATATCAGTGCTCTATCATATTTACAGCTGCCTGTCAATCACCTGTTTCTCCTCCAGGAAATAACCTCAAAAGCATGACACCTCGCAGGAGTTATTATCACATCTTTGTCTCACAATTCAGTGTTTCTTAAGTGTTACAAGAGTTAATTTCCAGTAATGTTTACAGCGACAGATGAAAGAGAAACAGTAGACGGACTGTTAGAGACATCGGCATGCATACGGCTACAGTGTACTGTACTGTACACACAGATACTCCACACACACACACACACACACACACACACACACACACACACACACACACACACACACACACACACACACACATCAGGGTGATGAATCATGGCCTCGTGGCAAGAGGCCTTGATTTTGGGACATCATCCAATATCAGGCCTTGGGGAAAAAGAAGAGACGATTCTCTCTCTCTCTCTCTCTCTCTCTCTCTCTCTCTCTCTCTCTCTCTATCTATCTATCTGTCTATCTTTATATATATATAAACCACCCAAACCCTCCCTTCCCCCTCATCCTCCATCCTCCTCCCCCCTCCCATCCCACTGTCATCCTCCCCCTCCACATCCCAGCTGTCTGAAAGCCTTGTTACAGATACAGCAGATTTAGTTGGGGGGCCAGGCACCCAGGGACGGCACACACCGGCTCCACCCTCCTCCTCTCCCCCACCGCAGCCTCCCATCACACAGGGAGTAAATGCATTCATCTCATCCTCTCCGGCCAGAGAGGTCACAGCCTTATCTCGCCCTCTGCTGTAGCGCTGTCAGCTCACCAGCCACAAACCATAACTTCTAACTGCTAGCAAGAGCGCCGTGTGGTCGGAGGCTGGCGAGGAAGAGGCAGTGACGAAGGGGGGAGGGAGAACAAAGAGGAGGAAAGACCCGACAGAGAAGGAGGAGAGAGAGAAAAGGAAGAGGAAAAGGCATCAAGAGGGAGGAGAGGGGTGTGTCGAAGGTGAGAAGGAGGGAGCGTGAAAACTTAAAACTACCCATGAAGCACCAAGAAGAGGAAGCATCCAATTATTTAGACTATTACTGAGTCCATAAAGACTCCAACATCATTTTCTCAATCAATTAGCCCCAATCTGTCATCTGTAACATCACTGGAGTTCACTTTAGTATCATCTTCCAAACACATGTGGGGCTGCAGGTATTTACTGGAAAGCTTCTCACCTCTCTGAGTTGCCCACAGGCTTTGGGTATTTGCTGGGAAAATCCACAGTTCTGGGTCCCATAAACCACCAGTGGGCTCTGTGTATTTGCTGGCATAACTCCATATTCCCCAGTCCTGTGAACTACTAATGGGCTCTGTGTGTTTACCTCACTTTCATATTCCCTAAAACCTCACCAAACATTTCAACGCTGATGCACAATCACATGGAACACACACTGAATTTGATTAGAAATAAAATTTTGCAATGGTTGTTTTCTGCAGCTGTCAATAGATGTTACTAAGGATCCATATTCTGCTGCAAAGACACTGACATTTCAAGGAAAATCCTTAAACGTTGAAATCACGGCGCACAATCTCCACAATCTGGAGATTTCTTCTTCAATTAAGAGTCTTGAAGCCTGAAAATGGGTCTCAAAGATTTGTTAAGATGGATGAGTTTTGCAGCGATTTTAAAGACAAATGAGGTTTGTGTGAAGCGGGGGAGGGGTGAGGGTGGGAGGCAGCGGGGAGGCTGGTGCTGCTGGTGGTGGTGGTGGTATTACATGCGGCGCCCTTCCCCTCGACGGGAAGTGTTTTACAATGCAGCCGTCAGATGTCGAGGAAGGCACTTCCACCAGAGTCCAGTTAATTAACCACATCAGTTTCTTAATGTGATCAGTTTTAATTAAAACGGAATTTAATCGGCAGCGGTAACAGGAGGGTAGCAGTGGTGACAGTCGGGGGAGGGGAGGGTGAGGGGTGTGAGGAGGTTACGCCACAGTGGGCAGGTTGCTTAAATGTGTGTGCATGTTTGTGTGTGTGTGTGTGTGTGTTAGCGCCGGGAGCTGCAGCAGCCCCGGTTTCCCTCACTTCAGATTTGTGGGTGTCTAATTAATATGGATGGAGCATTAAGCCTTTTGGACTCTGGTGCCTCTCATTTCATGACTATTAATGATTTTAATGAACTGGGCTAATAAGGCCGTTTTTCTCCGCTGAGCTCTGGAAGGGCTATCCGACACACGCCGGGGTCAGGAGGACGGGCTCCCCCGGCCTCCACATGGGAAATTAAAACAGCACTCACAAACCCATTAACGCTACATTGTCCGTGCGCTCATCAGACGCTCAAACACCGCGAGCAGCGTGTGAAACTCTGCTGATGAGGAAGGAAGACGGCGCCGGCCGGCCGTCAGAGGAGGCAGGTCACAGGGACATTGGATCCGTAACAATGCCGCCTTCGTCCGTACGGCCGTGAAGTCTTATTACAGAGAATCTCCTGTTACATGTCTCCTGTCTTTCATCACTGATGTGTCACGAAGCAAATGACAAAACAAGATGCTGAATATGAAGTGTTATGGTGGATATTCATGATTCCATCCATGAGGTGTGCATGGCGTTTCAGCCATGCTAGCAGCGTAGCTCTACGCTGGTCCAGACTAAATCATCTCAACAGTTGCTGGATTGTCATGACATTTGGCCAAAGGATGAATCGGCAGTTGATATTTGCGGATTTCCGTATCAAATAGGGGTCGGATGGCAATAAAATTAGGTACAGATGTTCCTCTGAGGATGACTTTTTAATACCTTTGATGATCCTCTGACTTTCATCAAGTTAAAATCTTAATTTGTCCAGTACTTAAGGTGTATTTTGTGTTCAATGCTAATTAGTAAACGTTAGCGTACCAACATGCTAAGACGCTGACCACAGTACATGTGGTCACATTGTTAGCATGCTGACACCACTGTGCAAAATAAAGCCTCACAGAGCTGTTTTACGTCTTTTCATTTGCACTGCAATAGTAAAAAAAAAACATTTTTATGGGCTGACTAACCGCACTTTCAGCGCTTTGAGGTTTCTCTAAGTTAACTTTGTGCTCCTGCAGCTTTTACATAAACCTGATGACATTCAGACTTGTGCCATGTTCAAAAGTGTTATGGAAATGTTATGATGGCCAACCTACCAGGATCTTTTAGATTTTCAATTACTAATAAGACTTTTACATAACTGCCTTCAAATACATTAAATGAGGTGAATCTTTCTTTCAAATGATCAATAAAGGTTCCACAATCTGATCTGCTTTATGAACGACAAGTCGTTTCACATGAGCAGGGAAAAGCAGCCTTGATGCATGAGGGTTTTTTCTGTCCAAGCTCCAGTCCAGTGATTCTACTCGGGAGAGCTTTTGTCCTGTCCTGCGGGAATGAATGTGTCTCATCTCATTTTAGTTCATCGAATCAGCTCGGAAACAGTGAAACACAATAAAGTAGCTGTGCTGCAGAGGCGGCGGCGTCCGATGAAATGAGAAACAGCGCGTTGTGTGACTGAGGATTTTGTTCGTTTCCCAGTGAATACCAAGGTGAATTCTTTTGGTTTTTCTTCTTTCATGTCTGTAATCATGAGGTGAGAAACTGTGCTGACTTTCATCACTAACTTCAAGGTCTGGTTTAAAAAGGAAGAAACTGTTTCCCATGCATGAAAGCTCCTGACCTTTGCTGCCATTTCACACTGAACACTATCCCTGACCGCTGCTCTTTACAGCACTTTCTTCCCTCAAGGGGCCTCAGACATTCCCTCCCTCACGCTGATAGACAGCCATTGATTATCGCTTCATTGCAGTAACAAACAAAGCTGTTGAACTACAGCCACTTGACTTCGTCCTCCATCTTCCCTCCTTGCCGGCTGGGTCACATCATGGTGGAGTTGGTGGCCTTGTGCGAGGAAATTTACAGCCCGATGTAACCATCTGTTATGCAGCAAACGCACGGTGTTCACCTTCTACAACGCACTGCTTTGTATTGTAAATGTGCTATTAGCATTCATGAAGGTATTTACATGCATTCACAAGCCACACTGCCGGTATTTATATCGCACATCGCACACGGCAAAAGTTATGGCATTCTCCCAAGTTATGATGGCTCCCCTTAAAGAGACAAGTCACCAAAAAGCTCTGTGAGAAAGTGCAAAAGATGAAGTTTTCACAATGAACTTTGCAAGGAATATGCTAAGCTTACGAAATGCCCCTTTACTTGTGGCCCCTTGTTGTCTGTGAGTTGTTCGTCGTTGCTCCTTTTAAACGTTTGAGATGCTTTAATTTAAATGTTTGAGGCCCAGAGAGGCACATTTGCCTCTGCAAGGTCCTCTGCAAGCGAGCATTTCATCTAAAGTCCCAAAAAATTCATTTAATAATATGTCAGTAACCAAAGGAGCACTAGCTAACTAAGCGTTAAGTTTATCCGAGCATACTTGCGTCGTGGTCTGGATCAAATGGTTTTGCTGGCTGCAAAGACCTGGAGGCCAGATGTTCAACACCCCCGATCTATAGTTTTCCAACATTAGCTAATATTAGCCGTCATGAACTACTGGTCATAGCAGACAAAGTTAAGCCTTTAAGTTTAGTATTTAAGTAACAAGGGTGCATTTTATTGCTTATGATTTCAATTTTATATTTATAAGAAGGTCTAATGTGTTTTCCCTTCTTTCAAAAGTAACATAGTAAAAGTAAAAAGTAAAAGTATCAATACCACAAAGTGAGCTGGTTTAGTTTAAAGGCATTTTCTTAATACTTGTACGAAGACAACCATTTCATTCACCTCCAGAATAGTTAAGAATAGTGCTTTTCACTGATTGGCCAGTGAAAATGTTATTTTCTGTGACAGTATTTTGGTTAATTTGAACTTTACACCACATGTCGCTGTGGTGCAACCAAACGATGTCTCGGCTTTAGTATAAAACTAGTTTTAACGTAGCGCTCAGTGTGGACTTCAGAGACAGCTTCAGTAAAGACACTGGATCTGATTATTTACACCTGTGCTTTTCCCTCTGCGACATGTCGCCGTCACCTGATCTCCACACCCACCTGCACACCTGATCTCAGTTGCTTGTCTACCTGCCCATTAGCCAGAGGTTTGTTTGCATCTGGTTTATGCCCTTTTGGCTGCCTCTCCTTTGCTGACCTCTGCTCTGTCTGTGACTGATGAGTGTGACTCCACACTGCGATCCACTGATGCTTCACATGTGGAGGCTGACGCACAGATGTTCAAAGCTTCTGATGCAGGCTCACATCCTGTCTCATTTTTATTATTAAACCAAGAACATAATCTATCAGTAAGAAGTCTATTGTCTTTGTGCACCCATTAATAAAAAAAAGAAAATTCTGAATAGAGTCATCTTATACATC
Source organism: Chaetodon trifascialis (assembly GCF_039877785.1). Classification (NCBI taxonomy): domain Eukaryota; kingdom Metazoa; phylum Chordata; class Actinopteri; order Chaetodontiformes; family Chaetodontidae; genus Chaetodon; species Chaetodon trifascialis. The sequence continues at coordinate 3,375,677 of NC_092056.1, forward strand.
TGATATAGTTTTTACTACACAAATTGAGCATAATATGTTTTAATTTTCAATAAAGTAGAAAACTACAGAGAACAATGAGGCTGGATAACACACAATTAATTGAACTTTTGATTATTCATTCATTTCTTTACCCAGTATTCAGTGTAGTATATGTTTGTGGCAGAATTAGAGCTTGCGTGTTTTATTAATTTTCATCTTTTATTTAGTGCCAAATTACGTATTAACCGTGGAGGCATGAAAGCCCGGCTTTGGCCATAATGAATGATGTTCATGATCATGAAAGCCTGCACTGGTTTGTGCATGATAAGACAGGGCAGTACTTGAGCTCGTGCAGCCTGTAGACTCCAGTTTGTAATCTTCAAAACTCCTTTTCACCAGATTTTAAATGTCTTCTGGTTTGTTTCTGGCTTTAGGGGAACAAGGTCAAATGTTGGACAATTAGCATCAAAAACCCGACGCTTCACTTGACTATTACAACCGTCTGACACTGCTGAACTCTCCACTGTGCGCATCACAGTGAATGAATGAGCATAATAATAGTCATGAAACATTATAGGGAGATAAATGACTGTGGCCCACTGGCATTTAGCTGGATGCTCCTCTGTATGCCGGAGACGTGCCTCCTCTCCTCAAGGCCTTTAGTGGCTGATATTCTGCTCGGCTCTTGATGGGTGAGGGAGCAATAGAGCTAATACAGCAATGGTAGCTTTTACAGCCACATCTATTACAGCCACTAACTATCTCATTTGTCCTCCTGACCAAACAACAATGGCGGCCGGCTCAGGTTTTAGCAGGTCCAGCTGCGGCCGAGGCGGACGGCAGCTGAACGTGTGGAGGGATGGCTAAGTATCGGCATACAGTAAGTATTTCATTTGGTCGTTATTGGGCCCCTCACTGACACACTCATTATTTTTCGTCACCATTAAAGGCTTATTGCCTCTTTTTTAATTAAGCAAGTTTCTTAATTAGATGTGCAGCATTCAGGCCTACAAACGGCCTGTCGCGGTAATGAAGTAAAGGCCCAGGTTTATGGAGGCAGAGTGGATAAAGAGAGAGAGCGTGACTGTGTGTGTGTGTAGGGGGATGGCGGCTTTCTGCTGCTGAGAGTGATGGTGTTTGTTCGCTTATTGTGTTCTCGGTGATGAATGCGTTTGCAAGGCGAATAGAGCCGGGGAAAGAAAAAAGCTCCGCCACAAGGCAAATAGTTTCTTCATATTAGTCACCATTGACATCCTATTTTAGCGCGGCTTGATCTAGTTAGCGCTGCTGCAGTGAGACGCTCGGCTGCCAAACATTAGCCTCATCTCTGCGAGACATCACACGCCGCCTCACAATGAGGACGTGCCCTGAACGGCAACAACCCGCCGCCGCAAATGGAAGGACAGAACCTTCCGTTTCTGCGAGATGTTTTGTGCGCTTGCATCTTTTAGCAGGGTAATTCACGGTGCGTGCGTCAATACATCATAGGCCCCTCTAAATTGAGCTTTGAAACACAAAGGGAAGGGCAAACAAGATGGACACAGAAATCAATCTCCCGCCTGATAACACAGAGCGAGCGCACATGCTGCCGCTCCGTGAATTGACAAGGAGTCGGCATGCGGCAGTATCTGTCTATCTGCCTGTGATGTCCTCCGAAAACAATCGTCTCTGACACGCCGTACACAAGCCACAAGGCAGGCTCAGATAAGGCTATTTAGTCCTGACCAAGCTTGAAGAATACCATACATGAATTGGCTCACAGAAATTGAAAGAAGAAAGGACAATCAATGTGGACGTTTGAGAGAAAATATGTCATACTGACAACCATCACAGCAAATAAAAAGTGCACCTGTTCCCAGTGTTTTTCTTTTTTTTCCTCTTTCTGCAGCGATGGCGAGCTTTCATTTTAATCTTTAAAAACCTTTTCAGACTCAGATTAAACAGGGGAAGTCTGAAGCAAAGCCCACCTGCATCTGTCAGTGCGGGTGAGAGGGAGAGAGAGCGGGGATGGCATGGTGAGAGCACAGAGGCCATGTTCTGTTGCTGTTGCGCAGACTTTATCTCAGCCCTGCCTCTGAGCTACTATTGATCTGAAGCACATTAGTTCTGCACTGGGGGACTAAACGAGGCCTACAGAGCTCTGCCACAATCACGCAGCAGGCTAAAGATAGGCTTTTGACTGGAGACCTCTGCAGAGGGATGGAGCTCAAGCCAGAACACATGCGTTTTCAAACCCCTGTTTTTCAAATGGTTTTGACAGATATTCCTGTTGATCGTGATGACATGTTGCTCAAGATGAATTACAAAGATTTCAGAGATGAAGACAGGCAGCATGAACTTTCTTTAAAAGGTCCAATTCAGCTGCAGTTATCTAAACCACTTGCTGACAGTCAAACAAGGGCTGCATTTTCATCATCAATTAGTGTGTCAATAGTTTTCTTCGGTTTAGTCCAAAACATTGGAATATAGTGAAAAATACTCATCAAAAAGTTTTGTTTGTCCAATCAAAGGCCAAAAAGTAAAGACAATAATTTTATAACAATATAAAATTGAGAAAAGGAGCAAATCTTCACATTTGAAAAAAGGAACCAGAACAAGTTTGACAATTTCCTTAATAAATGACTTAAAGGACCAGTGTGGATGATTTAGCGGCATCTAGTGGTGAGGTTGCAGATTGAAACCAACTGAATACCCTCGCCTCACCCTCCCTCCAAACTTGTAGAAGAACTTAGGTTTTCCACAAAAGCCAGCTGTTTGTTTTGTCTATTCTGGGCTCCTGTACAAACATGGCAGTGAAACATGGCGGACTGCTCTAACATTGGACTCTGTCAGTCTCCTGTTTTCCCACCATCATTCAACCTTCTTTTAACCTGAACCTAAAACAAGTCGTATTTGTACCTAAACGTAACCAAACCTTCAGAAAACATTTTTTATAAGAGTGATTCATAAAGATTTATGAAGCTACCGGCAAATGATGTCACATCAAACAAGGCTTTAATGCGAGGTTCTGGAAGGCAGTTAGGAAAGGTGTGTTTCCTCATTTAATGTGGAGAGTTTGTTCAGTCTGACTTAAGATTTATGTTTGTGTTATTGTTGAACAAGAGCAAGAACAAGTGAGGCTTGCATTGATTGCTTTCATGGCTGTTGGCATGAAGCTGCACACTGCAAAGTTTGTCGACTGAAATGTTGCATCAATACATTTTTGGGAAGCAAATTCCAGCATGTTTCCAGCGTCTCTTTAACTCAGCTTGTTGTTATTTGTGCTGCACCTGTTTCCAGCTGGGCTGGAGTTGCACGGTATCCTCAGAAATAAAAAGTAGATTTTTGCTTTAGCGTCTTCATGTATATTCATGCTGCTGTGGCTTGTTCACATGTCACTGCCTCTGTACTCCGGGAAGTCTGAATGTCACAGGTTATGCTGTGAGATGTTTACTATATGCAGAGACTTTCCAGGCTGGATGCTTGAACTCAGCCTTGGATTGTGAGAGTGCCGATGCCTTCCAGAGCCAGATTCCCTGAGTGTCCCTGGAGAGAGACCTGACAGAGAAAAGCCATAAGACAAGCTTCAAAGGACACACAGAGATTGCCTGCCTCTCCTCCACCACATCATCCTTTCTCCTCCCCCCTTCCTCATCTCACCCCTCGACTGCTCGGCTTCATTCATACATCAGATGGAGGAGATGGAGGCACACTAGTATGAAGGAGGGAATGGGTACATTTGCAAGCCGTTCCCTCGAGGGGCTCTAAGATTGCCTCCATTTGGATGGACTGTCAGTGGCCAGGGGGCTCTTCTCCCCAGACGGCCCCAGCGCCGTGCCCGCATCTCTCTGATTTTCCTCACCAGCTCCTGCTCCGGGCCTCCAGCCTCTCTGTGTGCCATCTGTGCCCGGCGGAAACCCAGGCTGGAGTGCTACCTCTCTGGGTAATCTTCTCGCCGGAGCCCCTTTGATCAGAGTCGATACACGAGGCGCGGCCCAGGGGAGGCCCGCTGCACCGAGCGCCCACCCTGGAGACCCAGCAAGCGGGTTGGAGGTAGCAGAGAGGAACATAAACATGGAGCTATTATTAAACTCATAATCAGAGTAAAAGCCTATGTTCAGTAAAACTGCACCTTCTGGAAAAACTGACATTTAGAGTGGGTGATGGAGAGCTTTCATGGAAACCTCGTCATGTAAAAGCTTCTTCCAGTTACGCTTGCTAACAAAACATATGCTCCCAGTTGAGAACAAGCTATCGTTAATTAAGAGTTTACACACATTTCCTGCTGCTTCAAGAGATTTCTGACACCATTTTGTTGCTGCGAGGCTCACGATCAGAGAACGGGCTTTTCATTTCTACACGACGATTTCATCAGCTTAAATGACCGCTGTCAGACTGCTGCAGCTAGCTAGCTTAAGCTAATGCTAACACTAAAACTGAGTTGTTTGAAGTCTCCAGCTGATTTTTTTTAATGTTTCCAGCTTTTCGTTTTCAAACCAGCAGCCTGTTAGAGGGTCTCCTCACAAGCTAATGATCCATTTAGAGGAAATAGACTATTGTAGGGTATTTTTATATAAAGTCAAATGGATAGAGCAGGTTAGATCTGGGATTATCGTGCAGCATTTTAATTAAAAATGTCACCTAAATGTTGTTCATGTAGCCCATGGATGGTGTGAAAGCTACTACAGAAAAACACTATGCTTTAATGTTTAATGCACTTTGCTTGTTCAAGGATTGAAAGAGTAGTCAAAGTGAGTAAAATACAATGACTACAAGTATTTAGTGCCATTTGTCGATAACAAAACAACGTTTCCAAAGGTAAATGTCGCCACCTGGCAAGAAAAACTCCACTTCCTTTCCTTCCACGGTTCATTATATTCTCAACATTAAGCATTTATATCATCAGGTCCTCTGCAGAGTTGTCAGCAGCTCATTTAGGGTGGCAGAGAGGGTCTTACAGGATGGTCTGTCTCTCTCTCATCCCCGCTCTTTGCCATCAGCGTTTGCCATGTTGTTGGAGATGATCAGAGGACAGGAGAGGATTTGGTGAGAGGAGAGGAGGCAGAGCAGATGCCAAAATACTGTATGTGATCTTCTGTCTCGCAGCCTTTTCATGCATCTCACATTTTCTCCCCTCAAGGAAGCACGCAAAGGGAAGCGAGATCCAGGCTCGTGTTTGTTTTACACTCTCTCACTCAAAGGGAAATATTCATTAGGTCTTCCTCGGAAATATGGGGGCTGAGAGGGACGAGGAGAGCAGAGAGACGGGTAGAGACAGACAGGAGGAGAGGAAATAGAGTTTGTGCATCTCCACAGGAGTGTTTATTTGCCTGCACATTCCTCAGTGACCAAACATGATGAGAGAACATCAGCATGCTGGCAAATAAGGGCCATATTATTGGAGCAGCAGGCGACATTAGAGCATGGTGATAGTGTATCTGGGCTGGGTGGGTACATTAGTTTGTAAGTAATGCACGCCCTGAGCACTGGCAAGCTTTCCAGAGAGTTATAATCACTGTGCGGACCAAGGGAGGGGAAATGCATCACCATCACCGATGGATGCTCTGATTTACAATCGCTCACTCTGACAAATGGAGAATAATTTATAAGTCTCCCCGCTGTTCTTTATCCAAAGGGGTCCATATGACCTTTTTCTTTTTACTCAGAATGGAGTGGGAGCAGATTATTTGGCATTAAAATAGTCCCATCTGGGCTGTTTAGGTGGTGGCTCAATGGTTCAGTGGATAAAACCTTTTAAGTTTGATTCGTGGTCTGAACGCTCCTCCTGTGAAGAGGATGATGCTCGACTTCCTCCTCCTTTCAGAGACACACACAGGCTCTGTGGTGCTTCACTGCCCATTGCCTCTGCCAACAGTCAAGGCCACATTAAGCCAATGGGCTAACGGCTGACCGACGTCACCATAATTAAAGTGTATGAATTTAAATAATATGACATATTTACTACCAAAAATGACGGAGTTCAAGCACCTCAGGGTTCACAAAGAGAGGGCAAAACAGAGCCTGAGATGGACAGGTGGATTGGTGCCACGTCAGCAGCGATGCAAATGTTGTGTCAGAGCGTTTGGTGGAGAGGGAGCTGAGCTGGAGGGCGAAGCAGTCGATTTACCAGTCGCCCTATGTTTCAACCCCCACCGGCAGTCATGAGCTTTGGATAGTGACCAGGAGAATGAGGTCAGGGACATAATGAGTTTCCTCTGCAAGGTGTCTGGGCTCAGCCTTAGAAACAGGGTGGGGAGCTCTTGAGGTGGTTCGGTCATCTAATCTGGACACCTCCTCCTCCTTTGGACATTTGCCAGGCACGTTGAACTGGCAGGAGACCGCGGATTACACTCAAAACATGCTGGAGAGCTTATATATCTCACCTCGCTTGGAAATGCCTCAGGATACCCCAGAAGGAGCCGTAAAACGCCTGTGAGGAGACGGACGTCTGGGCTACCTCGCTTAGCCTGCTGCAACCATGACTTGGCCCCGGATAAGTAAAAATGGACGGATGGATAGACATAAAAGAAGAAGGGTGTTTTATCATGCAAAAAAAGTCACAAACCTTAACCTACATTTACCAGCAGAATGAAATTTAACTCACCTCTGACCCTCCACACAGTGTTTCATGCTTGTTCTGGATTTGTTCAGTTTTCAAGTCCACCTTAATGCCTTAACACCATATATACTGTACGTTTGAAAGGGTTCGTTGGTCATGGTAATCATGTGATCTTCAAACTGTCAATATGAAATGCAGCTAACTGGGAGACAAAATCCACTGCAGCCACGAGGATGAAGATACTAGCTTGATGTGGCTAACCTCATATTAGCTTCACCTGAGCTTTAGAATGGATTTTAGCACAGATTGCAGACCAGTACGAACTGAACTAAAATATTTGACAAATCAAATCAAGGGACAAGGGTCTATTAGAAATTTCATGGCAATCCATCCAAAGGTTGTAGAAATATTTCAGTGGGGATTGACCAGCATTGTCATCGCTGCAGCCATGATGGTAGCCCGTCTGGAAAAGTCCAGAATCTGGGGCTTCCAGCTCCTGTTTTCTTGCAAAATCAAACCTGGAAGACAAAGAAAATATAAACTGCCAAGGAGGCTGCAGCGTTGACAGATGGATAGCGGCGAAGGATTGAGCTGTACTGAGTTTGTTTGTTTGTCTGTACATGCTTCTGATTGTTTTCCTGCCTTCCACCACATTCCATTGCATGATGGGATGTCCTCAGCATTCTTCTAACCCTGAACAGGAACGAGCAGGTAAATAAAATTTATCAATCACAGCTTTTTTCCTGATGAACAAACAGTGGTCTGTTGAGAAAGTGACTTCCCTACAATAGCCAAGGACGCTGGAGTCTGAGGGCTGACGGTTCAACGTGTTTTCTTTGGAGCAGACTGTCACCTTGAAAAAATAAATCATTGACAGGGTGATTGTCCTCCTCGTTCACGTGGACAGTGAGGCGGATGGAGTGTCACAGGCGCTGCTTCCTGAGACACGTTTTCAGATCGGTCGGGGGAGAAAATGGACAGGTCTTAATAACAGAGGAGGGCTTGGTCAGTCTCTTTGGAAAAGTGGGGAAACTGCGACCCCGGAGTGTCTCGGCTGACGAGCTGGTCACCTCTGGGAGCTGCTGTCCTGTCCCACCGTCTCACTTCGCGTCCATCGATACGTTTTTGACGATGGCCATCACCGTCAGTGCCTTAAGCTACTCTGCAATCTCTCAAATGCCACCTCCTCCCCAGCCCCCCAAATCCCATCCACATCATCCTTCAATCTTCATCCTGCTGCTCCCCTGGCTTATCGATTTTCTATTTTCCCTTTTCTCCCCCTCCTCTCCCCTGTCCTCCAGCTCTCTCCATCTTCTCAAACACACTTCCAACAGTTCAGGCTGTCTCTCTGAGCTTTGTTTTATTCCGTCTTTTCTGTCCTCTCTCTCTTTTACTCTCTTACTCGATCTGGTCAGAGCTTCTCCTCTTTGACAAGGTCGAAGCCCCAGCCGTGCTCGGAGCTGCTTAAGCTTCGTAAATGGAGATGTAATGTAATAGAGTGGTTGGGTAATAGAATCTATGAGGGCTGGGTCTGATCTTGTTAGAGAGGGCCGACCTGGAAAGGCTCCATCAGGATCCCGAGGCATCAGCGGCCTGAATGGGGCTTTGTTCAAGACTTTCACGCCAAGATGTATAGAGGAACGGGCATCAAAAACTTCCTTTTATTACGTTCATTAATTATTCATTGATTTTAGGGGCGAAATTCAAAGATGAAAAAACTTTATTCCACGTTAGTCCAAACGGGTTCAGGCAAATGGGGCATTCAGACGGTCCTTGTTAACTCAAAAAGTTTGAAGATTTCAGCTTTGTTCAAGGAGTGAAGGCACATTGAAACATTTATGCAGTATTTCATGTGCACAGTGCAGGTTTGGGTTCTGGCACACAGGAGTAATATTACAATCGAACAAAAATACTACAATGAAAACTGTTGCCTTCAGTGTTAAAATGACAGTGACACATTCACCATAAGACAAGTATCTTCAGGAGCAGAGGCTATGTTTATTCGTAGCAGGATGTTTTGGAACACGGATATTTTGGCCCCTCCGTTTTCAAAAATAACATCGTGCACACAACATCATTGTCGTTTACATGAACCCGGATAAATACGCCGTCGAGCGCATCATAACTATGCCAAACCTATGGGCGCGAGTGTAAACAAGGCCGCTCACATGACGTTAGGCATTTTCAGTCGCATGTTGTGACGTTTCGGAACCTAAAACGCCGTTTAACCCTGTTTGCACGCCAACAAATCTCCACTTTGGCCGGAGTTTTTAAAAATGATCGTTTTCCGCGAAAAAAAACTCAGTTTGCGTGTAAACGAGAGGCCAAACCACATGAAAACATGCGTTTTCCCTGAGTGTAAACGTAGCCTGATATGTACATGCAGGATGAGTTACAGTCAAATTTAATGGTGGTGGAGACCAAAACAGAGCTAAAATATTGGACTTTTTCATCAGGTAACCAGAAACACTTCAAACTGATAATAAGGTTCCTCGTCTGTTAATGTTAATGTGAAGTTTGCCATATTACAAAATTAACTGGACGATAACGTGTCAGTGACTTCATCTTGTGTTCTGCTGCATTCAAAGAACAATGAAAACGTCCTAAGTATTTCATGAATACAGCATCTTCATCTTGGTTTATTTTTGCACTATTCCAAAATAATATACATCCACGGCTGCCAGTGTTAACTTTTGTTGTCCTTCCAAACCCTTCGACTCCCCTCCCACCGAGCTGAGCAGTTGACCTGAGCTGCTCCTCATGCCTACTTCACATGTGCTATTTTTTAAAACACAGTTTTTCCTCCTTCATTCTCAAAAAAGAAAAGCCATGTTCTCCATCAAGAGCATGCCCAACACAGCCATGACAATCATAATTAACTTTATTTATTAGGCACATAAATGCAACACAATGTGCTTAACATGAAAGCAAATAATATATATCATAACCCAATATAACCCTAACCTTAACCCTAAAGTTACGTCGATCAGAAACCTGAAGAAAAGCTAGTACCAACAGGCACCTCAGTGAAAGTGGAGGAGTAGGTGTACTTTTATGGATAAGCATGTGAGCAAAGGTGAGCATCAGCACGATTCTGGCCACATGCACCTTCGCACAAAAGGTCTGTTTTCAGTGATATAAAACTGAATTTGTATGTGGACAAAAGGCCAAAACTCACAGATAAAGCTGTTTTAAATAAGGCTCATGTGCATGTGAACGAGGCATCAGTCACCTCATCAGTACCTGCCTGCACACCTGTCCCTCATCCCCTCTAATCAGACACTCTCTACCTGCGCTCGTCCTCAAGCTACACTCATCTCACTTCAGCCACTTTACCTAATGTGCCTCATAGCTTTAGCTGCCCCTTTGTGAACAAACTGCCTTCACTGTTGCCAACATTGTTCCTGAATGAAGACTATTTTTACTTCACCTGCTCTTCCTCTGCAGCCTCCTCTCGGCTCTTTGTCGCTCTCATCAGATTTGACCCAACTCAGTGCACAACACAGGAAGAACTTTCCAGCTTTGCTCCTAAACACATTTAATCATGAGCTTGTTCATAACATCTGAATCTGGCTGCTGCTCCTCTTTCTTTGTTCTTCATCAGGTTGTTTGGAAAATGTCTCCTGACCAGATCGCCTCTGCGGGAACGACAAGCTCGAATGACAGCGAGACCCTTTTGATCATGAAGTGACTAAAATCTCCACAAATTTGCACCTTTATTGAATCACTTGCACTCCACACTGTAGAACAATTATGGTATCAGGCCACTCAATGAATGCATTTATTTACAAAGCATCTCACAGGACATTCATTTAATTTTGAGACAGATCAAATATGAAACTCTCTAAACTTGAGGAACACGTGACCTTTGGTAAGACACAACGTTTCTTTGAAAGCTGACAGTTTGGAGGACAGTCTATAAATATTTTTCAGGATTATTATGTTTTCCAGCACATTCCTCCATCAAATGAAGGTTACTCCATTGTATTGACAAAAAAGGCCCCAAAAGGATGAAGATTATTCTTAAAATGTGTGTTTTCTAAATGAATTCTTGTGCCTGAAAAGAATTCTTGGTGCACTGAGAAAAAACACTCTCAAATCTGCTTTTAAACCAACTTGTTCAGACGAGTAAGATGCCATCAGACGTTTCAACAGCCGTCTGTCTTCCACAAAAGAAAGCTTTGGGTTACTTATTGTTCTTCTCCCCCCTCCCCAGTCCTGCAGCCTTGTTAAGCCCGTGTCCCGTCCCACGATGGATCGCTGCTACTTCCTCTGTCCCATCAGTGGTGACCTTCAGCGGGACTCTGATGCAGTGGGATATCACCCAGCTTGGCAGCACCAGACGGGCCACCGCTAAGGCAAGGACGCAACCGCTGTGGATCTATCACGCAAACAAACGGCCACTTCCTCCTGGAGCGACGCAGGGATACATCAAACTCCAACGCAACAGCAGGTCACGGCTGCAGGTGTTCTGCCCACCGACTCTTTCTCACGCAGGAGCAAAAGCTTGGCACTCCAAACGTTTGTCAAATTTGTGGAAATTAATGAGTATGTTTCATTACTCGGAAAGTATTAAACAGAAGAGACATGGCGACACAACAATAAGTCGCAGAAAGTGAGGGGTGGTAGGTGGAGATATTCACCTGCAGCTCTGACAAAATGGGTTCAATCATTAATTTATGGCTCAAGTTTGCAACTGAGGGAAGTTTTCTGAACATGAAAGTTAAACTTAAGACAAAACCTAAACCAGAATTGTTTGAAATTGTGCTGAAAAAAGTCTACAGCAGGCTTATCCAAACTATTCCACAAAGGGCCGAGTGGCTGAAGGTTTTCTTTCCAACCAAGCAGCAGCACACCAGACTTGACTCATTTCATTAGCTGATCTCAGTCTTCAGACAGCTGATTGGTCAGACTGCATCCTCTTGATTGGTTGGAGGAAAAACCTGCAGCCACATGGCCCATTGTGGAATAGTTTGGACATGCTTGGTCTACAGGATGCACAAAATCAATTCTAATGTTCAGTTATGTAACTGTGTTGGTGGTAGGGCTTAACAATTAATCAAGATATTATCAAAATCACAATATGGCCAAATGCAACATCCAAATCAAAGGAGCTGCAGTTTTTTGATGAAGGTAAAATGTCTCAGAATGGTCATTTTTAAACAAATCATTGTTTGTACAGAGCGCAGCAAAAATCATAATGTTTATGTTTTTGTCAGTGAAAATGAAAGCAAAAATTACAATTCCCACTTAGATATGTCTGCAAAAATAATGGCAATGTGATTTTTTTTTTTTCTTCTTTCAGCCCTATTTGATTGGCAGCAGAACTTGACGGGCAGTAAACGAGCTAGTAGTAGACTAACTAGCCTAGCTTAGCCTTCACTAAGTTTAAAGCTGCATTAATTGCTTTATTTGGCCACTTGGGGGCAGTGACACTGACATATTAACACATTTTGACGTTGTTATTGGACACGGAGCAACGTTAGCGTTCATTCTGAGTCTTGTTTCTCTTTCAGTGTAAGTAATATTCACTCTGAGCTCAGGTTTGGTCTCCACCAACTCCAAGGCTCTTTGGCTGCTAGATGTCTCACTTTCTTCACCAGCTAGTTAGCGTTAGCTGATGTTTGGTGCTATGAAAGCAGTGCAGTAGGTTTATCAAAGCTTTTCCACTAAAGAAAGATTACTGTTATATTAAGATTATCTAAATTAAAGAATTGAGCAGTTGTAGTAAATGGTTGCAAATAGAAATCTTTGCATCAACAAGAACTCTGCAGGGAACTTATCCCCCCATAGCAAACATATATAATAACATTAGATTTGAGTGAAGTGCAACCGTACCAAAAGCTTCAGCACATAAGGTGGAGGTTGGGGTGGTGGAGGCAGGTTAACACATGACCATGAGCTTTATTCTCCATCTGTAAGCACCCCCTCCATTTGTGTCCATCAACACCCCACTCAGAACTCAAGAGATTTTGGCATCCTGGCATTTTCAAGAGTGCTTTTCAGTGTGCGTCCGCTGCATAGGCTACTCAAAAACATGGTCAGAGCGTGTGGTAAGCAACGCGGGTACTGTTACGGAAATGAGGGCAAGCACACCGAGCCATAAACAGGCCGGGATCCCTGACATTTCTGCAATCACGCTGTTCCCTGAGTTAGCCTCACAGCCTCTGGGCTCAGCCAGCGTTTGATAAACTTCCCTCGACGCCTCGTATGATTAATGATGGTTAACAGAATTGAATTAAGGTTAAGAAAGACATGGCTGCGGCAGGAGGGGCGGTCAGAGGGGAGGGAGGGGGCAGCGCTGGGTTGAAGGTAGCAAGTGCGGTAAATAACTTCTTTAGAGGAAATATACAGCAGCCCCTCCTCTGCGCCCTCGCCGCCATGCCAAGCAATTACTCGCCCCGGCCTCCTGTAATAATTCCTATTACAAGCAGAACGGAAGAGTCGGTAACTCAGCGCGCAGGACAAGGTGAAGGCAAGGCCACGGAGCAGCGGATCAATATTTCATTTACTCACCCCACTTCGCCATCCTGGGCCTGGATCAAATTCGCCAACAGAGGCGGACTGAGGGAGAGAGAAAGGGAGAAAGAAGGGAGGAAGAAGGAAAGAAAAGAAACAAGGTCCATTGAAAACAACGACACAAGGCCTCTAATTTCCTCTGGGTTTTGGGAGGAGGAGGGAGAGAAGCACAGGCTCTGGAGATGGTGCTGGTGGAGGTCAGGTGTGTGTGTGTGTGTGTGTGTGTGTGTGTGTGTGTGTGTGTGTGTGTGTGTGTGTGTGTGTGTGTGTGTGTGTGTGTGTGTGTGTGTGTGTGTGTGTGTGTGTGTGTGTGTGTGTGTTAGTGAAGGTATAGAGACGCTCCCACAAGGTCGTCAATCACACACAATCATCACAGGGAAGGAAAAAGGAAAAGAAAGACTGACTGTCGCTCACTAAAAAAACTCCTCAACGCTTTTCTCCTTGAATTTCTGAGGCAATTTGATTATTCAGCAAAATTCAAATATATTTTATATAAAAGTATTTCAAATTTGGCATTATCTTACTCTTGTATATAATGTACATATATTGTTGTATTTTGATCTTTTCTGTCTCTCTTTTATCCCTTGCTGTCTGTAATGTTTTATCTTATCTTAAAACACCGTAAAGTTAATAGCTGAGGTTCTCATGTAGCTTCTACATCTCATGTTCTTCTTCTTCTCCCTCAGAGCTCCTTCCTGTAAGCGGTGATTGAGTCGGTGGACAAACTCGCCTGTTTTCTGCAGATTTCAGCCTTCAGTCTGAACCTTGTTTCATCCTGGAACAGCTCTGCATTGATTATCACTGAGTGAGGGTTTGTGGCGGCAAGATGCGCATCAGCAGTTCATTCTGTCAGATTAACCTGCTTTTAAGGCCGGATCCACCTCTAACAAGCTGGAGCCGTCCTCAAAGACGACCTGAAAGCCCGGACGGGGAGTGGTTGAGGTTAGACCACATCCCTTTTCCCTCATATCTCCCCTTAAGTACATTTGAAGCTGCAATAATCAATATTTTTATATTAACAATGGGTCAAATAACCATGTGTACTATGAAAGATGTTGCTCATGCAGTGCACAGCAGTTGGTGGAGACCAAAACCAGAGCTAAAAGGAGGCTGAGTGATGGCTGCTGTGCGTCTGCTGGATGTGTGAAAGGCAGCTGGTTGCTAAAACTTTTGCCGTATCGACTTTATAACGTGATGAAATACCAGTGTTGTGTTTACAGCTTGCCTGCTGCCCCCCAGGAGGCCAAAAAATACCTGAAAGCAGCTTCAAGTTTAGGAAAAAAAGCACTGAATGACAACATGCAGTATATCCTGTATCTGCTTGTTCCAATACTTCATTGAAACTGCAGTATGATGTGTGACCTGCATTTCTTTGGCTCTGCATCAAATATAAATATTCCAGATGTCTTGAGCAGAATTTTGTGGGTATTTTTTCAAATTTGGGCCTGAGAGTAAAATATGAAGTATACGTGTCTGAACAGTACAGCCGTCTGATCGGGTCAAAGAGGGTAATTCGACAGCATCCACGAAGACCATCAGACCATGAGGGCAAAGTGGCGACCTCAAAGGAACCCAGCCCCCCCTTTTTTTAATATGAGAAAAGCTTCACTCGCTTCCCAGAACCATCTTTCTGCAACCTTAAGCGAGTAGTTTTCATGTCTAAAGCTAAACAAATCACGCTGTGTAAGACCAGAAAACGGCTTTGTTGTGTTTTTTCGACGTATTTTCTCGTTTCATTTGCAGGACCTGCAGATGTTTGCGTCAGTGTCTGAGATGTAAATCAGAACTGCACCTTGCCCCGCCGTGCGACTGCAGAGGCGCAGCAGCGTTTCCACCCCAAAAGCGAAGCACCTCGCCTTGTGCTGCAAAGCCGACGGATCAATAAACGAGAACACTCCCGACTTCCCCGGCCTTCTCTCACAATCGTTTCAGTCCTGTTCGAACCACAAAGGTCAGATTACCTGAAGAGAGGACAGGAGAGCGAGAGGCAGCTCATGCATTAAAGACTGAGGAGAGTTATGGGGTTTGGGGGCGAAGAAGGTGGAGGAGTGAATTTAATAAATAACAAATTCCCCTCAGCTCCACAGAGCCATGCTTTGTGTTTAATTGCGCTGTATTGATTTTTCTCTCTCTTTCTTTTCATTCTTGGGTCGGGCATTGCTCTCATTTTGGAACAATCAGGTGGCCAAGGTGGACCTCAGAGTCGAATGTCATTTATTCTCCCTCCTCCTCCTCCTCCTCCTCCTCCTTCTTCTTCTTCACCCTCTCACTCTCCTGTTCTTCCTCGTCTCCCGCTTCCTCCTCTCCTCTCGCCATCCTCACGATGCCTTTTGTGTGTCACACTCATGGCATCTCAACCGTCAAGGTTATCTTAAAATGACTTTGAACACTTCCCGGCTGTTTGTGAGGGATTTTGATAAATGTAAGAGATTTCCTCCACGGCCGTAAATGGTCTTTTACTCACAGGCATATTGTATTCTTCATACTTGTGAAGATGGATGGAAAAGGGAAGAAATAAGGCATTGGCTACAGGATCTTAAGATCTAAGAAAGGCATTTACACTGAGGCCGTGTGCTGTGGAAATTGAATGCCCCGCTGTCACTCAAAACACAAAGGGACGTTCTTTAATTACATCTTACACAACACTCCAGCACAAATTCCCCAAGTGTTTATTATGATAATTTCTTTGTCCTTTCGCTCCTTCAGCATCATCGTCGCGTTAATCAAAGTGTCAAAAAGTTTGGAAAATACTTCAAAGGTGAGATGAAGCTCAGCAGAAGCGCAAAACACAGAACAACATGAAAATCCATCGTGACAAATAATAAAAATCAGTTGATCTAACGTGGTGTGTCAGCAGCCCTCACCTTTAAATAAGAGCGTGCAGTAAATGATGTGTTTTGAGCTGATGGGGGTTCAAGTTAAATGCCATGAATGAAGCTACAGCAGCACAACCTCTGCTATGATGAATCAGGCAGAAAATCACACGTGTCAACAGTGCCACCGCACTGCTCCGAGCCCCCGTCCGTGGACGGAGGTGTATATTTTCATCTAAAAGGAAAGCAATTTGCAGGGATCCTCCCCTTTAAAAGCTGACTTGACATTTCCTGCCATTATGAGCACAATGTGCTCTATTATAGAATGAATGGCAATTAAGCGCATGTGAAAATGTCAGGTGAATTACAGCTCGCTGAGGCGAACCTGGTGACACGCGGCCACCATCACCCACTTCGCACCACCCCCTCATCCAACGGCATCGCCGCCTTCATCTCCATCTCCAACTGATGAGGGAAGTTTTTAGGTCCACAATAAGAAACTTGCAAAAGAAACAAGTACTCACTGCCTTTACATGAGCAGAAGTAGTAGAAATACTGTTACTAGTTCAGAAAGCTTCTGGGGTACAAATATTATCATCGATCGTATTGAACGTATTGTATTGAAGTTCACCTCTAATCCAGAATAATACATCATCCTCCATCACAGTTGATCACATGTTGTGTGTAAATTGAAGGTAACTTGCGTGACGATGTGCACAAACTCTTGTTAGCTGCATTTCCTGTTTTATTTTGTAGTAAGTTTCCTTATGCATTCCTATGTATTTTACTTCCTGTCATTGTTCAGTTTCCCTCCAGTTTCACTCATCACCTGCTCTCAGTTATCCAGTCCTGTTTGATCTCTGCTTGATGTTTGAGTTTGAGTCTTGGCCGACTGACCCTCTGCTCATGAGTTCATTGCATTTTTGAATGTTTGGACTTTTGTGTGATCTTTGCACCTGAGTCTCTTGGAGTTCTGGTCATTTAAACTAGTGTTTAGAGTTAATGTAGTGGTGCAAAAGTACAATATTTTCCCCTGAAATGTAGTGAGCTGAAGTATAAAGTCACATAAAAGTGATATACTCAAGTACCTCTAAGTTGCACTTACGTTCAGTAATTGAGTAAATGTTGGCGTTGTGTGTTTCTGTACACCACAGACATGTTGAAAATTTCAGTTCCAGTTCTGTTGTGACGGTGCTCTGGTTAAGGTCTGGTTAGGTTGAAGCACAAAACCAGTTGGTTACACTTACAAAAAGATGATGTTTGGGCTTGAAATACTCAGTTTTGTTGTCGAAAAGTAGCTGGAAAGTGTCCCAACGTCGCATTAAAAATACACATTTGTTGTAAGAAACATGAGCTCATGTACATGTGAGCTACGTCACTTTGATGCTTCTTGTAGAAATCTGAAACCTACAAATTGCCAAACCAGTTCAGACTATGCTGATTAAGCCAGTCATGGACAGATAAACGTCTGTATTTCACAGCATATCTGAGTTTTTAATGTGGTGTCACACAGCGACAGAGTAAGCTACCCCACAGTGCAGGTTTAAGTTCATTTCCAGCATCAGTCCCTGCTTGTTTACACAGTGGAAAACAAAATCAGTCACACAAAGCCTGGAGACTCATCGGGATGCCATTCATCGTGAATTAAACCTTAAAAAACTTGCTCGCAGCTCCCACCGTTGCTCCAAGACTCCATAGTCCCACACTGAGGCAGGAGGCTGATAACACTTCAGCTCAGTAGACGGAGGTTCGGACTGAAAACTCACAGATGAGGCAGGTAGGTTAAAACCAAAGATCTCTGGGTCAAAGAGGCAGACAGAGGTCAGGAAGAGGCAGGCAGTCAAAAGTCCAAAGGGGCATAAACAAGCATGAGAAAGCTCAAACATCACCTGACTGGAGCTGATGGGAACACACCTAGGCCCACCACCGGCTTGATGGAGAATGAGAGGAGAGTTAGCGACCTGGTGGATAAACAGGTGAGAAAAAAGCTGTAATGTCCAGTTGTCTTAAACTCTACTCAAATATGCCTAAAAGTACTTCCAACTGAAGCTGATATATTTGTGCCAGCATGCTAACAGACTAGCATAAGAACCTACTCTTAGCTAAGCGTGTCGGCTAAGATTTAGCATGCTGGATTTTCAGCTTGCTAACATGCTGATATATTTGTGTTAGCGTGCTCGCAGTTAGCCCACAAAAGTTCTGATTGTGGATAATCCAAAACACACACTGTTGATTTTTTCTCTCATGGCTTCATTGTGTTTACATGGAGGCAGAAACTTCACACCTGGACCGGTAAACCCCCAAATTATCTGCATGTGGGGAAAAGTGTCAATGATCATTTGTGTCTGTGAAGGGATCAGAATACAAACATCGAGCTTTTCTCTTGCTGCTCTGGGCGACGGGCGTCAGGTTCACCCTCTCATCTTCACAGCGTCACACTCCAAGTCAGCCAGAGCTGTGAGGAGGACAATCACATGGATGCAGGAGCTCCTCGAGCCGCTGGTAATGCTGGAGAAGGTTTTCCAGCCTCGGCAACAGTAACCAAGTGGAGTGCAGAAACGTGGAGTGTCGATTCATGCTGCTGGAGAGACTCGCCGCCATTCGTCTTCTCACATCCGCTGCTGCAGCTTCCTTTGTTCTGCAGCATGCCTTAAACTGGCCACGTTCGTGTACATGTGCCAGGACTGTCTTCAACCGTCTGTTCACATGACAGAGACAAGACCTCAAGGAGCTTCTGCAGGGGGGGCACAAGCTAATGTATTTTCAATGAAATAACATGTTAGAAAGCAGCTTATACATCTTCGTATCTTGGCTGACAAGTGATGAAAAAGTGCTGCGATGGATTGTCCAAGATGTGAGTGGGTTACAGACAGTTTGTCCACCAGAGGGCGCTGACAGGTCTGTTTCTCAATTGTAAAATGTCCTGCATAACTGTTCATTAAGCTAATTAAAGAGGTCGTTATCAAACCTGTTGTACGTAAGTGTGAAAAAATCAAATATCTTTCATGGATTTTTTTAAGCTAAACGCCTCAAAAATCCATCCATCGGCTGGGATGAATCTGCACGTGCATCAAAACACACACACTATCAGACGATCATAGCATATGTGCAATGAATAAATGTGCAATTTTTTTTCCCTTCAAGTGACAAAAATGACTGAGAATCTAAATAATTAAAAAAGTGTAAGTGTTTCTGCAGACTTTCACTGAATTTTGTTCCCAGTTTAACTGACGACCAGGATCAACACACACACACACACACACACACACACACACACACACACACACACACACACACACACACACACACACACACCATATCAACATTCCTAAAAGCAGGTGGCACCTTCATCCGTGCCCCCTTACCTCATCCCAAGTCACTAATCATCATCGACAGATTGCCAATGCAATCTCCCCGAGGTCACGCCTCTTTAATTATCCAAACAGGTCAGAGGTCACAGACACTTATCATGTGGTGAGGGGTCAAAGGTCAGCCAGCGGGGTCACAGGGTCAAGGCAGTAGCGGGGGACAGGGAGATTCTGGCAGCAGATCCTGCTGCTTCCTAACCAGACGTGATTAGTGTCGGCCATCAGGGAGTTGATCGCAGGCTGTGGCCCGCTCTGCAAGGCCTGATGGGTAATTGAATCCAAGGCGGTGTGTGTGTCTACTGAGGAAATGAAACTTTGATGGGTGAGAGAGCATGAAAGGAAGGCTTTTTGAATTTTTCCCCGGTGTGCTGCTCTGCAGCACAGATCACTGTATGTGCACTGTGCATGAGCAAAAACATCCCTCTCCTTCAAAGATATCAGATAATAAATTCATAACAATGAATGATGACATGTTTAAAACATGTGTGACGTCACATCATTACAGCGGGCAGAGGTCATGACCTCAAAACTTCATTAGGATGATTTAAAAACAATAAAACCGACAAATAATATATTAATCAGATTAAGAGGGAGAAAATAAATGATCAAAGTTAAAGTGATGGACTGACTTATTTCACTATTCATTCATTATTAAATGACATTACATGTTTTCTGCTGATCAATGAGCACATTAATTGACTTCAGTGATCAATCACTTCCACAGGTCCAGACTGGAGGCCTGTGCTCCCTCCAGTGACTGTGGCCCAAAGCAGGGACTTCTGTAGGTTACAAACAAACCATGCTGCAGCACACCCGTTTTGTTTTCTATAAGTCTGCGTGAAATTACAGCGAAACATTGCTTGATAAGGCAATAAGTAATTAAATTTACTGAAATATTAATTGACATTTTCATTTGGAGGCATCAGTCGGTGGCAGCGTAAAGCGTGAAAAGCTAAAAATGATTCCCAGTGATACTGCCTGTTCAACCGCTTAGCCTCACTAAATCTATTCAGCCTCTCTCTCTCACACACACACACACGCACACACACACACACACATGCACACACACACGCACACTTTTAATTGACTTTGCTGTGATTTAATTACCTTCGGTAACAACCTGTCTCAGTTTGAATTTACACCACCCACCTTCCCATCCCAACTTAACCCCATTACATTTCCCACTTGAAAACACACACACACACACACACACACACACACACACACACACACACACACACACACACACACACACA
This sequence comes from Chaetodon trifascialis, assembly GCF_039877785.1. Lineage (NCBI taxonomy): Eukaryota > Metazoa > Chordata > Actinopteri > Chaetodontiformes > Chaetodontidae > Chaetodon > Chaetodon trifascialis. The sequence continues at coordinate 3,396,150 of NC_092056.1, forward strand.
TGCATGCACATGTACACACACACACACACACACATCACATTACATACATACATTCTCACGCATCAGGGAATCATACTGTGGGCATATCCACATATATAGACATATGCACGCACAAACACACATGCTCAACACACACACACACACGCACACACACACACCACACAGAGAAGCCCACCAGCATTGGAGCCGTGATCAAAGCAGACAGGGACGACAGGTAGAAGCGCAGCAGCCAATCAGAACCTAGCAACAGTGGGTGACCTTGCTGAGCCGCAGCTGATTGGTGGTGTCACAGCTGTCAGTCATGTCTCGAAGTGTTGACAGACAAAGGAGTGAGTGTGTGCGTGTGTGTGTGTGTGGAGAGCTGACACACACTGACTCGTCTGTGCAGTAAAGAGCCACAAGTGAAACAAATATTGTGAAGATTTATGGAGAGCATTTAAATTTAGCATTTTACGTTTTTTAATTTCCACGATCTTTGGCTTCGATGCCAAATTTCTTCTCCTTTCTCTAAATCGCCTCGTCCACGCTTTGTTCAAGGCGAAAACGTGACAAATATTCAAGCACACACACAAACACCGAACGCAGGAAACTGTGTGTGTCTCTCATTTAAGCAGTCGACGGGGCCAAACAGAGCAAAATGTAAGCAGGCAATTATTAGTGTGTGTTTCTTTATTCCGCCTGCCATCAGAGAGATTATGGGAATAATCGGCTTAATGAGCTTCAAACTAAAGATGGGATCCAGATTCCCCAGGGGGGCGAGGCTATTGTGCGAAGGCCACAGCCTACACATAGCTGCTATGTCAAACAGCCCCGCTGCTCAAATACCATTTACTGCAATACCAATCACTGCAGCTCTCTTTGTTGTGTGTGTGTGTGTGTGTGTGTGTGTGTGTGTGTGTGTGTGTGTGTGTGTGTGTGTGTGTGTGTGTGTGTGAGTGTGTGTGATAAGGGGGGAGAATGTGCTGCTAACAGAGAATTCCTGTGGTTTCTACCATCATTACAGACATCGACACGTGTCTTTTGTGGATGTTTGAGGACTGATCCGCCTTTTAAACACATTTAGACAGCTGAAATGATCATCTTTAACATTTCAGCGACAGCACGTCAATGCATTTTCATTCTTCATGGAGTTTTCCAGAGTTACTGCTCACAGGAAGCGATGCAGTCATGTGCTGGACAAGACAAAAGTGGCACCTGCTGCACAGAAGCATGCATCAGTAGCGACGGTGATGCGTGGTTTGTGTCTTCATGCAGCTGACTGACGGCTCCACACATCAAAGCCAGCACAGGAAACCTTCAGACACTCTGATGTGATCTTTGTATTGCTTGAATTAATTACCCGCTGGGTAAGTTAGCAGCACCTGTGGTTACTTTCTTCAATCCGTTATTCATCCAGGTGTTCACTTCACACCCGGAAGCTGCTCGGGTGCGAAGTCTGATCCGAAGGTGTCTGAACGTCGTAGCCGGAGAGGTTGCAGGTTAAAGGCCGCGCTAAAGCTCTGGGGATCCGATCTAATGCCGCCACTGCCCTGTTACAGGTGATGAGCAGTAGTGGTGTGTTGTACGAGCACCGGTCGCACAGTTCTGTTAGAAAAACCACATATATCCACGACTGAGGGGCAGCAGACACCCCTTCAGCAGCCACACTGCAGCAGATGCAATGAATGAGACAAATAAAGACTAAAAAGATTCATCGCGTCGTTTTGTCTTCAGAGACAAAGATGGCGTCTGAAACTAAATGATGAAGCCAGGGTTCAGCATGTCTCCCACATTACATACTTTCATCTTTGCAGCCCTGTCTCCAGGACATGATGTGAGCATACAGCTAATTAGCAACATAACGAGGAAATGTTGTTACTTCTAATATTGTTTAATGTTTTTTATGTTTCAACACCTTTGCCATTACATCCATGCAACATTGTGCACAATATTACATTTTTTTTGTATCTTTTTCATAACCAGTCTACATATCTTTTTATCTACTGTGCAATAGTGAAAAACACTGTACTTAATCCTTATGTAATATGCCTTTTCTTCTATAGAACGTATATATAAAGTTCCATCCATCCATCCATTTTCTATGCCGCTTATCCCTTTCGGGGTCGCGGGGGGGCCGGAGCCTATCTCGGCTGTCAACGGGCGACAGGCGGGGTACACCCTGGACTGGTCGCCAGCCGATTGCAGGGCACATACACACAACCATTCACACTCACACTCACACCTAGGGGCAATTTAGAGTCACCAATCAACCTAATGAGCATGTTTTTGGTCTGTGGGAGGAAGCCGGAGTACCCGGAGAGAACCCACGCATGCACGAGAAGAACATGCAAACTTACCGACCCGGGAATCGAACCTGCGACCTTCTTGCTGTGAGGCATGTGCACTACCTGCTGCGCCACCGTGCAGCCCTATATATAAAGTTGACTTTTTTTAATAAATTGAACTTTTTTGTGGTTATGTTTAGGCACTGGCAGCATTTTGTTGATATTTGGGAAAGATCGTGGTCTGTTTTAACCCAACACTATATCTGATCAGGTCAGAATGAACAAAATGTATAGACAAATAACAAACCATCTGATTGAGACAAAATAAAATGAAGATCATGTGCCCTTATTCTGAAAAACAGCTTGTGACTTTCCTTAATCAAAGTGCTTTTTTTGCCTAAACCTGATCACAGTCTGGACGTGAACCCGGAATTCTGGTCACAGTCCTGCACTTAATTATGAAAGCAAATTAATTTCTAGGAGGCAGGTCGCTCTTCCACGTCACATCCAGCATGTAACAATGAGGACAAATACACAAAGGCGATTACACAGTGGAAAATATTGAATGGCTATTGTTGAATACACCATGAATAGGGTTTAAACAATGGAGTTCAATATAATGAATCTGTGAATAGTCACATATCTTCCTCTGGCTCATCCTGAAGCAGCTGTTGGAAAGCATGTTTTTACCTGTGAGTCCTCCGCGGTGCCTCTGTTGTTGCCTCATTGAAATAAATGAGGACCCTGTTCCTCATTGACACAGTGATATTACACATCACGCAGGACGTGTTGACATGTAGGAAAAGCACAGGTGTAACTAATAAAAATGGATGATGGCTGAATTCCATTCGGCTTCAGGGTCGCGCTGCCGCCAAACTGTCTGGGACGGTTGAATCGAGCACAGCCGTTGTTGAAGCTGCGAGTAAGGCCTCTACTTTTCCTGCAGGAACACCAAACTGAAGTGAAGCGAACGCGGTCAAACCGGAGCTCTCTAAACACCACCACCAAAGAAAGAGTGTTGCCTTCATGCGCCGCAGGAGCGCTGCAAGTCCAGCTCCTCACATCCCGAAGCACAGGTGGAGATGATGAAAACGAGTGTTAGTGCTTCGTCTGCTGCCGGCCGGTGATCTCCAGCTCTGCTGACAGAGCTGTCAGGAGCTCAGCTGCTGCATCTAGACGGCGAGCTCTGCAGTACATTGACATTTTATCACCGCAGCTAGGATTACAGTGGACCTTTTATTTCCTCTGATAGTGTGACAGCCTTGTGACATTTTCCCTTCGCAGCCCAGAGATGCTAGCACAGGCTCCAAAACATGAGTCTCATGGGTAAAAAATGAGATTCGCCAGATGTGAGAATACAGGTGGGTTTGAGTGAGGAGAGACTGCCTTCTGTTATCTGTTTAGAGGCTTTTTGGCCTTTTTTAAAGCGTGTAGGAAATCTGTGAAGCTGGGATTAAATCAGATTAAATTATGCAAAGTAAATTTAATTCCTGGTGCAGATTAACTTTGTTTGTATAATAACTGCCCCCCTGCTGGATGGCCAGTTGTTGTTTCAGGTTAATGAACACATCCTCTGCCTTCTCCTGCACCGGCAGAGCAAACTGAGACATATTTGGAGCAGGACAGAGGAGTTTAAAGGGATGTGGAGAGTGTAATTCTATTTTCGGTCTGATGGGGAACATATGAACCCGGCTGAGGGCTGGCTGGTCTTGTAAAAGAGGTGAGAGGCTGTTTAATAGTGTGACTCTCACAGCCGTGAGAGAGGGGGGCTGAGAGGCACATATGGAGTAAAATCAACATAGAAACTGACTTTAAAACTTTATTACCTGACTGAGACGTTTGGATTTTCATGTAAACGTTGGTGCTACTCTTGATTTGATTCAGAAACGGATGACTTTAAGTGTAGAAATCATGCTGTGAAGCCTTGGTTGTGGCTGCCAGCTGCTCATTCAAGTCCAAAAAACAAGAAACCTCTATAAAAAGACAACAGCCACCACTTTTTCTAACTGTTTGGACTTTGTTTCTGAGTCATCGTGTTTTCCCGTGTCAGCCTGGCGCGGAGGACGGCTCGAAATAGTACGAATCCCACGATCCTCTGCCACTGTTGCCATGGCGAAGCAGCCAGGCCGCGCTCGTCCACGAAGCAGGCGCTTCAGTCGCGTTTTTCAGCCGTGGCTTTCACGCATTACAGCCACTGCTCTGCTAACGTGCTGCTCTCATTTAGCTCACATTAATACACTGACTGCGTGCTGGATGCTGAGTGAATCCTGTGTACACTCTGACAAAAGGCTGCAGCTCCTCTGATGCTCTGGTGCTGCTTTCACTGTCCAACTTGTTCAGACCTTCATAGAAGAAGAAAATGCATCACCATAGTTCTTCTTTATCCTTAAGTTACTGACAGTCTGACGGTGGGCTGATGTTTAAACTGCTGAACGCTTCATCAGGTTTCTTAAAAGTGCATCTTTAGCTCCTGCTAACCGTTAGCAGAGCACAACAGAAGCTCTGTGATTGGATGTTTCCCTTCATGTCTTCATACGGACAAGATTGTACCTCTGTTGTTAATATAAGATGTCTCTGTTTCATGCTAACTTTGTCTGTATGAAACGGTCCAAAACTCTCATTTCACAGCTGTGTATCAATCACAACAGTGCTTTTATTTGACGCTACCAGATAATAACTCTCACGAAACAAACATGTCTTTAACAAACTGATCACAATTTGATCAATAAAACAAAAAAATACGACATTTTTACCACAAATCTGATGTAAAAACTAAACAATAACAGTTAGTGGACAATAATACTCAGTGATGTAGTTGCACATTTATGATCTACACTTACTAATCACCTGTTTTGTCAGGGGTCAAAGGTCAGAGGGACTCTGGCGGAGCCCACTTCAATAGTCGGCTCTTACAATACGCTGACTTGTCCCGGTGATGTCATCTGACCCTCTGACCTGCCCGGTGTTTTAGAGCTCTAATTAGCAATTGACCTCGTCTCCTCCCACGCCAACCCTTACACCCAGCGTGACCCCGCCGACCTCGGCGCAGAGGTCACATGTCTGCTGACATCAGCGATCGTCACTCTCCTCTTTTTGTCTCTAACTGATGAACGAAAACCCCTGCACGTTTCTGTTGTTTGACAAAAAATAAGGAGACTAAGAAGTCTAAAAGTCCGAAAGCTCAAACATCAAAGTCCTTCTGCAGTAGTGCAAAAAACTGCATTTTAGTGTCTTACCCAATTCAAAGATGTTCCATTTCAAGTCGTTTCGTATCCCTTTTTATGATCAATTCGCTCTTTTTCCACGTCTCCTTTTTATCATTGCTGTCTGTAACAACTCAATTTTTCCAGCGTGGGAACAATAAAGTTTTATCTTATCTTATTTTGTCTGAAATGCAACAGAACAGCAGCTGCTTTTGTTTTCAGTGCAGCCAAAAAAATTCATGTCGTGTCATTAAAGACGTCAGTCAGAAATCTGCCTTTGACGCAGTACAGTCGGTTAGACTGCTCACTGTCGCAGCTCCTCCATCTTCCATTACTTATCAATAAATATTTAATAATACCTCAATATTTTAAAGTGCTCCAGCACCACAAATGACAAAAATGGCAAAAATGACACTCGCACCTTTTCACAATAAAAGCATCAGTAAAAAAATTTCATCAGAAGTAATGTAATACAGCTCTGCTGCAGTCAGCAGTGGGCAGGGTCAGCAGCATAAGATAAGATAAGATAAGATAAGATCTGCAACTGCTCCTCCTCTGTGTACTTCTATATTCTTGTATTTGCTGTCTCTTCCACAAACTTTGACCCAAACAGCTGATCTGTGGCAGAACACCGTGCGCGGCGCGCGGAGGAATACGGTAGTTCTACGGCTGAGAAGATATAGTGCCAAAGGAAAAGGCTGTCTGATGGCCAGGTAAAGAAAACATTAATAATTTTCTTTTAATTCAAAGGTGTGCTGTGCTGTACTGAGCTCTGCTTCTCCAAACTGGAGCCATCGACTTTCGATAAGACTCAGACAATAAGAACTTGATCTAACCTCACTTCAAAAGAGCTGAACTATCCCTTTAAGGACCACAGCTTTAATGTTTGCTCTAATTTGCAGTAAAGATCTTCCCTTCTTCACTGCAGAGTGGTGAACATTTGTTTTTCCAAACTCCGAACACAGGAAGTAAGTTGCCACCCCCCTCCTCCAAACCAGATATAACTCCACAAAGGCTGGTCTGTTTCCCCTTCGTCCTCCGTCAGACGGGAAGATGGAGACCGACTGACAGCGAGCTGTGTGTGTATGTAAGATGATAGGCTGGTATTCAGGGAGAGGAGACGGACAGATGGGTTGTCCATCCACACCCTGACATTACAGATAACAAGAGAGGGGAAACGTTGCTTTAGACTGACTAACTCCATTTCATGAAATACAAGTTCACTGTCTCGCTGTCGGAGTTTTTAAGGCCGGGATGTGCTGGAGGGTAATAATATCAACCTAAAGGAGGCCATGCATTAATTTAAGATGAAGCTAATGCCACCTATACATCATCACCTGGATGAATGAGAATATTCACAGGCACCTATACATCATGTACAGTGTTAGAATGATCTAAGATTGACCTATTTTTATCAATCAGCTTCTCGCTCATAGTAACGGCGTCTTACAGGGTCACAAATGTTTCTGCAAAAGTCAAAACTGTTTTTCACGTGTCTTTGCTCTGCTCGCCGGTTTGAAGAGGGCGAGGCCCAAAAAGGTGATGTGCACCAATAAGAGTTGTGTAAAAGGTAAATAAAAAGTCAATCATTTGCAGACATACTGAAGTCTCTCTGAGTCAATGTGTTAATCTCCTTCATCCAATCATGTGTTCACGCACCTTTCATACCCAACCATGATCCTCTCCCCTGTTACCAATGAGCCTGTTTATCTGTGGAATGATCCGAACAGGTGTTTTTGGAGCGTTCCACATCTTTCCCAGTCTGTGAAACATGTCACTGCATCAGATTCAGAATAAGCAGATATTTACAGAAACCAATGAAGCTGATGAGCTCGAACTTTGAATATATTGACTTTGTGCTGTTTCCAGGTGAGTTTATGTCCAAAAGGATCAGCAGGTGATCACATTCTGCTTCATTTCTGCTTCATTTAGCCTAATCTGGCTTGTTATAGCAACAATAATTAATGTGTTTAATATTTAATATTGAACAATGTTTAATTCAGATCTTTAACTCCCAGGGTTGCTCATGCAGTCATGAACATGGCGAACATTATTAAAGAGAACTACTTTAGATTTGACGGCCAGTTCTCAGGGGCTTGAATATTTACTTATTTACTTACGTTACATATTTACAGAAAACATCATTAGCTTTTTTCCCTGAAGCCACTGGTCAGTCCACTGACACCTGTCCTTACCCATTTAAACTAATTGACACAGGGTCTTTATCAGGAGTAAGTTTAGGGGCGTTTTCAGGGGCTCTTGAACTGGATTTATGAAATTATTCTGGGCACGTACAAGTGAGAGAAGACTCAGGGGCAAACCAACACCTTGGAGTGATTATATATTCTATCTAGCCTGCGAATGCCTGAAGATCCCCCAGGAGAGGGTGGAGGAAGCGCCTGAGGAGAAAGACGTCCAGGCTGGTTTGCTTTGCAGGGCTGCTTCCATGTTTACTTCATCGTGAGAGCTCCTTAATTATCTGAGTTTCTATTCAAGATTGCATAGCTGGTAAAATCCATGGCAGGAAGAAGGGGACTTCTTCGATGGTTTAGTTCTGGAGCTCCCACAGAAAGCTCATCACACAGCTTGAGAGAGCTCACAGACTCCGCTCATAAAAACTAAATATTATATATACATAATATATGATAAGCTAACACGGTGAGATCAGAGAGATGTAGTAATTAAATGTGCGCTGCTGAATTTCCTTAATGATTTCCAACATTTCCCAGAATGCCTTTTGTCAAGTGGAGTTAATATGTTTTATTCAGCTGTGAGTTTGAGGTATTCCTGAACAGATTTTAAGTGATATTAAGAGCAAATTTTGCACAAACTCGTTTTTTAAATTGAAATCACTGCACAGCATTGCAGCACGTATTAACCAGAAACTTCTGTGTACAGTGTGTGCAGTGAACGCATCACACGTTCAGCACTGATTCTGTCTTCAGTTCTGCCGTACGTTCGTCTAAGCTGTCATGTTCAGCTGAGTTCAAAGCTCGCCTGTACAAGCTCTATACACAAGGTTGATAGCTCAACAACCTATGATTATGAGAGGCTTATCAGATCCTGATTGCTTCTGTGGCTTTGGGGGTCTTTTAATTCGCTTTTAACGAGGAGCTGCAGCGCTCTCAGTCGCCAGCAAGAGTTGCTAAAAGCGTCTTATCCGGTCAGTGAATACAGTCCATGTTTTGAACATCTGATGTTTCACCCACACAGGAGTGCATCAAAGGTTCAGGGCAAACTTTTCAAATGAGTCTGTGCTCTCAGTTTGGAGTGTTTTTTTTAAAAAGCGTTCTTTTTGCTGATGAGAATAATAGTAATAACAATAATAATAAGAACCTCTATCCATATAGGACCTTTCAAGCACAGTTACAGTGCTTTACAATAAAAAGGAGAATAAAACAGACCAAAAAGGAATTTAAAGTAATGTTTAGAAAGTGAGTTTTTAAAAGTGATTTAATAGAAGCGAGTTTGCAGCCCTGATCTCCTCAGGCAGGTCGTTCTAAAGATGAAGCAAGAATAGAGTCAAACAGAAATGGCAGTACGGTTTAGACAGAGGGCAAAAACTGATTTAAAAGTTGCTGCATAACAGTGTGAATAGCTATGGTAAGTTATTAAAGTGTGAATGCATAGGGTTGCTGTTTTAAAACACACACACGCACAGACACACAGACATACAAACTCACACTGCGCTGCAGGACATGGACGCTGCACCCCACCTTGAATGTCCCCTGTGACCTGAAGCCCTAATAAAGCAGCAAAGTTTGGGAACTATAGAGCGTGTGTGTGTGTGTGTGTGTGTGTGTGTGTGTGTGTGTGTGTGTGTGTGTGTGTGTGTGTGTGTGTGTGTGAGTGTGTGTGTGCGTGTGGGGAGGTGAGATGGGTGCTGAGTTACAGTGTCAGGGTCACCTCTGCAGCCCCTCGTGAACACCCCTCACAATACGCCACCTTGAGGTAACAATGACCCCATTGTTCGTCCAGACAATGCTGTCTGAAGGACAGGGTTAAAGGGGCGGAGGGAGAGGAGGGGTGGCGGGCCAGAAGGGACAGCGGGGGGCTCAGCACCTGGTAACAGTGTATGGATGGGAAGTGGAAATGGGGGGGGTGGGGTGGTCACAGTCCATCAGTCAGTAATGGCAGTGTTTCGGCGCGGAGGCGAAGATGCAGTGCTGATGTCGGGCGGGACCTGAGGCGGACTTTCCCCGGCTGTGGGGGTCCTTGGGAGAACCGCAGGCGGATTTAAAGGAAACCAGGAAGACACTCAAAGTCTCTGTATGCTCTCTCCTGTCCTCAAGTACCAGTTTGAGAACCAGGACACCAGCATTAGCAGGACTGCAGAGCAGAAACGAGGGGGAAGTAGGATGAAGGAAGTTGCCATTAGAAAGTCAGAATCCCAAAACCCACCACCTTCCTGCCAGCAGGAGTTTTTAGCACATGTTTGTAAGAGACCCTCAACTTTCCAAGGATGTTTTCAAGTGCAAAAACAGCCGCTGTAACTGCCTCTGTTTAATTCTGCAAACCAAAGTTGCTGTTTTCCTCCAACAGCCACAGGGGGCAGCAGTGAGTCCTTTCAAGTTCATCGCACAGGAGAAGCAAAGAAGAGGCTGCAGGAGAAAACCTACTTGGACACGCCCCGCAAAAATGAGATTTATACTTTACGGGACCTCAAAGAGCTGTTTTTTCCAAGAGGAAAAGCTAAAATGTATATAAAAATTAAGCATTATGCATCTGAGACTGGATTAGACAGTCCCAAAACAGGGTGGGAGAATGCCATCTTAGATCTGAAGAAGGGGCTTTCCAACAACTCTAAACTCTGAAGCTTACACATTGTTTTGACCTAAAGATGCTGAGTTTATATGCAAATTTCATATTTTTCTCTCACGTTCCATTACACAGTATATATATACGTAGGTTTGATGTTCTGGTTCCTTCTATCCACCCAGTCATTTTACACTATGCAATTAAGCTCTACCATGAGCAGTCTGAGTACTTGTGGCTTTCAATTGAGTGCCTGATATGTACTATAAAGGTCTGAACATGCAAATATGTTACGAATGTGACTCTCACACGCAGACATGCATGTATGCATACAAACTCACTACATCTACACTCAGGGCCACAAAACAAATATATCCCATTACTGCTTGGAAATAATGGGCCCATTTTTCTCCCACACAGTGGTCTTTATGAATAGTGTATAAACCCGGCCACGCGTTGGATCCTTGGGGGGGGGGGGTGACACTGCCATGGGAGATGGGAAGAGCTCAAACACATTTCTGCCTTTTATCCTCCCTGATAAAGAACTCCCACTTATACAAACATACAGTGCAGCGCACACGACAAATACACACACATGCACACACGCACTGTTTGATTCCTTTTGCAGTGAACACAAGACATCAGAGTGCTTAAAAGCTCTGTCTAAACATAGACCCAAGGCCAACAGTGAGTGCTGTGGTCCTGAATGGAGCTCCACCGTCGCTGCACTCTGCTGCCTGTACGACGGCAGAATTAGCCACAATGGCTGCTCTGTGTGCTACGCGCTTCCTTGCATTTCCTCTGGAGCAGCTCTAATGGCTGAATGTGCCTTGAATGCAGGCTCTTAGTTTTATTATGAAAAAAATGCACAAATTCCATCATGTTTTATTGCGCCTCCTCTGCTGGCAGTGGCACAGTAAGACGTATGTGGTGGTGAATGTGAGGATTACTGCAGGTGTCAGTGTCTCTCGCTGCCTCGCTCTCCTCGTCCTGTCCGCGGTGTTGTAAAAAAAGCCCTTTGTTGTGCTCTGCAGTATAAATCATTTACAGGCTTTGCATAAATTTGTGTAATCTCCTTCATGGGGGCTGGGCAGCTGATTCACTGGGAGCCGGGCTGGAGGAGTTCACATCGACTGTGTGCAGCAGACATGTATGTTGTGTGAAAACAGAAACCTGAACACAGTTAGTTACAGTATCACATGCTTTATGCGCAACATGTGTGAGGAAACACAGCAAATACCCTGAAAAACCGAGATGAAAACACAGGAAATACAGCGTCTGGCATGTTTCCTTCCAAAATCACTGCATGAAATACATATCACCTTAAAATGTCCACCTTAAAAAAACTTGCATTCTTTCCCTGAGATGTGAATGTTTTTGTTCTGTAATCAATAACACAGTTATCGATCCGGTTTGCAGCCGTTGCCACAGGAAATGACAAACTACCAGCCTGTCCATTCACAGGCACAGAACACTGCACCAGAGTCATGAATTGATCTCAAAGTCAGTCAGTAAGTAATGATTTATTTACTTATGAAACACTTTTCAAAACAAAAGTTACAAAGTGCTGCAGAATTGACTGAAAAGACAATTAAGAGAAATGTGCCAGAACAATGAAAAATGAATGAAACCTTAAATGGAAAAAGAGAAGACAGCAGATTCTTCACTTCAGTTAGTAAAAGGGGATATAAGTGAGTTTCTCTGGAGACATTCAGCAGAGTCTCTAAAAGACACTAAAAGACATCACGAGCAGTCAGACGATGTTGTGAACACACCTGCACGTAAGCCAAACTTTGTAAAATCAGACCCAAACTGTCCATGTTTTTGCTGCAGGTACACAATGAGGGGTTATGGCTGTTTTCAGGTTTCCTCACTTTACCTTTTAGCTCCAGATAAAACAGTTTAGATAATCTGTTTTCAAACTGTCTGACTCTGTCTGGAGTTTCTTGGCTTGTCAGCAATGTTCTCCAAACTTAGCGGTCAGCGAGTACAATGTTATCAAAACTGATAGGCGTGATGGACCAAACTCCAAATATGCGACCTGAGTTGTAATTATCTGTTTAGTTGGTAAGTGTATGTACTCAGGGACTTCACCACATACAGCAGTGCCTGATAGGTGCAGCCAGTAGAAAATAAACTTATTGAAAGTATTAACACTACTTCAAATTGCTGCTTTTATCCATGAAGTTTTGACCGTCTCAGTTACAGGATTCCTTGTTGCACGGTTCTGTGGACTCACTTAACTCACATAAGAGCGTATGTTTTTCTTTTGAACCATGATTTCTCTTATTTGGCTCCTAATAGTTATAATAATAAGAATAATAAACCTGATTTGTAAGGCACCGTTCATACAGGAAGTGCTTTACAACAAGAAATCACCCACACCAAGTGAGTGCCTCACACAGAAGAGACATAAAAACAGGGTTAATTAAGTTCATTTGCACAAAACCACAGCATACAATGGTAAAATCTATGTAGAAATAGATTAAACAGAATGCATAAAATCAAGTAAAATACGACAATTTAAAAGAGGCACAGCGGTGAATAAGCACGAGAGTTTCAGAGCTGCATCGGGGGAGTCATGGCTCGTTAAAGGCTGAAGTGAAGTTTTTAGATTTCTTTTGAAAATATGCTGTATATGTTAAATTGCATTCACGGTCGTCTAACATTGTGCGCAGGAGAAATCAAATCAGCCGTTACTGGCTGGTATAAAGCTGCCCACGCTTCCTCTTCCATCCTGGTGAGTTTTATTTGAATGGAGGGTTCGTCCCAGTTAAACCACTACGGCTGCTGTCACTGTGTCCTTGCCGTTGCTCCATTATTCACCATCCATGGAGGAGCTCCAGGATTTTTGTCTCCGGGTGACATCATGGCTACCGTCTGTGTCTCTGTCCTTCAGCTTAATGAAAGATTGGTTCAGATTCAATAATCACACAATAACTGAGTTGTGTTATATGAGATACAAATTCTCTTTTTCGCCTTCAATTGCATGAAATCAAATCTAATTCTGGGACTGTATCCCGAGTGGAAGCCGGCTTCTCTTGGCAAAATGACACTTTACAAGTCCAGATAGTCGATATTGTACAGGTGTCGATTAAATTAACTTCTCAGGATATTATTTGTCCCTAAAAAGATATTCTTCACATCATATATTCTCATATATCTCTCACAGCATCAATTTCTGTTGGTGTTGTGACACACGCACTTAAACACACACTTCCTCAGTGCAGTGACGAGGCTGCCGTAGGACAGTAAATCATTGAAAGGCGGAGCGCAGCGCTGAAAGCTCAGTGACAGAAGATAAAACATGCAGCGGCAGGCGGACTCTCCACACGCCTCCTCCAGCTCTCCCTCTCCTCCAGGAAACACCGTCTCCTCCACGGAGAGGCGAAGAGGGAGTGGACGGTCTCGTTTGCACATTAATCATCTCAAACTAACACCTTAAAGCAGGAGAATGTGGATGGAAAAATGCACAAAATATGAACAGAAAGAAAAGATACTGAAGCCAAATTAGAAGTCTTCACCACATCTTACAGCCAAGACCCGACTGGGGCCTGAGCAGGCTGGGCCCAAACTGCATTCAGTCAGGTTTCAGGGACACAATGTGCTTCTTTCCAGACAACTTGAACTATGAAATGCAGGGAAAATGACGTGTTGCTGCTCTTTTCAACCAACACTGCACATTTTAAAGGTCCTCCTCGAAGCAGAGATTTTGACTTGTTGCAGCAGGAAAAGCACAGGTGTTGCTAATAATGTTAACAATAGCTCTGCTCTGTTCAAGTGTCGCAGAGAGCCGTGACAGGGTGACAAGGAGCCGAACGTGCACAATACCAGGACCCTGAGACTGAGGCAGCTAAATGGAATTCAGACTTAATTCAATTTATTCTTTGCACATGTGCTTTTCTTGCTGTGAAGACCCGAAGACACCTCATGCTGGTAATGGCGACATATCCACAATATTTGTTTTTGAACACAAAAATGGAACAAACCAAGAGTCCAGATCATTCTAGACTTAAGATAAGATAAGATAAGATAAGATAAGATAAGATAAGATAAAACTTTATTAATCCCACACTGAGAAAATTAAATTGTTACCGCCAGCAAAGTATCTACAGTATATATATATATATATATATATATATATATATATACACACAAAATACTATGTACACAGAGTACAAGATCATAAGAATACTGATGCTGGTATTGAATTGCACGTGAGAAAAATACTGTTGCCTAAATAAATGTTGAATTCCACATGATCAAATATGGATGATGAATACAGTGTTTTGCACAGTGGAAAGAAAAATATCTGACAATTGTGTCAATGATTTATTTATTTTACTTATGAATCAATGTTAGCGTTAGCGGGTAGTGTCCGCTGTTGTCAGGGGTGGGTAGTAGTTGGTAGTGGGTTGTTGCCATTTAAACCTCCTTATGGCTCGTCGGCTGTAAATGCCGGACTGAGTGAAGAAACAGAACAAGAGGCAGTTTCCATTTTTCCCATAATTCCCCCATATTTTTCCCCTCTCTCCCGCTGTCCTCCTCTTTGAATATTTTCCTGTAAATCCACAAAAAGGCTGTAACATTGACGGGAGGAAACACCGCCAGTTTGAGGTGTTTGCTAAATTCCCCTCAGGTGCAGCAGGTGGGAGTGTGTAGAGCATCAGCTGTAACATCTAATGACGATTCACTCAAACGGCGCCCACTGATAAAACAAGAAGAAGAGGACGGATGAACACGAGAAGGATGGAGGACCTGCCAAAAAGGCTAAAAGCTTGTACAAGTATCTCGCCAAATGGGAGGCTTACCCGAACTTCATGAAGAGCAACGTCAGACAAAGTCAGAAAGATTTCAGTGGATCACACGGAGAGAGAACAGGTGCAAAAACACTCTCCACCAATGACTGCATTTGTAGTTACATCCATTTTCATAACCACCCTCTGCTACCAACCGCCTCACCTGCCAGTAGCCTCTCTCAGAATCACAACTGGAGCATAATGTGAACACATTCCTCAAGTAATACATATTTAAACCAAGTGCTGAATTTGTATGCCCTGTTGTGTTTCCATTTCTATAATGCAGGGGTGTTCACAGCATTTCACGTTCTGACACCCAACTGCAGGAACTCGTTAACTCAATCTTTGTCGCTCTGATATTTTAAAGCACGTGATGATTTTAGGCTTCACCTTGTCAAGTTGTCTAAATGTGATGAGCGTGTGGACAGTGGTGAGGGTGCTGGGCGACCCAGAAAATTTCCCTTATTTTCAAATCCCAGTCTGCATTGAAGTTGGCTGTGCATACTCTAGCTGAAAATGTAGCTAGCTAGCTAACGTTAGCGATATTAATTTTTCATGTTTGACATTAATCTTTGATGACACGATAATGACGTTAACTTGTCTTGTCGCTGGCAGTCTGTTGGGCTTTAGTTCTAACGTAATGCCAACTGCAGTGTTAGCGTTACTTTGACGGTTGAGCCAAAATGCTTTTTTTCCATTATTTTGCACAGGCCCGCACACACCTAAAAAATATTTAGATAGAAAGTAACTTGCAGTTTGAGTAATTTAGTAGTCACTTTTACTTGAGTTTTTTTTTATGGGAGTAGTTGTTGAGTATAGATTTATAGATTTTCGTCCTGTTAGCTTAGCTTTGAGGCTAGCCTTATCACCCACAGCTAACACAAGCTCGCTAAGTGTTTGTATTAACAGCTCCGCTGATGTCTCCTCTACAGAGACGCGTCCTTCAGTTAGAACACCTCATCTCCGCTAACGTTAGCTCAGAAGTTGCTCCAGATAGCCGCAGACACAGAACTGATAGCAAAACCGCTAGTGATAGCATTAGCATAGCTTCATTTTTGTACTGCAGTTTCGTCTTACTGACTAAACTTCAGACACACAGGCCGTTATTAATATATCTGCGAATATGCAATAAATAATATTGACATTGTGTAAATATGCTAAAATAAACATCCTTCACTCATTTTCCAACATCACTGACGAGCGATGGAGGACAGCAAATCATGTGTCAGCGTGCATTGACCTTTTTTTTGCATACGCTTACTTAAGTGGCGGTGCGCTGGACGAGATCAGGGGCGTCTGCACGGAAAAAAGAGAGTTTCAGATATTGGCAGACATTGAAATGAGTCACACAGCAACAATCAAATGGGTTTTCGAGGCAGTTGAGCTAAAATGAGAGCCGCAGCGTGAGACGGCGTCGCCTGGGTTTTCAATCAGACTCGCTGCCTATCTCACCTGTTCAAGCATAATTGTAACACACACTCACAACACACACAGAACACCAGAGATTACACAGCAAAGTGTACCTCGCTTTCTCTCTCTCTCTCTCTCTCGCACGCACACACACACACAAATCACTCGCCAGGATCATTTCACACGTCCTCGATGGAAAACCCCATCAACTTTCACAGCAGGGAACAGAGCAATGAAACACATCCCAGACTGTCGTACCTGGCTCACACTCAGACACACACACTGTGGATATATTTACTCAGAAAGCTTGTAGGTTATCAGAGTCCAACACGATGGCCACACTCATGCAGGCCACACAGGGATGCAGCGTGCTGCAGGCTAAGCTAAGCGCTCTGCTTGTCCCTGGTCTGAAACAAGGAATGGCTTCTTCAGGTAACTGTGGGGCCACACTGAGGGAAATAGTCGAGATTATGACGATAAAGTCAAGAATTTTGAGGAGAAAGTTGGAGCGTAAAAAGAACAAATTCCTAATATTTCAAGAAGTCAGTCAAAATTATGGGGGTTTTTTTGTTAAAAATGTGTGCTTTTTCTTGCAATGTTATGACTTAATTCTCTAAATTTTAAGGCTCTTTTCCCAAGCAGCGGCCCTCATAGTCCTGGCTGACACTTGGCTCCAGTGAGTTGTAAAATAAATCTGCTAACAGCACATTTTTCCCTCATGTGATGTTCAGTTCACTTTGTTGTGAACCCACTTTCTTTGAAGCAGGCGTATCATATGCGGATAATGATGCAGCCTGTTACCCAGAAAGCCTCGCCAATAGAGGCCACAAATGAATATGTTGCATTCACGGGAAGCATTTTTCTGAGGAAATGCTGCTTTTGACCACAGTTTTTCTTGGAAGGATGACAGTTGTTCCCCTGTCGTATCGGTTTCCAGCCCAGAAAACAGTGTGATGTATAACTTCTTACTCAAAACCAAAGATGCATTCTGCTACAAATCTACCCTAGTGGCCAACCGTGGTATTACACCTAAAATGATCATTAATATTGATTAAAATTCAAAGTGGCTTTTCATTTCTTTTAAACCATATTTACTGTTGCAACCCCATCTCTCAGAAATTTAGTTTATATATCAATAATGCAAAATAAATCTTCTTTTGGTTGAATGAATGAATGTACAAAGTCTGACTTCCAGCTGTGGTTGGATTTGGGCAGTAGAAGCATGTCAGTAAGCAGAAGATCACGGCTTCCGCCTTCAACCACATGCTGTGAGTGTAGAAACATAATCATCACAAAGTTTAATGATGCTGCAGTCTCTACGAGTGCAAATCGTGTTATTAGAAGAAATTAAATTTGTTGTTAATGAACATTTTAATGACATTTTTGCACCTTGTCAGATATGTTAATTTATAACATTTGGTCATTATGCTTCTAGAAAGTGATCCAGGTGGTATGGTGTTTCCATCAAAATGTATTTACTGTTGCAAATGAATTCCATATAACATAATTTCTAGAAGATGGGGTTGTCGCGTCGTGTCAGTCACGTGAGGAAAGTGCAAAAGCACTGCTGAGCCCTCCATTGTTACCACTGCTGAGGTGCCCTTGAGCAACAGCTTTCCCTGCGGCTGCTCCAGTAGCTGCTCAGTGGTTTGAATGTGTGAACAGCTCCTGAAAAACAACACTTTGCTCTAAACGGCACTTTCTTTGAATACAAAAAGGTTTGTTTGAGCGATGCTTTTGCACCAGACGTAAGGGATTCTTGCACTGAAATGAAAAGCATTACTTTTGCTCGAAATCCCATCATGCAATGCTTTTGTTAGAAAATTACAGTTATGCTGCATCTGCTGATTCAAACTATTGAGTGCTGATCATGGAGGGAATAGTGAATGAGAAACCATGGGAGGGATTTCAGGCACGGCACAGTTCGTCTAATACACCCTCATCATTCAAAAAGTGACTCTTTACTGATCTCAAGGCTGCGTTATGGTCTGGTCTGCTCCTCCACCTTTGGCGCTGATGTTTCCTGTTGATGTTTTCCACTGATGGCATAAGACCGTTTGCGTTTCATTTATCTCGAACAGCGATACACCAAACAACAGTGGACTCATAAGTTTAAGGGTGAATTTGTCTGTTATTCACATTTGTTTGCCTTTCCTCTTCTCCATTGAGTGCCTCCTCCTCCTCCTCCTCCTCCTCCTGCTTCATTGTCTTGTATGTGATGTCTCTGCCCTCTTTCTGTCGCTCTGTTTTCTGGGTGAGTCTCTGTGTTTGGAAGTTCAGCCCTCACTGCTTGACCAGCTGACCTGCTGACATGCTTTTATTCCATCGTTATTCTCTCCTATTCTTTCCACTTCTAGCAGACAGGAGCGTGGTATTGAACCTAGCATGCACACACACATGCACACACACCTCTTTTACATGCAGGAAGTGGACAGAATGAAAAATTTAAATGTCAACTTAACTATTAATAGCGATGTGGTTATGAGCCACCTGAAGGTTCTGAACAGATTCCCTATCAAATAAAGATTTCTTAAGCACAATTAAGACATTTCCACGGGTGTGTAAATGAAGCTTGTCACTGTGTCACACACTGTGTCACACACTGTGACGCTCTGCACCCATACGAACACAGCGCAGCGTGTCCTTCGTGCCCATCTTCATCACACTGATTTTGCAGGGAGACTATGACATTCCTTAATCAAGATGTGGGCCAACAAACATCAATCAAACTGAAACTCTGGACAGCTGCAGTGTGCTGTCATTGAAGGCAACACGCAGAAAAGACTTGATGAACATCCAATATTTATTAATTATCCGACTGTGAGCATCAGTTCTTCTCCGGCTTAAATGCAGCACTGAAGCATTGTGTGCAGCATATGTACATTCAGGCTTTGAGTCCTGGTTTTCCACATGGAGTGCATGTGTTCAGGTCGTCACCTGAAACGAGCAGGAGCCTGTTGGACAGAGCAGCTGAGGACCGAGCGCAATCCAGCGTTGTCCTCTCCTGAACTTCTGCTAATCAGTTAACGTGATTTAATACAGAGTCGCTCCACACGGACGCCAGCGTGGCTCAGCGTTCTCCTAATTTATACTGTATTGACCGCCTCATGCACAGAGCCAGAGAGAGGAGAGGAGGCAGAGGCAGGCAGTGCTGAATGGTTGTGGGTAAATCTGGATCTCAGGAGAAAACTACGGGATTGTTTTATTTTTACAGTTTAACATTGCTAAAGTTTAAAGGGCTGGAAAGAAAGAGCCGGAGAGCAAGCGAGGCAGAGAGACACTGAGTCAGAGAGTCTTCTCCTGTGAGCTTTCATCTAGCCTTTGGCATAGAAAGTGAGCCTGCATATTACTCAGTCTATCACAACACAGCAGGAGAATAGGAGGAGAATTAATACACTTGGCTTTCATGCCAGTGTACTCTCTCCTCGCCTTTCTTCTCTCCTGCTCTCTGTCTCTTCAAGCTCCGCTGGACAAAAGCACTTTGTGTGCTAATAAAATTAACTTGTATATAGCTTTGATTTTTCTTCCCAGCTGATAACAAGCAGGCTGAGCACAACAGCCAGGAAAGAAAACTTGAATCTGGAACTGTACTCAATTTTCCGTTCATTTCTGAACCCGCGCCTCGCGCCGGCGGCGGCTTGTTCTTCAGGGAGCCGCCGAGGCTCGGGGGCAAACATTTTTGTCTGTGTGCATTTCAATGACATAAACTGCATCCAGCCCGCCCGCCATACCCTCAGCAACCATCTATCTGCCTCCCATAAATCTGAATGACATTAACATTTAAAAAACCCAACTCCTGCCTGTCTGTGGACGGGCCTGTCAGACAGACAGGCCTCCGTTTTATTTATCCACAGAGAGACAGGCTTCGCCACAGACAGGAATAAATCTGGGCAGGTTAGAGCCGCTGAACCGCCTCGGCCGGCAGGTTAAGTGAATATCACCCTCAGCCTCCTGAAAGAGCTCACACTCCTATTTCCCACTCCCATTAAATATGTGTTTCATTTCTGCCTTATTTGGATGGAAAGTCATTTTGCCCTCTTTTATAGAAGGTCATAAAATATATAGTGTTTTTTAACGCTCTGCATTACATTTACATTTTCTATTGTATGAATGTGATCACGGCGACACAGGCCTGAATAAAACATTGATGGGAAAAGCCATTTCTTCTGTGACATTTGGTCCCCTATCTATCATCAGTTTTCTATAAGCAGCCAGGAGAACAAACGCTGGTCAAATGTTTAAATGTGGCCTCTCCACATAAAATTCAAACCCTGCTTTCACATTAACACCCGCTGGCTAGTAGATGGAAATGCTTTTTTTGCGCAGATAAGAGAAAAGTCAAATGGAAATGACTCGCAGGGCTGTTGTGGCAGTGGGGAGTGCGCTGATGGGGCCTGGGAAATTGAAGTGTGTCAGTAAAATTAGAAAAAGCCAGCTCTGCCTCGACTGGCAGACATGTAAATGTGGCAGAGCCCCTCAGATGAGTCCATTATGGACCGTCCCACGCAGCCTTTTCTCATCAAAAATCCCATCAGTGTATTAAAAGGTATAGCCTTGGCACTGACAAATTAATTCTTTCTTCCTCTTTTTTCCTCAGTGATTTGAATCGTTGCTGAACTCAGTGATGGGCAGCAATTCAGCGCTGTCATTCATCTCCCTTCAGCAGAGAAATACCCTACAGAAAAACTTATTCATTGTAATACGACTGTGCTTCCTAAAATCAGTGACATTAACAAATATTGTGCTGATGCGATCTGAAAAAGAGAGAACGTCATTTGAAAATATCAGTTTTATCATGTTTTATCTCATGCAGCTCGACACTGTCAGCATAAACTTTAATGTTCATGAGGTTTTCATGCGAGAAGACATTGTAACATCAAAACTATTTGTCATGATTGTTATCTGATGCTCACATATTCACATACTCCTCAACATGAGGAACATTTGTTTGCATCGTCTGCATTTAAACATTTCCAGGAAGTGATGCTTTTTATGCCTCAGTTCTTCAATGAGTCCTCTGAACGTGCATCTAAATATGTAAATTGCATGTAAGCTCCTAAAAAGCACCACTATTCTTTGGATTTCAGTTGCCTTGTGTGCAGCAAGTGTGAGAATTTTAGAATCAGCTGTGGTCCTTTTGGGGAAAAAACTCATTTTGCATTGTTTTCCTGTTTTATCAGCGAAGGTCTCATGCAGTAACACTCAGTAAAAGGTTTTACAGGATTAAAGGATTACAGCAGACAAATGAGCACTGTGTGTATGAGCTCATAAGCAGGGTCAACTTTCACCTGATGCAAGCGAGCGATTATCCAACTCCTGAGGAGGAGGAGAAGAAGAGTGGCATCTCCTCCTAACAGAAGATTATTGTTTATATCAGGACACCTTGTGAGGTCAATGTCATTAGAATTATCGTCCGTTATTTAAACTTTGTTCAATCCATGATTACGTTGATTTCTCCAGCGAGTTATTGATGGATAGTTTCTGGAATCAAGCTAATGCAGATCAACATATATCCAGTCATACTCTTTGTTTTAGCACTTTAATGCTACTTAAAGCAGCTACTTCAGATTTCTCTTGGTTACCCTCCACTGTCTACAGAGAGGAAGAGCTGGGCACTATGCATGCTTAAGTTCAAAGCTTTCCTATGCATGTGTGATGCACATGTTGGGAGCAGTTGTGGATGTGCTGTAGATATGGTGCATCACTAACTATGGCACCACTGGGGCGCCTCTATGTTTCAGACAATAGCTTCCAGCTGGCAGGCTTACGTCACGCTGATTGGTTGCCAACTGTTTCATTCAGTTATCATCACATTCAATGATCAACCAAATCCAGAGTCAAATTCTTCAGCACCAAACCATCCAGGATCTTAAGATCTCTGCTGGTATAATGAAAGGCAGGGCCGCACCTGGACAGGTGTATGACATGTGACAGTTGCATTGTTGAGTCTATAGCCGTGCTAGCGACTGTGGGAGGCTGTAATGCGCTTTGTTAACTGCTGTATTGATGAATCACCAAAGTTCACAAAGACCACGACTGTCTGCACCAGATTGCATAATAATCCCTCCAACAGCTGTGGAGATGTTTCACTTTGAACCACAACTGTGAACCTCCTGGAGGGAAAGTCAGATGGGATCAATGAAGTCATTATGATTTATCTTTGGGAAACATGAATGTCTTTATCAAAATTTGGTCCAATCCATCAAGTCGATTTTGAGATAGTTCTCTTGATAAGTGAAAACCTTGACCTGGTGGTGGCACTAACTGAAAAGTCCTTCAGGATTCATCATCTGGGAACCATGAATATCTGTACCAAATTTCATGGCAGTCCATCCAAACCCAGAAATATCAACCTCCTGGTAGTGTTAGAGGAAGCCTCCAGGGAATCAAACCCAGCAGGCTTCATCCTCTGGGCATCATGAACTCCTGTACAAGATTTCAAGGCACTGAATGCAGACAGTGTGACCCACTTACCATCCCTAGAAATCATGGACAAAGACTTTGTAAAATATAACCACAATACAGTAAGGTCAATGGTTCCCAATCTTGGGGTCGGAGAGTCAGAAACTTCCTGTTTTTTAGACTCTTTAATCTTTTTCATGGGAGATTACTGGATAATTACGTGCTTCTAGACTTCTATTATTCAGACAAAACTATTGGAAGAAAAATAGCACTCCTCAGTTGAACTGGTCACCACTGGTAGATATATGCAACTGATTATGAGGGTTCAAAAGAAGACACTGCTACTCCCAAGTTTGGGATCCAGTGCATTTCCATCACAGTAAACCTGAAGTCAAAAGGATGAAAGGCACCCAAAAGGTCTGAAAACTAGTAAAAAAAAAAAAAAACCTTCTGGGCTTAAAATATTTTGTTACACAAGCTGCAGTGTTACAAGTACAAGTACCTTGTTCTGATATGAGCCTCTGTTATTAGCTAAGTGATAGACGGCAGCCCTGCACTCTGAGAGAAAAGACCCAGTTATATGACGAGTTCAAAGTTTGTTCATTTCACAGTACATTTCAACACTTGTGAGACAAAATCAAGACCAGCTTTCTCCCAGACTTCATATATAATTTAGTGAATTGATCATCAACGAGTTAAACCCTGATGATCAGGATGCTGTTTTTACACCCAGTCATCCAAGTTGAAGGGTTTTCCCCAGTTTGTAAACTGTGCTGCCCCATTTCAGGTTGTGTGAAGGACTCCCACAGGTACTCATTAGTATTGTTTACTTCTGAACCCAAAGGGGCCATGTTGTCTTCTAATCACAGATTTTACAGCACCTTCTTCACTCTGGCACCGTTTTCCCACACATCTGTGATCTTATGAAGAAATATTCCAGGTCAGCATTTGCGCTGAATTAATGTGCAGTGTTTCGATACGGGAACATGTTAGTTGATGCTCCAATAAACAGTCAGCTCAAGTCTTTGGTGTTCAGATGCCCCAATTATTCCAATAAATCCAATTTTAAAATGCATCTATTGTATCAGGACTTTCACTTCCATCGTGACCAAGAAAATCAATTAGCTTCAGCACATGTGCTGGTTTACAAATGAGGCAGTGTATGCTGAGTTCAAGGTGCAGCAGCCAAAATATTGAATACTGCATAACATTTCATGGGATAAAATCAATAACCTTGTTATTATGCCATGTCATGAAGCCTCACAGCCTGAAGTAAACCTTAAACACGAACATGTTTCTTCGGGCCAACAGGAGACACGCAGAGACCGAAGAAAAGAGTCAATTTGAGAGCTCGGGTGGATGTTTTTGTTCTCAGTGTTTCCAGGATGGTAGAAGTGATCACGGGGGTGGATGCTGAAGGACTTGCTTGGGGTTGTGGTCAAATTTGAGAACTCAAACTTCATTTACACACTGATGTTTTTAACAAAAATGAAGGCAAGTTGAAGATACAACTGCTTTCTAATACTGCACTATTTATTAAGGCTTTGTACGTTGTAAATAATGGCTTTATTAATGGTGAATAAATGTTTTATAGATCAGTAATAAGACTTGGTTGCCAGGTTGTGAAAAATCCTTGAGGTTCAACATCCCCCAGCAAATGTTAGTAAGATATCTGTAATTATACATTTTAATAAGTCATGGCTATTTACTGTAATCTGTTAAGTATGCAATTATAAATCTTATTCAGAAAGAATAAACAGTCCATTGGAGTATAAACTAAAGATTTAGCTGAGAAGATGAGGCGAGTCTGGAGGAGGATAGACAGGTGAGCAGGTGTTGTTTTTACAACCAGACAACCCAGATGTTCATAATGGCATCTTATTACTAATCTATAGGCATGATTAAATGACTTATTAACTAATAAAACCATTCATTACGACTTACAATCCCTTTAACATGTCATTAAAATAGAAAACATGACAACTGAAGCGTGCATAATAACTCTGGCTTCATAGACTTACAGGTTTTTCCAGACAACGCTGGGTCGCCACCAAAATTCTTTAATTTACCTTTAATAGAAGCATTTCTCACAATTTATCAGTTATAGTATTGGTGAAAATATGTGACAGCTCAGTGGTGTGTAATAATATTGGTTTTATAGTCTTTTATCACAGGGTCATCATCAAAAATTGATTTATTCAGCATTTTTTATGTATTATAATTATTAGGTATTGATTACAACTTATAAATTCTTCAACAAGTCTGTGCTATTAGTAAATGGTACTATTTATTTATTGAAAGAGGAAACATATGACAACTCAGTTGTACATAATCTAGGGCTGCAACAACAATTATTGTCATTGTCAGTTAATTACTGGATTAATTAGTTAGCTGTTTACTATAAAATGTCAGAAAATGGAGAAAAGTGTTTCAGTGTTTCCCAAAACCCAAGATGACGTCCTAAAATGTCATGTTTCTTCCACAACTTAAAGATATTCAATTTACTGTCAAAGAGGAGTAAAGAACAGAAAATATTTACATTTAAGAAGCTGGATGGGAGAATTTTGACTCTTTTTTTTTCATTAAAAAAAAAAAATCACTATCAAAATGGTTAATGGCTAATTAATCTAATAGACGATTAAATGATTGATAAATTGTTGCAGCTCTAATCATTTTGACTTTATTAAGTAACGAACTAATTTTGGGGGCACTTAAAATCGATTAACCATTAATAAAGCTATTACAACATATTAGTTATTAGTTGCAACTTATGACCCCCTCATAACGTAACTATCTTATAAACCCTTTATGCAAGTATGTTATGAGACAGTGGTGTTATTATTTCAAGGTTGTGTACATCAGCATTTTGGCTTTATTAACTAATATCTAGTTCGAGGGAACATGGGGTCAGTTTTATAATTTTTGCCTCAAGTCGCTGCTTGAAATGTCATTTCCGATGACAAGTGAACGCAGCATGGACGTAGCGCGGGATTGCGCGAGCGCCCTCCTCCCTCCCCCTCCCTCTCTCCATCCCTCTCGCGCCTCTTCGCGCGTGTGCCCGCCGGTGAGGGCGCGCGCTCGCGAGGTGGCGGGGGGTTGTGCTCGCTCCTGCTCTCTCTGCTCTCTGACCCCAGTGGCAGCTCCGACTCACTGCACTCCGGCTCCCCCTCCGTCAGACCGAGTCTGCTCTCTCTCTCTCCGTGTTGTCTGTCAGCGTCTCTCTCCCTCCTCTCCGGCTCTCTCCCCCTCGCTCTCTTGTCTGGTTTCTTTCCACAGGAGCCAGCCGAGGTCCCGCCGGGTCGAAGGTTCTGCCCTACCCGCCCAGACTGCCGCAACCCCCGGACTGCCGCGTACAAACCTGCCCGCTCCCCTGTTGCTGCCGCATGGACCCGCGTCCCTCCGCCGCCGCCGCCACCGCCGCCGCGTAGAGGGCGACCCCGACCCGAGACTCTTTCTCCGGCCAGATAAAAAACGCACAAAAAACCCCACACGACGAAGGTAGAGCAACATTTCCGCTTTGCTTTTGAGAACCGAAGAGGGAGGGAGGGCAGAGAGGGGAGACGGGGAGGAAAAAAGAAATTCTTGACACAAAGCCGTCGGTTAAAAGGTGGCTTGTCATTTACGGGGACGAGCAGGAGGTTAGCGCGGCGGAGCGGTGACACTGACCACCTTTGGGTGATTTTTATTATTCCAGGAGCAGAGTTCAGGATCGCGCCGACTCCTCTTTTTGTGTACATTTCTGCAGCAAGCGGCGCATAGCACACACCGCGTCTATGCACGGCATCAGAGAGGGTCAATTTATTCGCCTTTTACCCCCTCCGCTTACCGGAGTGATTTCCGTTGGTGAAGTTAGCTACACGGTGTGTATCAGTGTGTGTGTGTCCGTATATATTCACCGACGGGACTGACAGTGTGTGTGCGTGCGTGTGTGTGTGCAGCGCCGTTTGAGAGAAGCAGCTCAGTGCGAAGCTACAGCCTGCATAATAAAAATCCACTGCCAGGGCAGGTTTTAGCAGGCTAAGCTACAGAGCTAGTTGCTGCTACTGTAGCCACAAGGTAGAGAGACAGGCACACACACACACACACACACACACACACACACACACACACACACACACACACACACACACACACACACACACACACACACACAGCGAGGGGACCGGGGAGCACGCTGCACACCGACCCGTCCTCAGATTTTCGGCCTACATTTGCAGGAAAGAGCGCTTTTTGTGAGCCGCAGGAGTAGTGCTTGAGCTCTGGGAGCCCGCTGAGGTGAAGCGTGTGCGGGGCGTCTGACAGGGCAGCTTCTAACTGAAGTGAAATTATTTTTTGAAGGCCGTGCAAACTTGTTTTCTTGTGCAGCTTCTTCGTTGGTTTCGGGGTGATTTAATTCACACTTGGCTGTGTAAAGTCTGGAGTGTTTGCAGGTTTTTTTAAATTTTTTCTAGGCTGGCATTAATCTTTCTGACTTAAATTCATTACACAAATCGTAGAAGAAGCATCCAGCTGACCCAGAAAATAGAGATCAATGCTTTTGTGACAATAGGACAATTCTTTGCTTTATTATTCAACAACTGGAGGTCACAGCTTTTTTTTTTAACTCACTGCATCAGCTGAAGTCAAGATGACAGACCTGTTAAATTGAGGGCAATTTTTCCCTTTTTTCCCCCCCTCTCCTCGTGCTCCTGGCTGCATCAGGAGGTCTTGTATAAAAAGCCTGTCAAGCCCACCGTGGCCACTTCACTATCAGTCAGGGAGGTCAGACAGGAGGGAGGCTCAGGGTGCGAGGAGGCGCACAGCGAAGCCCGGTGAGTGAGCTCTGAGGATGCAAATCCACACTTGTTGTGCAGCGTTTTGGCTGCTTTTCCAGACAGGATTTAAGGAGTTTTTTTTTTTTTTTTTACCTGATTTTGTCTTTATTGTACCGCAGCCGTTCAGGTTATTGCAGCATTCGAGAAGAGCAAAAGCAGAACTTTGCATTATTTCTTTTTTTGGGTAATTTTCAGACCTGTTTTGTGCATGAATTGTGAATATTTTTATTGTCCCCATGCAGCTTTTTTTTCTGCTTGGTTTAATTTCAGCATGCTAATGCCTTCGAGGCCGTGCCTGCAGTAATTTTTACATTTGAATATATTAGTTTGCATTAAAACCAACTGGGTTATGAGCAGCAGAGCAGCAATTAAAAACCTTCCAGATTGTAAATCGTCGCCCTAACAGTCCGGCGTTTAGCTTCTCAAATCATTTTTATTCTCTTAACGAAATGCCTTATTGTTTGAAAAGGGAGAATAAATCTGCTAATTATGTTTAAGTTGCGTCGCTTGGTTTCAGCATTTTATTTCTTCTTTAAAAAGGGGGACTGTGAATGCAACACACAGTGTGTATAAATGAGATGCTAAATGAGGAGGATCACCTCCTCACTTTGTGTCTTTCCACTGTTTCAGCCCGGAGGCGTTTCAGCTCTTCAAGCCACCAGTTTTTTCTTGTGTATTTTATGTTTTTGAACAGTAAAAAAAGGTCATTTTTAAGAGCTCGCTGTCAGTGTATTCAGAGGCTGCTGGTCCCATTTAAAGCAGCGTGTGTGTGTGTGTTTGCTCCCGTCGGTGCAGACTGCAGTGTGTCGTGGTCGAGCTGGTCGGCTGGGTCCCTGCCGCTGCCGCTGGGAGACTTCCTGGGCTTCTGGGGCGGCTCTGAAGGATGACCGCTGCACGGCTCGCTGCTGAATCCCGGTGAACGAACGGCGTCTCATGTCCAAACGGCGGAAGGATGGCTCATGGCAAAGTGACCATCACGGTGGACGAGTACAGCTCCAACCCCACGCAGGCCTTTACACACTACAACATCAACCAGAGCCGCTTCCAACCTCCACACGTCCACATGTGAGTGCACGTCTCACACACACACACACACACACACACACACACACACACACACACTGTGGATCACCTGCCATGAGCTAGTAAACTACATTTTTCTCCCCGCCAAAATAAATTATGTGCTTTTCATTAAATGTGCAGCTTTTAAAGATGCACTCATTCAAGTCTTTTTTTATCTTGATTTTATTTATTTTGTAATTAGTTTTTTTCACATTTAATTTTTTTTATGTTTTCTTTTAAACTCATTCCTGAAGAATCCAGAATGGAGCCTGAGAGGGGAAATAAGAGGAAATTAAGACATTTTTAGCTGCAGCAGGAGGCCAATCAGGATCCAGCTTGATGCAGAGTCTTTGCTTATGCTTTGATTTAATTGGCTTGAGCTCAGAGAGTGTACGGTGGCCAGCGAGGACAAACTTTCAGAGTGCAGAAGCTGCTCAGGCTGTGCTGTGGTGAAGATTTCTGTTGAAGTTCGTCCGGTGAGCCGCGTGGTTTGAACCACGAGGTCAAACGGCGAACGCTTCACACACGTTTGACTCAAAGCTTTTCTGACTCAGGAGTTTTTTTTCCTGCCCGCCGCGTGTTGCGGACGGCTCGCCGCCGTTCCTCGCGGTCACCCCGAGACTGTTATCATCTGTGCCATGTTGTCGTTGCGGTGCATGAACGCTTTGTCCGCATTAGGGCGCTCTCCTTATTTATTTATCAGACCAGTTACTTAGCGCAGCTCTTGTCTGATGCGGTTACTCTCGGCCTCTCATTAGTGGGTCGGAGCGCTGCGACCTGTCAGCCCTCGCCACGCACACACTCGTCACAGCGCTGTGTGTTTCACGTGTGGACGGATACTAACACAGAGCTGCATGTTTGTGCTTTGTGTCTTCTCCTAATTACAGCTGTTTGGAGCTTTTCCAAAGGGTTTGTGACTGACTGTTGGTTGCGGTTTCATGCTTGAGACTTTTTCTGTTTGCTGTGAAAAGTTGGGAATGATTCAGGCTTTATTTTTCTCTTTGATTGAACTTTGTGCTCTGCCGGGTAATTATAATTTTTGGAGAAACGTCTGCACACACTCCTGCTGCCTTGTCAGTTTCTCTTTGACATTTTCTGTATTACAAGTGCAACAAATAGATTAAATATCTCACCAAAATAATTAAATCTGAAGCATGTCGGTGGTGATTTTACGCTTCCAAACAAACAGCTTTAATTTAAGTTTGAGACAGTCACGCACACACCGAACAGGCATTGATGTGAGGAAATGGAGCCCATGCTAACACCACGCGCCGACTACATGAGTGCCATTTATAGTCTGTCATAGACAAATTTGGAAGCTGTTAAAACAACGCTGCAATCCTGAACTCCTGACACATAATAAGAGTGAAAAACTCTGCTGTTGAACTCGTTAGAAAGGGAAAACGGTCACTTCACAGATTGTCAAATTAGCTTAAAAAACACGCACAATTCACTCATGATTGTACAGAACAGAGCTGCCAGATTAGCTCTTTGCTAACGTGTGTGAGCTGAACGTCCCGGCCAACTGTGGAGCTGAATTAAAACAAAGTTCTTTGTTTTTCACGCGAGCTGTCATGTGGAATAATACAGCACACTTCTTCTTCTGTGCAAAACCAGCACGTGCCTGTTTTTGTCATGTTTATACGGCACGACAGGTGAATTCTGCCTACCTGACAGCACCTGGTGCTTCTCTGAGGAGCCTCTTCAGCCTGAGCCTGCTTCCTAACATCAACTTCAAAAAAAACATTTAAGCACGAGATGATTAATCTATCATAGATGTTATTGATGTTAGAGTTTTTTTTAATATTGGGTTCTGTTGTTTGTTGTTTTAAATTAGTTTCCTGACGTTTATGTGTGGCTTATCCTGCATTTTTTAGTCTTATTAATTAATATTTTTTGTTGTTGCTGTGTTAACGAGGACCTCAGGAAGACAACTGACCGCTTTGTAGGAGCGAATGAGGCCCAAATAAAGCATAAACTACTATGAGTTTAAAACTCAGAAAACAGCAGCCGTTTGCATATTTTTTCCAATAAATCCCTAAATCTAAATGGAGTAACACCAGTTGAGCTGCTGCATCTCTTGGTGCATAATTACATTTATCTGTGATCTCACTGAAAATGAAGATAAAAGCTAATGTTAAATGAATAAATCCGAATCAAACGTGGAGTTCTGTAGTTAAATTGGCATTAATGGACGTCAGGTCGGAGACGCTGTGAAGTTGCTCGGGTGTGTTACCTCGAGGCGGACGTGAAGTGGCGTCTGCTTCGAGTTGAGCCAGTGGCGGCCGTCTGGGCCGGCGTGAGATCATGCAGATGCATAAACGTAATGAAGGAGACATCTTCAGACAAAGTTCAGCAGCTTAAAATCTGCAGGCTGAGAGCAACAACATCTGGCGAACAAGTTGTTTTTATTTTGTTTACTTCAAACACTCAGATTCCTGCAGTTCTGTCCGGATAATCACGCTCATGTAAACAGGATTATTTTGTGGAGATGATCAAATTATGGCCTCGTGTAAACAGCCAAACGTGACTCCTACCTTCCTCCCGGTGCTTCACGTTATTGTGCCACTGTGTTGTTTTGGGATTTTTTGGGCCACGAGCAGAGCTGTCGGCACGACGAGCGTCGATGAATGTGGAAGAGGAGACGAGGTCACCGAGCAGTTTGTGTTACGTCAGTCCATTTTAATGGTTGACAAAGACGGCGATAAATCAGGCCAAATGCTTCAATATGAATCAAGGTTAACACATGCCAGACAGCGCAGGAGTCGCCGGAGCAGCTTCTGGTTTGTTGTTTGAAGAGGCTGCCTCAATTTTCCCTGTTTGACAAGGCAAATAATAGATGGTACAAACGATATTTTCAGGCTTTAAAACACGACCTCCGCAAGCCAAGGTTGCGTTTTTGCTGAAATTTCTCCGTTTTTTTGTGATTATTTCGTGCTTCGTGATCGGCATTGACAGGTTTTGTTTTCAGCTCCCTGTAAAGTCTCGGTGTGGCTCATCTCGGCCTTTTATTCCGTTGGCCATAAGCAAAACTCAGCCGGAGAAGCAGCAGAGAAACCTGACATGAAATCTCTTCGCCTGTGTTCGAGAGGAAAACCCTGAAAACGCTTCTAAAAGTGGATCTGTCATCTGGAGACGGTTTAGTTTTAGTCCAGAAAGACCAGAGCAGATTGTTGATGATGTTTGCCTTGTAAAAAGGAAGCGGTTTATTAGGTGTGTTTAGTAAAAAACGATGCATTCAGGGTCCTGCGGCAGCGGAAAAGCTAACGCTGATGTATGTTTAAGCTGCAGAAACGCTGTTAAACTTGGAGCAAATAATAAAACCATTTAAATAATCAGTGCAATCACTCGCTGCCCGTGTTCGGCAGCCCTGCTGGTTTTTCCACTTTCACTGCGGCGGTTTTTGGAGGTGAAGCCCCCGTAGGAAGGGGATGTGTCGAAGCCGTGGGGCCTCTCAGCAGATATGTGTTTGGATAAATACATTAGGCTGTTTCCTGGCCTCCACAGAGCCTGCAGTGTTTTACCCTGCCATTCTTAAACTCAGACTGGGAACCCCGGGATCACACACACACACACACACACACACACACACACACACTCACACACACACTATGAGCCCATCCCCCCGCTACGTTTAAGTGCTTATAGAATACACGCTCTGTTCTGGGAAAGTAAAGGCTTGTTTAGCTTTGAGAGATAATGATCCGACTTGCTCGGGGGTTCTCGCTCACTGCATCCACAGTGTTTGGGCATAAATAAAGTTGTTGCTTCTCTGAAAGCCAAAAAAAAAGAAAAAAAAAAGTTCGGGGGGGTTGCCTGCCTTTTGAAATACAATCCCCGCTCTAATGCGCCCCAACCCAAACGACAGAATATTTAGATTTCTGTGATGGAGCACAGCAGCGGCTTTTGTGTGGCGTGTAAGGCATCGCCGTCTGAACCGCATATGAAAACATGCGTTTAGAGCGTGCACACGCCCATGTGCACGTGCACAGGCTCAGGAACGTGGCCTCGGAGTGGGCTTTGACTCGGGGGGTCTCTGTCTGTGAGCGAGCGAGCGGCAGGCTCGGCCCGGCCCTGTTTGCGCCTGGTTTATTTTTCTGCGCCGTCTGTGTTTTTTTTTTTTTTTTCTGCCCCCTCATCGTCGTCTCGTGAAATGAAATGCTCAGCAACTTGGAACATATGCTTCGAGTTGGGACGCTAATGGCTTCAAATCCAATTTGAGCAGGATCTGGGCCAGACTGCGACACAGAAGCAGACAGACAGACGGACGGTGAGCTGAAAGCAGAGGGGCCTTAAGTCGAGTGAGAACTTATAGAATTTAAGAAATGAAGAAATCTTAACGTGTGACATCATATGCATTATTTGGACATACTGGAGTCATATTCTCAGAGCTTCAGAACATCAGTTTCCTCTTATGATTTAATCCCAGCGAGGCTGCAGCTGGTGATTATTGTCAATATCAATATCGAGGTGGATTTTTAAAGGCCCGTTCGCAGCAGGAAAAAGATGATGGCTGATTAATGAAGCTCTGTAAAAAAAAAGTTATTAATGCATTTAATCTCTAACTGAACATCAAACTGCCTGATTTTTATTGTTTGAGCTCTTATTTTCCCTCAAAGTCGGCAATGAGGAAACAACCTTATCGTGCTCATAATGTACGAGTAAAGCTGAATTTAATTGAAATATAAATCAGGTGCATAATGACGTTACCTTGACTTCATGGACGGATCAGCTGGAGGATCTGCAGCCACATAGCTTTAAAACATCCTGTCAAATCGGCCTCTTATCAGTTACTCGGTTGATAGTTTTCTCGATTGATCTCTCACAGACGTCTTCAGATTTTGTCCTGCAAATCTCAAAGACGTTCAGTTTACAGTGACGGAGGACAGATTCTCGTGTTTGAGAATTGTTGGCATATTATTGTTAATTGATTATTTAAGTGCAAATCTTAATAGAGATGAAGGTTGTTAAGTATTTCAGTTGTTCAGACAGCTGCTTAAATGAAATATTGTTGAAATTATGAAGAAAATGGCTACATGAGTTGATCCAAAGCCTAAATAACGTGGAGCTAAGAAGTGCACCGCGTCAGATCGTTCACTGGGGATTAAAATCTGATGTTTGACGCTTTCGAAGAGTTTCATTCTCACTGATGATGCGTTAGTTTATGTGCTGATGCCAAAGCAAACCTTATTACAGGAGGAATACAGACATGTTTTTCTCTAACAGACCCTCAGAATAATTTGTTTAATTTTGTCTTAACGCAAAGCGGCTACAACTTTGGCTAAATAAATACTGATGATTTAAATCTGATGAAATAATAAATAACACTCAGAGGTTTTCTGTACTTGGCTGAAGAGCGGCCTGATTCAAAGGAATTAAACACTAAATGGAGAAAGTATTCGCCCACATAAATGGTTTGAGGAAGAAGAGTGCTGCAAGGATGACGTGTTTTTGTAGGCCAACGCTAAGTTAGCATCAGCCCGGTTCCCTCGACAAGAGGCCAATTGGATTTTCCACTGGATTTTAGATTTTCCTGGAAAATAAGCTTTTTGTTCATCAAGATAATCTTCATAAATGTGTGAATGCAGCTGCCAGAAGTTAAACGCTAACGTGAGGAGCATAACTTTAGCATCACCACCGCTAAGCCCCCTGCTACACGATGACTATGAACTGATAAATCTACAAGTTGGAAACTTTGAATCAGGGTCACTTGCAGGAGCGTAAACACAGCGAGGCTGTAAAGGCGAACGAGCGAGTAGATGTTCCCGAAAACCTCCGTGGTCTCATTTAGCCACTTGTTAGCAACCGACTTTTATAAGACCCGTGAAAGCTTCAGAATTCGTAAGTGGGTTATTAATTATTATTTATTATTATTACTCTTTAAGCTTGGGCTGTTGTTGTTATTTCATTCATCTCACCAAAAGTGTATTAAAAAAAACCGCACCAATTTGGAGACGAGGGAGCAGGAGGTGCAGCGACGCTAACTCATTTCAGGCTTTTAGGACTCTGTGGTGACAAAGCAAAGAGCCTTTTCCTTTTTGGACACAGAACAGTGTGAAAACTACTGACCAATACAATGTGGACACCCAGCAGCCAATCACAAATGAGCATTTCCCAAGCCTCACTTGTCAGCTCAGAGGTGAAGCTGCGTCCTGAAAACATGGTGAGCTTGTGGAGGACGTTACAATGCTCCTCGTCAGATGCTTGTTTATTCTTTCCAAAGCGTCGTTCCATGAAGACGCCTGAGCTCAGAACATTTCAATGCCGGGAAATGGAAATTCTTTGCCCCCCCCCCCCAAAAATCCACATTTAACAAACTCCTTCTCCTCCAGATGCCTTGTTAATTATTCCCGCCCTCTGAATAATTGAGGAGCTCGTAAGTATGAATCATTTAACTCCGCCGCCTGCATCCACATGCGTGGA
Organism: Chaetodon trifascialis; assembly: GCF_039877785.1. Classification (NCBI taxonomy): domain Eukaryota; kingdom Metazoa; phylum Chordata; class Actinopteri; order Chaetodontiformes; family Chaetodontidae; genus Chaetodon; species Chaetodon trifascialis. Next base: position 3,431,282 of record NC_092056.1, read on the forward strand.
TATTCTGACACGAGCTGCGAGGAAGCGGCGCAGCAGAACGCGGCCTTCACACCTTTAACGCCTTTATCCCGGTTTTTATTAATGAACTCCTTGAGAGCAGTCCTTGTTTTCTTTGTGCGGCGGGGCCGTGCTGTGAATGTGGGAGTATTCTGCTTTCACAGGACGTGCACGACGAACATCAGCTCGTGACGGATCGGTCCGGCCGAGCCGCTCAGGTGATAATCACACAGGTCGTGTGGCGACCGGACAGGAAGGGACCAATGAACAAGCAAAACCTTGTTTGCACACCAGCAGCGGGGACGATGAAGACCCTCAGGTTATTATGTAATTGTGGGGAAATGTGTGACTTTCAGGCTGAACTGTGGACATTTCTGAGACCCTCGTGCCTTTCCGCTCCCTCCACTTATTTTCTCATTTTGCTAAATATTTTCATCGCAGCCACAAGCGGCGCTCATTTGTCTCGGTTTGGGAGAAACCAGGGGGACAATATTGAATTTAATGTCTGAGCTCAAACATTTGTTTTTACTTTTTTAGCGCAGCGGTTCCCAGAGTAGCAGCAGCCGCAGAGTCAAAAGGTTTGGGCTGTTACTGTTTTACTGTAATTGTCGCAGTATTTTATTAGCTTGTGGTGCAGCTCCAACCTGAAGTCAAACTCGGTCGCGGATCTGCTCTTGTTTGTGGTCGTCTGGGTTTCAGGCAAAGTGTCTCCAGATGACAGATGATCCACTTTTAGGAGCTCGAACATGTTCGGGCTTTTGTTCTCTAACCTTTGTCTGGTCTGTGCTGCTGATTCCCCACACATATTTATGATCTCATCATAATGCTCGATGACTGTTTGGGTGATTGGCCGTTTGCAGTGGAGCCCTCTAAAGCCGAAATCCTCCATTATTGGATGGATTCAAACAGAACAGCTCTGTTAGAAAGTCGGCTTTTTTGGCGGGATGAGTCTGAGAGGGATGAGCTATAACGGACTGTTAGAAATAAAGACTGTTAAATCGACATGTTTCCCTCATCAGCGTAACAAACGTTAAGTTAACTTTCCAGCTGTTGTCATGGGCTGAAAGTGACGTTGGGACGGATACGTCAAGAGCAAAAGAACCTCCTCCCTCAACCAGAAACTGGCCAATAATCAGCTTAAAACCAAGCAGCAGTTCAATCTGTTGATGTTCTACAATCAGAGTTTTTGGGAGCTGAAAACGCCTCAAAAGCCTGAAAATCTGTGGCCATTAATCATTTGTGCATTAAAAAAAAAAAGCTCTTCTAATTAATAGTGCGGCCTCGTGTTTTCCTCTCAATCGGTTTGCAGCCGTCCGGCTCTCGTGAGAACAAAGCGGCGGCCCCATCTCGTGGCCTTTTGTTTCTGTCCGCCCGCCGCCGCTCGCCACCAGGAGTGGAGGGGCTTTTGTAACAGGAGAACCCTTGATTAAGTTCCCTCTCCACCCCTGACCTGCTGCTGGAGCCCGGCGGGTAGCGGCGGTGGAGTTGGTGGTGTTGTGGGGGGGGGGGGGGGGGGGGGGGGTTAAGTGACAGTTGACATTGGACAGGTCTGCTGTTGTGGAGATTGAAGCCCTTTTGATGTCTTTGAGATTTTGGCCTCGGAGCCTCGACGCCTGGCATCGCGGGGCACGATCCGATGATGTCACCTCCCGGTTGACATGAAACGGCGGTAACGCTGCCCGAGCCTGGAACTTCTCAGCCTGACAAGCCCTCCGCTTGTGCAGCTTAAAGCGCGTTTGCCTTTACCAGCAATCAGCGTTCTGTTTATAATACACGTGACTCGTCTCAACGGTGTTTTCATTGGATCTATGGCGACTCCCAAATCCCGCCTTCAGAAATGGAGGTGCATCATTAAATCTCTGCTGCGTTGGGAGTTGTTGTCACTCTGTCGGCCCGAACATTTTCCATCCGAAGCAGCTGTGAGGATTTTAGATTCACCTTGATGAAAAAGAGACAAGGGATGATTTTCATCAAGCTTTCATAATTCAGCTTCATGACGCAGCCGTTTGTGCACGCTGCACAGTCAAAATAATCCTTACCTGAAGCACTAAGAGGAAATTTTACTTTTGTCCTACGAGCCCTTTCCTCTGTTTAACAAAAGAAGCCTCAAAGAGTGTCTAAACACAAGCAGCTGTGCACGAACATGCGAAGAAGATCGTGAGTCTGATGAGACGTTCGCTGCCAGCTTTACACGCTCAGACACACTTTTCAGTAGTGTTGGGGTTCGATGCTCGATCCTAATTGTGTGAGAGTATCCTCTAAAAGCATGATTGTATTTTTGGTGAGTAGTTACACCTGGATGGAAGAAAATATGTCTGCAGGAAGCGCTTGAATAGCCGTCGCTCGATGCCTTAAAGTCTCTCTCCAGGTGAATGCTCCTCCACCAGTTTATTCTCCCAGCGCTCCCCTGCTTGGTGTCTGGCCCCGGGGTCCTCAGCCTCCCTCCCATCAGCCCTGCAGCCAGGTGGACTGTCAGCAGCACAATTAAAGGCTGTGCCGTAATGAAAGGGGCATTAGCAGAAGCAATTTATTTCCCAGCGCAGCGCCGGAAGGTTCCTCCGGTGCTGATATTCCAATGCAGGCTTTGTGTGCCTAACTCTGCCATTATGGGAGGGATGAGGAGGACGCACCCTGCCTGAGCAAATGGAGTAAGGAGGGGCGGCAGCGGCGGTGGGGGCATCAGTCACCGTTCTTTAAAATTAATTCTCACTTGCATGTTTTTTACAGTGTACTCGTGTTTCTTTGCGTTTTTCTCCCCTTTCTGTTTGTACCTGTTTGCGCTCTTGCCCTTTTTCCTGTCGGCTTTTCTTGTTTGCTTGTTCTCGTCTCCCACCTTTGCCTCACTCTCTGCTCCCTGGTGCACCCCCACCCCCGCCACCGCCTCTCCGTTATTCCTGTGTTCATTTTGTTCCTCTGAAGTTTATTGAATTAGCGCAGACGGCTGAAATGCAGAAGATAAGAGAGGCGCTCTCTCTGCTCCTCTCAGAGAAATGGTATTGCACCGTGGATGAGTGAGCGGTGGGTGTGTGTGTGTGTGTGTGTGTGAGTGTGAGTGTGAGTGTGTTGGAGGGGGAGGGGAGCTGATGCAGAGGTTATAGACAGAGGAAATGGGGAGCATTGTGTTTTGATGTTTCTCCTGAAAGAGCGATAAAGACAGCGTGAGCTCAGCTGAACAACAGGAGCTATTTTGTCTCGGGCTCAGCTGTGATTGTCTTTTAAACGTACCAGTCTTTTAGTGTAGTGGACACAAACATAAAATCTTCTCCGACAGTCTTTGCTGGGAAGTTCGACGTTCAAGTACAGCCGTCCACGTACGGCTGCCATGATTTTACTTCTGATCGTCTTTCTGTCAGCGCAGCCTGATGCATTTGAACCACAGTGAAACGTCCTAATTTTGTAATTCTGCATTATGATATTTGGCTAAAATAAATATAAATAAATCAGAAAAGCTGCACATCCTCACATTCATTCTGTGAATCTAATAATTGATTAACTGACAGATTGTTCGAAGCATTAAGAACATTTTTGCTTGTGCTAACTTCAGATTTACTCACAGTAATTTTGTGTTTGCTTCCCAAAATTTCCAGTCTCTGATTGAGATTTGTCAAATCAAATCTGACTTTCATCTCACATCCAGTGATGGTAACCTTTGCTGTATGTGTTGAACGAATATTAAATGTTTATTGATGAATGCACATGAAAGAATGATGGTATTTTGAGGAGTGTAAGTTTGCAGCTGCACACACACACTCCAATAATCATTGCAGATAGAGTGCCATTGATCCCAGCCTCGTGCTCCTGATGGCCTGTAAAGCAGCGAGTCTACGAGTCTTGATCCTGTTTTTCATGTATAGACAGGGCAGCTCTAGTTGATTAGCAGTCTATTTCCCCTTTGACCCCGGACGTTTTAGGTGGCCGCGGCCCCGCTGGTCGCCTTATTGATGAGAAATCATTAGCAGGTCGACTCCGTTAACAATGGAGGAGCAGGAAGGAGGAGGAGGAGCTGGGGGCTAATCCTTGTGCAGCAGGTGGCAGCAGGTAGAGATCCAGACCAGTCTGTGATTGACATGTGTTTCTGTCTGAGACAAGTGGGCAGCTCAGAGGTCGTTGACCCCGTTAAGGACTCGGGTGGGAGGGGGGCCAGAATATTCAACCCAGTCTCAATATGCTGCGGTGCAAGCTTGCTGAGGCTGGTTTTTGTTTTCCTGTTTCCCCATGAAGAAATGGGTTTCCCAGTTTGCTGTGGAAGCGCCTGACTGGTCGTGACCTCAACCCCATTCAGACCCTGGGGGATGAACTGGAGCCAGGCATCGTCATCATGCTCCTGTGGCTAAATGGGAGCAAATCCCTGCAGAAGAGAGGAGGAGCAGCAGATTAATGCCTGTAGTTTTAGGATGATGTATGGAGGCAACGTTCAGCCGTTCACATTCATTCATCCATTATTCATGTGCTTTTGGCCGTGTTGTAGAGCAGGGCTGCAACCAAGTCGTACCTGGAAATTAAAAGGGGCGGACGCTTGGCAGCTGATTGGATAGACCGCCTGTCGATCACAGGCACAGCAGAGCATGAAGTTATCTGTTACAGTGGTGCATAGCAGCCTTTCAGTGGAACAGACACTGTGACGTATGGTAAGAGCTCTTCAGCCGGACAGTTTTTTGGCTGCGCAGCCTGTTTTGGGCGACGTGAAGACTCGGAGGGGGGGTTCAGAACAAACTTGAGGACGTTTTGCAATCAATCACAACGATTATGTGGCTTGCTTAAAGAGCTCGGGGAGACGGAGCGTGACATGAACGGCGACCTTATCTGCTGCGAGTGAAGTGTCGCGTTTGAAGAAGCAAGCCCGGGCTGAACTTTGACCCCGTCGGCTTGTGTGTTTTCCAGAAGGCCACGGAGCCAAGTGCGCTCAGTCAAATTGAATATCCTCCTACAGACGTGAGGGAGCACTCCCCCGTCCCTCCTCCTGCCTCTCCCATGCTGATTTATACTTCCCCTCAATGTTATGTTCCTCTATATGACACATGCAACCAATAACTGCGCACGGGATCAATCCCAGCATCAGCATCTAACTTTTTTGAGAGTCTTGCATTTTAAATGTGCTATTTGTATGATTAATGGGCTTTTTTGATATTACTGCAGACTGTAATGTTAATAATTACACCATAAAATGATATCGAGGGCTTCTTCTAATTCGCATGAAAGCAGCGTAGCATTTGGATGTGAAGCATCGTGTGATGCGAATAAACGGCAGTCTGAGATGTTAAAGCAGAGCAAGCAAAGAGAAAAAGAGCAAACTGGCTCGATATTCAGAGAGAAAACTCGTTCTGGCTCCCAAACGAGGAAGATCTTCTCTTATCTTTGTATTTCGTGATTAAGAGCACAGCAGCGTCTGGCTGGTGGCGGCTTCACGATCACAGTGAAAGTGAACGTGCGGTTGCAGAGATGCATTAGTGCCATCCTGAAATGCAGGAAGATGAACGCGATTAGCCGTCTTGGTTTTGATCAGAGACCTGTAATGCCGCGGTGCTGCAGCAGCCGTAGGTGAGGAGAAGTTAATGCAGCGGGCTTTCTGCGGGATCACAGACGTTTCTTCATCCAGCAGATATTTCTGCAGCCGCAGACCTCGGTTTTGTGTCAGCTCCAATGTCATGGCGGATTTGAGAGTGTGCTCCTGCCCTCCTCGAGCGCATTAGCATTTCTCCTCTCCCCCACTCTTTTCCCTCCACAGTCTTCCCTCTGATGTCACGCCGAAGCTCAGACATGTTAACACGAACCTCCTTGCTAACACAGCTCAGTCCGTCACTGGAGAATATTCTCTTACCTGCTGCTGGAGCACAAGGAGACTTTTTCATTTTCACTGTCTCCGTTTACAATAGATCAGAGGCTCTGTGCTGCACTGCTGAACTCCTGAACTCCTGTATACATTACTAATGAACCTCTGGATTGTTATACAGTCATATGTTAACAGGAAGGACAGGGGCCCTCTCTCTTTGTGTGTGTGTGTGTGTGTGTGTGTGTGAGAGACCTATGCAGCACTATCATGAAGGTTTCTTGGCCCGGACCTGCTTTAATTGATAGGGGCTGCTGGTATTTACTTACATTCTCAGGGTGGATTAAATCTCAAAGGGAAGGGGAGGAGAAGGAGGTTGTTTTTCTCCTGGCTTTGTTTAATATGCATGCTTGCATATGTGTGTATATATATGTGTGTGTAGCCGGTGTTCTGTCATCCCATGTGGTTCTGCATTCGTCCTTCCTCCATGACGGGAACTGTCGAATCCTGTAAAGCTGCATGACGTCCAGGCACCAGCGGAGAACCAAATCTAATCACCAGCTACACCGGCCTGCATGCGCTGCTCCGGTGGCTCACGTTAATGTGTGCGTGCGTATACGAGCGCAGAGGCATATTTACTGCACACAGTCAATAGTAAATATCATTTTCTCTGCAGCTAGCTTTTCCATTTTGTCCAGCGTGTTGAATATGGAGTCCGGGGCTGCTCACTGGGCTCCGGCATCTCTGAGCAAAGCCGAGATCTTCCAGCTGAAGCTGTGAAAGATGACGACCAAATACTGAGCGCTGACTGCCCGCTACAGACGGGAAAACACAAGCCACAGGCTGAACGCTACAGACACAGAGTCACACAAACAAACCGGGTTTACAAATTCAGTCTACAAGCGTTGCTCCAGCTCATCCGTGGTGTTCAGATGCATCAATGAGGACGTCAAAACAGATCAGTCCAGCGGTCTTTTCTAAACGTAAAAGGCTTTTGGAGCATTTGCTTTTAGCTGCATCAGTTTCTTATGCCTTCACTGTTCAGGTGTTCAGACAAACAGCTCGTGTTGCTTGAGGTGCCAGTAAAATAATACAGTAAGATATGATCCAGGAGGTACAGATCCATTAGTTTTGAAGTTATGAGATGCCGAAGAGCTGCATGGTGGTTAATAATATATAAGAGGATTGTGATCGGCCAGTGCAGCGCTTTGCCGGATGATGTCACATTGTGTTGCTGCAAAAAGTTGAATTAGTTTAAACTTTTTAGCCGGACGATGCTGCATGTTTTTGCCAGAGCTGCCTGCGTTGGCTCCGTCCAGACGAATGTGGCTGTTGCGTGTTTCTCAGCAGCGCTGTTGTCTGTCTGAAGCCAGCGTGTCAGAATCAGACCTCTTCTTGCCCTGCAGCTTTCAATTCATCCAGTTGTGCAGAGGCAGAAGCGGCACTTGTGGACGACTCGAGATGCGGCGAGTCTGCAGCTCCTGATGGCGACTGCGAATAGTGGTTAGACCGAGACGAGAGCTGTGCGATTATGGCGGCGTTTGTCAATTAGGTTTGGCTGCTGTTACTACTGAGGTATCGATCCCTTTAGCATCGCTGGTCGGGTCAGGTCAGTGCTGTAAATCAGTGAGTGTGATTGACATGATTTTTGCGATTTCAATTGGTAAATTGTTGTGACAGAAAAGGAAAAGTAATAAAAATGGCCTTCAGTCGCCAGATGAACTCATCTGAACAGCGGAGGGAACATCAGCCAGTGCTCCTCAACGCCCTCACCGTGACACCAGATGATGGAACATCTCCCTCCTCGACTCTTTGAGCGCTGAAGCTGTTCTGCAGACTTGCTGCGAACCAACAGCCCGTTTGTTTATCACGACTGAGGATTTTATCCGAATCGCCGCCCCTGCTGCAGACTTCTGACCGCAGATAGTGGCTGCAGATGGTGGCTGGACTCCAGGCTGCACACAGTGACTACACGCTGCAGATGGTCGCCAGCTTGTCCACCGTTGTCCTACAAACAACAAGACCTTGCAGATGACAGTTCAACTCCAAAACAGAACAACAACAGATCCCAGGCTGTTTGTGAGTGCTGCGCAGTCTGGCTTCATGTGCGTTTCTTTTATTCGACATCTCGTCCCTCTGGAGTTCACGTCCAGCGATTAACACGTCACGACGACCCCTGGTGTTCGTTACTTCTCTGTTATTGTTCGTGAAGCCTTCCTGTGTCTAATATTCGGCTCAGCATGCCCTAGAAATGGAAAAACAGGAAAATTGCTTCCCAAATGAGAACTCCTCAAATGCAACGTGCCCCCCCCCCATAACATTTCCTTTTGTGCCGAGGTGCCCATTTTCTCCGTCTCTGTTAATGACGTCGTCTCCCATCTGAAACCTTTTGATTTCGTCGTCTTCTGCGGATGTTTTTATGCCATGTTTGTGCACACATGCAAGTTAACCGCGCGTGTGTGTGTGTGTGTGTGTGTGTGTGTGTGCTTGTCAGGTTGGAGATTGCAGCGTTGATTATGTGTCTGATGTTGTCGACAGAGTGACATCCCTTCTAATGAAATAATGGTCTAGTGGCAGAGTGCTGGAAGATTGCACATTGTAGACTTCAATTACAGACGAGATGATTTTTTTTCCCTCCTTTCAGTCAGAAAAAAGTACAGGTTTTTCTTCCTTTTTAACAGACGTGCTCACATCGAACAAAAAGGCTGAAGAAAAGGCTTTTTCCAGCCAGACTTGAGTCTAAGTGTTTTTCTTTAGATAATGGATAGAAAGGACATGGCATGCCTTAATTCACCGTCTCTTTAGCCAAGCTGATGCCACAAAGCAGCCATTGCCCTCCTTGTGTGCACAAATCAACCCGAGCGCTGGTTGTTTTTCCAGCCCCAAACCGCACATTTCTCACTGTTTTCTTCCAGATGCATTTCGCATTATTCTGCAGACCATGTAATTTATTTTGCACAACAAATCATCTTTTTAAGGTTCCAGTCTTCAGCTGCGTCCCCTCTGCTATCTGGTATGAAATTAGCATACATTTCCTAAAAATATGCTTCTGGATCGAGTGCACCTTTTTAAAATATCACAAAGAGGGAAAAGGGCACATTCTTTGAATTGCAGCTCTTTTTACAGGGAATAATGTTCAAAATTATAAAATGGCTAAATGAAACCAAGGGCAGACGTCTTATGAATAAGTGGAAAATTTCATTGCTTCAAGATCGGTCGAGTTGGGTCTTTTTTTTTGTCGGCGATGAAAAGGAATCAAACATACTTGACTGATGACGGCGTCATTTGATGGGTAAGAAATTAGTTTCTTAGAATTTATACAGCCCTTTTCAGATTGATCTCGTCGAGCTGCAGTGTGGGCCGTCTGGTATAGATTATGAGGAAGTCACAGCTGAGGTGCTGAGGACGTTTTTTAGATGTCTGCAGATGACCTGAAGAGCTGAAAATCTTCACAAACCGTGTCAACAACTTGTGAAGCTGAGGGTAAACACCTGCAATTCCTGCACCTCAGCAATAATACATATACTTTACAGTCAGTTTATGTCTCTTTTCACAGTGTCCGTCTGTAATCCGTAACCCGTGCGGCTGCAGTTTCCATAAATACTAACATTACTCAAACATGGCATGAAATTCACTGCATGTTGTTAAAGGAGTGTTTCCGGCAGGTGATCGACAGATCAGAGCAAAACTAGCTGCAGCACTGATGTCACTCAGCACAATAAGACAGGTGTAAGTCCACGACGCTGCACATGTCTTCGCTCGGGCTGCACAACAAACTGACCTGAGTTCAGCCAAATGAAGTCACTGACATTATAAATCTCGACCCGGCCATGCATGATTTACTGGTATTACAGTTTGCTTTTTTCCCAGTTTGTCTTTTGTAACCTTTATTGAAAGCGACTGCAACATAAGGGCGAGGGAGGGGGACGCCACGCCACGGAGGCCCCCGTCCAGACTCGAACCCGCCACCGCCTGTGCATGTACTTCTTGTTATATACTGTGTTGCATATTTTTATTATCTGCTGTGCAGTAGTGAGAAACACTAACCATTTTTTCCCATTAGCAATATTATAGTTGTATAGAATGTGTATGTTGTATTTCTCTTTTATATTCCTGCGGCCTGTAACACCCTCATTTATTTTAATTAATCAGTAAAGTGTTAACTTATCAGAGGTTTTCTAATAAATAAATAGCCAAATTCTCATAGAATTCAACTCTGAGCAGCAGCTGAAATTCTTTGCCAGATGATAATTAATCAAAATAAGTATGTGAGAATTAAGAGGCACCACTGATGGCGTATGAACGCAAAGTTTAGGTCTCGTTGTCCAGCCCCGCTCTCAACAGTCTCTCTGTCTCTGTCTCTTCAGGGTGGACCCCATTCCTTATGACACTCCCAAGCCAGCAGGACACACCAGGTTTGTGTGTGTGTCAGACACACACTCGCGCACAGACGGCATCCAGATGCCCTACGGCGACGTGCTGCTTCACATGGGTGACTTCACCGAGCTGGGCCTGCCCTCCGAGGTCAAGAAGTTCAACGACTGGCTAGGTACTGAGCCGCTTCAGACGCACATTCGCCCGCGCGCCGCTGGACGCACGCATTGTTCTCACACTCGCGCAGGCTTTCGTTGGGGGGGGGGGGGCGGCCGAGGCACGAGACGTGTCGCAAGCATAAGCAGTAACTGGACCACACAGTGATTCCCCCCAGCCCTCCCCCGTTGACCCCACAACTGCTGTGCTAAAGTGTCCAGTTTAACCCCTCTGACCTAACACCCTGGCTCAGTTAACCTTTGACCTCTCCCTCTGGCCCCATGCTGTGGGTGGGAGTGCTCGGCTCTTGTGCGTGTGTGTGCGCGCATGTGTGTGTGTCCCAGCAGCCTGTGTTTCATTTCTGGCCCCTCCAGGCGAGAGCTGAAGCATTTCTGTCCCTCTCACGTGGTCATGTTTCACACACACTCTCCAAAACACACACACACACACACTCCCAGTCTGACGTTCCCTCTCACCAAGTGCATGAATCAATAAGTGCCACCCACCACACTGGCCTGCAACGCTTGAAAACATGTCAGTTCTTTTGTCTCTGTCCCAGCCCTCAACAGACACCACAAAACAACCTTTAACGGTATGAGCGCGACGTCTAAAGTGCATTCTGAAAACCTCTGAAGGACTGAATGCAGGGAAAATTTTAGCGCCATTGCAACTGCATGGAAAGCAAACGGAAAGACGCAAGTGGACAAAAGCGCCCTGGGTGGCGTGAATGGAGGCGAAGACATGTCTGCGTGAGTTGAAAATGTTTGCGCGTATCCCGAAGCCTCACGACTCCAGACGGAGACGAGAGTGAAAAGGACACCGGGGTGTTGAAATCAGTCAGAAGCTGATCTGTCACACTGTCTCACGCTGTGCATGATGCTAGCTTGTCCCTCCTCGTGTCTCCCATTGGTTGATGGAGGCGAATAAACAGGGAGCGCAAAGACAGTCCAGCGGCTGAGGTTAAAGTCGTGTTTTCTCTGGACACGCCTCTGCGCTTTGCACAAAGTGGATGAAGACAAGAAACAGGAAGCGGTTTGATGTTGGAGAAGCGTTGAGGGAGTTGAAGATTGGCAGTGATCCAGCTTCAAAATCCAGCTTCAGGTCCCGACTCGGGGCGTCGGGTCTCGTTTAAGCACCATGAAAACTATGTTAGATTAAACAGTGAATAATTACAATAGAGAAAACAGCTGATTTTAGTAGTCTGACCTATTTTTATTGTTCTAGTCGAACCCACAGACCCCCCTCAGGTTAAAGCTGTGCTGCTCTCAGAATCTGTGTTGTGAGTATGAAACGCTCACTTCCTGTAGAGCTGAAAGGTGGCTGTCAGAGTCCTGCCTCTCCAAAGACGAAAGCAGCTGCAGACGGTCTGCATTCACAGCAGCTACAGCGGATTCATCCAGTTTTATAGAAACTTCCCAAAGCACAGTCTTGACTGTCCTTCCTTATGCTCAGTACCCCCAGATATAAGCTAAAACATCTCAATCCTCACGCACAGCCGTGTCAAACCCTGCTCTTCCTCTTCCTTCCTTCTTTGCTCTTCCTCTCTGGAGGGCGTTTGCTAGATGCCGGCATGGCCTGAATGGAAGAAACAAGATGTTTAAGAGCTTGATCCCGGCCTGTTAACGCAATAATGGACGAACACGAGGGGTGTTTGAGCGTCTGATCGCTGCTGCAGCCTGATGCAGGTTTGCTGTGTATTTGCAATGATTCAACAAACAGTCTCTTTATATGTCAGCCTTTAAATCCTGACGTTTCAGGTCAGCTGCAGTAAGTGAACCCACTTTTCCAGGCTGTACTGCCAGGTGCTGTGCCCTAATTCTCCACACAAACCTAAAGGGTAAAAACCCCACACACGTGCACGCGTGCCCCCGTTTCTTCCCCCTCTTTTCTGCAGCGTCACCGCAAACGCAGCACCTGGCAGCAGCAGGAGGACACACCGGTCAGCTTTTCCTTCAAACTCCTCCATCCATCAACACGGACAGCTGCATCAAGCGTGTGTGTTTGCGAGCGTGTGTTTGTACTTTGTTAAGCCGGGGTGAAAACAGCGATATCGGCCGTAATGGGGAATCGATGCAGAGCAAAGTGGAAAATGGCTCGGTGTAGCTGGGAGCGCCCTGCCTGCTAATGTCCTGTTGAAGGTTGTGAGTGTGGAGCTGACACCTGGTTATCAAACTGTGGGCGGAGGGCAAGAAATTAACTAAAATACCACAAACAAAAAACATTTTCTGTGTTAAGTTTGGGTATTAAAGCTGTAATTTCACCAGATTTTAAGGATAAAGAGGGTATAGAGATTTTAGGAATTTAAACTGGTCTGTCCTGGCTTCAAATGTCCATATTGATGAAATTGTAGTAAAGTATAAAATACTTCCTTCAGTCGGTGAACGCCTGTATCTTTCATTTCAGCCAGCTCTCAGCAGTCTGCAGGTACGCATGTTGTGGATTTTACAAAGTCGGAGTGAGCTTTACATGCAGAATGGGCTCCAATAAAGAAAACCCAAGTTCACATGAGAGGTTCATATTCCCTCCAAGGCCATTTTTTGTCTGCTGATGAAGGCAGAGAGAGACTCAGAGAGGAGGAGACTGAGTCAGACATGGAGGAGGTCAGGAGTCGGCCACGAGATGAGAATCACATGGGAAAGTGACATTTTGAAGGCGTATTAGTTCAGTAATTGATGCTGTGCGTTGATGCTTTTCTGGTTGGAGCATGAAGGCTGACTCACACTCACAGTCTAAACTTTGTGCTGGATGAGGCTGTTATTGGAGATTCAAAGCTTCTGTAAACTGCGCGGTGTGTTTGTGCTGCCTCTCAGACTCTGGAGGAGGCAGCAGTTTGTCCGGGCCATCGACTGATGTTTGGCCTGTTGAGGGAAATCATTGGAGATCGATGCAGAGGAACGAGCTTTCCCTGACCCAGCGTGTCTGATGGTTGCGCTCCGGCTCTGATCTGCTGCTTTAAGCTGCTCCCAGAGGCCTCGGCAGCTTCTGCGTGTTTGTGTCTGAGCTCAGATGTGAAACGTCTGTAGATACAGGAGTTTATTATATGTGTTCAGCAGTGAAAACTTCCTCTTTTGCATCACTGGAGATGGGTTTTAAACATCCTTCATTCGTTTTCTGTTTGTGGAGCAAGCTGTAAACAGTATTCACCGTACATATATATTACCTTGTGAAGTCAGCAAATAGTCCAAGAGCTCATAGGAGGTTCACACGGCAGTCCACCAATCAGCTATCAGAACCACTAGAGGACACTTTGCATTGTCGCAGGCTAATCGTTCATATGTGGTTTTAGCGCGGTGCAGTATTTAATCAGTGGCATTAATGGCGCAAATATTCAAAATTTGATTGTATAACTGAATTATAAAAAATAAAAAAGACATTCGATGGAGGAAATTCATGTTTGATTGTGGAAAAAAAGCAGCTCTACCTGGCGGCTGGCCGATCTCTTTGGTCATAATGTTCGGTCAAAATAATACTTAATTAGAAAATATTCAGACAGTGTGCTGGTTTCCCTTGCTGCTCTCTCTCCATATGTGCAATTAAGGGTTTATTTAGGAGGTAGTGATGCTTGCTGCAGCAGCGAAAGACAAACCAAGATGGTTTTGTTGAGTTTGCTTTTGTTTCTGTCAAGTTTGAATGACGTGTGTTCTGCCGTGGTAAAATGACTGTTTCTGTAAATGGAGTTTGGTGGCTTTGGTCAGAGCGATGTGGCGGCTGTTTCTGGCTAAACAAGAAGACATTACTCTTGAACTAAAAGGTCTGTCTCTGTAGGGGTCCTTTCCATAATGTTGTCAAACACTTAGAATATCAATCTGAGCCTGTCAGCGGCCAAAACAAACACTTTTAGTGGACGTGCATTGACGGCACAAACGCCCCGAGGGATGAACCTTGCAGCTCATTTGGCGGCTGCCGGCTGCAGCACTCAGGCTCAATACTGGACCAATTTAAAAAAATGTTGCCCCCATTAGTCACTTAGACACAAAAACATGGGAAAAAGTGTCCTTGATACAAATAATTTTTGACTGATTGATTAAAAATGAAATGTAGGTCGAGCTGATGCGAGCAAATAATTCAGATACAGGACGTTATTTTATTTCTACCCTCTTATGGGCATAATGTGCAAAATAGACATTTGATTGGTTTGAACCTGTGTGTTTATTTAAAGGGAATAGGCAGCCGTTATTTTTGACCAATCTTAACAGGGCTAGTGGTCACGCATGCAGCAGATATGCAGCTGGGGGCGCTGTGGGTAGTTGTTAATAGTCATAGTTGTCATGCGTGGCGTAAGCGCTGCAGTGTGGAGCGCTAAAGCAGCAGAAATGCAGCAGGAGTAAGAGTTAGAGAGAAATATGGCTGTAAGTCACGATGCTGGACTCCAACCAGCAGCGTGGGAAAACTGTGTCAGAGCACACGGACTTGTTTGAACGTCATTTTCAACATTATGCCGTGTTTAATACTCTGAATTGAACTTATTTAGGCAAGGAGAGACGAGCTGTTCCTGCAGTCTGCAGCTGCTGAGGGTTTAGACCAATCAGATCACAGCTCATTTGTAAACAGCCTCTCAGAGCCAGTCAAGGACTCTGCTGTTTCTCCTCCCCCTTGGGTTTGTCCCGCCTGCATTAAAAAAGTGAAAAAGTGAAAAAATAAGATGCATTTCCTGCGATTAACAGCTAGTCGGCTACTTTTCGAGACTGGTTGAGGACGACTGAAATGCAACAGTCCTGAACGCCCCAGTGGCGTGTTGGCGACCAGTTTAAAGATGGTTCAGGCCCAGATGACCCAGTTTCTGCTGGAGAAGTTGTTGGTCACCTTCATCTAATGTGATAATAAACTTGAATATCTTTGGGTTGACTGTTCACTGTTGGTTGGATGAAACAATTGACGGATTAATCCAGAAAATGAATGTCAGATTATCTGATATTTATAATATTCCTTAGTTGTGGCTTTACACAGGCAGCACATGTGGAGAAGTCATGTTTCTGACCATATTCACATTATGGTGTCCACCAACTCCTGCAGTCTGTCTGTCTTTTTAGCTCAACGCTCGAGTGTTCAGCAGCCAGTCGCTAACTCTGTCCGCTGTTTGCCGCAGAACGAGCAGTCCGCAGCGAGTTCTCAAGGATTCGTCGGAGGAGACGTGACCTGTTTAATTTAAGGAATGCAATGTTGAAAATGTTGTATTTTTTTTAATGATACTCCTGCTCACCCTGTTGGGAAGCAGCGTCTTTGTGTTACTCCGCTGTGAAAACACTGCATGCAGGTGTGTTTTTGCCTCCGTTCGTCCCACACAAACGTAAGTCTGCCTCCTCGAGTGGGATGACAAAACATTTCTCCACACACGCTGTTCCTGCTCCTCGCAGAGATTTCGGTTTGATTCCCCTCCTGTCTTTCATACCCCCTGTTTGTGGGCGAAGAGGAAGAGATAAATCTGGGCGTATCGCTCCACCAGCCCTCTGTAAGATGTATCACGGTGGCAATAAAAAGCAGTAGAAATTCCCAGTAGAGTAATGGAGATGGAGTTGTTTGATGGTAATTATGTTTTTTCCCACCTTTTCCCTGCCAGGATGATTCACTCTGGTGTGTGTGTGTGTGTGTGTGTGTGTGTGTGTGTGTGTGTGTGTGTGTGTGTGTGTAAATGGATGTGTGATCCAGTTAGAGTGCTAGGGGACTGAGAGACTGCGCTCTCATATAAGGTTAGACTGGAATTTATGATCCTGAGACGCGACAAGAGCTAATTTACAGTAGCGGGAATGAAACCTATAGACCGGGGAACCATGATTCTTTCATTTTCAGCATTAGGGAACACACACACGCTCTCTCCTGCGTGCACACACACGCTTTAGACGGATGAGGGGGGGATTTTTTTATTTATCTGCAGCGTATCCTGACTGAATTTCTGCTTTATTCAGTTTCTATTAGTTTCATTTCCAATTCTGAACTTCGGCGCTGCGAAATTGAGCCGCTCACATCTTTTCTTTCACTTACTGTCGCGAGTCAGAAGCATTTTTATTCAACAAATACATTTTACTGGATTCTTTATTGAACGTTTGATTCAATTTGCCCTCTCTCTCGGCATGCATTGTAACCTTCTGCCACTCTTGGCCAGAGAAACGCGGAGCAGAGGGACAGAAAGCAGGAAGCGCTCCACAGAAAGGGCCAATCAGCTGATGCATTCTTCCTAACAGTCCAGCTCGGTGTTGCAGGTGGAGGCAGGCATCTCACGTGAAAACAATGCAATAACACCGTCATGTTCAGCCTGTAGAGGATTTCAATTTGCAGCTGTATGCCAGCCTTTAGCAGAAGTTGTGTGTCCTCTAGACCTCTAAAATTTTGGTCCATGCAGTACTGTAAATACCATAAAGCAGCATTTAACATTACACCATCCAAACAGAATGACAGTATGTTAATAAATGATCTTTAGCCATCAGGATGAATTAATTCATGTCACTGCCAGCTTCCAGAACAGACCAACGCCGACCAAACACCAAAACCAAACCACACGGTGTTATAAAGCAGAGCTGGAGCAATTCATGCTGTTGATTGATAGAAAACCAATTGAGGAATATTTTCACCAAACACTGAAAACACCAAACATTTGTAGATCCAGTTTATGTGATGATTTAATGCTTTTTTTATGAGTTGAAAGTGAAGAAATTGTGACTTTTTTTTAGGTATTCTGACATTTTATAGACCAAACGACTGATAGATGAATTGGGGAAGTAATCTGCTTATTAAGCAATCATGAAAATAAGCTTTAGATGCAGCCCTGGCATAAATTATATTGCCTGGGTTCAGGGTGCAGTAACTGGGGGAGGAGGTGCTGCAGCCCCCTCAGCGCCCGTTCTTCCCGTGGCTGTGGCTCAGCTAACTCTGCACATAAATTATCCTGCAAAGAACCTACAGAGGCTAAAAGACACAGAAAGGAAGGAAGACTGGAACAAGATCAACAGGAAGCCCAACAGAATCCAGGAGAGGGAGAAGAGAAATATAGAGAGAGAATGGAGAGGTGATGAAGGCCAGACCCTTTCACTGAGTGCTCAATCAGCTGGAATAAAGTAGGAAGTCAGCTCCTTGATGGCAAAGGGGAACCGGACAAATCACCCCGACAGAGGAGAGCGAAAAGGGCGCAGCAGAAGTTGAAAGATGAGGGGATGAGAATTGTAATAGATGTTCTTCTCTATTTAGTTCAGGTTCATGCTTTTCCCAGAGATGGACGGCGGTCGGCGAGGGTCAAGCAGAGCCGTCAGCTGTGGCTCTAACCCCTCTGACTGTCTGAATTGAGGGTATTTTTCCCCTCCACTTATCTGAGCTTTCTTTCCAGCCCTGATCTGTGCTCAGGGTTAGGTATACAGGGAGCTGCTGAGGGAGTGTATGCTCCATGTACAAAACATTAGGACAACCTGCTGTTCCTGTAGAAGTACACCGAGCGGCGAGGAAGAACAAACCCTGTGTGATTTCATAAAGTAAAAAACAGAGCAGAGCTGCACAGTATGGAGGAAGCATGTGCTGTGTGTGAAGACTTGTTCAGCGTGATGAATTATCTCAATAACATACTGATATATGTGCAGACAGCGTGCAGTAAGATATGTACAAATATAAACTCAGAAACAGTTTCGTCAAGCATCTGATTTGAACGTTTGTGTACATTTCTGCAGCAGCCTGAGTTTTATAGGAATGATAAAATAAATTACAGCTGAGCTAAGAGTTGCTCTAAATCTTTATTTGCTTGCAGATAATGCAACACGTTACGCAGACAGGTTAAAGGCATCTGTGCGACATCGCTGTGCTGAGCAGACTCAAACGATTCAGTTCTGCGTATTGGAGCTTAGCATGTGTGCACACCTGTAGACTCGGGCTCAGAAACCACCCTCTCCCTGCTTCTTGTCTCTTCCAGGTGGCCTCCCGTACGAGTTTAAGGTGGTGATCGCCGGGAACCACGAGCTGACCTTCGATAAGGACTTTATGGCCGAGCTGGTGAAGCAGGATTACTACCGATTCCCCTCAGTCTCCAAACTCAAACCGGAGGACTTTGACAATGTCCAGTCGCTGCTCACAAACTGTGTGTACCTGCAGGACTCGGACGTCACCATAAAGGGATTCCGGATATACGGGGCGCCGTGGTAAGAGCACTGCAGCTTTCCCTCTTTTATCCTAAACTACTCTCATCACTTTCTGTCTCTCGTAAGCGCTGAGTCACATTTCTGTCTTGTTGTGTTGTGGATCCCTGAGGTGAAGGTGTGTCTGGCTGTTTTCCAGCCCCCGTCCCTGTGGTAACTCTGCACTCTGCTGTACCCTCTCAGCGAGGGGGCCTCACCTCCGTGCATGGTGCCATTCCCAGCTTGCACATTCCTTTATGAGCTCAGGACCTTCGCCTGCTCCCCGGGCTTACGTTACACCTGTGTTTTGACACGGGGTTAAGTGATACGCGTGTTACCGGGACGCTCTGTCAATAGGCTCTCAGGTGTGGAAAGAAAGCAGGGGTGGAGGGCGTGTTTGGTCGAGGGACGGTGCGAGCAGCATGTATTCGACAAACAGAAGCAGGTGGAAGTGTTGTTAAAGCGAGAAGTGGAAGAAAACTCCTGAGATCTCTGCATCATTCATGGGTGTATACGTTCTCATGCAGTTTTATTTGGAAAGGGCAGAATTTCACAAAATATAATGTTAGAAATGGTATTAAAATTAATTCTTGGGGGTAACTGCAGGCACCTTCAAGCAAGAAACAGCAGTTTTATGGTTTTATTTAAAGGAACTGTTTGGGAGAAAGTGCTTTGCAGAGATGTGATTTTATAAGCAAAACGAACATCCAGTTGTTTTTTACACTCATTTCACACAAAAATGGAAAAAACGCAGGTGCACAACAGTTTTTACAGCTGCCTGTTTTACTGTAGAGACAATGAAACTTGCAGAAAGGCAGAAGATAAAACTTGAACAGACTCGAAGACGAGACGCACAAAACGTAATAAAACACATGAAAGCAGTGGGATAAATACCAGCCTGTTAAAAGTTTACCACGCAAAATCACATCAGTGGTTAAAACATCACTGCTGCAGTGTGCAGTACAGTAAGTAATACTGCAGTACTGCTTACTGAAAGTAGGGCTGAACAGTTAAAAATATTCTAACTACTGCTACAAATATCATAGCAACTCCTCTTGTTAGCGAAGGTAAAATTAGCATATTTTTCCAGTCTGAATAACCAGATTTATTTAAGTCTGTGATCAAATTTAGAATGGATTATTCCACATTGATAGACCGACTGTTCTTTTAAAAGACTGATAACTTCAGCTTTATCATTAACTGAGACAACAATCACTGAAATCCTAAATTAGTTCTGCAACGACGCTGACAGTTTTCTGTTGCAGTGATCCTTCGTTCTTGTCTGTGTGGTTCCTCACTTTGCTCTGCTCTCCTTTGCTCAAACAGTGCAGCGTAAAGACACCCCCCCCCCCCCCCCCCCCCCCGCGGTTCAGCCTGAGTCTGAACCAACGTCGTCAGTTTTACGGCCTGACCTCGGCTTGCCTGCGCTGCGGCTGCATGTTTTGTGGCTCGGCGGTCGAGGCTGGAACTTCTTCCGTTCTGCTGCGGCCGCCTCTTCTCTCCCTCTCACAACTCCAGAC
Organism: Chaetodon trifascialis; assembly: GCF_039877785.1. Taxonomy (NCBI): domain Eukaryota; kingdom Metazoa; phylum Chordata; class Actinopteri; order Chaetodontiformes; family Chaetodontidae; genus Chaetodon; species Chaetodon trifascialis. The sequence goes on from NC_092056.1 coordinate 3,451,186, forward strand.
TTAAAATAACTATTGAGGTCACACCTTCATCCTTTGGCGGCTATAATTAGCAGGTTTGCCGGCCGGCTTCAGAAGTGGCGGGGGACGGTGTCGGGGCCAGATCCCAGCATTCCTCAGACATCACAGCAGCAGGAAGAAGAGATTACCCTCTCTGTTCCCTCCATCCTTCCTCTCTTCCATCCTCCTGTTTGAAAGAGGAAGGATGCCGCCCCCCCTCTCCCTGATGGGTGTTTAGTGTGAGGGCTGGTAAGTGTCTGTTGTGACAGCTGGGGGTCTCATGAGAGGCGGAGTGGACAGCTTGGCGCCCCCCCTGCCCCCGCTCCTCCGCGGTTTCCTTACCTCCTTCACACCCATATGCCACCGTGGCCCGAGGTCTGGCCTGCTTGTCCAGTGTGAGGTCTCACTTAGCCCTGCAGTGACCCCTCACTTCATCAACAGCTCGCCGCCTGGGTGGCCGAGCTCCTGCGAGTCCTCGGCGGTCTGCCGCTGCAGGCCGGAACACAGCGGCATCGCTCAGGAAATGTAGCGTGAAACCAGCACCCGATAAACGCTGCTGTGGGCTGCGGGTGCTTTAAAAACTCAGCGAAATAACATGTTAACAGGTTCAGGATCAAAAAGGATCGACTTGTTTTTATAATAACCACAATTTAGAAGTTATCCTGCAGGACTAAAGCAAATGCTAACTATCAGCACTGTAAATGCTAATTATCTTCCTTTTTCTGAGGATCAACTCGCTGACGCACCTGCCCAAACATTAAAAGCATGTTTTGGCAATACAGGAAGTCACTGTAGTGTTTGGCCTGCCCGTTCCGTGCGCTGTTGGCTCGTTTCAGCTGCAGAAGTGCATGGTGTTTTATGAGCTCGCGGTCTGTTTTGCAGGCTAAGTGGTGATTTACAGCAATCAAATGATGACGTTAAGCACAATATTTATAGTAGAAACATAAAGTTTCCCAAGCTGGAAGTAATGCGCGCACCTCAGCGTTGAACCCTGATTTTAAAAAAGACCTAAAATGTAAATTAAACTGAATTAAGTGATTTTACTGACAGCAGCTTGTAGGATCATCCTTCATCCAATCATGTGTTCACCATCCTCGCTCGTGAATGTATGAGCCTTTCAAACGTGATACTCTCACCTGTTACCAGGTAACCTGTTTACCTGTAGAAAGATCCAAACAGAATGAGCAGATATTGATAAAAATCAATGAAGCTGATGAGCTCAGACATTAAATATCTTGACTTTGTGCTGTTTTCAGTTGTCAGCAGGTGATCACATTCTGTTTTATGTTTTACACGACGTCCAAACCGTTTGCTCTGTAACTGTTATACAGGAGAAAAATACCAGCCAGTAGCTGCTTGTTTCTTTGCTCGTTTCTACTTCAAATGCCATAAATATTTTACAACTTTGTCAACATTTCGAATCGAGTTCAGTCCCGTCGACGTCCAGCTCAAACTGAAAAGTGTCACAGAGAGAAACAAAATGTCGATAAAGGGCCGTTTCGGTGTATATTACAACCCAAACTGCAGTATTTACAGCCCCTCAGTTTTATGAAATCCACTAAAATAACTATTTTTGTTTTGCAAACACATTAACTTCTGGATCAATTAGATTTCTATGACAACAGCAAGCAGGACTGAAGTTTTCTCCTGTAAATTGTGCAGTAGACGCAGTTTATACACAGTAATTAAACACGACGACACTGCGGGTTTTAATCTGCTCAGCTGTGATTGACTGATTGGAAACGTCGCACCCTTCTTTCCACTGCTGCTCCCTGTTTTTTAAGAATCGATCCATCATTTTAATGTCTGTTTTAAAGGTCTTATGGATAAAAATGACATTCTGCTGCAGTGCTTTTCAAACGTAATCCCTTTTATAACTGTCAGCAGCAGGTTGTCGGTTCAGCTCGTGGCCGTTTACAGCAGAAAGATTTGGATGCGCCACCGAGGAGCGTCTGTTTGAGCTGTTTATTGTCCATATTGGCCACAGTATTTTTAGACACTGTGCATATGCATAGACTCCAAGTGTAGTACAGCATGTGACACTGTTTTCTCATAAGAATATTGTATTTTTATGGGCAGTAGTACTTTTATAATCTGTACAAATGTACATATACATGGTTGTTTTCCTATTCTGTTTCTTGTGCACTTTTTATCTTGGTCCTTCTGTGCAGCTGGTTTTTGCTTTTTGTAGTACTTGCTGGTTGTAACCCTGGTATGGGATCAATAAAGCCTTATCTTATCTTATCTTATCTGACAGAATCGGACATGTCTGCCGTCCTCACATTGGGTCTAAGAAAACAAACCCAAACCTGGTTTCATATCATACCAGCGAAGATCTGCTCTTTCCCACGCCAATACGCTCGACTTTCTTCCCTCAAACTTGAGGAAGTTAAGCCTGTTCTGAACTCGATTCTTCGGGGATCGAGGTGGATTTGAACAAGGCCGAGCGCTCTCACACGCAGCTTTTTGGTTACTTAAATATGTGTCTGCGTTGAAATTGTGCCAACAAGTTGCCTCAGTTAATTAATCTCAATAGAGTTTGTGAAAAAGCAGTTATCTAAAGAGAAACTTTGCCCCAGATGTTGGAAATCTGAGCCTCAGTTTTTGTTTCCGGATGAGTTTATGACCTGAAGGACGAAGCAGCGGTGAGAGATCATCACTTTCATCTAGTTTTAAAACTCATTTTCCCACTACTGAACAAAACAGGCACGAAGACGAGAGTTAAAAGCTTCGTTTGCTCCTGATACTGAGCTCGAGACATGGAGGAAAACTGGGTTCACTCCTGCGTGGAGTGAAAGCAGCGTAGCGTGAAAGACACATAACACACACTGTTTAATGACAGATGCTTAACAGACCGAATACCTAAACCTCCTCTCACACACACACACACACACACACACACACACACACACACACACACACACACACACACACACACACACACAGCGGAACGATGAGGAGGCTTCTGCACCTTGTCAATCAAACCTCGTTAAGAGGCGCTGAAGGTCTCTTGGAGCTGGACAGTTTCTGATTTTAACTCTTTCCACTCCAGGAAAGATTCTGTCCTTTTCTCTGAGTTTAAATTTCCATTTAATGTGTTTATTAGTCTTTTGAATCTTCTGTCTAAAATCTCCTGCTCTAACGCAGAGTATGAATTCCTCTCATTTGGCTTTTTTAAATGGTAAAAAGCCGAGTGCTGTTCCCCTCCGCCAGAGGTTTGCTTTAGGTTAAACACTTGAGATCAACTTTGAAATATTTCCCCGTCACGGCCTCTCAAACATGAGCTCTGTTTGGTTTCTCTGTATACTGCAGCAGGTGAGACTTTGTCGTTATCTGTAGTAGTGGTCAGACTTTCCTCTGTACTGCAGTGTTTTCTTTCACCCGGCGTTTAATGAAGTGACTGAAGAGGCAAAATCCTCTCGAAGCTAGTTAGCTCGGTTGCTAACAGGACAGTGAGGCTCAGTCAAAAGCTGCATTTGTGGCATCGTGTTTCTTAAATGTCTGCAAACCTTTCATCCTTCCTGGAGAAGTCTTCAGAGGGGAGGATGATAGAGGATCAGGCAGCGCAGCTACGATAAGCAACAACAGCTTCCTTAATTTTGGTCACTTCCGACTCGCCGTACCACCGTTTTTTTCATTTACTCCTGCAGAATATCTGACTTCATGCATGCAGCCATGAAATCTTTGACTTATACTTGCTGATGTGGTTGCGTGAGTTTGTTGAAGTGATGAGCTCTAAAACAAGAGGAAAATCCCTCATTTTTATCATCAGCATCCACATTTTTGTCATGTTCGTCATTTTGCAGTTGGTTGCATCAAATCCAGCGATTCTCTGCACCTCAGAAGTCGTTCCCAATCATTTGCTTTTCCAGCTTCTCCAGTGTGACTGTTTGCTGCTTTTGTTTCCCGTCATTGTGAACTGAATCCTTTTTGATTCCCGGACTGCTGGTCGGACTAAATGAGCAGCTCTGACGGCCTCGTTTTGAGCTCTGGGAGCCGGCGATGGGCAGCGGTCGTTATTTTACAGACCAAAGTGCGAATCAATCAGAGGAAATCATGAAAACGGTCATTAGCTGCAGTGCAGAGGGAGCGATCGCAGGCTGGGCTCAGATATGTGAGGAATCCTGCTGGTTCTGCCGACGCTGATAAGCTCTGCTGACGGATTGAGACCAGAGGAGGACGAGCGGGAGCAAAGACGCCGTGTCTCTGGGGTTTAACCCGCTTTGTCATTCTGGACTTGACCACAACCTACCTGCCTGGTCGAAGGTCAGACTGTTGCTGCTCCCTCTGCTGCCTCCTCCCAGCCCAGCCCTCCTCTGCCTCGTCCACAGGGGAGTTTCTTTCCTCCTCCTCGCTTCCTCTCCTCTCCTTTGTATTCCCCCCCACCATCTCATCTTCCTCCCTCTCTGCTCCTCTTTTCATCAGGACTTACTTTGGTTCCCGTTAACAAATGGCCATCAGTGTTTGGTGGCTTTATTTGATAGCAAATCAGTCTGCTGGCGTGCGTGTGTGCGTGTGTGTGTGTGTGCATGCATGTGTGTGTGTGCGTGTGTACCAGAGGCAGCAGATTAAATCCAGCTGCCCTCATTTGACTCTGAAGCTCACCTCAGGGGAAACCTGGAGGGCCAAATGCAGATTTGTCATTTGCAGATTTAAGTTTTATTCATGTATTCAGTTTTCACTGTAAAGGTCAGCTGTCTGCGTGTGTGTGTGTGCGTGTGCGTGTGGAAGAGGGAGCGAGACAGCAGTGATACACAGCTGTGATGTTTGAATATCGCCACGTTTAGCCTCAGTTGTTTTCATTACGAGGGGGGCAGAGATCAGCGAGGTTTGTTTTCCTCCAAGCTCCTTCTCACCCTCCTCCTGCCATCGTCTGTCTCTCTGCTGACACTACGTGGCCAAAAGTATGTGGACACCCCTGAGTCAGTGGGCCAGTTTAGGGCCAGTTAGGGAAAAATAATCTGCCATTATATTTGAGATGATAGTCTCATCCTCTCCTGTTTCAGCATGGTAATACCACCGAGCACAAAGCAGCTCCATAAAGAAATATTCACCCAGGTCCAAGACCCTCGACCTCGACCCCAGCCAACGCAACACTTCAGACATGATGTTGAATGAACCAGATCTTATCACCCAACATCAGCAAATCAGCTGCAGCAACTTCACACATGACGGGAGTCTGTTACAGCAGCAGATTAATGCTCATGGCTTTGGATTATCTTGTTCAACAATCACACATAGGTGCAACATTTGGGTGTCCATATACTTTTGTATATTAGTGTACGCTCCTGTTACCTCTCTCTCTCACACACTTTATCTCTGAGGAAGTGGCCTTTTGTTGAATACACATCCTGATGCTGTAAAATAAAGTCCACCTCTGCCCCTCAACACGCACGCACACACACACACACACACACACACACACACACACACTCCTGTGAAAACGCCGTTTGAAAAGACGAGGCCGTCAGGTTTCAGTATTCTTTTAATTAACTGTTTATTAAAATCTTTGCTAAAGATGCGAAAACACTTCGATCTTTCATCTGAAAAAACGAGTCGTGTCCTCGTTAGAAACAACACAAACGCACAATAAATGAGACGGAAGCAAAACAACCAGAGACCACAAAGAAACAAACTGTTTTGAACGGTGAAACTTTATTTGGACCTTCGTCGTGACGGTCACACCTCCACCACGGCGCGCTGTCGCCTCCAGTCTGTCCACTTCTTCTTCTCTGATATTCACTGAAGTGACTTCCAGTCGAGTACAGACAGGCGACGTGTCTGTTCATACATCTCAGACATGTGCTTTTATTTGTTATTTATTTGCTTAAGGTAAGATAAAAAAAAGATTCAAGATTGCCTTTATTGTCATTGTACAGAATATGTGTTTATTCCTCTAGTAAAGTGCTGAAAAAAGAGAGACACGTACATTACAGTCACTCATAACTTCACACACAAAAACACAACTGCACACACCCATACCCGCACACTCATAAATACTAATATATAAAGTGTGTGTAAGAAAAATTTAAAAGCAAAAACAATAGCATAGAAGGGTCAAGATAAGGAGGATGCATGATAAAAGAATAAAAAGTCAACTTTGTACAATATGTAGCTTTTATAAAAATACTGTAGCCAATATGGATGATAAATACATGCAGTAAATACAGTTTTGTGTGTTACAAGAACAAAATTGCACGGCTCTAAAGAACAAAATCTCGTCAGCTGCTCCAACTCTTTAAATATCAGACTTATACTTACTTATTTAATTGTATTTTTAACCGACATTTTGAAGCTTTTCCAAATTAAAAACGACGTCACAAAAGAAACATTTACGCATCTGAGAGATCGAATATCTCATCCACCTGTTTCCATCGTGTGTCTAAAAACAGATCTTTGCGTTTATGTGGCTTTAGAAACATTGAGAGCGTTAATTTACCGGCGTGTTGGCTTTGCCTTCACGCTTCTTTTCGGGACGTCTGAGCGGCTCTTTGACGCACGAGTGACAGCAAATCCAAACGTCTTTAAGTTGACGTTGTTTTGTTTGTTTGTGTCGCTGAGATCTGACGTTTGTGCCGGCCGCTTTTAGCTTAATCACCCCTAAGTCACCTCTTCACCGGCGCCAGCCTCTGTCAGTTTGTGTTGGCTGTCTGCCCACCACACACACACACACACACACACCCCCTTTTCTCTGTCAGAGTGTGAGCACATGGCAGCGTTACCTCCGATGAGGTAATGGGCCCTGACAAATGTCCGTCACCAGGAAGTCAAGGGCTTCGTGGTTGCTCTGCCCTCGTTTCTTTCTCTCTGCAGAAACTTTGCTCGGTGAAACTTTCCAAGCGTCTGAAGAGTCACATTATGGTCAAAACGGAGCGATCAGCGAGCCGGGGTCGTCTTTCTTTTCTTCTTTCCTCTTAGACATTCACTGCGCTGCTTTCACAAGGAAATTGTGATCTTATCGAATCATAAAATTGCATTTTTTTTTTTGTTTTACTCATTAAAAAAAAGTTTAATAATCTCCATCCTGTGTGACAAAGTTTTTACTCTCTTCTTTCATGTTTTCTGTCAGTTTTATAATACGCCACTGACATGAAGTTTATTTCTTTCTCTAAAAAATATAAAACGTGACAATTAGTCAAGAAAATGAATTTAATCTGAAATGTAATTATTTTGATAAGCAGCTATTTGTCCTTTGCTTTTTCATCATATGATGGTAAACTGAAATCTTTTGGGTTTTGATCTGTTGAAACAGCTCATTTGAATACATTAGGTGAGATTATAATGAGCGTTTTTTCACTATTTTCTGACATTTTATAAGAAAAACAATCACTTGCAGCCCCAGAAGAATATGCAACATAAATAAACGATGATAAGATGCAGATTTATAACTGAATCAATATTATTCTTTGTCCCTCGTGGAGGATTACTGACGGAGTTTTACTGCCTTTGTGCCGGAGGAAACCTTTTCCGAACGCGATCACATAAACCAATTAATAAAAAAGGTGTCGAGCTACAGCGAGGAAGTTTTTTTTTTTCTTCTGTTTTCCTGAAAAACCTTTTTGAAATGAAACGTTTTCAGTCGACAGCGGTGTGACATTAATTACGGTAATATTTCAGAATTAATGAGATAATGATTTATTGATGTTAAAATGTGACACCTTTACTTAATGGAGCATAAAATGAAAATCGTCAAGCATCTGTCAGCGCGGCCGGGTTGTGCTGTTTGTGTGGTGTTGTTGTTGTTGTTGTTGTTGTTGTTGTTGTTGTTGTTGTTGTTGTTGTTGTTGTTGTTGTTGTTGTTGTTGTTGGCCCGGCCTGGTGCGCCCATGGGCGCTGGTGCAGCTGCAGGTGGTCATCAGGTTACAGATGCAGCGACGCTCAGACTGTATGGAGCCTTCTGCAGCTGGTGATGAAGGCTGGGGGGAAGAGGAGGGGGTGTGTGCAGCTGTAGCGTGTGTGTGTGTGTGTGTGTGTGTGTGTGTGTGTGTGTGTGTGTGTGTGTGTGTGTGTGTGTGTGTGTGTGTGTGTGTGTGTGTGTGTGTGTGTGTAAAGTTCCCCCAGTGTGTGTCAGGGGAGTGAATGAGAGGGTTAAGTGATGGATTTGTCAACGCGCCCTCGCTCGCTGCAGTTTGACGGCTCATAGCGTTCCCTGCTAAATGAGTCACCCTGCGCGCGCGCACACACACACACACACACACACAAACACACACACACGTTTCTCAAATGGCCCTTATGCAACCAAAATATGAAACGCAGTCAAAACTCAAAAGTGCAACATACTGGAAACCAGCAAACGCACACGATACATCATCACAGGGCGCGTTAATGCAGGCGGACTAAATGTTTCATATCTCCCCGACGCCCCCCGGTGCACCCTCCACCCCCCCAACCCAAGGTGAGCCCCATATATGTCAGAAGGAGAGTGATGGGTCCTCGCCGTCGTTTAATAAAGCTCTCCTCCGTGGCCTCGTGTGCATCAGTCACCGGCTGGGCAGGCAGAGGTCTGGCACACGACGGCCAGCAGCTCCATCAAACACTCCCGAGTCTGGAAACGGGCTGACGCAGCCAAAATCCTGCTCTGGATCCAGGCCACAAATTTCCTGCCAGAAAAAAGGGAAACGGACCAGTTTATTAAGTCATTTAGTGGCGTTGTTGTTGGGGTTTGTGTTCGGAGGGCAGTCCAGATCAAGCTGCTGTTACCGACTTCTCAAAATCGAGTTTTTGCTTTGTTCTCTTTCGCCTTTTCCCCATTCCAAATCAAGGCACTTTGACAATTGTGGTGACATTTTCTCGACACTTTTGGTGGATCCAATAAAACAGAGATTAGTAACTTAGTTCGCTATTGATTCGGAAGCTCTAGATGTCAGGATTTTGGACTGTATTGGTTGTTTCGGTTTGGACGGGTGCTGGACGTCTTCCCCTGTAGCCATTTGTCCTTTTTTTCATTGCAAATTTTCAGAAAGCTAAAGAAACAAAAGGGCCTTTGTGGGTGATTTGACCTCACGCTCTGCTCATCTCCCAGCATTATCAAAGGGGAATGAATAATTTTAAGTCTTTAATCTGTTTGTGTCAGCAGCTCGGCCTCCCGCGAGGTTTCCCACCTTTAGTGTGATGTAAGACTGAGCACTCTGTGAATAAAAGGAATAATGTGAGATAATGGAGAGAGACAGCTGCGTTTCCAGCCGGCGGTGTGTTTCTGCTCTCCAGTTGTGCAGCAGACTGCTCTGAGGTCGGCTCGGCGCTTGTCCCCGACGGTGTGGACGCACTGTGGTTACCGCGCACGCAGAGCCTCCGGCTGGAAGGTGTAATTGTTGCTGTCGGTTTGCGTGGCGAGAGCTCGGTCGACTCCGTCTGAGACGTCCGTGGCCTCGTCCCTTTGATGGGGACGCAGAGAGACAGATATGGAGCGCTGCGTCTCTCCTTCTACCTGTGTGAGCAAGCTAATGGATATAAAACGTGCATGAAAAAGGGCTCGAACTGTCTCTTATAACAGGATGTTTTCGAGGCTCTGAATTGTTGCTCTTTGTCCGCGTGTTGTGGCGTAAATGTGCAGCTATATGAGCCCGGCTCTTATCACCTAATGCGGTTTCCATCTTTTATCTGGGAGCCCTAGATTTCCTTCACAAGTGTGAAGAACACACATCCATCTGTGGCAGCGAGACACTTCACTCCAGGCTAAAAGGGAACGCGTCTCTTCTCCAGCTTAATTTGGTTCAAGTATGACCAGAGATGTTTGTCTTCTTCTGATCTTTCACAGACTAAAATGACAAAGATTGCTGAGTATTCTCCTCCATTTTTTTGTTTTTGGTACCCCTGAAAGTATTAGTCAGACTAGCCAGACTTTAAATTTGAATAAAAAGTTTTCTGTTCTGGTCCACAGTCTGTAAAATTACATATTTTCTATTTAAATTCTTGTGTGTTTTCTGTATTAACGCTGATGCTGAAGCTCCAGCAGGGGATCAGTGTTTCAGATACACATAAGCGCCACATCTGGTGCCACGCATCGTAATTGTGCGTTCAGTTTGTCGGTGCGTATTTGTGTGTGTGTCCATATCAAATAAGAAGAGCAGCAGCACAGTTTGTTAGGAGTATGTGCGCTGAAAGCCAATCAACTCCAGGAAACCGAGGCTCTCCAAGCAGCGGGAGGAGGAGGAGGAGGATGTTGACATCTGACAGACAGCAGTTCCTCGTGTTCGGAAAGCCAAGCAGCGCAAAATGAAGCCTGAGAGCGCCTTGGATGGAGTTGCGGGGACTACGCTGCCGACCTGCAGCGTCTTGACCTCCGGGGTTGACGTGCTGCTACAACTCTGATCTGTAAACAAGAGGCCTCGGTGTCGGCGTGACTTCTGTTTACAAGCTGCGGTTCACTTGTACTTGACCAAATACATCAAGGGATTCTTTCACTCTGCTCGAGACCTTTTTTTCCTTGTATTGTGAGCATGATAAATGGCTTTCTCCGGCGCTGTTGCTCCCTCCACCTCAGCTCCAGCGTCCTTGAAGACCTTTTTTTTTTTTTTCCTTTTCTGCATCTGCAGGAAAACCCACCAAGGTCCGGTTCCACTTTGCTCTGAAAGAACGGACTTCCAAAGGTCAACAGCACGCCTTTATTCTGGTGAACAGATAGCGTCATTCATATGAGAGGTACACGGGGAACTTGACTTCTCCACCTACAGTATTTTCTTTTGCAGTGACATGCTTGGCCCTGCGATGATGGCTTTGTGCCTTCGCAGCGGCGTTCCCGCTCTTTAATCTCGCTGAAAGGCCTCTGAAGTGCAAGTTTCCTATAGATGTTTTGCTGCCACTGTTTGAAAGCCTTTCCTTCTTTTTTCTGCGGCCTCTATTCTTTCTCTCCCGTGTCATTGAGTGGATAAATGTGTGGAGGTGGGTGCATTTTTTCTTGAGAAGACAGAACTTTGGAGTGGAGCAGTGGAGGGGATTGAAGGAAAGGAGACGCAGCGGGGGAGGAGGACGGGTTGAGGAGGTGGAGGCTGGCGGTGGCGGTGGCGACTTGCCTTTCAGCCCGTTACCTGCTCGTGCCGGTGGTTGCGTGGTGACCTTTGACCCAGGCGCTGGCAGGCTTCAGTGGCAGCGTCGGCTTTAATTAGAGAAGCACATGACGACGCTCTGCAGAGCCCCTGATCCTCCACTGCAAACCCTCAGATTGAGGCCGGTCCGGGCAGAAGGGACGACAGATGCATGTAATGACGGACACACACAAAATCCATGTCCCAAGGGGGGACATAAAGACACGCATTTGGGATAATTTCAGTTTTATAAGTACAGTTTCTCTATTCTGGTTTGAATCCTTTCTCAAAGAAACCAAAATATGTTGAAGAGGAAACACCTTTTTCATAGTCTGTTGGGTATAAGTGATTTAAAACGACAAAATTAAAGAAACATTTTCCATATTTTTATCTCCTTTTTGCCATTTTTATGAATGACATCCAGCAGGACACAACTAGCTAACCAGCTAACTAATATTGGGTAGAATATGGAACAAAATATCCGTTGTGTTTTGAGCGACATCTCTGAGGATTTAGCTGCTTTTATCACCATGTTCTCACGTAAAGACACAGTTTTGATTTAATGTTGTTAGTTTCTCACTGGTTTATTGTTAAAGTAGCTTCACTTATTGTTGGTCAGTGCGGCTGATGATTGGCTAACCAGGCTAATGCCCAGTAGGAGCTGTAATATTACCACTGCTGCAGATGTTTTACCTAATCCTCATGGAGAGGACGCTTCCTGCAGCAGTGGAGTAGACTGTAGGACTTTGTCCAGTCTGCAGGTTAGAGACATTAGCTTCAGGTGTCTGGTTTTGGTTCTTGCCTGAAGTCATTCGTATTTTTGTTATGTGAGGAAGAAATATTCCTTCAGAGCGGATAGTGAATATGCGAATCCTAGTCCATCCTGTATCATGTACCTCAGATTGGAGACTGAGCTTTAATGTATTTCAGACTTTTTATGAGGTTATTTTGGGGATCTCGACTGTTGGCACGAACAGTCAGTATCCAAACCTGAAAACTTCTTCCTATAAGGAGTCGTCTCTGCTTTCCGCTGCCCTCCAACTGCTGCTCTCCTCCAGCAGCCGCACGGTCAGCCTTCAAAGTGCGCGATATTTCCAAGAGGATTAATTAGATTAAACAGAGTGTTTGCTCGCTCCTTAAAGTGTTTGTGTTTTCTCCTGCAGGGCTGTGTGGCGGTGGGTTTTTTTTTTTTTCTAAAGAGAATAATCAGTCGCATTAAGGAATAATGAAGGGATTGGTGGGCGGTTGGAGCCTGTGGGACCAGGCTGCTGGTTGTGACTGCAACGTGAATCCACGCAGTGTTGATTTACAGTGTGTGCGCATGTTAAACGTGCCCCCCGCCTGGTCCACGCATTAAATCTGGGCTGCTGTGTTTAGCCGCCTTTGCCCGATGGCAGCGCGCTCATGTTTTTGATGTTTGCGATGGTTAAGATTGATGCTTTTCTGCTGAGCACCTGATGAGAGGCAAAGAAAAGATGCTTAGTAGAGAACAGAAGAATAATATAGAGAAGGTTAATGATTTTTAAGAAAATAATGAGCAAGGGGAAAGAAGAACCTGCCAGCTTCATAAAGCCATTTCTTCATGTTTCCCTGTTAGCTTGTGTAAATCCCTGCTGCTTTCCGGTCTCGTCACTTTTCTAAAATCCTCGTAAAAGCCCTTAATTAGTTTCCACATTGTGTGTGCCTTTTGTCTATCATTTTGACCTCCAGCCTCTGTTAGCTTGCAGCACGGTGACTTTGGTGTGTTCACAGTGGAAGTGGAATTACCAGCCGCTAAGCCTGAGCAGGGATCGGCTTCCTCTTGCCAGCATCGCCTACGAAGGTGAAACTGGCTAAACTGGCCTCACAGCAGCAGCTTTGGGCAGCGGCTACAGCTTTCACACGTGGAAGAACTCCATCTCTGAAGGGTGTAGTTTTTCTAAAGCACCAGCATTTCATCCACGTTAGAATATTTGTCCTGGCGTTTGTTTGAAGTGATGCTTCTTGCCTGCGTGCAGTGGTTGAAAAGGACAGTCAGGACCGGGGAGGGAAAAAGACAAGAAACCTGGAAACACTGGTGCAATCCTTTTAATTAAACCAGGCAAAGATTGTTGTCAAGCAAATGGACTGAGATGTGAGAGAGGCAGAATGAGCGAGGGATGAAAAGAAAGCCAGTGTTTGGAATACAGCGGGGGATTAAAGACAGTGAGCGAGTGTTACAGACCCCTGGCCAGTTTGCTGCTGTAATGAACATTAGGGCTGCGGCATAAATTTAATGACCTGTGAAACAAACAGCGTGGCTGAGACCAGTGCCTCTGAATGCTAAGTGGCTCTATTATTAATACCAGCTCAGAGATGCCACTGTGTAAACACACTGTAAGTCTCTTTCCCCTATGAGGCCCGTTAAACACACGGCGGCTGTGTGTTGGCGGCGCAAAGGCTCGCCGCAGCTCCCTGAAACGGGGTCACGTCTTCCTTTGTACCTGCAGAATTAATGGCACGTCACCCGTTAACAGCATACCTGCGCTAACTAACAGGATATGAATAGTATTGCAGCTAATGGCTGTGCAGGTTAGTCACCTTGATAATGAATAGCTGAGTGATGGGGCAGGTGAGCAAGCAGTAATAAATAGGATCCATGCTGCTCAAAATTTAACAGGCAGGCGAATGCAAATGAAAAGCAGAGTTCATCCTACGCTGTTTGGTGACATGTGCAATTTGCGCTGAAAGAGTAGCGATTCGAGTTGGTTTTGAAGCGAAAATGTGTTTGCACGAGTAAAAACGACAGACAAGGGATGGACGTCGAGAGCAGGCTCCCTTTGCAATGATGCCACAAAAATTACAATAGATGTAAAACAACAGAGGTGCATGACAGAAAGTGAGCATTTAGCTGCGTCTGGAATGATCTGTTTGTGTGCTGCCGCTGCAAAACAAAGTGAAAAACAGGCGATCAACATGTGTTACCTGCGCCTTAATAATATATTCATGATACACTGTCATTGTCTGACTTGTAAATAAAAACACACGTTTGGAAAACATTAAGCCATAAATTGAAAACCTTGTTTCCTGATTGTTCCTTGTGGCTGTTTTCAGTCGCCTTACGTCCCGCCCGAACTTCCTGCCTAAACTGAAAATGTGTCAAATTAGAGAAGCAAATTGCAGTCGTCACATGACTTTGAGGCAGTTAGAGAGCAGGTCTGCAGGTACGGGGGATGGAAGGAGCTCTGAGCCTGATTACGAGCGATGCAGGCTTAATCAAACGATCTAGCACAGCGGGGAGCGCAAGGGAGACCAGAAGAGCCCAGAGCTAACCAGATGCCTGCGACATGAGGAGGGATTCATGACATGAGGAGGCTGCTCGAGGCTATAAAATGCAATCACAATCCCCTGGAAGGGAGCCCAAGATGGCTCAGCAGCCAGCCAGGGAGTAAAGGCGATCTGTCAGCAGACGGTCCCCTGCTCTAGCCCTGAACCCGACCTCAGGCTACCTGCTCGTTCAGCAGAGACCACGCTTAAAACTGCAGGCAGCCGGCAGCGGGTTTCCATCATTATCCTCACCGTGGCTGCTACAAAGGGGGCGCATGTATGTCTCTGACATCTGAATCTGCCCATCTGTTTGTTTTTCCTTTGCTCTGTTTGTCCGGGTGTGTGTGTGTGTGTACACTGGCAGATCCCGGGCCCAGCAGGACTCCATCTTGTTTTCCGTCCCATGCTGCGTCTCACGCTATGAGGGGATAAATATTTGAAAAGCAGAGGAAGCCCTGCGTCCCCAGCTGCTGTGGCCTGAGGTGCGGACGCCCTGCATTAGCTGTCTTCTACCATAGTGACTTATTTTTTTTCTGCCTAAACATAGATTTCAGCTCAGAGTGTGTCTTAACTGTCCTGGCCATTATTCTGCGCAGAGCTTGGTGTGAAAGGTCACCAACCTAAGTGCTGGCGCAGCTGAAGCTCAGATGAATAAGTAAAACCATCAACGACAACAGGTCTGCATACGACAGCAGAGATGCTAAGTGCTGGACGGCTTTTGATCGAGAGAAAAAGAGGCGCAAGCTCCACTGAGTTTTTCTTGCAAGTTTTAGAGGGAAGAAAACATTAATGATTTAAGATGAGGGAGTGAAATTGGAAAAGATGAGCAAAGGCTCCGTCGGAGCGTTCAAGGTGTTATTTTCTGCACTTGGCATCCTCTTAAAGCAGCCCACGCTTCAGGCTCGGCCCTCTGTATGCTGTATATCACAGCGGGTGAGGATTTACACTGAATTCATAATTAAACCATATGTGTGGACGCTGCTGTCCATATATACTGCGTTTGTGTGTCCTGGGTCCAGGACTGTTTTTCATGGTTTGGGCCCCTTCGTTCCAGTTAAGGGAGCTGCAGCGTGCAGGGATATTTTGTCCTCTCCTGCTTCAGCCCCCCTGCACAAAACCAGATCCATAGAGAACTGGACTGGTGTGGAAGGACGTGACTGGCCTGGGCCCATCCAGTATTTGGGATGAAGTGGAAAGACATCGGTGAAGGACCTCACTGATGCTGCTGAACGGAGCCTCCCCAGACGAGTGGAGGAGCTAAAGCAGCAGATTATGTTCAAGATCACATCAGCAGTTAATTGATGGTTCCTTTCAGTTATTCTGAACTTGATATTTAAAGTTCTGACTTAAAACCGGCAAACTGTCTCTCTGGAAAGTGGACGTCACCTCCGTCTTGCTGGAACTGGTTTTCCAGATTGTTCCACAAACAGACTCTCCCACAGTCCGACATCGTCTCCCTCAACGCCGGGCGGCCCGTGAGGGAGATGTGGATTGTCTGCAGCGAGCCATCAATCACGCCGCTAACGACAGCTCCATAAACAGAAGGGCGGCCTACCTACTCGTTTCTGCTCAGCGGCGATAGCATTCACGCCGTCCTGCGGCACTTCCCTTCCTTCCTGCTGACCTCTGCACAGCTTCAGTGGCAAGGACGGGACTCGGCTTATCTCCGCTCGCTGGATTTAGACACCCGCCGTGGGTGGTAGTAACACCCAGGTGTCAGCGGGGATGAAGCGTCGTAAATAAAAAGGTGTGGCCTCCTTCAGTGAGTGTCAGGCAAACAACCAACAGTCGAAACAAAATTCTGTGTAATTTAGGAAATGTACTCAAAGGAATCTCGGTGGATCTATTGATCACTTCCTGATTCACCATGAAGTCTGTGAAATATCTGAAAATTAAATTGCTTGCCACAATTTCCCCCCTTAAGTAGCTTGTTTTGTCCAAAATTCAACGCCCAGTGATCTGCAATGGAAAAGCAACAAATCCTCATATTTTATGACCAGCAAATGTCATCACTTTTTCTCGGTAAAAGATGCTATTTTAATATTGATTGATTCATCAGTGTTTAAAAAGTAGCACCAGTTAGCAGCCAGTTAGCTGCTGGATATTTCATAAACATCTTTTGTTCCCTGCATTTTGAATTAGCTTTGTGTTTGTCTGTTTTTTTGCTTTGTATTTTATGGGTGCAGCTCCTCAGCTCCTTCGTACAGGCTGCCCTGTTCAGCCTCGTGTGTTTGGTTTTGTCTGTGTTCCGGCTCTTTGTGTACAAACCCACGAGGCTAACAATGCCAGTTTGTTTGCCTTCCTGTGCCTATTGTTGTCGGTGTTTCTCCGTGCTCCCGCGAGCATGCACTCGTTGTAAGGTCGAGACAATGGCCGCGGACAGAGTGCCGCGTATCTACATTGGCTTGACCCTGTGGCCCTTCCTGTTGCCTTTAACGCCCCGTCCTCGTCCTCCCCCTTGGCCTTTGACCTCTGCAGCAAAGGCTGGTTGGCCTGTCATGTCGGGCGGAGGCAGGGTGTGCTCCTCAGAAATCTGTCTTTTCTCATAATTCCCAGGAGGAGAGCGATTCCCCTCTGCAGAGCAGACATCAGACGACATTTAGCAGCTTGCCGTGTCCTTTATTGATGATGGTACTTTCCTCTTCATCGCACTGTGACGAGGAAAGCCAAGAAGAAACAAAGCCAGGACCTTCTGGTGTCAGAGCACAGCATTAAAACTGCTGAAGATTAATCTTCACTTATGAACTCATACGGCGAAATAGTTAAAGGAAAAGTGTGTTTACAGGGGAGTGCTACTGCAGAGTGACGTCACTCGAGTCAGCTGGTGATGTCACTCGAGTCAGCTTCGGTTGCAGCTGAAGAGCACAAGTTTGAAAATGAAGGCTCCTCATCTGTGCTCGAGGCTCGAGGCTACGTTAGCCGCTGCTAGCATAAAATCCGCGACTTTGTGGGTAGCAGAAGTTTTGTGGAGAAGAATGCGTGTAGTAAAAAAGACGTTGTCTCTTGTTCTGCTGCATCGATTTTGATTTCCTTTTTAACTGTTCATCGCCAGCGATGCTAAATAGGTGGGGTACTCTTTGAAATGCGGGAAAGGAAAGCGAACACAATGAAACCTTTCTCTCTCCACTGAAGACGAGAGAAAAGTGGACTTTGTGCTGAATAGTGAATGATTTCGGACACAGTCTGGCTTTTTATTACAGTAACAGAGGTTTGATGTCTGAATGCCCCAAACTGCTAATGTCACCGCTCGGGGCTAATCTCCCTCAAAGCGTCTGAATTTGTTTAGAATATTTTTCTTTCTGTTAAAAATCTGCTTGTGTCTGAAGAGCCGCAGACCTTCAGCGCTGGGCCCGAATCGGCACAATGACGAGCAGAGGCCAAAACACACAAGGGTCCTTTTTAATAGTTTTCTTTCATCCCTTTTCTGCTTTCAGTATTGTACGTCATAAATGAAAGTTTGAGATGTTCAAACAGCTTTTTCAATATTTCTCTCTTCTTTTCAATTAACTTGCAGACCTGGAGCTGTAGTCTTTGTGCCGAGGAAGAATAGCAGTAAGAGGGGGAGCAGCCTGAAAGACACACCTATGCGCTCATTCGATTTTCAGATCACCTTGTCCTGTTTGAAACCCATAGAAAAAAAAGGCCGCGGCCCCGGCCCTTGGAGCAGAGCTGGAAAATGAAACCTTGCCTGTCAGTTATTGTCACAGAGGAAAGCTCACTTATTTCCCAGAGATATTATCCTCCCCTCTGCCTCCTCTCGCTCCCTCCCCCCCTCTTACATTGTTCTCCAGGATCAAGTTCGTGGAGGTCGGGGCTGGAAGAGAGTAATGGGACCCTTGTCCCTGTGTCTCAGGTCGGGTCGAATGGTTCTCGGCCCCTGCCCCCCATACAGGCTCTTTGAATAGGACCCTGATTCCCCCTCTTTATATCAGCCTGGTCTCCAGTTTCTTCAGACCTGCCCGACTTCCTGCTGCTCCATATCCATATTTCAAAGTGTTTAGATTCCATGTTGACATGCAGACGCATCTGCGTTCCCACAGCACCTCACTGCTCCTCCCAAACCCCACCCGCCACCTCCACCTCTGTACTAGTGCTACCACAAAAAGTACTTCTCCTATAGACTTTTATTAAATCACACATGCAGCTCATCCACACTCAAATCTTTCTTAGGTTGAGACTTCTGTTGAATTTAGTTAAACTAGAGCTCAGCTGATTGTGAAGTTTTCAGGCTAATAACAATGTTTCTGTTTGAAAGCAAGAATGCTAAAATTCATGTCTAACTTCGAGTAACTTAGTAACTGATACTGGTGCATCTGTGAAAAGCGAATGTCAATGTCTCGTCAGTTATGTAACCGACTGAAGAGGGAGACCAAACTGATGTCACCTCAAGTGTTTGTTTTAAAGCAGTTTCTGACAAATACCTGGACAAAAGCTCAAAACCCTGCCAGCCTCAGGTATTGTGAGCTCTTCCTCACCACCTGTGGTTCTTGCTAATTTGGCGACAGGGTCAATTTGTTTTGAAGTGGTTTTTGTTCTGCATCCTTGAAGCTTCTATGCAAAGATTTTTATGAGATTAGAACAACTTTTTAATGATTCTGACGAGAGAAAAATTTAACAAACTCGGTGAAAGTTGCTGGAGCCTGTGTAATGCTTTCAGGTGCTTCAGAGCAGAGCTAGGAGTGGTGGTAAGTTTTGGCAATGCCGTCTCAAAAAATGGCCATAAAATGTGGCTGGAAGGAAAGCGATGTTCACCTGTCTTACCTGTGGCGGTCTGCTAAATGTCAGGTGGCTGTGAGGGTAAATGTACAGACATGCAGCGCAGATGTTTCAATGTTCTGTTATCATTTTGCTCTTTGGTTACCTGGAAATGGTTTTCTTTGCTCCAGTTGTGTTTACAGTCCTATTCTGTTTTAAATCTGTTTCCTGTTTCCAAATACTACGTTTTCTCGGCTGCCGCAGACATGCATGCACACACACACACACACGGGTGCACGCACACACACGATGCAGAGAGTCACTCTCCAGACAGGCAGTTTCAGTTACTGTAGTCTTTGATGGCTTTGATGTCTGTGCTAATCCAGTGTATCTCCGGCTGCAGAGACTGTGTGTGTGTGTGTGTGTGTGTGTGTGTGTGTGTGTGTGTGTGTGTGTGTGTGTGTGTGTGTGTGCGTGTGCGTGTGTGTTGAAGCTAGTGGGGGATGGTTAAGGACTAAGTCCCTTAGATGTCATGATGGCAGAGGATACACTGAATATCTCCCCTCTCATTTGATTTCCTGCTACAATGTCGGCCACTTCTCTTCCTCTTTTTTCCTTTCTTCCACTCGTTCCGCTGCCTCCGTGTCTTCACATGCGCTCAGACCTGTGTGTAGTGAATCGCTGCAAGCTGCCGGGTCGTGGAGAGCAGCTGTGTTTGCTGCGAAGTGTCTGCTGGCTGATGCAGCGGTTGTTTTACATTAGCGGCCTGCAGGTCAAACTGCAGCTGGCTGCATCTCAGCGTGGAGACAAACCCTGGGGAGAGTGTGTGTGTGTGTGTGTGTTTGTGTGTGTGCGTGCATGTGTGTGTGTGTGTGTGTGTGTGAGAACCAGCCCGTCCCCATGGTTGTAGCCTTTCCTAAGCGGGCTAAGTCCGGTGGCTAACCCTTAGTGCCTCTGCGTTTGGCAGCATGACTGCAGCGAGATTAATCCATTCCACACTCCATCAGTCACTGGGCACAGGTTATTAGTGCTGGGGCCGAGCAGAGCAGAGCACACACGCAAACACACACACACACACAACCATACAAGCATTCACACACACACACACACACACACACATAGCCCCTTTCACCCTTGTGACTTCGCCTTCTACCTCGTCCCCAAAGTTTGCAAAGGTGGCCTTGGTGTTGAGAGGCCATTTGTCAAAACCCAGCCAGAGTCTCCACTTGGCTCCTTTTAATAAGGCTACCTGGGCTCTGGGATTACATACACACACACACACACACACACACACACGCAGGGCATGCACTCTGCTTTGCACATACTCATACAGCTCTGAGTGTCAGGTGGTACGTCCCGCGGGGCTTATAAAAGTCCCATTAACATGGCCCTCCTCATTGGTTCTGACAGGTTGATCAATTAGACCCCTCCCCCCGCCGACCCCGGGGCCGCTGTGACTCAGAGGTCAGACACGATGGATCGCTGGACCTGCACACACACTCTCCACTCCCTCCCTCCCTCTCCTATTATCTCCGGGCTGGTCACGGTGCAGCTTGTTCGTCCCGCCATGTGTTCAGCGCCGGGCTGATATCCCAGGGTGCAGTTGTTCTCTAGCTTTTAGGTGGAGGATCATACTTTACCTGAGACATGTTTCGATCTTATCTCTGCTCTGAACGCGGCCAACGCACACACACACACACACACTGTCTCGCCCTGCAGGAACATGTCTTGTAGGTGTGTGTGTGTGTGTGTGTGTGTGTGTGTGTGTGTGTGTGTGTGTGTGTGTGTGTGTGTGTGTGTGTGTGTGTGTGTTCTTGCTCTCTTCTTCTGCAGACCAAATGTGCTCACAGAGACCAGGGAACCCCTCTAATGTGAGGTTTACTGCCAGTTCTCACTCTTGTTAGGGTCTAGCTGAGGGTCAGTCCAGCACTCTGGCTCTTATTTTCATAGATTTGGACATAATTCCCGTCGATAGTAACATTTTACAGCTCCTCCGTTGCCCAGATTTGGTTACAGTGAGACATTGAGGAAAGAAAATAGCAGTTCTTCTATGTGTTGGGGGATCATAAGCACCTATAATGAAGACAGCCTCTTCATCTAAGCAAGTCTTACGGTTGGCTGCATTGCATTCTGGTCCACTTCCTGCCGTTCTGGTTGCTGGCTGTTCTCTGAGCTCCTGCCTCTATGATTGTATAACCTTGCAAACGTGGGCGCAAAAATAGGCTGTCCCTTTGCTTCTGAGGGACTGACACCGAAACTCTGAGCGTTGATGCTCTTTATTTGAGCTGGCGTCTGTCCGACACTTTAGTGAAGCTTATCTTCACAAGCGCTTGCCAGACCTCCGTGACATTAGGTAGCACACATGGTCTCCAGAGGATATTTCCTGATTAGTTCAATGACCTTTTACCCTTCACTCCAGTGACCTTTGAAGGACTTGAAAGCTTTTTGCATTGTGTTTGCGGCTCTAAAATGAATGTGTTTAGGGTCTTAACAGGCATAGTGATACCGACAGTTTGCCTCGTCTTTCTAAAGGTTTGTTGCGACCTCTGTGCTGCTGTGCGTCAGCCAGCCAGAGGTGAGGAGAGTCCGCACTGTGTTTGGTAAACATCCTGCGCTGCACAAGGTAAACGAAGGCACCTCAGTGTGTGTCGGTTCAAGAGCAGGATAAACGAGGTGGACCTGAGCTCGTTAACCCCACAGCCTCCCAGAGAAATAACCAGTAGTTAGGGCTCATGGCTGCATGATTTAAATGATCAGAAAATATCTGGAGTAGAAAATGTCCAAGAAACTGAGTCAAACAGTTCATGAATACCAAAGAAGCAACACATAAATACTAATTCAGCAAATGGGGGTGATGATACTGGTCGCATTAAACAGCATGCAGTATGGATTTGTGGTCTTTGGTTGTGCAGCTTTAAAATGGTCCAGAAACAGTCATGTGCTTCTGAGGACGTTAATATCACAATATTAAGAAAGGTGGCTCAGATCGATCAAACCGGGGAAACCATGAAGAGCTTCTATTGAATACCAAACGCTGTTGTTCATAAGAGTGAAAAATGCAAGAAATTAATGCCGGAAAAAACTGTTAAACGGTCAAGAGGACAGGGCTGTACAGTGCGACAATTTCCGTCTTATTTGCTACTAAAAATCTTTCTGTGCGAAGAGAATCATGCAACCACTAGCACAAGTGCGGCGGTGTTGCACTGGTATCATGTCTAAAAAAGTAGTGGGGAAAACTAGGCTATATTACCGTCCCTTGTCCTATCCGTCAGTTGCTGGAACAATGCTTCATGGGAGTTGCAGTTCTGTGTGTACTGTCCTTCTCAATCCGAATACAAAAGAACTACATTTCGGGATAGACGTTCCCGCCCTCGCTGATCTGTGCCGGGAATCCGCGACTTTTGTATAAATTTTTTTTTTTTTTTGTGACAAACCAACCGCAACAACTAAGAACAACAAGAAGACTCAAGTGAAATGAAGAGGTATTTTTCTGTAGTTTCTACCTCGGTAGGTCACGACAACGAGGATAAAAGACGCCGTTTGGAGGAAAATAGTACTACTTCGCTGAATCTTCGTCACTCGTCGCGTCAGACCGGCCTGTCTCCTCAGATACAAAAATGAATCGATTCAACCCTCAGTGGTTAAAAGATTTCACCTGGCTTGTATACGACCAGAGCAAAAAGGCAATGTTTTGTACGTATTGTATGGCGGCAGGCGAGCGGATGGCCAGCACAGTCAGTTCACTGATGCGCGTTGAAAATTTAACACTGTCGATTTTTCGTGTTTAAAAATGTTTAAATTCAACCTGTTGTGTTCAGGCGGAGGACAAATGAAGGTTAAAGAATCAGTTTAATTGTTTTTCAACATTGTTAGAATTTCTCATTGGTATCAAATTAATTTAGCCAATAAACACATTAACTAACTGTCCGACTGTGTGTGCTACTAAATTTTTCTTTGTGCTACTAACATTTTTAACTTGCTAGCACCAGTGCTACCACCTAAAAAAGTAAGCGTACAGCCCTGGAGGAGCCGAGTCGGATAATGGTGGAACAGCTACAAGCAACACAACTAACGCTGGTTAAATCAGCGTTGACGGTTTCACATAAGACAGCTGAACGTAAATGACGAACTCTGTCTTGTTTTGAGACGATAAAGTTCATTTTCAGCTGACCTTTGCGAGTGGTTAACCAAGCAAACAATCGTAACGTAAACGTCAACAGTCAGACTGCGGCGCTGAACGTTTGCTGCTCGGTTTATCCACAGGACAATAAAAGCTACGAGCACTTTGCTAGCGAGGTCGTGGACCTAACCGCTAACACCAAGGTTGCATGCCTTAATAATTCTGTGTTTTCATTTGGTTTCTAGAGTAGAAGTTAGTGCTTAGTTTTTAGTTCCTGCCCTCCGTCTGAAACAACCGATTGTCGTTTTTTCCCCTGAAAATGAACTCAATGTTTCCACTTTGCTTTCCTTTGCAACGTAACTGGACACATTAATTTAACAACAGAATCTGGTCACACAGTAACACAATGGATCATATCAGTAGTCAGTAAAAGATGTCGAGTTATCGCTCAGCCCTGTGAAATAATTTGGGGATCAGTGATACAAAAACATCCTCTAAACCTTCAATTCTTTGAGGTGTAAAAAAAATGGTTAAAATGATCCATTAAGGGAGGGAGGAGTCAAATTAAAAGGTGTAATGAGAGGAGTGAAGCATTCAGTGTGTGTGTGTGTGTGGGGGGGTACTGGGGGGGATCTTAGCCTGTCTAGGGACCTACAGAGCGCAGTTCGGGGGGTGCAGAGGGGTTAAGAGCGGTGTCAGGCCCGGAGAGACGCTGCGCCGCCGTCCTAATGATGTCCACTGGCCTAATTGAATATTGACGTTCTGCACACGAGGGCTAAATGGCTTCTGTCTGCTTCACCTCCGCCGCCAGCCCGAGCTGCACATTTTTAACCTGTTTCCACCGGGGGTGGGGGGGCGTTGTTCAGAGCTGCGGATGTTTGAGTTAAAGACAGTATTTTTTTTACTTTGGTACATTGACTCTTCTCGCTGGCTGCAGGGAGCTTTGACGATATTAACTTGGACGCCTCCTCCTCTGGAGTCACATGACGTCTGTCAGGTGAAGCTCCTGCCTCGTCTTTCCACCCCCTCCCTCTTTTTTACCTTCCTTTTCTTCGTCACCTCCTTCCTCCTCCTTTTTCTTTTTCTCTTACTTCTGCTTCTATTTCTGTGATGTTGTTCCACTTCCCACTGTGCCTGCCTCCAGACGCTTCTCCTTTGTTGCCACGGCGACGCGTTCCAGATGGCGAGTGTCAAGGCAGGACCGGGCTCCGAATGTAGTCCTGTCACAACACACACACACACACACACACACACACACACACACACACACACACTGCTCTGCATATATACACACACTGAGAACAGACTGAGACACTGGCAGCGTACATTCTGTTCGACACACATCCTACTCAGATGCTGCTGGACTTGCACTCTGCCCACCACGCACACACACACACACACACACACACTCAGCAGTACAGTATAATAAAACCTGTGTCACAGCCACACAGGAAACAGTCTCTCCTTTATGTGACCGGGATGTCATTAATCTTGGCGGAGGTTAACAAATGCACTTGCATGGAAGGTATATTTCATAGGCAGACAGCGGACAATGGGGCCATTGTGGCGTGGAGCGGCGGCGTCCCGCTCTGCATTCAGTCAGGACCTTTTGGTTGGCTCCGGATCCGCGGCTCATGTCAGGGGTTATGTTTCATCTCCCAGATGAATGTGTTTATGCGGGAGAGAACATGTGAAACACGGAGCAAAATCAACGTTCCAGCTGTTTATTTATTTCTGCTGCGAGAGACCGCGATTTATTTTTCTGAATGGGGGGAAAATAAATGCGTTCGGCCATTTTTCAAAGTTTGGCCATGTCGCTATTAGTCAAAACTAGAGCCAGACTAATGCCCTGCCGGTGCCTTCAGTGTGCAGCCAGCCGACCGGGCCGGCTCCTCTCTGATTCACTGCTTTCGAAGTTTCTCCTCACCGCGGCCGCCGCCGCAGCGCTATTTCCATGTGAGAAGCGGCGCGTCTTCCCAGTAATCCATTAGACTTCCATTAGCTCCGATTTGTGTGATTAGTTCTAATTAATCAGTTCAGTCTGTGGCCTTCACTCCCCTGCACGCTCCTCACATTTCATTTTTAACCTCATTTCTCAGCTCTCCACCGAGCGAGAGAACGAGGCAACGACTGAGCGAGCAAATCAAAGAGCGAGCTGCAGGGCCGCCGCCACCGCCGCCTTTTTGCCCGAGCACAGGAACACTCGATACTGTTCGAGCGCCAGACCCGAACGGGCTTAGACCGCATTATAATTCTGCTTTCTCACCGTGCTGAATTAATGAGCTTTCTCTCTTTTTGTGCCTTATATTCAGCAGACGTCCTTAAAGAGCTTGTTTTTGAAGTGAACCAGCAGAGATTGAGATGTTTTACACATCTGGAGTCTGCTTGGCCTCCGGTTCACCCCGCTCGGCGCTCCTGTCCAACAGGAAGTATTGATCCCTCATCCCTCACTGTAACAAAGCAATTGATATTTGTGGAGCCCTGATTTCCCCTCGGTCAAACACCAAATGCAGCAGCGTGGCTAAGTGACTGGAAGCTGCTCTGGAGTCAGCGCTCTGTCCCAAAGTAACCCGGGAATAACGAAGCCAAAATCTTCTTTTCGTGTTTAACTCTCTGCTGCTCTGCGCTGCTAAACTCAAGTTGAAATTAAAAGATTTTTTCTAGCCTTGTTGCAGCAGGTCAGCTTATATACTGAGGTATTATGTGGCAATAATCTATCTTCCTTTCCTCTGTTGTCAGCCTTCTTCTGCCATTACCACTATTGTGATAAATGAAGGCTCAATTTATCAAGCAGCCTCTACTCGATTTCTTCTTCTCCCCTCGGCTTCCCCACCCCCGCTCCTACATCAAACCTCTGCATGGTTCGCTTTATTTCTTCATCTGTTCTCACCCCCCGCATCCATCCATCCATCCATCCATCCATCCATCCCTTATTCCCACTCAGCCAGATCGAGGCTTTCTTTGTGTCTGCTGGGGAAGGCTGAGATGCTGCCTGTCACCCTGGAGCTGCAGACTCCCATCCAGGCTGCCGGAGGTGGCCCGGCTGCTGTCAATCAACCTGCAGCCCGTGCTGCAGAGGGAATGGTGGTTGACACATGATGTGGCTCCCTGCTGTTTAGAAATGCACTTTTTTTTCTATTTAGTTGCACTGCGCAGTCAGCCATATAGTTTTTGCTGCTAAATTTAATTCAACTTGATTGTGGCTCTGGTGCATCAAACCAAGCGCTCCTATTCGCAGGTAGTCTGACCAATCGATGGCGTTTGTTTCAAGTGTGTGGTGATTAACCACCTCGTGTGTTGTCACGACATAGTGTGGATAACCTGCAAGTGTACAGCAGTAACACATCCATGTTGTGGCGTCGTTTTATTTCAGGTTTCATGCACATTAAGCTGAAACAAGACAAGAAAACCTTATTTGGTGATCTATTGTTGCTATTAGTCTTAAGCACATCAGCCATTGACAGCCTTAAAGCTGCTATAATCAAGCAAGCATCAATCTCTTCTGTGTTTTGTGGCGTATTGTTTCACATCTCGGCGTGTTACCGCCACCTGTAGATTAGCAGGAACAAGTTGCATCACCTGCATGAGTGGACGCTTGCGTGCATGTGCTGAGATAAACAATACAGGC
This sequence comes from Chaetodon trifascialis, assembly GCF_039877785.1. Taxonomy (NCBI): domain Eukaryota; kingdom Metazoa; phylum Chordata; class Actinopteri; order Chaetodontiformes; family Chaetodontidae; genus Chaetodon; species Chaetodon trifascialis. Next base: position 3,477,935 of record NC_092056.1, read on the forward strand.
GCTAACCAAAGTTATGTTTGAGGCTAACTTAAAACTTCCTGCAGCTCTTCACAATAAAAGCCATCACCAGTTTCATTACCTTTCAGCCTTTTGCGGTGAAGTTTGTGATGCTTTTAAATGTATTCTTCATGTATAGATTTAAGCTATTTTAATGAATTTTTCCGCTCATGTCGGGGACACAAGCACCGACGACCTGGCAGAAAAAACCCTGTTCGTTCCTAAAGGTGCATCAGCGTCCGTCACGTGGAGACGTTTCAGTTTCATTTGCAGTTGTTTGGTTTAAAATCAGATATTAGATGAAGCTGTGAAAACTGCTGAAGTTAATAAATAAGGGCACTGGCTAACAAGCATTAAAACGTGCAGCTTTTAAGAAATGGCATGCAGGAGGAGATGATGTCTTTTGCTTCCGGATATCAAATTCAGCTTCTCGCTGTAATCACGGTGGAGCTAATGCGCTCTCTCCTCTGTCTCTGCAGGACCCCGTGGTTCAACGGCTGGGGGTTCAACCTGCCTCGAGGTCAGTCTCTGCTGGATAAATGGAACCTCGTCCCTGAAGGCATCGACATCCTAATGACCCACGGACCTCCGCTCGGTGAGTCCAATTAACCAATCACAGCCCCCACATCAGCATATCTAATGAGGTTGTGCCTCGTTATTCAAAACCTGTATGAAGTCACCGGAGGCGTCGCAGCAGGCCGTGTGTGTGTGCGTGTGTGTGTGTGATAGTCAACACTGTTTTCATGTAAATCCAACAGTGTCTGGAGCAAACACCCTGAACACGCTCTGTGATTCAATATTTGTGTTTGGCTTTATGAAAAAGAAAATGCATAACTGTTTGTTTTTTTTTCACTGCAGACTGATTCAGTTTTCCTTCTAGTTGTTTTGGCCCCAGTTGTTTTTTCCCAGCTTGTTTTTTTTTTCTCTGCGCTCTCCATCTGGCTTTATTGAGTGATTTCCTTCCCTCTCGCCTACGGAGGGCTGCTGCTGCCGTTGCTGCTGCGGCAGCCGCTGTGGCCGTTTGATTGCATGGAAACTCGATTTTGCACCAGTGTGACAGACGCTGCAAACAATTGGAGAGAGACCATGGGAGAGCAGAGCGGGGCTTATGGGGGGGGGGGGGCAGTTAAAGATGTAGGTGGCTCTTCAAAACTGGAAGAGACAAAAAGGAAAAACAAAATCTGTGACTGCACAACTGTGGAAGGAATATCAAGAACAGGTTTCACCTGCCGGGATGTGTTTCGATTACAGTTCAACTCAGATGAAAAGCAGTACATTTGTGAGGTTTTCGCTTATTTACAGGCTTCACTATCAAGAGAGGTTCTGAACTAGAAAAGGCTGCAAATACTGGGAGTGCGTTCAAAAACGTCCGTTTACATTCAGTAACGCACCCAAACTGTGGCTTAGTTAACAACCACAGGACCACAGGAAGAGCTGGATCAGCATGGAGTGACGCAGCAAAAATACCGTCTTTGCACTAAAGTGCAGGGTGGGGGTGGTGGTGGGTGGTGGTGGTGGGGGGGGGGGGGGGGGGGGGGGGTCGTCCACTACGACGAGGCGTCTCCTGCAGCAGATATAAAGACCTGTTTTTTATGCCACCGACAGCTGTGTCTGCAGGAATCGTGTTGTCGGGTTGTACGTCCGCCTCCCTCTTGTGAACCTGATATCTCAGGAACGCCTCGAGGGGATTTCGTTACGTCTGGCACGAACGTCCACGAGCTTCCAGGGATGAAGTGATTAGAGCTCGGCGGTCGAAGGTCAACGTGACCCCACAAGACACATTTTTGGCCATAACTCAAGAACCCATATGCTAATTATGACACGTTTTCACACTGATGTGTCACAGCGTGAAAAGATGAAGTGATGACGTTTTCAATCCAAAAGGTCAAAGGTCAGCTTCACTCTGTCATCATAATGTTGTGCAGAAACGCTTTTCTGGCCGTTATTCAAACCATCACTCAGGAACAGCAGGCAGATTGTGACCGTATTTCAGATCCTGAATTGGTGACTCTGATCTTGAAACTGTGCTGATGTACATCGTCCGTGCCGCCGGGTTGAACGTGTGTGCGAAGCGTCCACGTTTGCAGCTGGTTCTGCCAACACTGAGCTTCAAATGACGGACCATGTGATGAAGCATAGCGACAGTTTAATACCTTTTATTGAATTCCTTCAAAGTCTCATTATCTGAGTCTGGGCAGACATGGACCTTTTATAACAACTCAGATTCAACCAGCAAACTTGGAGTCTGTGAGCCTCAGATGACGGCTAACAAAGGGTGACGACACATTATCGCAGCCAGTAAACTTTACTGTAGCTCAGCCCATCGACCCGTTCTGTACATCCATCGCTCGTGACGGATCGGGCTCGACGCGGTCCGGGGAACTGAGAATGTGAATGTGTGTGTTTGTGTAGGTTTCCGAGACTGGGTTCCTAAGGAGCTGCAGCGGGTCGGCTGCGTGGAGCTGCTCAACACGGTCCAGAAGAGGGTGCGACCCAAGCTTCACGCCTTCGGAGGCATTCATGAAGGTACTGAGACTGAAATCCAGAGCTTCAGACCAGACACGCAGCTCGTTTGTGGTTTAATTCTGTTTCTATTCACCTTTTACACGATGGTTTGGAGCTGGTGTTGTAGTCTGAATCATAGATTTTAGGTTTACAAATACAGAAAAGGATCTTTTACCCACAAAGTGCTGCTGCTTGTTGACGGGAAATGTTTTCCCCATCAAGTAACTAATTCCTGAACTCATATCTCTGTCTCTTTATTATAATAATACGTTACTCGAACATTCAAAATGTTCAGCGTCTTAACATCCATAGAATTACTGTTTATTGTTTACCACCAATCAGTGGTGGTAAAGGTGGTGAAAGGTCGTGATTGGCTGTCGCTGACTCCTGTTCCTCCCCCAGGCTACGGGATCATGACAGACGGCTACACGACGTTTATCAACGCGTCGACCTGCACCGTCAGCTTCCAGCCCACCAACCCCCCCATCGTGTTCGACCTGCCCAACCCCTCCAGCTCCTGAGACCAGAGGACGGGGGTGGGGGGGTCGCGGGCAGGATAAACTACTTTTTTTCTATAAATATGTCAAGTTTAAAAAAAAATTCTAAGTGTTTCTTTGAAAACTTTTGGTCTTCTCCAAGCTGTTGTTGAGATTGAGGAGGTTTGGAGACGTGGGCTGGGCGGGGGGCGCGTGGGGGGAGTTTGTCTGGGAGGGTTAAAGGAGAATACCGGTGTTTTATTTTTTCTATTTGTGCCAACGATGCAGGTTTCCCTCTCAGAGTTTTGTCAGCGAAGTTGCAGATATCAGGTCCTAAAAACAGCTTCCACAGCGCGAAGACACGTTTTATCTTCTGCTTTCAAGCATTTTTATATCAGTGCTGCTCGGTGTGACGCTCCACTTCCTGTTAATCACCTGACAGACAGGAAAGAAACGGATCCTCATCCAGGAAATAATCCCTCAATTCCTTTTCAACACAGCAAGCTCATATTCTTGAGGTCACAAATAGTTTTTTTATGATAGGAAAGTACTTTTTGCTGGCTTTTTATGATTATTAAAAAATAAAAATGCTCGTTTATTGTCCTCCTGGCCTTCCGTACATCAGTACCATCACATCCGCATCTTGGCTTATTTTGAAGTGTTAAAGCATAAATAAGTGCAGCATGCGATGCAGAATTCTGGGGGGAACGTCCACGTGAGCTACGAGAGGCGCCGGTATTCTCCTTTTTCAGAGGGATTTTGTGGTTAAACAATCTTGCTCTTGATAAATATTGGTCAGATCTGTAAGATAAATGATGCTTTGTGAATTTGTACAATTTCTTCATGTTTGGTTTGCGTTGGCCAGACAGTGGACGCCATTGTTTTATGTTGTATCATCTGATATTTTGTGTTTAGGTCTTTTTTTTCTCGTCAGTTCCTCTTTTCTTATTGGCTGACAGGGACGCTGCCTTAAACTAGCTTTAATGTTCTCAGCTAGAGCCCCACTCTCTGCAAGCTCAGAGAAAAGTCCTTATTTATTACCCATCATCCCCGCAAAACAACACCTGAGGAACGCAGGGACAGGAAGTTATCAAATTACAACCCGGAAAATTAACTTTGTAACATCCCGTTAAGGATTTCTGATCTAATTTGGAAAATGTATGTATAAAATATATATATATATTATATATTCATGTTGTAAAACATCTGTACTAAAAGCTGTGTTTGATGGAAAAAAGAAGATCCGGTGCATTTTTTTTCTGCGTGCACCTGAAGTATGATTGACACGTTTCTTTAATGTTCCCATCAGATGCTCTTCAGAGGTTTCTTTAATGTTTTTCTATCGACTCTTCGGTCGGGTAGACGTTCATTTCGGATGAGAGAGGAAAATTTGTCAGTCACAATCCAACAGGTGCTGCTTGTCCCCCACAGCACGCCTGCCTAAACATGCTTAAGTTGTCCTTTAAAGTGTAAATCTGATAGTATTTGTGTTTTATTGCTTTTTTTTTTTCTAATTTTGCACTGTGTGTAAATGCAATCTTGCTAGCACAAAAAAAATGTTGCCAATAGTTGTCTCAACTTTGCCGCTGTAAATGCTCTTTCGTGCTCTCTTCCTCTCTCGCTCTTTCTCTGATTGTATCCCTCTTCATGGAAATGTTAGTTCTCTCTTTCAGTTCATTGTGATATATTTAGCTGCCTTTATATGCAAATAAAATTGCAAGATTTTTACTTATCAAGCTCTGTCTTGGTTTTTAATGAGACGGCTCTTCAGCGTCAGCTTTGAGTTTCTTTCTCCTCAGCACCGCAGACCAAGTTGGCTCGTTGTGAAAATCTCAGAAGACAGTGTGTCTGGAAATCCTGCCATCTTAATTGTATGGTGGCCCTGAGGTTCAAAAGACATTATTTAATAAAAACAAAGCTCTCTGAGCTGCTGCTGTGCTTCGTTTGGTTTTTAGAAAAGCTGCTTTTTGCATCCTCAAAGCCACCACAGAAGAAGAAAGGTGGGTCAAAGCGGTTGTTTTGCATTAACGAACAAGTCCTACACGAGTCTTTATGTGTCCTCCACCAAATTTAATGCTGTTTTTAGATTTTTAGACTGACTGCAGAAACTCTACAAAAATAATGAATTCTTTTTAAAATTTTTCATCATTTTTGCAGTTTATTATTCCAAAATCCCAAATCTGACAAGTGTCCCACTGGACCAAAAGTCCATTTGTCCAACAGCCTGCTACTCCAGTGGTCTGAAGGCCCATTGTCCCCAAAATACACATAAATACACTTATCTGACGTAATTAAAGTCGTTATTTTAACCTAAACCACGACCTTTTCTTTCTTTACGAAATACCTTTGATGCCTAAAATTAACCAAACTGCAACCTGCATGTTCCAATACACAAAGACATTAGACCAATGTGTATTTTTGACATAACAGGCTGTAACCTGCTGATGGACAAATGAGCTTTCAGCCAAAATGGGACCTTTTTCAGACTGTCGGGGCTTCAGAGTTTCCCCAGTCAAATGGGCTTTGTTCCTCTTCTGTGACCAAAAGTACAATCATTTGTAATTTCTGGTGTGTTTTGCATGTTGCTCGAGTGTTTTTTGCTGACCACTGCAGAGCCCTTAAACCTGACTGTGACTGTTAATCTGGTCCGTGCTGCCAAACGCACCTTTCCCTCCCACTCGCACAGCACGACGGGCTGCTGTCAGCAACAGATTCCCAGTGAATCCATTGTAGGGGAAAGGAGGAGTTGGCTCACAGCAAAGGCTTTTATGACATGTTGTTCCGTGTTTCCAAGTCAGAAGGCTAAAGTCCAAACGATGTCATGATTCACTGGTGTTAAAGTCAATATGAGGTTGCGAGTATGTTTTCATTTAGCCATCAGATTCACGCGTCCAAGTCGTGTTTTTAGTGCACGTCCTCTGGAAAACACTGCTGTATGAGAGTCATGTGGCAAACCTGGCTGATGCACCTCCATTTAAAGGAAGCCAAACATGCTGGTTTTCTCTACAAGTTGCCTGACAGCCGCTGATAGAATAACCACCACAATGACATTTTGCTCTTTTTACATTAGTACATTTACAATTTGTGAAAGCATGCAATATTGAGTGGACACAGCTGCAAGCAGGTTTGGCCTACTTATGAGAGCCATTTGTATACTTAAATGAGGATTGGAGGTAGCAGGAAATAATAAAATTGGAGGTGATGAACATGCATGCATGCATTAATTTAAATCCAATTGAATTAAAACACTTGTGATATGTTGAAAGCAGATTCCCTCTATTTTTCAGTTCACATGCGTTTTCATCAATAATATTTTTACATCCACCCTTAATATATTTATTTACAAAGTACGTATACATCCCAACATCCCAGCAGGTGTTTCTCCTCTTCAGGCAGAACACCTGCTGGCCCTGATTGCATTGAGGCCAGCAGAGCACCGTGTTTAAAAGTCTTGGTCCACAGATAAATATAAAAGCAGAGCGGCATTGTTACCCCGCTGTGACTGTGGATAAAAACTGTTAAATCTGAAATGTAAAAGTCTTTGCACATTGTTGACCTCTCCAGCTGTGAGGGCTATTTGAAATTATTTACATGACGATGTTTGAGCTGCAGCTGTGGAAGGCTGCTGTTTATTTATATGAACTACTGCAAAGCTGAAGATGCTGGTGATGTGATATCCAGTGCTCTGTGTTTTTGTGTTATTAATTTTCATGTAGAAAAATACGGTGTAAAATCTCTAATTATTTTCCATTGTCAGCGAGGATACGTGCCACCCGGCAAGCTTTTCACCAGAGCACAGGAGGACATTTTCATCCACTGTAACTGTGCCGATCAATACTAGAGTCAAAGAACCTTTAACAGATCATAAATGAAACTCAATGAGAGCAGATCAACAGTTGACCCAACATGCTTCACTCAGCATGAGAGGGTAAATATACGTCTTGTGTTCTTCCTCCCATACTTGGGATCTCAACACTCACAATGTTGCACCTGCAGATCTGCATCATTTCTCACTGGTTTCATCAGGTTTCATTCCTTTTCACCGCTGGCCAGCGCAGATCCCTCGTAGGCCAAAAATAAAATGGGCTTGAGTTGTAGGGCGCCTTTGCCAGCCTTTCCCACCAACCCCCTTCTCTCATCACCACAACATCAAAGCAACCCAACCAATTAACTATTCCCCGAAACGAGAGCAGCAAAGCATCGCCCCACACCCACCAGATCCCCCTGCACATTACCATAATCCAGTCTAATCATATTAACATAGGCCACAGATGAGCAGGAGGAGACACGGCTGCTCTGGCTCTTAGTGTGGGTGTGAATGCATGCGGCCACTTTAACGCTGCACATGTTGTGTCCCTGCAGAGCGACAAACAGCCTACACACCCTAACATGCTAAATGTTATATGCTAAACATCTTACTGTTAGCATACTGTACACATGTTAACATGCTAGAAATGTCAGTGTTACATGCTAACAAGGAAGCAGGAAATGCTAGCTTGGTAATATGACACATGCCACTAATAAGCTAAAAGCTAAAAGTTAAAAACACATTGCATGCTTATTGTTAACAGGCTAATTGCAGACATGTTAGCATTAGCATGTTAGTTAAAATCAGTGTTTGGCAGTCAAACAGTTACTTTTTTCAGTAGTGTAAGGGATTACAATTTGAAATTCAGCATTTCAACATTTTTGAGTTAATAATTTGTATAAGTTTTAATGCATATTTGATCAATTTTTTCATGTAACTTGGCAACACTGGTTAAGATTAGCATGTGAGTTAGTTTGAACTTAAACTAATCTTAACATACTGGTATGCTAACATTTTGAACTACACAATAAACATCAGAATACTAACGTGCTAACAAGCTAAAAAATATGCTAAATGTTTGCAACCTTTGAAACATGCCAACTGAACGCATCTTAAATGTGCCGCCAAACCTGTAGAGGCTAACACATCACAGAGACAGATTTTTACATCCGCTGGCTTATGCTAACACATTTAGCATCTTATGTATAGTTGATCAATTTTTTTTCATGTAACTTGACCAACACTGGTTAAGATTAGCATGAGTTTGAACTTAAACTAATCTTAACATACTAGTATGCTAACATTTTAAACTACACAATAAACATCAGAATGCTAACATGCTAACAGACTAAACATTATGCTAAATGTTTGCCAACTTTCACACATGCTAACTGAACACATTTTAAATGCTGCTGCCAAATACGTCACTGACACAGATTTTTACGTTGGATTATGCTAAGACAGTTAGCATCTTTCGCACTGATTTGACCAAGAGAAGTGAATGTTCGTAAACTTGTGCCCCAACAGTCCTATTGCTAAAATGAACTGTGGATTTTTCCTTTGACAGAGACAATGAAGTTGCTTTTATTAGCGTCAGTCTGTCATGTTTCCTGGATTATCAGCACTCCTCTCTCTCTCCTGCCTTCTCTGTTAGTGATAGTCTCTCCATCCGTCACCCTCTCATGTCTCAGTGTCAGGACGTTTATAGCTCGGCCACATTGCCGGCTGTATTAATTATCCCTGCACAGGCAGCTGCTGGCGGTGTTGGGTGTTTGTCAGGTTAGCCTTCGACTGCTGCTGATGGATACGGGGCAAGACGCGGTGAAGGCTGACAGAGTCTGAGCCCATATCAACCTGTGTGTATGTGTATGTGTGTGTGTTCAGATGGGGGGGGGCTTACTCTGGTGCCAGCACTCTGCATGCACTGTTTATATGGACTTAATTGCCCGCCAGCAGTATTATTGTAATCTGGAGCTCATTTGGCACAAGTGGAGTTGCTATGAAATAATTCTCTGAATCAGAGTCATGCAGACTCATGCTTTCCATGCGCTCATCTTTCCCATGTGGTCTTACTTAACATCTTTTTAGACTAAATATTTCATTATTACAGTTTACATTATTTGGGGTTTGTTTGAGGAAGATGTTTGGAAATGGAGATAAAAAGCTCCGGAGAGATTTTATAAAATCAGGAAGGAATTTAGCGTTTTCTGACAGAAACGTGACAGTACTGTGAATATACGCAGCCATATGCAAATCAGACGGGTTCAGTTTTAATTTAGCCAGTTCCAAATGTAAAATTTGATTGAATTAAACTGTAAGTTCATTAGCTAATGATGGAGCTTTCTTAATTATTTTTCAACACAATTATTTCCCCTGCGAAGCAGATTGATGCTGTCATTTCTCTTTACATTTGGAGTTTTTAAGGAATCTCTGAGAGCTGATTGAAGTGGAAGAGAATTGACCTTCCAACCTGGGTAACAATGCATGATTATCACGAGTGGATCGGCTGAATGACGGGAGATGATTAGTACCTCCGCTGTTTCTTTACATCACCACCGAGACAAAAGCTACATTTGTCCAATGGTACGTAATTTACCTCCTTCCAGATTCCCACTCTCCTGTCTCTCTCTTTTCTTACTGCTGATTTGTAAGTGACTCATTAATTAGTTGTGTGGAGTTTGGGAAATGAACGTAATTACAGTTATGGGGCACCATTATTCCATTATTCACTAATCAAGAACATTGCTCAATGGACAATCAAAATCCTTGACAACTGGATGTCAGTGTAGCTTTTCCTCTGATGGTAAAATCTCCTCAACAACAAATCATAAAATACTGGGCGCCAACAATAGGTTAATTCATTTTCACATTGCTGGAGAAGATAATTAGATGTAAACATAGATTTAACACCTCATTGTTCCAAAGTCCACAGAAACTGGCCAATAGAAAGTTTATTCACGTATAAATGTAGGACTTAAACAATAGGCAGTAAAAATTGAAAGTAGTGTAAAGAGTAGTTTTAAGTGTGATCAAATAACCTCAACTCAAAGCTCAGTTTAACCGCTTTCCACATTGCACAGTATTCATCGGTGAATGGAGCTAGCTCGGTGATAACAAGCGATTGTACGTGGTGTGTATGTAAAGGTGGGGGCAGCCTGTTAAAGGTTGGTGTTGTATGTGCATGTTCCTCTCGTTCTCCATGTAACATGAAGCCAACGTGGAAGAACCAAAAACTGCAGTTCTTCAAATGGCCACTTGAGGCTGGCTCCAAAAGCAAGTCAGTTCCCATAGACTTCCATGTTAAAATGCCCAACTTTACTGCAGAAATAAACATGTTCATATCCTGGAACAAAGAACGATTTTGGTCTCTACTGCTACTGTACAGAGGTGAATTTTTATGCGACTCACTTATATTAAGGCTTAAAGTTATGCATGATTTTAGGCATTGCCGCTTTGACTGACAGCTAGCAGCTCGGTTTCAGCACCTGGGCTTCATTGGTCTGGTGTTCACGAATGCGTTGACTGTTCCTGCAGTTCGTTTTCCCGTCCAGGATCCTTCACATTTCACTGATCCCCAGATCTGCTCCAGGTGATGTCATACATATAAAAGCCAAGAGAGGCTGTAAAATTTGAGTTTTTGTCAAATCTAATCAGCACTGAGTTTAAAGTTGAAAGCTTGATACTGCTGAATTTAATGCAAAAATATTTTCCCTTGAAAACCACCAAAATTCAAAATTCACCACCTATGTTCACAAATTCAGAAGAGTCAGCTGATTCGAATGACTGACGTAACCTGATGGGACAGATGTCTGAATGATGTTCAACTCAGGCTTGAGTTTTGCTCCTTCTCTGTATCCTCCATCCCATGAACAAGATGTTCTGCTCTGTGCAGGAGGAGGTGATCACAGTTATAAATATAACCTTTACTTATAGACATAACAATGAAAGAAAAGTAATGTTGCTGTCATTTAAAAACCTGCAATCTGCATTTATGCTAATTGGTCTAATGCACCATAAGAATTAAGAAAAATCTGTCAAATTTGTCAAACTACTCAATGCAAATATATCACCTTTAACTGGATTCTCTTGGTATTGTTTTTTGGGGTTGTTGTTGGTTCATCGTACAGGAAACCGCAGCAGCTTTTCGTCCGTTTGGGGAAACGCAGGAGATTCTCAACAATCAACAGAAAACCTTTCAGCAGGTCGATACGACTCCAGACGTAAATAGGCGGGCAGACACCGTGAACAGCAGTGCGGTGCAGAGGTCAATACTTCATTAATGTCTGATTAATGTCTTCAAGCTGATTAATTCAATTGAGCCCTTTATTACACTGTGCGTATTAATAGAAGTGAAGGAGTCCCTCAGCGGGAGATGCTGTCTGCCATATGGGGGAGCATTATGGCTGCGTTGACTGGGAGGGTGCAGCCAGCACGAGGATGGAGGATGCCAACCACAGCACTGGGAGGGTCAAGAGGGGATGCTGGGGGAGGCAGGAGGTTTGGCAAAAACTTGATATTTTAAATGAAAAGTGTTTCCCAGCCTGCACCGTGATCGAGGGTGACAGCAGCTCAGCCTGAATAAACCACCGAGCCTGAGGTACGTTCAGTCTACGGGATGATATTATGGTAACATGAGAGAAAAATGTCATTAAACAAACTTAAAACTTCCCACTGCTGGAAAGTTTTATACAGTCATTTTTTATTCACCCAAATTTCCCCTGTTTACTGTGTATTTGTATTCAGCTACACACCAGATTTAAACAACGTGATAAATAACACGTGATGATGATGAACTTTGCTTTTCAAACAGCGTTTCGTTATCGTCACCATCGCCTCCTCCTGTTCAGCCTGCTCCTCCCAGCCTCAGGCCTCCGCTCCTCGGACCTCCACCTTTCCTCCGGACACCCTCAGTCTTTCCCTCCCTTCCTCTCCTACGCACCTGTTCCCACTTCTCATCAGTACTGCAGTTACCTGGCCGCCTCTGCGTCCTCACCTGCAGCTCATTCCATCATCAGCCACTCGCCTTACATACTGGACACTTCCTTTGTTCTCTCACTGACATTTGCGTCCCTCATGTCTTGATTCTGTCTGTTGGTTTACTGGACTTCCTGTTGCTCCTTGTAGGCTTGTGTTGGACTCCTCTCTGGTTTTGACTCCTCTGTTTCACCTTCCTCTAAGCCTCTGCATCTCACTTTGTTAATAAAACCAGTGAACTGCACTAATTCTGCCTCAGGAGTCTGCATGGAAAAAAGGCTAAATTTGAAAAAACTCACACGACTGATCAGCTGTTTCCACTCTGAAACAAGAAGCTTCTGCAGATTAAAACGTCTCCTCATCGCTCCACACAGATCTGATGTAGCTTTCCTCACATTTATACATGAGACAAATAGAAATATTTCATATTTCCGCAGTGTTTTCTACATTTTTGTTGCAGTCGACTGCTGCTTTTTTAATTACAGCATGCCACAAAGGCAGCCGTGGATGGAAACAAGCTCTCATTCACTTTTTCTTTTGCCAATTTTCTCAAAATTTGGTTAAAAGTTGCAGTACAGTTACAGCAAAGAAATATTTCAACTCTAAACTTCTCACATTTAAATTACTGTTTGAGCCTCAAAGCGGTAAAATTATTTATCATTTCATAAAAAAGCAAAGATTAGACGTTAGATTGGTTGGAAAGATTGGACTAAACTACCCAAGTACCATTACAGCCATTTTAAGACCTTATTGTCCTGTCAAAAAAATGTGAATTATTCGTTTTTTCTGATTTTCAGGGCCATGCTGAGACAGAAACGAGGACTTCCAAAGCATTTTAGCAAACCTACTGTACTTTTTAAAAACACTGATCCTGGAACTGTCAAAGTAAAATTCCACTCCTGAAACCTGGAGCGACGCAGCAGCAGTTCAGCGCACACAAACGGCTGCAAACACCACGAAAAATCAATGCGATTTGAGAGCAATAAGAGAATCTGAGCAGGATCCTTCAGTCCTGAGGAATTCCTAATTCTGTCCTGTGAAACAGTCAGCTGGCGCCAGTGTTTCTTCCTCTACCCCGATGACGCAGACCCCTGGCGCGCACACACACACACACACACACTCACTCAGACGCACTACAGCTGTTATAGTTGGCACACAGTGTCAATTGTGTTTGCCCTGGGAGTTAACAGCAGCCACTCGACATGAGACGCCACCTCGCCCTCGGCCCCTCTGCTTTCTCATGACAAAAGATCTGTTTCTATCTCGCCGATGGCGGCTTAATTGAGTATGATAACCTCTGTGTCACAGTTGTTTATCCAGCAGCTCTCCTTTCTCCACCACGCGCGCTGAATTTCAATACGAATGTGAAGGTATTTGAAGTCTCCATTAGAGATGAAGTAGTCTTTCTTGAGCAGCTCTTTATTCTATCAAGTAAATGCTGCACATAAGCAAACCAGGAGTTCGTCTGCCTCTCCTCTCTGGTTTTCATGTCTCTCTCCTCTGTGGTCGTGTGGCCTTCCAGACCTCCATGGTTGAGAGGAGGTCGCGTGACTCAGGTTCTACCTGTCTGGCAGCTCCTCCTGGAGTCATACCTGTGTTTTATAGTCTACATGCATCTCTGCGTTTCTCATTAAACTTGTTGTATATATTTTGGCAAACTTGGTCGTTTTTGTAGCCGTCACACGGATCTTTGTGTATCTTTCTTTCATGATCATCATCATCCACCTGCAGCCTCCACAGGACTGTTGGCCCTGTTAATTATGCCGCACGATGTTGGTGGCATCAGGCTTGCAGCACACTTTTCTGAGGACAACAAGTCTAAAAAAAAATCTCTTAATTGCTTTTTTTTGTGCGTTGTGTCTCTCAGGTGCTGATCAGAGCATTCAGCTGAAGGTTGGCTCTCCCCCACAGCGTCTCCCCCCTCTGCCTACGACTGTGTCTCAGTGCTGTGGCCTTGAGTCCAGGGTTGAATCATTTAATTAGCCATAATTCTTTTTCTTTTTTTTTGACAAGCCGTGTAGGTGCACGGCCTCCATTAATTGAATGGCCTTCTGTGTAATTACGCTCTTTGTGAGCACAGGGGAGATCAGGATAACCCCCCCCCTTTGAAACTCATAGAAGGTGAACAAACCTGCGATGCTCACATTCACAGATCATGTTTTTCCTCATTTAAACATGGTAAATAACTCAGATGTGAGCTGGCATTACAGTATCTAATCTGTAGCTTTGGTCAAGGACTGCAGAGCTGGTTTTTGAGTTAAAGCACAAGCTGGTGGAAAATGTGAAGCATGTGCTTACTGTCTGTGTGATGTACACAACTATCCTGAACCTGCAGAGAAGGTCAAGTCGCCTTTGTTCTCTGACTAATTAAATCTCCAGTAATTATGGCGCTGCAGAGGGTGTCAGGAAAAAATAAATGAAGAGAGATTCAGGAGCGGTATGGATCTATATGAGTGCAGACGACATTCATCACATACTTGGCAGAGCCGCAGGGTGACGGGGAGACCGTGTAATGACCATCATGATGGCTGAGATTTGATCGGAGGGTTTTTTTTCCACCTCGCTGACAAAGCTCAGCTCTCAGGTTCACTAGCAACAGAGCGAGCAGGAGCTCAAACGGCTGAAGGATCGTTCATCATTGTTCTTGTTGCTATGCAACTCACTAATTAGCCTTAGCTAGCTAACCTGAAGAAACAAAGAGGATCAGGTTGTTAAAAACAAAAATGGGTGAGAGGAGGTAAAGTAATTGCTCGTCCTGCTCCTGGAGTCGAGGATGAGGAGCTCTCCCTGAGCACCGGACGACAGGTCTGAGGTTATCGTCCAGACTCTGCTGCATCTGCTTTAAGTCTGACCTTTGTTGCCTCCTGCACGGCGTCGGAAACAGCCAGCGTTAGTCTGAGCTCAGCCCTGCCTCTGTGGTCAGCTGCCTTTCTGCTTGAAGCCTTTTCTCATGATCCTTTTCGTCACAAACAAAACCCACTGAAGGAACTCAAAGTCTGCTGCTGTGGCACAAGAACGCTGAAATGACTTCCACACAAAACTGACTTTAGAAATGTTTCTGCCTCCTCATATTAATGTGTACAACCAATAATTTGCCTGACAAAAACAATGTTTTGGTGGCGGGAATCTGACTGCGAGGAAACGACAGAACCTCCAGAAGCTTCTGACCTAATGACAGATCACAGATGACAGATTGTAGTGATTTATTACATCGACTTCATAATGACAAACACTGTTCACCTTTAGGTCATCGGCTCTGTTCATCTTCATCTTACTTAATCTGCAGTTAAACCTCTCAAAGGAAACAGAATCATCATCGTCAGCGGCATCAAACCTCTGACGAATGAAAGCGGTTGGAGGAGGAGGAGCAGCGGGATAAAAACCAGGCGAGTCCGGCTGCTCTGCTCTTTACTTTCTATGCAGGTCCGTCTCCAGTGGCGAGAGGGAGGAAGGATGAGCCCACAAAGACGCCTCTCACACACCTACTCTGAACGTGCTTCACCCGGAAACCTCTCTGCTCGCTCCCTCGTCTGCTTCCATGTATAAAACATCTGAATTTTCTCTTCTCAGATCCACCAGTTTAGAATAATCGCAAAGGCACTCACACAGACAGCCAGATGTATATTGCACTGGAGAATCCCCTGAACACATGCATATGGACTTAAAATACCCGCCCCTCTGTTTCTCTGCTTTTTATTATAGCCCAGAAACCAGGAAGGTGAATCTGGAGGTCAAAATGCTTTTGGAAGAGCCGTTAGGATCATCACAAATTTCACAAAATCCTTCAAGAACTCATGCAAACAGAGGCAGCTCGATCATCCCGAACACTTTGTTTCTCCTATATAAAGCTGCACATGAACACACCACACAAACAACCGAAGGCCAGCTGAGCGCTGATACGCATGTTACGGCTGTTAAATCAATCACACAGCGGCAAAGTGACGCCATAAAGGAAAATTAGGATTTTTCACACTGCATTAGATTTTATCTTCGCCTTCAAGAGAGGAGAAATTTTATAAGGCTGTTTGAAAACTGAATGTAACACAGTAGATGCAAGTACTATCACATTACTGCTGATGTAGCTGATGTTCAGAGTTAACAGGAAATCTGGGATTTTGTTTGATGACAGACAGAAGACTCGTGTAAAAACAGCCTCTGCTCGGCAACCTCAAGACATTTGTTAGGTAAGACTAAGCAGCAAATAGAGCCGTGCCACACCTCAAACGCACCACGTATGATGTGTTCAGCACCCCCGTCTGAAGACTAAAGTGCAAAGGTCGGTGCAAAGGTGAGAGGCTGATGGATAACGGTGCATACTTTCAGACAGTCTCACCTCAAGAGGCATTCATGATCTGGCACGAGCTAAAGAGACGTTCAAAGACGGCCTACTTTCTCACCTCAGAACCTTCCATCACCTGAACTTCAGCGCACCTGCACGCTAAAATCTACGGGTTTTTGTTCTTCCTCCACGCCCCTGTAAACTCCAGAGTGCATTTCAGAAGTGGATCATTGTGCCATGGGAAAGCAGGCTTCATAGTTTAATGGTTTACTCAGTCTGTTGATGTACAGTCTGGAGTCTTCACAGGGTGTTTTATTTTGAAAATTTACCAGATTCTCCACCACTCCTGCGTCTGACTTCCTGTATGACTCGATCTGCTCATCCATCAAAAAGAGGCTCGGCGTGTATTCTCTGCAGAGCAGAGTGGAGTGACGCTTCTGGGACAGAGACACGCTGCACCTGGTGGAGCTGCATGCATTGACTAGAATGGCGGCGATCAGCTCCATCATACGTGTCACAGACAGAAAGTGGAAATCTTGGATAACTGTCAAGAAGTGTATTCCAAAATGTCAGACTTGTCCTTCAATATTCTTTGTCTTGCTGTCAACTTGGATGCATGAATGGCACAAACCGTGTGACTTGGCGAAGAGACAGCAAGTCCAAACAAAAATAAACCATTTTTAACATCAACTGACGATGACGCGGTCAGTTACTCACTGAAATAAAAGCCTTAGTACGACGGAAATTTGAGCATGTGCTTGCATGTGCACCAGATACCCAAAAAAAACTTTCTTCTGTCATTAAGAATGAGGCTCACATACCCAGGGCCACTCAGACCGATGTGCGATTGGCTGACGGTCTTTGTTACCCGCAGCAGTCCTTCCCAAGTGCACAAAGGTCGGGCTTGAAAGCTCTCATTGGAAGAAAAAAAATTGGAATGATGAAAGAAGGGCAACAGGGAGAAGCTACAGATTGATGGTCTCCAGTAAGCAGACAGAAAAGAGGAATCGTGTCCTGGGGGAGAAAGAGACAAATGTTGAAAGAGTTGTTTGTTGCACTGATTGAAAGGATTGTGGAGTCGACAGAACATTTGGTGAACGAGGTCTGTTTGCTGCTTCTGCCGCCTGCGACTGGTTAGTCGCTTTAATGCCTCCTTCCTGTGTGCATTGATTCAAATTATGTGCAAACACAAGAAAATGCACACACGCTGGCAAACACACACACACACACAGATACACGCAGCAGCTCTTCCCCCTGAATTTGACATGTGTTTTTATTAAAGAAAGCAGCTGCTCGATAGTGCTAAGGAGTAATGGGGATTGACTTTGGCATAATTATACAAACCCCTGCATGAATTTGGTCCTAATGGAAGCTGAACACTTAACCCAGACTAAATGCAGAAGGGCAGATCAATGCTGAGGGGCTTTTTTTTCTTTCACTTGAGCAGCAGCCAGCTCTCTCCAAAACAGGACATTTACATATGCGATGCATCTCCTTTAAGATAATCACAGCGAGGCAGGAGCCTCGGGCGCCTCGGGACCAGTCAGGTGGTGATACCTTACGGGGCTTTAGAAATGAAGATGCATGTCTGAAAAACCCTCTTGTGAGGGAAATACGCTCATATGCGTGCATATTCAGAAACATGCAAACACACGCTCTCGCATGCATGAACACAGCCCATTTCAGGCTATTTCTATGGTAAAGACACAGTGGAACCAGCTGAAGTCCCACATCAAGAGGCCAGAAGCACAATCATGCCTCTCATGTTTGAGGTGCAGAGACACAACTAGAAACAGCTCACCACCCCCGACTCATCTTCAACCAGCAATCAATATCTTTAATCCCTATCTTGCCCCACATAAGTCATGCGGTGCCTCAGGTGAGACGGATTGGAGGTGATTTATTCAGCTTTATGCTTTTTTTTTCTCTTTTATTGGACACACTGTTAATGTTTTTGTCTCAATCCCTCTGCACAGCAGTTCTTGTCTCCACTGTTGTCCTGTGAAGGGACATGGACAAACATAGTCCAGCGGTGTCTCCAGGTGGTTTTTCATACACATGTGCATGATCCCTCACTGGCTTCCCACCAGGAGCAGGTCTGAAAAGCGTAGGAACAGGAACAGCCAGTCAGCCCCAAAGGTGAACCGTGGTACTGCAACAGAAGCTTTTTTCCCCATAGACCACCATTATTAAAAAGATGTCTACCAAACTGTCGACTGGACATGTCTCACTGCAAACAAGGTGAATCATTACCCTTTGAATGATGTTTTTTTTTTTATTCCACAAAGGTTTTTATTTGTAAAACCTCCCTCAGAGGTTGGAGCAGGTATTTATTTTCTCTTTTTATTGAGAATCTCTGTGCAAATCTGAACCGTTCTGTGTCACGTTCAGGCTCCTCCATCTTTCTTTATTTCCTCCTGCATGTTTGCCATGTGGAAGAGTCAAAGTGTTGATCGTGGTTGCATCTTGGCGTTCATACAGTAGCTCTTCTGTTGTCAAAATCCAGCTGTCACAGAGTCATAGAGGAGATGTGTCATCGTTGCATGTGGGGATAATGGGATACTTCCACACAGCTGACCGGTTGCTGCATGAAATGGGTGTGAATGTCCATTTGTCTGCCATGCAAACGTACAGGCAGCTTCACTTTGCTGCTCTTCTGTTGGGGGGCTGCAGATGGACGTGCTACCTCTGTGACACCTGCTGCTTCTTCCTCTCACCTGCCGGCAAGAAGCGTCGCTGAGACATGTGGGAGGACAATACTTTCCCCTCAGATCCTGATACGTCTTTGTAAGCAGCCTGACCGACCTGCAGGAGTCGACAGCACAGGAACAAGAGCATGATCCCTCACCGGCTTGCCATCCACAAACTCAGACAAACAATGCTGAAAAGAGTTTTAGCCATGTGCAACCCGGACACCCCCGAACCTTAATTTTTCTTAAAGTTTGAATTAATTTAATTGCTGTTTTTGTACTTTTGCTGCCGTACTGTGCTTCTGGTTTTCCTTCTGAAAGTTTGATGTTTTGCTAAATGTGATTCACAAACTTAAAGCCACAAATTGCTGATGATACTTTATTGGAAGTGGTGTTGCACTGTGGGCCAGTTGAACACTTTATGTTTTAATAATCCATTTAATAAAGCAGAGATCCAGCACAAAAAGCCTCTTCATCACCGCAGAAGCCACAAATTCAGTGTTACAGCCACTGTGTTAAGGACACGGGAGCGGGCACACTCTGCCTCTCTTTTGTCTGGCCCATTGACATGTAAATGTCCTCCTGCTATAAGGCATCAGCGGAGAGCAGTGAGAGAAAAAACCCCACTGAATTGAAATGTCAATAGTAATTTTTGGCATGCGAGGGACATCTGAGAGTCAAGGGCTGCCTCCCGGGAGAAATGTAAAAAGGAAGAGAGTGAGGGAAGTACTGAGAATGTGGAGGGAGGATGGTGTGTGTGTGTGTGTGTGTGTGTGTGTGTGTGTGTGTGTGTGTGTGTGTGTGTGTGTGTGTGTGTGTGTGTGTGTGTGTGAGAGAGAGAGAGAGAGAGAGAGAGAGAGAGAGATGTAATAGAGGTGGCAGATCAAGTGGAAGACGTGTGATGGAGGAGAGGAAGAAGGGGGAGTAATAGCAGTCAGAAGGTGAGCTGTCAGAAGAGAAGCAGGGCAGGGACGTCCGTGGGGGGAGGAAGGAGTGGGAGCGCAGGAAGATGGAGGAAGGACGACGGAGCCCCAGCCCTCCTCTGGGAATCGCTCCCCATCCTCCTCCTCCTCCTCTGATGGACAGGCTGAAATACCACAGGAGCCACCTCCCGTAATGACTTGATGAATGAGCTTCTCCAACCACCCCCCCACCCCCCACCCCAGTACCACCTTCAACCCCCCTCCCATTCACACTTGGCCCTCTCTCCATCCCCCATCACAACATCGTACACCAGGAAGCCTGCAGTACCTGCATTTACACTAAAACGTATTTACATACAGTGAAAGCAAGACGCCAAGTACCCACAATCCCGTGCAGTGTGAGCGATAAGACTGCTGCACAGACACTTTCTCATTTAAATATGAACATATATATTTATTGAAAGTGAAAGTCACTCAAACCCAACTGTGTTTGCTTTTGTCTGATTTGATTCCTCTTGTGATTCTGCAGCAGTAACACTGTGTACTGTGCTGAGCAAAGTCATTAATAGTGGATTTTCTAATCAATGGCTCTGCCTCTGTCTTGTTTGTCAAATCAATGTTATGCTCTGATGCTGCGTTTATTCTATCTGACATGTCCCTCTGTGTCCCCTGCTGTAGCTTTCTCCTCAGACGAGGCAAAGAGAAACCGTTTCCGTATTTCTCCTTTTGAAACACGCTGAGATTTGAAAAAGAAGTCCATCAATTTTAGATGCGTGTTACTCTGCCAAATCATTCTGGCAATATTAGAAAAACATAAATTATTCTGTGCGGGAAAAATCAAATCAAGTGCCCTGAAACGACTCCAGACTTCATCGCTGACCCACGATGAGCTTCACTTGAAAGCGCATTTGGAATATTCATGCTGCTGGAAGAAGAGGAAAATATGAAAAATGCTTCCATTACGTCATTAGCAGAAAAGGTTGACCTATATACCAAATTATAAATGCTCGCTGTACGATCAAAGCAGACATACTGTGGTGTCGCAGCAGGTCCTCATGTCTGTCACAGTCTGCATGTTATAGCCTCATTTTTGGTGTCAAAATGGGTAAAACTCAGGTAAAATCTTCCTGCGCTGACCCTAAGACCAATAGTAAACTCACAAAGCGTACCAGTACGTCCTCGTCTTTCCTCTTTCTTAAAATACGTGAGCTGAAACGTGGGCTAATTCTGCAAGAAGCGGAAGTTTCCAGAGTCCAAACCCTGGTGGTGTTACTGAATCTGCTCTTTAAAATACAAGATGCTGCAACATGAGGTGAATCCAGGCAAAAGCGTATTGATTTCCCTCTTTAATCTATACCGAGCACAAAGCAGGAGGAGGAGCGGGACAGGAGGTTTTTTTCACAAAAAGACGAGCTGCTGCTTCGCATCAGACGAGATATTTCTTAGAAAAGGAGCTTGATAGTAAATGTCCTGCAGAGGGGCTGCAGCTCGGGAGGATTTACTGCGGCCGCCATGTTCTTATCGCTCTCTTAAATCAGACCACAGATTATATCTTTTACCTGATTACCAGATGATACAATTCTATGCCTGCTGCAGGTGTTAACTTCTTTGGATATTCTCAAAATACCTCATTGCTTTGGAAGTCCACGTTTCCATAAGTGATTGCTCCTGTTTTGTTCTTTCGTTTATTTCCACACTGCAGTAGAGTGTAAACTAACTCAAAGAGGATGCATGGACGATGCAAATGATCTTAATTACGTGGTGATCAAACTCCCCACCCTGCAAGCATGAAATGTCAGTATGTGGTTGCACTGATGTCAGGAAGCAACATTTTACTGCTGCCTTCAATCTGTGATTTGATGAATTTGCAGTTGAAACAACACCTTGGTTAAAAATGATTTGTTGCTTCAAAACATGCATTTTCATTTAAGTCTAATTCTAATTAAAAAGAGACTCATTCTAAATAAGATTCATCTAAGATAAGCTAAGTACAGGGATGTATACAGGGATGCTACAGCAGCACAAAGTATATGTACATTAGCATTAGCAACACTAGCTAGCAAACACTAGCAAAACTGGCAAAAACAAAGAGCTGAAACATAAAACAAAATGTGCAAAATAAGTTTGACTTTTTGAGTTTCAGAAATGCAAAGTATGAATTGTTAGGGTTTGATCACAGGACAAACAGTTTGAGAAAAAAGGCCCACAGTTCAGAGGTTTCATTCAGCGGGTCAAACAGCAGCAGGTAGTTTCCTCTGAGGGATTTATCTGGATGCCCCGGAGCAAAAACACACTCTGGGTCTGATCCTGCAGGCTGCATCTGATCTCCAGGACAGGCCACTGCAGGAGAGGCTGCACGTTATCACAGAGCGGGCGACGCCGGCGAGGAGCAGCTGGAGCTCCGGTACATGACTGGAGAAGAAAATGAGGGGAGGAGGGAGAAAAGAAAACGAGGGGAGCGCTCCGGCAGGAGGGAATTACAGAAATAGATATGAATGAGGAGCAGAGGTGGGAGGCAGGAAAGGTAAAGAAAAGGTGAGCGTGAGAGCGAGAGGGGATGTGTGAGTGTATGCACGGTGTTATCTCCCGCTAAAGCAGATGTGCTTTATCTGCCAGGAAACAGGAGGCGGCTTCGACAAAAGCCTCTTTCACAGGTGAAGCCCCAGTCTTTACTTACAAGACTCTTACCGCCAGTTTGGACTTTTTGAGATTGAACCTGAAATGGAGATTTCACACACACACACACACACACACACACACACACACACACACACACACACACACACACACACACACACACACACACACACACACACGTCAGCTGTAGGCCTCCTCGCATCCACTCTGGTTATTTTGCCTCCTTGTTGACTGAAAGCAGAGACGCTCTCGGTGATGCACGGCTGGAGATTTGTCTTCTTAAAGCGCGGGTCAAACAGCCTCTCTGGGTATTGATTGGCTTGTCCTCCTCTATTACTCCTCTGTTATGTATTGCACCCTTTATCAGAGCTGCGACAGCCACAAACACATTAAACTTGAGCACCTTCGATCCGCCATAAAGTGCCACGGCGTGCCGCTCTGCGCGCCTCACCAGGTGGAGGCGAGCCACCCATCAAGGACACGGCGGCCATGTTCTGGCTGCTCTGTTTTCTGGAGTTATGGCCTGAAGTCGCAGAGTCGTGGCCGGAGTGAGAATCTACGGCTCCCCTGACTCCGGCAGCCTCGCCCCATCGCTGAGAAACACTGCTGGTCTGCAGACCTCCAGGAAATACCAGAGTCTGCAACGCAGGAGTCAAAATGGAGAAAAAGCAACAGAAAATACCAAATCTGAAATAAAAAAATTAATATTTTAAGTTGAGGTGGGCTAATCACTGGCCGCTCAGTTTTTCCCTCCCTTCCAGTCCAAAGTAACTAAGTACATTTACTCAAGTACTGTGCTTAAGTACAACTTTGAGGTACTTTACCTGAGCATTTCCATTTTGTCCTCTTTTTACGTTTCCCTCACTACAATTCAGAGACAAATGTTGTACTTTTTACTCCATTACATTTATTTGATGAGTTATTTTATTACTAGTTACTTTGCATTTTAGTTTAATGTTAAAAAACAAATAAGTTATGATGTAGTGTTATAGATTAAGATAAAACTTTATCGATCACTGAGGGAAGTTCACAAGCCTCCCAGCAGATAAACCACATGAAGTAGTTAAACCACCTTTACCTGCTTCAACATGAAAGGGATGAACACATGAATGCATCAGTGCTTATAATCCAATAATATGCATCATTAGTACTTTTACTTTTGGTACTTTTGATGTGTTTTCATGCTTTTGTAATTTAGGTAAATTTAATTTAGGTAAGGATTTAAATGCATGACTTTTACTTCTAACGGAGTACTTCTACACTGATTGTACAAGATGTGAGTACTTCCTCCACCTCTGGATGGAAACACAGCTGCTAATATAAACTCAGCAGATCAGCGCGGCTTCGTTTAGTGATCCGTGTGTTTTGACCACGACAGACAGCATTGATGCTAAAGCTCAGTTTGTCAGTACTTTAACCGAGTTTCTGCTGAACATGTGAAAACATATTGATTTACTTTGATCCACCAGTAAGGAAACAGGCGTGAGCTGCTAATTTTTAGCATTTTGGTTGATTGGCATTTTCATTAGCAAGAGTTAGCTGAAGGAGGGAAGCAACACAAACTGTTCATTTTTGCCTTGTTTCTCTCTCTGTTAGCTAAAATAATGATGTTATTAATGTTATATAAATAGAGAAAATACCAGTATTGCAAGTGTATTGCTTTCATTTTCCACCTGAGCCTGACAGCTTCCACAGTTTGTCCTGCTCTCGGTCTGAACGACATCTATGATGTGAATCTTATTCACAAAATCGTGTGTTTCTCTGCACGACAATGGCAGTGTTACGCTGCCATGAAAAGCGTTGGCTCGCTTCTCCTTTAGTTGCCAAAACAAAGCCTCCATGTTTGTGTGGGCGAGGGAATAATGACAGAAAACATCCACTTCATGAAACCACTGGTGTTGATGTGAGAAATCTGAATATTTCACCGAACTGCATTGGTGCTCTGCCTTTGTGGCTGTGGCAGATGGCCGCGGCGTCCGAGTTCACATGAGCAGATTAAACACAACTTGAATGCCGCCCAGCGAAGATAGTTGCCAAACCTTCACTGAGATCGTTCAGCTAAAAATTCCTTTATCTCACAGAAAGCATTTAAAAACCCTCGAGTTAAGCTCACCTCATACGCACAGTCTGCTCCGCTGCAGAGGATTTACATATCCACAAAACGAAGCTTGTTTCAAAGCACGTCGTGCAGACGAGGCAGCAATATGACAACAGTGTCATGTGGTTCATCTCTGGCTGCTTCGCGTGTTAATGGGAGTCGTCACTGAGTGGGTTCATGTCCTCCGGCCTTATAATGAGCTGTTTATCAACACATAGATTTAAAGATTGTTATGTAGGTTGCAGCAGGTGACGTTTGCACTGCGCTGTCATCGGTGTGAGGTGTTTGTTGGTCATCAGACACCCCTCAGCGTCTCGTACATGCAGATGCACAAGGTGCCCTTTAGCATCGATGTGAGACGCACCAGGATTTCAGCAAACTGCAGTGAAAACCTGTCTACAGCAACATTAAAGGCTCAGAGCTAAACGTAGTTTAAAAAGTGAAAAAGTCGAGGTACAGTCGCGCAGTGGAGATGCAAGTTTGCTCACATGCTCCTTTAATTTCATGAAGAAGAATTCGGCATGGATATACGGGTAAAACGCAGGACTTTCACCCGAGATCGGCGTTTGTGTCTTTCTTTTCTGACAGGCTTTCTGGCAGACAGGCTTTCTGTCAGACAGGCTTTCTGTCAGACAGGCTTTCTGACAGACAGGCTTTCTGACAGAAAGGCTTTCTGGCAGACAGGCTGCAAATGCACCTTTTGCGTCAGTATGAGATGCCGACCGATGTGACGTGAACGTTATTTGACGACGTGGGAATGAAAACACTTTGCTCCAGAAGTTACTTTAGAAGCCATGTTTAATTTTCTTTCTACCTGCTTTCACTCAGCCTGCAATGTCTGTCCTACATTTCCCAGAATGCCTTTCACTAACCACTTGATATCCTCAGTGCTATACCAAGAAGGCACATACAGTTTTTTGTGTCCACTGGTTATAAATGTTTCCCACAAACTGCCACAAACTGAACTTGCACATTTGCTGAAGGTGACAAACACCATAAATATCTCATGTTTTTATGGCATATGGGCGTTTCATCTTCAAATACATTTTCTCTTTGTTTACCAAAATGTCATTCACGTTGTGCAGCATGTCAATTAACATGTATTTCCTTATGTTTAGGTCAGTTAGACCTCAGAGAGCTTTAACTCCCTGTTATTAATCTCCAGTATCAGACAGCAGAGATGCAGGTTTCCCTATAAGTAATATGTCCTTTTCTATAGAGGATTTTTTAAAATGATAAGTACAAAATCAGGTTTGTAAGTAATTCTCATGAAATTAGAAAAGGTATTCTTGTGGTAAAACAACGTTAAGTGTGTGTTTTGAGCTGCTGAAGAGGGGCTGGGGGTCTCCAGGACCACAGACAGACCGTCAGGGTTAAAGCGTCAAAGGTTAATTTTTCCTCTGGTATTCATGTGACAGCAGGACGGCTGGAGGTAAACAGAGACTGAAGACAGAGAATGCTTCAAGCTGAAGGATCAATAATTGTGTAAACTGGACTACACTCCCTCCACAGCCTCATCCCTGACCTACCCGAGTGTCGTGTCTGCGAGCGTTTACCGTCCAGACAGCACAGGGCCTGTTACATAATGCATGACCACCGGCGACATGGCGGGCCGAGCTCTGCTGAATCAGCGGCAGAAAAGCGCCGCCGCTGCTCTGAGGCCCACGGCGGCCGCTGAAGACGTGCTGCCTCGTGCTGCCCCCACCCCTGAGAAGAGCACTTGATCACCCAAGTAACCTTTTGCATGAGTGCACTCAATCTGCCACTCACCAGAGAGCCACTGCAGACATGGGGCAGACAGGGGGCATTAGGTGGGATTATCGCCCCCGCCGACCTTTGTTTTGATGTCCGTCCCTCGCCAACTCAACCCCTCCCACGGCATCCCCTCCTCTCACCTCCTCACCCGCCCGTCCGGCCCTGGCACCGCTACAGAGAGGCCGTCCACTGGCTGGCTGAAAGCAGAAAACCTCCCTTTCACAGCACACGCAAATTCAGCCAAACACACACGGACGGTAACAATGGAGGTGTTTTCTCTCTTTAATGAAGGACATGACGAGGTGAATCCAGGTTAAAGCCAGCGGCGTTCAGTGATTTCCTGTGAATCAAAATGGAAGCACAGAGGTGAGATTTTAAGCTCTGAGGTCTGCGTCAATATGTGATTCATATCACCAATGTAACTGAAGGTTAGGAAGCAAATGAGATTCAGCTTCCTGCGACGGCCGAACACATCAGTGCTGTTGTTTTTATTTTCACATTGAATCCATCGCTCGGATCTGCAGACATCCTCTCAGGGTTTGCAGTCAAGTCTCTCCTGTCGCTTTCGTAATCACGGCACAAATCACGGGTCCAAAATCAAATGGTTGGTTTGCTGGCGGGGGGCCGATCTGCCTGCCAACTTTCCTGAAAATTTCAGATGTTTGAGACACCCTGCCGCCAAGTAAAGAAATTCAAGATGAGTTTTTTATGTTTTCTTGTGCCTTTTTTTCCTCAGACTTCTCACAGATGGTATGTTATCACCAAAATATCGTTCAGAATGCAAACATAGCAGCAAAATACAGTTACCGCCTGAGAAAACAAACTCACCGCCGGGTCTGTTTAGCAGCTGTTCTGATCATATGACACGATCGCCACCAGCAGATGGAGTTTCCTCAGTCCAACGTGGACGAGAAGTCCTCGAAATGCTCGGAAATAAAGCGAAATCTGATCATCCACAATCCCACGGCGGGTGATCAGGCTGTTTCCTGATGAAGACCTGCAACAAACTCACTGTTCGCAGCTGCTTTAGCTGAGATGTGACACCACAGAGAGCATCAGCCGCCCGTTAAAGTGGATTCCATCATGCGTCTTTCTTCAATATGATGGAACGTATTAACCTTCGCGTTCGAGCTGATATGCATCTGATTTAGCTGCAGCAGCCTTTGTTTTACGGCAGCCGGAGCCTCTGTTGAGTGTCGCTCCCTGACCTATCCTATCCCATCATACCCATCGTGTAATGTTGCTGCTTGACTCTGTCCCTGAACTCAGAGAGCAAAAACAGCCAAACAAAGCCCCCCCCCCCCCCCCCCCAACCCTGGCTGACGCCCTGAGTGTCTCCCACCCAGTGTCACTCTTAAGTGTCTTGATTTTCTGGCTTCATTTATCGTCTCTGGCCTTGTAAATCTTTCATTCCACGCACATTTAACGTCCCACATTCACACTGATTTACTCCTGCATGTGTCTGTAACTGTCTGTTAAAACAGGCTCATTTTAAGCATCACGACCCCCCCCCAACCTCCGGCCCTCCATCAGTATTACCATGCAGGGCGCTGGAGAGGTCAAGCAGGGTTTTAGTTAGTGACCTTCGCTCTTATAGTTGGCAGTGTTCGGGGCCGACCTTTGACCCTGAATACCGCTGCTCCTCGGGTTCAAATGCAGACCGTGACCCAGCCGTTGAACTCCCAAAGGGGGGAGTGGCAGCGAGGGGGGGCAGGGTGAGAGGAACAGACTACAGTACCTGATCTTTCCGCTGCCTCTGCTCTCATTGTTCCACCGTACGCCGTCGACATCTGAGTTTAGTTATTCATCCAGTCAGATATTTAGGAGGGACTTCTGTCTTACCTCTATTTCAGTTTGTAGATTCCTACATTTCCCAGAATGCCCTGAGAAGGAATGTGTTTCAGCTGCAGTCCATTACAGGTGGATGTATGGACAGTGCAAGTGCACAGCAGTAGCTCGCAAGCAACTCTCCTTTAGCGGAAATGAGATGAAGCTCAGCCCAGTCAGCAGAATGAAAGCTTGACGTGTGACGTCTCTGCAGACTGCAGATATGTTAAATTTGTTTGTTTTATATGGATCATATCAAGATTTTTACAGTAGTTATCAAAGCGACGTAGGAAGACTGGGTATTTAAAACCAAAGCGGGATAAACCTAACCAGGCACCCCAACCCCCTCCTTAAAAAACCACGCCGCCTTTCTCACTGGAAATGCTGTTGCCAGTGGACATAATTCAGACTGCAATTACATTTCCCATTAAAACATATCTGACAAAACAAATTAATTGTGTATAAAAGGTTAGTACTTGTTGTCCCGAATGGAATAAACAGCGTCCTCTTGGTTAAAGGACTCATTTCTTTCAGAAAGTCTCTCTAATCTTAATGAATTTGCTTGAATTCGACTTCACTAATTGCATCACGGTGCTTATTAAGCAACTTGAGTGTGTTAGTATAATTCAAGCCAATTTAGCATTGGAAATTAATAAACTATGGTGGCATATGGTAGCACTGGGTGTTGCACGATCTGATGCAGAGACAGTTTTTCGAGCTTGGGAAGAGACCTCTGCTTTTGGATTTGGAGTGAGTGATGTTAGATATTACTGAGATTCTTCTGGTCTATTGTGGAGGCTTCAAATGTCTCACATCTCTTTCAACCAAAAGCTGTTTTCAGAGCCTATTGTGGAGCAGATTTTCCCTTTAAGATCAGAAAAGATATGATACATTTTAGTGACTCATCCTGAAGAAACTGAAGCACACAGTCCTGGTTCAGTTTTACGGACTTTCTGATGCTCTTCCCGGTCAAATTAACGCATTGAGGTTCTTTTCCCTCCTTTGTTTTACGAGGCGACTAACAGAGAGTCCGACAGCCACAACAGACAGAGCTGCGGCGTTCAGTCCCACCGGCCACCACACTTTATTACCATAATTAACTTCCATCAGCTGGGGTCTTCTCACTTTCATATCTGCAGTATCTCTGGAGAGTCTGAGCAAAGCTCAGTGTGAACACAGCAGGTTGCTCAGCATATTGATGATTTATTCATTCTCATTATGAGAAAACAGTCTGGTGTCAAGTTCACGATGAGATGTGCTCTCAAGTAACTGTGATCCTTCTGAAAAATGATAAATCCCTTCAATTTTAGTCTCATCAGGGGAAACAGCAGCGAGCTTTGTCTTCTTGAGAATGCACAAAGCAATATTTTTACATTAACAATGAATCAGATCGCTATGTAACGTGAAGCAGGATGACTGTTCCCCGCAGCTCCACGGAGCGTTTTAGCCTCTTTCAGCTCATTGTGTTTGTTTTTTCATGTAATGTTCGGTGTCACCGCTCTCATCATGCAGCTGCTTTAAGCAAACGCTATGTAAATATCTGTTTGCTTGTATAATGTCTAGTGAATAGACTGTGTGTATATTTTTGTTTTTGGTATTGGGAAGGTTTCTGTCGTGAGGCAGGTCGGAGGACTCCACCTGCTCTTAACTTGCAAACATTTCCCCCTGTGCTGAATTCTGACAGTGCAAACTGAATTAAGGAACAGTGGAAATGATTTGGGGGTGAAAAACCCTTGCTTCCCCCACTATGACCAAAGCATCAGTAAATGCAGCTTTTAAGATATTTACATGGATTAAAAGGACCGTACATTCACAGCTGCAGGACGTCTGATCATTTCACACTCAAAGATAGAGCACGCATCTCCAAAATGTCAGCTGCTCAGGCATTAAAGGTCCAATGTGTTGGATTCAGTGGCATCTAGTGGTGAGGTTGCAGATTGCAACCAGCTGAACAGCCCTCGCCTCACCTTCCCTTTCATTTAAACTAATGAAAACGTACTTATGACTGTTATATTCCATTCCTGACTCAATGTGGACCTTTAAGAAAAGCTTTTGATGTCAGACAGGTTGGTTCACTAACCTTCTGAAAGGGTTTCACAAGGTCAACAAACAGTACAAATATCCACCAAAGTGGAGTAATGAAGTTTTCACACATCTGTATTATTCCACAAAGGCTTTAAGAGGAGCAGAGTCCGCTCACACAGATCCGCTCTGCAGCTCTATCAGCTGAGAAACACACATCCTCTACATGTTATCATTGGACGGCATTGCTTCCTTAATCACTCCATTTTTCGTGACCCCGGTGTCGGCTGGTTGAAGAACACGGACCCACGGCGAAGGTAAAAGCCCAATATGTGTTGATGACAATGTGCAATCCTCCTTTTCCTTTCATAAAAACGTTGTAATTCCTTTTCATTTAGCTTCTGCTTTCACATCTAAGCTTGACCCTTAGTCCTCTTCACAGTTATAACTTCCTCCTGACAGCTCAATTACTTCTGCTTGGCACATGCACTTGAGCTGCTCTGTAGTATCTAGGTGTACGCCGTGTGTATTTCACAGATTTTAGTTGGAAAGCTAAATGAATATAAACTAACTTTTCTTTTAAATTTGCAAAAAAGGTTCAAAATGAATACTCAGAGTGGCACAGATCAGCAGGAAAATGTTTTCTTTGTGTCAACTCTGACTTTTATCCTGTTAACAAGAAACAAAAATCAGCATTTGACAGATGAACTTTATTTTATTTTATTTTATTTTATTTTATTTTTTTGGCATTTTTTGTGCACTGTAATTAAATTTAAGCTCACCTTATCTCAGGAGCAAGTCTTGGAAGACTTGAGAAAGAGAAAAAACAACAGAAAAAATGCTTAATTAAAAGTCAATCACAAAACAACTCTGGGCAGGATCATCCAAAAAGATGGCTGATAATACTCAGATGGATGGTGAAATGAGAAGGTAGAGTACGTGACAGGTGGCGTCTTATTTTATGAATGTATTTATTTACTTATTCATTTAGTGATTCTTTAACCAGGTCAGTCACTCTGAGACTAAATCTCTTTAAATTATAAAATGTACCGCGCTTTGTCTTTGAAGGCAGCACACACTGAAATGTGTTTCACCTGTTTGGTTTCTTTTAGACAATAACAGCATCTGCTGCAAAGCTTTCTATGATATTTTTGATGTTTACCTTTTTCTTAGTTTCAGTGGAACAGGAATGAGGTTTTAAGGCCTGAAAGCCGGGCGGGAACACAGCGCAGACGTCTCAAATCAGTCTGCGTCCTCATGCAACAGCAATGTGACAGTTAAAGCAGATCTGACGTTCAGTGTGATGTCTTCATTTGTCACACCACAGAATAAAAACTGTCTTCAGCATGATCATGTCAGGACAGACACTGACGCACAAACACAACACGGACTGAATGATGGCGCCATCTGCTGCATCTCACCTGGAAGTGCAAGACCGGGCATTCGAGGTTTCTGGAAGCATTTTCTGTTTTAAAAATTCACGCATCCTTAATCTTAATCTTAATCTTAATCTTTGACTGGAACATTTACTTTGCAGCAATGAGGTTTAAGGCTTTCCTTTCCTTATGGTGTTCTAACATTTCATCGAAGCTACATGACTCTATATTGAGTAAATATGTGTTATTATGACTCCGCCACTACATCAGATGGACATATTCGTAGTTGTTTTGTGCATTGTTTTATATGCATTTAGCCAAATTTCAGTCTGACTTTGAAGGGGCATTTGGTAATTCAATCTGTATTTTAATCTAATTTCAATCCTATCTATAATGAAGGTGTGAATGACACTTGAAGGGGCTGACATCCTGTAGCACTGAGTGACTAACAGGTTTTTGTGATGTGGGTGGGTTTGTCTGCTTACCATCGAACTCTAAACTAACGGTTTCATTAAAAGTCTCCTTTATAACCATAACTGAAAGCCTTCATCACTGTAAATTTCAGTTTATGCCGTTCAATGTTTCAGTTTCTTGGCTCCCAAACTAAAGCTCAAACTGTTGCCGTTGCTGCCTCCAGAGGTTTGGATTAAATGTCCATGTATGGATCTCAGCTGCATTATGTTTCACACTGCAGAAATGTGTAATACTGTGTCTCTAATATCCCGGTTTCAAAGTCAATGCACTGCAGCAGATTGAACTATTAGTTGTTGAAATGTGAGAGGACATCTTCTGCAAGCAGGAGAAAATATTAAAAAGTGGTGATTTTACAAACAGAAACTGCTAGTTATTCGATTAGATATCCACTCAAAACACCAAAGCATGTTTCCTCAGTGTAAATTTATTATGAGAAAGTCTGTATTTGCACAGATTTGTTTTCAGACAGTTCAAGATCCAAAATGTCTCTGATGAATTTACCATCTCGTTCATGAGTTTTCCTTAATGAATACAAATGTTTTGTTTCTTCCAACTAAAACAAACCTTGGTTTACTCTGTGTTTCCACTGGGACACTGAAGCTTTAAAATCTGATTTTCATTGTTGAATAATGCAAGACAGCAGCAAAGGCCTGTAGGAGGGAGGAAAACAATGGTCCAATGACAAGCACCGTTTTATTTCCAGGAAGAAAAGAGTAAGAAAAACTCATCAAGGAAATGAAAATGGCCAGAAACAAGATTTCCTGTTTGACGGTTGTGCCTTCAAAATAAAACATCAACTTTGCATTATTTTAACAAGAAGTGGCAGTAGTGGCTGCCTTATTATTTCAATCAACCATGGGCTTCAAGATGATGCAACAGCAGCATTCACTCTTCTGTTGACAAGATTTTGAAATTTTTGTAATGCAAATAGCAGAAACCACACAGCACACTAATGACAAATCTTGGACTCTACAAAGCTAAACCTGCAGCACATACGGGCACACACCACCAACAAAAAGGCGACATTAATGAATGCACAAAAATACTGCAGAAATAATTTTTTTTATCAACTTCTGAAGAATCCATGAATGTGCCTTCCTGCACTTTCACCGTCAAATTATCTCGCAGTGGTTCATCGCGACTTTTACTTTGGAAAAACCACTAGCGGAAGTTGTACGTTGATTCTGGCCTGTCCGGCGGCAGGAACTTTCGCTTCGTTCCTTCACAACAAGATGGACTGGAGTGAGGATGACAGTGTAAGTCGGTGTAATGTTCATTTGCTTTCTCTGTTGCCCCTGTTGTGGGCTCATTCTGTCATCTGCTGGAGACCTGGTTGTCGTAGTTTTTCGTAATTTTAGCTTAGCAGGTTGTTAGCATTAACTAGCTAGCTTAGTGTTTAATGTTAGCACGTCGGTAAGTTGGTGTAAGGCGGAATAACCTGTCCGCACTGACACTGACGAACCAACTGTCAGTTAGTCAGATAGCTTCAGTGGGTGTAGCTAGCCTGCTGCTAGTGACCTGATGTGACACAGCGCTGGCTAATTAATCTGTCATCACGCTCATAGGTTTGATTTAGCTAATGATCTACGTGTAGCTAAAAGGTATCGATGTCCACGTAATGGAAAGTCGGTTTGATAAGTCTGATTGACATGATGATGCATTGACAGCCGACGTGTGTTTAACCGTTTCACGGCGCAGTTACCTTTCTCATCCTCGATTAAAGCTTAACTCAGTTTTGTTTTTGTTTTTTTGCTGATAGCAGCTCATTAGCTGCGTGTGTTTGTCCACATCCACATGTGTTTGTAGTCATTACAGCGGTTAGCTTGTGCCATATGTTGCTGAGTTAGCCATCTGTCCGGAGGGTGGCTGCTTAGTCCCAGCATGTCCAACAACAGCCAGACTGAAAAAAAATAAGCTCCAAGACACCCCATAAATACAAGATTAACTCATTAAAGCACATCCATGGCAGTAAAATTTACACTGAAATATGTAGAACCACCGACCACAGCAGTATACCTCTAGTATTTCCGTATGCGCCTCCTCATAATTCTATTTATAGCTCCAGAATAATGTGAAATATTTTCCTCTGTCACCATAAAGCCCAATGAGATGCCGTCAGTTTTTCAATCGATAATCAGAATTGTCACTGATCAGTTTTGCTAATTGTTTCAGCACTGAATTTTATATTGATATATTGTAAAACTGCACATTGTCACGTATGTCGTCACATTGCCTAATCCAGATGTTTTGGAGCTGTCAGCATTTTTTTTACCTTATTTATTACTTTTGAACACTGCAGTTGTTTTGCTGCAGAGAGGTTTGATAAGGCTCTACCAGCTGTTTGCGGAGACTGACATGATGGACGGTTTATACAGTTTATGGGAATAGGAGAACACAGGACTGCACTGTGGACACTAACCTGCTGTGTGTTTGATGGTCTTGCAATCATCAGTAAAACTCTGTGCTGAAACAAGTAGTTGATCTACTTCCACTGAATCTTGGAAGTGTAAGATCTCAAATAACTGGACGTCTGGTGTCGGTGGGTGGGTTTAAGTATAATGGCGGGATTTTAGAGGCAGTTGGAAGGTGTCAGGAAATGAGGGGGGAGCGAGGGGCGAAGGGGAAGATGTGCAGCAAAGGTGGGTGTTTGGTCGGGCTTGATCCGGTGATTTTGTGCATCCTCATGCTTCCTCAGATAAATTCATTTTCACTCAACCAAGACTTAACTTGGTGACGCTACTGTTCTCCACCAATTCAGTGTCTCCACATGGACCGCTTTGGACCGCTTTGTGTTCTGTGTCGCAGGGTCACGGCCACATGCGTGACAGCTGTCACCACGGACATGCAGGTCATTCTCACAGTCACGGGCCGAGAGCGGCGCACCCCTTCATGACGGGTTTCCACGGCCAGTTTGGCAAAAGCGCGGATCAGGGCATGAACCTCAGCCAGCAGCCGAAGAAACGGTCGCACATGGATGACAGCAGCAGCTGGGACATCGTCAAGGCATCGCAGTAAGTGCTGGAACATTAGCTCTGCGCCAGCTGCTGGACACTTCAGTGTGTGCGTCCATTTCATGCAGTGCCACGATTGTCAATGCAAACACTATCTAAATGTTAGCTCGCTGGCTTGCCCAATTTCTTCAAGAATAAACGTTGTCATGGTCCAAAGTAAAGGTGCATAACTAATATTTACCTCCTATTAGCTAAGCGTGATGAAAGGCAGAGATGGCCGACTGGCTTGCTGTTACTTAAGCTAAACTGGGGTTGGCTGGCTCACTTTGGCTTGGTTGTGCAGCGTGGGTCTGGCTTTGAGAGCGTCGTGGTGTTGGCTGATGGACTGATTCGCAAATGGCAAGCTAGTTAGTAGTATAACAAGGTATATTTCAGATGTAGCATGCTAAAACCTTCCCTTTAACCAATGCAGCCACAGTGGACATTGTGTCTCTCACCTTGATTATTTGTGTTAGAGGTTTTGTGCTGCAGCTCTTCACCTAGTAGCTGAGGCCTGTGCAGTGCTTCCACGGTGGTAAAATAGTAAAACAATTCTTACTGTGTTTTAGGATCATATAAACTTCAAATGTATTTCGAGTGTGCGGCGCAGTCGTAACCACAGACGTTGTTTCTTTACATGAATATCAGCAGTGACGAGTATTTGACCAACGTATTTGCACAGGAGTTGCGCAACAAAACTCAAGCAATGTGCAAAGGCTCCCTGCGCTGTGTGTTTAATTAGCTGACAGACTGCGATGACTTATTTGTTTGTGCAGTTTGAAAGAAGCCGATAAGTATGTAAAGGTAACTGAAGTACTGGCTCGAGGTGCAGCAGAGCGAAGGTCGCCCTTCTCTGCTGAGCCGTTCCTGTCCGTCTGTTCATGCCACCGTCTGGTCTGTTAGTGCAGCGGGAGCTTTGTGCACAAGTGCTGGAACTTATTATTAACGGTCTGAAACTGTGATTAAATGAGCTTCATTCATTCACAGTTGAGAGTTTATTCTCTGTCATCTGGCTTGTAGTTTTTCATTAATTGTTCCCTGCCTCAGATGTATTATTTACTGGAGCACAGTGCAGCCTGAAGCGTGAGTCTGCTGGTTATGGCTAACGGTGTGTTCCTTTCTCTGTGCGATCCTGTCAGGTTCGGCATCCTCGAGCGCTGTAAGGAGCTGGTGGAAGCCGGATATGACATCAGGCAGCCGGACAAAGAGAACGTCACTCTGCTGCACTGGGCGGCCATCAACAACCGCTTAGAGCTGGTCAAGTAAGACGTGCACATATCACCTCCATCTCACTACAGCTGACTCCCCTGAGAGACTCGAGGAACCTGTTACCTGAACGCAGAAACATTCCTCAGCAGCTTACTCACCACATTCAGAGCAAGAGGCGTCTGGCCTGAGTAGCTGTCATTATGTCAGTAATGTTGGGGCGTTGTTCTGGGTGTAAATTCATGAGACTTTTGTATCCACGCCCATGAAGTTTCCGTCATTTCTGGAGATCGTTCTTGCATTTTGATTTGTTCAGACGTACAGTTTGATTATTTAGTATCATTTTAGCTGTTTTCATGTCACAATCTGTAATGTATGTTAGCATAGATGGCATGAATTTAGTAAATTAAATGAAATGGATTAGTGTTGCTGCTGTCGGTTCAACAGCTTCAGTGCAGTCGGTCCCTCCGGGGCTTAATTTCTTTTATTTTTCATAGTTAGATGAAGCACAGTGCTTTGATCAATAACACGCTGCCTCATAAAATCATCCAGAAAAGAAATCGAGGCGACTGAACTGAAATGCGAGAACCTCCAGCACGCTGCGTTCAGAACAGCTGAAGCTGATTTGCTCTCTGTGTCTTCCCTGCTGTTTCCTGACAGGTATTATATGTCTAAAGGAGCGATCGTGGACCAGCTTGGAGGAGACCTGAACTCGACTCCTCTTCACTGGGCCATAAGGTGACTGAATGACCGTGAAGGGATTCGTTGTTTGGGTTTGCTTTGCTCTGCTGTTCCACATTTTAATGAATCCGGGTTCAGTTTGTTAAAATGTATTTTCAGCAGCTTTAGGCCAAAAGCATTTGTCATGAATAAGTAGGTACTTCTTCATTATATAAAAATAAATAAATGAAACATAAGGCGAGCCACGCATTTGTTTCTGATTGGCCGAAGCGCTTTGTGAAACACGTCAGTCCAGTGCTTCCTCCTTAAAGCTGTCTGTGGCTTTTGTCAATGATGAGGCAGGGCCACCTCCCCATGGTGATCCAGCTGATGAGGTATGGAGCCGACCCCTCCATCGCGGACGGAGAAGGCTACCGTGCGCTCCACCTGGCCATCCTCTTCCAGCACATGGCCATAGCAGCTTATCTCATGGCAAAGGGGCAGGTCAGACCCCACACACTCTGTCTCTGCAACACCTTTATTTGTTTCAAGTCTTTCCTCGTTGCATTACATTATTTTCTTTTCACTTTCCTGGTTGGTAATCTTCACATTTGCCTCTTTGCCTGCAGGAAGTCGATGGGCCTGACTGCAACGGGCAAACGCCGCTGATGTTAGCAGCCCAGAAGATCATTGGGTAAGAAAATATGTGAAGTATTGCTGAGTTTTGACAGTGATGGATGGATTTTCTGTCGTCTGTCCGCATGTTTCAGT
Source organism: Chaetodon trifascialis (assembly GCF_039877785.1). Taxonomy (NCBI): domain Eukaryota; kingdom Metazoa; phylum Chordata; class Actinopteri; order Chaetodontiformes; family Chaetodontidae; genus Chaetodon; species Chaetodon trifascialis. Next base: position 3,515,403 of record NC_092056.1, read on the forward strand.
CATCATGTATTAATAAAAAATGCCTTTTGGGTTAAGAAGCAAACAGCACACGTTGTTCTTCTGTTGCAGGCCTGAACCCACAAACTTCTTGATCAAAAATAACGCCTCTGTGAATGCTGTGGACAAAGTGAACAGGAACACTCCGCTGCACTGCGCCGTGCTGGCAGGAAACGTAGACGCCGCCCACATCCTGCTGGAGGCCGGGGCCAGCGTAGACGCAGAAAACGTCAATGTGAGCCACACAAAACTCCTGCTGCAGGAGTGTTGGTGTCAGTCTGCTGTCACGCTGCGGGCGACACGCCAGCAGTCAGCACCAGAGAAAGTCTGAGCGACACAGTGGACGTCGCTGTGCTGGTGTGACCATCTGGCATCAGCCATGAACGTTTTGCAAGAGACTCTTATTTCAAACACTTATGGGAATCATCTTCCCAAAAGCTCTGGTTTTATGTCACAGTTGTGACAGTTGGGTTGAAAGAGATAAAAAGGGAGATAAAAAGTTGTTGCCTCACTCAGATGTTTGAGCTGTGCGAGCACAGTTTGACACTACGAGGCCGTTTGTTTTCACGCTCTGCTGCAGCCGACACGCTTCTCTGTGCTCGCCTCAAATCTCAGTTTAACACCCATGACAGCTCGCTAATCTGAGTGCACCTAAAATGTCACGTTAAATCTGAGAGTTGAGCTCTGGGTAGGATGACAGGGCGACCCACCGGTTCAGTTCGTCACAGCGTGTTCAGAAGCAGCACAATCGCAAACACTCGTTGCTTCCTTGCATTTTGAATGGCGTGAGTAACGATGCCTGTCTCCGTGGTGTGTTTAATGCTTCTTCTTCAGGGTCACACGCCCATCGACTTGGCCCACCAGGTGCACAGCCCGCTGCTCATCCACATGCTCAACCACATCAAACAGGAGAGGATTCGCGTCAACTCGCGCTGCCTGCGGATCATCAACAGATACAGGGTGTGCGCTTATTAAAGACCTGCCTAAAACGTCCAGTCACACTTAAAAAGTCTCCAGTGATCTCTAGAAACCTCATCCTCTTTGCGTTTTCCAGGTCTTTCTGCAGTTTTTGCTCTGCACCGCCATGTTTGGAAGTGTGGGCGCCATTGTTGATATGAACTCAGAGTCCTGGCTGCTCAAAGGGATCCTGCTGGCCTGTGTGATTGGCGTGATCAATGTGGCCTCGAGGTGAGGACGCATTCCCGCTGAGCTGTCCTCTTGACCACTCTGAGTTTAATAGCCTTTTAATAAGACATGTTTGTGTCCAAACAGGAACGTCCCAGGTCCAGCCTTTCAGTCCCTCCTGCCTGCCACAGCTCTCATGGCGTCGGTCTTCTGGATGCTCGTCACCTGGTGCCTCTGGTTCCTGCCTGATATCCTTTCTCCCTGCACACGAGGGTTCTTCTTGTCTGGTCGGGCCTCTAGAGGACTGATCAGACAGCTGAATGAACACCGCTGGATGAAAGTGCAGCAACATATTCACTGTGATCAACAGTCAGCAAACCTAGCAGCTGATTTTCCTTCAGTTTAATGTGTGGTGTGTTTGCCTTTTGATCTCATGAAGGATGAGTTTCTTAACCTTTGACCCCACATGGGCACAGCGCCACAGTTCAGGTCCTGTTCACTCTGAATGCCACCGCTCTGCTCTACTACTACCTCCGCACCTGCCGGACCGACCCGGGCTTCGTGAAGGCAACCGAAGAAGAGAAGAAAATGGTGGGAGGAGCATTAAAAGTTAAACTCTAAATGATGTTACGTGAACATGTTTAGTGCAGGAATGAGTGGAGTTTTGTTGGTTTGTGTCGTCAGAATGTGTTGGTGTTGGCTGAGGCCGGCTGTCTGGACCCCAGAATATTCTGCACGTCTTGTATGGTGAGATTTAACCCCACAGCCTTCACTGTTCCATAACACAGACTGCGGCGGCCTGCATGCTAACGAACCGCTTCGTTCACAGACAAAGAAACCGGTGAGAGCCAACCACTGCTTCTCCTGTGATGCCTGCGTGGCGAAGCAGGACCACCACTCGATGTGGACCAACGGCTGCATCGGTATGACACATCGCAACAGGAAAAGCGGCTTTCGACCCTCAAAACTTGTCATTTGATCGAATTAACTGAAAATATTTCCTCACCAGAGTGGGACTCTGTCAGAGTCAGGTTGCAATCTGCAACCTCACCACTAGATGGCATTAAATCAGACACGCTGGTCCTTTAAGTTAATGAGTTCAGGAGAATGAAAATGTCTGGTTTTGCAATATTTGATCCCTAACAATAAGAAATATGCGTTCCTTGTCCAATTGACTTATCAGGATGTGACTCATTATTATTGAGGTCGAGCTGCACTGAAGTCGATCTCTCATCAGACACGTTTGTTGTCTTCCAGGCGCGAGGAACCACCACTACTTCGTCCTCTTCCTGCTGTCCCTCATGCTGATGGGGGCCTGGATGTTCTACGGTTGTCTCGTGTGTGAGTGACTTGGCGGCAGTAACAGAATCAGCCTTACATTGACGCTGGACTCACGCGCCTGCGCTGTGTGTGTTTTCAGACTGGTCGACTCGCTGCGCGCTGCCTTACGAGGAGCAGGGCCTGTGGGGCGTCGTCTCCGGCCTGGTCAGCTGCTCGCCCTGGCTGCTCAGCATCTTCCTGCTGGCCTTCTATCACACCTGCTGGTCCGGCCTGACCCTGGTGCTGCAGCTCTACCAGGTGACTCTGCCAAGCGCTTCCTAAAGCTCTCACGATGGGTCATTTGAGGAAATGAGGCAGGATTCAAGCTGTGTCAAGAAACTTTCTCTCCACCTTTATTGCATGAAACATAAGGAATTGTTTTTATTTCAGCCCCTTTTTGTCCCTGAACTTGTCCAGTCATGGAAACCCACCTGCTCAGCTTATGAGCGTCAGGTTACGGTCCACTGATCTGCTGTGTTTATACGCTCCTGAGCATCCTCCTCGCCTTCTCTGACGTCTCTGTCCTCTCTGACCGATGTGTTTCCTCTGTGCCGGAGCAGATTGCCTTCCTGGGACTGACCACGGCAGAGCGCATGAACCTGACACTCCACCAAATGAAACTCCGACAATCCGTCTCCCTGAGACAGAATCCATACAAGTGAGTTGATGCGACGTCTGTATTTGGTGCATTACTTTTGGACATCTGATAAACTAATTCGTCTTTGGCATCCATATTGTTGCCTGACTGCAAGCTCACAGCCTTTTAAATCAAAGTTTATTTTGCACATCAGTGCAGCTCTATGCTGCTCTGTCCTTTATGTCAGTGGGTCGATCAATATTTGACATCAGAGGATTAATGTCTGTAGTTAATGTCTGTGTTGTAATGATGATGCAGGGCGAGCTTATGCTGTTCAGTCATGGTCTTGTGCATTAATGAACGTCTGGTTGTGCATTAGCTTGATTTATTACTGATGCCATCGTGCCAAACCTGATGTTCGTCTCTATGGAAAACCTGGATCTAATAATATCGAACATGTTCAAGCTGATGTTTGTACCTGGATCTGAAAGTGGCTCAGTTACAGTATAAGTACTCGTTCTCAGCATGTCTCAAAGTCTGACCTAGAGTAACGTGAAATGGTATCAGTAACATGAAACATGAGCTGCTTCTCAGGTTTCATTTCATTCTGCATTCAATGATGGATTGAAAGAAGAATCGAGCCAGCCGGGAACTTTGAAGCCCAGAATGGGAACATCTGGAAAACTCAAAGTGCTTTGAGGTGTCTGATAGGAGGTGACACAGTTTTTATGAGTTTCTTAGTTTGCTGGGAGTCAAACTGATGGGACTTTTCCCGGGACGTGGACTTCAGCGGAAAGAAAGTTAATGTGTTTGCATGAAATCTGGTTTGATGAGCTCGAGGTTTGGACTTCTCCTGGGCTGCGAGTTTGGTTATGAATGAAATGACTTAAGGCGTCTGATGTGCTAAAGCGGCGTTCTGAATGCTCTCTGATTGTCCGTCTGCAGTTTGGGCGTGGTGCGGAACCTGGTTTCCTTCTTCCAGCTGCGTTGCTGTGGCCTCTTCAAACCGGCCGTCATCGACTGGACGCAGCAGTTCCCGCCCAGCCGCGACCAGCCCGCGTTCGGACACACCGACATGGTCTGACCTCCCCGCCGCCCCTCGCTCAGGGTCAAGGCTCAGTCTCTTACAGTGGTTCTGGACCAAAAGCACAAAGTGTATTTATTTATTTTTCTATGTAATATCAGAAGTCGGGGAACACAAAGCAAAGAAATCGGTTGCTCTTTGTACAGACTGCTGCTGCCTTATACTTGACCAACGTAAGTGAAATCACAACATGTTTAAATTTGGGTCAAATGAACCTTTAAAGGCCTAAATTGTAGTTGAAGTTTTGAGATGTTTTTTATGAACACATCAAGCCTATTTTTTATGATCTGTTCTGGGAAAAAAAGGATCTTTGTACATGGAAAACAGTTATGACTTTTGTAAGAGTTGCATGTGTTTAATAATCAATGACCACTATAGTACTTCAATAAAGCAATGTTGTGCCTGTCTTTTTAACTGGCTTTGGGTGGACTCCTGGGGGGGGGGGGGGGGCAGTTTCGCCTCTTTTAGCTCATAGTTTTGGTTTTACAGCACATTTACTGTTTGGTTCAGGTTGTAGTTTTCAGCTGTCCGTAGTTCGACTTTTTACAAAACAAGCTCGCATACAGACTGTGTGACACGTCAGGTGTGTGCACATCTGGATCCAAACAGGAGGCAGGCTGTCCGCTGAGGTGATTGGTTGCTTCCAGATTGTGTCTGGCTTCCTGTAAAGGGAGCCCAGCTGACCTGCCGATGACACCATGTGAACATCAGCTGTTAGTGCTTCATTTTAATCCACTGATGGCTGCTCCCTTCTTTAGCTTTAACACTGCAAATCAATTCTCAGGATGAATCTTAATACATCTCATATATACTTCATAAAAATGATTATTTTGTTGTGTGTGTGCTGGATTCATAAGCAGTGAACTGCCAGCACGCTGTCATGCTGTCAGTGTTTGTGCCTGTGGAGCTCTTCTGCCCCCACCTGGCCAGTCAGCTTTAAGACAGCATGCACCACCTGCAGGGGTCTCAGCAGAGTCATGCCATGGCAGTCACAGAGATCTGCTCTTCATCCAGCTGCAAGAGGCCGACGATGACAGTGGCAGCGTGGAGAACACGTCAACACATGCCGCTCACTGCATTACACCACAAAGGACATACTCTGCAGTGACCGGCAGTCTCAGAAACAGCTGAATATTAAAGAGTTTCACCAGACTGGCTGCAGAGTTGTGTTTAGAAGAGGAGACGTTAGATGCAGCAGCATTGATTTCACCCTCAGCTCCATCAGAAAGCTCATGTCTGTGCATCGACCGCCACATGTGAAAGTCTTCTGTCTGTCCTGGCCAGAGATGATTACTGTTATTATTACTGTTAGTATTGAAGGTGTTGGAAGATAAATCAGAAAGTCCATCACGTTGCTGCATCTCAACCTGAAAAGCTTCATGCTGGTTCCTGGAAAACCTTTTCGAAGGGATAATTTAAGACAGACCATGAAGTGAACAGAGTCCTCTGCTGCAGGGACTTCTGCTCTGTGAGCGTTTTCCTCTGCATCCTCATCTCCTCTAATTTAACAGTCTGATAACAGCTCTAATTCAGTTTGACAAAAACATCTAATCCCATCCCGCTCTGCACGGCTGCTCACATATAATTGTTTGGGAGAAAATAACACATCCCGTCTGTTCATCACTTGATTATTCCAATTAAGTTATTTATGAATGCAAATAAGATTTTATTAATAATTACCTTTAACAAGAAGAGGCAATGTTAATTGTCTTTTTACAGCAGGAAGTGATGGAGATGGAAATAACTTCATAGACTTTAAAGCAGGGCTGGGCATGTCCCTGCTTCCTCTTTACCTTTGCTTATAAAAATGTCATTTTTGGTGAATAAGCTCCACTCAGGATACATTTTAAGGTAAGAAAATGTTTTATTGCACACTCAGGATTAACAGTTCTAAGTATCGGGCAATATTTAACCCAATTTTCAAGATAATAGTGACCTTAAAACATGGCTGTGATTGTACCTGCCCATCAGCATGGCGTCTATCATGCATTACAAACACCCAGCGTAAAGGTCACTCTCGTTCCTCCAACATGGCGGCGTTCCCCAGCCCAAACCCCTTCGGCCCGAAGTTTTTGGCGTAGCAGACTGAAGAGAGAATTAGAAAACAATGTTACTTTACTGCACTTCTGAGCATTTTCTGTGTGTGTGTGTGTGTGTGTGTGTGTGTGTGTGTGTGCGCATGCGTACCTTTACAGTAAAGCTCTCCATCCTTGTCTGTCACCGTGGTCGACTCCAGGCTTTTACCACACAGGGCGCAGCGGAAACAGGTTTTATGCCAGGGCTGCTCACACACAGAATAACAATCTTAACCAGGGTTTTAAACGTTTGACCATGAATGCATCACGACTCTCTGGTGCCCCGCCGGCCCGAAGAGTCCACCACTGAGGTGCACATCTGCCCGGTTAAAGGTGAACAAACACGAGCTGCGACGAGCTGAGCTGAGTGTAATGACTTGAAAGAAAAGATCTGCGAAGGTCTTTGAATGATCGTGGTCCATTTCGTGACATCTTGCTCTGACTAAGTGCAGCTTTTGGGTTCAGAATGTTTCAGTTATTGTATGAAAACAGCATAAAATTGCAGACGGCCATCTTGTTTGGGCTCTAAGAACCTCCGTCAACCACGTTCCTGATTAAAAAGTCTATATTCATGCTGCTGTCAGTCTGCTGGACAACAGGAAGAGGCCGTACTTTAGAGCAAGATGTATTTTAAAACATGTGGAAAAGGAAAGCACAGTCCACTAAATCGGGACGGTCCTCACCTTCCCGGCTCCCATCACCTTCTCTGCTGCGTAGACGGCTTTGGAGCAGCGAGGGCAGCGGTCTGAACCTCCAAACTTCTGGGAAAATTTATTAGCGGTGGAGTTTGAAGACGCTGGTTGTGGTTTAGAGCTGAAAGAGGAAAAAGACGCTGTGTGACTGCAGCTCTGTACCTGTGGCTTAATTTGGGCATGTTTTAGAGGACAGATGGCCTTCAGATGGATCTTGTAATTAAAGGTTCAGTTCATCCAAGTCTCCTGCACAGAAAACCAAAAGTACCTAAATATATGGACTGATACCACTTTCACCTTGCTGGGTGAGAAGACTCTTTAATATGAACCCAGACTTGTGTTTCAAACTCCAGCGTGAACACGTACTCATGAGGCTGCAGGTCTGCGTTGGGTCCAGGAGGATCAGAGCTCAGAGCTCCAGCTCCTTGCCCGTACCCATAGCCTTTTGGCCCATATTTCTTGCCATAACAGGACTTGCAGTAAATCTCAGACTCGTGCGCTGCGACGGTGGTGCTGTCCAGGCCTTTTCTGCAGCTCACTGTGTGAAAGAAACACAAACATGATGCACGTATGAAAGCAGGAGGCTGGAATGCTCTCAGCTCCTCCAGACTGGGTGGATGTCCTGGTGGAGCACTGGAGGTTAAATAAAGCTCAGGCCGAGCGAGTTTTATCAGTCAGCAGCGGCATTGCACAGTCAGATGTCTTGTGTTTCTATTTAAGGAGAGTGTGAGGTGAAAGCTCCAGAGAAGATGAACACACAGCAGATGGATGAGCTCATCTCAGAGGCCACGAGCTCACGTCCAACCGCCTGCAGACTGTTTGTGCAGGGATCAGAAAACACAAACGAGGCGTCCGCTCTGAGTCCAGATCAGACCGCCGCAGCTGGGAGGTCCGGTTATTATGGCCTGACAACTTTGGCTGCGTCACAGCGGGAACCGCGAATGAAATTCAGGTCAATTACTAGAACGTGCTACATGAGAAAAGGCCATTTTATGGAGAAAATGTGAGAGAACGTGGTCAGTGCTCGCTAAAGTGTAAAGAAATAAAAGGAAGAGCAGAAGGAGTGATGAATATAGAGAAAGAGAGGAAAGAAAGAAAAGGTGAAATGAGGAAAAAGAAGTAAGAAACACAGGAAGGAGGCAAGAAAGGAAGGAACTGAGAAAGAGAAGCAGGAAAGAAAGGAAGGAGGTGAGTCAGATGAGGAAGGAGGGAAAAGATGAAGGTAAAATTGAGGAAGAAAGAAAAACAGAAACAGAGAGATAAGAAAGTGAAAGGAGGGAAAAAACAGGATGAAGAAAAAGGAAGAGATGGGAGGAAAAAGGAAACCACATAAAACTGGACTTTAAAGACAAAAGAAGTAGAGAGCAGAAGCACTCTACTCACTGCAGATGAAGCAGGTCTTATGGAAGCTCCTCCCGTTGCACTGCACCTCCTCTGCATGGTACACCGTCTTCTCACAGGCGGCGCACTGGGCACCTCCTCCCCAGTTTGGCATCTTCGAGAAAGAAAGAGCAAAAAGAAAGCCATCAGTCTGTATCTACACCAATAAATGTCTCCCCTGAATGCAACGTGGTGCCTTCAAGTCACGGCCTTTGCCTGAACAACAGGCCAAAACCCAAAGATATATTCAGGTTACAAAGATGGGAAAAACTGCAAACTTTCACATTTGAGCAGCTGGAATCAGAGATTTTCTTTCAATCGACTCATCAATTAATCAGCTAATTGTTCCAGCTGCAGTGTGATGTTCTACCTTAAAATAACTTTATTAGTCTTTTGTATGGATATTAAATGAAGATGAGCTGGGACCTTGTAAGATCTAATAAGTGTTATTTTCATTGGATATTTTCACGTGATGACTTAATATTGAGGCACATTTATTCACCATTAACTAGATGCTCATTAGCATTAAAGTTAGCATATTAGCTCTTCATGAGTCATTATAAAGCACTCATTAATGCCTTATTCTGGAGGTTATTGAGGGTTAAATCATTGATTGTAATCATTACAAAAACTTCCTTACCTACAATCAATAATAAGTGATTAGGAGGCTATAGAGGGAATAAGTCATTAATAAGTGATTTATAATGACAAATAAGGAGCTAATAGGCTACTAATACGCATGCTAATAAGCAGCTAGTTAACGGTGAATGTGTGAACCTTAATATAAAATGTTTCTGATATTTTTATTTGATAAATGACTAAAACAATTCACTTATTTATTTCAAGTAACTTGACTCACTGAGAATCTACTTTACAGTGAGTCATGTGCTCCATATACTTTTATAAAGTCCATTTTCTCACATTTAAGGCCAACAATACAAAAAATACATGATTAGATTATGAAATGAAGAGATCACATAAATAAAACTTCAAACCTAAAACAATGGGCTGTAGTTTTGTCCTTTATAACGTGCAGTGTGGTTTTTAAAAACCTGAATCTTCTGAAATATTCAGAGCTCGTACAGGGCGTTTCTCATATTTCCTCCTCAGTTTTTGATCAGCTTCTCCTCTGAAAGCCTGGACATGTGGCAGCGCTGCGCTGCCCGGCCTTCAGCCTCACAGCACTGGTATGTGACAGTCCAGGAACAGTGATTTACTGAGACATCAGACAAAAGCATCTCCATCAAACACTGCTGGAGGACAAATCTCACATGGGGCTGACCCTGCTGTTAAAGTCCTGAAGCCAAAAAGTAAAACAAATGTAATTCCAACTCCAACAGGAAGCTTTAACACAAAGGAAATGAGCCCTTACCTTGAATCCAAGCCTGTGTGCTTCACTGTGACCCGGGTGGCTTAAATAGAGTCCATCTGACCATCAGCACAGTCCACCGGTGACGCTTCAATGAAACTATCCTCCTAAAATAACCGGTGACGGAGAAAAGCCCCCTGACCCTTCATCACAGGCTCAACATCAGCCATTTGTTCTGGGCTGGCAGCTGCCTGCAGGGAGGCGTCCACGGGGCAAACTGCAGGATTATGTGCATAAACGATGGGAACGCAAAGCAGGAAAGTGACAACTGCATTGTGAATGTGAACACAGGGTTAAACCTGCCACGTTCATGTCTTCATGTACAGACATTAAACACTTCCAGACCACCAACAGCTCGGATCTCTCCAGGGATCCAAACACAACAGACGTCTCCCACTTCAGCTCAAGAGTTCAAGACTTCAACAGCTGCTGAGTCATCAGGAGATAACAGAAATATGTTCCAGTCAGATATAAACATCAATTAAAACACACTGGAGAAAATCAGTCGATGGAAAGAAATGCAGAGCAGCCAGGAGTGATTTAATGTGGATGAAGTTTATATTAATGCAAATATCCATTATTTGGTGACAGTGTAACTGAAGCTAGCTCTATGTTCATCGTGTAATTAACTGTCCTGAGAGACAGATTTATTCCTCCTTCTGCCTGAATGATGTGAATGTGGCATCTCTCAGCTTTCATCAGTCCGATCACTGCTCCGGCAGCTCCGGCTGTCATTTTTCAGCTCATTCTGGGTTTTTCTTTTTAGCCTTTTCCCTGTAAAAAGCTGCCTGCAGAGGACACCATGAAGCAAACAGTCAAGCTGAGGGCCGGACAGCTGAACGATGAGCTGAAGGGGACAGTGAAGCTGGAGGAAGCTGCACATCAAGGTGATAACTGCACGTTCATGATGGTCCATCAGCACGCGAACATGTTGGTTCAGCATGTCAGGATGACATTTTAGCTTCACTTCACAAAGCAGAAGTGTTTTCAGCCAAAAATCATGAACATGAGACAAATTCACATTTTGACCTGCGGGTGGCGCCAAAGGAAAAGTCCACTGAAAGGCTACAGGCTCATGTCTTATCATCAATGTACTGTTTGAGTCATTTATTCATGAAATGTGGTAAAAGTTTGCTTGTTCCTGCCGTGTTTATTGTACCTGGAGTATCTTTGGGTTTTGGACTGTTGGACAGGCAAAACGTGACTAAAACTGAATAACAAACACATGAATCTATATATAAAAAATCATTATGAGCAGCAGCCCTGCATGTGTGCGCTAACTACAATCCAACAGGTGAGAAGAAGACTGACACACCGACGTCGCATGATGCTCCTAAAAATGTATTCAGATTCATTGACACATTTTACATTTAGCAGAACATCAGAAACATCCTTATAAATTAAACTTATCAAAAAGTCTGATTAGTCTTAGAATGAATCACAAATATTCACAAACATTCTTAATTCCATCTTTAACAGGGGTAACAGGTAACATGTACATATGTGCAAAAGATGTCTCACTTGGTTTAACAAAATCAATGCTTCCAATCGAACTCATCTTTCAGTCAAAAACGTCCGTCTGGCTTGTTCAGCGTAGTATTATTGTGGCTTTTGCCACATTTGAATCTGAAAAAGGAAAATAATTGCTGCTCACATCACCCACATTAGCAGAAGTAACTAAGAAACAACCCGATAAAAAAAGAAAATCAACTTTCAAAGTTTAGTCCAGGGAAAAGTTTCGGCCTGCATCGCGGAGGCTGTGACGCTGCGGTGAAATGTTCAGAGGTAATCAATACTGAAAATCAAAGAGACAGAAAACAGAAGATGCCCACCCACAACACAAACACACAAACACATCACGTCCACAGACAGCAGCGGGGTCCCTTCAGGAGTCCTCGGCGGCCACGTCCAGCTTCCTCTGAGGGATGTAAACAGGTTTGGTGGCCAGGTGTCCGCCGGCGGTGACCACGGCGGCCAGAGGGGACAGGGGGACCGGCGTGTGGAAGAAGCTGTGCTGGGGGAGGCCGGTCCCTTTGGGGGTGGTCATCAGAGGCTGGACGACAGACAACCCTCAGTTAGTTGATTAAGCACAAAAAGTCAAAGTGTGAAGTATTCCAGTATTTGACCTTAACTTAAAGAAATATGGCGATTTAGTGTTGCACTTCCATGAAGTTTGGGATTCTGACAGTCACTGCAGTAGTAAGTAGTAGTATTTCCTGTTTTTTTTTTTTTTACCTGCTGTACACTGATCAGGGCCACCGGTTGCCCGGCTGCAGCCTGCTGGATGGGCACAGGGGACACGGGTTTGATGAAAACCATGCCTCTCTGCTGCAGAGCCAGGGGGCTGGCACACTCTGCAGTCTGGGGGGCCGTGAAGCCGTTTCCTGGGCTGGAGCCTGAGATCAGACCCAGGTTCTGCAGGGTGAAGTTGAGGATGGCCGGACTGGGGCTGTGGAGGCGGTGGCCCTGCTGGGCGGTGTGCGGCGAGGAGGCGGCGACGGCGGGTTTGTGGAGACGAAGGTTGGTGGGTGTGATCTCCTGGGCTGGGGAGGGTCTGGAGCCTGTTGGAGACAAAAGAAAAACGGTCCAATCTCTCAGCTCGGTGCAGCCCCTTACTTAATCTACAGCTTTTATCAAGTTCATTTGGAGATTCAAAAGCCTGTTGTGACGTTTACTGACATATTTACCTGCTGTTGGTGTTTGGAAGATGTTGTAAGTGGGAGTTGAGGCCTTGCTGTTTTCCTTGTAGCTGATGAGGGACTGCTGGGAGATTGGGATTAGGTATCCGGCCGGGACTAAAGTCTGGACGGGCAGACAAGTAAACGTCACTCATGCTGCTGTTGAACCAGAACTAAGGTCTGAAAAGCCTCTGTGGTGCATTTACCTCAGCGTGCAGCTGTCCTGGCGTCAGGGGCACGGCTCTGACCGGCGTCAATCCCGCCTCGCCGTCAGAGTTCGCCGTCTTGTCCTCTCTGTCCAGGAAGGTCTCCAAGCTCTGCTCTAGTGTCTGATTGGCTACAGCACCGCCAGGGGTGTTTACAAACTCTGGGTCCAGGTGGAGGGCACGAGGCGAGGGCCGGCCTGAGAGCGGAGCGCTGCGACGGGCCTTCAGACGGGCCTGAAGGATCTCACACAGCTTTGGAGAGGTGTCCTACGGGAGGCCGGCAGGGAGGGGGGAGCGGAGAGGGGGGGGAATACTGCACGTCAGAAATGAATAACCACACAATCACAATTTTAAATGTTTTCATTGAGAACAACTTTCCTTTAATGACTCAAATAGTACCTTAAGGTTGGGGTCTGTCCTCTTGGCTTTGGAGGGGCTGCCCTCTGAGGCTGAATCTGAGCTCTGCCGTTTGGGCGCCGCGGGGCTGACGTCCGACACCCAGGAGGCCGGCTGGCTCCTGGCTGTATTCTGACCTGTCGGACTCTGCCCGGTCTTATCCTCAAAGGTCATAGAGCGCACGGCGAGGCTGGTCGGCTGCGGCCTGGCCAGAGGGTTCGACCTGGGAGAAGAAGGCTGCAAGTACACGGCGTAGGGCCCGGCCCCCCTCTGCTGAGGTAACAACACGGGGATCAGGGATGAACACTGTGCAGGGATGTATGCGACGGAGCCCGCGGGCAGGGCTGCCAGCGGGGTGTGGGGGGTGAGGTGGACAGTAGTGTTGACTCCAGGCTCCTGGGTTGGAGGTAGTAACGGCGCCTGAGAGGAGGAGGTCGGCGCTAACCTCACAGCAGCTGCGTCCGCCTTAGCAGCAGCGGGCTTTGGATGTTCAGCTCCAGCCCTGGAAAAGAAGCAGGACCCGGGTTTAACACTGAAGCTCTACAATGATGGTGTTAGAAACTCACGGCTAATGCGGCTCCTGGAGGTGTTACATGCAGTAATGATGATTCAGCAGCGTTCTAACAAACCTTATCAACTCCGCTAAGACTCAGATGGATTTAAAGAACCCTAAACAGGTTTGGGTCTAAGCAGAAGCAAACTTACACTGACTCCTGGTCAAGTTCAATCTGACAAATAGCAGCAAGTTGAGCCATTTTGTTTGGGAAGTCAGTGTTTGAGGGGTCGCCTGAAGAAAAGAAGAAGGTGAGATGTTAAGTGTCATCACAAACGCCACAGCCGTAACCTGCAGAAGCGTTCTCCATACGCACTGAGGGCGCTCTTGACGGGACTGCTGGGGGCGGAGCTGATCTTGCGACGGTCGTCCTGAATGCTCCTGGCCAGCTTTATGAGGGAGGGGTGTCGGGTGAAGCTGCGCCTGGCCCCGGGCGATGAGAACAGGTTTTTGGCACAGTTATCTACTGATGCACGGGACTCCAGCACACTTTTCTTCTTGGATGAGCTTTCAGAAGCGGAGTTCTGCAAGTCTGGAACAAGCATTTGATGTTTAGTCCATGAAACTAGGAGAACATAACTGAATCACTGATTACTGCTCAAGAGAAACTGAAAGTCCTGAAACGTGTTTTAACTTATAAGGCAGTTGGGAAATGGGAAAAGGTCTGCGATACCTTTGACTTGTGGGAATTCCTCGGGGCCGACCCATTCAAAGGCCGGTTTCCTCCCCCTCTCTTCTGTCACGTGGACCTTCTCGATCAGCTTCAGGCTCCGCAGCACGTTAGCTATATCATACAGCCGCCGCACTTTGGCTGCAAACACACGAGCAAGATTATCTACTGCCAACAGAGACGATGGACAAAGAGATTTTGTTCAGACCTGTTTAAAACATTTCAGTATCTTTATGTCGCAATGAAGTTTCGCTGACATTCATTAGAACAAAACGGTGTTTGCAAATGTATTGAGGTCTTAAGATTTGACTTTTTTCATAACACTTGCATGTCTTCAGACTTTCCACACTATTTAAATTACATCTACCATCCAACACCAACACACTGCAGTGTCTACATCAGTATTTGTGAAAGACGGCATTTTGAAGGTGCTGGCACTGAAAGGAGATGAGGGCTGAAATCATACATCAGCACTGTTTTCCTTCTGGCAGGCCCCGTACTCACTCTTGAACTTGTTCTTGTCTTGATCTGCACCCTGGTCCTCTCCGATCAGGATCTTGGCGGCCACGTCCAGACTGACCACACGAGGATTAGACACCAGGAAGAGCATGACGAACTTCTGGCTCATCACCCTCAGAGATTTGTCTTTCCGACTGTTAACAGAGGCTGAACAGGACACAAAGAGAGTTAAAAAAAAATCTAATGTAGGGTATTTCAGTAAAGGACTAAAAACAAACTCATCTGTTAATTGTAAAAGGTCGATTTTGAGGACATTTGATGTCAGTGAGAATCCAGGATTAACCATTCTGGATGATGCTCACCTGCTCTGAACTCTACTCCCGGAAGCTCCACAAAGAAGAGCTCCTTCTGCCCCTGCTCTCCGCCCTCCAAATCCACCACCACCTCCTCGTTCTCCTTCTCCTCCCCTTCAAAGTCAAACTCTTTGTCCAGGAGACGCTGCCGGATCTGCTGCATCTGCTGGCCGTACCTGTGCTCCTCGCCCACCTGCTTCAAAATGGCCAGAGTCTGAGCCAGCTTGGTCCGGCCGTGCCACGCGTAGCGGTTCTTGGCCGAGCGGCTGACCATGTGGAGACTCTCCAGCACGTTCATGATGTCGTAGATGCGCCTGCGCTCCACGTCTGTGCACATGGACAGAAAACACACAAACCCTCAAGTTAAGACATGAACCAAGAAAGCAGTGTTTCATTCTGTTTAGTCCCAAATTGAAATTACAGATAGAAACACTCCAGCAACTTTAAGCGAACGATAAAACAGAAACACCACCTCCAGATTAAAGAGCAATGAAAGCAACCATTCGCTGCCAAATACAGAATCTGAAACTGTGATCTCGATGAACGGATACGGTGTGATTGACATACTGAGCTCAGTGGCCACGTCGTCCAGGCAGATGTCGTTATTGACGGCGGGGTTCGGGCAGTCTGGGTAGCGGGCGAGGAATTTATGACAGAGCAAACCCAGACTCTTCTCTTTCCTGCTGATCATTTTCTCCGACTCTTCTCCATTTTCAGCGTCCTACAGGAAGAGAAACGGAGAACCACGGGTAAGAAACGTATTCCTTTGAACACCAGGTGTCCGTCATGCGTTGATGCGAGGATGTTTTGTACCTGTATGGAGTCAACGCCATCCCGCGCCTCGCTGTCCATGCATAGCTCCTTCTCTCGGTTCCTGATGTCAGGACTAGCTGCACTGATGAGCATTTTAAGGTTGGACGTTGGCGTCCAGGGATCGACTGAACCTGCTTCCCTTCCCTTTTTAGGCGTAGCGAGGGGACCCATGGTCGGCCGCTTCTCCACCGCCGCCGCTCACTGACCTAATGATTTCTTTGGAGTATTTACAGGAACCTGGGGCGCTACAGAGCCATCACCCTGGTCAGCAAAAGGAGAAACAAAAAGATGATAATTGAGATACAAGCCCACCATTCCTACCGAGGTGTACTGGGATTAAGTCTGACTGACATGCAGGCTGTTTTGTAATGCCTGACCTTTGAATGAGATTTCTGGGTCAGGTTTTAAGATTCAAGCGCTGTACTTTTGCACCTTAGCATAAGAATTATTAAGGGTTAATACAATGATAGCCTCCGATTAGAGAGGATGAAAACAACACTTGAAATCACTAAAATACGTATAATAGTCTTAACGGTATGGGACACGGCTAACAACAGCTAACAAGCTAACATTCGTTCTATCTAACATTTAATCTTGTTCTGATTATTTTTTCCCTACTCTTTATTGCATTTAATTCGATGTATTATTTAGTATCATTAGTTTAAACCTACAGTTTTAACAGTATTTATAGCGTTACTCGTGAATTTCTGGATTTACTATGAAAGTTAAACAGCAAAATATTTCCGTAGACAGTCTTACCGCTTCTTGAGTATTACATATTTATCCGGTACCAACATTTTTAAAACAGCGTAGCAACGATCAGTGAAACAACGGACCGGTGATCAATTCAGATCACTCCATACCGTAAAATTGATCGCAAAATCTGTTTAAATCTAATCAAAACACGAGATTTACAGTGGCGGTAACTGACGTACCTCCTGTCGAATCGCCGGGCCCAACGGACGCGCCGGGCCCGCCCTTTTTACTACAAAAAGCCAATGGGAGGGCCGCGCGAAGCAGCGTACAGGAAGTGGAGGGAGCGTCCCGCGCAGGTAAACTGTTTTTGAAATCCTTGGCGCGGAACGTTTGTACGGAAACTTCGGCCGCTCGCTTTAAACACGCAAACGTTTGTCGCTAAATCTGAATCTTCACGACAAGAAGAACTCAGCATTAATAAGATGACGAGCTTCAAAAGTTTCCCTCCAAAGTTAACGCTTGCTGTCACGTAACCGGCTGTGAGCGCCCGCCGTCTGGTAAGATCTAGGTTTAGGGCTCGCCTCCATGACCGAACGTCCTCCAGCTCACACACACGAAACTGGATAATCCAGAAACGTTTCGGACATTAGCAGCTTTGTTTTAAAAGACACGGAGGCGACATGAGCCAACGATGAAGCGGCTAATGAGAGGAGGCGGTAACCCAGCGGCACCGAAACCGAAGCTTTAACTCCTCTAAACATCTTGATCTTTTTTAAATTAAGGTTTCTATATATTAAATATACGTAACGTACACTTACCCGAAAAGCAAGCCTTGGTCAGGGGTTAGAAACGTCCCATCTTCGCAGCACCGTGTTGTGGGTATCAGCTATTTCCAAATGAGAAGTCCGAGCGCTGAAATGTGGACTTTTAACACCAAAACCACAAAAATCCACAAAAGAAACGCAAAACCTCAAACTGGAAAAGTACAAACTATACGAGCCTCTCGGTGTATCTCACTGGTGAGCACTGGTCCGACCGGACTCTTGGTCAACTTTACTACAGCAGTGAAAAGTTTACCCAGTTGTGTGCATGACCACCCGCCCAGTGCGAGCATGCGCGCTCCCGCCAGGTCGGCACCGCGCTTCCTGTGTGCGCGGAGAGGCGGACCCGGATCCGCGTCTCTGGTCTGCGTTAACATGATGAAGAGCTATTTTAACTTGGAGGGAAAATGATCATTTTTCAGCCCTCCTCCATAAGGAGTATTCAGACCCTTTACACAAGTAAAAGTACTAATACTAAACTGTAGAAATAAAACTGTAGAAGTCCTGCATAGCAAATGTTACATAAGTAAGAATAAGTAATCAGGGAAATGTACTTAAAGTATTCAAAGTAAAAGTACATGAAAATGGCTGCTGTGACTGTTCTACTATTCTGTCTGATCTTATTAGCTTATTGTGCATTCATGTAAAAGCAAGATTTTACTGTTGTAGCTGGTCGAGGTGGAGCTTATTTTGGACTGAAACTGTTGATTCTTACTATTGATTAACTATAATTTTAATTCTGGATGATTCTCCATTGATCGATAGATTCTTTGGTTTGGAAATATTCTGAAAATAGTGAGAAATGTGGCCACAATGAGCCCAAAGAGACACTTTCAGCATTGTTTAGTCCAACCAGCAGCCCACACCTCAAAATTATTACATATCCTCTCAAATTATTCAAAGAAAAAGCAGCAAATCTTCACATTTGAGAAGTGTTTTTACATGAAAAATGACAAATGATTGTCAAAATATTATAATATAATAATATAATTATAATATTGTAGTTTCATTTGCAACTAAACATATTTTCTAAAGTCTTTTTTTGTTTTGTTTGCGCAAATCTTACTCAGTAAAGTAAGTAGTAACTAAAAGTAGAAGTAGAAGTAGAAAGCCTCAAGTAAAGTACATTAAATTTGTACTTAAGTTCTCAGTCACATGCCACCTCTGTTAAAACGTGCCTCTTACACCAGCTTGAATGAAACACCAGCATCATAAACAATACAGCTAATAAACACAAGTCTTTTTCACGTGTCTCTCGCACAAAGCTGCCTTTGTCATGTCAGCTTCCATCATGTTTACCTTCACGACTGCACGCTATAACCAAATTAACATCCTTTTTAGTTTGAAGCCTTTTCATGATTCAGATTCAGAAAAACTTTATTGATGCATAAAGTCCTGCAGGGAAAATGCTTGAAATTGGTTTGTGGTGAACTCAGGTTTGCATGATTATTGATTATTGGGTACTTTCTGCGATAATGTCAAACATTTTCGTAGGAGCATAAAGTCAAATGAAAATAAAGGATCAGTGATCGAGGCTGGATACCAAGCAGCTGCCCCAGAATCCCAGGATTCCCAGATGTTCACGGTTAATTGCATGTTGGTGGATTTTGGTAATTTTGTCAATTGCAAATTTGTTTGTTGTTTCCACCACTGAAGCACAATGTCAAGTAAAGCAGATCCTGTGCCAGTAGCTAATTTTGTGGCCCTACATTTAAAATCTGGGACCAGGAAGGCTGTTGCTCCATCGCGGGGGCACTGGTTGGTTTCAGGGTCTCTGGGCAAATAGTTGATATAAAGCCACATATGTTCTTTGTGCACTGTACATAATGGGACCTGGAAGTACACAATACATATAGGCTACATACGCAATGCACAGAAGGTAGTAGGTGAGGTGCAAAGGCAAAAATAAAATGTGTTTTTTATGTAACCAACAGCCCAAAACCCTAATTCTGTCCTCCTGTAAGGCCATCTTTATATAAATATTCCACCACAGAGCTGCAGAGAAAGACTGCTTCCCATCTGCACAAGTGTAAATCTAAAACACTAAATCAAGTCAGATCATGTTAAAAAAGTTCAGTTCAATAAAGTTTTCAATGATTGAACAAACATTAATGTGACCATGTGAAGTCTTGATGTGATCTCAGAGATAATTGTTATCGACATTGTCGCTAACAATTCGTGACGTCACAATTTGCGGTAAGTGAGAAAAGTAATGAAAATGCGTGACTGTCCCGCACACAGCGGGACATCTGGTCACCCTATCTCGGGGTGAATCGTGACTCAAAGTGAGGCTCAGTGTTTGTCTGATAGATAATCAGATTTTAGCTTTTCATTGTCATGTCTCTGTTTTAGCGCTAGGTGGCGGTGGAGACCTCCTTACCGGGAGTCTCCATGGAAACCGACGGGCGCCTTCAAGGATGTTGGGAGAGAACAGCGGAGCTTGAAGCACCCGCTGACGTAATGTTACGGATGTGAGAGAGAGCGAGTGGGACCCTGATGCTGCCTTCAGGAGCTCCTCGTAAAGCAGGACATCTACTCGAGGTATGTGCAGCAATGCAAACTGTTTTTTCTATTAAAAAACGGACCAAGTCCCGACAATATCAGAAAAAAACAACGCAAGCATATCTGCGTTGGGCCAAGGAACTATTCTTAATACTCTTTGGCTATATTATTATTCTGGTCTGATAATGATGATGATTCATAACTTTAGACCATTAATTTTACTTTTACTAATTATAACATATTCTAACACTAGCAGAGGTAGACAGAGATGTGGTTCCGTTTTCTAAGAGACGTACGTTGGTTAATAAACATAAGAGATAGTTTTGCATAGGAGATATGAATGTCTAATAGATTGTGTACGCCTCGCATTGCAAAACAAAGTCACAAAGTGCTTTTGCGAAAAATAGGGAAGCCTGGTTAAAGATACGCACTAAAAAGAAACAGTAAAAGCGAACAAAAAACGGCATTTTAGAGACGAACCGTTTTTGATGCAAAGAAAAGTGAATGTTTTCGACCAACCCGCGCGCAAGATATTTCCGGCAACGCGTGAACGCAGCAGCTGGCTGCTCCGCTCGCAGCCGGAGGATCGGACAGCGCTTCGCACGAGGCGGGGACCATCTCCACCGGGAGCGAAAGAAAGAGACAAGTGCGAGGTGAGCATCGTTTCTTACCGCAGATTGTGCGCTCTCATGTTTACTTCCTCTCGCAGCTTATTTATTGTTGTTTAATTGACTCCATTACGAACAGTTTCCAGAAAGCTGAGCGCAGCAGCCGGTCTGTCAGGCTGCTATGAGCTGCTGTAGGGATGCTGCAGCAGCTCAAACCTCCGGCAAGCAATTTGTTCCGGACTGTAACTCTTGAGTTAATGTTTGGTATCAAGTGTAGGCTCAGTATCAGTGTTTACTGCAACTTACAAGGACTACAAAGCACGACAGCAAGTTTGCGACCGTCAAAAAGTTCGCAGGGTTTGTGTGTTTTTCGTGGTGTGAATGGTGAAAGCTCACACCTGCAGAAATAAGCTGCAACTCAGGTTTTCATCATTCTGTTAATGAGCGTAGATGCAGTAGATACAGATTGTGCTTTGCAGGATTTAAATGCTTTGCAAATCAAGTGAAACACTGAACTAATTCAAGCGTTTTCCATAAGATGCGTTTAGGCTGTCTGTGTTATCTTTGCTTTAATGCTCCAGTTGATCTGTTTTCTCTCTCAACACAAGCACTTATTCGCTGTCAGGACTCCACGCTTGACCTTTGGGATGTGAGTGACACCAGCTTTACACACCTGCATTTGCCGGAGAGTCTTTGCTCTCCTTTTTCATGTCGGTGCTGGATGCTCCCTGGAAAAGTGACGTCTACACGTTTTGCTGCATTTAAACTGAAACCTGTCCACGTTTTTCTTCCAGTGGCGGACAGGTTGAGTCTCAGTCCGCAGAGAGGATCATCATGAACGCATCCTCCTTTAAGATCAAGTCTGCTTGGCAGCGGTGATGGTTTTGGGACCATCCTGGTTACCTGAGGTTAGTGTTCTCTGCCCTGATGCTCACTTCGGGACAGCCCCTCAGGACCAAGAGCTGCGAAGAGAAACCATCCAGAAACGATATGACTGAGACGAGGCGTGTGGCTGAGGTTGCATCCTCCCAGAGATTGGGTGTCATCTTTTTCAAGAAGCAAATTTGATGCACACGGAGTTTTTCTTATTTTTGCATAGACATTCATGCACTACAACCGAGAACCAAGAGGGAAAGGGGCTTAAATACTTTAAGCAGGTATTTCCCTTCATCCCCTAAGAGGCCTGTTGTAAAGGCTGGATATTTAGCTGTGGGGGAACCCGAGCGCTCACCCACTTATGGGAAGATGGAGGCAGGAGCAGAGGCTAGTCCGCAACAGCACCCGAGGAGGAAACCTGTGCTGCACTGCTTGGAGGACCAGAAAAGGGTGAGTTAATGGCCGATCCTCTTTATCTACCAGCTCTATCTGTCTGCTGTGTGTTGTGTGTTGGCTTGAGAGTACAGCGAGGCGAGTTTGAATTTTGGCAGCTGATGCACGAGAGATCGACAAAGCTGTTGCTACTTGCAGATCTGGCTTTCCTTAGAGCCAGCGGATGTTGTAATAAAGGTTTCAGAACACCCCCCTGACCTGCATGAGAAGATCAAAACAAGCTGTTTCATTGCAAAAACAAAAATGCCTTTACTTTGTCGTGGAGCAGATTTAAATATCTGCACAAGTCTTGGAATCATTGCATCGTGACCTTCATCGGGAAAACCAACTTAGGTGTCAGAGGAAGCACAGCTGGATTGATTCAGTCAGTCAGCGAAGGCATGAGGGCGACTGTGAAGTCTTCTTTCATGCTTTGTGGTTGTGTAGAATTACTTAAGCAGCCTGCGTTAAGATTGATGGATAGCCTGACTCATTTTCCCTGTTTCAGCTTCACTCTGCATTTTCCACGTGATGTTGATGTATGCTATTGTTATATGCCAACCTCACAGCTCTGGTTTGACTTCAGCTGCAGGATTACGTGATTGTACGGTGAGGAAAATCAGCTCTTTGGGTGTATGAACCCTTTCTACATCAGATGCACACGAGAAATGTCAGTGTCTGAAAGCCTTGCTCGTCTTCTTACAGTAGTTCTGGATGAGCAGACATGAGGGAGATACAAGGTTTCCACTTGTCTGTGACGATGTGGAGTTGTGATAGATCGGGACGACCACCAGGCGACAACCCCGCACATGCTAAATAGATGTCTGTGTTGATTCAGAGCGCATTAGTCTTCATTTCAATGAGGAGGCAGACTGGATTTCTTCTGCTCGCCTGCAGTTAACACTGATTCAGCTGACTTACAGCTTTCATGCTGCATTCGCTGCTCTGTTTACAATGTGTTTGCAGCTAGGGCAGCAAAAACAGGAGGGATCCACAAATCCTGAGGGTGGGTGGCTTCGCCGGGGTTGGGGTCCACTCCTCAGGGCAGCTGAAGATAAGACAGTTGATGAGGCTGGCAAGGTCACAGCACGCATGTGAGAGCTGTGTCACTGCTAAAAGTCTAATCTGTTCCCGCTGGTGTGGAGGTTTCTTGGACTTTACTCCTTCTGGCACAGGTGACCATCCGCTCCAATCAGCCAGGCCAGCAGGTGGCGATAAAGTCTACATCAACAGCAACGTCAAATAACAGAGAAAATCTCTTCTTTTGATGGTAGTAACTTAAAAACGCAAACACTTGCAGCTAGTTATTTTTTTTATTTGTAGTTATTTAACACTTTCCCGATACCACTGTTGTCGTTGCACACAAAGCAGCAGTGGGCATGCATGAATTGGTCAAGGTCTTAAGAAGAAGGTTTATTCCTTTTCTCGTTTCTTTGCCGTCTTTCCCGTGCGACCCCCTGTAAATTATTGATTTGATCAGGTGTGTTAAATTAGTCACTTGGGATTATGTAGGACATGAATATTAATTGATGCAACCAAAGTCCCAGCTGCTGTTTTCCAATTTTCCACACTACAGAGCTGCTGTGTGGATGCTAAGTGACACACCACCAGCACCAAAAGGACTTCAACGTTTCTGTCCGGTGGTTGGTTTCAGTGGTTTTGTCTGCATTATTGTTGCTACGGTAACGAACCCTGATGCATTTATAACGAGAGTTTTTTTTTTGCCCTTTGCATGCTCAGCGACTTATCAGCAGCGACACGTCTAGATTTCATTTGGAGCCTCAGTTGCAGCTGCAAAAGCAGGCGGCATCATCAGTCAGAGAGCAGACGAGGCCAGACGTTCGGCGCTCTCCAGGGAAGAGAGGTTGTGCCAGACTGAGCCAATGCTCACCTTACCTCTTAATGGACATCAGCCGACTTAAATAAATTGAAAGCACTGAGGTAGTAATGTGGACACGCGGGCTCTCATTGTTGGAGAATTACCTGAGGCTTCCATGCAGCAAGGTTCAATGTCCCCCGACAATTACCTGGGCTGCTTCAGTTCAAGATGCTATATGTGATACTTGCCCCAGTAGGAGGTAATTGGATTTTGTTCCCTTTGTAGATTTACTCTCTCACATGTCCGCAGCTCTATATATTAATGTTCATTGAGCAATCATGAACCTACGTGGGAAAGCAGCGAGCGTCAGAGCAGAATCAGGGATGTATTGCATTGTGGTGGATAAAGGCTCAGTGTTCGACGGAGCAGAACTGCAGAGTTTGCTACCATCAGAAACCCATTGGTATTCATAGGATTCCACGAGATTGGATCTTTTAGTGTTAGCAATCATCTAGCTGCAGACGAGAAAGGACTAATAAAGTACAGTATGTCCCTGGTTTTAGCTCTGATTGGCCGTTGAAAATCACATGATGCACGTGTAACCTTTTCAGAAGCTGTTAGAAACGTCCACCAACCCTGAGGGAACCTTTGGAAGTTGGGGAATGGAGGTATTTTTATCTGTGAAGCACCGGCATCAGAAGTTTTTCGGCTCGACCAAAAGTACTTCGGTTCGTGAAAAGTTTGACGAAATGGAAGTTGCTTTGGAAGCAGTGTAAAAGTTACAATGAAATCAAACCTTTTGGTTGTTGGGAGTTTGATCACATTGATTATCCTTCGGTGGACGTTGACCCCTCCAGCCAAATCCACAACATCTTAAATCTTTGTACAGAAGAGCTAAGAGACAAGAGTCAAGACCTAAACTCCTTCCAACATTAGAGTCAGGCAGTCAGGTGATCTGAAGTCTATGGTGTTTAAATCTGAAAAGAGAGGTTGCCTTTCTTAGTCTGCCAAAAAATGTTTTTTCTCAGACTGTACACTGCATCTGCTTCTTTTCTGATTCATGCATTGCGTCTCTATTGCAGATTTGTGTGAGTCAGCGTGAAAATTTGGCTGGAGTGATTTAAATGCCTGCGAACTCCAGGTTTAGACAGGCATGCTTAATTTATTGAGCGCAGTCAAAGAAAAGGAGCTGTGAGCTGATCTTTGATTAACAACGTCTGAACAGCATGTTGGACAGTTGGCATATCGCTGCCTCGCATACAGCCTGGATCTTGAGACAACATTAATGAAACGCTGAATTCTGTGTTATTGAACTGCTGTTTGATTTATGTCCTGACCCAGCAGCGAGTCGTCGTGAATACAGAACAGATTTACAACAGCTGATGTTGAACAGAGGACAAAAGTGCAGACAGTGTTGACAGACATAACTCTGTTTCTTGTAGTCATGTTTTAAAGCTGCCTCTATGCTTGGTGAGAAAGCAATGCTCATGACTAAAGCTGCAGCGATCAGTCGATTAATCAGTTTGTGGATCGAAAGAAAATTAATTACCAACTGTTTTGATTATTGATAGATTGGTCCAGCCATTTGGGTTTTGGACTGATAATTGGACAAAAGAAGCAATCTGAAGATGTCACTTTGGTTTTTGGGACACGGTGATGAGCATTGCTAACAAGAAATTAATACATTATTAATTATTGGCAGATTCATTGATAATGATAACAATAGCTTCTTGCAGCCCTTGTGTTAAAACAAACCTGTCTTATCCTCAAAGAGGCAATCTGGAGATCATAAAGACTGAGTCTGACAGCAAATCTCAGCGCCTTCCACTGGCGCCTGATAGAGATGATGAAGGGCGTTCACAAGGTGATAGAGATCATTCTCTAATGGAATCCATTATTGATTCAGCCCATTGAGGTTGAAAGGGATTTGACACTAATTGCTCAATCAGAACTATTGGAAATTATGTATTTATTTTCTCGAGTCGTTTCTGTCCGCTCATTAAGAGGCGTTTGATACGGTTGGGTGGGGTTCTGTAGGATAATGAGGTGTTTACGGTGGTAGTGTGTGCTGCTGAGTGCTCTGCTGCAGTCATTCTCCAGCAGCCTCATAATTAGCTTCCAGGCACAGATGAGTGGGAAACCCTACATGGCTTTGTTTATTTCCTTCACAAGATGGACTTAATCCTGAACCTCAGGATACGCTTCACACTCCATGGGAGAAGCCTGGTTAGTGAGCTTTAGAGTCTCTTCCCATGGCTGCCAGGCTCGAGTGACTTCCAGCTTTGGAGGACACATGGATGGTATTTTTAAAATGATTATTTAGTAAGCTGTTAAACTTAAGAACATGCATACCAGCAACACCTCCATTCGTCCATTGTCACGGTGCCAGCAGGCTAAGAATGGAAGCCCTAGCTACTTCCTGCAGCTCATCCTGGGGAATCCCACGGCGCTCCCATGACATATTTGACATGTAATCCCTCCAGAAATAGATTCTCCGTCCCCCTGTTTGCTGAGCCAGGAAAGCGTGCACAAGGAGGCATCAAGGCGGCATCCTAATCAGACGCTGAACCACCATAACTGGCTCCTTCCACTGCAAAGTTTCAGTGCCTCTACCGCTTTCTCCTCCCTGTTGTCTGAGCTCTTCACCATGTTTCTGAGGCTGAGCCCAAACAACCTGAGAATGAAGCTCATTTCAGGGATTTGTACTCATAGTCTTTGGCTTTGTGGTACATGGAAATGCCTCCATTGCTGCAGGTATGAGATGAGTTGATGACAATATTTTTCAATTATATTAATCACTCCTGGTAATGCAGTTGTTTTAATTGCTTTCATATGGGTTTCTTTATTAACCTGTTTATTTCGTAACTGCATCTAGATTAGTGCATCTGATGACTTTTGACAGGTGCATTATGGAAATGCAAAATGGAAAGATCCCTCTTCCTTAGAAAACAACTTTACGCTGAAGGAATTCAAGTGATTATGTGTTTAGTTCAACATGAGTCGTATCCAGTTAGCATGCATGTAAGGATAATGAAAGCAACAGAAACAGAACTTGGAATTGCTGCTTTTTCTTCAGTGTCTCCTCCAACCGTGGACATTTAGCCAGGCATATGGACAAGGTCACAGCGGCCGTACCCTCCCTGAGCAGCCAACCTGCTCATTAGGACTGCAACATCTGCGCTAGCCACGACTCAGATTGCTGCAGTCGGTGCCCTCTTACATTATTCTCTTAAACAAGCTAACAAACAGGAAGCCAGGACCAGTTGCGACGATCATTTCTTGCTGGCACCCGAACACATTTGAATAATGACCAATCCCTCGTCTCCCAGTGTGAGATTCCGACGCCGAGTTGCGGCGTCCACTTGACTTGCCGATCGCCGCCTGGAATCGTCCCTCCACTGATACGCTGGCCTGTTGCCTGGATGTGGAGACAGACTAGAGGAGTGACAATTTGTCATTGACAGGGTATGATTGATTGTGTGCGCCAGCCGCTCCGCACTGCTGGTATCTGAGACTAATTGAATGTAATGCCAGAGAGATAGGATAGCGTGATGACAAATGAGCGGCCATGTGAGATTATTTAGAACCTATTGTAGACATTATCCCCCTTTAACAGTTGCTCCTTTCCAGCCAGCCCCTGACTGGATCACTCAGATAAGTGATTAGCATCTTTAGTGACCATAGTGGCTGGCTCTCATTATCTTATTTAGGTCAGGTATGCTGTGCCTGAAGCAGACACAAACCATGTTCTTTTCAAGATTTTCAGTTAGCCCATAAAGAGTCAGCATGAGGAGCAGGTTCTGGCGCTTTGTGATAGTGAAAATCTTAATGTCATGAACGCCGTTTTGCCGGTAGAGATGAGGGCTCTTTTAGGACCGGCTAAGCTTTTCTTGCAAACCAAGGCAGCTGCAGAGGAGAGACAGGGGATTTATTTTGGTGAAGGACTGTGTTTGCCCAGTCATGCAGCACTGACGAGCGCTGGGGCTCAGGGGTTTGGATTGGGGAAGGGGAGGGGGGGTTCAGAGGGTGGAGGTGGGACCAAGCATGTAGCTCTGAGGCTGGGGGTGGGGAGGATGCTGCACTCAGGATGCTGCTTGGCCCTCAAGAGCCATCTGGCCCTCACCCTCTCCCTGCGCCCTGAGGGAGGATGAAGGACAGGTGGCAGAGGCTGGTGGGATGGCCTGGACTTCGGCTGTGGGGCAGCATGATTGGCTAGCTGGACCCCCCTGAACCAGCGACCCCTCACATACCGAACGCCTGCTCCACTGCGTGTCAGGAAGGACATCCTTGATGACCCTGGAAAGAAATCTTTGCCTTTAATCTGAATTTCAGGGTCATTTTTAGTCTTTTTCATTGCACGAAGCATTTCACCAAAACTGTGCTAAAAAGATGATTCATTTCAAATCATGTGAAAGAATGGAAATGATCGCAATTTAAACAGTTTGATGATGAGACTTTTTGCTGCAGTTCTTCATAAGAGAACACAGTTGTAACACTTGCAACACAGCAGTTGCACTGAGACATCAGTATATGTGATAGTTTAACAAAGTGAGGGATAAACTAAGTGTTATCTCGCCTAATTTCATCTAACAAAATAAGAGATGAAACAACCATTTGAAATGCAAGTGTTCACATAAAAGATGCATATTTCCCCTCATTTCAACTGCATGAACAGTTTTATTTTATTTAAGACAGCGTTTTTGCCCTAAGCCTCCATTAATTTTCTGCACTGCTGGAAAAAAGACGCTGAAGTGATAAACGCTCTGTTCCATATTGGCAACAGCACAACATATAGCTGAATTTGAACCGAACAAATCAACAAGATATCCACATTTGGTGTGTGTGTGTGTGTGTGACAGCTCGCGTCTATGTGGCTGGATAGATTGTGTTGTCAGTAACACACCCAGCGGGGTGTGTGATGGTCCGGCTGTCCTGACTCGCACAACATTGTAATCCCTGTCTGAGGGTCAGTGGCCAGGATCTGGTTCTGTCTGGTTCAGGGGAGGTGCTCTGTTGATGAACAGGTGCTTCAGCTCGCTCCTGTGGCGATGGGATTTCCTCCGTGCTCTGGCCATTGTATCCGTATTCAAACACATGGAGAACGACGAGTTGGCGGGCTGTGAAGTCTTTAGAAATGAAGAGCTCTTCTCTGTTCTCTGTTCCACTGGATAAAGAAGTTAGAATTAAAGCAGAGAACCAGCGTTTTTCACATCTGGGGAGATTTTTTTAAAGCTGTCACCCCCCCATCGGACTTAAATGTTGCCACCACTTTCACGGTTTAATCATTTCCCCTCTAAGAGTGGTGGTCTTGATGGGTTCCTGCCAGTGGATATATTTCATATTATTAGATATGCATTTGTTTTCATTTCAGCCTCATAAAAATATAAAATCCACATGCAGCACCTGGTAGGATAGCTTCAGGCTCAGGCTGTGTGTGTGACTGGAATAGATAAAAACAGGGACGTGAGATTCTGCATTAAAACAGCATTGCATCATTTGTTGCTGCTGGAGTGTGAAGACATGCAAAAGGACAGCAGCTCCAGATCAGCATGTATGAGGCTGGAAGCGGGTCCTTCTTCACCGCGCTGCTTTAACGTCAGCCCACTTTGGCCTTTGTTCTGGAAAGACGGAGTTAGTTTGTGTGTGTGCGTGTGCGTGCGTGCGTGTGTGTGTAAAAGAGAGGGGTTGAGCAGTGTGTTTAAGAGCGGCTGTCCCAGCTTCTCCACGTTATGTTATGTTTTCCCAGTCCCTGCTCTCTCATCTTCACCCTAAGAAATACAGTTGGAATTGAATTTTACACACCAGGAAATTTCCAAGTGATAAGGAAGGATGAGGGCTGTTTTTTTTTTTTATCTGCAGCCCCGAGTGTGGAGCTGGAGGTTCCTCATGTTCCTCCAGGCACCCCCCCCACACCCGTACACACACACTCTCACAGCCTCTCAACCTCCATCGCTGAGCCCATAGTGTGTACTCGTCACATTTGGAGAGGAATTAAAACAGGCAGGACTGTTGCAGGAAGCTGCACACAAAGGAACGTGGACGAGAGCGAAGGTGGACAAGCTTTCTCCGTGTCAGCCTCCTTTGTTCCAGGAAATAGAGATTTCTGCCGTGCGTCTTGTTCAGTGAGAGATTGCTGGACGTTGTTCGCCTGCAGGGCATCGGGAAACACGGTGGGCACTGTAATGATGAATAGTGATGGGGAGGGGGGCCTTGTTTTTAAATTCACTGAAGGCCTGTTTTTCCACAAGGACAATGTTTTTTTCTTCTAGCTGCTGAAATTTTTATTTCATTTCAAAATTTTTGTCTGTTTTTCGGCACCTTCTGGGTTCACATTAGACCAAAGCCACAAACAGAAAGTGCCACAGGTTCAGAGATAACATGTACTTACAGGTGGTAATTGGATGCGTCTTTATGAAATTCAAGCTCATCCATTGCTCTGCCTGTGTTGGTGTGCAGCTTCCAGGAGATAATTTGAGGTAATTCATTTGGGCTCCTATGGAGGGATTAGACCTCAAGGCTTGTTTTATCTTTCTTTATAAATAATCCTGTTTTATTCATGGAATTGTTTCCCAGTGTCTCTCCCTGCGTGTAGTCCACTGGACGTGAAGTGATGAATCAGACAATGATTTCCTGTCTGCACCACCTTCCCCCAGCCTCTCTCCACCTTTGCAGACACCGCTGTTGCTTTTCTCTGCATGTTAATGTGCTCTCTAGTCAGTGCGCTGCAATGAACTCAGGGTGCTGTTGAATGTTGAGGATAAATAGCTTCTACATCATGCAGAGGTGGGATGCAGCTAATTATGACTGTTTGTTTCTGTAGTTGAGGAATGATGCTTGCTGCTTAGAGGTGTTTTTTCTTGTTTTGCATGTTGGGCAGTAAACACCGACTATGTACCCCGAAGAATGTCTCGTTTGAAATTGTCGCGTCGCTGAAATGGCTGGGTAATTGGAAACATTTTTAGCTGCTTCAGACGTGTTGTTGACTCCAAAACAAAAACAGTGTGAGAACACGCTTGTCACAACAGGAGTTACAATTTCCAAATCACCTTCAGAGGCCCAGAGAAGAGAGCAGCTGCACTTAGGCAACAAATTGAAAGATAAAATATAAAATATAAAATTAAATTGTACTCCTCACTACTGCACAGAATGCATTTTTGTTGTTTAGCCAACCCTTTGAAAACAACAACAAAAATATATTGACTTGCAACATATTAACAAGTCATGAACGACAAGTCGGTGAACTTGTTAGCGAGCAGTTGCTTCTTCACACATCCAGTGCTTACAGTCATGTTTCAGGCCACCAGTTGAATTTAAGTCCAATATTAACCATCTTTTAGCTCTGTTTTTGGTCTCTGCCAGCTCCTGAGGGAAACATCAGACTCTTTAGATGCTAAATGTCCCGCTATGTTCACCAGCTATGGGACGGCATGTAGTTGAGACCAGGTTTTTCTGGCTTGAGGTCTTGCTGTGACCTCAGTTAGTGGGTATCAGGGTTGGGCCATTTGTTAAAACAATGCCTCATGAATAGGTGTAGCAAAGATAGTGTATTCACCACTGTAATTGTACAGATATTTAATATTTGTATCACAGGGACTCAGGATGTGGAGTTTCTGCTCCCAGGTCACCACTTCGTGTCCCTCTGGCGGCTGCAGGATGCTGCCTCGGCACTATTTTGGAGGGCAGTGCCGCAGTCACGGAGCTCTGCTGTAATTGAGCTATTCAGTTCCCGGGAGAGCACTAAGCTCGGCGTTAGAACAGATGTTTTTCATGTGAGTCTGTCTATCACTAAGACACAATCAGTGTAAATAAAAGCAGCTGGGGTGACAGGCGGGACAGGGTTTCTATTTCAGGAGGAAGCTCAATAGTAAATATGGTACGAGAATAATTGTGAGCACATTTGTTAAATTTCACAGTTGAGCACTTGTACTGTGAAATAGTTAGATAGTAAACAAATAGTGCTTATTTAAGTGTGAGCTTAAGAGTTCTGTGTGTAATCTGTAGTGTTTTCCAAGTTAAAATGCTTTCATCAGGTTGCTTTCTTTTTGATGGTAGAATTGACCGACATGGAAAAAGTTGTTGGTATTTGGACATTAGTGGATTTCCCATCGTGGTTGAGAATCTGACCCCACGGGTTAACATTTTGTAAGATGATCCCTGATGCAGACTACTCCTGGATCATCCTAGTATTGATCAACACCCGACCAGGATACTGTTCCTCTTCATTTAGGCTTCAGCATTACATCGATGCAGCCCAAGATCAATAAAATCTCTCCAGACGTAGTCCACATAATCCAGAATGTCAAAACTGTCTCTGTGGAAGTGTAGCTTGTGTTGCTAATTAGTCAAAGGTCTTGTCTGAGGTGAAGTGAGGCAAGTCTGCTGGAAGGGTCAGACCAGGACATGGGGTGGGGGGGCATATGGAAGGGGTCAACCTGTGTCGGATAATATGACATCTCTGCGGACACATTGTACACAGACTGCCCTCTGCGACACAAGAGTGTGTGAGACAATAGGAAAGCCAAATAGCAACACACACACACACACACACACACACACACACACACACACACACACACACACACACACACACACACACACACACACACACACACACACCAGGGTCACCACAGGGCTGTATCCCTGTTACCTTAATCCAGGCCACGTACCTCCCCCGTCCCTCCTCCTCTTCCATAGCAACCCCTTACAAGTATCACTTACACACATAATCAATAGAGGCTCTCTGCTGTTATTGATCCAGAGACGGTGTATACACAGCTGCTCAGCCCAGACTGCGGCCTCCTGCCTGGAATCGAGAAAAAGACACTTGATCACCTGCACCTGGTTCTCCTCAGCCATCCCAGAGATGTGTCGAGCATCAGGGGTGAACATCAAAGGCCGCGCTTCATACGAGGACAGTTCATCAGCGATTGTTAGGAATTCTATTTGTCGCAGATCAATGGCTTTCTTTCACAATGTAATGAAGTGCGCTCTTGAGTTGAAACCGCAAGGCTGTGTAAAGACTGATGAGCTGACCTTTGATTAGCTATCAAAACATTAAGGATGCTTTGAGTGACTTTCTTGCTTGATAGTGGATACAAATAGAGGAGGGCTAAGGGTTTTCACTGATTATGGCTCCAGTTGATTACATTACGAGAAAATGGGAGTAAAGATACTGAAATCATACTTGCTGCTAACCTGGAATAACTAACCTGGACTGATGACAGGAGCAGTCTGTCCAATAAATGAGCTGCTGATGAGGCACATGCCAAAGATATAAAATGATGTAGCTGGCTTAAAAATGCTGTACGTCCATGAAGGGCCACCTTCTTTGCTGATTTAACTTTTTATGTATTCTACAGTTCAATATTATAACCAGCTCCTCTTATGCCAGTTAATTACTTAATGTGTTGCCTTGATTAAAGGCAGAATGCACCATTTCTACATCTGACAGTAGCACATGTGGCCGTAAACAATGTTAGCTCGTTAGTCAGTTCAGTGTCTCTGAGTGTTTGGTACGTTGAGCATCCTGTCATGAGTTAAACTGGGATTCTGGCTCTGTCTTTGTGGATGTATGCAGAGTGTTGCGGGTAACTGAAAGATGTAAAAGCTCACAGAAGAGCAGACGCACACTCTCAAATTGAGTTGTGCAGCCTTATACCGACTTACTCCTGGTATGTGGGAAGGAAACAGACATGTTCAAGTTATTCATGTAAAATAAAACTGCCACTTGAGCATCTCTAAACGAAGCCTGGTCGCGTTCACCCGCTGCCTGTGACACCATCTGTGTTTGCACGGGGTGGTGAATGGCAGTGCTAATTCTACCCATGTTGTTGCCATGCTACAAACCCAGATTTGCTAATATTTTGGCAGAGTGTATACAAACTCAGAATACAAAAATACCTCCAAGCAAGCTTTTCTAATGAGATGTGATCTAAAGAAACTTGGTGTGATCGTGTCTTTTGCTGTGATTGATAATTGCCCGAAGGCTCTTGTATTGCTTGGTGGTAGGAGTGAATATCGCCTGGAGCATCTGAAGGCAGCTTTGCCAATAATGACAGCAGACTGTAACTGCATCCTGGGAATTCAATTATCTTTAATTTTACCTTCCCCACTTGGACATATTACCCTCTGTCAGAGCTAATCAGTACAATCAAATCAAATCAAATATGACGTGTTTGCCTCTGATTGATTCACGCATGGATTGGGCTGGCTGCCTTAGCTTAATTAAATTGTTGCAGTAACCTGCAAGAACTGTAAGTTCTCACCATTTCAGAGGTGATATTGACATTAATTTAATCAGAGATAAAGTGGTATTGTAGGAGGTTTGTGCCTTTGATAGATTGGAAATGATACTAGGATTAGAGAAAATTATCAGGTTTTGGTGTGGATTAACAGTGACTGGATTTGCTTTGACATGTTGCACGGAAAAGATGCATTGCTGACTCCCATCCACGCAGTGTAACCCCAGAGACTGGAGTTCAATCGCTACGTCAGCACTTTGCTTCCCTGTTCCCCTTCTTTCATCTTTCGCTGCTGGAAAAATCCCTCCATGCCTTCGATGTGACTCCATAGCTTTGCCTTCATGTAGGATGCATGGATCTTAGCTCTCTGACAAACTGCCTTGAGTAACGTTTGCCGTAACTTTCTTCGTCAACACCCCCAAGCCATGCACACTGTTACGTCAGCATTTGCAGTGAGTCGGTGTTTAACTTGGCGGGCTAACGTTGGCTAACATTATCTAGCACACTGCTGATTTGTTTTGACCAAGTGGCGACCGAAAAATGGAGCCAACGTGAAAGTGCTGGCTCCAAAAGTGAGCCAGTCCCCATAGACCTCCAAGGTTCACCATTTCTCCTTTTGCAACTTTGCAACCAGAAAGAGAACACGTCTCTGCCATCGCTTTGAAAATAGTGAAACTTACCTTGCAAATACTGATGGACAGCTACACCTGTTTTCTCCTACGTTTCACCAAACTCCACCCTGCAGGTTGACTGGCTTGGTTCCTTCTGTGTTTGACATATGAAACCCTGGCTGTCTGAGTCTGCGGTTGTGATACATTAGTCCACAGACATGTAATTGACTGCTTATTATGTGACTTAATGCATATTAAAGACACCATATGGACATGTTAAAAATGCAATTTTCTTTGGAGGGCGCCTTTTAATGAATCATGAGGAAATAGAAAATGTTCGAGGGCAATTAGTTGCCCTAGATTAACAATTACTCTGAGTGAAAGGCAACCGCATGAATTCAAGGATTAATGGTAACAACTCCCAGCAACACAGTCGAATGAGTGAGCCTGAAAGAGACAATAATCCGCTGAAACAGCCTGTACCTGCTTTTCAAAGGGATGCCAGCAGAGATCCTCGTTATGAAATTCAGTGAGATTATTAGTCACTCTAGAAGAATGCAGCTCGTTTAACGTCAGTCGTTGGGAAAAATGTTTCAGGCTTCTTTGGTCGTGGAGGCTTTTCTTTCCTGCCTCGTTATACTTCAGTCCTGATTTGTGAGCTGGTGAAATCACAGCACAGTTTTTCATCGCGGCTGATGGGGCATTTGACTGTGTTCATACAAACAGCTGTGCTGCATGTAAACACTGTTTCTCCTCGTTTGTTGCAGAGGCCCTGATAGGAAAAAGCTTGTCTTTGAATCGAGCTCAACTTGTGTTGCAACCCAATGCAATCGATTCCAATCACATACATGCAATACATACAAAGTGCACATTGCAGTACTTTTTCACATGAATGGCGGGATGTTACTGTTTCAGTTGGAGAAGATCTTCCTGTGATAACTTCCCAGATCTGTAAAATGTTTCCTCGCAGTGTTTCGGCTCATAAACGTTGAAACTCAAACTGCACGGGCTCAACCGTGGTTCATATTTCATCTTAACAGTGTTACCTGTAGCAGCACACCCTCACCAATGCAGTCCCTTCACTTCTGTAAAACAGAGCTATTTCACTCTAAACTTCTTCCCTCGACTGTTTTGTGCTTGTTTGTTTTTTTCAGTGGTGTCAGGTCAGGATTGTGTGTCTCACCTCGCGACACAGCGTTGCTATAATACTATGATCAAATTAAAGTGGCAAACAAGACTCTTTCTTTTCCATTACAAACCGCACACACACATCTGCGTTGGTGGTTCCCATCATTTTTGAAGGCGGAGGTGCTTGTGTAAGCTCTACAGCAGGGGTCACCCACCGTGGGGCTCAAGGACGTCGCAGTAATGTAATCTCTGCTGTTAATAGGACTCTGAGGGAGGGTATGATAGCCGAAGAGTGGGAAAGCACAGTAAGCTAATAGTGGCTACTTATACACACACCACTGGGCATGTACACACACACAAACACAAACACAAGCACAGAAAGGCAGCTTTTCCTTTATCTGTATTATCGGTGCTTTGCAGCGCTGTTCTTTGAAGAACCTCTCATTAGAAAACACTTTAGTGCAGCTAAATGCTTTAAGCCTTTAACCTTTCATTCTAATTTGACATTCAGAGGTTACAGGAGTGTGTGTGTGTGTGGCTGTGTGTTTGTGTGTGTTTGTCTACCCAGTGATCACAGTCAGGAGGGATCGATAAGGAGCGGATAAGGGCTCCAATCAATACCCATCAGAGTTCCGCTGATCAAATATTTATCCAGGAAGAGAGAGAAGAATAGACTCCCTGTCTGTCTGCCTCCTCGTCTGTCTCTCCGCCTGCTGGTAATTTCCTTCTCCGGGTCTGTCTGCAGTAGCCTGGCCTCTGTCTTTGTAATAGGAGTCAACCTCAGGGCCTTCAGTGCATGTTGACACAGAGACGCTTCGCTCAGGAGAAGCGTTTGAACTCCACGTATGATCGAAGGCTGTGACTCATGGTGTTGAGCTGGCGTCCGGCAGCACTGTGACTGAGCGTCAAGATGACGAAAGGCGAAAGTAGTTTATCTTCTGAGGAGCTGCGTCCTGGACTGTCTGCCAAACCACAGCATCTTCTTCTCTTTCATTGTCATCGCTCACAGCTCTTCCTGAATGGCCATAGACTTTCAAAACTGACAACGATTGGACACGCCCGCAGTGACTGAGCAGGTGCGTGAACACAGGTGTACAAATGGACAGAGCTGATGCTTTCCTGCACATTCTGTGTTTTCAAGCTGTTGTTCACAGCAAAATTTTGTTCTTGGAAAGGGACCGCAGGAATCTCAACCAGGCTTAGATAACACTATAGTTTAGTCAGGAGAATATATATATATTTGTAAGTTGAACAGACCCTTTATCCAACAAATATAATACTTGTGCTGACTCATGTGCTGCCTGTCAATGTGCTGATTTTACTTCCATGAATTTGCTCTTTGTAGTCTTTCCCTTAGCTATGATGATCAGGTACCCATAAGAAAAATAGTCTTGCATGTGGTGGACGACACATCGTCAAATCAGGATCCAAAGAGCACATCTTCACCTTCAGTCTGGTTGATGTGCATTAACTCCCCCGTGTAAAGCCTCCCTGATTCGTTGTTCAGCCATTTATGGCGCTGTTTTGTCAGGCGGAGACGAACACTTTAGCAGCTCCTCCTCAAAGGAGATTCATCCAAAATGCACATGATAACAGCATGTAAAAACATGTTAATTTATTGGATGTTAGCAGCCGTGCCTCCCTCGTCTCCCTCGCTGGGGGAAAAAGGATTACTCCACAATCTGAGGATGGTTATGTCGGGCGAGGCGATTATGGGGCTGCTCGTTTATCCTGATTGCGTTAATAGGTGCGTGTTTATGTGTTTTTCTGCCCACTCTTTCGCCATCTCCAGCAGGTTTAATGCTGTTTGAGTTGTCAGGTTCAGGGGGTTAATTCACGGCCTGTGTTTTCTCTCCCATTGAGCTTCTCCTTCCAGCTGTTTCAGCTATTGGCAGGCGGCTCTTAACGCCCTTACATCAGCCCTCTCTGGCCCGCTGAACTGTGGAGCTGGCAAAAGCGAGCGGCGAGGGGAGGAGGTGCTGCAGGAGAGCAGGAGGTGGTGCCAGTTGGCTGAAGCAGTGAGAAAGTGAGGGTTTTCGCTAAAGAGACCCCCTGTAGCTGCAGCGATAACAGAACGATAGTGTGTGACTCAGAGGCAGAGGAGCTGTGCACCTTGATGCAGCGTCGAGCGGGAGATAAGACGCACACACTCTGACACACAAAGGCAGCGTGTTTGGGGATGTGTGTATTTGAAGTGGTCGAGTAGTGCGACAGCAGCAGTGCAGAACATACAGACTGGAATTGTGTACAAAGGCAGCTGGGGGTTTTGTGCGTGCATGCGTCCCTGCCTGTTTGTGTGTGCGTGCATGCATGTGTGTGTGTGTGTGTGTGTGTGTGCGTGTGTGTGTTCAAACCTCCAGCTGTAACAGCATTCCTCAGAACAGACAAACCGGCATCCAGCAGCTCTATTACCGTGTTTAACTCAAATTTTCTGCTTTTCCTCCACTGTGCTGTCTTTGTCAACCCTCCCTCTCTTATTGGAAGCAAATGCCTCGATCTTAATGAAGCTAGTATTAAAAATACATAAGAGCTTAACTTAAGAGCCCAACTAACAATTGCTGTGCTGCTATTATTGACCAGTTATGGAAAAAAAAACCTGCACATAAATGTTTTAAAAGCTGTATTTTACATATAAATTTGGCCTTTTTATGAAGTTGAATATAACTGCTTTCCTTTGTTTTGTTCCATGGTGAGATATATGTTGTGTTTATACATTTTTAGTCATTCTGGATCATGTATCAACTAGTGCTGTCAGGCGATTAAAAAAATTAATCTAATTAATTACAGGATTTGTAATTAATTAATCTAATTAATCGCATTTTAATCTCATATCTGCTAAAGGTCCCCAAATAAAGACTTTGAATTCTAGGACATTACAATTCACTGACATTCACATTACAGCTGGTGAATTCTTTTCATCACTGTAGTTCTCGACGGTAGCTGAAAATTAGAGTCAGATGACGCTATCTGAAACGCCTCTTTTAGGCCCTCGTCTTCCACGATTGAAATCGGCCTGCAATCAGCAGCAACCCACTTTGTGATTGAGTTTGTCAGTTTGTCTGTCGTGGCTTTGCTCATTCGTTTTCCTAACTCAGCAAGTGTGGGTTGGCGGAGTGAGCTCACGGTCGCACTAGCGGCACTAGCAGCAACTACATGTTTAGCGTTTAAATGATAATTCAGGCTGGAGCTGCTACGGTGATAGGAAAATTCTTTTTTACACAAGGTACAAATCACTGCGTCCTTGTTAACAGTCCCGTCTTTGTTCTTTTTATAAATAAACTTGCCGTTCAAAGGTCCAAGTAGGCTTGCCTCGCTCTCCAGTGTCGCATCCACATCTGTTGTCACCCTGCTTTTGACTAGTAACGCAGGTAGGATGCAGCCTACGGGTCACTCAAAGGGCCAAATTTAAAATGCTTGCGCATTGAGTTGCCACTCATGATTAATTGCGTTAATTTTTATAGCGCGTTAATTTGCAGCGTAATTAATTAATCTAATTAACGCGTTAAACTGACAGCCCTAGTATCAACGTGTGCTCTTTCATTTACTTTCAACATTAAGTATATCAAATACCAAATGTGAGGAACCTTGTTCATGTTTTTACATCATGTGACCATCTTAAAGCTATTATTCTGTATAAGATTGTTATTTCAAATACAGATATCAGAAGAAGACGAGCGTTAGTGATATTTCTTGCTATCCAGCTTTGTCTCTGCAGTGTAATGGATGATCCATTTCTGTGTCAGTATTTAGTCTCACTTCTTACCCCTCTGCCCCGCTCTTTTCTCAGCGTCATCCTCTTTGCCTCAGAGGTTTTAACTGCAGAGCCGTGAATCCTGCTGCTAACTCCTGTAAAATCCCCTCATCTGTCTGTTTCCCGCT
Source organism: Chaetodon trifascialis (assembly GCF_039877785.1). NCBI lineage: Eukaryota > Metazoa > Chordata > Actinopteri > Chaetodontiformes > Chaetodontidae > Chaetodon > Chaetodon trifascialis. Next base: position 3,554,763 of record NC_092056.1, read on the forward strand.
GTAAACCTTTCAGGTAGAAGCGGAGGGTTTCACCCATCACAGCGAGGTTCTGCGGTAGTTTGTGATCGTGGCTTAAATTTGTATTTCCAACTGACACGGGTCGTTGGTCTCAGAAATTCAGAAATGCTTTGTTTGTAGTTGCAGGTTGTATCAAGTTTTGGAAGCAGGATGCAACATTGTTTTTTGAGATTAAAAAACCTTAAAAAGAAACACCACGCATGCTAAGTGTGACTCTGTTATAGCTCTGAAATGAGCAACTCTGCTGTTATTGAAACCCACCTTTTCTTTGGCTCTTTTCACTCTGTTCCAAAGCCAAATTACATTACTTTATCGTATTACAGTAGTCTCTCCGTGGGGCTAATTTTCTATTGTCACATCCGAAAATGGCACTTCTAGCTGTGAAGGTGCGGATCCTTTGTAATTCTGCCAATCAGGCTAAACTTATTTTCCACACAGCATGTGTGCTGTATTAAACCACAATAGGAAATCACACTCTAACAGCTACAGGTTGAATTTTGGTGCTGCAGAGATTCATGGAGAATCCTGAGTTTCTGTCTGTTTGCAGCTCTTTATCAAGGTCAGCTCGGGCTCCACAGCACCTGCCAAAAATTGAAGACTGTGCCTCATTCAGAATGCAAATGAGGCTGTTTGGGTGTTCGCATATCTTAATTTAGGCTACTGTAAGCACTTTCGACTAAAGGTTAACTCAGATTTGTAAGTCGAGCTTGCAGGCAGCTGAGTTTCATCTGTTTTGGAGTGATACAGTATTCACAGGGAGAGGTGTGTACTCCCTGTTTGTGTGCATTCATACTGTATATATGTGTGTGTGTGTGTGAACGGGTGGTGTGGCAGAGAAGAAAAAGCTCATTTATCACAACATGCTCTGGAAACTTCCAGGGGTCAGCCCGCTGTCCAAGTCTTCTCTAATGAACAACACAGCTGAGCCAATCAGAGCCTGCTTCCAATGAGGCGGCCCCAACTGCCAGCCAATCAAACACGTGAGGTTCAGCGGAGCGACGGGCAGAATTGATGAGAGGAGTAAGTCCTAGTGAAGGATCACCATAAGCTGCCTGAGATAACACTACGCCGGAGCCGAGAAACACTCAGCTGCTGGGAAATGCAATAAAGCCTGAACCATATCTCACTGTTGGCGATGGGTGATAACAGTCCACAGTGGAGTATGGAAAATAGCCCATTGAAATGCAGTGTGAAATACAGCACCTCCAGAGCTATACTGTACATGTAGAGCGATGGAAATGGGCTGACACGTGAATACAAGTGGTCTGCAATATTACTTTTCAGTACCTGCTATTCTCTAACGGGGCGAAGAGTGAGCAGCAGAGGCCATTTGTTAAATCATCCCTTTGGAGGTGCGATGTAGGGCCTCTGCTGCTGTTGTGAGCAGAATACAGATTAGAGTTTGCCTCCATAGTTCAGTCTTAGGGCACAATGACTCCCGGCGTTTTCACGCATCTCACTTAAACTGTTTTTAACGACAGAAAATCCTCCTCCAGTCGAGCTGCACTCCGAAGGATGGACGTGAAACTCTGCCGGCTGGATCATCGGTGCGAAAAAAGAGCAACCGTGTGAAAACAGACAAAGGTAGAAGTCAGCTACAACATCCAATCAGCGAGCGTAAAAGTCGGCTGTGTGCGCCTCTTACAGCCAGCTGAGGCTAAACAAAGCCGTTTAAATCCCACCTCTGACCGGCTTCTCAAAGAACTGACAGAATTCAAACTGAAGGCCATAACATGAACCTGCAGTGTTGTGTTATCCTTTGGGAGGATCAGCTTCACAGCTCTGTTGCAGGTCTCCTCATCCTGGACGTGCGATCCCTCCTCTGCTGCGTCTCCTTGGATTTCTCCCAGTTGTTTTTTCCCTTCGAATAATGTACGCTCCATAGTAAAGGGTGTTTATGCCGTACAGATTGCAGAGGCCATATGTGTGATGTTGTGATACATAGATACATTTGACTTGAAGCAATATGAAAGTCCAAAGATTGATGTGCACGAGGAGGGCGATTTTGACATCTGATAGAAGTCCTTCATGCTCTGAAGGCAGAGCGTAACAAAATGAAGATAAATACACCCTCCTTAAATTACAAAGGCTGCGCCCGGATTTGTTTTGACCGCCTTCACATGAAAGCGTTTTCTCAGGTGTGCTTTGACATGATTAATGATTGTTGGTTCGTGAGCCTTGACCACCGATTATTGGACCGTTGCATCTCTTATCTTATCAACCTGGATAAAGGTGTCGGTCACTGGAAATGACTTCTCAAGGACGGAGCTGTGTTGACTGGTAGTAAAAGTGTGTCATTAGAGCAAACTCCATTAAGTGTTTTCCTCACAGAAACTTGGCCTCATTTCACAAGGGCTTCCACGATGAAGGGTTTACAGGCATTACAAATGAGACCTGGAAGACCGGTCTCTCTGCTCCATTTGTTTTATTTTTGGTAGTCCTGGTTTTCTCCTCCATAATAATTCATGTTATAGCAGAAAGCAGGTGAACGCTTTTAATTTTCTAAACCAGGATGCTTCTTGTAAAAGACTGTGGTGGAAGTGCTGAACCTAGTTTGACAATGCATTGCTAAAATGGTCTTTTTGATCATTAGAATTCCTTCATGTTGGAGTTTGCTGTCGGCTTCCATCAGAGACAAATGGTCAAGCAGCCAAATGTGCCTCTCGTGCGCTGTTACATTAGCAGCCTTTCACCGGGTCAGTTTTGTAATGTATGTGTGAGATACTTGAAGAGAGAAAAACGGCCATCGAACTCAGATGATATCGACTGGAGTCCAGAGGCGCAGTCGCCTCCTGATGATGTACGAGGTGAGGAGAGGCGTTCATCAACGAGCGGGAAGATTACTCCTCCGTCCGGAGACACTTCTCTCGCGCTCGCTGCCTCTGTCAGCTCCCCAAGCAAGGATCCATCACCCTCTCTCCACCCCCACCTCCACACATCACCATGGCTCTCCTCAGACGCCTCTCACTGTGCTCGCTCTCTGGATGTTTATTGATCCCGCCTCCCTTTTCCCCTCCCCCTTTGATCAGGAGCTCAGGGGTTTGTGGCCCATTGTAACTTCCCATATCAGCAAACGCTAACCCAGTTTGAGAAACAGATTCCAAGGTTAGTGCATTGCATCAGAAAACATGTAGAATTTTACATGAATGGGATTGCAAGGAGCTCAGAATGTGGTTACCTGCAGGTCTTGAAAAGTCCTGCAAGGTGCTGCATCCCGCTTCACTCAGAAGGAGTTAAAAGCTCTTAAATGCACAATATGTAATTTCTGCTTCTCTCAGCCAAACAATGAAAACAAAAGACGTAGTTTGATGATGTTGTGAAGTAGCGTGGGATCAGAAACACACCTTGAATAAAACTGCGTGTTTCTCTCAGTTTGGACATTGTCGGAAACAGCATTTGCATTTTCAGCTGTCGGCATTTTTCCTTATCTGTCATTTTTAAGACAAAATAATGAATCACCTGATAGAAAAATACATATGCGATAGAATAATCAATCATGCAAATTACCATTAGTTGCAGCTCTAGTGTCAGGTAATTTGAAGCCGTATGTTGTAATGAAGCAAGGTCCACAGTCAGCACACGCATCTGAATTGTCTGCAATCTACTACAAACTCCTGTTTTTGCTGTGGTGGATTCAAGGTCCTTTGAAAGACAGTGCAGAGTCTGGATGTACTCTTCCTAATGGCAAAACACAGCAGCATCAACGCCAGCAAGTCAGGCAAGCAATTAGCAGGGTTTCCATCGTCTGATCGTGATCCATCACAGTTAGACTGAATGAGGAAGAAGGTTTATAATCTCAGCCGAGGCAGATGGGAAACACAGAAAAGTGTTATGTGATCGCTTCGTTATTCCCTCATCTTGTCTTTTATCTTTGTTTTTGTTTCCTTTGGCAAAATCCTTCCCACAAATCCCACGGCTGAATACCCATTGGAAGTAATGAATAAAAGCTCCTGTAAAATTTGCATGAAGTTGCTCTACAGAGGAAGGTTTTTGTGTCCCAGAGTGTGATGGATGCATACAAACCCGTGTTTGTGTGAGTTGGGTGCTGTCAGCTAAATCAGACCTGATCACCGTATATCACACGTGCACACACACACACGTTTCATAGAAGTTTCCCACGTCAGCATTTCTGTCGTCTGGTCCCCTGAGAGTAAAGGTCAGCAGACGCGTTGGTCATCCTGGTCTCCATTTAAAGGACCACATCGCCATTTTTTATCTGCGTATCCTTTTATCTTTCACAGCATGACAAGCCTGCGCTGAGCTCCATTACACTTGTCACTAATCGTGGGAATCATAGCTTTTGCGGCGGCTTTGCTCACCACAAATCCTTCGCTTGATGATGCAATCACAGGCCAAGCAGCGGCAAGAAAACCTCATTTCAACCTCAAGACCTTGAATCATTCTCTCAGTCACACAACGCTGTGAGACTTTGAAACCAGTGAAGATAAAGTTAGAATTTTAAACCAGGGAAGCAGAAGTTGGACTTTGAAACCAAGTTTTTGTTGCTCGTCCCATGACTGCGTCCATGACCTGTAGGATCGGGATCTAGAGGCTTCTGATGATGTGAGGAGTTTTGTCAAGTGATTGTCCGTCTATGTGAAGTGGAGTACAAGTGGACTGGTTGAAAATTTGTGAAATGGACCTTGAAATTGAAGTCGGGTCAGATTACACCTCCGACCGGCTCCAAGCCTCTCGCTCCTCCGTGCTGTGATTACCGCTGCTACCCTCTATCTCTATCTATGATTAATACAACACATCAATGCATTTTTAAAAACTGAGAAAAGCCCAAAGTGAAGTAGCGGTGGATGAGAGGAAGTGAAGGGCCAGTAATTTAAAACACAGCACTTCAAAATAACTCCTGGACCATATTCAACATTAGAGACTGATGATATGAGCATCCAAGTGTCTCTGTGGGTAGAGGTGTCTCGTCTAAGAGCTGTACACCATGAGCTGCGACATGAGGTCCTAATACTTCTACAACAGTTCCCCTGCGTGCCTCGCTCCAGCTGTCATGACGTAAATAAAGCAGAGAGGCTGGAAAAACATTTAAAAAAAGCTTTATGCTTGTTCAAGACTCTGCATGCAAGTCACAAAAATGCTAAATTAGCAAGCTAGCATGTCACACCGGCATGTTAGCATGAAGCTTCATGTTAGCATGCTTCCTCTAAACCTCTAAAACACGATCGTCAAAGAGGATTTCGGTAACATGGCCTTTGATCTGGCGCCACCATCAGGCCAACGTGTACTTTTTGCTCTTCTACCGTGGCGAGCATCCAACAGTAGGAAATGTATCTTCATACTCCATCAGCTGTTAACATGGATTATGCATCTTTAGCCAGTAAACTGTAATTATATTAATTAGCTAAACTCGTGTCATATTGCCAACTGTTTTATGTATTTTAAGGTTGTGAGTGAGATGAAGGTGGATTTTTTAGAGTTTCTCTCTGCGGGCTGTACACACCTCTGTGTGTAATCCACGCCTCACAGCAGCTCTGTTGTCTTTTCTTTTCCCTCACTTCACGGCACAAATTGCAGCACAAAACAAACACAACTGGTACGAGCTGTGTTGCCTCCAACTCGGCATGTCTGCCAAGTTGGCTTTGGCGTCAAAATGTTGAGGAAAAACGGGATTTTGTTAGTGAAGGTGTACAACAAAGCTGCGCAGCACCGGCCAAACTCCGATCTATGTCTTTGTCTTTGTGTGTGTTTGTCCATGAGACCACAGAATAGTCAGGGGCCGCTAATACTTCAGCTGAGATTCGATGGCTAAAGATGATACAGGGTCTCCAGCGAGCAGGGAGATCAGGGATGGAGGGTTGAGAGTCTGATGGTTTCCTCTTCAACTAAACACGAAAGCAGCCAATTTCACCTTCAGCCAGTGAGGAGCTAATCAATGAAATCAGCCACTACACATTGTGGATGGAGTAGAAACCTCTTAGCGCTCGCTGCCTATGTAATTACTCTCCCTGAGACAGACATGCAGGTGGGCTTTCTGCATTTATTTAGCTCGCATACACACAGTATTACCAGTGGGAACATTGTGTGCGTATATTTAGTTATCAGTGTCTTTTTGGCTATTTGTCTCAGTCTGTCCATCTGAAAGCAGCATATTTGAATATTAATGAGCATTTTGAAATTCCATATATCTGCCACAGCCGCCTGCAAGACCTCACTGCAGATAAACGAACAAATGGATATGTAAATAAGCAGAGGTGAGGTAAAGAGAGTCCGAGGAGGTCGAGGCATGAATAGTGCATATTCTGAATTGATTTTCACTTCTCTGCGCTTTAACTCATTTACTGAGCTCAGGGAATACCTTGCGAACCCTTGAAAATGTGTGTGCGTGACGGTGTTTGTCTGTGTTAAGGTGCACACGCGTGTTTGTCTTTTGTAGAACATTCAGTGTCCCCATAAGCCCAGAACTTGTGATTACGGTGAGACTGAGAACTGGTTCTTAATTGTTAAAGGTTACAAACTGATAACAATTAGACATTTGATGAGACAGCTGATTTTTGACTCCACTTATTTATTCCTGAAAGCAAAAGTTTTTCCTTTTGTTGGTGATGTGCCCGTCAGCATTCTGTATCATCACATCAGGCATCACTTGAACGCATCACCTGAAGCCAGTAAGCTTCATTCAACATTGAAAGCAGCTTGTGTGTTTTACCCTGAACTGCCTTGTGTTTTTTACGGCGGTGGAGTCGATGATAAATGAAAACATGTTAGCGAGTAGTATTTCAGTGAACATTAGGGACACCTTTCTATGTGACAGCTCCATTTCGGATTATTCATGCCCTAGTCATCTTTCTTTAATCTTCTTCCTTTGTTTTTTTTCCGCTTTCCGTCTCATTTTATGATTGAAGAAACCTTAGCAGGTGAAATCAATAACGCATCATAACTTTCATCCTGAATTTTCAGCCCTGTCCCAGCTGCTCAGGAGGTTTTATGCGAGAACAGGTGGTCTTGATATTGTCTTGACATTTTGCATACTTGATGCAGATGTGCGCCGTCAAGCGTTTGTTGTCTTACCTGATTTAAAAACTGAGACACGAGGCGATGGTTTCCAGAAGAAGTCCTCAGCGGGATGTCTAGATGTTCTCTACACGCTGAGACACCCAAGCCGCTTTGGGCTGCACCACCTGAGCTGAGTGACTGTAAAGATCAACAGGGAGAGCATCAAATCTAACTGAATGACTTCAGATCTAATGGTTGTAGCTGGTCGCCAGTTGACTTCTTTAGCGAGTTTTGTCTTTAAAATTTTAAATCCATGCAAATACAGACTGCAGGCACAAGTGGCCCATTTTTGTTGCTGATATGTGACTCAGATCATTGAATCTGATCTTTTCAGTTCATTTTTGTGACCTCATATCAGAATTCATGCGCCTTGCCTGAGCGGACGGTCTCGCTGTAGGACTGTGGCGACGCTGACAGATGGAGTTAAAAGTCGACCTTGACATCCTGAAATTTTGGATGAAGTCTGTTTCCGTGAAGCCTTTCATGCCATGATGCCACCACTCCTGGCTCCGACCCTGCATCCACACACCTCCGTACAGAAGAAGCAGCCAGTGCTCCACAAAAAAGCCATAATTAATAATTTGGCTCTTTCTCCTCATCCTCATGATCATCTGCTCATGAATTCGCTGCCTGCACTGCACATCAGCTCATAAATGAAACCGCAAACTCTGCCTTCAGCGGCCTCAATGCTCACACGACGGCATCCTGACCTCGTGCAATGTGTTAATGGGTCAGTTCAGGACCGCGACCAGTTCATAGTGGGATCTGATATTAGCTGCATTTAAAAATATAGCAGAGAGCAGAGCATTCTTCTGTTTTTCATGAATGAGTTTAAATATTTAAGTGTCGGATTTCACAGAAAGTTGTGGAATTTTCTTTGTTTAATCTTTCATTTCTTTCTTTTCATGGGGTTTTTGCTCGTGTCCCATTGTGGACAGGCTGATGTGTCACGGCCGACTGCTCGCTGTGGTAATTGGGGGTTAGGGGATGTCTGTGTGATGTGAAGAGGTGGCACCCAGCGGTGGGTGTTGAGGTGGAGCACCATGACTCACTGACGAGGTGTGTGCTTTTGATGTATCCATCCTTCTCTCTCCCCGTCTCTGGCTTTCTCTACATTTTCTCTGGCGGTTCGCTGTGAGCCAGTTATAGAGTGAATAAATGCTAATGAATGGAAATGCTGTGTGTGTGCGTGTGTGTGCGCTGCAGTGCTGAGAGATAGCAGATATCTGGATGTTAATAAAGCAGCACGTCTGTGTCTCCTGTGTTTTAATTCTTCCTCCTTGTTTTTCTATCCGCTCTGCCTCAATGGATGCTACCAGCAAAGCTTAATGTCTGACGTTGATTAAATTTCTAAAACATGAACTCTTGATGAGGATCTACGTGTGTGTGTACACTTGTAAAAGCCTGCATGCATGTGTAAATCCTCTCTAGCGTCCCACCATAGCCAGGTTACTGTTGTAGCCTCTTTACAGTAAAAACAGCATTACCTACAATCTGCAGCATTCTGCGTCTTATAAAACCAGCCGCTTGGATATCCACAAGGAGCCTTCCTGTGGAATTACTTTGCATACTTCCAACTGGGAGGAGACCCTGGGGCAAACCCAGAACACACATCTGGTGTGGGAACACTTCGGGATCGTAGAACATGCGGCGAGGGAGAAAGATGCCGGGCGTACTTCGCTTTGCCGCCTGCCACTGAGACCTAGACCCTGATAAGTGGCAGAAAACGGATACACGGCTGCATAATATTCACAGCAGTGTACAGTTAAGCTAGCTCAGTAGAGCTGGGACCGACTGGAAAATGGCCTCATCTGTTCTAATGCTTGAGAAAACACAGATGCCAGTTTTTGTGTACTCCATGTTGGCCAGTTAAAAATGCAAATCGTAAAGGTGCTTTTACTCAGAGCGCTCTCAACAAGAGCGAGCTCCCGCTAATGCGTCATCCTGTCAGAGCTCACGGCGGCTTGTGTGCCATGAAGAATCTTATTGACTGAAGTTTTCAGACAGATATGGCTGATTCTGATGAAACCATTTGTCGTGTAGTGTCTCGTGTTTCTTCGGTTTTCCTTTGCGATTAAAGGATGTAATGGACGCATCCTGCATCAGTCGGCGTGTGCATCGTCACATTGAATGCAGTGAAATCATCCGGGTCGCTGCCGTGGTCAGCTGCAGGTTACGACCCTGAGCAGCAGCAGTGTTTATATTGGCTGATGTTATTATGTGTGTGTTTGTATGGATGCACCGTGCTCTCCACAGGCCATCCATCACGTTACAGTGGAAGAGGTATCTACCTCAGCCTCCCTCCCTCCGTCGCTGTCATCCTTCTTCCACCATCTTCTCATTTTCTTCTGTTCTTGCTCATTTTTTCCTTTCTGTACCCCCGCTGTCGCTGCTCTGTCGTCTTTCTTTCGCCCGAGGCCGTTCTTGTTTCTGAAGAGGATCCCTCTCCCATTGATTTCCTGTGAGCCCCTCGCTGTGAGCGAGACACTGCGGGCCCCTCACCCCACTGCGCTGATTGACTCGGGCTGTAATAGCATAATGTTTTTGAGTCTCTCACACACACACACACACACACACACACACACACACACACACACACACTCACACACACGTTGTTTGCTCACTCCTCGCGCCGTGCTGACAGTGGAGGTGCTGGACACCTGACTCAGGTATTAGCATCGTTATGAACCGGCCGTGCCCGAGCTCCACCGAGACGCAGCGTGAGGCTCCGCATGTGTGAACACACACGTAGGATGAGATTTTTTACTCTCCTTGTGAGGACATTTCAGAAGATTGTGATTGAAGAGTGAGTCCCTTAACTGAAGGTGTGTTCTCACGTGCAGGTACGAGTAGAAAGCATCAGAAAACAACTGACCAGTCAGCACCGAGCTCAGGCTCTGCAGTAAAGCTACAGATTAATAAAGCAGCAAGGCACAGTCTGCCTTGTAGTATCCAACCTACCTTTGACTCACTCCTCGATAACAGTCATCAATCACTCCTGATTTTAACATTTGACACCAAGTGTCACTCAGCTTACCTGCATGATTCTTTACAACCCTTTTCTATATAATGTATGCAGCCTCTATAGTTTCATTTCAAGGTTTTCGTCGGAGTTGAGGGGTGTTTAGTATGCAATCTGCAACCTCACCACTAGATGCCACTAAATCCCACACACTGGCCCTTTAATTTAATGTTCCAGGCATTTAAACAACAGGCTTATTGTTGAGGAATCTGTGGAGCGGCATTGAGCAGATGCCGTCCATTATGACATTTTTAATGAAGCATTTGTCAGAGTTTGTTCCCACTGTCGTCTGTTCTAAAGTGAAGTGTTTGCCTCTGACGTGGCTCTGCGTCCGAATGTGTCGGCGTGGAGTCAGAGAGGAGGCCGGTCATTGTCTGCACACCTGAGAGGAGTCCTTCGCTGGTCTCCATCGTCCTCAACAATCACTGACTGGATCAGTGAGGACCTGCCTCTCCTGTCTGCAGGAAGCGCTCGGCTTTGTTCTGAGTCAGAAATACTCCAGAGAGCTCAGAAAATGAAACAGTCACACTTCTGAATACACAATGGCGTCGCTGTGTAAACTCCAGGCACATGCTTCCCTCTCTTCCTCTCCTCTCCTCTCCTTTCTTCTCGTCTCTTTGTGTCGTCTTTCCTCCCCTTGGGTAATTGTGGAAGCCCAGACGGTGCAACCTCTGCAGAATATCAACGCACTCTTAATGCCATCTCACTGGGAGTCTCCAGAGAGCTGGCGAAAGGAGAGGAGTGTGGAGGGCCGATGGAGCTGAAGGCAGATCTAGACGTCGATAGTGTTGGTTGGAGAAATGACAGAAGAGAATCAGCATGCATGAGTGTACGCGCACAGCATTGTGAATTTAATCTTTTTTGGGGGAGGCCTTGGACTATAATGTGACATATTTCCTGTCTCATGTCTTTTCCAAACCTCAAATTTCTCCACCTTCTTTACAGCTGCAGCTAAAAACTCAGTGCGCTCCATCATATTTCAGATGATTGAGCTCATCACCTTCAGCCTTCACCTTGTACCTGCAGCAGCGACTGTTGTGTGAGATGTTTGCCCTGAGTTTTGTCTCTCGGGTGACTCGGAAGCTTCCATAATTGCCTGAGTGACAAAAACACCTCCCGTGACTTCTTTTGTAAGGGAACAAAATCTTTTTAATTTGTATTCACTGGTCGTAATCTGTCAGTGTAACATCCTCCTGAAGAGATGCTAGAGTTAAACATCAGTGAAAGCGAAGGCAGGAAAGAGTAAAGGACAGCGCTCATATTGAAGTCTGTAGGTGTTTTCATTTTGTCATTTTAGGGTCGAAACATTCCCCACGTGATGCATTGCTAAATCTCATTGATGAGCAATTTAATAATATGTTGTTTGCAAGGATGATGTAGATGAAATACACCTGTTCAGAATCAGGGTTGTATAAATGGAGGATTGTTTTTTAGCCGCCTGGTTTCCTTCATGAAAAACAGGCTGTTTACTCTGGTCGAATCTTCCTGAGCTGGAAAAACAAAATGAGCAAACAGGAAGCTGCAAAACTTGTCAGGCGAAGGACAGACAGACTTGTTGGAAGCCACAGAAACTGTCAGTTTTTGACGAACTTCTAGGTTTACATACTAATTAATTGTACACATTAGGAGTGAAAGTATCCTGAGTAAGTAAAGTTCCTGAATGCTGCACAGGTTTTTTTCTCCTTGTGTCTCGTTCTTTTCATTTCTCTGTGTATTTGCTCTGGTCCCTGCTGCTCTGGGCTTCGTTCACATCCCTTCGCCTTGTTTCCTCTTCCTGTGTTTGAGCCACATCGGCGGAGGTGTTCTCTAGTTAACTTCCATTGATCGCTGTGCTTGAGACGTGCTGTTTATCAGGCAATCTACTGCACACTGCAGCCATAACAAGACGGGTATACACACTGCAAATATTAGACTGACTGCGCGCTCAGGTAGCGAGGCGAGGTGAGTTAGGGTAAATATAATCAATATTCAGCGCACGGGCTGCTGGTGCAGACAGCATCGAGGTAATGTTTGGTGAGAGACCAAGAGGCAAAACGAATTTCCCGTCTTTTTCTTCTTCTGCTGCCTCTGCCTTTTGTCTCATTATCATTCTCCTCTGAACTGCTTATTGAGGGTGTTTGTTAACCTCTGGCCTGGAGTTTGTTTATCAAGGCAGTGATGGCAGTTAATAGAAGTTGACCTTTAATTAAGGTTATGTCCTCTTTAAGGTGGACTTAGTGGCTTTTTGAACTGTGGTTGAATGGGAAAGCTGAAGCTCGCTTTGTTTTGTTCAAGCTGTTGATAGCTGGTCAGACATGTGGCAACATCTGGGGCTGAAAAATGAAGCCAGTGGTGAAATGCCAGAAACTGCAGTTCCTCAAATGGCCACTTGAGGCTGGTTCCAAAAGTGAGTCAGTCTCCATAGACCTCCATATTAAAATCCCCAACTTTACAGCAGAAATAAACATGTTTACAGCCTGGTACAAAAGGCAGTTTGGGTCTTTTTAGCTAATTTCCCCGTTCATGACAACTGTATGGGGGTGAACTTTTATATAAATCACTCGTTTCAGTCAAACTAAGGTTTGAAGTTATGCATAATTCTGGGCTTGGCCACTTTGAGTGACAGCCAGCTGTTAGGTTTCAGCAACCAGGCTTCATTCAGCTCCACCTCTTTGCTCATTTTCGGATTAGCAGGGAGTTTGGTGGAGTCAGACAGTGCCAAGATGCCAACGATCCGTGTCCCTGCTCACAATGGCTCCTCAGAAACCTCTGAGTGACGCCATGGAGACTACGTCCATGTTTCATGCAGTCTGTGGGATTTCAGTGAGGTAAATTCTCATTAGGTAGTCATTTTCATCTCTCAACAAATAGCAAGTTTGCCCAGATTTGAGTTCTGACAAAGTGAGAAACCTCTGAAATATGATTTAAACCTCCACAGGACTCAATCCCTAAAACAGTGAAACAGCTGTGTGCTCGCAGATGAGCTGCTCTCATGTTCGACACCAACTTACCGACAGCCAATACTCGAGTCCTCAGTCGGCGTCATTTATTGGAAATTCGACGCATCTTTTAAACCCTGCTTTAGATGTCTGATGGTCTGTGCACATTGATTGTTGTACTACTCGTCTCAGTCGAACGAGCATGCAGCCATCCTCTCCATGCTGATTAGCAGGCTGGTTTTATTTAGCATCATGTCGCCTGTGCTCTTCTGCGAAGGCGAATGGAGAATATGACACCTTTGCAGGGGTTGCTTGGGCAAAGGGAGGCTGAAGGAGGGTGGGGGATGGAGGATTGGGAACAGGGTGGAGGAGAAGGTACTGGAGGGGGAAAGAGTAAGACGTAGGAGGTAGAGCTGAATGGTCGGTGTGATTAGAAAGCTCAATTTTTCAGCGGGAAAAGCTGTGATTGTTATCAGTTTCATCTAATCTGGCAACTCATCGTCACAATGACTACATCATCCTGTACAGCAGATAATTAACATCATGATTTGGGAAAGCTACAGTCTTGTTAGCGGTCCCTCTAAATGCAGATGTCAGATACATCTGCCAAAGGCACCAGTGCACAAAAACAGCATAAGGCTCAAAGTCAGGACGCTAATGAACATGTAAATGAACTCATTGTTTGCAATTTTAGGACCGGGATAAACATTTCAAGCAGAAGAGTTTTCGATTGCTCTTCATACACGTTTGATTCTGAACTGACCAACCACACAGGTCCTGCAGGCTCAAAATAAACACAATTTAAGTGTCGAATGGCGCACTGGTCTGAAATATGATGGCTGACTGTTGTCACGTTTCAGCCATGCAGGCCGTCTCACAGCGAGTGGAGGGAACTTCTGGATCCTTCCCTCTCCGTCTCCCTTTGTCTCTTCTTCTTCATCGCTCTTCTGTCACCTGTGAAGGTTTTGCCTCCTCATCCTCCCACTCCTCTGCTCAGTGTCACTCTACACCAGATGCCTGGAGCCGAACAGGTTCATCTAATAACTGTAAGATTTCCACATATTGAAATTCATAAGCCGCAACCCGACTGTGTGTTAGTGCTCGCATGCTTCTGTCTGAGCAAAGCAAAATGTTTTCTTTCATGTGATGTTTGTTTGTCTTTCTGATGGCTACATGTTCTTCCCGCAGCTCTGTGTGAACGTTTCTCAGTCCTTTTGTGTGTTTTTGCTTGACATTTGGTGCTTTTCACTCGATTCGATTTTTGTGGCGATCCTTATTTGGGATTTCTGTCTTTAGACAATTAGTGATTCATGTTGTTATTGTTTATCGTTTGCTGAAATCCAGTGCTCGTGGTGAAGATGAGCGCACTGTATTTACGTTATTGTTGCGTAAGGTGTGAGCCTCTAGTGTAGAGGAAGCACTGGGGGTCAGATATAGGTGTGATATTTGAGAAGTCTTTGGATTTGAGGATGCGCTCTCTTTGTGTCAGAACACCAAACATAAAAATAAATGCTAAAGAAACAAACAGTGCGGGCTGCGCTCTCTACTCTCATCTCCTCACCGCCATTCAGCGGAAAAGTGCCTCCTTATTTGTTTTCTGTACAGCTGCCCCACGGGAAGGCGATGTCATCCGTTTTCTGCAGAAGCATTTGTAAGTAAAAGCGGTGCCGAACTCTCTGCAGTCTTATCCGAGAGCTGTTGATCCTGCAGGTGGAGGGATTTCTTTCTGCTGATGGATGCAGCAGCACCGGCACTGCACTGTCTGCGGCTTGGAGGGGCAACAACAGCTCTTTGGAGTCTCTTCTTCTCCCCTCTTAAAAGTCTTTCCCCTCCTCTTGGTCCTGCTCGCACCTGAAAAGCCGAGCTCGGCTGCAGAGTGCTGGCAGAGCTCCTGTGAGCTTAGCATCTGCTGGATTACTCTTTCCTGACCCGGACTGTAAAAATGATTGACGTCAGGCGCTGTCACAGTCTCCGCTCACTCTCTGTCAGGATATCGACTGATTGGCAGAGATAGCGGATGAGGCTAATAAAATATTAAAAGGCAGAGGCCGGTGTCTGTGTTAGGCCCCGTAACGTGGTGACATGAGCTATTGAACCCGGGCTTTTATCACCGCGTCGAGTCACAGCATTGATTTGAAGTTTCTTTTTTCTCCCCATTTTTATGACACACTCTTGCAAAAGTCCTTTCAAGCCTCGCGCTGTTGCTTTATTTCATGCCGCTGCACCAGTCGTTGCCCATGTAGGAAACTGGATCTGCTGTTCAGACACATCCCAGCAGAAACACACTTTCAGTAGTGTCTGTGTGTGTTTGAGGGAGTGAATGAATGGAGCAGCTTCGGGACTCCAGCCAACAACGAGCCAAATCTCATCCTCTTTATGAATAATAAAACAAGCATTGTAAAAAAAGAAAAAACCTCAGCCCACACTCACATTCTGCCAGCCTGCCTGGCTGGCTGGCTGCGCTGACTGCTGCCCCATTATGTATTTATTATATGATCTCTCTCTGCGTATCTGTTGTTCGACAGAGGGCAGATGACGGCGCTGCCCCGCCGTCAAGGCCGCGCCTTTGTATCAGGCTGGACTGTGGAGGTGCAGCCGTCACGGTACGGAGGAATTAAAGCATTTGTCTGCTTTTGTTCCTGTTTTCGGTTCGCTCCTCAGACTCTCTGTCTCTGCACACCCAGCGAGGCTCGGCGGGTGCATCGGAGACTCCGTTAAATCTGTTGGTTTAAGATAAAGGATGCCTGAATGAGGTGGAGGAGCGTTATTTGTTTTCTGCTGCCTCTCGCCTGTTGCAGCTTAAACCAGCACACAGCAATAAGACATTTGGAAAGGGGTTTCTTTGGGTTTTGGCAGATTTTCTTATTATGATAAATCAGCATGTAGAAGTGGACTGGCTGGCCAGCGCTGAGGACGAGAGACAAAGAGAGCGATTAAACCAGAGACCAATCACCTTACACGGCTGACCTGACCTTTGAGAGCAGAGAGGAAGGGCTGTTGCAGAATAATGGACGGTGTGTTGAGAGAGGAGAGGAGAAGGTCGCCCTCTGTGCCCTCTCGCGGGTTTTTGCAGTGTTTTGATAAAGAGCGAGTCTGATGCAGGGAGACGATGAAATGTCAGGCTGCCAGCAGGTCGTCCACCATGAGACAGTGAGTGAGTGAGGCTTCCTGCTCCTTGTCCAGGTCCCTCTGCTCTGCAGCGCTTGTCCACTCTACTGTACTTTTGTCCTGCAGAAAGCTGCAGACAGACATATACCTCAGCTTCTTTCTACCTGCCAATGACAGGCTGATGCTAAACCAGCTGTTCCAGCCAATCAGGAGGAGTAATATCTCAGTTTGAGACGTCGCAAAAGGATTAAATAAAAACCAAAAATATCTGTAATTGAAACTATGACTTAAAATTACACTGAAGATATTTTAATTTGAGTTTTGAATGGTCGTAAGTTGAATGGACATATATGAAATTCAATTTAATTGTAGATGTTTCTAATTAGATTCTCCATGGTTAATTCTTCCTATTTTAATTAGAGAATATGAATTTTGCCTGGCTGAAGTGCAATTAGAGATATCTTTTTTGGCTTCCCATGAATGCATCGAGCACGCCTGTCACGTGAATCTCGTCTACGAAGTCATTGCAGATAGGAGATACCTTGGATTGCCATTCTTACCAGCCAGAATGCAGGTGTACGTTTCCTGATTTATAATTCAAACTAGTCAATTTGAAAGCATAAGTAGTTAAAATGCATTTGTGGATATAAGTGAATCCTGTAGGTGATTACCGTCTCAGCGTTTTTGTAACTCGTGAAGATGGCCGTTGACATTTGTCTCTGTGTCTGCTTGTCGTCTCTCCGTCTCTCTTTTACCCTTCGCTTGACAGCCTGCTCTCTTGTCACGTTAATTTTCGGTTGTCATCACTGACACACAACCACACACCATCTCCAGCTGTGCTCGGCGCACTCAGCGGAGCGATCCATGCGTGGGCTGTTGTCACGGCGTGCATGTGTGTGTTGTGATGCGCCGTTAAAGCGCTCCTCAGGGCTTCATTGTGTGTGACCCGTCTCCATGTCAAACTGCGTCCCCTGTATTTTGTTCTCCTTCGTGCCCTTGAGCGCTTTCTGGGTGTGTGAGTCTGTGCGAGGTGGGTGGCGGGTGGTGGGGGGTCTCAGAGCAGGTGGTGCACCTCAGGGTATGGCACAGCACGTCTGCAGTAATTTAGAGTGAGACTAATTCTGCCTGCAATACACTGCTCATTCATTTAGTTTGTCTTCCTGTACACGCTGGAGCTGAGTAGACACAAAACACTCCTGACCTCCCTACAGAAACTCAAAAGAAGACATGCACAGGGAGGATAATCGCAATCCCGTGCAGTTGCTTTAAATGGGAAGCGCCTTACCAGCAGCGAATGCCCTCAGACGCACTGGGATATTTTCTTTTTCAGAGTTAACAAGCAAAACAAGGAAATGGGGGTGACAGGCCACGCACACAGCGTGCATCTCCAGGCTGTGCCGCTCTGAGCTTCACTCATTACATCTTCTCCACTCTGTCTTTAAGTTTCACTTCAGACCTTTTGTTGTCCTGCAGCAGCTACGACAAAAGTGGATGCAGCTGCCAGCATTGTAGACGGCGTGTTGGCAAGGAGGCAAAATGTCTTCAGAGGGAAGGTGCGCGCAGTGATGTCAGTTTACAGCTACAGTGTTTGACATCTCAGAAGAGGAAGTTCTTTCCATCATGCAGCAATGCAAATGCAACAAAGAGTCCATGTGAGTGAAAAATGCAACAGATCAGTCAGGATAAGATGAAGTAGAAATTTAAATGTGTTGTATTTAATTTTTGTAAACCATTTGTGACCACAGGGAGGATGTCGTGCTCCTTACACACAGGAAGCTGCAGCCGTTTTCATGTCAAAGTTCAACTTCTTGTCAATAGGGAGGTGATGTTTTTCGGAAGTCAATAGCTGTGTCTTTGGTTTTGGAAATGTTCACACTCAGGGAGTGATCATCACATCTGGAGGTGCAACTACAGACTACTTTCATTATCACTTAATCTCTCAATCTCAGTCCAATGTGTAAAATGCCGGAAAAAGGTGAGAAATGCTCACCACGAGTCCCCGAAGTGTAAAGTTAAGTCTTCAGGTTGCTTGTTTTGTCCCACCAACAGTCCAAAACTCATCAGCTTTGATGTAAATGTGCTTTTTTTCTGCATTTGCCAACACTGTGGTTAAAGCCAACAGAAGCAGTTTGGCTTGAAGCTCATTCAAGGAAGATTTTATAGTGAAGAGTCTTCACAAGAGCCCAGTGATGCACTTTTCCCAGCAGAAATCACTCCTCTTCTTAATCTCCCATCCGGCATCCATCACAGAGAAAGAACTGTCAGGGCCTTGCATCCCACCACGACCTTCCCGCCTTACCCTCCCCCTCTCTGTACCTCCCACTCCTCCCTTCCTGAGCGAGGGAGCCCTCATTAATGGTGACAGGTGAGCATCCCCCAGAGGGAAGGGCCAGAGGGGTGGATGTGGATTTCGATGGAGGTGCTGGGGAGACGAACACAGGGATGATCTGCCCTGTTTGATCCTGCGTCGGGTGCAAAATAAACTGTCCCTGGTGGGGGGCCATTACGGAGCAGGACTGTTTAGAAAGGGAGGAGGAAGCTAGGACAAACAGGAAGTATGTTGGGAGGGGAAAGGACAGTGACGGCCTTACGACACAGCAGGTACGACAACTGACAGACTCACTATGTCCACGCTCATCCTGTTATATCTGGAAATGCTTCTGCTTCAGTTTCACTGAGTCAGTAACAACAAAACTGTGCACTCCATTAAAACCATGTCTTAACTGTTATGCAGCATCTGACCGTGTGTGACTGGAGAGTGCAGATGTTTGTGAAAAACGGCGACTGAGTGTGGCTAAAAAGCCAAATTTAAGATGAGAAAATGTGTTGATGCAGATGCAGCTGCCTTCGTGTGGATGTGGTGTCAGATGCAAACACATCGCAGGAGCGCGGCTGCTGTTATGAGGGAGAAAGTGTAATATCAGAACACGCATACAAAGCTGGAGGTGTTTACTGCTGAGCGCCCGCAGTACATCCTCACTCACGTGCACATCGCACACTCCTGCATTGCTGATCAGATGCCTGGCTCGGTGTTATGCTGTGATTCTGCTGCGGGGCCAGTGCGAGGAGATCAGAGGCTGCAGATAACCTCCTACCCACAGAGGAGTGGTGTTTTGAAGGAGAGGAGGGTGGGAGGGAGGGGAGCATCTGGAAGCTGACAGAATAACAGATTGACACACAGCACCTTGGGTTAATTTTAGCCGCCGCCGACACTTTCTTTTGGGGAAAAATAAATTCCAGCAGGCGAGTCGCTTAATAGCAGATTTTCATTTTTAGCAGCGTGTTTGCATTCATTTTGTCTCGCTGTCAACAGACTCTCTGGGTTGCTGCTGGGTGGAAATACTGATCGGAATCTGTGTAGAAAGAGACGGAGAACTAATTCAAATTTCCATCCTTTTTGCATTGAGGCTTTTACTCCAAACCTTAAAGTAATGTCGTGTGTCGTGCAAGTCATTTCCACGTGAAAGCCGCTGCTCTTAATGAAAACCTCCCATGCTCTGATGGAGAGTTGTTATCCTTGCTGCTCTGCCATTCTGCAAGTGTTTGCTTAGCACCACGAAAGAATAACAGTGGTCTGGTTTCTCCAGGCCGCAGGTTTGACTGTGGTGACTCCACGCTGCCAACATGTCACCTCCGCTGCAGCCCAGACTTTATTTTGTAGCCTCGATGCCGGTTGTCTGTGTCAGCCTACTAAATGGAAAGCTGCGGTTTGCGCTGTTTGGGGGCCACCCACATAGTGTTTATATACCTTCTGCTCAAATCACTGACCCGTAGAGTCTGTTTTTAATTACCTGTTTGATGAGACAGCATGGAAAGTGTCAGAGGGGCATTTCTCACTGCGTGGATTGCCAGGCCGGAGACGGAGAGGCAGAGTTAGTTTCTCTGAGGTGAAGCTGTTGAACGCTTACTCTGCTATATTTTCTACTTTCATGCTCAGCTGACTGGATTTGTGGGGTCACGTCTCCTCTGAAGTTTCACTGTCGCTGTTAGATCGCTTTGTTTCTAGTCTAACAAATTAAAGTTTAGCTCACAAAATGCCAAGAAAGGAAACATTCTTCCACCTTTTGCCACTGAAATAAATCTGGCTGATTGCCTCTTTAACTCGTCGTAAAACTCACTTCATTCAGACTGAAAATAAAACTCACCGAAACCTTTTCACTGTTCCAACAATCACGACTTAGTGATTGATTAAGGAACACAGAGCTGATCACTGCTGATCACTGCCGCTCTAGTCAAAGTGCGCAGTCCCGCCCGGTGCGTCCCATCTCCGTTTCAGAAGCGTCTTTCCTCTCTTAGTCCGCTCATGGATGACATGTCAGTCAGCGAAGAGCAGGCCAAGCCACGCAGGAAGTCAGACACAGGAACAGAGTCGAGAATCCAGTAGATTTTCAAAATAAAACACCCTATGCAGACTCCAGATTGTACGTCAACAGTAAACACAATTAAAACAGACAAAAAAACACCCTGAACATTTAACCTGGTGGCCTGGTGGGGTTCAGAACCGCAAGGAGGATGGAACAAAAACGCATTGCAGACGTGATGTCACAGAGGAGCCCAGAGGAATCTCACTCTTCGATGTGAAAATTGTCGGCCCTTTTCCCGACTGCCTCTCTCTGTCGCCGCTGGCCTCTTTGTGCTGCTCGATTAGCTCGCTGAACGTGAGCCTGTGGCTGAACAGCAGCGCTCACTCGCTGATTAAATTAGCAAAATAAAATGACCACAGTCGGCCGAGAAAAACAGCGGCGATGGACTCAGCCATTCGCAGGCAGCCGATACATCTGTCCAATCACCTCTCTCCATCTCTTTACCTCTGACCTCATCTGTACACTCACCATTGCAAGATTTACATACTCCTTAAAAGGTAAGCCCCCTAAAATAGCTTATCAGCACCTCAGCTGGAGCTGACTCAGCTGTGACCAAAGGTACACACACATTGAGTGTATAGCTGGTCAGTGTGTGGATATGTTGAGGTGTTTTTCACTTGGTGGTAGGAGCCTATGGATTCTCCTCTCGTGGCTGCCTGTGACCTGGAATACCTGCCAGCGCTTCTGGTCCGTTTTACCGCGTCTGACCGTGTTCACATGACAGTAAACGCAGAGAAATTCATGTTTTGGAACGAGGACGGCTATGTTATGCGATGAAGCTGCTGAGGGCTGGGAAATGGTCCGCGTGCACGTTGAGATCCACCAGGACACTCACACATGCGGCGCAGATGCTGGAAGCTCCTCGGTGCGATCCGCTGGAATCACACACAGGTTCTCTTCATACCTGTGGGGAACTACAAAGGCTTCCTCCTGCTGCTGGCTGCACACATCACCAGCAGAGCCCTGAGAGTCAGCAGAGGCGGTTTACTGCCAGCCTCACCGGGCTGACTCCCCTTTGTTGTACATTCCTCATGAATCCCCTGTTGGAAGCTGCACAGCATACAGCACGTGTGACATTCGCTGCATTCAAAGCATGATGCAGCAAATGCTTAATGTGTTCACACATGTACAGAAGGTGAATGGCTTAACAGGCCTCTGCAGTCTCCAGTGGACCTTTTCTTGAAGTAATAGCAACACCACCATGTAAAATACTGCAGTTACTTATTTCCAGCCTCTAATCTGCATGTTGTTTTGGTGGGTCTCCATAGTGAACTGAATATCTTTGTGCTTTGGACATTGGACGGATAAATCAACTTGGAGACGTCTGTTTGGAGTCTTATCAGACTGCGACGGGCAGTTCTCACTGACATTTTTCTGGACTAAACCAGCACATAAATCAATAATGAAAATAACTGTTCGTTTCAAAAGTACAGTTGCCCCTTTGCCAACCTGTTTGAAACTCGTTGCTGCATCAAATTCAGAACAAGCAGATATTTGCAAGCTGAGATAGATATTGAACATACTGTCTTTGCACTGTTTGCAATTGAGTATACGTCAAAAAGGATGAATAAATGATCTCATTCTGTGTTATTCATGCTTTACACAGCGCCTCAATTGTGTTGGAATCAAGGTTGCATCAAAAGTGCAGGTACTGTTTGCAGAGCTGCGTCTGTCAGAGTGTTATATTCCATTATTGAATCATTCTTATTCCCTTTAGGTTGAATCATCCATAAACATAAAAACAGTGCATACATTCATACGATATGGTGGATTCGGTGTAAAGCTTAACACTGAAAATGCACAAGAAAAATCGAAATGCCTCAGAGCTGTGCTAAAGTACGGCTGAAAATGCAGAGGTTTCTAGTAAATCAGTGCCGTCAGAGCGCTTCCCTCGTCTTCTGCTCCCACCTCCTGTCAGCCCACACAGAGAGCTGGCCAACATTTCTGATCCGATGTACAGTACAGACGCTGGACCGGTTCCACGCTGTTGTTTCAGAGAAGCTGCGGTTCATTAACGTCTCTCTCTCTCTGCTTTGCTCTCTATGAGTCGTGCATTTTGATTTAGCATCCCGAAAACTGATGTTAATGTATTATTCTGAGATGCTTTTCACACTTAGACCATCTGTGTATGCATAAATGTATATATGCATTTATTTTCCCACACATACACACGCTGCACTACCAGGGATTGTGACACAGCTGAGCCCAACAGCTGGTGTCTATATCCTGTGGTGTGTGTTTGTGTGTTACGGGCGTTGGGAGGGGGGAGTTGCTGGCACGCTAGCTGGCTGGAGATGGCAAGGCGGCAGCAGTCTGGATTAAGGGATCAGTGCTGGTGTCAGACAAACATTGGATTAGTGCTGTAATCTCGCCCTTGCTGGCCCGAGCCTGAAGCTGAGAAGCAGGACTCTCCTCGGCCGGTGTTTACGCACCTGCCTGGATTAACAGAGAGAAGAGCAGGGCCTCATTAAGACCTCTGGCCTCTCATTCTGTAATGAGACCGGTAATTGTGTGCAGGGCCATAACTTTGCCCGTGAATGCCAATCATTGTGCCCCAGGAGTGAATACTCCAGGAGGTCGGAGATGAGCGCCGCTGTGTGTTGCATAATGTGTTCATACATTTTAAATGGCAGGTTCGCCATTTGCCCTGGCATAGACACCAAGCTCAGACCGCATGTCATGGATATTTGTGTTCATTTTGTGTTTGTGATGCTGCATTTCTAAGCAGTGGATCATGTACCGCGAGCCGGCCACGATCGTGAAATAGGCCCCTAAATCACACGCACATTAGCGAAATCACATCTGCTTAGCAAACACATTTACATTTGAATGACTTGGATGCCACTTATTCACAGACTTGAATAATAAATAAGTGCTCTTTTTAAAATAAGGAATGTGTCAGCATAGGTTGACAATCTGTGTATGAAAATATGTGCCAGCCGTCCCTCGGTCTACTGTTCATAACCACATCCAGGCCTGTATGTTTCATGGACCCTTTCCCCTCCCTCAAAGCACAGAGGACGCTCTAGCTCAGGTCTAATGCACAGCGCTTGCTTACTGGCCTTTAGAGAAGCCGAGTCGCCGTCACATGTACTGCTGGGGGGGTTTCTGCTCCGCCATGACATTTACCTCAGCCTCCTCTATACAACAGTCTGTAACTCTAACAACAGGGAGGCGCTAAAGGGGCCGAACATAAAGAATTTGGTGACTTCCAAGAATGTCGCTGTTCCTCTGATGCTGCCATTTACAGTAGATCCTTAGGTTTCAGTTTCCTGCCTGAGCGTATGACAGTGTGGAAAATTAATTGTTACAGATTGAGGACTTGGTTTACTTGCAGACTTATATCCTCTGTCTTTATGAAATATCTCACCTTTCCTCTGCTTCTGGTTGTTTATTATGTCATTTGGGTTGTAATGGAGCAATTCCTGATAGATCTCTGGGGTGTAAAAGTGGCTTTTCTTGTCCTCCACTTCCCTGAAGAGCCTTGTTGGAGCTGCAGCTTGAAGGCTTGGAGACGGAGCGGGATAGATGGAGACACGTTGGAAGAGGCACAGACATCATTAGGTTTGTTGTCTCCTGTGGAGCTCTGACTGATGAGCGGGGATGAGATTTACTCTGGAAGGACTCTGAGTGAAGCACAGCGAGGCAGCCGGCGGTGGTGCGATCAAGAGGAGGTGAAGCTGCTCGCTGTAAATGCACCGGTTGTAAGGGTTTTAGTGGTCAAAGCTGTCGTGGTGCCAGTCATCAGAACAAAGGTGTGACAGTGGCTGTAGTGTTGTCACGTTTCAGCGCTGGGATGTGACCTGGCATCGTTTGTCTTTTGGCTGCAGTTTTGTTGGATTGCTTGGCCTGGAGCCGCTGTTAGCTATGGCAGAGATATTTGGCAGGCTGCGGTGACTGGCTCAGCTACCGCGCCGTAATTTGGCGATGTGTATGTAAGGGTTCGGTAGAGTTATATTTAAATGGCGCAGGTGATTAGCAGCCTGCAGAGTTACTGATAGCCTGGCTGACAGTGAGGCAGCTGGGACACTCGGAGCCATCAGTCACACTGATGAGGGAATGTGGCTCAAACGCGTCCGATCGAGTCTTGGTCACTGATTTGACGTGTTTTATAACTTTCTGTGCATTCCTTCAAAGGGCTGTCATTACATCCATTTCACTTAGTCTCATTTAAGGATGGTCTGGTGCTTACTGAGCTCTTCCCTCAAATAGTTTTCATCCCCTCAGACGGAGACTTGCTGACACTGCAGGAGAACGTGGCCAAACTCTGATTCTCTGTCAGAAGAACCTTAATCAGGTTTGTAGCAATGGGACAGTTATATTAGAAAAACACATATTTCAGTGCAGTGATTCCAAACCTTTTTCCCTAAACGACCCCCTTCTCTATCACTGACGACCCCTGACAGTGGTATATTTCATGGATATTTCACATTATATTGAATGTAGGACAGTAGCAGTACAGACCAACTGATGAACTGTACACTTAAGTCAAACAGTGAATGCAATAACTGCAGGACGTTTGTTGTTTGTATTTCCTGCAAATCATCAAAGATGAACTTCTTATACAGTTCTTCACAGTTCTTTTTCATCTGATAAAATTAACCATTTCACCCCTTAAATTCAAGAAAACCTCACGACCCTCTGTGAAGCTTTGGCAAGCCCTAGTGGGGGTCGGGATCCGCAGGTTGGGAACCAGTGGTTGAGGTCGCTCCAATGCACCGTTTGTCATGACTGTCAGTGCTTCAAGATGCAGAACGCCCCATGATGGGGCTCAGCGGAGGGATAGTGCACTTTCACACTGCTCGACGGTTTGGAGTGATATATTTAGCACGTGCTCCAAAGCATAGCAAAGGAGATGTGGATTCAGTGCCGATGCAGAGTCAAGAGCTTTAAATCATATCTGATCGAGCTGTGAGTCACGTCGAGTACGGACGGACTGCAGCGTTTCACATGGAAAGAAGACTGCATACTTTTACGTTTTTGTCTCATTGCAAGTTAAATTGCTGCAAAGAAAACAGCCTTTGTTAAATTTACTTTTGATAATAATCACCTAAAACTTTGAGGATGCACAGTTGTGGTGAGTGTGAAGCTTTGGTCGTGATTAAATACTAAAAGAAAACACGTAAAAACCGAACTGACAGTGAGCCTCCATCCTGTTTAAAGCTGTTTTTTGTGGTGTACGAAGGTACTAATCTCACTTTTAATACTAAGATTTGTGTCGCAGGACTGTGTGCTCATTACAGGAAATTTCAGATATCCAGGCTGAGCTGCCTGACCTTACAGCCTTCCAGGTGATAGAGGATTACTCCAGTGAGAGATCGATGGAAATAAAGGCCGCACATGTTCTGTTCAAGCTTCTGTCATCCCGCCGTTCACCCCGAGATCCGAGAGGCGATGCATATTCATCAGCCTCGTAATCAGAATCCAGCTGATGCACGATCAGCTCGTGTGAAGTGTCGCCAGAGGCAGAGGAGTTACGAAAGGTCATCATCATCGCCGTTCGAGTCATCCGTGAGTCATACCGTGGGACTGCACGGTAACGCCGCCGCGTTCGTTCAGCATTCAACACACAAACAGAAGCCAGAATGAAACGGACGAGGAGGCAGCGAACCGAGGAGCAAAAGCCTGCAATCATACTTATAGTATCAGAGGTCACCGTCGTGCTTTGACTCGGGAATGGATGAAATCGCGAGGAAAGAGGGAGGGCGGCCATGTTTGATAGACAATAACGCTACAGGCAGAAGAAGAAGAGTGAATTTCTGGCAGTTTTTATGATAGGCCCCCATGAATTTGTCATAAACTTGATAAAATACTATACATCTTTAAAATGTTTTTGTCTAATGGAAGTTAGTAATAAATATATATATATATATATATATATTAGATAGATAAAACTTTATTGATCCCACGCTGGGGAAACTAAGCTGTTACAGACTGCAACAATAAAAGAGAGACATAGAAAAAGAACAAAGAAGACTATAAAAAAGGATGCAGAGTGAAATCAACTATATGGATGTCCATTATGAGCAAGAGTATGAAAACACTACTGAGAAAGGATGGCTCAGTTTGTCAAAGGGAAAAGATTGAATCGCATGCGAGTAAGAATAATAAAATAGTGTTTTTGTACTATTGCATTGTAACACTGTAAAAACTATGAAGAAACGTATCTGCACAGTGCTGTTTTATAGAAATAAGAGGCTTCAAAACCTCGCACTGCTGCATGTCGTTACGTGGAGAGAGCTCATGTGTGTCAGCCATGTTTGGGTCAACATGTCTCCTTTGACTCTCATGTTTTGCAAATGCACCTGCTGTGGGATTCTAGTCGTAAGCTTTCCTGCTCCTGGTGTTCAAGGTGATTTTAGTGCAGATTCAATTTTAGATTTCAGAGCCCCAATCAAGGAGAATACACTGCAGCTGAACTTTATTTTTGGGGTTTAAGCTCCTGACTTCCTCTCCTGTTTGCCTCCTGTTATCGCCAGCACGCTGTGCAGCTTCAGATCTCTGCCGCCTGGCCTCGGATCAGTTCTTTGAGTTAGTGCTGTGGTCCTGCGTTCGTGCTTGACTCCACTTTTTCTCCATCAGCAGCCCTCCCCACCTTAAACTTCAAGCATTTGTCATGATGTAGGGGCACTCGATGAGTGAGAGGTGTGGATTTATGTTCGTCAACCTTCCCCTCGGCGTCGTCTCCAGAGAATTTGCCTGGTCCTCTCTTTTAGTGCGGTTTGTAAATGTGAGAGCAGCAGAAGGGCTGAGCCGCCGTCCGAAGCAGCGGCCTGTAGAGCTGTAATGACCGCTGGCCGCTCAGCGAGCAGCCCTCTCATTACCCTGCCTGTTAGGGACCGGCTCATTACATGGAGGTGACAGCTCGAGACTGGAGACGAGATGGGCTGGGATATGCCAATTTAACAACCTCAGACTGAGATGAAGAGTACAGGGAGGATTGGCAGTGGACGGGAAGATGGATATGTTCTGCCGGCCCAACTGAATCATGCTTCAGGCATATATTTGTGACAAAACTCTGGGTTTGTCTGTTTGAAACATTCAGAATTTCTGTCCAAAACAACAAAACCAGTGAAACACCAAAGAGGACTTACACACAGATGTTTAAGCAAATATAATTCAAGACTTGTAGACCAGCATGCATGTCAGGATAGATGTGGGGGGTCATGAGGTGATTGATGCAGTAGAAGAAAATCAAAACCGCATTTCTTATACACAAAATGAAGTTTTCTCTAAATGTTTTCTTTTCCTGCATATAGGATAGTTTTAGCCTTTCAAATGCCAAAAAATCCTTTAAACAAAAAAACTCTGCGGTTGAACTCGCTGCTCGAGTGGTCGCATGCAGACGTTTGGTTGTTTTAAGGGGACACCAGCCAAAATGCTAATAGCTCTCTGTAACCCTGCATTGGTCTGAATTGATCTACTGTATGTAACGGCCTCCTGTTAAACAAAGATGCTCACATGCTCTGCATCCATGTTTAACTAAATGTACGAACGTTCACACTGGCGCATTCCTGTCTCTCTTTGAGGCTAATTTTGGCTTCATCCGAGGAGAAATCATCAGTTTTCCCTCTTAGCATCCCGCTTTGAAACGTTCTCCCGAGATGAAGTGTTCTTGCCTTTTTTCTGTGCCGTAGTTATGAACGTACATGCTTCCTTTTATGTGTCAAACCATCTCTTGTCAATACCGACTGGAGACGTTTGAGGGAAAAATCGTGTGTCTGCGAGCCCTGAGGTGAGTCAGCTGTGGGAGGCAGCTGTGCAGCGGAGGAACCGCAGCCGGCGATCTTTAAATACTGCTCCTGCTCAGTTACTACACCAAAAATAATCATTTTCACAAGTGGGTTTAAACTTTCCTACTTGCATAAGACCGGCGACCTGCACAGGATGCCCAGTGCATGCTGGGATAGGGTCTGCTTCCGACTCTGAGGGGGAGTTTCAGGATTGGGTGCACGGATGGATGCTATTATGGCTAATCCATCTGATTTTGTGGGATAACTGGGGAAGGGGCAGTTGTTTAAAACCTGTCTGACTGCTTGTGGCAGTTAAGTTGGTGAGTACGGTTTCCTCTGCGACTGCTCACAGCGCTCGTAGGAATAACACCCAGCTTGTTGGGAAAACAAAGGTTTTGCTGTGGTGCTGTTATCTGCGCCGCTGCGTGCAGTCGGGGTCAGTGATCAGAGGGTTGTGCTTGTAGTCTGGAAGAAGCAGCGCGCAGTCCTTTCTTATCCTTTGCATACTTGCGTTCCCTCTCTGAACTTCTCACTCTGGAGGTTTTCTTTCTTTTTTACCATCCACTGTTTGTTGTTCGTGCGGCACTGTAACTCCCGCCGTGTCGGGGCGGCTGCCTCTCCAGTTGCCAGAGAGATGGTTGCCGGGGTAACGCACATTTGACATCTGTTATTGCTTTGGGTCGCCGCTGAACTGTGAGCGGGCGCGGTGGCAACAGGGAGCGCGTTATTGGCACCCCTCGGATCAACGCTGATCTGAGATGAGCGGAACCACCTCAGGATCCTGGCTAATTAGCGCCAACTGGAAGAGACCAGGCTGTTAGCGTGTTGGCCGTTCTCTGAGGGGAGCTGCTAAATTGAGGGGATTGACTCCTGCGCCGCCTCCCGGTCCGGGCGCTTGGATGTGTGAATGACCACGCCGCAGCAGCGTCTGAAGGCCAGCGGCCAACTGCAAAGCGTTTAGAGCCCGTGTGATGGCTCTTTGTGGCTTTGTCGTGGGCTAATGAAGGTTCCCCGGAGATTTACGCGTCCAAGGTCGTTGTTCTATTCACACAGAGGCCAGCGGGGCCCGGCGAAGCTACGGCTCCCGTTCATCCGCTGGACTGCTTTATGATAGATCCTAACAGGCTAATAAATCACAGCGCTGGTCATTACGGCTGCAGCTCTGCTCAGATCTCGCACAAAATGACTGGAACGCATAGTGTCTTCCAGTCTGTAACTGCACAATGGAGCGATTGTTGGCTCTGTTTCGGCGTGCTTTCATTTTTCACTTTGGTTACTCCGCTTTAAGATGGAAGACTGTGGCGTCCTTGCAAGTCTTGGCTCCGCTCTCACTCATTATTCTGTTCTTGACCGTCGTTTTGTGAAGCACCCACTTCTGTCCCTGCGCTGTGGATCAGTCCTCCCCCACCCCCAAGCCTCCTCTCCAGCCTACCAAGGCCTCACAGCGGCACGAACGATGAAGGCTAGAGACTGTGCCATATAGGCTCTAATCACGCAGCTCTAATTCAATTAGCCTTGGATTCAGAGGGAACAGAGCTGTGGATAGACAGAGAATTGAGGAGGGAGGAGAAAGAGCAGTGAATCCCTCTTCCTTTGTCAAACCCCATCATATCACGGGTTATATCCATATCTATTATTCCCGCCCCGGCTGTAAAATGTGCCATTTATTTCCCACCAGTAATCTGCAGACAGATATAAATGGCTCAGTTTAGGCTTATTTGGAGGAAATTTGCACGCTGTCAGTGTCAGAATACCACAAATGAAATCAATTAGTTGTTAATGAAGTCTCCAGTGAGCTCTTTTGTCCCCCCCCCACCCAAACGCCATATTACAGCACGTACAGCGAATGCACCAGGGTCCTCATTAAACAGCAAATACCTCATTTAGAGCGTATGCTATGCGTGTGTGTGTGGGTAGGTGTTCAGGTGTGCAGACAACACTGCATGCGTGTGTCGCAGTGAGAAAGCGAAGGATGAGCACTGGTGGCGAGGAAGAGGAAGACAGACATCCTCCTCGTAAGCTTGTGATCCCTTAATTATCGGACATCAATATTAAATAAGACCAAGCATGTCTTTAATTATCTGGTGCGTAATCCAGCTCAGGTGACGGTCTTTAACTGTTGCACAGGACTGCTCAGGTGGCGGCTCAGCCCAGTCTCATGGGTCTCATAGTGAAAATAGAAAAGATTTCGTCCCCAGAAGCGTCATCAACGCTGAGATGCTTAGTTTTGTTTTGAAGCTATAATCCACATTTAAATACAAACGCTGATGATAAACAGCTGTGAGCAGCTCACACTGTGTGTCTGGGCGAAATGCAGATAGGAGAATATTCTCATTTGAGTCATGATGGAGTTTAGCTGCATAAAATGCGTCTTTGAAATCTAAAACATCAAAGGGAAACTTGCTAACTTGTTAAACTTGTGGAGGCACAGAGAACAAATTTGCACTGCGAGGGGAACGGGATGAAGCCAGGAGACGTGTGGGGCTGCGACTGCGCTCGTGATTAAGGCCTCCACTCAAAACTTGAGTGTTCACCTGCTGTCTTGCAACGAGAGGACAAAATGACGTTGTGCAGTTGAGGTCTGCAACGACTCCACAGGTTTCATGTTAAACTTTTCACGAGTTGGTTCGGACATCTGCTTAATGCATGACACAAGTCATTTTAGAGAGGGATTATTTCTGCCGACAGGATGGAATCGCCTGTGTTCCTTACTGTGGTTAAGGGAGATAACTGCAATAAGTAGTTAGTTTTTTCCTTGATATTTGTGCTTGGCGTCAATTGCATGCACTGTCTCGGATGGCAGACAAATTTAGGGGTTGGGGTGAGCGTTTGGTCCGTCCAGAGGACCGGATTCCCAAACATCTCAAGACAAACATTGTGTATGCGGTCAAGAGTGTAAGGACCTAAAGCAAACTCCTCGGGACAGTTTTCACACATTTACAACAAAAGCATCACAGTTTTAATGATC
This sequence comes from Chaetodon trifascialis, assembly GCF_039877785.1. NCBI lineage: Eukaryota > Metazoa > Chordata > Actinopteri > Chaetodontiformes > Chaetodontidae > Chaetodon > Chaetodon trifascialis. Next base: position 3,585,908 of record NC_092056.1, read on the forward strand.
ATAAGGTACATGTCCTGGGCGGAGAAGACTCACTAAACAGAGGAGGAGGCTTGAGACACCACCTGTCCCCAGCTTACACTGCTGTGCTAAAAACTGAACCTGTTGGGTTAGGGTTAGGCTCAGACAGCAACAGTGTTAATGAACAATGAGCAATGAAAGAGTGTTGGCAGACCGATTTCCCTGTGAGAGGACCCTGACAGTACGCTGACAGGGCATGGAAGGAGGTGTGAGCGAGGCAGCAGGAACAACAGGAAAAAAATCTGTAGGCAGGCAAGACGAAAGTACCGACAAGAATAGCAATACGACGAATTCTGGTTGTAATCCGGGTGCTTATATACTGAGTGAGCAGGTGAGTTCAGGGTGCCGGTCCCAACCTGCCGGCCACACCCTGCAGGAAGAGAGACACCAGGGAGAGGAAACAGCAGGGGAGACAGCAGATCTCCACAGAGCCTCAATGCTTTCTGGATGAACCAGCCTGCTCCACCTCATAAGCGGGAGGAGCGGCTCCACCATAAGCTGCCGGGAACACCGCCTCCTCTGGCAAACACACATCACAGTCGTGACTTCTACATCGCAGATCATGTGCTGATCGCGTGGCTTTAAAAGTGACGATTGTGTTTTTCGGTGTTTTGGATAAACACCGAAACGTCTTCTTCATCGTTTCCTTTTAACGCTCAATAAACCTCGTGTCTAATTATTGACAGTGAGAAACTCGTCATCCTGTGACTCCTGGCAGGTGCGATGGATGCTTCGCTTTGTCTGAAACTCTGTCCGTTACGAAGCTCAGTTTTCCCTTTCCGTCTGAGGACTGGCTCTGCCCGTGAGCTTGATTCCTACTGGAGGTGAATCAGGGTCAGAGTGCTGATTTGGCACGCTGCAGCCTGTTTGTTTTCCTTCTCCTGCCATTAATGTGTTGGTTTTATTGCATGAGGTCTTCCATCCAACCTCTGTCATCACCCTTGTTAATATTCAACTCCAACTGCTCTACAAATTGACAGCTTAACAGGAAACAGCAGCGCCAAAATCTGGATTTAAGGTCCAAGTTCAGATCGGTGGCAGCTGCCGATTGGTTGGTTGTAAAGTTTTGAATCCAAACAGTGAGGTCACTGATCAGAGCAGGAAGGTGCTGCAGGGTTCAAGCCTCTAATCTCATCACTCTGTTCGCTACATTTACTCCCACAAAGGCTGAAGTTTGGTAAGCAGCGTTTTGCATTTTCTTTTGCTAATCTCTGCTGGGTTTCTGACACTTCAGTGGCTGCTGTGTGGTTTTGAAGCTACTGTATGAGCTCAAAGGGATTCGTTTCCCTCCAGGGAAGCTTTTATTCCCCGAGTATAACTGACAGCCTCTGTCTTTTTGACGGGATTTAAGAATTTGGCCACCTCTGTGTTAGTTAACAAGAGCTAATTTGGGCCTTCTTTTGGATTCATGTTGCATGTGTGCGTTTTTTGACTTGTACTTCTTGCAGCTGTGATGGCGTAACATCCCGAGTGGCGTTGCTCCGCTGGTTGTGCTCCTTGTGTCCCACACAGATTTAATTATGTGTCCCAGGGAGGCACCGTCGCCCGTGGGAAAAGAGGAAATCCCAGGGGTGGGAGGGTCACTGTCATGTGAAAAGAGCAAGTGAGAAGCTAAAGCGATGGACAGCCTTTGAAGGCTTTGTCTTTTTGTGTCTTTCCCAACAGCACGGGGAGACTCAGAGTGAAAGAGAAAGAGAAAGCTCTTTTTTTTGTGTGTCCGATCTTAATGGTCTTGTCTGGACATCATCTGGGCGTTGTAACGAGCTGTTATCTCCCCCGGAGCTGAGAGCGAACATTGATGAAGAGGGGGGAAAAAAAGAGGACAGGAAATGAAAGACCAGAGAAGTGGGAATTGAATAAATGCATAATTCAGAGGAGAGGAGGAAGAAAGAAAGGTAGAGAGATCACCTTGATCTCCCCACCGCGCTACCTTTTAATGTGACGCTGATGCCTTCACTGTACTGTCACAGCCAATAACGAGAGAGGGAGCGAGATGGCAGGAGCGGCGAGGCGAGCCAGTTTTATTTATATAACCCATCACAGTCCACATCAACTCAAAGGGAAGAAACAGATTCCATGATGAGGAAAAGCATTTAATATATTGACGCATATTTTATAAGAACAGATATTTCCCTTATTTTGATATATTTTTGCTTGGTAGCCAAACTGTCTGCCTGTCGCGATGGTTTTAAATCAGGTTTCCCACAATCATATCACGACTGCTCGTTAAGTTAACAAGTAGTCTCATCAAGCTCAGGTGTCAAAATGATGGAAATAATGAAAACATGAAGTGGACTAATGACAGGAAAGATATCCAGGATTGACTCCTGCATAATGCTGCAGGCTCTGAGCTTAGCATCGACTTAACGATGCAGCCAACCAGCGTTTTGAGTGAACAAACCTTTATTGACTGCAAATCGAACGCAGCTGCTTTGGTTTTAAACAAGGACTGCAACCAATGACTATTTCTATTATTGATCAGCCTGCCAGTTATTATCTTGATTAATTGACTTTTTAATTGATTGACGAGGGATTCAGAGGAAGTTTCGGATGCATTACGTGCAAACAATGCAGTCATTAGCTGCTGCTGGGAACTGAGGCTGCTTCCCAATCATGGAAGTCTTTCAGCTCCAAAACGAATCTTCCCCGAACTGTTGCATCGCTGCGTCTTGGCTCAGCTTGTTAGCTAGCTAGCAACCACGACTGACAATGACGAAAAGCTGAGACGCAGCCAGACCTCAGTGTCTGTATGTAGCTTAACGTAACGCAACCACGACGTAAAACTTCTCTCATTTTTAAAACTGGATTAATCAAACAAATGCACTCTGTAATTATAATTTTATGGTAGGTTTTACAACGTGTACAATGTGCAGATACAAATACCTACAGCAAGTCTACAGTACATGAAAGACAGTTCATGACCTCATTTCATTGATTTTACTTTAAGACCTTTTAAAACTCTTTAAGGAGGCTGGAAAAATGACTGAAATCAGGTTTGGCCATTTTGCCTCTATTTTAAAGGCATTTCTTGGATGGACTGTACCTCAAATGCTGCTGAAAAGCTGCGTTTGATCATCTGCATTTTGCACGTCTGTGCAAACCTTCCTGCCGCAGCAGATCCACCTCACTTCATGGAAATTATACAAAACACATAAAAGAGAAGGAAACCATCAAAGGACAGCTTTAATGCAATATTCTTGAGGATTCAGTAATCAAGCATATGTTATCTAAAACCGGTTGCTGTGCTCATGTAGCTCATCATGCCGTATCGTGTAGCATCACCTGGACATGTGTCCGTCTCGCGGCCCGCAGAAAGCTCATGAAAGCAGTCGTTCTGCTCCTCTGCGGACGCTCCACTGTCTGCGTGAATGAAACTTGACCTTTTGAAAATCTCCATCTTCACAGTTTTCGGGGGAACGAGGGGACCTCCGTGTTCTTATTTCTGCAGACAAAGCTGATTGAACACCAAAGCTAATTTTATTAGAGAGCTACCTGTGCCCGGGGGGGGGGCTCCGATCTCTCCCGTGTGCCCCACCCCTGCACACCCCACCCACACTCAGGCTGCAGGGTGTGTGTTTGTGTTTGATTTTCACATTTCTGCGTGTGCAGACGCTGTCCCATGTCGGCCAGAATCAGCGCGCTGTGCCGTTTTCTCCTCTTCCAGACCTCTTGATTGCTTTTTGGGGGCATTTCTCTTCAATTTCAGCTTTGCTGGAGGTGCAGCGTCTGCGTCTGTGTGATCTTGAATATAAATCAGTCCCCCTCCCAGACGCCTCTTTCCTGTCCCATTCTCCACATTCTGGTTGGCTGGCTGGGACCCCTGGCAATGCTTATGAAAAGATTCAGCATGCAAGGCAACTTCAAAGCTGGAAGTGTGCAACATGATGAGTGTGTCTGAGGAGAGAAGGGGTTCGGGGGAGAGTTGATAGAGTGAAAGTGGGGGTCGCGACGACATTCTCAGGTGAGTTGAAGACTTTACAAATGGGTCCCGGCAGTCACATTAATTCTGTCTGCTTTCCCTTTGTCCCTGTGTGTCTTCGGGTTTCCTTTCGTTGCCATGTTTCATCGTCTCTCTCTCATGTCCTCTATAAGTCATATTTGATCTTTTCGGTAAAGGGAATGACGGTCTTTTATCTCACCGTTTCCACTTCCAATTTCTTTCCCCGTGCGACGCTCTTCCTGACATTCAGCCATCCGTGTGCTTCCCGTGTAACCCCAACTTATTTCCTTGCTGAGACTCAAATGTCCTCTGTTGTGCAGATGAAATAATGGACGGGTTGTCTTTTTTTTTTGCTCTCTCTCTCTCATACCCTCCCTGTCAAATGTCAGGGGCTTGTCGGCCCGGCCGTCCTCTGCTCTGTGGATGCGGGCAGCAGGGGAGCTGGAGCTCTCATGTGGAACAGCCTCGGGGAAACCAGGAGGAAACTGATTTCACTTCCTCGAATGAGGAGTCTTGACACTGCTGCTCCCACATCCACCCATCATCCATCACCCCTGCTTTTATTCTTTGTTTCTCCTCTCTTGGATTCTCTGCCCTCAGCGAGGGCGAGAGTGTTTCACTTCACCTGCATCATCTTCATTTTCATCTCCAAAGACGGTGATTTACATCATCTTCTCTGTTTTTTCATGAGTTTTTGGTCTTGTGATTGCAAGAATTAATACAAATTCTCCACTTGTTGACTTCAGCGTTCCACACCATGAAATGAATTCATTTCTGAGCTGATTTTATGAGCTAAAGTCTCAACCACAACAAACCAGCTTCCTTGTAACAGCACTGGAAGGACTTTCCCTTTAAATTCACTTCTCATGCAGCAGTTGCCCCCCACTCGCAACAAGTTCCTCACATCAAGTCACCAAAACTCAAAACTAACGTGAAAAAGTAAGTGACAATTAATGTCACATCCATAGGAATGCATACAGAGATGCCACCTAAATATGAACGCTCTGGTCATATGATAGTCACATGGTGAGACCACAAACAACAACAATTTTTCATGTTTTCATGTGCATCTATTAGTCTACCACCTGCCCTCAAAGGTGGGTATGCACAGCTGCTGTGCATTGTTTCTGTCTTAAACAGTTTCTTCATGGCGTTTGCTCACAGAGGTGCAGGCATGAGGACGCAGCGCAGCACCTTACAGACTGTATTCAAGGCAAAAATGAAAGAGTTCATCTTCCTGCCCAGCCCTTTGCAGAGGCCAGTGGTTACTGACAGGAACGCCCACCAACAGTTCATGTTTGCCCATTGAAACAACAGATCGTGCAGAACAAATCCACACTGTTTGCCATCAGGGTGGGGGTAAACTTCACCACAGCTTCTTGCAAAATAACCCAAATTTAAAACATTGTTTAGAAAGCCTCAGTAAATTCAGTCATTTTTGGTCACTATAATGACATGAAACCTCCCAAACCTCCTGACGGCGCTGGATAATTGTCCCTAACTAGGCCTGTCTGATTGCTAATGTTTGTGGTGGCCCTTGTGCTGTATTGAAAATCTGCATTGAATCCTGAGACCCAGTGAAGAGAGCGAGGCGTTTACACCAGCAGAAATGACGGAAAACTGTGAATCTAAGACGTGGATGAAAAGAACAACAGGATTTTCTCTTAAAGTAGCCCAGTGTCACTGCCTGTCAGCCTCCTCGTAGCATCTGTTGACTCGAGCTGCCCTGTCGCAGTTGTTTACAGTAGCCGGGCTGTGGCGTTTACTGTGTACAGTCCAATTACAGGAGCGAAACATGTCTGTTAGCTCAGACTCTCCTGCAGAAGCCCTCAGAGACCTGAAGAGGAAACTCCCTGTCAGTGCTGTGGCTAGTTCACCGCCAGCCTCTGTAACCCTGTAATGATGTCGCTGCCTCGGATGCTGAGCGGCTGGTTTAAAGTCGATCATTAGCATCGCGGCGAGTGTGGAGCCAGAAAGGGCAGGCTAGCAGGATGCTGAGTATTATTCCTGCTAACACGTCGTGCTGTGGTCCGTCTCCTGCTCCGGCAGCGTGGTGACAGTCTGCGTCTCTGCTCTCGGGGTGTAGAGGGAATAATGCTGCCAGGAAGGCTTTTTTAATAAATCCTCAATATGTCCAGAGTGCCCTGTCTCTATGGTAACTGAGGCTTGCATTGTGTGTTTCTCTGCTTTGTCTTCGCTGTGTATTTTCTGATAGGCCTGCACTTGTGTTTGAGGGGTTTCGTGTACAGCGGCTTGCAAAAATGCTCAGTCCGTGTTTTTCTTTTTACATTTTGTTGTGCTACTAAATGACTTCAAAATGCACAATTTATGATAAACAGCATGCTGTGTAATAATTTACACAGACCTGGACACAATGCCAGCCAGAGATAATATTTATAGTGTATATCCCATAACAAGTCTGATGCAATCTCTCATTTAATTCAAATGCATTTTAATAAACTTTGTTTGGCAGTCCTCGCAAATGAGATGAATATTAGAAAAACACTTCTCTGCATAGAAATTAGGCAAAAAATTCAACAGCAAAATATCCCAAATGTGCAGTTATTACTTTTTTTTCCATTCAGAATGACAAGCCGTTGCAGTTCATGTTTTTTAGCCGCAGGAAGGAGCACAGAGGCTAATTGCAGTTTGCGTGTGGCGTTTCTGACACGCAGCGATCTGAAGCGGTGTGTGAGGCTGCGTTTGTGTGCCACAGCATGCCTCATCATGAGAGTGTGAAATTGGGATTTATCCCTCTAAGCCACCCTGCATGCACAGAGGTGGGAAAACAGATCGCAGTATCAGCTGATGTGAATGGTGAACTGAGACGCTGCTCACGCATTCATGTAGCCTAAAACGAATAATTCCTTCATGCCTGTTATTGTGTGCTGATCTGTGGCTGTGAACACAGAGGAGGTTTCTCCTCTGTGACTCCGAGGGACTCTGATGTTTAAGTTTCGTACAGTTGTGTGCGATGCTGTGCTGTGATGGACCTTAATCTGACTCTGTGATGCAGCACGATGCGTTCTTTGACTTCCTGTACGACAGAAACAGCACAATAAGAGCTGACATTTGTCCAAACCTTTTCTTCTTCGTCTAAGCGATTCCCTCTTGGCTCCATTTTCTTTGACGGTTCTCTGCAGACGGCGAAGAGTTGAGAAATGTTGAAACATGGTTACTAATCCAGCGTCATGAAGTGAAGAGTTTGCAGTATACTGAGACTGAATCAGTCAACACTTCCTGAAGCTGCTTCACAATGAAAGCCCTGAAGTGTTTCGCTGGTGAAGCATGCAGTACATGGATGCATGAGGGGGTTCAAAACCAGGAGATACTGGATGAAAGGATGAAGAGGAATGTATGGGATGAGTTTTAATAGATGGTTCATTTGCAGATCTGGATCCATTTTAATCATTTTCCTGACTCCCTCTTTTTATGACCAACATCAGTATAAAAATCAGCAAACCTTCAGTTCTCTGAGCGTCAGTCTTTGAGTGCGGTTCTTCAGTTATTTATAGCTTGTGCTACTTAACCATCGTTGAATGTTCAACCTAAATGGATTTGATCGGGAGGTCAAAACGATCAGCAGCCCCGAGCTAAGGTTCGATGAAATGCTGTCAGACTTCAAAGCTGGGATTGCAGGCTGAAACCACATTTCAAAAGACTGCAACCTCAATATTTCTGAAAATGGGGCTTTTTTTTTTAGTGTACTTGACCACAAATGTTGAACCAATCAGTTCGTCTTCATCAGTGATGTTTGTGCGTGAGGTTATTCCACAGCAGGGTCGTCCGCCGACGCACCGAGCCGCAGTACACAGGAGGCGCTGAAGTAATTAGAAGCCAGTAAGTTCTGACAAAGAAGAGGCTGCAGTTTAATTTAAAGTAATTAGTATGTACAGCGAGAAAGGTGCACACATACAGTATACACACAGAGGGGTAATAAAGTTTTATTGCATCTCTGAAACAGTGCAAACTGTGCACACTGTCAGATAAGGAGATGAATAAATCATAATTTTACAGTAAACCCAGACTGGGATTTATTTTAACGACATCAGTTAAAGGGGAGGCTGCCGTCGGATGCATCGTGTGCTGCTGTGTATAAATACCATCGACCCGTGATCTGCGCTGTCTGTGCAAACTCCAGAAACAAACCCTCTTTCTTCTGTGCGGAGGGGCAGACATAAGCCCTGATGTTTTCCATCACTGAAGCGGTGTGACATGAGCGCGCAGCTCTGTGAGGATAGCAAAAATAGACCACCAGACAAAATGAGCCTGGAATCTGAGATCAATAACAGGCAGTGTTTTTTATTTTTCCCTTTCTTTCTTGATTTGTAGCAATGCTCTTGTTGCCAGACATCAAAGTAAAATCTGCCCCAGAGTGCAACTTTAAAATATTATTTGAAAAGGCCTCTTTTCAGCTCAATGTGTCAGTGTGTTGACAAACTTCACCGGCTAATATGCAAATGACTGAATATCCAGTTTACGCTAAATAAGCACCAAGAAATCCTGCACAGCTCTGACTGCACACGTCTCTCTGTTGTTACTCTTTTCTATTTTATCTTCTCGCCGCCTTCATTTTCACCTTGACTAACACACTACTAACACATTTCTGGCTAAAATGAGCACGCGTCTGCATTTTAATTACAGCACCGCACACACACGCAGGCTGGTGATGTGAGAAACCTGTCAAAAGTCCCTGCAGATGGTGCAGTGAGAGCCTTAAAGCACTGTATCACTTTAGTGGAGTATTTGCACAAATTAGCACACCTACCATCGCGTGATTTCTGTATCAGCCCCCGAAAATAGCTGGCTGCTATTCACAGTTCAGATTGATGCTCAGGGTCTGTCCTTTCATCTCGTGTCGAGCTGTTTACTATGGATTGAAAGTGCAGCGTGGCTGGAGTCCTGCAGTGGGGTTTATTGAATCCTTGAGTTGCAGTACATGTAAGTGAACGTGGACAGGTGTTGTTTGGAGATGCTCGTGCAGCAGTTTCTTTTATACTTGTACAAATTTGGGCATAGCATGAGCATGCTTCATTTCGACGTCACCTCCCGACAGGAAGTTGGATTAGCCAGGCTTGTTTGACGTGCACATTCATGCATTTGCTTGTTGCATCACATGCTTCTCTCAGCAGATTTACAGACATTTGCGCACATCTTAAAAGAGCTCTAATTCCAGCTTTAGGATGTTGACATACAGATGATTTAAAATAATAAAAGCACGGATGATAACGATGCAAACAGCGTGATACAAACTGCGCCTAATATAAAAACTGTACATTTATATGAATTAACATTAAGAGAAGCAGTCAGTCAGACAGACGCACAACTTATGAAGTCATGGAGGAACAGAATTACATTCAGCAAAGAACGATTTCAGAAGACACAGTTTGGACAGTCAAAATGATTATTTGTCATTTGATGCTCCGGTTTAATCACCAGGCTATGTTTTCAGATATTCTCAGGAAAAATCTGTGTTCTCCATGTCTCATAAACAGAGACCCACCAGCACTGAAAGTGTCATCTTGACAGTTTGCATAATAAAATGCCAGGCACGTCTGCAGTGATGACAGCCTTTTCCTAAATATGTCAGGAAATATGCAGAAATATGGCGTTGTGTCTGTTTTATTCTAACGGTGTCAAACCTTTGTTCAAAAGCTCATAAGGTTTAAATGAGGGGGCAGCCGTTTGGGTCAACGGGAGCATCAGCAAGATGTGACGACACTGATGGTCATCATCAGTGAGGACGTGTCAGTCCTTCATCAGTCAACAGGAGCTCAGGGGAAACTGTGGCCTAAAAGTTCACAGAACGCCTGTGAGTAAATCTGAAAGCGTTTATAATACAGATGCCTGAATGCTGCCTGTGTCGCTGATCTGTGAGACTCAAGGATTCTCTGTCATCCTTGAAAAGAGTTTTTATCAGAAACTCAGAGCTGTTGAACTGTGGCCTCCCACATCAGAAAAATATAAAAATGTGACGCTTTGTAAAGAAGTCAGTGGCTGAAAGGTGGAAAATGGGCTGTTTGGAGTCAAAAATGGGACAATCTTTGCATTGAAGTTTGTTTTACCAACGCCTTACCTCACAGAACAGCTCCATGGTGGAAGATCTTATCACCTCTTCCTTTTAGAATTTGATGAAATTGTCCAGAAAAAAAGAGTAAAAATGGGATAAAGATCCTTTATTTCATTAGCAGCACTCCCATTGCTCCAAACCCAGGAAGGCGTGTTTCTTCAGAGCTGTGTGCAGACTCTCGAGCTGCTGCTCTGATAGAAATACAACCAGATACAACACACCACATGACATGCTCGGTTCCTCGGACCCCGTTGTGTGTCTCAGCAGTGGGAGGAGGGCGGCGAGCACAGCGACACACTCTGCAGCCATGATTTTCTTACTGGTCTGTGACAGAAGGTGCTTGACAGACAGGGTGCATCAGACTGTACACAACCTGTCAGACAGGGATGATGGGATTCAGTGGGATGTTAGTGCCCTGCCCCCCCTTTCTCCACACACATACACACAGATTTTTTCTGTCCTGTTTGCTCTTTCAGCTCCATTATCTACCATTTGTTCGACGATGCTCCCTCGTAGCTCTCACAGATACGAGAGGTTGAGCAGCAGTAATGGCCGTCGTCTGGGAGCAGATATAGTGACACGCTGCTGTAATCGCTGAGGAGGACTCCTCACCAGGCTCGGGCGGAGGGAGACGGCGGCTGAGCTCGCAACAACGGTGATACAGGAAGAAATAAAGACTTATCGGGAAGTAAATGTCTTGGACTGAAGAACACCGGCACCGCCCAAGGTGACTCCACGTCGCTGCTGTCAGGAGCCAGGTGATTTATGTCTGGGGTAGATGCTACCGGCCTGGAGGCCTGCCGGCTCGAGCCCCCGGTGATGGAGGCCCCTCTGACAGGCTCCCCGCTCCCCAGAGAGCAGCGCTGTCATCTGGGTGCTGCCAGAGCGCCACCGCATCTCGTCCCATTCGAGGCTAATCGCTGCATTATGAGGCTGTTAGCACTGCGCCCCTGCTCCATAAAAGCTCCATCACTGCAGATGTGCCGTCCTCGTGTAGTGTCGCCCGCCTGTCTGCATGTTTACTGCCAATTTTATTTCACTTATGCCAATTTCAATTTTAGGGCTCCTTTTACTGGGGCCATTAAAGTTCATTTTGTGTGTTGTTCAGACGTACATTACAGTAAAATTGTGATGAAGCGGTGCTCAGAAAGACTCAGTGGACATGACATCTTTGCTGCTGGGGTGGACAGGGCAAGTCAGAGGAAACTGAATCACTGTCATGAGATGTGCAGCTTCGACTGCATCTGTATAAAGACTCAGCATGAAGGGACAATGCTAGAATAGATCATATTAAAGGTGTGATATTATGGAGAACAGGCTGTGACGTTGTTGTCTAAATCCAGTCCAAATCAGGCGTTTATGCAGGTTCGCATCATGTGATGGTGGCACAGGGCTGCAAATAGTCACCAGTTTGCTTTGAAGACATGTACTTGGCTTTCCACTTGTAATATTCTTTCCTATTCCTCATGCTCATGTCACAGTTACACCTTTTATTTTACAGTCTGCTTCCCGTCAGTCACCTTCCATGTCACCTTACTGTGCTTATCATCACATGCACGTTTCATAACTAGACGTATTTATAGCTGAGACAGCAGTTAATTTGAAACTAGGTTTGACACCTTCAGGAGGTGCTGCACTCTGAGTATCAAACGCTCGCTGCCTGTTGGCTGTTAGGAAAGCGTGGAAACTGAAGAACAGCAGCTGTGTTTAGCTTGAAATCGTGTCGCTTACAGTGGAGTCCAACACTGACTATGAAAGCCTATTAAAATGCATATTGAAACTTCCTGCACAACCCATTCTTATTTCCACAGAGTCAAATACTGAGGCTTTGTCACGTCCCTTGGAGACACACCGGGCTTTCAACTAAGTCCAATATAAATCCGTCTGCAGCAGAGCGACTGCTGCGGCCGTCCAGCACATTCTCATCCCAGCGATGCACAAAGCCTGTCTAACACGTGGTGAATGCAGGAAGTTTGCTAAGTTTTAGCCACCAACACTTCTTGGTTAGGTTTAGGAAAATCAGGATAATAAACTGTATTTGTACAGCACCGTTTTTACAGGAATTAAAGTGTTTTACAATGTAATGAAAATAGAAAAAAAGACAATTTAAGACATGTGATGGAAGATGGAATAAAATAACAAACTATAGGTAAAAACAGAGTACATAGAATGCATTTAATGAAGTAAAATACACCAATTTAAAAGAGGTTCAGCAGTGAATTAGTGTGAGGCAAAGCACTAACGTTTCAGAGTTGTATCAGGAAGTATCAAAGGCTAATGTGAAGCTTTCTTATAAAGATATTCAGCGAGCTGCTTCCCTCATATCTACAGGTCTACAGGCCGCATCTTCGATTTTCTGTCCACTGTTGCTGCAAACTTCCAACAGACCAGCAGCAGATGATAAATAATAAACAAGGAAAAGATCAATAATAATAATAAACAAGATCATAATAAACAAGATCACATCCATCCACCTCGCTGTCACCTTGCTCTGAGCCTCTAATATCGCTGTGGATGGGTTTAGTGGAGTTACTTGAAAGTCTGCTGTGTCTCCTGCAGATGCTGATGGCTACCCCGTGCATCTGTATGAGAAGCAGAGGGATGAGACAAAGCATTAGTATCTCTCAGTCATTGTTTTGACGAAAAATGGCCACAATCTGTCTCATTTCTTAACTTGAAATGTCAGACATAACGCATGTAAATGAAATCTTATTGCAGTATGTGTGGCACGTATTTTAAGAAGCTCAGGAAAATGTGAAACAGGCAGAAGTGAGTGGGCTGTAACTTCACTTTTCTCCTTTAAAAACAGTCAGGAAAACTTATTTCATGGTGTCAGTGCACCGGGGTGAGACGGGCCTTTCATATGCAACAAAGGTGGAGGCGTCACTTTGCAGAATATTGAGAGGAATTTTAGACAGTCGCAGCCCAAGAAATCTGCATTATGCTAAGCTAACGTAGCTGAGCTTACATGCACACTGTTATTTTATAGAAAATGTTAGTGCTTTAGTCCAGGGAGGGCTTAGGGGAAATCAGAGGAAATAACAAGCTAAATCTACTGTCATAACCCATTTCCTCTCAGAGCACCACGCTCCCACACGTCCTTTTTGATAAACATTTCTGCTGTGACGGAGCTCAACACGTCGCCTTTGAGCCGGCGTCGGTGTGGAATATCCAACGCCGCTTCTAGCCTCGGTCTAATCTCGCCTTTCTCACTCAGCCGCTCAGCTCTTCCCCCCCTCCCGTCTCTCAGAGTTCTCGATTTAACGACACCTAGCACAAAATGACAAGTGACGCTATTGAACAGCAGTTGTCAGCGCTGCAGAGGAGGCTCTCCAGTGAAGGGTCTCATTAGGAAGACAGCTTACGTCATCGCTTTCATCTCCTCGGGGAGATCACAAAAGTCAGCCAAAGTTTATTTTGCCATCATTCGGAGATTGCGGCCTGGCTGCAGAACTGCTTACATTGCAGATATCGTCCCGGATGAGCTAGCACATTTCCGGCGTTGTGCACAAATGCTTGACCTTATATGCTAAATATTTTACCTGTCTGTGTACCTGTTGGGCTGACCCCTCCCTGCTGCTCCCGTCGGCCTGTTTCCCTGCTGATGTGTCAGCAGGGTTTGCCCGTCGTGATTGGTTGAGCCCCAGGGGACAGTGATGCTCTGAATGCCACCGTGACGTAAATGTTGCCTAACGTCCAGGGCTGTCTGGTTAGACTGCTGCACGCTTTACGACTCGGTGAGTCAGAGGTACATTCTCCCAATAGGTGGCACGCACATGTAGAATGCATGAGCTGATACTGACGCAAGAAGCAGGAAACGGGAGCAGTCTGTGTGTGTGTGTATTGTAAGGTGCGAATAACTCTAATTAGCTCATGAATACTACCAACGTTGATCTACTCAGGCTGGCTTCACAAACAACCATTGGATGATTCCACAGGCGTTTTAAAAGGGAACCCTCATGTGATTGGATGGCAGCTCTGCTGTTATTGGTCATCTGTGCACCACAAATATAAATATAAATAAATACATATATATATATATTATTTTAATGATTCATTTATTTGACGATCCACCTTCTGAAAACTACACTACCACACAGTAGAACACAAAGAACACAGTTGACAGAAACATCAACAAGGAACAGCAAACAACCAAATAAAACCAGTGACTACTGGGGACTGGGCCCCACAGCTGGTGCCTGGAAAAAGAAAGGAAATGTGCAGAGGGGTTCCCTGATAGAGTCTCTGGGTTGGGCCATGATGCATGGAAAAAAGAGTCTGTCTAAGGCCTCTGGAAATGCTTCTTCGCTGCCTCTGGGTCATACTGACTCGGCGCCTGTCGCTTTGACGGGGACTCGATGCGCAGCCTCTTGCGGTGTGTCGCCACGTACTTTGGGTCGCTCTCCAGCCGCTCTTGAAGTGTCTGGCAGAGTTGGGAGAGCGTCTTACTGCGGAAAGATGGAGGCTTTACGATCCACCCAGCTTCCCCTTCCGCGGTGTCATCCTCCTCATCGGACATCATGTCAGCAGTGACCCCCTGCCACAGATCTATTTCCTGCTGGGTGGCTAGGACACTCCTTCTTGCCTCCAGCAGCTGTAAATACAGGTGTTAATATAATATTAGTACTGCAAAGAAACAATAACACATGATAACATATGTGACCATGTTTGTCAAAAACAGTGCAGCTAATAAATAAAATTCAGCCCATTTTTACATTGTTGTGAAAATAAAGCGGCATTCATGTGACTCTTACCCGCTTCCTCCTCTGTCTGCTGCGAGCTGAAATCTTCACAGCTGCTGCCTGACCTGAAAGAGCTGGCTGGGCATACCTGAAGCTCCTCCGCAACGTCTCGTAATATGTCTTACAGGCCGCTGGGAGAAAATATATATTCGTTTGAAATAATTAACAGGACAGGCTTCAGAAAAGAAAAAACAACAAGAAACAACTGAAAGGGGTTAAATAAATAAATAAAAACTTACATAAAAGGACTCCTCTGTCCACACCATCCAGGTCTGGACTCCCAGTTAAAGTGGCCATTAAATGTGACGTCACCGCTTCGTTGTGGGGCGAGTTCAGTCTGTAAAACACAAAAAGTACAAACAGGTCATGCAACGTTTACATTTCTTTACATTCTGCAGAATGTATCCTGTGTATTTCTGTGTGTTTTATTAACTTACCCCTGCTCAGGTTCATATCGCCTGTCGTTTCCGTCGCTGTTGTGCAGACCTCGCACCTTTTCCTTTAAAATACAAAAACACATTGTGATGTTAAATGTAACGTGAACGGTTAGCAAACGTTCGGGACGGAGTGCAATAGGAAAAATAAAGGTTCGGCGGCCTAAAAACTGCACAATGTAGCATCAAACGCTAACGTGACTTACTGCAACTTCTGGGTTGTGCACGCGTCTCTTCCTCCTCTGGTCGTCTCCGCAGCTGCAGCTCGGTCGCGTCTGCTCCTCCAGAGCCAGCAGTCTGGCTTTTATCTCGGCCATTTCTCCTTCTAAGTCGTCCGCCAGTTGCGTTATCAGCTGCGTTACCTGCCGAGACAATCCACTGAAGGCGCTCAGCAGTTTCTTCTCTAAGCCGTTGTCCGGACAGTCTGGACGTGGTCGCTTCGCAGCCACGCCGTCCACGCGCCGCAGAGGAGCGCCTTCTGGGGCGAACTGGAGACGACGTCCGGCCATTGTGTTGGTGATGGGTCGGACCGTGGCGACGCTTCGGAGAGTGTGTCGAGAAATCCTGGAAGTGTTCAGCGAAGCGCGTAAAGACGCTTGTGTCGTTTGGAGCGAATGACGTCACCGATGACGTTCGAGTATCGGCGCGAGTTATGCACCGCAGTGGATCCGCTCACACTTCGTGGATTAGTGTTGGCGATTTGTTAGTTTGTGTGTGACATAGAGGAGCATTTTGATGGAGCCTGTAAGAGAGAGAAAGTTTTCCCCGTGTGGAAACATTTTGATCTGATCTCTCCAGTAAAATAAGTCCACTTTCAGTAACATTATTACAAGTATTTTATGTTTGTTATGCAGATTTTGTTTGCTGTGTGCTAAAGATTTGGGGTACAACAACAATGCCTCATTCATGCTGAGGCATTTCTGTGCTTTGCATGAAAATAATGAGGGGATGTGGCTTATTTTGTTTCTGAATGAAAATGAAAAGGAAAAATAAAGGCGTTTGAGAGCCAGGACGCTTATCCTGTATGTAACATATGAAATTATTTAAGCACACTTTAAAATCCTCATGGAAAAAAAAATCTTTGTCTGTATTCTGTAGGCACAGAACACACACACACACACACACGCACACACAATCCCAATTTGCATTTGTATAGCTTGCAGCACCCATTTGCATTTTAACACCTCACAGTCGCAGAGCCTGAGAGGGAACTTCCACAGCAGTATACAGTGACGATGATTGACCCAAATAGTGCTTTTCATGCAGCGTTAGGGACACGATGAAGGTGTTTCGGGTCATTCCTCTGAAAGATCCACTGGTTCACATGAGGGGAATAAAATTGGAAAGAGCGGCAAAATTAAAGGAAAAAACATAAAAAGCCCTCTGGAGTGGCAGCGTTGGTTATGTCTGCAAAGAGAAAAACATCTGTGGCTGTGGAGTTTGAATCTCTCCATCTCTGCTTGAGACCACAGGCTCGAGGCTGCGTTAGCCACTGCTAGCGTAACACACCTGAACGTTCATGCAGATTGTCAGTGGGTGGCTTCTGGGTAATGTAGGCTCCATCAGTTTGCATCCTTTTTCCTTTGCTGTCTGTATGTCACAGGAGTGAGAAGGTGGAGTCCTTTTTTAAACCTCTCGAAAGGCAAACTTTAGCACGTGCTCGACCTCTCGCGTCTAAAATACAGTCTGAAAATATAAAATGCAAAGTCTGTTTGAAGGCAACATGACTCTGCCTGTTCACAGCTCAGCCGTGAGCTCAAAGGTGCAAAGATGGAGGCCAACAAAGCGCACTTTGAGATGACGACGGTTTCAGCTGAGAGGAAAGACACTACTGAGTCGCTTTACTCCACCTGTATTTGTTACACCGCTCCAATGATGGATGGTGATGATAGTGAGGGCGATGCAGGTGATGATGGATGGTGGATGATGATGACTGTGATAACGGTGATGATGGTGACTTTTCTTTGTAATTCTGGGCTGCACGGCACTCTGGTGCTGAGTTTCCAAACTCTACCGCGGCTCCCATACATCATCCCTCTCATCCGGCCCGCCGCGGCCCCTACAGGTGTACCACCCTGCTGCCAGAATGACCTCATCTGTCCTCATTATGTCCACCTCATCGCACACGCATGTACCTGCACATGTACGTCCTCCACACGTGTATAAATAGTAAACTAGGCCACAGCATCTCCAAGGTTTTGGCTTCAGGAAGAGGAAAATTTAGGTTTCTTGTGTTTGATTTGTCCGATTCTCCAACACCAAGCCTCTGAAAATCCCCCCACCCACGCCAGCTTTCCACCCTGCCGTCCCCTCCTCTGCTGCCTGTTATCTGGCCAGGCAGGGTCATCCATCTGGGGTCACAAACTCAGTGTGAGTGTGGAGCCCCCCCCCCCATTTATTAGCTCCTCGCGTTGTCACGGCTCAGAAAGGCCAAGAATCAATTGTGTGCGTTAAAGGCCGGCTGGCTGTCAGCGGGCCGGGAGCGAAGAGGAGGAAGAGGAGTCGGAGAGGGCTGCCCTGTCAGCCGGAGAAATGGAATTTTATCAGGTCGAATCTCCGGGCTGCTCAGTAAGAATGGGGAAGAATGGGATCCAGTGTCACCGCCGGTAGAATTAATGACAAAAAGCAGCCAGACAGAATCAACGGAGGACGTAAGGAAGGTGGCGTTCGCTTTTGTGCTCGCTGTCATGAAGTGAAAAGGAATCCCTGCTCCATGTTGTGCTAAAATGTGATTAAGTTCTTATACCAGTAACTGGATTTTAGAAAAAAATCTACTCGGGAATGTTGTATTTCCTGGAGGGGAGGGGACTGAATGGGAGGATGGGTGGTGGAAGCACCGGCGGTGGGAATTTCATGTAATCCCATTTGGGATGAAGGGGATGCTTCTAGGGAAACCCTCGCCGGCGCAAGCAGGGAGGCAGCTGCAGCAGCGCCAAGTAAACACTCAGAGGGAAAATGTTCAGAAACAAACTGTTCACAACTAAAAGGATAATGGAGAAGAAGTGAGGGAGAAGAAGAAGGATGCAAGCTTTATTTTCATCAGCCTAATGTAACCTCAGGCGCTGCAGCTGCAAATGCACATCTGATGGTAAACTGCTGACTGCGTGTGTAGATGTGTGTAAATGTGGGTGTAGGTGTGATTGAGGTGTCCAACAATCCTTCAGTCCGGTCTTCTGTTGGCGATGCCTGATGAATTATTCACGAAGGCCAGAGAGCGCTGCAGCCATATACCATGGAGGAACAAAAGGAGGGATAAGAGAGGAGATAGACGCAAAGGCGAAGATGAGGAATGGGGTGAAAGCCTTCATCTGGGTTAAGCAAGAGAAGAGGAACAAGATTAGAAAAGGAAGGGCTGCAAAGATGAGACGAGTGGGAGAGAGCTCAGAGGATCAAGCTCTGATTTCTGTCCAGCGAGCCGCTCCTTAGGAAGGCTTAGAGCCGAAGAGCTGCACAGATCCAGAATCTGTTTGTCTCAGCCGGCTGAGATGAGATGGGCCTGATTCGCCGTCGAGCTTCCTCTGAGGAGCAAGGAAATATTTGTTCGACGGTTAATCCAACAGCTATCGCTTCTGAGCTCGGTTCAGCAGTGGCTGCTCAGAGGGAGCGGCGGTGGCGTCAGGGTTGCGTCCTGGCGTGTGAAGTTAAAGGATGTTTGACTGCAGTCGCTGGTAAAAATGACGGCACTGGAACATTCATGGATTTGCAGCAGTGACACGCTGCTCAGATCTCCAGCAGAATCTGCGAATAATGTGAGAGCATGAGTCCAGTAGTGTCTTTAAACCAGAGCAACCAACACTGTTTCCATTCGTATGCGGCGGAGAGGCCAAACGGCTCCTCTCTCACGGCTCCACAGAGGAAAACTCATCTTTCAGGAGAACAAACTGTTACACCCAAGACTTTTCAGTCCATTCATGATTGAAGACAGATTTCTGAGTTCAGCGTGCAGCAGCCTTCTGACAGCCCACAAGTTCACAACTTTATTTCTACAGAAACAAACAGCGTGCGTATTGCAGCTGACTGCTGCCATGCTGAAACCATCAGGCAGTGAAACAGAACGGGGAGAGGCGAGCCGCCGTGCAGCTGGAGTGCGTCCACCCGTCCACGCCATGGCTGCGAAGAACAGAAGCAGAGTATGTGAGTCGTTTATGAATGGAGCGGCTGGGGGGGGGGGGGGGGGGGCTTGGTGTTTCGGAAATGCATTTATTCAGCGTTGCTCATGTGTTGTGTTGGCCACATTATTAGGTACATCTGCACGGTCCAATGCAATCCAGACCAACAAAATGTCTACTTTTATGCGTTTTTTTTTTTTAATAGACGTGTTCATGTAATTAACATAGTGATGGTGTTGCGTTATATTCAGGGCTGTCTAATGAGCATATTGTTGGATTTACACATTTCTGACAACATCAACAAAACGTGCACGTTATAAACTTCAGAAAGGTAGAATTTTTATGGCTGCTGTTGAATAGTTTGAGCGTAGCTGGAGCTTCCAGTCCTCGTGCTAAGAAGTCAGCACTCACACAGTGAGACTGTCCGTCAGAGTAAACATAAATGCTTTGTTTTCAATCAACGTTCATGTCTTTATTTTATTTATTTCCTATTTTACCCTGCTACTGTTCTCATACTGCTGCATGTCCCTACGGGAGAATAATAATTAATCGCAAACATATAGCTTGATGGACTATTTTGAAACAAAGATTGACACCATCAAGTTTGCGTGTTAAAAAATATCAAAATTTTGTTTATTTAATTTTATGTTACCACTGTAATCACACACATCATGCAGTATCAGCATCTTATGGGAGCGCCGATGCGTTTCTGCATCTGTAGATTTAAAGAATTAGGCTGTGAATCTCCTGTAAGTATAAAAACGCTCTTTGTGTTTACCTGTGTGTTTTTCTTTGGAGCCGGGAGGACAGGTCTGGCGTTGTTTCTGAGTACCTGGTATCACAGAGGTGGATGTGTGTGTGTTTCCCAGCTGTGTGTTCAGTGCCGGTATGGAGCTGTCAATGAGCAGCCGGAGACAGCGGACAGATGGGGAAGGAGGGAGCGTCTGCAGAGAGCATGTCAACAGCACCAGCCAGCAGATTCCCTTTAGATGCTCAGGTGCTTTATATAGTGGTGAGACTGTGTTGTCATGAAAGGGGGGAAAAAAAGCAACCCTGGCAACCGACACAACAGGAAACAGCCCTGAAAGGTTCAGACCCTCGATGCTGTGCCTGTAGATCCAGATGAGATGGATCCAGCTGTTCTCAAGCTGCAGTCGACACGTGGTCATATTTCCCTTCCAGTTCACCTTTAAGTCACCTTTTTGGGATGCTCACTGGTGAACAAAACAAATGCACTTTAATGTAAGAGAAGACCCCGTTTATTATAATTCAGTGTCTCTCTGCAGTGTGTGATCCAGACTGACCTCTGCCCTGTCTCATGTGAACGATGAGCGACCAGAGATCAATGTCCTGCAGAAGGTCCATGGCTTCAGTACTCTGTGTTGCTGTGTGTTTTGGGAGTGTGATACATTCTAGTCTCGATGCTGCAGGAGATTTGCAGTTGGTGCAGTGCAGGTGAAATTTCAGCGAGAAATGAATGATAGTGAAAGCTGAGTAAGAGGAGGGAACTGGAATGGAATGATAAATGACTTCACAATGAAAGCAGAGAAGATAAACCACAGAAAGCAAAATATCTGTGAGAAATGTACAGACCAAATGCAAACACAGGTCTGATAAATGCATGCAGCAGGGGGGATGAGAAGAAGAGGAGGATAAGACAAAGGAAAGCACAGGAGAGGAAGGTGGATGGGCCCGACAGCAGCAGAAAAGGCAGTAAAACCTTTAACCATTAAATAATAATATAGCCTCTCCTCATCCAACAGTTTGGGGCCCTGATTCTGAGGTGCAATAAAACCTAATTATCCCCGTGTATGTGCTTGTGTACTGGTGTTGCTCTGCTAGCCCGAGGCTCCGGCAGGCCGGTAATGGTCTCATTAGACCAGACCTCGTGCGCCATTTTCATTCTCGGAGGAAAGGCGTCAGCGGTCAGTTAACCTGCCGCTCTGTGTCCTGCCAGCGCCCACGTTAACCCCCTGTAACTGTCCATTTCTGCTGTCATCCCTCAAAGCCACCGAAACGCAGCAGGTCGGCCTTTACGATACCTTCTCCCAAACCTTAACTGTGTCGTGAGCAGACAGTGAAACGAGGCTTTAAAAAACAAATCCTTTGGCTGCACTGTAAATAAAAGGTGCGTTTGCTGCCCCTAGTGGTCGCAGTGGGTCATTTTGAACATAACTCTTGGATCTGCACTATTAAAATTCACTTTATTGCTACTGCCACTATCTTCAGATGCCGCCAAGTCAACCGTGGGGGGGGGGGGGTTATAACTTGAAAGACACTTCACTCAAACACACGATGGCCCGATAGTTGAGCCCCCGCTGAGCTCCCATTGGTCATAACCATTGTTAAAGGAGGCTAAAGAGGGTGTATAGAGAGTCACAGGAGGGCTCGAGCCTGCAGAAGCCCCTCTGCCCTCCCTTCAGGTTTCCAAGGCTACCTGGATCCCCCCCTTCGTCTCTCTCTCTCTCGCTCGCTTATCCAAGCGTTCTGGTACTGAAACATCACCGGGGCTCTTTAATTGGCTCTGTCCTGCAGAAGGAAAACCTGTCTGTGTGTGAACAGTAGCATGAGAGGCAGAGGGGGCAGTGGTGGGGTTGTGTGTGTGTGTGTGTGTGTGTGTTAGAATGAGGTAATGGGCTGCCTCAACAGCTCTCCTCTGGAAGCCCTTTTCATTTGTTGTATTTCCCACAGACCTCCTAATGGATCGAGCTATGTTATCTTCTTTTTTGTGGGCTGACCTCTCTCTGTGCCGCCCCACTCCACTCCACAGAAAAGGACACTTCACCCTATGCAGGGGTCTCTCTCTATGTGTGTGTGTGTGTGGTTCACTTCTGAGTGCCCACTCCTCCTTCTGTCTGCTCTGCTGTCGACTCAGAGACGCTGATGTCTTGGGAGTGGGTGTGGGTTTAGAGACCCTCTCTGCATCTTACATTATTTATCCCTTCTTACTACAAACCATTACTCCACGTGACGTTTGTGCTGGCGACGCTGCGCAGAGAAAAGACAAAAAACATCTGTCCTTCACCAAGGAGACGGCCCGTCTTTCTGTCCATCACGGTCTGGTTTTGCGACCAAATCCGCCTCCACGCTGCTCTTTCTGTGACTTTGTTTGCTGTCACTTAAATCCGTTCATTAACTGGGATGAAGGGGTTTGTTTACATGTTCACATTTACAAAAACAAGCATCCATTCATCACAAATTCCAGCCTGAGCAGCGGTCAGCTTGGTTTCCAGTCACTTATCAGCGTGTATGCTCCCACCTAGTGGCGGTTCATGCTCGGCGCAGCTTGTTAGCAGGTGAAAGTCATTTTTTCTAACTTTCTGCTGCTTCAGGATAAAAAATGTTGCAGCCAGATGTTTGTACAGAGCAGACTGGCTCATCTATGACATAAGACTGGAGCTCCATGAGTTTTTGGAGAGAAAATACTTGTTTTGTGTTTTTAATGTTTAATTGCTTGAGAAAAAATGTGTTTTTACACAAAGTCATTTAAATTGTCAGCTCGTTCAGTAGATGTGGTAACATCTTGGTTGTTATGGCGGGTTTTAACGACGATTCTTGACAACATCTGGAGCAAATTGTGCAAAACTGTGGTTTGTTGGTGTCTGAATTACCTCCCCAGTATCATGGTTTTGGATAAGAGTGTCTTGTTTTCTACTTTCCTGCTTGAACATCACATCTTAATACTTCACACCTAAGACTCCTTCTTCTTCTTCTGCTTCTGTTTTTCTGGGTTTGTTGTATTTTTTGATCTGATAAATCGCTGACATGCAATCGGCATTCGTGGAAATTTTGGAGAGTATTAACTGAAGTAATGTAGGAGAAGCAAACATAAAGCAAGTTCAGGTAAAGTGTGTTTTAAAAAGCTCATTTTGAGTGTATCTTTGGGTGGGATTTCCATGTAAATAAGGTTGTGATATCCTAATTGAGAGCAGCTCCAGATGTGCTGTTTGCTCTGTGGGTCCCTGTCAGAGCTCTGTGCTGTTGAATTTTCTGTTTTCTCTGACAGAGACCGATTCAGCGGCGGTTAATCCTTTTTGTCTGCAAAAACAATGAGTGTGAAATCGCGCCGTGCTCGGGTGTCTTTAGGCAGACTTTAATCGCGTTACAGACCCGTGCTCGAGGGGAATATGAATGTGTGTGTGCTGCTCCAGCTGTGTGCTCACGCATGTGTGTCTATAGCACAAGATCATATTTAATGTCTTAATTAAGGGGAGATTTATGCAAATGAGGGAATTCTATTCTCTTTCCCTCTAAGGCTGTTTTTTATCCAATCTGGTGGTGTGCAGGGAGATTTCAGGGCGTCTCCCAAAGAAAGAAAACGCTGAATTATTGTGCGCTTGCTGAGATAAGAGTTGATTGAATTAAAGTGGCACCCTGGGCAACATCTGCTGGAGTATGATGGTATGTTTTCTACGATTGAAATCAATAGCTGGAGCTGTCACTCAGCTTCCTGCTCCTCTCACATTTTCAGACATTTTGTGAGCTTGAAAGACTCGTTTGGTTTTTGTTTTTGGTTCTTTTGACTTGTGTGAAGGAGGAGGTGTAAGAAAAAGGAGGTGCACCCAAAATGACGCATGCTGTGCTTTTAATAGATAATTTACACACATTTATTTTACTGAAACATTAGCTGCTTACACAAGCTGCACGTGATGTCCGAGCTTCTTCGCCACCTTTTCACACACGCTGAGTTGCTTCAGAAGCTGCTGCTTCTTTGAATGAGTCCATCTGGAGGGTGAAGACGCAGGCTTTAATATTTCAGCACTGCAGCCCTTCACACAATAGACACTGTTTGGAGCAGACTCCAATATTTACCGTCTGCAGGGGGGCGTTTGTTTTGGACCCCGGCTCACCAGCTCTGCTGTGAGTGGGATCAAACTGGCAGAAGTCAAGTAAAACACCCTGAGAAAGGCCAAGAGCTGGATTCATGTTCCTGGAGAGGCCCCCCTGTGTTTACACAAAGTGGGTCAGGTTTTGCTGATTCAGCACAAATGCATGTTTTAAATGTAAGCTCTATTGTTTTTTCTCGCAGTATTATTAAACCCTGCGTCCAGGTACAGCTTGTATTCACGCACTGCAGACTGCCTCTGCAGGAGCCACGTGCATTTCTTCTGACTGACCACCGGAGGCCACTGCAATCCATTTCTGTGCCTTCGTTCACCTCCTCAGCTTTCAGGAGTCCGTAACATGAACAGAGACTGCTCTCACTTCAAAAGCACATTTTCTTCTGCTAATGTGTTAATTTTACGTTATCTTGTGTGTCTTTAGTTCCTCGTGTGCAAAAAGAAGTGAGAAATCTGGGAATGGGATGATTTCACCACTTTCTGCAACAAATCCACAGCGATCCGCAAATAAGGGCATTGTAGATTCTTTATATTAGTGCAGCGATTTGCTTAATTCTGCCTTGCTTTGAAACACTGACCCTCATTTTAAATAGTTTTTCAGGGTTTCAGAATAAATGCCAAAAATTCAACTATTTTTTCCTTGTTGTAAAAAATCCATTTACATTCACACAATGGATATTTATTCAGGGATTTCTGTGATCCCTGGTCTTGAAGAGTCTCCCATCCACTTCCTGGCCTCACATCTGGGACATATGTCCTCTTCCTACAGTGTTGCAGGAGGCCGGTGGCTCTCTGCAGTCAAGTACAAATGACCATCCAGGTCCTGTGAGTCCACATCGTGTTCATTTTTGTCATTTTAGGGTCTGAGCAGTCCCTCTCTACTTTATGTCCCCCCTGCCCATACCAGAGAGAGCCCCCGCTGAGCTGCAGCTGTAGTGTTTGAATGTTTCTGCATTTGTCCTTAATGGGATTTCTCATCATCGGTGTGTATCTGTTTAAAGAAGAGGCTCTAATTCATCCCACGTAAACAAGTGTAAGCTAACTGCACGTGAGGACGTCACAGGGCGTCGATTAGAAGCCAAGGCCTCACAATTACTCTTCACTTTGGATGTCCATAAAGCTTAAGGCTACTTTTAAGAGATTTAAGAAATTGTGTGTGTGTGTGTGTGTGTGTGTGTGTGTGTGTGTGTGTGTCCAGCTTAATCTCGGGTAACGTCTCTGCGAGGAGAAAACCTCTGTCGTTCTTGCTCTGCATCCTCAAACGTTCAAACTGTTTGTGGTTGGATCAAAGGCTGGCGGAGGTCTGCACGAGTTCAGGATGGTTTTTAGAGCACAGGGAGAGTGTGTGTGTAAATATCTGCGTGTGTGGAACCATCCCTGTAATTGCCAGTAAGTGGCTTAGCGGTATCTCCACCCTGTTCCTACTGATAAGGCTGCATTTCTTGTAAGACTGATAAGAATGTTTCTCTGTGTCTCGCTGGAGCAGAACTACCTGATCTGATCTGCGCAGAGCACCCAAACAGATCACAAACGTAATCCAATTACATGAGCATACTGAATGTTGACACTGATTTTAACCGGCTGATACGTTTACGAACACTGACGCGTCACTGTGATATACCTCAATCAGTCATAATCAGCATTAATCCACCAGAAGAAGATCTGTGTCCAGTTTCATGTGTGTAGGATACATTTCTCTGCACCTTCAGAGTTGGAGCAGGTCTCTGCATGCATGTGTGCAGAACTTCTGCAGGTTATTTAACAGATATACACGACTTTACTGCAGAGTGCAGTGAAACACTCATTATGTTCCAGATTTGTTGTATTTAAACAGAATTTCTAGGGCTGCTTTTTAGCCAAAGTGGAACCTTTAGCAGCGAAGGAGCCAGGGCTTTTTCTCAGGAGTTGGTGGAGACTCTCAGAGCTGAGCTGCACTTCAGCTGGGCAGGTGTTATTCCAGCCTCTGATGGGCTCTGACATCAGGTAACCGGCCTCCCTGTGCTAGCCGAGCGTGGACTGGCTGTCATGTCCGCGCTCGGCACTCCTGCCGCTCTGTGGGCTCAGACTGAAGCATTTGCATCATAGAGGCTGTGTGCAGATGTGCTGTGTGGGAGTTTAACTGCTGCAGTCTCTAATGAAAACACTGCTTTTATCCTGGTGCGGGACGGCTCAGATTGTGGTGCAAGGTCGTATTTAATGGGCGATGCTCAGAGCCTGAAAACGAAAATGAATTCACTGAAATGTTGAAATTTAGCTGTTGATTAATAATCACATACTGTGTGTGCTGTGTGCTTAGAGATGCTTAATGCCAACACAGGGCTTACTACACTCCTTTGATGTAATAGATAATGGTAGAAATCAGTACACTGAGTGTTAGGTTCAGGTTTTGGATTGATATTTTCACTGCTTCTCTCCTCAGTTTTGGACTTCTTCAATATTTCATCTCTAATTCTGAATTCTGCACCTTATCTTATCGTCTTTCTCTCGCCAGCAGCATTTCAGCCTCTCGCCTCTGGCTGCTGTCAGGTCTTACTGTCTTTCTTTGCCCCTCTGCCTCTTCCCCTCAGCGCCTCTCGTGTGTGTGCTGTTCTTTGCTGGTGGTCCCTCAAACCCTGGGAATCCACTCGCATGGCCTCTGTTTACCCAGCAGCCCTCTCTCTGTCCCAGACACTGCTGCCTTTAAATCAACAGGTAATGCAATGAGAGGTCTCTGCCTCTTTCTCTCTCTTACACTTTATTTGCATTCAGCCTCTGTGCTGGCTTGTTGCTTATTGCTTTTGTTGGCAGCCGCGTCTGGTACCAGAACAACCAAATAAGTCCGTCATTCACCGCGGAGCTCTGTGCGCTGCGGCAGCGGCGGCGGCCAAGCAAAGCACTGCCCCAGGTTTTATGGCACGGCTAAGTACTTTAGAATATAGTCCGCTCACTGTGCTCATGTTATTTGATTTCCTTTTTTTCTTCAAGAGAATGATGAGTGGCTCATGTTATTTAGCTTGACTGTACACCCGGTGTCCTCTTGCCGTGCCTGTCTTGTCTCCTCTGTGCCTCTTACCCCTGATGCCTCATTACCCGTGGGTCTATTTATACACCTTGTTATCCGTGAGTGAAGCTTTCCTGGCAGGAGCCGCTGAGCGGTGCCAGCCTGGGAAAGAATGCCCGTCCCGGCCCTCCGCGGAGGGCACGGCCCCGGCCCCTGGAAGGATTGCTCAATGCCGCTCTGTCTTCCACGGCTGGTTATGTAAGCGGCTGACCTACTCAAGCTGACACAGCGTGATGGAGTCAATGCGAGCAGGGTTGGCAGTGGAAACAGCTCAAGTCTTTGCAGAGCAACGAAATTGTTTACATGAAATGATGAGAAAAAGTTTGAGATGAGTCTCGAGCTTTGTCATCAGTGCACTCTGCAGCTGCGTGGAAGAAATCCTAATCCTTAATCATATCGGGCAGGGTTGGAGCAACCTATTAGTCTCTTGTCATATGACTTTCCTGCTTAACCGAAGCTGCAGAAGAAGTATCTGCTTGGCATTTTGTATTTTCATGTTAAGGTTGAGTTATATTTGTAGTTAATTAATTATTGACTTAAAGCCATAAAAAATTAACTCTCATGTTCAATGAGGAGACTTCCTGCTGCTGAAAAATCCCAAATATTCTCAGCTTTCAGCTTCAGCAGTGTGAGGATATGCTACTTTTCTCTGTTTTAGATTTTTGTAAATGGAGTTTTGGACTTTTAGTCGGACAAAACAAGCAACTGGAAGACATAAGCCAGAGCTCTGGAAAAGTCTGAAGGTCATTTGACGTTAGTTTCTGTCAGTTTGTGGACCAAGCATTTAATTCAATCAACCAACCAGCAGATGAATCCACAATGACTTTTTCTAGTTTCAGTGGAGCATTTTAGATGTCAGAGGCTCAGATAAAATCAAAAATGTGGTGAAACCTGAAGTGCATCCTTGTTTTTCTGACCTGCAGTAGTTTGGCTTCGCGCTGTACTGCAGTGATGTCGAGGTGTGCTCCAGCACTTTTCAGCCTGGTGTGAAGTGTGAAGCTTCAGATTCAGAACATTTCACAGCATCTGACCCGCTGCAGTCTGAAAATGTCACCCATCGTCGGCGGCCTCGACGCAACCCGCTCTGATGGAAACCTACTTAGATCAAACTGGGTTAAGACTTCTCTCGAACAGCTGAAACTCAGTAAGCAGGTCAGGCTGACGGGTGAAGGAGAAACGAGAACCTCGTGTGCCGCCGTGGAAGTGATGCTGGTAGTGACATCGCGGAGGGGGGAGCAGGCTAATTGGAGGAGAAGGAGGCGGCGGAGGATGAGGGTGTTGAACACCAGATGTTCAGCTATATGGTTCAACTGGAAAATGGCCCAAGTGGAACCAAACTTGTGACGCTGGTTGATTTCCTTCATGTGGCTTCGCTCCCTCCCACCTCACAGCCTTCCATTAGAGGTTTTGGGGACGCTTTGCATGGAAATTAGGACTCTATTTTGCGTCATTGGCTCAATATAAATAAGTCACTGTGTCTGGACTCTTGCAGCATGTATAGACTTTTACTGTACGTGTGTGTCTTCGTGTCAGATTGCACACTTGTGTGACGGCGTGGCAGGTTGCCAGCGCTGTCTTCTCTCTGCCTCAGAGCTCCTACACCAGCATTCATTGTGTCACATGTACAGCGCCAGCTGTCGTAGAGAAACGGCTCCCTGGTGCACGATGAATAAAACAAAACGTTAATAAAGTAGTAATCGACTTTCCATAAAATGAAATAGACTATGACTGACTGCGAGGAATGATAACCGCCGAGGAACCGCTTGTGGCTTTCTCCAGATAATTTGTGAGTTAGTCCAGAGATCAGGTCTGGCACTGGGACCAGCCGGTGGGATCCAGTTGAAGCGGTGAGGAAGTAGATGGAAGTGACCCCCAGAGGGTTTTATATCCTCTGTATGCTCATCCCTGTGCTGTCATCTGAGTGGGCTTTCTCTCTGGCATGTCCTTAATGTACCCTTCCCTCACTGCCCTCACTAAGGGTACTCTCTGCGCTTCTACCCTTAAAGGGAAATACCACAATAAAATACCATTAATACAGCACGTTGTAGTGAGTAGTGCAGGCTTGGCTGGATGATACTTTGATATTATGTTTTGTAGTTTCTCTGTGTAATCGCATCATGACGACAATCCGATGTGATGCATTGTTGAGATTTTGTCTGCGACCAACAGTCAACATTTGCTTCTGTTAAACCACAATCTCACCTCACCAAGTTGTTGTAGTTGCATAAACCTCCTGGTTACAGGTTACTTGAGGTTCCCAATAAGCCGTTTTATTTCTGAAAGTTGGCTCATCATTACTCCTTTATTAAAATGGAACGTGACAGTTGTGTTGATGCATAAAATCAACACGAACACGCACAAAGGTTTGAAGCATAATCTTGTTTGCTCTTCCTCTTTCCTCAGAACACACTCAAGTAACAGAACAGTGAAATTAAGGATAATATCCTTAATTTTGTTGAGGACCCCACTCAGGGTCCCTTGGTGGTCCCTGAACCCCCAGTTTGGCAACCGCTGCAGCACCTCCAACCACAACATGACCAGCACGTGCGTCACTAAGGCACTAATAAAAACATGGCGGCCACTCCTTTTCCCTCTCGCTGGCATGTGTCTGTGTTACTGTGCGCATGAATAGAATGAAGGAGAATAAAACTTAACGGAGTGCGAGCTCAGTGCCCAGTCATTGCTTTCAGGTGTGTAAGATCAAGAGTTTTACACAGTACCTCTTCACACATTCTCAGACTGTCAGTTTTTTATGCTACAATAGTAAAGGTGGATATTTTTACTGTTATGTATGATCCCGCTGCGTGTAGAGCGCTGTAAAAAACATCTTATTTAATATGGCAGTTGCTGATTTCTGGAAGAGGTGTCCCCGTAAATCACTACAAAATAAAACAGACTCTTGTGATCTTCAGGGTTTTCGAGGATCCTGTCGAGACCTCGCCTTGCAATAAAGGACTCTAACACAATTACTGTTTTATTAAAAAGCCCAATTACCCCCACAAGGGGACATTTATTGCTGCCACAAGTCATAGTAAAGCACATTTTTACTTCACACCCAACCTCATTAAGGCTTCTTCCCTGTACACTTAGAAATACAGCCGTAGTTAATATGGAAATGTGCAGGTGTAGTGGAAATGGGAGCTGTGAGAGCTGCTGTCTTCCTCTCAGAGCATATTTATAGTATTTATTAGTGTATATTTCCAGTGTTCTCATTACAGCACTGAGAGAACTGAAGTTACAGCCACTGAGTTTAATCCCAGCATGTTCCAGATCGTTACTGTAGTCGCAGGACCGAGTGTCACTGCTGTCTGCTGGACTGGTCTCGGTTCCAGTTCGGTCCACTTGGTGTGGAAGGATATGAAGGCTGCGAGCCGCCTCTGTCTGCCGCTGCCACACTGAGTGCCTAATGAGCAGAAATAGCTCTCCCTGCTATTTTCTCCGCTTTTCAGCCCGCTCCATCGCTACGCCGCTGAGTGAGGCGGCACGTTGCCATGGCAACAGCAGACAAAGACGATGAACGGGGGTGTTTGCGAGCGGTGGGGAGGCCTCCCGCGAGTGACGGTGTGTGTTTGCAGCATGAATCTTGAACTCAGGTACCGCCGTCCCTTTCAGCGATGTTTGCTCTTCACATGAAACGTTTCAGCGCGTCCTTCGTGGCCTCGGCTCTTCATCAGGGGACGCAGGGACGTGATGTCCAGCAGTGCTGTGTATATGGAGCAATGCGGGACAGGAGAAGCCATCTGTCAGCGTTATTCTCCTGGTGAGACAATTTCAAAGGGCACCACAGTGACGAGACAGGGCCGTCTTTTATGTCAGTGGCAGCAGTGTTTCTGTGGAGATTCATCATCCTCCTCCTCCTCCTCCTCTGCTGACACCTTTCTCTATTTGTCTACCCGTCAAACGCGTGACGACAGTGTTTGGAGACAGATCTCAAAATGGTGACAAAGCCGTCCATTACTGTGATGGACGCGTCATAATGAGAACATATCCTCTCCGTTTTTCATGTGGATGCTGAGCTCGTAGTTTGAAGATAAGTGTCGTGTCAACATGTCATCGCTGAATTCACAGCCATTCATTTACTGTTAGGGCTGTAAAATCACATTCCTCAGCATTTCTGAATTATTTCTTCAATCCCTGCTCATGCTTTTGCCCTCATTACTCTACTATGACTATCTGAGCTTCCTGCTCCTTCTGCAGGACAAATGATTCACTCATTACTCTCTATAAAATGTTCAGAAGATGCAGCATGCAGTACAGCTCCACGTCACAGATGCATTCTGTGTTCAGCCATCCTCTCCATGCGATACGCAGACGCCTTCTGGTGTGGGTGTACGTTCAAGATTGATGGCGTGTGAGAGAAAATGGTCCTGAATCTCTAGTTTGATTGGTTCCTTTGTTCAACAGTCTCAATCAGCCTGAGGCCTCGGTGCCCACAGAGAGTAGGAGGAATCGCCTCATCAGAGAGAAGCCATGTTTTTATCAGTGTATTTATGCACATTTTGAAGAAGAACAAGAATCCTTTATTAATCACAACACAACATGCTGAGTTACAGAGTCCGAAACTGCACACGCCATGCTTAGGTGAAATTATTTCTTCGCTTTTAACCCATCCTGGTAAGTCCTTCCTCCGCGGCAGACCAGGAGTGGTGGGCTGCCAGCCGACAGTGGCGCCCGGGGACCCAGTTCCTTTGTCACCATTGGTCAGGTGGTGATCTTCTTGCATGTTTTTAGTGGGGGTATTTTGTGGAGGATACCCCAGGTGAACATGGGGAGAACATGCAAACTCCACACAGAAAGGCCCCTTAAAGGGCAGCAGGCACCGAAGGCATGGCGCCCCAGGCGGGAATCGAACCCGGGACCTTCTAGCTGTGAGGCAACAAGGTCCCGGAAGTATCACATTAGAAAAAGTTGATGGAGAAGGCAAAATTAAAAAAGTGTTGTTGTTTTTTTTTCTGTTTTTGAAAAAGAAGTAACGCACTTAATTAGAGGTAGAAACACCTTTTTGAATAAGTTCTGACGTTGCAAACATGAACAGAAGAAGAAGTAGCGTTCACAGATTAAAGCGTCTCACTCCACACAGATTTGATGTAACATGAGAATTGGTGCCACCTACTGGTTATCTCAATGAACAAACCCCTAATAATCGCTTGTGGATGGAAGCAAGCTGTAGATTTGGATGGAACCCCAGTTACTGGTAGAAAGACGTTAAACAAAAGGGGAAAGACTGAAAGAGGTCGGAATGTGATTGATGTCAAGTCCAGAGTCAGTGGATCGAGGACTCTTGGTTGATTGGCCTGCTGATGGAAATGCTGCCTGGCTGGAAAGCAGATGACTCTTTCAGCATCTGAATGATCAACCACGTGACTGTCCTCATGCCTTCTGAGCCTCCCACAGACAGAACGTGTCACCTTCTGTGTGATGGAGATGCATACAGATTGACTGCATCGTGTTAGTTCATCTCCACGTTGATCAGAGTAATTATTCTGCTGCTTCTCCGTGAGACCCAGACGAAGACCCAGATCTTGGGAGGAGGAGAGAGATCCTGATCAGATCTGATTTGGGTCACGCCCCTCAGCTGGGTGACATCTTTATCAAGGAACTCCTCCAATTTGATTTGCTTCTTTCAAACGAGGTCAGTCTAATTGAATTTTCCACACAGGTTTCAATCACAAATGCCTGCTAAATTGAATATCAGGTTTGGAGTCATGGGAGCAGATCTTGAAGGGATGGTAATGAGAGACCAATGAGAACATTTTCCAAGGACAAAGACATTATACATCCCCCAGAATTTCCCATAAGCTTCACTAAGATATTTGGCGTTTTTTGAAATACAACCTGTCTAACAGACAACCTGAGGTTAAATACATGAACCTGAACGCTGTTGGACAGGATGAGCTGTCCTCATCCTTTGAGAGCTTCATGCAGCAGCTTCAGATAAACCGCTCAGTGAGGATGGGAGCTCGTTGGGTTCCCTTCCAATAAGCGATCCTCTCTTTGGGACTGAATGGATTAAAGGCAGCTATGAAAGCTTTGGAAAACATAGTTAGCCTCCTGTGGTTTGCATCCCTCTCCGTAAGCTCTTACCGTCTACTGCACAGCTCGGCACTGTGGCTGCAGAGTCCAGTGGAGCTTTGCCAGCTCAACGGAGGTACTGCTGGGATGCAGCCAGCAGCAGTCTGGGACCGGCTCCAGAGCTGGCCATCGAGCCCGCTTAAATTTATACCGAAACCTCCTGGTGACTCCCGGCCCTCACTTAACTCCTGAATGGATTTATACAGTATTTTGTGATGATATGTTGCAGTTTTTTTGTGTTTTCGCTTCCTCTCAGTCATCTCCTACATTTCCCAGAATTCCTTTCAAAAGTTCCTCAAGAAGGAGGCTGTGGCTGCATCCCATTACTGCGTTGTATTTACCCTCCATAGATCAAACTTTTAAAGGTCTGTCATGTAATGCGCAGCAGTCGAACACTGAACATAAATTTGCATCACCCAGCCCTCAGTCTTCTTAATTATGTCATGAGGTAACTTTTGTTGTGATTTGGTACTGTTTAGATAAAATTAAACTGAATTGCTGAAAGTCTGGTGATGCTAGTTAAAGACATATTGTGCACAGCTGCCCACAGCATCGACTGGCCTGTAAAATGTGCTTGTGAAATAGTGAGGGACCACTAAAGGCTTTCTATTCATACAAACTGCACAATACAGCGGATGCTTTCCCATTCTCTTCTCCAGCTGTTGGACTGTT
The DNA here is from genome assembly GCF_039877785.1 of Chaetodon trifascialis. Taxonomy (NCBI): domain Eukaryota; kingdom Metazoa; phylum Chordata; class Actinopteri; order Chaetodontiformes; family Chaetodontidae; genus Chaetodon; species Chaetodon trifascialis. The sequence goes on from NC_092056.1 coordinate 3,619,846, forward strand.
AAATGTCAGCTGCAAACACAAGCTGATGATCTCTCATTCTGAGGGCCTGACGCCAAAACTTGACATTTACCGCTGATGCATGAGATAACTTGTTTAGACTTCAATTCTCTCCAACAAACCGTCCTCGAGAGAGCAATTCAGAAAGATTAAAGCCTTAATTCAGCTCCTGTGTATGTTTGTGGTCGTTCCCCTGTCCTATTAGTCTCTCAGGGCTGATGAAAAAAAAAGTCCAGAGCTCAGCGGTATCAGGGTCACGGTGATCTCACCTCACTTGGCTTTAGGGCAAGTACAGAAAGAGGACCCCTCTGCAGGCTGGCAGTAATAACCCGGGGTTTCCTCGGTTTAGCACGGACTGAGCGGGATCTCTGCTTTATGATCCAATATATACCTGTTATGGCTTTTTCCATTGACGGCAGGGTAAACTGAGATTATCTCCTGTCACTTCGTATTTCCTGTGATCGGGTCCCTGCTGCCCCAAAGGCCGTGTAAATACTAACTCTCATAAGCGCTCAGCTCCAGTGGAGCCTCACGTAAACACAGTGAACGGCTGAGTGCGGTTTCTGTCGGGCCGGCTCAGTTGTTCAACTGGTCAGCCGGCCGGTTAATTGCAAAGTACAAGCTGACCACATTGAAGCTGACATTCATTCTTCCGTTTTCTCCGCGGGCTTAATCCCATTTAGGGCCATAGAGGGGGGTGCTGGAGCCTGTCCCAGCATGCACTGGGCAGAAGGCAGAGAAACACCCCTCTGTGCAGGATGCCAGGTCGTTGCGTGGCCTCAAGCTGACTATGAATACAATGCAGCTTTTCCAAACCCACACTTTCCAGGTTGGACTTCCATGATGCAATGGTTCCACTGTTTCCCCCCTTTGTTGAATAATCAACCTTTTCGCTTATAATAATCTCTTAACTTTACAGAACTTGACAGTGAAGACGGTGAGTCATCTATCAGGAAAAGTCTGAGTCCCTCCTCTTCCATCAGGCCCTCTAGGAACACTTTCCTCTTCTCCAGTGAACTCAATTATTCCAGACAGCGCTGCTCATCAAGGAAAAGAGAGGGAGTGCATCCCCAGTTCCCCCTCCGGTGAATCAACCAGTCTATTACTGGCACACGTGATTCAGCCTTGTATTGAGATAGGGAAATGTTATTGTCCAAATATATTCATTCAGGCAGCACAGGAGCGAGCGGCTGCTCCGAGACTTCATTTAAAATCACTGCACGCTCCTCCGCCGCTGCCAATGGACGCCTGCTGAATAGTTTCTGAAGAGCTGCCTCGGGGTGACTACCAGTGGATGGTGGATGGTCCCATACGGCAGCGAGGCGTTTGACAGCGCGCAGCTCCTCAGCTGTTTCATCTGAACTGTTGTAGCGCTCATCAAAAGTTTGCGCTCGCTGCGGCTGGTCGAAGCTAATGAATTCAGCTTGTTTCCTGCTCTGAATGCTGAAAGGCACGATCACTTTTCCTGCGTAGTCATGCTGCCGTGCTGTTTTACCGGTAACACTGCAAAATAGGGAATTCTATCAGTCGAGCTCCTTTTTCCGGATCTGCTTGGGTGTAATGTGATAACGTGCTCGTACTTTCTGACATAAACTCAATTGAAAACAGTTCAAAGACAATATATTTCATGTTTTTCCTCATCAGCTTCATTGATTTTAGTAACTATCTGCTTATTCTGAATCAGATGCAGCAACACGTTTCAAAGACAAAAATGTGGAAAGGTCCAAAAACACCTGTTTGGATCATTCCACAGGTAAACAGGCTCTTTGGTAACAGGTGATAGTGTCATGATTGGGTCTGAAAGGGGCATCCCAACTGCTACTGCCAAAACTGCTGGATTTGGAGGACACAGCTGATTAGATTTTACTGGTGAGGGTTTTATTTCATCATAGCTTTGACACATCAGAGCTTGAGACTTGATTCCAGATCCTCAGAGCGTTTGTCGGGTGCAGACATCAGTTTAACAGAACAGTGGTCGTAATGTTCGGCAGTCATCCTCAGCGAGGCAGGATGCTGCCGCTCTGCTAATGCTAACGCTCCTCCTCAGGAAAGTTTAGCCCTTGTTATTAGAGACAGAGAGAGCGAGAAAGACAGTGAGCTGAACTGGGTCACTCATGATACTGATGGAGGGAGCAGGAGGGAGAGGAGTAAAAAGCGATAGGAGGACTGTAACCGAGAGTATTTGTGGCGAAATCCTGAGGGAGCGAGCTGCCCGCCACTCTCAGCATCACACAGCGATTCAGCCACCAAACGTGCTTACCTCCTCATATCCATGTTTAACAGAGGCATCCATTGTGTGTGTGTGTGTGTGTGTGTGTGTGTGTGTGTGTGTGTGTGTGTGTGTGTGTGTGTGTGTGTGTGTGTGTGTGTGTGTGTGTGTGTGTGTGTGTGTGTGTGTGTGTGTGTGTGTTGCTGTGGAATTGGACCACAGGGGCTGCAGGATAAGGGTGGAGGTAAGTGAAGGTTCAAGGAAAGCATCTCATGAAGGCATTTTTCAAGGTTTATGTGTGTTTGTGCACACACTTCTGTGTATTGTTGTATCGGTGTGTGTGTGTGTGTGTGTGTGTGTGTGTGTGTGTGTGTGTGTGCGTGCGTGCGTGCGTGCGTGCGTGCGTGCGTGCGTGCGTGCGTGTGCGCGTGCTGGCCCCTCAGTGTGTCGGGAGGGGAAGGAGCTGGCAGCGACGCTGATGTGATCTGACATGGTTGAGGCTTGTAAAGGACGCTCCGGGCCTCTGTGGCTCCCAGCGCAACCCCCCGCTTCCTTGTCGTTTCCTCCCTCGCTTCCCTCGCTCTGCCTTTCCATCCTCTCTTCCCTTCCCTCGCAGCATCCCTCTGTCCATCTCCATCCTCTCTCCCTCTGTTTGTTTAGGCCTCTTGCCTTTTGGCCGTCTTGCAGGATCATTTCATGGTAATTTAGAGCGGGTGTCTCCAGCGGGTCAGGCATCTGTGTGTTTTTCTCTCTAACGCTCTTTCGTATCGAGCGCTGGCTCTCTGCTGTACGCCTCTCGCCGTTGCAGTGATCATCCGCTGTCAGCTAGTGCGACCGCTGCGTGGAGATGAGAAGGTGCAGGCTCGGCCTCTTTATCTGTCACGGTCACTTCTCTGTGAGTAAATCCGCTGAGGGTAAAGGCAAACCAAGGATATCCACTAATGAAACAACTGCGTAGAAACACGACAAAGCCTCTTTTTCATGATTCAGCCGTTGGGATGCAACACTGCAGCTCCTGCAGAAAACTCTCTAATGGGGATTTGCTGCAAAGGGCCACTGGACCAGGATGCATCCCAATGCACGAATCAGGTCTGCAAAGAATACCCCGATGTCATTAGGGTCATCTCGGCTTATGCTGCTGCTGGTTGCAATGACAATATAAGCATATTTGGGTTAGATAATGTTGAACAGTGGTCTTTGTATCAGTATTTATTTGCTTTTTAGGAAAGTGAAAGTTGGATATGGTAAATTGGTTATATTAATCTAGCGCTTTTGTAGTCTGAAGACCACTCAAAGCACTTTTACAACACAAGTCTGCGTTCACCCTTTTGCACATTCATACGATTTCAAGCTTTTAACCGTTCGATGATGGCACAGCGTTGGGGTTTAGGATGCTTTGACGTGTGGACTGCCGACAGTTGTTGGTATTTACTAGGCACTGAGTGTCAAGGGCCAATGTGTGATTTTGTATTGCATTTCAACACTTTAAGGCTCACAGATGGTTATCATTGCAGCTGCTGGTGGAAAAATAACTCCAATGAAATGCATTTGTCGTAACTGTCCAATCGTATTTTAGCACCTTGACTTTGCTGGAGACTCGATGAAAAATGAAACAGAAGCTTGAATAAAAGATTTCATTTGATTTCATACTGTTTCAGGCCTCAAGGCAGTCGAAGCTGCAAACCTTGAACACGTTCAACCTCCTGCATTCTCTGAATGTTCAACATTCAGTTTCCACGCTTTCATGTTTTCGACTGTCTGAATATGAAGAAGAGACGCTGGCGCTCCACGGCCTTCAGCGCGCCTCTTCAGCCGAGTCCTCCTCAATCCTTTACCCCGTGTTGTCATCACAAGGATAAACACACTCATCCTCTGCGCCTTTCTTTTCCCTCTCCTCGCCCTGTGCCGCTGCACCCGAGGCTGAATGTTTGGCTCAGGGTTGGCATGAATACTCTGCAGAAAACAGGATTAGCGGCGAGCGGAGAGTGGGCGATGTGGAGCGGGTGCCTTCTTGACCCAGCACGCTGTCGGAGGCAGACCGGGCACACTCACTAAGCTCTTTAAAGGATTGCTTACTGATAAAGAGCACACCTTCTAATCTGATCTCCAGATTGCCACCGTCACAAACAGCAGAGGTGCATTTAAAGCGGCGCCTGCTGCAGGAAATGCACCACTGGCTGGCTGAACAGCAAGCCAGGTGTTATTGCTTCTGGTTGAGTGAGTGGTCAAGGACAGTCGTGAGGATGTGAATGTGAATGACGCCGGGTTTGATTTGAAAAGCAGCAGTTCTGTTAATCAGGTTTAGATCCTTTGATTTTCATGATGCTGTTTGCAAATTAATTAAACGTTTGTACTGTTGGGACGTTTTAACATTTGGAGCATCCAGGTAAAAACAAATATAATATGTTAGCATCACATGACCAACTGTGCCTGGAAGGAGCATTTGTACGTACGCAAGTTTGGTGTCACGAAGGCTCGATTTTTCCATTGTATAGGAAACAACACCAGCTCTTGTAATTCAAATGAGGCTTTTTCACTTGTTAGCACGGTTGGATTTGAAGTTGAGAAACTGAAACGTTTGTGGTTGCACCTGTCACACCAAATCCAGCTGTCCTTTTCAAAGCTTTCCAGGTCAAATGTGCGTTTGGAGGATTTAGATTCAGACGTGAATAATGTGGTGCCTTTAAATCCAAGTAAAGATGAGAAACTTTCAGCTGTTAATCATCATAACGCTGATAAATCTTTAGCTTTAGGAACGTTTATCCTGGAAATAAAACCTTTTAATGCTGCACCTCACAACAATATTTGTTTTCCTTCATTTCTTCCATCCAAGCGTCCAACCAACATTATCACGTTCTCATGAGACTCATAAAAGAAATGAAAGGATGAGGTTTCTTGTTTCTTGCTGCAGCTGCTACACTAAATGGAGATTTCTCCGGGGGGCCGCAGCGCAAAAAGGTGGTGAAAACATCAACATTTAAACAGTAACCTCCGCCCGCAGCGTGAGAGCGGGGAGCCACATTCGAGCTATCGTGGCCTCGGTGCCTCCGTGTGGATTCATCGCGGCCAATTTGGCTGACGTTGAGCTGTGGCGTGGAGCTCTTTGCTTTTATTCTGGGGGATTTCCGCTCGCAGCCTCCATCGGTAAAGCTTGGCCAATTAGCTGCTGTGAATAGCGATGTTGATGCTTAAATGCCAAGCGCTGCTGTGTGTGTTTCCATCCACAAACTGCTCTCTCAGAAACACGTTGTTGTACGCTTCGCCCACGCACACAAAACCCTCGTTCTGCCCGTCCTGTCCGTAAATGGCTCGCCGAACAGGGCTGAGTCTGGAGCGTCTGGGCAGGATGCTGCTCTTTGTTTTATTCAGCAGCTTGTGGCGCAGCCCGTCTATTAGAAACATCCCTGCCAACCTCTGCCAAATTAGAGCCTTTAATTGCTGTTCCATTTTGTGGCTTGGAGTCAGTGTGTTTCCTCTTCCCAAGCTGTTTGGCTTTGAACATTTAAAAGTCCTGCTTTCAAACTTACAAGGTTTTTTACAGCGTTTCATAAAATTCCATTCGTAACCCTTGAGTTTCCATCAAAGCCTCGAGGTAGGAAATGAGGCCTTAGACTTGATTTCCTCTCGCTCTAACCGAAATGCTTACATTAGGACTCTTATTTGTTGTTTGCGGTGGTGTTCATTTCCTGTTTGCCTTTGAGGATCCTGACAGGAGAGTTGCGTCGATCCCACAGCGTGTCTGCTGTTCTTCACTGTCTGCCTCAGTGTGAAAGGATCAGAAGTTTGTCCTGGTTAAAGCAGGTGCGCGAGCACTGCACGTTTAGCTCCAATCGACCTGGTTTAGGTTTTATTGGCTTGACATCACCGTGCAAACGGCATTACCTATCAAGTGGAAGCTGTGAGTAAGTGGGGCTAAGCTGGGTGGGCAGCACTTGGCAGCCCGCGGGCAGAAACAGGCCGTAAACGTGAAGGGTGGCTCCCCCGATGATTTCAGCTGGCCCAGGTCCAAACACACCCCCGTGTTCACTGATACACTTTCTGGAGTTTGCTTCGTTGCTGTTGAAGGACGGATTGACTATTATTTTGACATCTTATCTTCACCACTACCCTTCTTTCCTCTTGGATGATATTTCAAAGGAAATTTTGCCAAATTGGTTATTTGTTCTATTCTGCAGCATCAGGCATTCCTTGTGATTATTTTGCTTTGCTTTGCTCATTTTATGCGTTTTAGTTGTTTTATGAGCTGCTTGTACCTAAATTATTAAAAGAATTAGAGGTTTGGAAACACAGGTCGATAAAAATGTCTGTCAGCCGTCTCAGTTTATTGAATTTATGAGTGCATTTTGTTATTATGTGTAAGAGTAAATCCAGATATAAGAGTAAAATGAATGGCTGTCACAGATTCAAAGTTTTAAAAATATTTTGGGGAGTACTCGTTGATAAAATGGAAAGTATTGCTCGTGTGTATCTGCCTGTTACTAACACGCACTCCTCTTCTCCTCGTCTTTCCTCCTGCTCCCGTTCGTCCTTCCTGTGTGACGCTGTGACCTCCTTGTTGCAGGTAAGAAGTGCTTTTGTCTGCCTCTTGTTCCCCTGTCCCGTGTTGTTTCCTCAGCAGAGCGCCACTTTTAGATTCAGCTGAGCGTGAGCTCCTGTCAAACGCCGGGCCTCTCAGCAGAAGCCCGCATATGCATGCCAGATGGAGGTTTGAGGCTGCTGCGAGATGAATCTTAAATTTTGTGTGTGTGCTGTATTTGCATGCATGCGCATGCATTGAGTGTTTTGGTGCAGAGTACCCAGCCACGGGGGTCTGTCGGGGCCGAAGAGCTTCCTGCCAGTTTAGCCTGAAGTGATGGCAACACAGAAGAAAACAGAATAAGCTGAAGATGATGATGACACTGAAGATGAGACTGTGTTGATAGTTAAGTTGTTGGTCTTTGTTTCTTTGCTTTCCACTGTGCCTTCCTGTCAACCAGCACCGAACAGAGGACGCCTCCTGTGTTCGCTGTGTGGGATATAAAATTTAGACATGACTCTTAAACATCATCCCGTTTTGAGCTCACTCTTAAAAAACAACTAAACAATAAAATACAGTGTAATTACCTTCCAAAGCAGGCTGTGTAAGTGTTTCCTGATGTCAGACCTCTGTTGGCTGGACAACATTGTTTGTCAGTATCTTCAAAAACCCTCGCAAATCACACGACGATTTGTCGTAGTTTTTTGAGATCTGACACCATCATGGCCGAGGTTTGGCCAGGTTTAGGGAAAGATGGCGGTCACGGTTAAAAGAAACAAACCAAAACATGTAGCAAAGTGTTTCATCTGTTGTAACGTCGTGCCAGTTTGGCCTTTGGTCCTGACAGACAAGAGTCGAAATTCACACAGCGGATAGAAATTTCATTTGCATTTGCTAACAGAGAACAGCGTATTTAGCCATATTTTGGCAAAATTAAGACTGTTTGCAGCACGCTGAGCAGATGGATGGGAAGTGGAGACTTGGATTAGGCAGCAGGACTCATTTTAGAGGTTTTTATGAACAATTTGATGCTTTTTTTCCACAGTATAAAACTTGCCATTGAAATGAATTGAAGCAGGCTGCTGCTGCTGCCGCCCCCGAAGAAAACTTTTCACAGGCAGCTACGAGCCTGCGGGGGACAACTGTTTGATATTAGATGGACTTTGGGTGGAGTATCATTTTAAATTTTACTGCCCTTTAAAGCAGCACAGCTCGCTGTCCTGAGTCCGACATCTGCGGCAACTCAATATGATGCTTTTATTGAGTTTTACACATTAAGACACCTGGAAGAGATTAAAGTACCTGACTGCAAAGGGGGTGAAGGGCCGATGATACACTCAGGTGTTTAGAAATGACTGGAACTGCCTGAAGTATCCTGAGCTTCTCATAGCAGACAGGTCAGATTATACACACACGCACAACACGGCATGCAAATACGGACTGTTTTGCAGCCTCTGATGAATAATGCATCAGCGCAAACAATCACCTCGATAAACCCGCACCAAATTTCCAGCACTTTGTTTGGTGAATCACATTAGCATTTTTTATCTCTGAAATCCTCTAATCCGTGATCTCCGCTCTCTTTAGCTCACGCTTTGGTTCTGCCAGCGTCGGGCTCCCGTCAGTCGCCACGGCCTCTCTGTAAATATGTTTGTTGAGGGAAAGAAAGTGTTTAGGTTTATTCCCCTGTATGGATTTCTGTTCATGCTGTGGAGGTTTATCTTGCAGCTGAAAGGCTTTTTAGTTGCATGCATCAACAAACATTATATTATTAATGCTCCGTTGAATATACTGTATCCATGCTCTATGTGCTGCATGACCGGGTTTAATGCCTGTTTAATAACGTTGGAAGTCTGAGTTTTGGGAAAACGGTCGTCTGCTGAATTTTTTTCGCTTCAAATTCTTCATCCCTGCATCCAGACCACCACACTAATGAGCCATTAGCTGTGTAAATGTGCTCTAGAAAGTTTTGTCGGCTGTGGGTCGGTGTGGATGTATGGACTCGATAATGAGCTGCGTATTCTGAGGTGGATGCAAAGCTCGGGAAAAAACATGCCAGAGCAAAAGAGTATTTTTAATCCATTCTGGGTATCTCCTCATCCTCATTCTGTCTCTTTCTCAGGAGAAACGCAAAAAAATGTATAGTTTGATCAGAGATGTTCGGCGCAGGTGACCTTGGAGCTTTTTCCTGTCAGGCAGCTTCAGCTCTGGTTCTGTCAAACTGATTTTAAACCTCTGTGCAGCTCCAGTCTGATCAAGTTTCACATCTGAAACTTGAAGAATGAGCGACTGCCAACCGGTGAGACCGTCAGGCGCTTTCCGTCTTTGGTTGCATGTTGCAGGTTTCTCACGTTCGGACCTGCTCTCGCGCACAGTTTGAGTTCGAGCATCATAAAAGCAGAACCAGAAATTTGAAAGCAGGCTGAAACGTGGCCAAAAAAAGAAAAAGTATGCTCTAATGAGGGAGAAAAGTTGGCGTAAGAAAGGGCTGACGGAAACAAAATTCTGAGTTTAATCTTGTTTCGTTTTGTTTTTGTGCGTCTCTTCTCTGTGTGGACAGAGGAGACTAATTAATATACAAATATAAGTAAAATGGCATCTTTGGTTGGGAAATGCAGACGATATTGAGGTTAATTATACTTTATTGTAAGTAGCCGGAGCAGAGATGCTCATCTAACCCATGTAAACTTCACACGGCATTGTAATTGATGGGAACATGCACTGATTTCTATTTAATTTTGCTGGAAACACATTGTTTTTGTCAGTGTACGCTTAACAAAGATGCTCTGACAGTGTGTTATCTGAGCATTTACCTGTGTGCACGTCCTTGTTTCCTGACTGTCATCTGTGTGCGCCCTCACAGAAGATCTACACAAATGAACAGTTTGTGATATCCGTTTAGTACAGCCTTAAGAAAATGCACTGATGAAGCCAGGACAGGTGCAGATCGACCTATCAGCCGCCTCTCCTCCCTCCCTCCCCATCCGGTCTGGCCCGACCCCTCCTGAAGCTGCTCCGATCTACATCTCTATTTCCGTTCCTCCTCCTCTCTTTCTCCCTGTTTCTCAGAACCACATCTGCCCTCATCTGTCTCACTTTTCTGTCCTATTTCGTCACTGAGAAAAAAGCAGTTAGTGGTTTCGTGTCGCAGCAGTTGGGGGGTAATTGCTATTTAAGCCCGGGGGCTCACGTCACACCGGCTGCTTTATTGCAACCCTCTTACGTGGTGGAATTTTTTTAATCTCACCCATATTGATTATTCTCTTCCTCTGCTGAGGAACAGAGAGTGATGTAGCTGAATGTCACTTGCTGCTGGGTGGGGGCTGGTGTTTTGGATATTGAGGCCAAGCACCAGCTTCTCAGCAGGGCTTAAACTGAACACTTGGAAGCATAAAGGAGGTCAGATCAGCTAATATTGACTCATGAACATTAAATATATCATTTGGAGCGTTTGCGGACATCCGCTGCGCTTTGGGGCTCTAATTTATGCTCTCAGACATTAGCTGTCCTCTCCTTCACCCTCATTCATTCATAAAATATTCACCGCTGTCTCCTTTGTCGAGGAAGAGGGGCTAAAACGGTGCGTAATGTTTGGAAGTGTTAACGTCAAATAGAGGATTCCTACAAGTTGTAACTGTAGTAATTACCATGAGGACAAAACATGTCCTGCGTTAAAGTGTTCACATGTAATTCCACCTTTAGCTAAGAAGTATGAAATGAGCGATTAAAGCCTGATTAGCTGGTTAATTATGCAGACTTAATTAAAAAGTGACAGTTTATTGTGTTTCTGCTTCACTTTTTCTGCTTCAGACAAAAACGTCCATCGGCTTACCTGAAGTAGGGCTGTGTCCACACACGCACACACACACACACACACACGCACACACACACACACACGCACACACACACACACACACACACACACACACCTCGAAGCTGTGACCGGGCTGACTTCTCCCTGGTTTCCTTATCTGTCACCCCAGTTTACTGCAGGGAGACTGTTGTTTGGGTGCTGCTGTCTCCACTGTCTCGATTTTACCCCATGTCTGACTGTGTGTGTGTGTGTGTGTGTGTGTGTGTGTGTGTGTGTGTGTGTGTGTGTGTGTGTGTGTGTGTGTGTGTGTGTGTGTGTGTGTGTGTGTGTGTGTGTGTGTACGTACTGTACACTTGTGTAGCGTGTGTAATTTTTATGATTTTTCTCTCATGTCTTTGTTGTTGCTCACGCTACAATGGTTACGTTATCTTCTGTGCTGAAGTGGAGATCTGCCTGCTCTATTTCTTCTTCTTCTATCTTTGTGAGGACCACTTTGAGTTTTAAACCTAGAGACGCGAGGTGACGGCATTTTGTCAGTTCTTCAGAGGATCATTAGAGCGATAAGCCTTGGTTTTAAGGTTAAGTCATTATGTGTTTTTTGAATCCTAAAATATTTCCTTTAAACAATCACATATATTTTCTTATTCTAGAATCAACAGTCACTTTCGCCTTATTCAGTCATGATATTGGAGCGTAAAAATAGTTTGGGGCAGGCTGGCGACCTTTGTTGCGTCCCTCCTTTCCTGTCACCTCTCCGCTGTCGCTAAAGCATAAAATCCCCAAAGGGATGATTTAAATGACGTAAAGATAGCAACACTAGAGCAGCAGAAACTCCACCGACAACAAGTGCAATTACGCCGTCAGTCCGTCAGATAATCAGACAGGTTGGGAACAAACCTCCAGGTTGCTCAAATTTAGTTGGACGAAAAATCGAGACAAACGACCCAAACTGTGTGCAAACATCTGTCGTAGTTTAAATAAATAAAAGTCCTGCTGTTCTCACTGTAGCTGTGTACACACACAGTTTTCCTGTGCAGTGAGGGATTACAGGATCTCTGATGCTTCAGACGTGCTCACTCTCTGGTTTACCTCCAAATGATGTGGTTTAGATAATCTGTCTGAACTGTAAGTGCTGGTGTTTCTCTGTCTTTGTGACACTTTGATGATGATGATGTCATCATAGCCGGCCATCGGAAACGTGGCCAACGCTATGAAAATAACACCCAGGATGTAATGAACTAAAATTTCCTTTTAAACAGATCATATACAGACAAAATGATGTGGATGATGGATGTCACAGTATTCGCAGTGTGTGTGTGTGTGTGTGTGTGTGTGTGTGTGTGTGTGTGTGTGTGTGTGTGTGTGTGTGTGTGTGTGTGTGTGTGTGTGTGTGTGTGTGTGTGTGTGTGTGTGTGTGTGTGTGTGTGTGTGTGTGTGTGTGAGATGTTCTGCTCCCTCCGAACAGGCAGAAGTCAGCTCACAGTGATGACCTGCGTAGGTGACAGGAGAGTGACAGGACACCCCCCCACACTGCCCCAGAGACCCATTTAGATCACACACACTTCCACCCAAAGCCACACACACACATGCCACAGCTGGAGCTGGGCAAGGGCGCAAACACACTCGGCAGGATCCAAACTGACACACACACACACACACACACACACACACACACACACACACCTCTTCGCTCTCTCTCTCCGTCAGTCGACCGTCCTTATTTTCTCGCCCGTGTAGCTGCCGTACACCCGGCTCGTCACTGCTAGCTTCACGCCCAGCGCCCACGTTGTGTGAGTAGCAAATGTCCTCATGTCCATCTGGCACTCCTGGCCCTGTTGGTCTTAAAGTGAGGTGTGGTCCTGAGGCAGCGGAAAGGCCTAAACTCAATGGAGCATTGTCTTCCTGCTTTTTAAAGGAGGCATTATTCAGATAGAAAGATCCTCCTTGCAGGTGCAGATGACACTCTTTAATTCATGTTTAACAAGCAGAAGTGGAGCAGGACACACCCGACACGCAGACGCTGTGCTGTGGACTCGTTTCTCCTCCCCCAGCTCAAGCTCCTGAGCTGATTTGTGTTGAATATGCAGTAGGTGTGTTGTTGTTTATTTGTGTGTTTGTCCTGACACTGCGCTGTGTGTGTGTTGTGTTACCCAGTGTCACTTGAGCCGTGCCAGAGCCCTGCTGGGCTTCGTGGACTCGGCTCCTCACCCCTCTGCGATCCGGCCTTACAGCACTGCCACTGTTCATTATCGTAAATAACTTTGTCTGTGTGTGTGTGTGCGTTTGTGTGTGTGTGTGTGTAAGGAAATAGACCAGTGTGTGTAGGTCAAGTTGTAGATCCTGTGCTGTCACCGTGGAAATGTCAGGCCGTTGCTCCAGTTAACGCGGCTCTTGTCACCGAGAGTCCACTTGTTCTGCTCTGCTAGCTCTGCTAATGAAAACAATCAGCAAAGGAAGTGTGTGTGTGTGTGTGTGTGTGTGTGTGTGTGCAGCTTCATTTCATTCATGCTGCATAAATATTGAAATATAGGGGGTAGAATTAGCTGCATGAGGGCTATGGAAATGGATCACCGACAGCAGACTGTGAATACATACTTTTTAATTCTCGTATCATAAAGTGGAATTTGAAAAACATCTTTTCACGAAGGACGAATCACAGATGCTGAAACAGAGCTATTACTGATTCTGTACTTTTATTATTAGATATTCAGTTTTCTCAATTTGAATTAAACTGTTCAAGGTGCAAAACTGTGACAAAGCAAGAGTCCAGATTTACTCGACAACACTGAATAAAAGTCTGTTTCTGAACATTCAGTTTTGATCAATAAATTTTGAAACTAGAAACCAGTTAAAGAGTGTACACCACTGTCAAGGCTGCACAAGCAGCAGTTAACTTAAAACCCCAAACAAGTCTAGGACACGTTTGTCTAAAACGCCTCTTCAAACCAAACACTGCTGGCTGCTCTAGAACCATTTGAACGTTGTGGTCATTTGCTGTTTTTTGTGTCAGTTATTGTGATTGTGTCTTGAAAGAGTTTGCATTAATCCATTCATGAGAATTTTGGCTTTTTAACGGTATACAATGTGAGTTTAACGTAGCATTTGTGTCAATAGAAAAGTTAACAGGAAATGCTCATGTGGCCCGCTGGCGGGCCATCGGAACATAAGAGAAAATAGTAAGAAATGTTTGATTGGCTGCTGGTTGTAAAGATATTTGGAGAATACCTAAATATTTGCAGAAAACGTAAGGTTTTATTCAATGATTAATTGTGCCAAATGGCTCATGATTACTGAATTAATGACCATTTTATCATATTGTTCTAGCACCACCTACCAAAATTAGCAGGATGCCTAAGAGTAGGTATGTGCATGTCATCTTAATTTGGTTGGATCTGCATTATGAGTTAAAATCAAAAATACCAAAATAATTGCTAAATTGCCATTAGGAAAGCTGTTTGTTTTAGTAGTTAGGATAGGATAGTTGTAGGTCGAAGGCGGAACGAAGCATGGCCTACGTAATCATTCACCTTGAACCGGAGAATCAAACATTTTGCTTCTGTGCTTCATGAGCCAAAACATCAGGCTAAATGACCACATGATGGTGCTCTGGAGCTGGCTCTGCATTATTTTGGATTTTATCCCAATTTGGACTTAATACAATACAGTAAATATGACAATACAGTTGAACCTGACCCAACTTTTGGTGCAACACATTGTAACGATATCGCCAATCACTGTAATCAACTTTATCACTCTGTAATGTGAATCTAAAATATTTCTGCTGTTTGCTTACGATCACCCAGACAGCGAGCAGAATGATCACCACCGTGATACAAAACTCTGCAGAGTTTTAATATCCTGCCTCGTATATCAGCGTTTCACCGACACCTGAAGCAACAGACCCCCGATAACGCGCCCCTGTCAGACCATAAACCACGTCAGGGAGGACGCCTCCAGAGCTGGCCACAGTTCAGTTTGTAGCACCACTATATCATTGATGCATCTATGCAGTTCATATATAATCCCTGTTGACCCTGATCTCGCTCTATTGCCACAGCGCTCGCAGCAGCCATCTACCTCACACGACTGTTTATTTTTCTAAGAAGAAATACAGTATAAGCACAGAGCAGAGCCGGCCGTGGGTGTCCTAGTTAGTGCTGTCAATACCGCCCATTTCCAGCCAAACTGGCTCTATTATTAGCCTGCACTGTACTGCCATCAGGTATCTTCAAAGCTTGTTACATAAATCACACATGACTGTTTTTTTTTACTGCTGTGTTCAGTGCAGTTGTGATCTGTGAGGGTCTGCTACATGTTTACCGTCACAGAGGATAGCAGGAAAATAATGGAAGTTTCCCTTGTTATGCTACGCTGGGCTCTGTGTGTTTTTCTTCTTTCCGTTTTAGAAATGACAGATTGACATCTGAGCCTGGCGGGGTGGAGTTAATGTATTTTCCTTTATGTTTCAGTCAGCACGGCGGTGTGTGTTTTGATGTCAGGATATGGGTGTATTTTCAAGCAGGGAGGCCGTCTGGCTTTTCACTCATCGCCACTTACAGCATTGTCAGTAATTCTGCAACCTTCAGTTAGTGATTATTGAATCATTGACTGTCTGACTACTGAAAGACATCCCGAATCCATAAGAAACCTGTAAAACGCTTCAAAGTCGTGGAAGGAAATTAGAAACTGCTGCTTTCCGCTGCTGAAGACACGCTCAGTCCGATCAGCTTGTACCAAGATTTAGAAAATCAGACCTGCAAATCTGTCATCGCGTAAGATGTTTCAAATGTTTGGACCGTCAGCATCACGTATGTCTGCGCACACACACACACACACACACACACACACACACACACACACACACACACACACACACACACACACACACACACACACACCAAAACCACGCCAAATCATAATCAGATATTAGCATTTACATAATTTAGGATTAATGTAACAGGATAAAGATTAACATACTAACCACATCCTCTCCTGGATTAGATCACTGCTCTTATAAAGTCTGTGTTAGGGGTGTGTGTGTGTGTGTGTGTGTGCATCTTACAGTCATCTGTACTTCCTCTAATTCCATCTCCTCCTCTGGTTCGCTGCCGTGTGAGCTGAGTTGATCCTTTCAAATTGAACTGGAATATTGAAATACTGACGATTGGGGACAAAATTTGTCACATTCGAGCTTCCAAGATGATGCATCACACTAACACTGATGATCGTTCTGCCACCATGTGATCGACATTATTGATAATCATTACCATATTGCTGTTCAATTTGGTACATGCTGCATTAGTTGATTAATCGATTAGTCCATAGTTAATCATCATTTTAAGTGGTAGGTTTTTAGCTTTAATGTATCACTACAACAAGCAGTTTGAAGATTTGAAGATCACCAAAATAATGGAAATAAATGATCCTTAGTTGCTGCTCTACTGTGCACATTCATTTAGTCATTCCTGGCTTTCAAAGCCTGATGAGCTGCTGGCTGCACTCTTGTGGTGTTTGGGGTTATGTTCTCACTCCTACCAAGCCAAAATTGTATTGGAAGACATTTCAGACTCAATTTTTGGTCACACTGCGATTATATTTGGTATCATGTTTTATGGCTTTCACCCGGTTAAAAGAGTTAACGCTCCAGAGCGTCGTTAAGCCGCTTCAAGCATACAGCGACCAGCGCAAATGAGTCTAAAGGCTTTAAGTCGAGTTTCCATACCTTGATTCACCTAAAAATCTGCATGTAAATTCTTTAAATTTGCTGGTGATGGAGGAGAAGAGGCGAGAGCGCAGAAGCTTCCCTCCCCTGCCTTTTCTCCTCGGCTCTGCGGCAGGATTTGAGCCGACACCTCGGCAGCCTTCACTAAGCCTGCTGGGAGTCGGGCTGATCTGACACGAGTCCACTAATTGGCCAACCTCACACTTAAAAAAGGGGGAAGCTTAATGGAGGCAGAAGAGGGCGAGAATACAGAGAAGAGAGTCTATTAATACAACATTTTCAGCGGCTGTTACACTGTACTTTCTGAAAGTGAACAAGCAGCACTTGAAGCACGACACGCTGATTTAGTTCAGTCATTTAACTGAACAAGAAATTATTTGTCAGTCAGCTGATCAGTTAATTGTCTCTTCACTAACACGTATGTGCATATACGCTTTCTAATTGACGTTGGTGAATCTCATCATGGCTGTTTTAGCTCATGATGATGCATAACAGTGTTTTTGGGTGCAGGACTTGAGGAGACCTGGTCATTGAGTGTATTTTTGAATATATATACATATAGTACATGTAGTACAGCCGCTAGAGGAAAAGTCAGGAGATGACCAAAGTCATCAGGGTTCATCCTCTGGTAACCATGATTATTTGTACAGAATGTTTTACAAAACCATCCAGAAAATGTTGAAAACCTTGACTGGCTGGTGGCAAAATGTAAAGCCAGAGGACCACCAGTGTCGGGGTGCTTCATCCTCTGGGGAACATGAATAGAAATATAGATATTTCAGTGTGGACCAAAGAGCCATGCCGCTTGCACGTGACAATGCTTGGCTTTGCACGAATCTAGTTTTTGTTAAAATACTCCTAAAATCATATTTTTTTTACAGAACAGAAATGAAGCTTTCTGTGCAAAGTACACTGTTGAATGTGACCCACAAGGACTAATTTGCCTCATTTCAAGACAATCCCTCTGACTGCTGGTGGGATTCAAGCCAAAGTCATTCACTAGCTAATGAAACGATCAGACGGAACGGAGTCAACGTCCACGTGAGATCAAACAAGCCGATGTGCATTTTTCTTGTATGAAAGCAAAGTGAGACATGCAGAGGAGGAGAGAGGCAGGCTGCAGGAGCATACTGACTCGATGTGTTGAGCTCTTCTCCACATATGTCAGTCCTGATCTAAGCCACACCTGCTGCTAACCAGGACTTAGCAGAGAGGGAGAGAGGCAGCAGAGTACAGTGTGTTTCAGGCTCTGCACTCACAGGCTGAGCAGTCACTGAAGCGAGTGGTCGCCGTGTCGCTGTCGCCTTTTCCTTTTTTTCTCTCCACCACCCGATCCCAGCTCCCTTCTCTCCTCTCCTCGACGGAGCTCGGTCCTTCCTCCTGTCGTCCTGAAGCGATGGTGTAATTAACAGGGCTCTGCGGGAGAGGAGCTGCTCTGCTTCCTATAGGAACCTTTTGCCAATCGCTGACTCTCTGTCAGTGCTGGGAATGCATGGACGGGAACGCTCGCTCTGCCAGCAGGCAACTGGGGACTCCTCTTCGTGCGAGGTGGGAATTTAGATTTTCTTTCCTGGACTTTGCAGAGAGGCTTCTCTCATTTCTGCCTGGACGCAGAACAGTTTGAGAAGGATTTGGTCTTTTCCACATAATATAAAGAGCTGAAGGAAACAGGTGGCACCGGTGGGTGTTAAACCCCTCCACTGCATGTTGGGGAGCTCAGCTCACCCCCCTGCCGAGATCCAGCAGGAGCAGCCAAGACCTGGACAAATTACACACATTACTTCAACCAAGAGGTGGATCGGGTGAAGACTGTGTGTGTTTCTTCAATCTGGTAACACTTTCACACTCTCAGAAGTAGCTGGATCGTATGCGAGTCTTGCCGGGCAGTAGCAGGATTTCCCTCTCAGTGTGAAACGGAGGAGAGTGCGCGGTCATCAGGCGGCCAAGGAGAAGATGCCAGCCATCCTCGTGGCCTCAAAGATGAAGTCGGGACTCCCCAAACCCAAACCGGTGCACAGCGCCCTGCCCATCCCCCAGACCCACAACAGGCCGTCTGCCCTAGCTCTGCCTCCGGCGCCCGTCAAGACCCACATCCCCTCGCTGGGCCAGAAGGCGGGTTCAGGACCCCCGAGAAGCACCACGCCAGCGTCAGAGGCTGGAGGAAACCCTCAGGTCAGGATGTCAAACTCCCACCGCCACCCCTGCCTGCTGTGTCCCTCCACTGTCCTTTCATTTGATCTCCGTCCACCTGAGTACTGTTACTTATTAGTCACTCTTGAATGAATGTGTGTATTCTTGGTGTGCAATCGTTTTGAACTCACCAAGTGTTGCTTTTATTTGTGCATTAATTAAAATTAGTGTCTAATTTTACTAATTAGTAATCCATGTCTTCAAATGAATAACCTAAACCCTAACCCCATTGTGATCTAAATGCTGTTTTGTGGGATTTTACTGTCCAGCAAGAATGAAATGATGAGGTAAAAGTAATAACTTTGAGTCTTTCTGGCAGAATAATCAGAAGCTGTTCAGTCCTGGCATGAGAAGTCACTCAGTCATTTCTTTCAGCTGTCGTCAGTCACTTCAGATCGTGTCAGTGTCTCTCTGGTCCTCCTGCTCTCTCGGCTCTTTGACTGAGGATTTTTCAGCATCGCCACACTTTCTCTGGCTCAGTTTAGCATCACGGACTCACGAGGCCAAATTCAGCGGGTTCCTGGAAGGAGAGGGAGCAGGCTGCGTCTCTGCTGTCCAGGATGGCAGCGTAACAGGACGTCAGGGTGGCTGTTTTGTTGTGTTTGTGAAATACTGGCTGCGCTTAGCAACCCCACACAAACGGCTGCAACGGCGGAGGGACCGCTCCAACGCCATGTAAGGCAGCGAGGGGAAGGAGGTGTCTGTTTGTGTGTATTAGCGAGCCAGCAAGTGCATGCTTGGCAACCTGTCCTGACAGTGAGCGTGACTTGGAGCCGCTGTTGTTTAGGAGACGAATCTGAATCCGGCGTGATGACGGTCGCGTGAGGAGGAGATGCAGGAGCCCAGCGCCGCCGGACACGGCACGCGTCCACTGCTGGTGTCGTTTGTTTTGTGGCTAATCACGTTTTCTCGCTGACCTACTTTCCTTGACTTTCTCTCTCTCTCTCTCCTCCCTGTCCTCCTTTCTCTCCCTCTCTCCATCCCTGTGGTGCTGATGAAGCAGCCTTCTTCACCCTCGGCTGGGTTAACCCTCGACCTTCCTGACCAGCAGCGGTGATCAGTGCTGGCTGTGCGCATGTGCGTGTGCGTGGAGGCACATTTACGTGTGTTTTTAGGAGGGAATCACGTCACAGCTGCTGGTTTTACCCTCATAGCAAATTGAACCCTCAAGGCCTTTTAAGTCAATGCTGGCCGTTTTTAACGAGAGTACTCTAAAATATGTCGGTCAGCTCATTTTATCAGGCGCTTATTTCTTTACTGATTGATTAAGTGACAAATACAGACCAAAAATGAGTTAATGTGTCCAAAACTGTAACATTTTTTATCTTTTAGACACATAATCCATTGATCTATTGATGACACATTCATTGGTCAGGTAGATGTCAACATATTTTAAGATTTGTCTCATGTGCACTTTGCATCTATACACATGGATAAACAATATTTATGAGGATTTGGATTTTTTTGTAAAGAAAAAGAAATCGGAACGACCATTAAAATGCTGATTTATGGGCCTTGAATAAAAAGCATCTTTCTGAGCTGTTTCTCATCCTCAGATTGAAAACATCTGACGGACTGGTTAAATATCCCTTTAATGCAGGGCAGGAGTGTTAGTTGTTTCAGTTTTATGGTCCCTGTTTCTGGACTGCTGGGCTTCGCCCCAGGGACCGGCTGCACCGGAGGAGGCTCTGAGAGGCAGAATTGCTTGCGAGGACTCTGAACTCTCCTCGCTGCATTGCCGTCAGCGCAGATACAACTCTCTGCGGATTTCACGCACAGACGCCATTGGTCCTCGCTGTGAACCCAATCTGCTCTGAGGGCAGAGCGAGATGAGACGAGGCTCTCCGGAGACGCGCTGGCTGCTGTATGTTTTTGATGCTTTCACTCTTTCTTGTGTTGGCTCTGCCGAGTTTCTTCAAGAGGACGACCCACTTAGGAGACACAATGGAGAGACTCTTTCCTTTCGTGCAATAATCAGGAAAAGTCCATTCACTCGAAGCAATCCAGAGCTGCACAACCTTCAGGTTTTCAAGCTGTGAGGGCTTCTTTGTGGAGCTTTATGCGCAAACTTTCAGCGAAGATACAGGGAGAAAAATCCATCATAGGAGAGGCGGAGAGACCAATGTCAGCACACGCTATAGCAGCAAATAGACCACAATCCAGTACAGTCATGAGAGTGGGTTGAGGTTTGAGTCATTTCTCTAAACCTACCCGCAGTATTTATTTTTATTTGACCTTTATTGAACCAGGATGGTCTCTTGAGATCTAAATCTGAAGCCAAAATTGAACCACTGCAGACAAGATTTAAGAAAGAGGGGAAAGGAAAGGAGGAAATATTCATTAAAAGTATATAAACTAAACCAACCACTCTGGGAAATGTAGGAGATCTGTGGCAGAAGCAGGGGTAAAACAAGGTGCGTAAGCAGCACACCTTAGCAGTTACCTGAAGGATTAGAGGAGTCATAGCCGAGTGTTGTCGACGCTCCTCACAAACCTCCAGCTGGAAGGCCCAGTTGGCACCAAACACACAAACATGTTGTGTACACCTGCAACAAAGAGTTAATCCATAATGCACCGAGAGCAGCAGGAGGCAGAGAGAAACATCCGTCTTTACAGCTTTACAGGCGGGGGAGAGGACGCTGCTGAGTGTGTGTGTGTGTGTGTGTGTGTGTGTGTGTGTGTGTGTGTGTGTGTGTGTGTGTGTGTGTGTGTGTGTGTGTGTGTGTGTGTGTGTGTGTGCGTGTGTGCGCGAAGTCTGGCACAATCTGATGTGAAGGTGATAGTCTGGAAATGTGTGAATGGTATTTGAAGCTGTTTGCTCTCTCTCAGCTGTGTGTGTGTGTGTGTGTGTGTGTGTGTGTGTGTGTGTGTGTGTGTGTGCATGCATGCCTGTGTGCGTGTGTGTGGTCTTTCCGTCTCATGTGTGACACCATATGAAACGACAGTCTGACCTGTAACCTTCCACCATACTGTCATTACATTGAGTAAAACCTGGCACAGATGCTCTGCTGCCCTCTAGTGGCTGATTTTTGCCCTACATCCCATTCCATTCACAAACACTAACAGCAGAGGGAAAGTGTATGTGTGTGTGCGTGCGCTCAAGTCATTCAAGGCCACAGTCTTTGCTTCTCTATTCATCTTTAATGCCTCAGTTTTATTCCCGACCTCCTTCTCTCTCTGCTCTCTCTCCCTCGTTCTCTCTCGCTCTTTCATTTTTTGCCCTCTTTGTAATCCGAGTGTTCGTTGTTGCCAGCTCATTAATTCTTAGCTTCAGCTTTGATGAAGAAAAGGTTCAAACCAAGAATCTCTGAAAGCCACGTCCACAGTAAGAGACCCTGAAAAATAAATTTTGATGCTATGTGGAGCGTGCGTAGACCCTCACATAGAACGCACACACACACACACACACACACATGCACGAACACAGAGCCACAGAGAGAGATTTGTCCATGTGTCGGTGTGATAAGGAGCTCCTATCTTAATAAGTATCTCTCCAGATAAAGGCTTAAGTCAGGCTGTGTGTAAAGACCGGCTTTATTGGACTCATTGTGAAAGCTCATCTCGGACGGGCAGCCGAGTCCCAATCACATAAAAACACAGTGGGACCCGTGAAGAGGGTCACAGGCCGCCTCGGCTAATATTTACCAAGACCATCTCTGGGCAAATAAAGCAGGAGCCACAATTTAGACAGACGAGTGCAGTCTGGATATTAAATCATCACTGTTGTATTAACACTATGGGTGGATGATCCGCTGATTGGAGGTGTTTGTGAAGACGTGTAATCGCCCGAGATTTTAATTCCCCTCATTGAAATTATTTAAATTAATTTCGTTCTGGGAACTGGTCTGACCGTAAACCTACATGCTCAGTGATACGCGTGCACTCATTTCATTATTTTGCATTCAAAGTTAATTAAATGACCCTTAATGGCAAGCTATTGATTTTTGGTGATGGAGGGTGGAGATTAGAGCGTGTTGGCAGGAAAACTGGGAATGACATTATATTGTAATTCTTAATTTAATGCCTCTATAGCATTAAACACACGTGAGTAGTCCAGCCTTAAACAGCTGCTAATCCTGAATGAATACCATTAGTTGAGTTGCATTTATACTTGAGAGACAGACAGCAGAACCACCAAACAGCTTCTTGCATGATGAATAATGAAGCACATGTTTGATATCTGCATCTTCAGCCTTTAAAACCCATCTCTCTTGACCCCCCAGAAGAGTCTCGATCCTCTTCCCCCCTCCTCGGCTTCCTGTGAAAGCCACTTTTTTTTTTATGGCTTTTACTTCCAGCCGGTGTCTCCTGAAGACCCGGCCCAGCAGGTGAGAGTGAAAGGCAGAGCGCCGTCATGCTGCATTGGATTGCTAATGTCCTCCTACCCGCCCAGAGGAGGACAGATTGGGTGGGGGTCTGAGTGACTATATTGCTGCTTTTTTTTTATTACCATGACAAAGGGCCACACATACGCATATGTCTCTTTAGGAGGCGCTGCAAGCTAAAGCCAGATTTAATGGATGTTTTAGTGATTCATTGTTGGAGAGTTCATTGTTCAAAGGAGTAACTGAGCTTTTAAGAGACTGCAGGAGATCAGACAAAGAGCAGAGGGAAAGGACACGTCTTGTTAGGTCTTGTGAGTGATCCTCGTGGTTTCGGCTTGCACACTTCATCGTTCTGTGGTCCTATCTGTCTCAGCTGTCGTATCGAAACTGCATTTCTGCCAGAAGAACTGTCAAAAAGTCTGTTTTTGTCGTTCGGCTCAAATCAAATCTGTTTTCCTCTGCTCCTGAAAGCTGACGCTTTGCAGATAAGAGGTTTTCACCCAACAGCGACCACGCGTGTTACTATCAGCATCAGGCAGGAGGAAGCCCATGTCGCTGGTGATAAGAGGGACAACACCGTCCTCTCTCAGAGAACACAGAGACAGCTGTCCTGCAGATTCATCAGCTGGGCCGAAACGGCCGCGACACCGGCGGAGGCTTCACAGGCTGTGGTCAGATGGCGAGATGTCTGTGGCGTCTGTCTGAGGATGAGGAGGCAGGTTCTCCCCCAGCAGCTACGCCGGTGCAGCGTTTCCTCCAGCGTAGTCCTGATTGTTTTGTTTGTTTGTTTGTTTGTTTCCTGCTGCGTGGGACCTGTCCCCTTTTCCCTTCTCCAGAAACCAGAATCAGAGGAGAAAATGTTCTAGTTTCTGCATAAACACTGTGAAAAGCTCAGATTTCTGAGGATATATATGATCATATGGCAGTTGGCTCCAGTCGTAATGACCTCATCTCTGTCTAATGCGTCTCGATCAGATTCCACTTCCTGTGCGGTTGTCCCCTCGCCTTCCTGTGTGAGGTCATGGCTGAGGATGTAACCGTGTTAAGTAAGGTCGGGCATCTGCTCCTCCTGACTCCACGTCCTTCTATCGATCTCCCCCCACGGCGCCCTCCCCTCTCAGCTTCTCTCCTCCTCTGCTTTCCTCGCGTCGGTCGTCACAGGGAGCCCGTCGGCGCAGACAAACGGGTCATTGTGAGTGGCGCCCCCTGGGGAAACGGCGCTGCAGAGGCGGTTGGACTAACGCAATCAGCTCCATCTCTGTCTGGAAACAGAAGGCTGTGTGGAAAAAGGAGGAGAGGCCAGGAGGTAGAGGTCAGCGGGGCTGAAGTCACCCTCCCCAGAGGCCCGTGCCCAGGGTCAACAAGGACTGAGAGGCAGGTTGGATGACGCCATGACCTCTGTGGAGCCGGCAGAGGGCCGATGATGTCTGCTGCACTATGTGAAAAGTCATCATTGATGATGTACAGCATATTGTGCATCCTCTCCTCTCCTGAAACAATCAGCCCAACTGTCCTTCTGAACTTGTGTCAGTTTTTTACCCACCATGCCTCCTGTGCAGTAGCTGTACATGCATGTACTTTCTCTTTGCAGTAGAAAATCGTCATAAACAGAGAAAATTTATGAGGCTTTTATCACCAAGATGCAGCAGATTACCATATAATACCATAACACGCTGGCATTAATGGTTCAGACTGTGCTTCCAGCTGCAGAGGTCTGGTTGACTCTCAGCTGTGCTCTCCGGTTTGATGTTACTGTTCGCTGTAAACAGGCAGGAGTGCAGCCGTGAAACGTTTCTGTCAGCTCTGTTTGATTGTGATGCGATGACAGAGTGGATTTTCAGTTCTCATGCAGCTTCAGGGAGTCTGTCGAGCTGCTTCATTCCTCTGATTTTAACCTGGATCAGTCGCAGTGTGTGTGTGTGTGTGTGTGTGTGTGTGTGTGTGTGTGTGTGTGTGTGTGTGTGTGTGTGCGTGTGCGTGTGCGTGTGCGTGTGCGTGTGCGTGTGCGTGTGCGTGTGCGTGTGTGTGTGTGTGTGTGTGTGCGTGCGTGCGTGCGTGCGTGCGTGCGTGCGTGCGTGCGTGCGTGCGTGCGTGCGTGTGTGTGTGTGTTGTTCTGCAGCATGTCTGCACTCGCTCACTTGACGCAGGCCGTCTCTAAGCTTCCCTGATAAGTGTTGAATCCTAAAATGGGCCTGTAAATCTGCACTTCAAGAAGCTTTTCAGTGATTCCAAAGACATCAAGTCTCCCCATCTCACACACACACACACACACACACACACACACACACACACACGTGTACATGCATAGTGCACACAAGACATACATGAATATTAAAAAAAGACATCTTGTCCATCTACCTGGTGAATTAACTCGATGACGTGTGCAGCTCTGGACGCTGGTTTTGATGGTTTTTAATGGCTC
Source organism: Chaetodon trifascialis (assembly GCF_039877785.1). Taxonomy (NCBI): domain Eukaryota; kingdom Metazoa; phylum Chordata; class Actinopteri; order Chaetodontiformes; family Chaetodontidae; genus Chaetodon; species Chaetodon trifascialis. The sequence continues at coordinate 3,645,041 of NC_092056.1, forward strand.
CGTCAGTATTCCAGGATGCGCTGTGGTTAGAGGTGTCTGATTTCACCTGTGTGTGTTACCTGCGTATGTAAGTGATTTATCGTTTATCGTTCAATGTAAGCGCGACATGCTGACTTTTGACATGACTGTCACACTGCAGGACAGCGAATGTATGTGATGTCAAAGAGTAGACGTCAATAAAAGGACAAATAAAGCAGTCAGTCTACCATTACCTCCACAGTAGACCCCCATCCCATTGCTTTTGTGCGTGTCTCTTTACCCCTAACATGTCCATATGTCCCACCCCACCCCCCCACCCCTCACCCAGGATGGAACAGCCAGGCAACAGGGCCATCCCAACACCCCCACCATCACCCCGATCTTCCTGCCCAGCCTCAAGAGCTCAGAGGTGGGGATCCCCCAAAACAAAGGGCCCTCCCTGGCTTGGTTATCCCCCCATTGTCCCCGACACAGCGAGGTTTATCTGGGACTGTGAAAGGAGCCGTGCTCAGCCCATTCACTGCGGCTGCACTTAATGAGCTTGTTGAAAACTGTTAAATGTGAACGCTAAATGCTGACATATTCTCCTCTTGTAGAGGCAGAATGTCATTAAATCAATGCTGGTTAGGAGCAACGGGGGGACTGATGTGTCCGTGTCATGGATGGGTTTCCTTCTGTGGCGCGTTACCTTGATGAAATACTATACAGCAGAGAAAAAGTACTGCAAGCAAAGTTTAGTTTCCAGTGCTGTAATGGTGACCTGCAAAATCCAAGTCTACATGTCCATCTTTGGTGTCTGTTGCTCATGGAGGCAGCTTTCTTTTGCCTTGCCAGCACCATGGCTCAGATGAAGTGTGATGGGTTACCACCACATTCATGGTCCCCAGAGGACGAATCCCACTCATCTGGATGATCATCTTTTGTTTTATGACCAAAAGTCTGCATCTCAGCTCGCCGTTTTGGTTAGTTTGTTGTTAGCATGCTAAACATTACACCTGCTCTAGCGTTTAGCTCACAGCACTGCTGGTCCTGCTTTTTAAGGTTTTTTTTTTTTGTTTATCTACAGCGGCTGCTGCTGCTCGCCGGCCGCGTGTGCAGACCTCGAAACAAATGCACTGAAAACCACGAGTCAAAGCTGCGACCGACGTGGACCTTAATTTGAAAAAGAAAACACACACACACAAAAGCTCAGCTGCTTTTACTCGCATTGTTAATTGCGGCTAGAAAATTGAGCGGTGTCTTTTCTTTGTCCTCTGCGTTGCCTTGCGGAGACACAGCGAGGCGCTCTCAGCGTGTTGATTATGAAATTCAGGTGATGTTCAGTGGAAGCATAAAATGCATAATTTCCCACCGGACAATGAACCCACTATAAGTTGCAAAGCTGTTGTGTTTCAGTATTTGGCAGTAAAGAAGACGTTTATTTCTGAGGAAATATTACAGATCATTACCATACCTCGTCCACATGACTTCAGTATTGTTGTTGTTTCGTGAGGCTTGAAGCATTTTTCTTCAGCCTGCTGGAAGTGATCAGGCATCCCCCTACTGTGGGAACTTTCTGTAAATCTTGGGCCTTTCCCAAAATTCAAATTCAGCTTGTAATTTGTGGTCGGCGGTGGGGTGTGTGTGTGTGCGCACAGGGGGTTGGAACACGCTCAAACGGAGGGCATCCTGTGCTGTGGACTCCCTTACACACACACTCACACATACAGAAATGCTTAGGTTATGAACCCGCTGTACACATGCACATAAATACACACATGCAGCTGCTACAATGTGATGTGGGTGACGGCTGATCACAGGCCGGACTGCTCCGACTCTGGTCGGGGAAAATAAAACTCGGCTTTTTTTAACAGTTAGCAGAGGAGCTGGTTAAAGAAATAATAAATAGAAAAGAGACGGTTAGCGCTGAGTTCTCCGCGGTTTGGCCTCTGAGCTCTGCGCCTCCCCACTATTTCGTCTCCCCGCTGTTATCAAGGGTGCGCTGATCATCCCCTTTTTGTCCTTCCTCCTCACTTTTTGTCACAGAGGGGGTCGACTTTCGGGGGAGGGGTGTAGAAGGTTAAGAGGTCTGTCCTTTTCTCTTTCTTTCTCCTCCACATATGACCGACGGTCCATTGAAGAGCAGTAGCACAATGTGTTGCCGTGGGCAGGAGAGGAGGGGAAGGGGGGATCCACTCCTCCTCCCCCTCCTCCTCCTCCTCCTCCTCCTCCTCCTCCTCCTCCTCCTCCTCCTCTTGGTGCGCTTGGTTTGGCTTCCTCTCAGCGCGGCAGCAGAGGCCACGGAGCTCCTCTTGCCTTTCGCCTCCTGCGTTTATTTTTCCCTCCTCTGTGTCCCACAGTGGGTGGAGAGACGCTGGAGGCGCTGAGTGCTCCCCCCTCAGGCATACAGAGACCTGCTGGGGCTCGGGCAAGCAGCAGCTCTACGTTTCCTCTGGATCTACATGGTTTTCTCCAACCTCCTCTTTGGATTCTTTTTTCATTTGTGGATTTTTAGGTTTCGCTGCAGCTCTGTTGAGTCCGCTCAGGTCTCGGCCGGGTTCTGATGGCTTACATTTGGGCCTGGTCGGCCAACCAGCAGTCCTCCTCAGTGCGAGGCAGGTGTCTCTGAGGAAGGGAGCTGCAAGGAGCAAGATGAGTTTGATGCTGTGCCGCTGGGAGCAGAAGAATTTCACCATGAAACTGGTAGGCTGAACACTTCCAGGTCATCGCAGAGGTCAAACACCAGGGGGCACTTTAAACTTTACGTTTCAGTGAGTTTATGTGCGGATAATTTAAAATCACATCCCTGTAGGCTTTTCTCTGCTGTTGACAGTCCTTTTATCAATACAGTGTTCTCAGCTTTGTCCTGCTTTTATGTCCAGCAGCTTCAGGACACGTCTCACTGAGATTTTTTTGTTTATGTATCAGTGAAAATCCTTGTCTCATCAGCCCAAAGCCTTGCAGTAGCTGTGGCGTTGGATCGCAGGCACGCAACGGATTAGCGGCGGCCGTTTTAATATCAGAGGAGAACGCTGAAGGCGTGGATCCTGGTTTTCCCCTCACCTGAAACCAGCTTCACTTTGATGTCTGCATGGAAAGTTAAAACAGGCTTAGTGAGGACTTTAACTGGAGTTTTGCAGCATTTGTGTGTGTGTGTGTGTGTTCTCCTTTCATAAGAGCAGGACAGTCTTTGGTTGTGCTTTGTTGCCCACTGTGTGCTGTGATATAAGTACAGTGCCACAGAGATGGTAAATATTCAACAGGATCTGGGGCGCTGTGATAAAATACAGAGTGGGTCAGGTGCAGAAGGGTCATGCAGTGACAACAAATGAGTAGAAAAGGATCTTTGTAATGGCTGATGTAGGCGATAAAAGCAGGAAGCAGCAAATTTAATAGAAGTCATTTTGTATAATGGGCACCCTGTTGAGTTTACACACAACACAGGCCGATGGGACGCGCTCTCTGGCTTTTCTGCCCGTCTTCCTCGGTGTCTCTCGTTCTGTCTGCTGCGGTCCTTATCTGGATCTGCTGTAAGCCCACAGAGGAAGGGGAGATGGAAGCACAGGAGGTTATTACCAGAGTCTAGAGATGTGCCGATAAGAACGCTGGTTTAATTACACACCGCTAACCTCTGCACAGCCTGACTGACAGGAGGCCGCTGGGCCACAGGGTCAGCGTGTGTGCGTGTGTGTGTGCGTGCGTGTGTGTGTGTGTGCGTGTGTGCATGTGTGTGTGAATGACAAAGGGATCACAGGAATGCACACTTGAACACGTGCACACACTCCCAGAAATTAAAATGACCTTCCTTTTTATTATGAAGTGTAGTGGATGTCAATACTCCTCTCTGTTCTGATGCAGCTCTATTGATTATTTGATTGTCAGGGTCCTTATGTCAACATATGACCTGTGCTTCATAAATCAAAATGCATGATTTATGTTTGTCATCCTCAAACAAAAAAAGACGAGTGAAGGCGTACACTGCAGTCGTTTGGTGCTCTGCGTGTCTTTGTGTGTAATACTGTGTGTGTGTGTGTGTGTGTGTGTGTGTGTGTGTGTGTGTGTGGACAAACTCGCCCTTGTGCACACGGTGGCTGCAGAATGCATTTAAGTGTTGGCTTGTTTTTCGGTTACTCTCTTAATGACGTCATTGGCTGAGCAGTCTCAAGCATCCAGGTGATACAACATCGGAAGCAAGTTGAATTCAGCTGGCCGGCTTGAAGTTTTTAGAGTTTTTTCATTCCTCCGGCCTGCTTTTTTAGTTGTTTTTGATGATTAACTTCTAGGCATCTCATGCATTTTTGATAGCACGCAGTGACGAGAGCATGCAGCCAAGGTCGGTCTTGAGCATAGCAGGTATCACAGGTACAGTAAATGGCATGCACACCTTAGACTTTGGCCAAATAACAGAGATGACATTCAACAGAGGAGATTTGAACTGAGGAGATTGAAGCAGTATTCATGATTTGCATTGTATTACTTTACAAGTTGTCATTGGGTGCATAAAAGCCTTTTTGAATCCTGCTGAGTCAGCTCAAAAGACAATGATATTGTAGGATTTTAAAGCTCAAATATACAAAATGCTGCTTTCCGGGTGACGCCTTGGCATTATAGTGTGCTGCTGTACCTGCTTTCTAAGGTTATGAGGCAGCTGCCTGAGGATTTCCTCTGGAGGGAAATCATGCTTTTACTGACGAGCTAAGCCCTCTTTGATAACACTTTTGGGCTGCTGTGCCTTCATGTGCATCAGGCTGCACATCTCAGGGTTTGTCCTGATAAGATGTTGCATGGCAGGCACTGCTGTGGCGTCTCTACTGTTCAGCAGCCAAAGCACCAATTTAGAGGATTTAGAAGTCTCATATTTATGAGTCAATGTTATCATATTCTGGATTTATGTCTGAATGTTTGGGCATTGTCGTTGTCGGGGTAAGTGGTTTACACAAGCATTATCAAAAGTCACTGAGTCACTATTGGGTGCAAATGTCCAATCATTGTGATTGAGGTGTCAAGTCTTTCCCTCCACCAGCAGTGATTTCAGATCAGTTTATGTATCGCGTGCATGCGTGCGTGCGTGATGACCACACATGCACACCCAGCCTCTTGGCTTCCTGATGGATGACTCTGTTTCTCAAACTCTGAAGTTCAGAGTTCTGGCCAAGTCGTTTTGTGTAGCGTGTGCCTGGTGTGGCCTCCATGCCTCACAAAGCCACACGTCTTTCATGTGCCAAACAGAGAGCAAGCAGAGACATGAGGGCTCATTTAGAGTGGCCCGTTTCAGCTTTCTGCGGGCTAAAGCCACTTGAGAAGCTGTGTGAGTACAACAGAGAACCGAGAGGAAGGGGGAGTCGCTGTCTGGGGCCCCCAGACCAAAAACCATCAGTGCTGGGGGCCCCGAAGGAGAAGAAGCAGCTCCAGCTGCAGTGGTGATGGAGAAGAGAACGTCTGGAGAGATGTGCAGCTTCCATATGGTTACTGTTTGAAGAACATGCAACTCATGTGTTTACACTCTGAATGAATTTCTCACACCTTCAATCTTTCTGTCAGCACCCCCGTCTTTCAGTGTCTCACTTTAGTCTTCCTCCCTCTGTCTTGTTGGCCCTGCTTTGACGGCAGATGAGCATCAGAGACACTGCAGGAGTCGAGCACAGCGTAAAGTGTGTGCATTGTCACAGGTTCTGCTCCTGAATGTGGGACAAGTGAAAAATGGCTGACTCTCTTTTTCCAGTTCACTTTGTGTGTCTGGGTTTATCTGACACATTGTAGTTGTCCTGCAACCTGACACTTACGAAATTTAAAGAAGTCTCAAAGCCTGTATCCTGCCCTGCTGCTTAGAGTGTAAACCTGCTGCTCTGAAAGCCCAGTGTAGACTGTCGAGGATGCCCCAGTCCAGTCTGAGGCTGAGGCGTCCTGCTTGTGTTTGTCAAGCAGTGGAAGTGTCCTCTGCGGTCATTGTGTCCTATATAAAGCATCGCAGCAGCGCAGCAGCTGGCAGAGCAGACTGCAGTCCTCTGTTGTCATATCATGACCAGGAACGCTGATTTCTCAGAGGCCATCTGTCTGTGTCTGCAAGTGTTCACTAAGAGACGATGGCTGTCTTCACCCAGTGTCCGCTTACTTAAGCCGAGGAGGGTTCCTGCGTCTTCTCCATGTTAGGCGTGGCAGAGGAAGCGCCGCACACCTGCACCCATCCGCGATGGCCTCCTTCCCCTCCCTCTGTTAGATTATGGCGTGAGTGTATCCATCAGTTCATCCATCATTCTCCCACCAGCCATCTGCTCGCCGGCGCAGACTGGGTCAGAGGGGATGTGCTGCCACATGTCGCCCTCAGCCTGCAGCAGCACGGGGAGCTGCTGCCTCCTTATCGATCAGACTCAGCGTGCTTCAGCAGACAAGAAAATGTGCTGCGTCCCGCACATAACACCGGTGAGACGGCTGAGAGGATCTTTTATCTTCTAATGTCTCCAAAGCCAGTGTCCATTTTTGTCTACCAAGGTGTCTTCTAGTTCATACAGTAATATGATTAGTGTCCAGCAGATGAACTACAAGCTCATCCTGGGCAGCTTCAGCCTGTGAATTTATGTCAGTGCATGAATATGGAGCAGGGTCAGCATGTCAGCATATTACTTTCCTGGTTGAATCACCAGATGATCAAACAATAGCCGGATTCAAACATTAGTACAACCCCGCGAGGGAGATCTGAGACCTCCCCTGTGCACTTTTGTTTCATGCTTGTGTGTGTGTGTGTGTGTGTGTGTGTGTGGGCGCCTGCTGCGGCGTACAAAGCCAGGTGTGTTGGTGGAGGAAACGTTCTGTCAGTCAGCGTCGGGAGCGCTGAGAGGCATCCCGTCTCAGACCTGGGGAGGGACTGTGAGCTGTGGAACTCACCAGGATCACACGTATTATCTTGAGCCAGTGTTGCACAAGACACAGCTTGGTGGAGGGAGTGTAGCGTCATAGGCTGGCCCGGGGGGGGGGGGGGGGGACTGATGAGACTCAGTTAAAAAAGCATCCTGAGGACTTAAAGATCTGAAGATCGGAGGCTGAAAAAGTCTGTCACACTGTAACACAATCCATTGTCTGCTTCATACGCTTAATTACAACGATCAAAACACGTCTTTGAGATTTAATCAGATTTGCACAGCGTGCTGAAAAATGAAATGTTCCATTTCTGGGTTTTTTCTTTCCTGCTGCTTGTCTGTCTGTCTGCCAGCAGCAGAAGAGGGAACTCAGTCAGGCTGTCTGACTCAGAGTGAATGACACCCAGAGCGAGGGGTTAAAACAGTGTCAGGATGTCTGAGGCTTGACTCTGAGGGGGGAGAGAGAGGTGAGAGAGGACGTATAAAGAGGAGTGAAGCCTGCCCTGTGCACACAGACAAGTCAGTGAGAGACTGACAGGGCTGTTACAGAGATGTGAGGGGGACCGTCATCAAACGGCGTGGCTATATTTACCCTCTCCACCGCGCCTTTATGACAGAGCGCACTCGTCTGTCGGCCCTCTGGAAGTTTAAGGACCTCTAGCTGATTGTTTATTAAGGCGACGGGTCCTCATGGCGAGGTATGGAGGCTTCAGGGTGCCGACCAGGACTTACAGCCGCTTCTCCTGCGAAAGCTACAAAATGGTAAGAAACCAGAGAGGGAAGAGATGGGGGGTCATGGGCTGTTAGTGTGCTGTGAATGGAGTTTTGCTTAGAGAAGAGGAAGAACTTAACTTTGCAGTGATTCGTTTAGCCTGAATGGACATGAAGACATGAAGAAAACCATTCACAGTCAAGGTGAATTGTAGCTACCTCAGACGTTAACCGAGGGGACCTGGGAGTTATGCAAGAAAGAGACTGAAGGGTCAGCTTGAAATAGAAATGTCTGGGTAGAGCCAGATCTCCAGAAGCCTGCCAGGAATCATTTTAGAAGCCCGCTGACAGCGGCAGGTAACAGACACTGAGGTCAACAAGTGAATGAAAGCCCTCTGCTGGGGTTCGGCTCTACCTCATAAACCTCTGGATGTCCTAAGCACGACCAGCGGCTCATCTTCGCTGGCTCGGCACTCGCCGTTCAAAGGCAGATTTCCTTTGAACAGGTAGAAGAAAGCCCTGTTATCAGAGCACGTCTCTTGTAGACTCAGCACTCGGTTCGGTGCCATTACCTGAATTAGAACGAGAGCTGTTTAAGTCCTGGCTCCCTATGAAAGCTTCTCGTGAGAGATAGCACTTTATAGCAGCTTTGGCCCCGCTGCGTTCTCTTTATAGTTCTCGCTCATGTCGGCAGATTAGTTCATAATGGCGTGTTAAGTGCAGCGCTTTTTAGGTTGCTTGCTGAACCCTGAAAGTAATAAGGCTAATAGTCCTGAAGTTATCAGCGTAATTGTTTTGCGGAAAGCCCTGCGCCGCCGACACACGTGAGAGCTGTGCCTCGGTGGACAGAGCTGAGGTGCTGTGTGTTGCTGGTGTAACCCACCTGGTGCGTGTTTCACCAACCCTGCAGGTATATCTAGGTCTAGGCTCTGAGAGGAGACTGGCACACCATGGAGCAGCAAGGAAATGAAACCGCTCTAGTCCTTCACTTAATGACTAATAAACCACAACTGGATACATTTCACTCCAAATCAATTATCCCAAATCTGACGCAAAAGTTGGCTTAAACAATTACATTTGAACACAGTGTACTTCAATCACAAAGTTTAAATTGTTGGGACCCAACCGAAAAACAACCAACAACAACAAGAAATACATGCTTTGTATTAAGACAGCAAAGTGAGTATGAAGTGTTCTTTGGTTTTTCAACCCAAGTCTGAGAATTGTTCTTGTTTAACTGAGTGCACTCAAGTACCTACCACCCCTTGCGAGGAAGACTGTCCATCCTGGCTCCCCAGAGGATGATAAAGATGAAGACGGCTGAATGGAATGAGTAGGGGAGATGAAGAATGAAGAAGGCAGTGATGATCCAGTGAGTGACGATGAGCGAACACCATGAGGTGGAAACCAGGACGCAGCAAGGTGAAGGTGCATGGAGCAGCTCAATCCAGTCTGTAATTCAGGCTCAGCAAAAACCAGCCGGGATATTCGATAGACGCCGTTTAGACGGTCGGCAGCTCCGTGGTGGTCGTATAACGTCGCGGACAAAACCTCTTTGGTTGTGGCCTCGCTACTTTCCTACTCTATTCAAGTTCAGCCACGAGTCTCAACTAACGCGGCTCTGCTCAGTGCTCCTTACTCGGCTCGTGTCCGTCACCGAATGGAAAATTAACCGTCAAGTCCACTCGTATTTCTCTCAGCCATCCACACCACTAGGCAGCGCTAAAGAGCACCAAATTCGGACCACCTGCCTACACTGGTGTCATGTGAAAAGTGTAGCTGCTGGTTGTTTAATGCACGAGCTTCAAAGGAAAGACGAAATGTTCCTCAACAGGTCGGGGAAATTCACAAGGCTCTCAGTCATGAACCCACCAGATGGAGGGCTATTTTTGTGTCCAAAAGTTTTGGTAATATTTAACCCCTGATCTGATCATCACGATAAAAAGGAGTTCTGTAGCATGTAAAGCTTGAATGTAAAGGTTGAATCCACTTCTCTTCCTCTTTTTCTTTTGAATTGACTCCATAATTGACTCTAATGAACTGGCTGTATGTGATATTAGTGCTTTCCACCATGCTGTGCATCTGTGTGTGCTGCCAACACGCTCCATAAACCAAATAGTTTAAGGTAGTAGATTGGAAAATTGTCTAATGCAGGAGCCTGAGGACGAGCGCTGCATGTCCTCCATGAAGAGGACAACGTCGTAGTCGCTCTCGTCGTAGCTACAAGGAGCTTTTTATGTATTTGACTCAATGTTATTGCTTTTACATGGAAAAAGGAAAGAGATGACGAAATTACTCGACCAACTTTAAAAATGTTTGATTAGCGAGCAGGTCATCGCTGAGCAAGTCGGTGTCAGTGCAAACAACAACAACAACAACAGAGATTTAAGAGCACAGCGATGTGACACGTAAACACACGAACACACACCACTGCCACCGCACACATCTGCTTATCTTCTCCTACTGTGTAATCAGCCTCCGTCATGGCATTTCGTGACATTTGCTAAACTTACGCCTCTGCACCTGCAGCTGAGCCATCCAGCCAAAGCAGAGATTCACTTTTCGCTCTTCCCCCTTCAGAAAGTCCCTTTCAACTCAAGGGCACTCAGCCAGCGTGGTGCCCCGGCTGCCCTCGCCCTCTCTCCGCCCAGGCTGACCCAGCGCTGCGGGGACGGCCTGTGTGCGTCATGCCCTTCTGTAGGCATCGCACACCAGCCTGGTGACTCAGCAAACCGGGGCAGCGGGGATGCGGGATGTGAGGCACGAGGAAAAGAAGACACAGCTGTCTGAACGAGTGACTCATGGCTGCTTGTTACGGGCTCTGAAGAGCCGACTCTGTGTCATTTTTGAAGGCTTAAATTGGACGTTATTATGCGAGCATGCACATGGGGCCCGGGCTTTCGTGCAACGCATGTGAATTTACAGCCTGGTCTTTATTTTTGATCCGAGTTCAGATGAAGTGTCACAGTGTTTCTTGACATAGCCTGAGCCCGCTATTTGTACAGTGGTAGAGGGGATGGGCTGTTGTAGGCTGCTCTATAGTCCTTCATCTGCATCCCCATTACTGTACACAGATTTGCTAGTCTTCCTGAGGTCCACACAAGTTATAAAATATAAATAAACAACTATTCAGAACTCACACCGGATAAATAAAACAAGAAAAGCCAAATTTACTAAATATATGTCAAGAAATTAGGGACCTTAATTCAGGAAGTAAAAGCTAAACAATAGAAGTTCCACGTGGAGAACAAAACACTGTGCTATATATACAATAAACTGTATTTATAGTATGTAGTACTACCACTATAATTAGTATTTGGACAGGGAAATATTTTTAGTTTGTGGCTCTGTGCTCGAGCACACTGTATCTGAATGGACACTGTGAAGTTAAAAGACTGAGGTTCAGTTTTAAATTGTGGCATTTACACCATACTGGGAGGCTGTATTACATATTAAAAGGACTACACTGGTTGAATATGGATGTGAGCAGACTTGAATGAAAGCTGAATGTCAGCGCTGTAATCTCGGAGTCGTTGTGTCGCATCAAACCCAGTTCAGAGCTGTGCACATACATTCAGACCACGCTGTTCACAGTCAGTGTGACGGTCACAGACTCCTACAGCAGCAGGTCAATAGGCCACGTATGACGCTTTCCATAAGGCCCTGACAGCGTGAATGAGTCAGTGTCGCGTTGCTTTCTCCGCTGACGGGAATGTCCCTGACACTGACAGATTTACAGCTCCCGAAAAAGACCCTCAGTCCCACGAGAAGAGGGTCGGGATTACTGGGAGTTTCTGGGAATGGAGGGATTTTCCCTCTTGGGAAATTCGTGTGTTGGACGTTGCGCATCAGACGGGTCGATGTGGATCGCTCAGTCACACAGTGCTGACATATGGATGCCATGGTGGACTGTGTCCAAGGTAAAGGGAACATTAGCTGTCATTTTTCAGGAGTGCAACCTGGTCATGCTGGTTATTTATTGTTATATCCTGGTTAGCTGTGGGTTACTGAAGCTGATCCCAGTGCACACAGAGCCGAAGGCAAACACACCTGACGGGCTGTTGTGCCATCACTGCTCTAACTGCGAGGCACACAGGATGTTTAGATTATTAAGGAGGCTTAGTATTAAGATGGCTGGATGAAACCCAAATGAATGAGTATTGAATGAGACTGTTGTTTTTAACACTGTAAACGTTTTACAGACTCACAGCAGTCTAAATCTTGACTTTTTGGCGCTTCAGGTCTGTCAGTAAATACCACATTTTGAGGAATCTAATCGTGCTTTTGTACAATATATATGTACCAGCCGTACTTTAAGCCAGCAGCGGTGCTTAGTGTTGCTTTTACAGAAGTGGCCATACAAGAAATGTCCCTGAATAAAATCTAAATTTAACAGTTATTCCTTATTTAGATCAAGAAACATCTGCTCACAGAACGCATAAAAATGATTAATTCAGTGCAACCGTTGACTCTTGACAGGTTCTAGTACTCAATGCTTCAGATGTGCTTTATTTGGTACAATAAAACCATTAATATTAAATAGCTAACTCTACATGGAAACGGCCTGAAATGAAACCCACTTCTCACTTTGCATAGACTGTCTGTGAGGTAATAATGTGACCGCTTAGCCTGTAAGTCGCCTTCTTATCCGTTCAATGAATTCAATTTCTGATATAATGACGATATCAATTCATCAGTCATTCAGAGCCCTGAGGAGTTTTGATTAAAAATCCCGTTCAGTATGCAGTCAGTGTAACCTCCTTCCTGTCTGATAGACAGAGTCAATATGGAGTCAGTAGTCCTCATCACCAATCATGCAGCTTATTAAAATGTCTCAGAGATCAGATGCCTGCTTCTCGTCAGCCCTCTTTCTGTCTTTCTCAGACCTTTCAAGCAATTTTCAGATCAGAGCAGCTGCAGGAAAGGTGCGGTTAGACACGCATAATCCAGATTAATGCGCTTGTGATGTTTTTTTAGCTTTCAATTATTAACGTGGTCTTTGATTCACAGGCATCTGACTGATGTTGTAACATTTGGTCTGTGGTGGGACAGACCACAGTGCCGGTTATGTATCACTGGGGATGCTTTTATTATTAATGGTTACAAGTAATTCATTCCTTATGGTTACATTTCTGCATCCACATGCTAAACTTCCTCCTGCCCCTTCAAGTTTTGTGAGAGTTAAGTTTTTTAAGCTTGTTTGGCTCTTACAGTAGTCCAGACTCCCTGGTCAGTCTGAGCTTCATTAATTCATGTTTTTGGCCACTAGGGGTCAGAAGAACGCCCCAACAGTCTGACAACAGCCCTGCTATTATGGCTAAGGTTGTTATGGCTAACGTGTTAGCTAACAATTACCTATTCACACATCTAGCAGACACATAACAACATGCAAGTTCATATGGAGACATGTCTCTGTTCAACTGATGAGTGTAAGTTCAATATTTACTCTCCTTTTCTGTCTGTTTTAGTCTCCACCAGATCAGAAAACTCCCCCTCATTAGCTGCTAGGTGTTCACCCGCTAACTTAGCTAGCTGCTTGCTAATGTTAGCATCTGCTGCCTGGCTGGTGGTGAACAGCAGGTATATTAGAGCTTTTTTTTTTCCTAAAAACAGCTACCTGCTGCTGTTGGAAACAAGGTTGTGTAGAGAAGTGAGGCGTGCCTATCCAGTGAATCTGTAGTAAAACCAAAACAGTGAGCTAAAACAAGCTAAACCGTGCAGCAGAGCAGGCTAGATGACGCTTTCATAATTTGGTTTAATGTATTAAATATTGAGTTGTGCATTTTTTTTTTTTTTGATGTTTTGGAGGATTGTATTTTTGAAAAGTTACATTTTCAGGACTTTAAAGCAACCTGTTGTGACTCGCTCACTTCCCCTCTCTCACAGCCCCCCTCCCGCTTGCCCTCAGGCTGTCTGACCCCCCCTGTAGTTGGCAGCTCTGTGACTGACAGCTACCCGTTTCACCTCTGTTTTAATGACACTCCACAGCCCTCAATTTACCTGCCCGAAACTACTTCAAAGAAAGCTCAGACACACACGAAAGCTCCTCAACACTGCACTTCCTTTTCTCCGTGACCAGCTGAGTGTGTGAACTGAAAGATGGAGCCTAATCCTGCTTCTTGAAGGCTTATTTAGCGCCGTGTGTCACTCAAGGCTGTTTATAACTGCGCGCTTGTGTTTGGGTATGCAGCCTCTGTGATTTAAACGTCGCTCAGAGGCTCTTTGTGTTCGGTGCCTGGCCCTGTAGTCTCATAAACCTTTTGCATCTGAGCTTGTGCTTGAAGATGAGCGCATGCATGTGTGTGTTTGTGTGCCTTTTGAAGTGCTCACACCTGTTGTAAGGCATCATGAGAGCAGTGATTCACCCGATGAGTAGCGTGGCAGGAAAGCTTCAGGTCTGCTTACAGTGCAAACACAAAGAAACAGGGGTCACCACCGTGTCACACACCTCGCCGAGCATGTTGTGTGTCCATGTTGGTGCTAAGGCTTGACCTTAACAATGCTGTGCGCTCATTTGCTGCTAATACATGCACTTGAATTTCACTTTAATGAGAGAAAACATTCTTGGGAAAGTTTACATGCACATTGGGAACCAGAGAAATACATTTACGCAGCTCATTTACTGTTGCACTGCTGTCACAGAGACACCTTCTCTTCAAACGTATGCTGCATGCAGAAAGCTGGAAATCTGGAAACACGGTTGCATATCCAAGAAATCAGCTTTTTCCAGCAGGAAAATCAAAATTCAGGCTAGAAATCAGGTTATTTCTGGCTGACACTGAAGAAATCAGATGCCAACCCGGTTACTTAAACGCACCGATCGTCTTTCCTCTGTCATCTTTTTCACCAGACCGACAACAACAGTTCTGGTGTTTGTGTGAAAACAAGAGCGAGACATGGAGGGAGAGGTGTCTTTATTTAGCCGAGCTGTCGCACATGTTCCAGATCCCCGTGGGGGTGAAACCGCTCTGAAGTTACACTCGTTAAACAGAGTCTGTGCAGTTTACAGACGCGCCGAGTGATGCTGCGAATACAAGATGGATTCTTGAGGTATCAGATTCTCAAAAATAACTTCTTCTTTATCAGGAATACTGTTCTCTGCACCTCCTCTTCAACCTTTGTGAGCCTTTTTTTTCATCTCACCAGAAATAGAAACTCACTTCTCTTGATGAGAGGGAGTAAAAGAGAAAGAGTTTGGCGACTAATTATGAAGGAAGCTATTCAGATTATTCAGATGCTTGCTCTGCCCCCCCCTCCTCTCCTCCCCCCAGGCAGTGAAGGGTCTTTTCTGTCCCCGGAGAGTGATGTCAGCATGGCCCATTGAAAACGGCCGCCGTGCGCTCTGAGATGAATGCCCTGGCTGAGCACAATGGCCCCAATTTGAATACCACGCGGATATATGCCAGATCGGAGTCCCAACAAAAGAAAGAGGGCTACTCTGCTCCCATTCAAGCATGTTGTTATTTTATTAGAGTCGTAAATTTGCTGCAACCATTTATACCTTTTGTAGTTTTCAAGTGTTTATGGAGTTGGAAACACGTGGACGACCTGACGGGGGTTTCCCCTGTTTTGGACTGGATTATACTTGTGTTTTTGGCTCGTAAATGAACACAGCGGTTGTGTTTGTGTCTGACCGCAGATCTACACGGACTGGGCCAACCACTACCTTGCCAAGTCGGGACACAAGCGTCTGATCAAGGACCTGCAAACGGACGTCACCGACGGAGTGCTGCTGGCTGAGATCATACAGGTCGTAGGTAAGGAACACACACGTTCGAGTCCAAAATCTGCAAAAGGAAGCCGGCGATGATCATGTGGTTGCTGAAAAAAATGTGAACCACGTCACTGGTTACTTCTAAAGACATGCTGACCTTTACCAAACACATCATCATGAAATAACAAGCTTCTCCTTTGCAAGGTCGAGTTGATGTTACAGATTGAAACCCTTTCACTCTATTGTCTCTGCAAGACGAGTCACGCAAAGAGTTCATCTGCTCGTGCACAGCTGGATAGATTTCTTCTGCTGATGCAATCAGGACAAAACACCACTGTGGAAATTCAAGTTTGCTTTGAGGCTCATGAGGGAAGCTGCTTCTAAAACTTATCCTGAAACAAAAGGAAAACATGTTTGTGTAATTCTTACTAAACATTATTGACCAACAGAAATAATAATGATAATAAACTTTATTTTTTATAGCACCTTTCATACAGGAAATGCAGCTCAAAGTGCTTTATAAGAAAGAAATCACATGCACCAAGTGAGTGCTTTACATAGAAAGAATGGACATAAAAACAGATAAATAGAGAATAAAACCTTGATAATGAAAATAAAGACCACATAAAACCACACAATAAGATGTTGACGTCCGTCCTGTAATATCAGAGCCCAAAATAATTTAATAAAGTATCAGTGACACTTGTGTGTGTTTTAAAATTGATTCACTAAGTGGAAAGTTTTTAAGGTGCAGTGTGTTCACACGACAGCAGACCCGTTAAGACGTCCAGCCCGGCGTGGGCCGTTAAAGATGGCTGCTCCTCTGTGTTTTTGACCCCTCGCACTCGTCTGTGTCGTCATCAGTCTTGTCATCTCGTCTGGTCGTCCTCAGCCTGTCGTTTCATCTGCCGACGGCCCGGAGGCTGAAGCAGGCCGACACCAGCTGACCGGTGACTCAGCACGTCACTGACTCTTTCTGCTCCCAGCTCTTCCCCCCCGCCCCTGACCCAGATTTCTACTTCCTGTTGCTGCGTACGGCTTCGTCCTGCACAGAGAAGAGTCTCACTTTTCTCTTTCTGTGCTGAAGCTGTTGATGTTGCATGTGATTCTGTCCTGTCAGGCCTGTGGGCTTCAGATTTTATGCTGTATGTCAAATGTATTTACGTCTCATGCTCCAGGGCCTCCTCCTCTCATCAAATCAAATCAAACTTTATTTATATAGCACTTTTCATACATAATAAAATGTAACACAAAGTGCTTCACAGGATTTAAAAACAATAGAAATCAAAATAAAGCAACAATAAAAACCCATCCCTCCCACCCTCCGTATGTACAAGCACCCACCCTCAACTACATGCATACACACACGCACACATGCGCACATACACGCACATACATACATACACACACACACACACACACACACACACACACACACATTCTTACTGCAGACGATGGCAGGGGTAACGAGACATGGCACGGCACTAATGACTGAGGAAAAGGTCACCTTTCGGGTCGTCCACACCGAGAGACATCAGGGACTGTGAGCACAGGGGGCACCCGCACCCGGGCCCACCCGAGCCCGACAGACCGGTGGGCCCCACACCAAGGTAGGGAGTCCCCCAACCAGCCGGGCCAAGAGGGCCCGAGGACAGCCCCCCCTGCAACAGATCAGACACATCTCTCAGTGTGGAGGACCCGCCGAGGAAACACTGGAATTAAAAAATAAATAAATAAATAAGTTGAAAAAATAAATAAATAAATAAACATTTAAAAGAAGAAAAGTTCATAAGACAATAAGTAGAGTAGATAAGATAGAGTAAAATAATACAATATATAAAACATGAACATTGAGTGAAATGAGATGAGTAAAGGAATAAAAGGAATAAATAGTAAATAAACTATAAATGAAAGCTATAGATAAACTAGTAATAAACTGAGTAAATGAAATAAATAGTAAATAGTCATGTCGTAAGAACATACAACTAAAATATGATAAGATAAGAAGCCTGATTAAAGGAATGAGAAAAATCAGACATATCAATTAAAAGCCTGGTTAAAGAAATGAGTCTCATACGTAACAGTCGTCGCTGGCTCCAGCTTCCTGCCATGCTGTCAGCCGTGTAGGTCATTCTAATATTCCAGAGGTGTAGCTGCTTCTGCTACAGCAGCCGTCAATCCTGCACACCTGGATGAGGAGAGGCAGGACAGGGGACGTGGACAGGGACATATCCGCCTGTCTGCAAAGCAGCAGTGATCTGCTGATTGGTTTCTGTGCTTTCATGTGGATCCGTATCGAAGCCGTCTGTCCTGCTAGCTTGTGTTTGGCCCACCACACCGTCATTGGTGAAACTGGAACAGCCCGCTGGTGTCGGCGCGGCCATGCTGGGACCTGACGTTTCGCTATTTGATCAACATTCAGCGTCAGGATTGTGGAGGTGGGAAAGCTCCAGATCGATGTCCCTTGCAGAGTTCAGATTTCAGCCTGATCGCTGACCTTTGACCTATTTTGCTTAGTGTTCAGCTGGCCATCACTGCACTTCATTAAACCTTCCTGCTGTTGCAAAGACGCTAAGATCTCTCATCCAAACGTGGATTTTCATTATTCTACAGAGGAGATAAAAACCAGTATCCTTGTTCGCTTTACCATCAGCTTAAAGCACAGAAAGATATATGGGTTCCAACCTTTTTATGTTCCTCTTCACACCTGTAGCATTAAATGAAGTGATAATACTTGGACATGTGCAACCTGTGACGAGGGTCAGAGGTCCACTCAAGTTTGTTTAATGGGGTCAAAATCCAGAGGTTCAGCGTTAAAAAGCTCGGTTATGAGTGTCCGCTGAGTGTCTGCAGTCGGTTTTATGTGTGTGTTAGAAGGCAGTTGACAAGAAGTCAGCATATTTATTCACCTGACGGGGGAGGGGGAGGTTCTCGCAAGGTAGGTAGTGCGATGCGTGGTCCTGGGATGGAGCTGCACCGTGGGCCTCACCGTGCCTCCCGATGCAGGGGGCCGTGCTGCTGGCACAGTTGTCAGCTGACGGCCGTGTCTCAGCTGCTCTGGGCTGGGCCTCTAATAGAGGGGAGGAATCTTTTGACACCACACACACACACACACACACACACACACACACACACACACACACACACACACACACACACCCTTTGAAAACAAGCAGCACAGCACACAGCTCGGCCCGGGCCCCCAGCGGCCCCGTTCCCATTTGCTGTGACCAGATAGTGTTTCATGTCTCGGCGGGTGGGGAGAGGAAGGGGGGGGTCACAGTCACCGGCATGAGCACCTCTGCTCTCCTCAGTCAGTCCGCGACTGTCTGGGACACACACACACACACACACACACACACGCACACACAGAAAGGAGAGGATTACACTGAGCAAACAGGCCTGAAAGGAGTTTTCATTCTCTCCTCTTTTATCTCTCCCTCTCTTCCTGCCTCTCCTCAGCCAATGAGAAGATCGACGATATCAATGGCTGTCCCAAGAGCCGCTCTCAGATGGTAAGTGACCTTCCATGTTTGCTTTGGCAGGACGTTGTGAAATTTACCTGTGTGTGTTTGCGTGTGTGTGTGTGGTTAACACGCCTCCGTGATGTCGCTGGAGGCTGCGGTGCATCAGTCACTTCTGAACAGTTGTAGATGGGAACGCTTAGTCCATTTATTTATACTTCTGTGGTGTCGCGGGCCGCCGTCCGTCAAACCTCGGGCTCAGACTCCTGGCAGTTGGCGCTCAGTTGAAAGCGTCGCAGGCTTCGGTTTTGGGGCCAGTTTTGCCTCGTCTTATTACACTTGCAAAGGAGCTCGCACTCCTCTCATCTCCGGGAGCGAAAGCAGGCAGGGAGCACCAGCTCTGATGACAAAGAAAATGTTTGTAGCCGCTCATGATGATGCGATTTTGTCTGCGGTGACATTCAGCAGACATGTATGTGGGGTTTCCTTTGTGACGCTGCTGCTGCTGCTGCTGGTGATTCCAGCGTTGTCACAGTTCTGCGTTCCCTGTGGGAAACGAGCCAAGGGCAGCCTCCGTGTGAAGGGTCGTAAATTGGGCCAGTGTGCCAGCTGAGGGGGCTATTTTTGGCCACCAGCCAGGCTACTGAAGCCTCTCAGAGCACCAGAGAGAGAGAGATACACACCCATAGTTAACAACTGAGGAGGAGGTGGCAGCACAGCTGATCCCTGAACCCTTCCTCTTCATCACCCGCATGGACGCATATTACTGTACTTTTGAGGACATCCTGTTTCTGCGGCTCGTTATCATGCTCTGATGGGGGTCTGTTCCTGTCTTCTGCCATGTTTTACGAGTTGGTGAAAAATTATCTGCCCACAGAACAGGAAAATTTCACACAGCAAGATTTTTAGAACGAGTGAATATCTTAAATCGCTGTGCAGCCAGACTAAAAAGATGAACCATGTCAGACAAGAAAACAGGCATATTACCTTTGATTTCATCTTACTTACAGTGCATTGGTTGTCCTGGATAACTGGTACAAACTCTGCAAACATCATCATTTATGTGACGAGTTAAAAGCAATGTCACACTGTTCCTCCAACCAAAGCAGAGACCAGAGAGGAGAAGAAAAGCAGTTAATGCCTGATGAGGTCTGTCTGACTGAAATGATCATTTACCAGGAGCTAATGAGCAGCATGTGGATGATTTTTCTAATAAGACAGAGCATACGGCAGAGTTTATATTTCAGTTCTCACCGCGAAGTCGCCTTCTGTTATTCTGAGCTGTGCTGAGAATAATAATGCAAAAGCATCAACACTATCAGAAATCCCTCTGGGAATTAAAGAAACTGTTTACATCCAGCTGTAATCATCGTTAATAAAATTAGTTTAATTATATTTAAAAACCCTGTCAGTGTATTTGGGAAGGTTAGCAGGTTCCAGTCTTTTGATTTTTGAGATCCTTGTATTGACACTTTGATTGCTGGTGCCTTTCCCCAGTGAAAACTTTACTGGTTTCCATACCAGCAGATTGTGATTCAAATCCATCAGTCTTCATGCATGCAGTTCTTCCTCTCTGTTTGAATATTGATTTGCTATAGATGTTTCTCTCTGTCTCTACAGAAATGTGCTAACTCACACTTGAGCATGGCTCCCCTCCCTCTGTAGACCCTGTCCCACTCATTATCAGCTGATTACTCCCCTCGGTCGCCTGTAATTGAGCGCTTTGCACTCTTTGCACCCTGTGTGGTTTGTCGTCCTGCTATCAACGTCCGGTGTAGCCGCTCTCACATTCAGCCCCGCTGTCATCTGCAACCACAGCATGACGTTAAGTAACGTCTTTAAGACTTTAAAGACGAGAAGATATCCTGCAATCCTGCAAAGACGGGAAAATTGCAGGAGACAAATCAAGTGGTTCCAAATATATAATACGCCTGTGATTGTGTCCTGAAGGTTCCTTGATGGTGTGTGTGTGTGTGTGTGTGTGTGTGTGTGTGTGTGTGTGTGTGTGTGTGTGTGTGTGTGTGTGTGTGTGTGTGTGTGTGTCAGTCAAGAGACAAAAAAAAATGTTTTCTGCGTGTGCATTCGAGCAATGTGATGTTGTTTATTGGACAATGGCTGTCAAAGCCTGCCTTCATGAGCTCAGATGTTGCAGCTCGTGTGTGTATGTGAGTATTTCTGGATGGCTGCGTATGATCTCAGTAGGTTTGTCAGCTTTTAAAGCAAGATCTGAGGCACTCGAGCAGCGCTGAGGGCAGGTGCAATCACAGTCATTATGCAAATGTATGCTTTGTGTGTTGTCGTGCTGTCAAAACAAACACACACACACACGAAACACAATCAGGTCCTGAGCGTTGAGCCGGCAGCTGGGGTGGAGGAGTGCGAGAGCCCACTTTCACTGCACTTTATTTCATTGCTTTCAGTCCCCCAAAGCTTCCAAAGCTGCTGCCAGTTACCACCACTTAACTTAACCTCCGCTCCTAAACGAATAAACATGGAAATAGGTTCCATCAGTGGAACAGACCGGAGAACTCTCACCTCACGCCCGCGCTAGCTGATTAGCATCCAGCTATCCAGGCCGAGCTGAGAGGCTGTTTTTACAACTGTCACGTCCTCGTTAAACGGACCCCCATCGTCAGGTCGTTCCTTTGCCACCCAGTCAGGCTGTGTGTGTGTGTGTGTGTGTGTGTGTGTGTGTGCAGGCCAGAGTGAGGGCGTGGATTTGACACTGAGCTGTTAAAACCACACAGGACGCCACACACACAGACGCACACACAGTAAACACTGATGGGCGTCCCGTCCAAACATCCCAAAGACGCAGTTTTCTGAAACAAACTGGATTTCATTCGCCAAGGGCTGACAAACAGTTCATCATCCTCACTTCCTTCACTTCTATTGAAGAGTCATTTATTTTATGCTTCAGATTCTGTGAGCCAACTTTTTGGAGGTTAAGCAAAATTTAAAGGCTGTTTCAATGGAAGAAAGCAGTTTGAATGGATGCTGCAGGCAGCGTGTTCTGCGGAGGGTCCAGAGTACCAGGACAGCGTTCCCTCACAGAGATACTGGATCTTAGAAATGTATTTTAATTGTCGATTTGTTTCCCCTAAAAAATGTCAGAAAATGGTGAAAAACGTTGATCAGTGTTTCCCAAAGCCCTACACAATAAAATTAAGAGGCTGGAATCAGAGAATTTTTGTTTCCTTAAAAAATTACTGAGACCAAGTTCATCGATACTCAAATTAGTTGGCAGTTAATTTAATTGTTGACAACTAATTGATTAATTGTTGTAGCTCTGTTATTTACTTTAAGAGTCCGGGTTTTTTGTGTGAAAGGGTCTCTGTCTTCTTGTTTGTTCTTAATACCCGCTTTGCTGGACTGGTTTGTCCTCTCCAGCCTGCATATTTCCTGCTGCAGCCAAAGAGACAGACAGCCACACAGGCAGAAACCAGCAGGACCGGGTGTCTAACGGGCTTGATGAGAAGCAGGCTGAAGGTTCAGCTCCGCCGCCTCATGACGGGCTGTTTGCTGAGACTCTGAGTGTGTGAGAGCTCTTCCTTATCGCTCGGCCTCTGGTTCAGGTGTGGTGTCACTTAAAATTGCCGCCCAGTTTTCACCTGATTGGCTCACACCCAGTGCTCAACCTGAGTTCAGGCAGGTACATGTGTCTCTGTGTGGTTTTGGTCACAGATTCAGAGTGGGGGCTCTTTGACGCAGATCAATCTGAGTAGATGTTTTTTGTAGATGGCGAAGCTTCATGCAGATAAGCAGGGCAAGACCCAAAAGATGTCGCATTAATGATTCAACAGGCTGGTTAATGTTTGATCAAAGGGAGTGTTGCTTTCTGTGGAAGAGAAATCCCCAACTGTGTCAGCTGGTCAGACCTCCGGTGATCACATGACGGACTGGAAACAACTGGGCGATCACTCCAACTGTTTCTGTAACCAAAGATACCAAAGCCCAAATCTGTGTTTCAGAGACGCTGACCTTCACTGGCCCTGAACACATGGAGGCCTCAGAGCCCGGGGCCACCGTGAAACAGCACCTAAAAGAGGTGGACAAAATAACAGAAACTGAATAATACAATCCAAGTCAACAGCCCTGCAACAAAAGCTGCCACTGTGAAGCTTATGATGAAGTTTTCATGAGAGGTTCGCATGATGCATGGAGAGGTGTTTACTTTATTCTGTACAGGCCTTGCATGCACAGCGCACACAGGCACACTGTGTTCGTTCGTTGCATAATTCAGTCATCTGTTGCATTAACAGATAGTCTATTCATAGGAGATATGACACAACAGTGAATTATAGAAGAAATTACACCAGACACCTCAGCCTCGCAACAAAACACGGCTTCTTCTAAACGAAAACAAGTACGGAAATGCCCTCTGTACAAGAGAAGTCAACCCAAAGGTGCTCCTCTGACAGCAAGTCGAAGCAGCTTTGCCTTAATTATCCTGCACACAATTCAGCAGGAGGACGTTGATGTGGCCAGAGGAAAATCAGTTTTTATTTGTGTTTTCGTGTCTGTCAGCCTGAGGATAATTAGGGAAAGCAAAAACAGAAATAAAGAAGAATAAATCCTAAAAGGAGAGAACAGTTTTTCTCACATTCGAATGATACTTTAAAAGATAAGATGCACACTGAACGTGAAGTGATTGCAGACATGCATGAAGACGCACAACAGCAATGAGAAGCAACAGGACAGAATACGCTGCCTGAAGCTGGTGTGTGTAATTTTGCATCATGGTGTGTATCGTAGCTGCCGGAGCATCATTTTTTATCAACGAGCTGTGAAAAGCAGCGCTTCTCTGAGGTGTCGCAACCTCTGCACACGATTTTCAGTGAGGACAGAGGCTGACTGAGGGGAGATGTCAGAGTTCAGCAGGTGAGCGAGTAGCTGTAACCTGTGAAAGTGTGTGTGGGCAGATACTGACTGATTTAACCACGGCGTCACACATGCATGCACAGAGACACACACACACCGACACAACAGGTTTTCTCACAACCGTGTTATGTGATCAGATTCCACAAGAGCTGACAGTCAGAAAATCAAATGACAGAGCGCTTACGTCACGCCAGAGTCAGACTGATAGAGCAGGCTTTGCACAATATCGGGCCAATGTTGGGTTTATCAGAAATGTCAGATATCATCCAGTAATGTTATTCACACACTGAGAGGGAGGTTCCTACCCGGTCTGGCTTTTTGCTTACTCGATCAGTTCTTTCATTTGCTCAGTCATGAATTCACCATTTGAAGAATAACCCCGAGAGCGTAGAGACGTTGCTAAGATCAAGTCAGACAGACCAAAGGACGTTTGCAATGAACCTCCAGGTTAGCCAAACAAAGGGGAGCAGTGAAAATATTGTCGGTTATAAACATGTGGCACAGTTTATAGACCTCTTTCTGGTTCAGCTTTAACCTCCAGTGCAATAAGAGATTGTTAGCGACATGTTGTCACATAATTCACAAAGTGCTTCATACAACATTCAGAAAGGAATCATGAAAGCTGGTGACCACCTGAGCCACGCACACAGTGGAAACCTCCAGGTTGACCACCAAATAAAGCGGTTTAGATAATCTGGCTGAGCTGTTGGTTTGTTTACTTCCTGTCTGATTGTCCACTTGTTGTCTTGTTCCCAGATCTCAGCGATTACCGTCACGAGTACAGTGCAGTCAGAACGAGTAGAAATGATAGGCACAACTACAAAAATTATCATTTAAAGATTTGAATAGTTGTTGTGTGGTTAAAGAACCACTTAACACCTTCATCAGTGAGTGTTATTTTTATAGCTCAGTGTAGTTTAAGCTGAGACTTTGGCGCCGTCTCGAAGGCTTTTTCATTTTTTTCATCGCTTAAGATCGACTACCAGCAACTTTGGTTTAAAAATATCGGCTTTGGTATCAGTCTTCAAAGCTCCTATCTGTCAAATCCTGCTTCAGACACACACACACACACTCCCTCCCTCTCCCTCTCCCTCTCCCTCTCTCTGTCTCACTCACACACACACACAACAATAGCATCCGTGTGATGGGAAGCAGTGTTTGCTCAGAGGGCTGTTGGCCGGCCGGCCCCGTGCTGCTGCCGGGAGCCGCCGCAGAGCAGGAGGTGACGGCGGTCCGGATGGAGGCGTGAGGTCAGTCACAGCGGAGGAGCACATCACACATCCAGGCAGGTAGGAGCCGGTGGTGGTGTCGCTCAGAGCTGCGGAGGATTGTCTCAGCTTTCTGTCCGGGCTTGTTTAGAGGTGTTTTGTTCTGGTGATCAGCACAGAGAAGAACCAGAGTGTTTGTTCTCTGGATCTGGAGGTCCTGCTCGTACTGTATGGCTGTTTGTGTGTCTGCAGACTTTGTCATTTCCATTCGAGTATGCTTTCATTCATCCGTCCGTCTCAGCACGGTTGTTTGTGGGGAACAGAAGAGTAAAGTAATAAAGAAATAAATTGTTCTGCTGACAGCTGGTTAAACGCGATGTTAAGTAAATGCACCTTCAGTAAGCCTGCAACTAACAGGAGTTTGGACTGATGATTAATGTATTCATTCACTGATTATTGCTTTTTTGTTGGCGACTGATTTTGATGCAATGATTGATAATTCTGAAAAAACGTCATAATTTAATACCAAAAGCCCTTCAGGTATTCTGCGAACCCACGCTGACTTCATCAGATAGCTTATTTATTTTAACAGTTTGCCCATATTTTGACAGCTGACAGTAGAGTGGTGACAGGAAATGAGGGGAGGGATGCAGCAAAGGTCCCCAGCTGGATTCAAACAGGGGACGTTACAGTTCTATGTACGGCGTCTTAAACCCTGGACCACACGGATGCCGTGAAAACAAATTAGCAAAGATAAAAATGCACATTGAGGATTTTTAGGGGGTGAATCACAGCTAAAGTGATTGGCTTTCATGCTGAAGATCTGAGGCTCCGCAGCGGACGGCTGCAGAATCGTGCTCCTCTGGGTTTTCTCCGCTCTGGTCCCTGCAGGTTTTAAAGAGGTTTCAGTATTTATGCCCCCCCCCCCCCCCCCCCCCCCCCCGAGAGGCGGGGCTTGGGAGCATCTCAGCAGGACGGGCCTGGCATTTGTGATGGGGCATCTTAATGAAGCATAATTTCTGCAGGCTGCTGCTATTTAAACTTCAACTCTACCGGGGAATTCGGGCCAGTCGGGGAGTGGCTCAGTCCCTCAGATGAAGTTTAGGCCAGGGGTATTAAAGACAGTTTCTGGGTATGTTGGTTAGGTTAGAGGGGTGTTTCACAGAGGTTTATTTTTAAGGAGCCTGTGGTATTTGCAGAGGGCCATAGTCTGCATTCCTGCTGTTCCTCAGTTTTCTGCTGCATCACCTCAAAGGACAACATATGCCGCCCCCCCCCCCCCCGACAGCTGTTTCTGGGGTCAGAGGTTACGGAAATGACAGCAGGGGAAGCACTGCTGCTTCAACTCAATCAGTGACCTGAAGCCCGCCAGCCTCTCCGCACACAAACGGCTCAGACCCATAAAGCTAAAATCAGGAGAAGAATAAACAGCAGAACTTGATTGATTCATACCGATGTGGTACAATGGTGAAGGTACAAGTGAAGGTGGCTCGTAATCTCATAGATGATCCAGCAACTAGTAATCAAGCAAGCACTGTGTGATACAGCCAGTAATAATCTGCTGGGCGTCCATAAATCTGGCAGAAACACGGTTATTAGCGATCAGGTGCTGGATGGTAGCAAGTGATAATCTGGTTAGTAGCTGCGTGAGCTAATCGCTGGATAGTGGATGTCAGTAATGTTGAGTAGAGTAGTGGATACACAATAGCAACGTGGCAGTGGGTCCAATTAGCTGTATTAATGGTGAAAGTGTAGCTAATTATAATGCGGTGGATGTAAACAATAGTAAATGCTAGGTGACGTAGCTAACAGTAACACAGTAGTGGATGTATGTATGTATGAACACATAATAATCTGACCGTGGACGTAGAGCAACTAACTAAGTGGCTGTAACTAATAGAAGTGTGGCTGTAGGTGTGGGTGGCTAAAGCAGTGACAACAGTAGATTTAGTAGTATCGGTAGAGGCGGTTTACTTTGCTTTAGTTGTCCTGGACTCATGGATTTAGTAGCACACTCGTGGCTTCGCCAACAGTATCTGCAGTTCGTGGACGTCAACATATTTTATCAGAGGCGGATGTAAGTGAGCTTTTATTTCTGCTTCTCACCTCTCAGCCGGATACTTCCTAACAGAGGAACCACAGAGGGAGCCGTAGGTCAAGCTATATTTAGTCGCTGCATATTAAGTGTAATCATGTCATTAATCTTTAGCGAGCGGGACCCTCCCGGTTGCAGCCCACACCCGGCCTCGTTTATAAAGGACACAGTTCAGATGTGTTTCACTTTCAAACCACTCGGAGTATCGCTGCTCTATATCCGTACTCCCTCGGCTGTGAGGTTATATTCGAGCTGTTGTTCTTTCAAAAGGGGTTTGCTGTAAGTACACTGTGGCAGATTAGCCTCACCGTTATAAATCCACCCTCACTTGTAATAAATGTCATGCTGAAAAAGATTTAGCACCTCTTTAACCTTTGTGCGCACTGTAAAATGCTTTTAAATGTCCATTTCACAGTCCATTCTTTAGTTAATTGCCTTGCCGAGTGCCACCTTACTCTGTTCTCCCCCTGTATGTAATATGAGAGAGCAACGGCCGTGCCGTGTTGACGTCTTTTCAGTTGTACCTGCCGTGTTTGCTCATCGAAAACAACAGTTGGTAAACTTTGATCGCTCATTCTTCTGCGGCGCCTCGCCTCTCTGACTTGTTTTATGTGCTTTGCTTTGTGATTACGTGGGCTGGCCAGCAGGCTTGGTGTATAATGGGTCACGTGGGCTCTAAACAAAGCCTGTCTGCCTATCAAATCCTGTCGCAGTCCAGTGACAGCTCAGCAGTCTGCTCAGGTTGCCATGGCTGAGCCGGTGTAGATGGTTTGATTCTCTGTCACTCTGCTGGTGAAGGTCTTGATTTGAATCTTGCTTTGACTGTCGCAATCTGGCCAATTTTAATATCCCATACCATTTTCCTGTAATTGCTTGTAGCTGTTGCCTGTGTGACACATCTGCTTTAAGCAATTCTGCAAACAATTTATAGTGTATAGTTAGTGCTGACTTGCTCGAAAATGTTGCACAAATCCTCCTTTTGCAAAGCCCTGAGATTTTCGTACAGTCTCCAAAAATCATGGCTGCTATCAGTGAATCTTATGTGCATTTGATGGCAGATCTGATCCAGATGCAACACATTTAGAGGATTGTTAGGCCTTGGCAGGTGTATGCATTTTCTGAATACTTTCAAATGTATGTTTACTTCTTCCTTGGTCCAACATTATCAAATCAGTGACTACAGAAGTATATACGATCTGTCACCCCATTTTCCGCCTGTCAGTGTCAGCACTTCTTATAGCAGGTTAGTACATTTTGTGCTTTCCTCTCTAGATCTCATAGACATCCAGTTTTGCCGTCATGCTCTCAGGAGAAGCGTGCGAGAGACGGACCGGCGTGCTTCCTCGCATTATACAAATATGCAAATCCAAATGGAAATGTGCAGGCTGCAGTGTCTTACAGCTGTGTCTGTCTCTCTGTCCAGATTGAGAACATTGATGCCTGCCTCAGTTTCCTGGCAGCCAAAGGAGTCAACATCCAGGGTCTGTCTTCAGAGGGTAAGCTGGACTCCTTCTCTTCTGCTTTCACTGGAGCGAGAGAGGTAAACGCCAACCAAGCTGCTAAACAAGTGTCCTTTGTGCTATGGAAATAAGATAGAGGATGCCAACTTGATACAGTCCTTTTTATTGGCATGCTCTTTTGCCAGGACACTCTAGATTAATGCCAGATTAAAACATGGTGGCTCAATAGAGGCTGATCACACCGTATATAGAACGAATGTACCACAGAGCTCACAGTAGAGCAGTGTTTAAAGTGGCTGACATCAGAAAAAGCTTACATGCTTATGTCATATTTCACACAGGAACAATAATGGTACTAATACTACTCGTGTTATCTTTGGGCAGAGCAGTGACTCAGTGGGCAGCGGTGTCCCCTCACAGCATGGTGGACACTGGGTCATGTCTCTGTTCTGCAGAGTCCACGCTCTCCAAGTGTTTCCTTATCCAAAAACATGCAAGTGTGATGTGTTGAGGAACTGCAGCCAGCAGCAGACCGCAGATGCATTGTGTTTCAGGCTGCCGTTCAGCACGGTTTTCAAGAAAATACCAGCATACCCGCTGCAACATGAAGTCAGTTCATTTAAGCGTTCAGTGCCAGGCGAAGGAGAGAGCAGATCAGTTTGAGCCATAACTGAACTTTCTGTTAAAACTGGTCCAAGTCTGAGGCTGAAAATAAGCACAAACACAAACACATCAGAGTACTGTACACTGCCATCTTACTTTGCATAGTTTTAAAGAGACTTTCTGCCTGTGACGATACATAGTAAATGCATAAAGGCAATAAAGGAATATATCATTATCAAAGTATAATGTTCTCCATTGTCCTTCTCCGGACCCACAGAGATCCGGAATGGTAATCTGAAAGCCATCCTCGGCCTCTTCTTCAGCTTGTCCCGCTACAAGCAGCAGCAGCAGCAGGCCCAGCGTCAGAGCTCCCAGCCCTCCCTCCCAGCTGCCGCCCAGTCCCAGAACACCCACCCTCCCCTGAGCCAGCAGAGCAGCGCCCCGGCACAGCTCGGCCACTCTCCGCATGGGACTCCTGCCCTCACAGCCCAGAAAGCAGCGCAGGCCGAGATGCAGTCCAGGTGAGGCCCGTTCACGCGAACTCTGCGACCTGGGTGAATGGGTTTGTCTGAAGTCTTCACTTTCTTGCTGTTTCTGCTGTTCTAATCCATCATTTTGTCATCTCGATCCTCCTGTTCACACTTCCTGCCATTTATAACCGTGAACTTGACCTCTCTGTCTCTGTCCTCTTCCATATCTCTCTCCTCTTCTCCTCTAGGGATGGGTCTCAGAGTAAACTACTCAAGTTTTCCCTTGGTCAGAAAAAGACCTCTAGGTCAGCGTCTTCTGCCTTTCTGTTTTCTTGCTCCTCCCTCTCTTTCCTCCACCACGTGTCATTCCTGGAAACAGGAAGGTAGAACTTGCCCCTAATCACGGATAACATTTCTTTTTGTCCCGTAATGAGTTTCATGCGGCTGCTTTGTCTGTGATTAAGGGCAATCTCTACTACAAGCACTATCTAATATGCATGAGCGGTCGGGTTGACCAGATAGGAGCTAAATCTCCAGGCTCCGTTTTCGGACGTCCCTGTCTGTCTGGCAGTGTGCCTCATTTGGCAAGCCTGCTAAATGGGCTGTGAAAGACCTTTAGATAACCCTTAAGTAAGCGTGTGTGTGTGCGTGGGTTTGCTTGGCAAGCACATCCCCCATATAATGTGACATTAATATTTAACAGAGGCAGGCAGGAGTGTGCATCTGTAATATGACAACGTGTCAAATTTAGCTTCTGTGTGCGTTTGCTGTGATGCTCTCAGATCCTTCTGCGCTCACCTCTTGTCCAGCATGCAGTGTTTTATTATGCGACGACGCACCCTCAAATTGGATTTAGGATGCGGTTCTGCATGCTGCCCATCCCACATTCTGTTTGCGTTGCACCTGCCCCGCACCAGCTCCTCTTCAAAACAATGCAATGGCCCCACCTTCTGGTCAGCTTGGGCAACTGCAAGAGAAAGAGTTCAGATTCTCCTTGAGATCTCTGCCCAAACACTTGGCTTTCTTAAGCGCTTTTCTAAAGTTTTTTATTGTTAGCATGTGTCAGTAGATGGCTTTTAAAGATAAATTGTCATGATTTGAAAATATTGCTATAAAAGAGCAGATATATTTGTTTATTTGGTTATGAGCTTTTGACTTTTTTCTTCAAAAAAGTACAAAATAAAAGCTTTAAACAAGTAAATCTGCTTAAAGTTATTAGATTATTTGCACTACAATTGAGCATATATGATAATCACATGGGGCTGCACGGTGGCGCAGCAGGTAGTGCGCGTGCCTCACAGCAAGAAGGTTGCCGGTTCGATCCCCGGGTCAGGCGGGGCCTTTCTGTGTGAAGTTTGCATGTTCTTCCCGTGCATGCGTGGGTTCTCTCCGGGTACTCCGGCTTCCTCCCACAGACCAAAAACATGCTCATTAGGTTAATTGATGACTCTAAAAATTGTCCGTAGGTGTGAGTGTGAGTGTGAATGGTTGTTTGTCTCTGTATGTGGCCCTGCAATCGGCTGGCGACCGGCTCAGGGTGTACCCCGCCTCTCGCCCATTGTAGCTGGGATAGGCTCCAGCCCCCCGCAACCCCGAAAGGGATAGGCGGTATAGATAATGGATGGATGGATGGATAATCACATGGTGCTGGTCAAAGAGTCATAATGAAGAAAGGGCTTGCAGCGCATAAAAACTGGCTTCTTACCAAAGCTTCTTGGTATTTATTTAAACATTTTCTGCGAGAGGCAGAGCGGGCAACGCGTTGCTTTATCGAAGACAAGCAAGCCTAAAGAAAAGTCAAAGGCCTCCCTGCTTTTCCATTTGCAGCACATTTTTAAACAAACACCTGAAGTTTTAAGTTAAGGTTTGGTGCCTCACCCCTTTCATCATTTTGAGCAAACAGGGTATTTATTTGGCATTTATTATGTCTGTCATTTTTGCCTGTGTTGTCTTTTGGAGTATAGATTGGCAGGAAATGTTCCATCAAATATTTCTTCTATACACAGCCAGTCGAGGGCGGTGGACCGCTCCCGCCATAATTGAAAGCTAAATGATCTCCGGCTACTCTAGACAAAATAATGTGGTAAAACTTATTACCTCGCAATGGGCAGATAAATAATGGCCGGTCACCGTGAATGGCACGCCGGAAATGAGAGTTTCTATAATGGCTACGAGAGCTGAGAGAGAGAGAGCTGTGATCTGCTTATCAGCATCCGCCTCGCAGTCCCAGGATGGTGATGATGTCGCCACTGGTGAATTAGCATTTCATTAGCAGTCGCTGTGCCCCGGCCTGGTTAGCTCACAGCTTGGCTCCACCAAAGGCAACAGATTGCCTTACAATATGGATTCAAGGTGTCATAAATTTCACCAAGGCTTATCCACGGCCGGTATATCCCGTCTAATCCACGCGGGGAAATAAAGGAGAGCGACATGTAATCTGAGGCCGCTGAGCTCACAGCTCCCCTGGGACGTGCACTCTGTCAGCCTGTCCAGCCCGTTCACACACGTCCACGCCGCCGTGAGCTCATCTGTCTCCATGAGATTACCGTAGGTGTACACAGGGGGGTGGGGCCAACTGCAATAAACGCAGACAATAGCTGAGTTTACATTTTTTTAAACTGCGTGTATCTAGGGCACTTTAGAGTGAAGATGAGATGTAAACATGCAATGAGGGAACGTTCACCGTTAGAGAAGGAGTCTGAATGCTTGGTTTAGTCATCATTGACTCCCAACAAGAGGGCAAGAGGAGAACTCTTCAATAAAGGGGGTCCCAGAAAGTTTGCATCATGAATTCAGCATCACTGTGGAGGTACATCAACTTCCTTTGGCGTCGACAAAGAACAGAAAACAAATATAAAATGAAGCTTTTTTCTGGCCCTTCTTATACTCAGAAAGTGAGCAGTTCCTGAAACAGCAGATGTTAGCATCACATTATACGTTTTGGACAACGCTTTGCTGTGCAGCAACGCAAGGAACGCTCCTGTGCTTTTGCATATGTTCCAAAAGACGAGGCGCTCTGCAGCTGCCGCTTAACCTTTTGCAGCATGTTCTGTGTGTTCACATGAAACGCTCCTGTGATAAATCTGAAGCACCTGCATGGTCCCTGCACTCTCAGTCCTAATTAAGACGCACCCTCCTTTTCGGTTGTGGACCCCGTCCCAGGAGAGTGTGTTATAAACCTGCATTATTCAGAAGTTTTCCGTAAACTTTGATTACCTTCAGTCGCTGTCAAACTTAGTGTTTGTCCTGTTTATGCCCCCTTTCTTCCTTCCTTCCTTCCTTCCTTTCTCCCTCCACCAGACTTCCCGGCCCCATGGCGAGGGTGTCCACTGCCGGCAGTGACATCCCTCCGAGAGGCTCGGTCAGTGCCGCCGGGAACCGACGCAGCCAGGGCTTCAGTGACAAGACCAAAGCCAACTCGCACCTGAACAAAGGTAAGCCACACACACACGCACCATGAGGGATCTCAGTAAGCGCTGAAAGCAGAAGTGTGTGTGTGAGAAAAGAGGCGGTAACCTTCCAGCCGTCGAGGTGTTAAAGATAAATTTAAGGTGACTGTGAATCCTCGGGGTGCTTTTCGTTGAAGGCTCCGTTGCTTTGAGGCCGAGAGAAAGTTTGAAGAAGTGTGCCAGGAGATAACAATTAGCCTTCAGCGCGCAACGCAGGAACAACCGTGTCCTTTCAAGAGAAACAACAAAGAATGTGAGCATGAAATCGAGGCGTTTTCAGGGAATAAGTGGCTTCCTTCAGCAAGGTCAGTTCAGTTTATTATTTAATTCTGTATTTCACGTGGTGGTGAGAGAGCTCTGTACTCTCTGTACAGTGAAAGTAAATCTCAAGAACCACGTCCCGCCCCTGTTTTAAGGACATCGTCTCAGTGCACAAGGTGAGGTGACAGGCTGTGATTTATTGGAGTGTGAGTGAAGACGCTGTCGTGACCTCCATTCGCTTCCTGTCTGCAGGTGGAGAGGTGACTGTAGCCCAGTTTCCTTTCAGGGGGATTGAGCTTTGCTTTTTGTATTTGTTTGTGATTTTTGAGTCAAACATCTTGAAACATCAGCTTGTATTTTTTTTCAATTAAGATGTGTTTACTCTAACAGCGCCCTCTTCCTGTATGGCAGCAGATTTCCCTTTAGGTATTCAGATGGATTAGGATTATTTCTGCTTTTTTGCGTCTGAGAAATCTTGCTTTTTCCAGCACTTTGATGCTGTGAATAGCCGTAAATACTACAGTACCCATGAGCTTTAGCTGCTGTTGCAATGGAACCACTCAGATGCTTTAATTAGCTGTAGCCCATTTAGACCACTTTGTCTTAAAACACTGCACAAAGATTGTCGATTTAGTCCAAAACTGACCCCTAATCTGAGAGGGAAGTGATATTAACTGCTGAGTGTTTCATCAAATTCCCGCCACATGTGATCGTTACCTCCTGTTTGCCGTTAGCGGCACACGCAGCACAATTTCAAGCTGCTTGTCTGATGCGTACGGGCTTGTACCTCTGACTTCCACTAACTGAACCAGGCATTTTCTAGCATCTTTTTCATGTCCGTCCATGCGCTCCATCAGTCAGCCACCTCAGTTAGATACTTTCAGCGACATCAAGATTACATCATTTGAACAGAGCGGGAAAGGACGACCAGTTTACTCCCATCGACTGCCTAAGAATCAGCAATAAACCTGGTTTCTGTCTCACTGTGTGTTTGCATTCGAGTCAAAACTGTGCCGCTCTGACCCAGTTTAATCACCCTGCGCAGTGTTGGTGTCCTGCAGAATACAAACTGAGTGTTTGGCAGTATATTTAGTTAGACCAGTGTTGAAATAGCTTCTGTCACAACTCAGTGGGCTGAGGCTTTAAATAGACTGTGTTAGTGTTCACAGTCTAAACTCATTACCCTACATTAGACAGAGAATCCTGACCGCCCAGAAAGAGGAAGTGTGTGTGTGTCAAAGAGAGAGTGTGTGTGTGTGTTGGCTGAGTTTAAATCGTGACAAATTAAGTGGGACCGACATTGTGGGCAGCACTGTGGGACACTTATTCTGATGTGCGCCTCCACTGGAGATGGGGGAGTTTCCAGAGAACGGTTGCGTCTTTGGCCACATGTGTGTGTTTATGAACACGTGTGTGACAGAAGTGAGCGAGTGGTAGCATTAAAGGGACAGTCCAACATTTTGGGAAATGTTGTTTATAAGAGGATCGATACCACTCTCGTGTCTGTATGCTAAATATGAAGCTACAGCTAGCTAGCCTGGCCTGAGTCTGACCTCTAAATCGCTCTAATTAGCAAGTCATGTCTTGTTTAGTCAGAACAAAAAGTGTGAAAACGACAATTATCGGTTTTCTCAGCCCTGCCAGCGACTTCCTGAACTCTTGTTGTCACTGTGAGGTTGCCAGGCAACCAGCAGAGGCTCTTTGCTTTCTGCTAAGCTAAGCTAAGCTAACTGGCTGCTGCCGTTTTCATATTTATGGTGCAGATATTAGAGTGGTATCAGTCATATCAATCTAAATCTACAAAGCCGATAAGTGTGTTTTCTAAGAAGTTGAACTTCAAAATGAATGTGGTACTGGTGGTATAAGCAGTATAGTACAGTTGTAGTGCTGGTGGTTGTAGACGTGGTAATAGTAGTAGTAGCAGTGTATTTGGCAGAAAGACCCAAAGTTAATCAAAAAATCAGATCAGCTTTATTAAAAAAATGTTTAAATTAACAAAGTTAATTTGGTATGGTTGACCCCCCTCCTTCTTGCACTGCTTGACATGCTGCCAAGCCCCTCCTCTCTGCCATAGCCCTGCACCACCCTCCTCCTCCAACCTCCTCCTCCTCCTCCTGCTGCTACACTCTCTGGATGGCTGGCTATGGTTTTGGACTCTTCCTCCTGTCCTGTCCATCTCCTCCTGTCCTTTCCCACTTTCTCTGTTCCTCCTGGACGTCTGCAGGACTCATGAGGTTTGTCAGCATGTACTCGTAGATAATGTTGAGCTGCAGGTTCTAGTTCCAGTTGCATAACTTGAGCTCTGCGTTGGACCTCTGAACATATGGCATTTAATCAGTTTTACTGCTTTGTTGTTGTTGTTGCTGCTAGAAATGTGTTCATTTTAGACGCAGCAGAATGCAGTTTTTTGTTCTGTGAGGGGTGTCAAGTCAGTTACCCTGAAGCTTTTTGAAAAGAACTAATGGATTTGTAGGGATATTGTCAACTAATTAGCTATCGTCTTGCTAATTTGGCGTGAAATTGACCCTGATTTGGAATTCCCTTTTGGTTCCAAGCTGTGATTAAAAGTACGACTCAGCAGTGTAAGTTGGACCTCATGTGCTGCACATTATGTTCCTTACGTTCGTTGTGAGATGTGCGTTGCTGCAGGTTTGGGTGGTTAGACAGACACCTGCAGCTCCTTTTGTGAGGCCAGATCTGCTCTGTGTCAATGGCTCTGACACCAGAATGGAGGCTCGTTACCACACGGGCGTACAGTAAGGAAACAGACCTGAATCTTCTCTTCTGCTGTGTGTTAACACAAGGTGACAGCGCCTGGGTGTCCACCCAGTGACACAGAGCAGAGAGACGCAGGGAACAGGGGGCACCTGTGGCTGTGTGTTTGTGTGTGCGCGCTTCTGTCGCCCATGCGTTCATGTGTGTGTGTTCGTATGGACGGTGCCCTTGCTGAATGAATAGCCTTCTGATGAGCTGTAGCGTCACTGTTTGAGTGTATTCATGTGGAGAAACTTTAAAAAGTTTCAGTCTCCACACAAAAGCCGGCTGTCCCTCTCACTTTTTGGAGTACAATGACTGAGGACAGAGAGAGAGAAAGGGAGGCCGAGAGAGCACAGGCTTCTGAAGCCAGAACATGATGAGTAAGCAAACACCTGCAGCTCCGAGCTTTGTGCCAGTCTGATAGATGCTGTGCAGATTTTACGAATTAAAATGTGTTAGCGAATGAAATAAAGCTGACCAATCAGGGTCCGCTCTTCTCACGGTGCTCCCTCTGTGCAGCACATGTGTGAAATCTTTGGGTCTGAAAGCACAAACATGTTTTCAGTCGTCTGTACGTGAGTGACTCGTATGTTAAAAGGGCATTTTCGGGTCAGCAATTTGGTCGCTGACTGACGGACTAAGAAGGTTTAGCTTAATGCCTCGTGACCAGTGCGAACATGAGAGGGGTCGGAAGGCTTGTGATGTCTAAACGGTGTCAGCCGATGCTACTTCTAATGTATTTACTGCTTTTTATGTGTGTGTGTGTGTGTGTTGTTTGTGTGGTTGCATGTGTGATCTCTGGTCAGCAGCCCTTGCAAGAAGCAAATGGGTTGAAGTGAAGCTGCAGAGCAGAACAAACACCCCCCTCGCTCCTAAACTTGACATGCATGCACGGACATGCACACACAGGGAGAGTGTTGTGTGAAATTACATGGCTTTCCTCAGCTGTAGACAGGCATTAAGGCACAAGAACACACACAGACACACGGGTGTGATGATCCGTGGAAGGAGCTCTGGATCCACTTCGGCTTATTTCCCAAAATGCCTTGATGTTATCAGGAGGCTCTTAGAGGAGACGGCAGCTGGACTGAGACAGCTTCAGAGAGGGTGAGACACATTTTTATGACAGACAGGAAGTAGCAGTGGTGGTCTGGGATCCTTTTCCCTTTGGGTGCTCCTCTACTGCTCATTTTCTGCTCTTGATTTTATACTCTAATGACTGCTGTAATTAAGCCGTTGAGTTGTAAACAGTGAAATTCTTTCAACGTGTCTCCTCAGGCAGACAGCTCGAGCAGCGCAGTGAACGAGGGGCGACGGTGCAGTTTATTTCCAGGTTTTCGCCCCAAGGCTGCGCAGGGTCATTAGGTCAGTGACCCATTGTGAGGGCACCTTAAGACCATTCTGTGTTTGTTTATGAAGGAAAAGTGCTTCCTCGAGTGCATGGAAAAGCACATGCAGCACTTTTTTCCAGAATTCAATCTTTACCCGTTTATTTGTGAGAGACGAAGTGTTAAACCTCGTCTGGAGACTTTGCTTGGCTTCATGATGCAACAGTGTCCAAGTCCATCACTCCAGTGTCACTTCTGACCCGACGTGTTGAAGATTGACCACTTTCCTCGCCCTTGGCAACCCAACTGGAGCGTGTCAGTCCCGGTCACTGGGTCCAGTCATGACAACGACCAGCTTATCCCAGTGTCCAGGGCCTCTCCATGTCCGCCTCTCTTCTTCTGTTCCTTTCTGACCCGAAATCCAAACTGACCCCATTCACGGACAGCACAGACCGTCCCGCTGGCCCACATCAAGGCTTCAGTCATCCCAAACCTGCCGTGGCAGTCCCCTTATTCTCTCTGCCTGCTCCATAATCACAGCAGGTCCCCTTCTCATTCAGCCGCCTCCAATAGGAAGCCGGCTATTAGCAACCTGACCCACTTTTCCGATTGCTAAATGCTAGCACGGCTAATTGGGCTCTAATCACATCCTAATGGCTGCATTGTTTCAGGCTGCTCTCACTAAATGCTAAACAGGGGGAGAAAGGAAAGGCGGCGAGCAAGTGCCTATTTCCAATTAGGGCATGAAAGGCGCTGTGAAAATGAAATAAAGTGAGCCAGATGAGAAAGGGGTAAACAAGTGGGTGGAGTGTTTAATATTCTACATAAATGCTGACTTAATGAGACCTTATGAATAACATATGAATACCAAGTTAATGTGGCTTGCGTTAATTAAAGGAAACTTCACCCGCAAGTGAGCCCTGTGAGAGTTTCGGGATCATTTTGGCGCATGCACCATTAGAAACACAGACAACGATTCTATATGTACCATATTAAGTCATTTCATTATAGGGCTGAGCACCAAAAGTTTGTTTTCTTTAAAGAAATTTTAGGTAATTTATTCATTTTTTTAAGTGCAAATCAACTTGGTTCAGGACTGGCTCTAACAAGTATCGTACATATTTTTATGTATAATACTTCCTATTACATCACTGCTAATGCAGCAACCTGCATAATTAATAATGCTGTGTTCTTTCAAAATACTCACTCAGATTCTTGAAACAGGTTGATCTGTGCCTGGAAAAGGTTGTGAGAGAGCCGTGAAAGCCTGCAAGCCGTCCTCAGACCTCAAATCAAACAGCACTGGGATCACACGTAAACAAATGTAAAGAGGTGGAAGGAAAACTTTCAAATGTGTTTTCTCACCCGTCTTAAGAAAACTAGATTTTAAGGACTCAGTGTTAAGGTTTCTGAACTAGAGTCTAAACTAGATGACTAAGGTGACTGCAGTTTTATGAGAAGGCGCAGCAGCAGCAGCAGCAGTGACGTGGAATAAACACAGGTCTGTGTGTGTGTTTGTGTGTGTGTGAAGTAAGAGAGGTGCGTTGTAACTGAACTGTTATGATTAATTCCACCCAGTGCTCCCTGCACTGGCCCTCTCTCTCACTGGCCGTTGGGAGTTTGAATATTCAAATGTTACTGGTTACTGCCGGTAGCACCACGCTGACAACCTCAGCAGACCTCAGGATGATCCGCTGCTCTCAGTAAGAACAGTGAGTTACACCACAGATCTCAGCTCTCCTCTTGCTCCTTCGGTTCTTGGTAAGTTTGCTTGTAGAGATGCTGCTGAGTCACTTGTTGCAGATTTGCCCAGACTTTTTTCTTCTTGGGTGATAAATCTGCAATGCTAGTGTGCTGGAGCAGCTTACACTGCAAAAAAAGGCTCTCTGCTCTGTTTATGTCCAAGTTAAACTGTGTTTTTATCCTGTTTCAGAATCTGATCTTGGAGTACAGGTTTAACCAGACAGTGTTTCTTCGTAAAGCAGAGGGACGCTGACCAAAAGCAGTCCATATAAGTCCAAGCCTTATAAGTGCAGCGGCACTGCTTCTTGACTCAGCCTCCTTGGCAAGACTTTAAAGCACTTGAGCCTGCTCCTCATTGTTTTTATAAACAGTTTGTGATGGGCTCCTCTCATTGTTAGTGCTAAGGGGTTTTTAACAGTTTTGGTGGCTAGCCCGAAGGAAAGTAATGGCGTGTTTGGCTGCATCAACACAGGCCACCTCCAGGCCCTTATAAGGCCACTTTGTGTGGGGTCAAAGAAGACTCACCCTCAGCATCTGTTTTCTCTTCTCCCTCCCGGATCCTCCCTGTGCTTGGCTTTTCCTCCTCGTTTGTACCTGCCTGTGTCACTGTTTAATAAAAATGCCTCTTTTCTGGTGCAGATTCCTCAGAGGGCATGACCTCACAGCCTTCGGTGATGACTGAGCATGCTCCGTCGTCTGCAGTGACCGTCAGTTCCTCCACCAGCATCCCCGCTGCTACCTCTGCCCCGATTCCTCCTCCATCCTCATCATCCTCGTCCTCCTCTTCCACGGCTATTCCCCAGCCCAACAGCAAGCCCTGGAGGAGCAAGTCGATGAGCTCCAAGCACACTTCGTCTCCTTCTCCCTCCTCCACCAGCACCCCCTTGTCTGCCATGCAGGCTGTCAAGCAGGAGAAGGACTCCTCCTCTAAGGCCGCCCAGGCAAGTGAACCTCCTCCCAAGGTTGTCACTCAGAAGTCGATGTTGGAGAAGCTTAAACTCTTCAACAGTAAAGGAGGCTCCAAATCTTCCACCTCCTCCAATGGAGTAGGGGCCCAGTCGGACAACGCAGCACCATCCAGACAGCTTGGAGCTGGGCAGGTGGAGAGAGCCGAGACTGGCTCTAACACCGACCCCCTGGAGGAGGATGACGGCAACGTCCGGCCGGGAATGAACGGGACCAGCAATGGGACGGCCTACGGAGCAGCTCCCTCTGCAGGTACTACTGTCTCCACAACCGCCAGCAGCCCTAAAATCGCCCTGAGGGGCATTGCCCAGCGCACTTTCAGCAGAGCTTTGACTGCAAAGAAGAGCTCTGTCAAAGGCAGCGAGAAAGACAAGGACAAGGAGAAAGGGAAGGAGAAGGAGAAAGGGAAGGAGGTGGGAAAACGCATCTCTGTCCCCGACAGGACAGAGCTCAGGGGTGAGGAGCCGAAGGAGGAAGTAGCACCAGTTGCTGTAGACACAGACAGCTCAAACAAAAGGACCTCGAAAATCACCAGCTTCATTCCCAAGGGGGGTAAAGTGGCCAAAAAGGAGAGTTCCACCCCTGCACACAGCGGAATACCAAAGCCAGGAGGCAAAGCCCCAGGAGTCGGGGGGAAAGCCTCCTCAGCGAAGGAGGCGGGGGAGAGGCCCCGGAGCATGCGCTTAGGAGGGGGTCTCGCCATGCACCGCAGCCCCCTGGACAGAGACCGGGACAGTCGACACTCCAGCTCCACTTCCAGTCTGGCCTCCACGGAGGGAAAGACCAGCGCCGCCCCGGTGGCAGCAGGAGGCACTACACAGAGCACAGCCAGCAACACTGTCAGCGTGCAGCTACCTCAGACCCAACAGCACCACAGCCACCCCAACACGGCCACCGTCGCACCTTTCATGTACAGGTGAGATCACACGCGACGACTCGAGCTGCAAACGCCTGTTCAAGCATCCGAATGATGTGTTTCTCTGTCGCATGAAGTACTTGTGACTAAATACATAGATATATACAACCTATACTCACTCCATTGTGAGTCCGACAGTGTTGCATTGCTAAATTGGTGAACTCCTTCCTTTGACTATAAATACATATATGTATGTATCTGTTCAGTCGTGCACCTATGTAAGCTGCACTCATCCATCTAAGCTTTTACGTGTGACAGTGACAGGATTGTACGAGTCAAAGCGTGTGTCACAAAACGGACATTTCATCCTCTGACAGCATCTGAAAACGCAAAATCCGAATCTCGACATCTGTGAGCTGTTAACCAGGAATGTCACATCTGTGCATGTTCATGTCTGTGTGTATCCGGGGTGTATTGTCCGCATGTGTGCACACATATATCTGGGCAAATATGTGTGGATGTTGTGCCTCTGACCTCTGTCCCGGTCCCAGTGTGATAAGGAAGGAAGTCCCTCTCCTTCTCAATGAGTCCTTTCTAGCAGCCACTCATTAGCCTCCTGACACTTCCTGCTCCGCTGCCCTTTCTGCCTCTGTACATCCTGACCTAAGCTAACCGACCCACCTCCCCAAAACGCCCCCATCCTCAGTTCTCAGAAACGCTCTTTTACTTGCTGTATACCTGTCACGTACCATTACCAGCAGGATTATACCACCTCCACCTGTCAGAAAGAGTATGTTTGACGGAAAAGAAGAAATAAGACATGTAAAATCAGAGTTCAAATGTGCTTTTGCCGAAGACTAGTACACTAAAAAGAAAGCACCCTGCCATTGCTGATAGATACTAGCCATAAAAAATGTTAGTGCATGAAAGTAACCAACCATTATTAAGTAATTTAACCAGAAGTTAAAGGAAAGTTCAGACGCTGTCATTCTTCTAGAGCAGTGTAAGCGGCAGCCGGTGGCTTTGACTGACTCACACTCAGAGAGAGTCTACAGTAGTCAACAAGGACAAAGTCTAGGATTAGGCAAAGACCAAAGGCTGTGCATAAGCGAGGCATTCAAACGTCATCGTCTCGAAAAGCACCAGCCAGTGCAGTGGGTGAACTGTATTGATTTATCCTTCAAAGACAACCTTTACTGGCATTTCGGGCTTAGCAGGCGCTCGTTTTGGACCCCGGTCACAAGACTTGAAACACAGCAGATTTAATCTTAATCAGGTTTAGCTCTCTTTCGTGACAATTTGCTGAATATTAGGTTCCCACTAAATGCACAATAATTCAGAATCAATGATATTCCCCCCCTTTGATCCCTTGCACAATTTGTTTTCCCAGATCCCAAACGGACGGCGAGGGAACGGCGAACCCTGACACCGGCTCAGGTGGGATAGGTGGAGACATTTCCTTCACCAAGACCAGCCAGCTCTCCATCGAGGACCTTTCAGGTGGGTGTTCGCTTACGGCGCGGGGTCTGTCTCTGTTTGTCCGACCGTGCTGCTAAATATTTCTGAGCTGCTTTTCGTTTTGTGTCACGCAGGTGAAGACCCAGAGACGAGGCGGTTGCGTACTGTTAAAAACATAGCAGACCTGCGGCAAAACCTGGAGGAGACCATGTCCAGCTTGCGAGGAACTCAGGTCACACACAGGTAAGAAATCAAATCGATTCATGCTTTCAGCTGGTTTCTCATGACGGAGCATTTGAGGAGTATTTGAAGTACGACAAACGTAAACAAAAACAGAATCCAATCATTTGCAGACAAACTGAGTCCGTGCTTTAATCTCCTTCATCCAGTCATGTGTTCACAAAGTGGTGAACCTCGCTCCATCCTCTGACTGAGCCTTTCCAGGATGCCTTTTCATACCCAATCATGATCCTCACCTGTTACCAATCAATCTGTTTAGCTGTGGAATGATGTTTTTGGAGCTTTCCATCTTTTATTTATTATTTGTCCAGCTTCTTTTTGAATTGTAATTGTAAGTTGTAATTTAACCATCTTGCCGCTGAACTCTTTTACTTCTTTATTTTCATTAATATGTTGTGATTCATTTTATTCTCATCCCAGATTGTTCACTGTGAACTTTGTAAAATGTAGAAAAAAGTAAAGTCATCTCAGGTAAGACAGCAGGTAACAGAAGAAATGCAGTGTAATTATGCTGGATGTCGATGTAAGCCATGTTGTTCGCTGCGTACTGCGCGTTTTTCAAGTTAGCTAAAGACACATTAAGAAAGAGCTCACAGAAAGTCAGTGGTAATTTGTCAAAGCAGGTAAAATGAAAGTCACAAAACACTTTTAAAGGAGATTTTTCTGAAGCATTTGCTGCTCGCCTCGTCAACTCAGCACTGCCCGGAGAGAAGTTTATAAAGAAAACAAACCTCTGCTGTTTGGGGATCGTCACAGCGTAGCCTTACAATGGCTGCTCCAGCCGAGAGGCAAACAGGCCAAATCAGGCTGACTGCAGGGGATCTGAAGTGCCTCATGGTCAGCAGACTGTGTCTGTCAGGGCTTACAGGTATTACCTCTTTTTATCTTGTTGCTCTCTCATCCTTCTTTTGAGCTACTTTTGCTTTGATCGCCGGCCGTGACGTTCAGGTTGTCTTTGATTCAGGTTCAGCTCCAATCACTTTGCTCTCACAGAATTTTGACCTCTGCTCTCAGAGCTGACCCAGCTGTCTGGATTCAGTTCAGGCTCTGGTTTTTGTTTTTTTTGTCCTGTTTCCCTGTTTCACATCGTCACAAAGGATTTTCTCCCTGTTTGAGATTATGCAGCTCGTTTGCCTGAAGGACACTTTACACCATAAAGCTTTGAACAGATTCCTGGGAAATTTGGCAGATCATCCAAGAAACAACTGATCTGGTCTTGGTGGAGGTTCAGAAGTGTGATCACTGGAGAGAACTTGTTTCTATCTGTATTGTGATGAAACTGCAGGCAGAGATTTAGTTCACATCCTGACCTGTCAGTCAGTTTTGAGTGACAGCTCGTTCCAGTCTTGTTTTGATAAAGGGGATCACAGACTCTCCCTTTATTCTTTCGTCTCTCCCTCTTCAGCACCTTGGAAACCACCTTCGATGGCAGCGTCACCACAGACATCAGCAGTGGCGGAGGCGGCGGCACCAACGGCGGAGGGGGTCGCAGCATCCTCAGCCTCACTTCTACCCGCCCTTCCCTGTCCTCATGGCGACTGGGCCAGTCCAGCCCCCGCCTGCAGGCGGGCGATGCTCCGTCTATGGGGAACAGTTATGGCAGCGGCCGGGCGGTAGGCGGCCAGGGAGGACGCTACCTGTACCCCGGACACCTCCGACGGCAGCTGGCCGGCAGGGGAGGAGCCCTCTGCAGCGTGGACCTCGGAGACAGGGCCGGGGAGGACATCGACCTGGACAACATCTCCATGGAGGTCACTGGATACATGAGCGACGGAGACGTGCTGAGCAAGAACGTAGCGCGTGCTGATGATGTCAACAGCGGGTAAGTGGATTACATTTAGGAGGTTTTTTATCGTGCAAAAAGAGTTTGAAATTACCAACGATGAAGCGATCAGTCGAGGAATCGACCTGTCGAGAGACAGAAAGTCCAGCAGTTTTATTCATTTTTCAAGCAAAACTAGTTCCAGCTTCCCCAGTGTGAGGGTTTGCTGCATTTCTCTGTGTTTTAGCGATGTTAATAGAACATCTTTCGTTTATGGATGTTGGTCGGACAAAAGAAGCCTCTGGAAACGTGTTGCAGGCATTTTCCACTGTGTACTGATTTATGGACTAAGCAGTCATTCCGGTTCAATTAT
This sequence comes from Chaetodon trifascialis, assembly GCF_039877785.1. NCBI lineage: Eukaryota > Metazoa > Chordata > Actinopteri > Chaetodontiformes > Chaetodontidae > Chaetodon > Chaetodon trifascialis. Next base: position 3,689,652 of record NC_092056.1, read on the forward strand.
TTCTTCAGCAAAAAAGAAAGCGTGAAAAAGAGAAAAAGCCCAATAGTGTGTAACTTTTAACTGATTCATGAGTTTTACTCTTTGACCAGGAGAGGGCAGTAGTGCCCCTCGCTCGCTGTGATCCAAGCGCCAGATGATATCCCACAGTGTAGCCGAGATCCCACAAGTTTCCCATCTCTGTCTGCAGACGCAGTCATGCTGATATGCTGATGACTTGTTTATTTGCTCTCAGAGCCGCTGACCGTGTCGTAACAGGCCTCCTTCATACCTTGGCCGTCACACTGTGCAATTTAAACCTCTGCTGTCGTCGTTATTATCAGATGTACGTTGTAAAAGTGCCAACTTCCCTTCAGATGGCATCAAAAGCCAGAAACGGAAAGACCAGGGTCTGGTAATAGAGCTGCTTCAGGGATTAGTTTGAGTTCAAATGAATGCAAATTTTAAAAAAAGGGTCTATGAGCTCAATAAAGCAACGTTATTAAAAATTGGGGAGGGAATTACCTCCTGTGGCCCCCATGGATTTGCACGGATTCACCAGCCCTGAGGCAGCTGTAGAAATTGAGGAAGCTAAGTGCTCTTGAAGTACTTGATATGTCTGATTCTGTAGCTGAGCAGACAAAGGCCAAGCCGCAGCCACACCTGGACAGGCGAGTGATGTGAGCAGGTGAGCAGAGCCATTTTACCCAGTCTGAAAACCTGATACCCAGGCTGGCTCAGACCTGCGAGGAAGGCAAGGAAATCTTTCTCTATTTAGTACATGAAATGGAAGAATTGGTGAGAATTGGCTATTGCAAGGCATCAACCAATTAAAAAAGACACAGGCTGATGATTTCCCCCACCCCCCTCCACATCCTCAGGCCGTTTAGCTGTTAGCTCCGTAACAGGCATCTGTTAGCATCTGCTAACTGGTTCCTCCTCACAGGGGTGGGATGTTTACTGATAGAGCAGCAGCAGTTCCACTCTTTCCCTCCACTTTAATCAGTCTGTCAGGTGCCCTGATAGCCTGTGTGCTGTTAACACTGCAGTGACAGATAGCTTTTTAGCTCTCAAGCCTCAGATTAGTCACATTTAAAATGAATTTCTTGGACTATTGGTCAGATAAAACAAGCAATGTCAGCATCAATCAATGTCAGCTTTGAGATAAAGTGCAAATTTTTCACCATTTTCTTAATTTTTACTATTTTACTATTAATCGATTTAAAATTAAAACCAACTGTGAGATGAATCAGTAGTAAAAACAATGATTACATTTCTAAGCAGTCTGACTGTTAACTGAAATGACCCGATCAGCGTTTATCTGTAATTTATTTAGCGTCCCACAACACAGACAACATGACTGATGACTCCACATTTTAAATCTGCATCCAATCTCAAACCCCCTCCTCTGTTTTTCCTCTTGGCTTCTCTGGCCCTTGGAGACAAGAACCCCCCCCAACCAACTCCTCGGCTCGGGGGGACATTGCCCGATCCACCCCCTGCCCTCCCCCCTCTCTCCCCTTCCCTCCCATCCCTCCTCCACCTTTCGTAGTCAGACCCAGCCTCCCGCCAGGAGGGGAAAGCATGTGGAGCTGTGGAGAGGGGCTGCATACCAACACTGAGCTCCCACAGAGCAACACATTCGCACGCATTCAGGCTGCACATGGACACCTAATCCTCACACGCACAGTTCACCCTCCTCTGATACCACCATGATCAAACACGCTCTCACCTGGTGATATTATTCACATGGCAGCCGATCTCACGCACAGGTTCAGACCTGATAACAGACAGTAGCCAGACGGTTGAAAACGGACACCTTTGCTTTGGAGATTTTTATCAACGGGGATCAACCCTCACCTGGACTGGTTTATTGTGCTTTGGACTAACTGTGTTACCATGTTTGAGGCAGAAAGGTACGTCACAGTCTTTTTAAACCGATTCACAAGCTCTACAGGCAATTGTTAGTTTTTTGCAGAGCGTGACATTCTGTGAATTTCCTCCTGTCAGGACCCCGGCGCATGCATTCTTTGCAAGTTAAATATTTCTGCAGTTTCATTTACTCGAGAACTTCAGCTTCTGTCAGCTGCACGGCTGTGTAAATTCACCCGGCTGCTCGGTTTCAGCCCATAAACTGTCTTGTTTGAACACGTTTCTGCTGCCGCAGAAGGTTACAGGTTAACAGGAATTTGAAAGAGGAGGACAGGGAGGCTCAGTTACTCATTAGTGAGGGAGAGTGATGTGATGTGTGGTGTGTGTGTGTGTGTGTGTGTGTCTGTGTGTGTGTGTGTGACTGCCAGGCCATCTTCAAGGTGACTTTGCTTTGGGATGATGGATGCCTCCCATAAAGGACAGCTAACCCCCCTCTGAGTGGGTCCTCTGTCAGAGTTGAGCCGTCTTCATCGTCTGTCATCTCGCTTGTTTTAGTGAAGATCTGCCACACAAGCCTTATCAGTGGAGGAAGTTATCATTGCTGTATGGGTCTGATTGATTGTGTGGTTCTTAAAAAAGATATGAATGTTTCTGACATTTGGTGGTCATGATTTAAGCAGCATAAAAACACAAATTGAAATGATAGAAAGCACTTCAGTGACTGCAGGTGAATACTTGATGAAGCCAGCTGAGATTATAATGTTTTTTCATCTGCACTCAAAGCCAGTCTGAGTCCTGTTTCTTCTGGAAGTTTGTTCCAGCTCTTTGGTGCGAGGCATTAAAGTGTTGACTCTTCGTAATTGTTAGCAGGCTGCTGCCAGATGACCTGAGAGAATAGCCACAGCCTTTATTGAGCATTCATGTTGTGGTGAGAAAGCACAACATCTGGTTCTTTCAGGTTTGCTGCTAAAACAAAATTGCATTCACCTGCTGCCGGGCTCAAAAAATCAGTCCCAGCCTGTTTCTTATCGGTGAGTTATCACCCATGGCAGAGATTTTTCGCCTCTTTTAGCTCGTTTTGGTTCCCCAGCCTGCAAACTCAGTTGTTGCCAGCCTCGTTTGCAGCAGCAGCAGGCAGCTGTGTCGACAAGTGCGCAACTAGCTAGCAACAAAGTCAAACATCCAGCAGCTAAAGAGACGGATATTTTTCTCTGGAAGCCGGCGGAGACCAAACCAGAGCTTAAAGTAGATCATTTTTTGTTTTTATTTTGTTTTATTGTCCTCAAGTGGGCAAAAGAATCCCACAATTATTGCAAAATAATGACTTCAAACTCGAAGCTGCAGCTGTGAATGCAATAAAGGCTGCAGTTTGCTCAGCATCTGCACCGGTTCGCTCTCCGCTGGGACTCCTGGTTGCCGTTAAGTTTCTGTCCCGCAGCTCAGATGCTGATTCTGTTTGACTGCAGGTTACACAAAGGAGCTCTGTCTATAGGAAACACTGTACTCTGTGTGTACTGTATATACACGTCGTTTAAATGTGTGTTTGTGTGTGTGTGTGTGTGTGTGTGTGTGTGTGTGTGTGTGTGTGTGTGTGTGTGTGCGCGCTGGCTTCGCTCTCGCTGAGATCCACTCAGAGATAACACAGAAAGCGTTTTAGTGGTCAAACTCCTGGCTGGGCTTGTTTTTTTTAACTGCAGAAACAGAATCATCACAGTCCCACTCAGACTCGAACGGTCCAGCCTCGGCTTTAAATCAGCAAACATTTCATTGAATTACACCTGGGTGAAGCGAGTCAATATTTAGTTCCATTAGGAATCTCCTCCATGGGTCAATATTTGGGGAATTAGTTGGTGTTGTTTTAGTTTGAATGGGAATGTTTGTGTAAGCGTTCGCGGCCTCGGCATCAGCTTCAGACTGTAACGGCCAGCCTCTGACTCAACAACCAATAAATCAAGTCTTCTTGAATCTAATTTTCCATTATGAAACATGTATTTTTAACCTCAGTGGTGATGACTGGCGGTATCCTAGTTGTTGGGATGAAAGAACACACTCGTCCTCTGTCTCCTGAGCCTCCACTTCTTTTACAGACCGCTGCTGTTCGCCTCCGGCCACATGAGGGAAATGTGTCTTCAGCTAGATAGTTTGGTCTCCTCAGTGTTTGTGTGGGAGCTCTTTGCCAACCGTTTGGCCATGATTGATGAGAGCTTCGCCTCGGCCGGAAAACGAGATGCTGTGTATACAACAAAAGCAGCTCAGAGAGGAGGAACAGAGGGTGGTAACTGAGCCAAAGCCTTCGACAGAGTGTGGTGGAGCTCAGCTTCAGATCGTCCTCTCTGAGCCCTTTCATTGTGCATCTTACATCTGCTTTATGGTGACTGTATCTAATGTGCTTTGTTGCGTTTGGCAGCTACATGACTGACGGAGGCCTGGGTCTGTACACGCGACGCCTGAACCGCCTGCCCGACAGCATGGCCGCCGTCCGGGAGACACTCCATCGAAACACGTCGTCCGGGCAGGGAGACGCTGACAGGTAAGCCTGCGACATCTCAGCAGGAAGTTCCGCCTGCTTCTGCCCTTCATTTTGAACTTAGGCCTTTTGCTTTTTGGAGATTTCTCACAGCTTGTTTGGCCAGCCTCTGCACTGGTCTGCACTCAGATTAGCCTTTTGATTTTCACTTTTGCTGCATGTTTTGTGCTATAGAAGAGCAAGTGCACCAGTGTGTCCTTCGTCGGTGTGCAAAGATACTGCACAGCACATTACAGATTGCAGTTTTTGCCATTTTAAATATGGCAGGTAAACAAAGGTGAGCATCTTTCTGGTATTGGACTTCTGCCACTGATTTCCTCTCTATGCCTTCTGTCGAACGTGCTGAACTTGATGTGTTGGTTCAGCTGTGGAAGTCTGGCCTTACGCAGTAAATGCAGTAGTGCCTTTGTGGCTGTAACGCTGCAGCGTCCTGCTCACTGTAGGTGCAGTGAAGGTATGCAGTCTTGTTTCCTGGAAGTTGAAATACCGCTGAGCTTTGGTTGAAATGCTTGCGGGTAGAATTGGGAAATTTGTTCAGGGGAGTTTAAAACGTTGTGTTTATGAGTCAATGGGATAAAAGTACATTTCAAGATGTACTTGAAGCCTAAAAACAAATAGGAAACCAGCCTCACCAGCATATCCTGTCTGTTGCTTAATGCTAGCAGGACTCTGGAAAATGTGAAACATCTTGCTGTAATCGGATGCATTGAATAAGGAACATACACACGAGATATTGCACAAGTTTTGCGTGGTTTTGTCTCCCGAGGCTTTAACTGACGCAGAGTGTGTCACGCAGTGTGATGTTGCTCAGACTTGCACCGCGGCACAGGACGATGATGATGTAACCGGCTGATCCGCGATGCCGGAGAATGGCAGCATTAACACACACGCATTTCTGCTGGTGGTGTCAGGATGTGTTGTGATGTGAGAAGACGGAGCGTTTGTGCGTCTGCGGGACTCTCCGGGGCGTCCCGCGTCAGCCTGAGCAAATCGGTGCGACGCCGCCGTCTTTGTCCTGTCGAGGAGACGGAGAGGGATTTGGTTTCTGGCTAATTGACAGACGGAAATGGATGACGGCCGAGCAGAAAGGGCCGGCGCAGAAAGATAGATCGGGAGAGGAGAGGGGGGAGGGAGCGAGCGTGATCCGAAGATAGACTGCAGAACGGATGGATGAGAGGAAAAGAGCGAGGGACGGACTGAGACAAAGGGACCACTCAGAAACACAAGCAGAGTGATCGACCTCCTCAGTTTCTGCCCAGCCATCATTCACTTGTGATCTTTTATTTCAAAATGCACCAGCTGCTTGTGCCTTGAGTCTGAAAATCTTTGAAATTTGAAAGTAAAGCTTTTTATTTATTCAAGCCTGAAAGTGACGTGTTGCACAGAAGTGGCCTCGGCTCCTGCAACCTTTTCCGTAAATCCTCAGGTGTGGCTAATTTCCTGTCCTCCAGACTTTTGACCTTTGCCCTCTCGCTGCCTCTCACCCGTCATTAACTTCCCCCAGCCCTTAGGTGGGACTTAACACAAACTGTCCCCCTCCTCACCTTTCATCTCTCCCCTCCCACCCCCTTCTCTCACCTTTTATTTTCCTCTTCCTTGTTTCGATTAGAGACTGAGGGAGAGAACTGATAAAAGTTGGGGGATTTCTCTTTTTTTCCGTTTGATTTTGTGCTTTCATGTGTCTCTGCGAGGTTTAATTGGCCGAGCAGACCGATCTTATGTTTCTCCTGAAGCTTCTCATCTGGTCTTTCATGTTCTTCAGGCAGCGTCTTTGTTGCTTTCATAAGATTAGAGAGATGGGGAAGGAGAGAGTTTTAAGATTAAGAGGGGATGAGGTGACTCCCCCACCCCCCCCACCTCCTCCCAACCACACCTTCTCCCCCCTGAAGGAATGTCTGATAAATGTGCTTACTGCTTTTAGTTTGAGATTAATTAGGAGAGTTGGGGAAGCGGCAGATAAAATGCATTAGCATAACAAACGGGAGCCGGTGGAGCTGAAGGGTGAGGAAGGGTGACTGGTTCTCTCTTGTAAAAGATGAAGCCAATTTAATACATGAGAGGGGGGTTAATGGTGCAGTTTTGGGGCTGGTGGAGGAGGGCGACCACCTTTCTCCACATGTGTTTCCAACATTTTGTGCTTGGTGAGCGTCAGCTGAAGTCATGATCTCGGAGGTGTGTGCCGGCGGTATTTGCTCACTGGGTGTGTGACCCATCTATAAACCTGCTGCAGTTTTTTTTTTTTTTTACATCCCCTGGTTTCGTGATGCAGCCGAGCCTCTCAGAGCCGGTGGGGAAGTGGGGGCAGGGGGAAAGGTGTTGGGTGTCACTGTGGCGTTGGGGCAAAAAACCTTGTGACCCCCGGACGGGGAGGTCAGGAGCTTCAAAGGGTCGAGGGTCACAGTTTGGAGCGTTCTGAAACCTGTTAAGCCTTCACGCTAAAACCCTCCAGATCAGCGCTAATGAGGAAAGGATGCAGCTAGAAAACACAGCGCTGAACGGCTCGTGGGGATGATAAGAAACCCGTTAAAGTGCACATCTCAGCTGAGTTGGTGCCTGATCAGCGCTGTTGATAAGCTGCTCCTGTAGGAAGTGCAAAAACTAGTTTTACCAACTGTCAAATATATGTAAAGCGGGGACAACAGGACCTGCGAGTCTGAGTAAACATGCAGGGACAATAGAGACTGGAAATGTGTGTGTGTGTGCACGTGTGTGTGTGTGTGTGTGTGTGTGTGTGTGTGTGTGTGTGTGTCAGCATGCTTATCCCTGTTGTTTATCTCTGCTGCAGGAGAAAGAGGAAGCAATCTATAACCGTCCGTCTTCTGATTTAAATTCTCTTTGTTAAAGCAGACAAAGGAGAGGTCTTTGTGGTGTGAAGCCGCTGTAGCGGTGAGCGTTAGAGACCACCCCCCCCCCCCCTTGCTGAGGCGTTGAAGATGTAATTTCTCTTTTCCGAACAAGGATGTTACACAAAGGAGAGAGGGGAGCGCCACATAGGCTGATGACAGATGCTTTCACAGGAAAAAGGATATAAAGCTGTGTAAGGAGGTGGCGGCTCAGTGAAGGATGCTGCTAATGTTTTAGACATTTGTGCCAGTGGTCTTTTTTCCCTCTTGTCTGCATCCTTCATGCTGGTGTTTGTCCACAGTCAGAAGAAGCTAAAGGCTGCCGTCCAAAGATGTACAGAAAACAGAAAGCCTTTGTTTGCTCGGTCCAACGTGTTGCATAAAGGTGGGTCATATCAGGTGAAGGCATCGCTGTCAAGATGTCGCTGACACGAGAGGTTTTAAGTCAACATGAGACACCCAACACAGCTCAGTCCAGATCATCTGTACTCATGTCATGAAACGTACTTGATAACACGGAGTATGCCAAAGACAGACAAAGAGGAACAATGATCTCAAGCTGGAGCCACCAGCAGAGATCAGGCAGAGCTTTTTTCACGTGATGCTTCTCAGCAGCAGGACGCTCTCGCTCCACTGACAGATGCCTCCCATCAGCCATCTCTCTCTCCAACGCCTAAACCTGCCAGGCCTCACGTTTGTGGCACCGAGCCCGCAGACACTCGTCTTTTAAGTCAGCGCAGCCGAATCAATTATGTCAGTGACGCTCCGGGGAAAAAAAAACGCAGGGTGAAACAGGTACAACTTTAACGCAATGTGACGCAACCACGCCTGCATTAACCAATCAAACGCATGCAAGCTCGCATTCCCGGCAGGTGACTTTGTGATGGGAATTGGGTAATTCTACGGTGTTGTAAAATCCCTTCCCTCATTATAGATGATTGTCCAGTCAACTCATGGATCATTTGTACACTTATATGTTGTTTATTAGTCCCATGACAAAGCAAAGTTTCAAGGCAGATAATTAAAATCAAAGATTTCTCAAGCTGTAGTTTTTAACACGTGAAGCTGGTGTGTAGGCTAACCGGAGACGACCTGAGTCACTTAAAGTTCAGGGTTCATCATTATGATACATGTTCACATTATTTTGTCTGCCCCCGTTATGTGGAATCACTGTAGAACCGTTATTATGATGGATGTTAATAATACTTCAGCTGATCTTTGATCATCGTTCGCTGTCTGAAGTCTGGTGTGTGTGTGTGTGTGTGTGTGTGTGTGTGTGTGTGTGTGTGTGTGTGTGTGTGTGTGTGTGTGTGTGTGTGTGTGTTAGAAGCATCTTTGTTGACACCAAGTTTTTCTCAAGAGGACTTTAATCCCACCTGTTTGTTGTCTAGAGCTTGCCATACACACACACACACACACACACACACACACACATTACAGACACTTCATGTAGCACACACATGCCCCGAGCCGCAATATGTTATCTCACCTGTCTGGACTTGAGCAGGGCCCTGTTGGCCTCAGGTGGAGGAAGAGACTCTTCTCTAAGCCACCAACAACACCTGGCACTCCACCTGTCTCGCCCCCGACCTGTCTGTCCTCAGTCAGCCCGCCTCCACCTGCTCCTCCACCTCACTTGTTGGGCAGAGTGAATGTTGTGGTTTGCCTCCAGGCTCTTACTGTAATAATAATAATCAGTGGATCAGTCTGCTGCCCCCCCTCTGTTTCATGAGCCAGCGAACTCGTCCCCCACAGAACCAGGACTCTATTTGTATGATAATCACAGACCTCACCTGCCCCTCTGAACCGTCATACCCAGTCCTGGTTGGTCCAGCACTTCTCGGAAACAGCGTCAAGCTGTCAGTGCTGGTCACAGCTGCTGATTCAGGACTAACCCCGCAGCGTACGGGTCCCAGCTTGGCGTGCATGTGTTGGCCCTCAGCTCTGCTCTGAAACACTAGCAGTGTTTGGTAAATGATGGCAGAGGGGAGCAGGGTGAGTCAGTGTTGGGCTACCAGGATCAGTGGCAAATGAACACACCTACGCCATCCGCGGCGTCAGTGGAGTCTGCTGGATATTTCCCAATAATTTTCCGTTATGAAACCCTCAGAAACCTGTTTTTTGTGATGACAGTTTTCTTAGCGTCTTGCAGCAGAGTACTCATATATATAGCTGTTAAATGTATTGCGGTTTATAAGCAAATCCCTCCATTGTTGGGGTGTGTTTTCATCACATTGCTTCATCTGATCGCTTCGGTAGGAAATTGTTGCAAGAAATATGCACTTCTGCAGTATTTCGCACATCAGGCTATCTGGTGTTCAAGAACTTTGTAGTACTAGTACTCAGACTGGTTGAGAGCTTGGTAGTAACGGTGCGGTCACAGCAGGATTCAGCTTGCATGCTGTGGACAAGCTAGATGCTATGACAGCTGTTGTGCTACTCGTAGGAGTCCATTGACTAAATTTACAGCCAAAAACTTGGCTACCAGGTTCACAGCAGACCACGATAATCCAGCACCGTTACACTGAGAGCTTCCTACATGCTGGCAAATGGGATGAGCCCCATTCCTCTTGTATTAGATGGTGAGAAGATGGTGAAACTTCTCAAACTTAAAATGAACTCCAGTCTCACTTGAACAGAAAATCTGCCGTCAGTGATTAAAAAAAGCCCACAGTGGCGTCTTTAAGTCATGGCGGGCTGATGAAATCTGCTGAAGTTTAGTCTTTACACAAGAAAAGATAAAAAGGACAACAGGAAAGGCTTTCGTACATGTATTTATCAGCCTCACATTCACAGAGAGAAGAATGTGTTCAGCGCTCGGTGTGAGATACAGCCACACCTCTCCATTGTCTGCTCTCCCCTTATCTCCTGCACTCACTCATACTCCCCACACACTGTGTGCAACCAAACACTGCTCCACAGATCTCCAGGCTCTCACGCAGCCTTTGACTCTACTGGAATACTAAATACCATAAAGCCTCCCAGCCAAGTTCATGCTGAATGCGGCGATCTGCATCCCAGTGTGTGTGTGTGCGAGCTGTGTGTTTGTAATGAAGCCGGTCCAGAGAGGCGTCCTGGGGCACGCTGGAGCAGTCTAAGGCAGTCTGACCTGCAATCTGTACCTATTTGATTCAACATGTGAGGTCAAATATGTTCCCGAGCTAACGATGCTCCCACACACACCCACACACCCCAGCTGCTGCACGACGCTCGTCCACCCACGCTGCACAAATCTTCATTTAATCATTTCAGCCTTATTTCCTTTTTAAACACTTTTTCAATACAGATTTCTCTGTGAGCGAGCATGTCCTTTTTCTGCCTGAAGGGCAGGTCGTAGCGGCGTTTAAAACAGCCATCGATTCTTTCCACGTTGCTCTGATCAGTAGAGTTTACTCGTGGGTGCAGAGTATATCTGCACAAATCCTCATTCAGCTTCAGCTTTGGTGAACTTTGACACACAAATTTGCACCATTGACAAATAGCAAGATGTCTTCACAGTGCTGCAAAGTCCAAACTGGAGGATGCTATCGTAGCTTGCACCATCAGTTTTTCTTCAGCCCGATGGTAAAAATGTCTTTTGGGTGAGGCTGTGCTCAATGAAATTATGCACAATCCTGAGAATAAAAATGCCTTGAAGCGTTAACTGCACAGCACAGAGAAAACAGAAGAACGAGCTCTGAGAGATATTGCGACTGACGATCGCTAGCATGTTGCCGGCTGGCTAGCCTGTTAGCTCGCCTGCTGCAGCAGTGCCTGTGTTGCTTCTAGAACGGCATGTTTAATGAAGCATCCCATCTGCGTGTGTGAGGAGGTGGAATTAATGCTGGTCTTGATTTGCCTGGAGAGGAAAGAAGGAAGAAATTAAGAGGTTTGTTATGAGAGAAGAAAACTGAGGCAGAGTCCAAAGAGAAATGATATTTTAGTTGCTATGGATACTGTATCAGCAGAGCATCTTTCCTCCCTCTGGGCTTTCAACATGCACACCTGCCTCGCCCAAGTAAACACACACACACACACACACACACACACACACACAGTACAGAGGGTGGGGCTCTCACTCAGGTAACTGAGGCTTTTTTCCTCTCACACATTCTCACTTTTATGTCAAACGCTGCCTCATCCACACCGCTCGCTCTCGCTCACTTGAACTTCTTTTTTTTAAGTCTTGTGTCTTTGCTTCATTGCTCGGCTGAAAGCGGCGAGATGTGGAAATGACCCACAGAGAGAAAAAAGCCTGACATGCAACAAAGGATGCGGGCCGGATTCAAAACAGGGACGTCTTGATTGCAAAGTATATGAGCCTCCGCCAGATGAAGCGGCCGCCAAGCCAGCTGTTTTTGAAGGGAAGCGCGGAGGTCAGAGGCTCGGCCTGAACCAGGAACAATAGATGGAGAAAGTGGAGCACAGGAACCGAGTGTGTTGGACTTAAATTCATCTCTGGTGAGCGGTTTGTGGAGCTCTCGGCACAGGGGTGAGTTTCAATCCTCCGTACGCCTCCATTATACCTCCCCCGACTGATATTTTACATCAAGTCGGCTGCAGATGGGAAGCCGGGGAGCCAGCAGGTTCGTGCAGGTCGCAGCTTTAAAGTAACAGGATAAAGTTGATCATCCACATTTCACCACGTGAGCTGCAGGAAAAGCTCGGGGACAAAAGTCTGCGTGCAAGAGGTTTCATGTCAGGGACTCTTTAGAAGTAACAGACTGCAGACACACATATTGGTAAGATTTGGTCCGTAAGCCCCAAACAGCACCGTTTCATTTCAGATTTTAACCCTTTCATTCACAGTTTGCCCATTTTTTATTACCTTAAGTAGCTTTGAGGTTTTAACGTTTCCCCAAAATTCAGCCTGACGTACAGCATTTAGTGTCTTTGGAATATTTGGAGATCCACAGCGTTATATTAAAGTTTTGTGGGGTTGAACAGTAACAAATCCAAGTTTTCTATTGATTAATCGACAGTAAGTTTGCTGTGTTTCCAACTATGCAGCTTAATGATACTAAAGAGTTTTCGGCATTTTTGAGTAATTGTTTTAATCATTATTAAATGCACATTTGTGACTAATGATTAAGTTCAGACGGAGAAGCGACTGAGAACATCTGTGGAAAAACAGAGCAAAGGGGGAAAACGGTGGCTGGAAGTTTATGTGTATCATCATCTGTCACCTGGAGACACTTTAAAAAAAAGGTTTCAAACCAGATGAGCATCAAAAAGACTCTCAGCAAAGTTTGCCTTTGTGTTGAAGCTGCACCCCAACTTTTTTATTATTTGGCCTCCCATTAACCTGCAGAGCACAGGTGTAGAGGCAGGACTTACAGCCTTGTGTTTCCTTCTAGCACTGAGGCGACAATGGGTTGGTTTGTATGCGGTGTGTGCGTAAGTAGTGTGTCCGCACGCACGTGAGACATTCCACATGTTTTTCCCAGCAGTCTTTTAAATTTCGCTTTTTGTCGCACGAGCGGATGGACGGCGGAGTCGCGTGCCCGCGTTCGCCGATGCGTGTCACATGTGTGAAAGGTTCTGGCGTGTTTTCACTGCGGATCCGGGTCAGTCGGTCGAACCTAAGGGAGTGTGTGTTTACACATCAAACAGACAGCCGGAGAGAGACGAGTCAAAGGAAATGTGTGTGAAAGAGAGGCGGCCAGAGGGATCTAAATGCTTTCAGAAATTCTCCCAGTGCTGATAGCAAATGTTTTCCCAAGACAGGAGACAATGGGACCAGACACCAGACAGAGAGACGGACGGAGAGACAGGCAGAGGGAGAGACATTCCTCAGCGTGCTGTCCTGTCCTGTCATTGCTCGTCAGTGCAGGGACAGCTGTGTCATTTTCGTACCACACAGCTCCTGGTCTCCGGCCTGGAATGTGCCGGGTCCCGTCCCAGAGGCCCCCTCACGCCTCCTTCACGCCTCCTTCACACTCTGCCCACCTTACTCCTAACTACTGTTTTTGTTTCCACAAAAGCAGTTGCAGCCTTTAATAATCTTTAAATACCGTCACACTGACAACGCTGCTTCTCAACGAAGAAAACACATTTAACCGGCCCAGCTCAGGTAATGAGCACACCTGTGATCATATCACACTACACATCTAAACAGCCAGGAGCTTGCCTGTATTGGCCAAACACACGCTCAAACGCTGAAATAAATGTAACCGAAGCCCGAGGCAAAGAGCAGCTCCAAGTGCAGGTTCTGATGTGAGGAATCGATAAAATGAAACTGGCAAAACTAGTCGCCTCATTTCCACGTGAGCTTTCTTCCCGTCTGAACACGTCACTTTCTGTTATCAGCCCTAAACTCTATTTCTCTCCATGTCCATGTGTGTCCTTGCTTTTTGTGTTGAAAACTCTCACATGCTTGAATGGCTAGCACTTAGCTTAGCGCTAAACAGGAGAAGTGTTGTGATGAGAAAGCAAAGGTCTTATTTTAAGGTAAATAATTAAAAACACATATTTTATGGCAGGATGGTTCGCAGTGAAAGTGCTGAACATCAGTGTTTGTTTTCGCAGAAATCTCAAACTATATCAGTCCCTAATCATCAAGGCCTGACTCCACTGAAAGTTGCTAAGTGGTCGTATTGTATTATCATCGGCCGTTATTCAAACCGTACTTCCTGCTAGGAATAAGCAAGTTTTGCATGTCTCTGATATGTTCAGGATGAACACCAGCTCCTCTGTCCTGATGTCCTCATCTGTCCTTGATGTCTTCTGTGTCCCTCCACAACCCTGAGGGCTCAGAATCCTCCCCCGGCCTGTCTGTCTGTCTGTCTGTGTGGACAGAGACAGAGATCTGGGTTATATGATCCAGCTGCGGTGCGAGGACCAGTAGTCGCTCCTCAAACACAGGAAATCCCCTTACTTCTGCTTCACGGCTCTGTTGTGGCCGCATGTCTGTGTGTGTATTTCTGCGGCACAGATCCTGTGTGCATGTGCCAGAGCCGGACCGGCTTTTTCAGGAGGGGGGGGGGGGTTACAGCGCTGCAGCTCCAACCGACTCGCCGGCTGACCGCAGTCCCGAGGGCCACGCACAAGAAAAGTTAAACAAACACAACAGCGGCCTTTTTCTCAGGACTCTTGCAGACACTCCTATTGGCTGACCCACAAGGCGGCCTTTCTTCCCCCACTCTGCTCCTCTCTTTAAGGAAGCTTTGGCCTCTGAACTCTGACCCCTTTGGGAAAGCAGAAAGCTTTCTAAAGCGACCGGCGAGAGACGAGGGTCCTCTCTGGAATGTCTTGGTCACTCTTCCTTCTCCACCGCTGTCCTCTCTGACCGGGTTTCAGGCCTCGTAGCCTCTTCAGGGAGAGCGAGAGAATGAAGCCTTATGTCATCCTGGTGAGCGACAAGCTCAAAATCCAACCGTTTGTCATCGCTGTGAGCACCAGAAACAAGTCCCGTTCACTCCAGTGTGTTATGGTGGAGCCAGAAATGTGAAAACTACACACATTTCTCAATGCTGGCAGAGGTATATGTGTGTTTTTTGTGTGACTTTGGCTGAATTGACTGTGTGATGATCTATTAGTTGTCTGCCTTGTCAGCCTGTCTTTTGGCACCACTTCCTCCCGGGGGCAGCCCGCAGCTCAGGTCCCCGTCTCCTGCGATTGGCCGTAAAGGGCTCGGCGGTTGTTAACTGGCGGGTTGCTTTGCCAGCGGGAGGCTGTGGGCTGGGCCACGCCGCTTGGCCTGATCTCTAATTAGCACTGGCTTGTCAGCTAGTCAGGGTGGATCTGTCTGGGAAATTGCAGTCTTGTACACACAGACACACATAGACAGAAACCATAGCTGGGAAAGACAGAGGAAAGCAGCAGCGGGGCGAGGATTGTCCTTCAGTTTCGGCGACTTTGCCTGTGATCATGTGGCTTTGACTTGTGTTGCCGTTTGATTCTTGTTAGGCTGAAGTGGCTTATTTAGGGCTCGGGGTGTGTTTGCGCGTCTCTTAGCGTGCTCTATTAGTGGCGTGGCTGCAGCAGTGAAGTGGTTAACTGTCCCGGGGGAGGCTCATGTTACCAGCAGCAGGGCAGGTCCTTCCCTCCTCTCCCCCCGAGTTTCTCTCTCAGTTAGTCCAGAGAGAGACGAACGGTGCCCGAGGGATGAAGCATCAGTGCAGCGAGCGACAAAGGAGCTCGATCTAGGAACGCTGCCAGGGCGAGAGAGGGCGAGAGACCCTGGAAAGCTCAGTGAGAGAGAGAGAGAGAGGGGGGCAGGCAGAGAGAGGGAGAGGTTTTTGGCTGTGTGAACTCTCCCAGCGGCATGAAGTCATGAAGCTCTCCGTCCAGCTTGGCATTTTCCCGCAGCGCTCCGGTTCCCACAGCAACCCGGGCACCCTGACCAGGTAGATCATGTGCGTGCGTGTGTGTGTGTGTGTGTGCGCAAGTGTGTGAGTGAACTTTTGTCCTTCTCTTTGTCCACACTGAGGGAGCATTGAGATCTTGGTGGGTTTGCACATGTATGTTTCTTCATGGCTGTCCATATTTCTTTATTGCCTTCTGTGTGCGTGTGCGTGCGTGTGTGTGTGTGTGTCTGTGTGTGCGTGCATGCATGTGTGTGTGTCCTGGGGGGGACTTTCCCTGTGGCTGTATGGACGAGCGGAGACGTTTGTGGGCGCCCTGAATGTCCCAGCACCCCTCAGCAGGTCTGCTCCACGGATGCTTTCTGCGTCTCCGCTCTGTGGCCGTTTGATTTATGCGCCTGGTTAACCCAGAAGGAAGCTTTCCCTCCGTCTCCGTCTGTCAGGTTGTTCGCAAGGTTGCTCACAAAGCAGCAGATGCATTTGGCTCCAAATCCGCCAGAGCCCGGCTGATTAGATTTTGGTGGTAGTCTGAATCTGGGATTGGAGCCACTGAGCATTCTTTGTTTTTGTTTAGTTTTTTTAAAGCCATAATTATGATGCTGTGTTCATGTTGGTGGTGGGAAACATTCAGGACGTCCAAGTTGGCCACCGAGCAGCGCCGCGTTGATCTCGCTCGCCTGAAAATGCGGCGAATGATGAATGGGAGCTGATGTGCAGCCCCGGATAGTGAATTTTAGCCTTTTTAGCACAGAATAAAACATGTCAGTGTCATCAGCGTCAGCAGCTGTCAGATATCCAGAGCTGCTGTTGGATGCTGAAATATTGATCTTTTGAGAAGTTTTGGTTCATTTTGTAAAGTTAAAACAGAAGATCAGTATCAGATAAACCAGATATCATCTTGGCACGAGCAATGACAAGGTTCAGCCATCATGCAGACCCATTGATGAGGTGATTCTAGTGGTGATAACTAGTTGATTTGTTGAAAATGAATCCATAAAAATTCTGATAATCGATCTTTAATCACGCAGAGAAGTCAAACATTTAAATGAGACAATTAGTTGCTTTCTTGTTGTATTTTACTGAGTATCTTTTGTTTTGGGCTGCTGGCAGCACAGCTGTCTTCAACAATTGGTTGGCATCGTCTTGGGCTCTGAGTACTTGATCATCAGTGTTTTATAGAGCCAACAGTTGATCGGTTTATTGGTAAAAACCGATCAACAGCTTCATCAGTGATGACAGTAATCAGTCACTGCAGACTTGGTTGATGTGATGAGAAAGGAAGAGAAATGGTCAGCTAAGGAGAGAAGAAGACTCCTTAAAGCAGTGTGTGTGTGCGTGTGCGTGTGTGTGTGTGTGTGTGTGTGTGTGTGTGTGTGTGTGTGTGTGTGTGCGCGCGTGTGTGTGTGCGTGATTAGTCATTATTTGTATGTTTGTGTTTCGTTGGTGTCACACTAAAGACTGTCTTGACAGGTTTTTATCTATCATTAGTCTGAACTGAACGGACGGACAACACCAGCTCTGTGTGTGCGCGCGTGCACGTGAGTGTGTGCGTACGTGCACGCGTGTCCATTGGTGCATCCAGCCCTGCACTGGCTGCCACCATCAGCCACCCTCTGGTTCTTTCAGAGTGATGTTTGCCAACTGGCTGAGCTTCCTGTCCCCCTCAGACTCCCAGCAGACACACACACACACACACACACACACACACACACACACACACACACACATATTTACAAATATCCCACATTAACTCCCAGCCTGTTTGTTCTGTTCAGATGGGTCTGTTTGAACAACACACACACACACACACACACACACACACACACACACGCACACACACACAAACACCCCATGATGTCACCCCTCCAACAAGCCTTTGTTCGTATGATAGACAGCCCCATTCAGCCTGTTTGTGTGGAAGTGTGTGCGTACCCACGCCGAAGCCGCTTTCGACGGAGAATAAAGGAAGAGGCTCACCAGGCGGTCAGAGTCAGCGGATCCATCTTTTTATTAATCTTTGTATTTCTGCTTAACTCTGCAAGTTTCTCTTTTGTTTTCATACGTTTGTCAGAAACACGACTGTGCACACAGCTCCTACTTGCTGTCCTTGCAAAACGAAGTGAACAGATTAGTCCTTTAATGTCGTGCTGTTGGTATAAGAAGCCTCACGCCTCACTGCTGTGTCGTCAGGCTCTGCGAGCTGTCAGCTCAGTCGATTCAGTGTCTTAAAGACGAATAAAACATGTTCCCAAAGAGCCGCCGATGAGCGAGAGCCAAGTGGACTCCCCCATCCTCCCCGCTCTGGAAGATTTACTGTTTGAAGAGTATTAAAGTGAGTCTCTGTCCTGTGTGTGTGTGTGTGTGTGTGTGTGTGTGTGTGTGTGTGTGTGTGTGTGTGTGTGTGTGTGTCCAGCTGGGATGACAGCAGCTCTGTGAGCAGTGGCATCAGCGACAACATCGACACAGATGACATCAACACCAGCTCCTCCATCTCCTCCTACGCCAACACGCCTGCTGCACAGCGCAAGGGCCTCAGCACACAGGTAAGACACCGCGCACGCGCGCGCACACACACACACACACACACACACACACACACACACACACACACACACACACACACACACACACACACGCACGCACAGTGAAATATCTGGATTCATTAAGCTCAGAGTCAAATAAATCTCATCAAATCTTTATTAGAAAAGCGCGATGTACGAAACCTTCATGTTTATTTATCTGGACACAGCGTGTGAGTTTTAGCTCTTAAATGACTTAAAAAGGTTGAAAGCTGAGCCTGAATAGATTCATTTAAAGGGTTTGGATTCAGATTTGATGAAATTCCATCAAACTCCAGTCATCCTGGTTCCCCTGTCCGCTGTCTGCAGACAGTTGGAGATTTCAGTTCGGCTGAATATGTGGTGTAAACATGACCGACTGCAGGTTTCCTCCAGCGAATAATCACTCACACTTGTTGCCTCTCTAACAGGAGTGGCTTCATTCAGGGCATGTTTTACAAGGAGAAGGGATATTATCTGACATCAGCAACTTTTAGGAAGTTTGCTGATGGAGTTGTGATGTACAATGATGGCTTTGAAACCTCTATTCACCAGTTTTGTTTAAAATAACACCCATTTTTGGTATCCAGTCGCCTGGCGTTGTCAGGATACGATTGCATGTGTCAAAAATATGACCACATGAGGTCCATGTGAAGGCCGCGGATGTAAAGAAGCCTGATTTCATTCAGCATTGCAAAATGTGTGAAAGAAACCAGCCCGTCCCAGCGCTCCTCTGCGTTCAGAGAAGAATGTGAGACCACGTCGAGGCTGCACAGCTGCGAGCTGGCAGAGCTAAAGCTGATGTTGACACTGGCCTCAAACCATTAAACACTGATTAAGAGCCACTGCGGTTCAGGAAAGTGATCTGTGAGACGATAATATCGTCAGCTGACTCACATGTGGGTCACGCACGCACGCATTGTGGCCGAAGCGGAGCTGGTCACATGTGATGTGTGTCTGTTACGGCTGCAGAGGTCGAGGTGCTGAAGAAAAACAAAGGAGCCTTTCTCTCAGTACAGCTGCCGACACAGTGCAGGTTGATAACGTCTGCCTCATCTGTCCTCCGGCGATAGCAAAGATCGGCTGACTGTGTTTGTTTTTTTTTTAGCACTGAGCAGCTGCAGAATCGGCTCAGAAGCAGCCAACATCCCCCAAAACAGCTGTAATTGACTGTGGTGAACTTGCAAAGTCATATCTATTTAAAATAAAAAGTCCACAGAAAAGTTAAAAGAAGGGCAGCGCTGAGCTCCTTCAGTGTGTTGTAGGCTTTGAAAGAAGCCAAAGTTCAGGCTGATCAGCAGCAGGAGCTATTTTTACCCTTCTTGCTGTAAACCAGTCACCAGAGGAGACTTAGGATTTGAGACATGGACTCAAGTGGACTTTTCTGCTGCGAGGGCTGACTGAGATGTGGCTCCCTCAAGACTGTAAATGCAAATATTTAAGTCTCACATTTTAATCAAGTGAAAAACAAACAAGACCAGGCGAGCTACTTGAATATTTATTGGTCCTGTTGCCTTGAAAAGCAGCTAAAAAGCGCTAACAACACAGCTTTGGAGGGAAGATATCAGTCTTCCATTCAGAGACCCGAAAAACGTGCATGTTCTTGACTTTTGCTTAAGACGACTTACGTGACTTATAAAACTGGTCCTGACAGACTCGAGACTTGACTTTAGTATAAAGTCAAGCTGCCCTGCGAAGCCAAGCTGCTTCTTTGAAATAAGGAGCAGAGCTCTTTGCGCTCAGACCTGACAAACGCTCAGGTGATGCTGCAGACGCCAGCACGATCACACAGCACCACGGCTGCGGTCATAAAAGGGAGTGCTCTTTAGAAGCACTTGGCAACAAGACGCTTTCTTCAGCAGTAATAAATCTGACATACTGTGTGTGTGTGTGTGTGTGTGTGTGTGTGTGTGTGTGTGTGTGTGTGTGTGTGTGTGTGTGTGTGTGTGTTCCCAGCCTGTGACGGATGCAGAGAAGCACTCGGCCTCCACAGCGGTGCACCAGGCCTGGTCAGGAGACGAGGTGAAGAGGCCAGACGGCGGGTCAGACGGCGGGGTCAGGATGGAGCCGGGCTCCAAGTGGAGTCGCCGGAATCCCTCCGACATGTCTGATGAGTCGGACAAGGGCGGCTCGGGGAGGAAGACCCCCTCCGTGTCCCACACTGGCTCCTGGAGGAGAGGCATGACCGCTCAGGTTGGCGTGACGTCCCCCCGGACTAAAAGCACCAGCAGCACCAGCTCCACGGGCTCCGCTGGCCTCAAAACACACAGTTCAGGTAACACAGACGTCCAGCAGCAATAAAATAAATAGATAAATGATGCATTAAGAAATAATTAGATTTAAATATACTTCAAGTATCGTTCTTGATCCGAACTCATGGTTATATTCTGCTCATCTGTCGCGTTGCCTGGCAGAAACTTCCACTTACTTTATGTGTTATTCTGCGCTGCACAGATGCTGGAGATACTTATGTAAATGCTTTTTTGAATAGTTTGCTCTTTGTGTGTTCACATTTCCCAACCTGCAACACTCGGCTCCACAAAGGCAGCATTGTCAAGAAGTTAGCATATTATTTGATAAAGGGAAACGATCAAAACACTAAATGATGAAGGGTGTGTTTATGATTCAGAGGCAGAAATCATTTAAGGACGCTGCCTGATCACGACATTGCTGTGAGGTGTGAAAGAGAACAGTCTGAAGTGAATCGGGTGCGTGTCAGTTTCACCTTTAGCCTTATTGAGACAGTTTAGAGATGCGTCCTCCTCGCCTCACCTCCAGCTGTTGTCCTCTGTGGCCCACGCATGCCGCTGATGCCTCTTTCTGTGCCCTCCAGGTAAAACAGATGATGTCAAGGTGTCAGAAAAGGGTCGTCTCTCTCCGCGTGCTAACGGCCTCCACCGCTCGCCCTCAGATGCGGGACGCAGCAGCGGCGACGAGGCGAAGAAGCCGTCGATCCCCGCCGTCCGCACAGCGACCACAAACGCCCTCACACACACCGTTTCAGACCCCCACTCCCAGACACACACGCTCACCTCGCGCACCCCGACCAGCACCTTCGGCTTCAAGAAGCAGGGCCCGGGGATGGTAACCATGGTCACTGCCAGCGGCGCCACCATCACAAGCGGCTCAGCCACCCTGGGGAAGATGCCCAAGTCCGGGGCACGCTCACTGGCGGGAGGCTTGAAGGCTGGGGGTCAGGATGGCGGCTCAGCGCTGAGTCACCACGATGACGGCTTCCTCCCCATGAGCGCCCGCTCCACGCTGCAGTACCGCAGCCTGCCGCGGCCCAGCCGCTCGGGGGCAGCGTCCCGCAACGGAAACCGCTCCTCCACCAGCAGCATCGAGGCCGCCGTGCTGTCCGTCACGTCTCACGGGAAGAACTCGATGAGCGTCGCCAAGGCCAACGGCTCGGGAGGCCCGCTGGCCAATCAGACGGATCGGGAGAAAGGCGTCTCTGAGATCGACAACCTGAGGAGCGGAGTGGTGATGCAGAGCGGAGGAGCGGCGACTGTTCCTCTGACAGGAAGACAGCAGGTTTCCTCACCTACACTCCGCAGGTGAGCGCGCGTGCGCACACACACACACACACACACACACACACACACACACACACACACACACACACACACACACACACACACACACAGACGCTCTTAGTGAACGTAATTTGTATTGTCAGTAGTTCTGCAGACATAATGACGGCTACCTGATGAGCCACACTAAGCTGGGTCCTCTTGTATGGGCTTGAATTTACCCACATACAATACACACACACACACACACACACACACACACACACACACACACACACACACACACACACACACACACACACACACACACACACAGTAGAGCATTTTAAAAGACAGTAATCATGTAGTCACAGTAAATGATAAACAGTGGTGAGTAATGATCACACGTGTGGGCTTGTTTCAGACACACACACACACACACACACACACACACACACACACACACACACACACACACACACACACACACAGAAGCTTAGTGAGGTTAAATCAGGCCATTGTGAAAGGCAGGCCTTGAGCTGGGCTGATCAGCTGCCAAGCCTCAGCCTTGGCGGCGCAGGGGGCAGGGTGGAGGGGCAGGGTGTGGTGCGGGGTAATGGGAGCCGAGTCTTACCTCAGTGCTCTGCCCTCATTAATGTGAGGGAGTGATAACTCTTCAAAGAGGCTGTGTGCTGCCATTATCGCCCACCGCGGCTCCAGTCATCACAGCCTGCCATTTAACTCTAACCCAGGATTAGCAGAGAACCAGGAGAGAGTTGTGTGTCTGCCTGCGTGTGCTTGTGTGCGTGTGTGTGTGTGTGTTGGCCTTGACTCAGACTGACTGTACCTTTCCTGGCTGCAGGCCTTCTTCTTCTACTGTTTTCCTTTCATACAGAGTGAAGAGTCAGCCTGCTCCTCCACACAACGCTCATCCAGAATATTTATCAAACTTGCTGTTGAACCAGCTGTTAATGTTCACAGTCCCTGGAGGATGAATCTAATGATTTTGAACCCTTTGACATTTTGTAGCTGCACCAGCATCAGGTTTTGATTTACATATCTCGAGGAAATCCTCCTCCTGAAAAATGACATCCTTCGCTTTACTCCTGCTCTTCCGTTAGTGCTGTTTGTACTTCAGCCCAGTTCTCAGCCTTCCTCCCCTTCCCTGATTTTCCGCAGGCTGTTCGGTGGGAAGCCCAGCAAACAGGCCCCCGTCACTACAGCTGAAAACATGAAGAACTCCACCGTTATCTCCAACCCCCACGCCACCATGAACCATGTGGCCACGGTGCTGGAGTCCCCCGACGGAGGGCTGGGAGGCGTGGACAGCGAGACCAGCAGCCCCCTGTTTGGAGGCAGAGTGCACGGATCGGGGATGGGAACGCTGGGCAGCGAGCAGGTGAGGAAGACCTTCTAAACGTAGAAAAGTGTCTTCGTTTCTTCTTTGGCTTCACAGTCTTTGCTTTAGAGTCGCTGCTCTGGTTTATTGTTGGAGCTGCGTCACGGGAGCAGCCACTTATTCATTAGTTATGCTGCTGTTTTTAGCCGTACACATTCTCCAACTGCCCACCACCCACACCGCCCATTACTTACCATGACAAGATTTTTTTCCTTTAGTTTAGTTTTGAGTTGCTTTTGTGTTATTTTTAGCCATGCTAATGTCAGCCTGTTAGCGGGTATCTCAGCTGCTGTTGGAGGGACTGCCACGAAACGTCGCCTCCTCGGAAAGAATTGTAATAACTGCAGTGACTCTTTAAAGCAGCTGTAATCAATATGTTTAATATGATGTGAAGACAGTGTGAAAGGAGTTGTAGTGAGGATAACCACCTGAATCTGCAGCCGCTCTCAGCTTGATGGAGCTTTATAGAGCGTTTCAGTTCATTGTTTAGCTGTCGGGCGCTCGGCGTTATTGTTTTGGTCCACTCACACTAATCTCAGTGTTGTCTTTGGCTGCAGCGGGCTGCTGTTTTCTGCCAAAAAGCTCTAAAAACCCGTTGTGCACCAAGCAGCAGAGAAACAGTCAGTGACTAGCTGTGGGACACAGTGGAGCAGTAAGCAGCTAAAGAGCTGGATGTTTCCCTCAGGAGATGTAGAGACCTGGTGAACAACAGAGAGTGAAGACTGGGCTTACATTCATCAGGTGGCCAAAAGACTCCACATGTTGCTCCATAACTGCTGGATATGTAATAACCAACTCTTTGTTAATAAGGTCACCATATGAACTTCAAAGGTGGTGGTGTCCCAGTAGTGCATTCACTTGTTTCTTCTGTCCTCAAGTGGCCAAAAACCCCTTGCAGATTTAATTTTTCAAGTGCCATCATCGTCTAATACTTGGGCTTATCTGCAGTAATATCAGCCGGATGAATGACGTTCTTATCAGCTGCAGCCGTGCTTTGTGTTCAGTCCATGGTAAACATCAGCTGGTGCAGTCAAGAGTCGATGCGTTTCTCTTGAAAACCTCCTTTTGTTCTCTGCCATCACTTCCACGTTGAACTGTCGAGCTGAATTAAAGCAAAAACACTGCTGACTGAGCACAATTCCTGCAACGCTTCAAGGTGCCAAGTGTAGGTTATTGTAAAGAATAAAGCATTCAAATGACACGTGCATTCATGTTACCTTAGGGGACCGCACAGACCGCCACCGGCCCACGGACCACACTTTGAGAGCCCCTGCTGTAGAGTCTTGTTAGACGGATGATTAAGTGTGTATGTGTTAAAGAAGAAGGTGTCTGTGAGCTAACGACAAGACGTTGGCAGCGGCACAGAGATGATTTTGTTCTCACCTGACTAATACCGCAAACCTGACGAATTCCTCGAACGACTAATGAGTGTTGGGTGGACGTGCAGACGAGCGGCGGACTGTAGGCGCTTGTTTGACTAACTGCAGGCTACATATTGTAGCAGAGCAGAAATGTGTGAGCATGCTCAGACACAAACTCTGCGTCAAGTTCTCACATGATTCATCCGATTTTAACAGACCATTCTTAATCATGAAGTGACACATCAGGCTTTGTTTTTAAGCAGCTGTCATGTCTTTACAAGCACGCTGCACCGGTTCACAAGTTTAAAGAGTTGTCAAATAAAAGTGGGACATACGTCACAATACGTACGATTGTTTTCATTATTGGTTTTTTGATTGATTATATTCAGAATATATCTTCAGAAGTCAGAAAACAGTGGCGAACCTAACCCCAAAAAAGGTATCCAGTCTATAGTGATATAAAACACAGAAAAGCTTCAGTTTCTCACATTTAAGAGACTTTTTGGGATTCATGTCTGCCCCCCCCTCCACAGGCCTCCAGTCCGGGCTCGGTCTACTCCTCCACCGGCCCCTCCAACAGCCTAACGTGGGGCACCACCTTCAGCAGCTCCTCCGCCCAGAGCCGGGAGAGCACGCTGGGCGGGCACGGCGGGGCGGGCAGCGTGGGGTACCCCTCCGTCAGCAGCATGCACACCAGCAGCGAGTCCATCGACATGAGCCTGGGCAGCGGGGGCCACGGGACCCACAGGGAGGACACCCTGTCCGCCCTGGGCCGCGCTGGCAGCGTCAAGACGGGCATGTCTGAGAGGTGAGGACTCACAAGAGTGGGGAATTTATGGGTGTCCGTTTTTAAAAATCTTGTTTGCTCGATATCAGATTCTTGTCTTCATCAGTGCTATATGAGGTCGTCGTTGTAGTGTGATTAATGAGTTAATGTGACTGAACATAAGTTGCATGAATTTTTTAACAGACTGTACTGTGTAGTAGTACTTTCCTTGAGTATTTCGTGTACGCTGCAGCCGCTGTGGCCACGATCTCTGCAAGGTTTGCTAACGTTAGCCACCGTATCAGCTGGTCATACCAGACCAAGTAAGGCTGCAGCAGCAAAGCCATCAGTGTGTTGAACTGAACTATGGTGCATTTAATTCCTATTTTAAAATTTAAATTTTTATTTCAGGTTCTTTTCCTCCTTTCAGAACTCACACTGTTTCTTTAATGCTTATAAT
Source organism: Chaetodon trifascialis (assembly GCF_039877785.1). NCBI lineage: Eukaryota > Metazoa > Chordata > Actinopteri > Chaetodontiformes > Chaetodontidae > Chaetodon > Chaetodon trifascialis. Next base: position 3,715,211 of record NC_092056.1, read on the forward strand.
TCATTACATTTCAGAAGCAAATATTGCTTAGTCAGCAGCACCTTATACGTTACAAGGATCATATGAAACACATGATCAGTTCACAGAGTAGAAATCCTTGTTACAGATTGTGACCTAAAAGTTTATAGCATTAGATAAATTAGCTTCACTTAAACCACCGAAAACACGACTGCTGCTTACACTTCAATGCATCTGTCATGATAATCCAGCCGCAGAGTGCATGTTTAATGTATACGCTTTGAAAGGCCTCATTCTGCATAATGAACGCTTCACACTTCAATGCATTTTGCTCACAAAATGTCATTTTTGAGTGCATGATTTTAACTTTTCACTCAACTCAGGGATCTAAGTATTTCCTCCGTCGCTGACCGGGTTAAAACCCTGCCCGGTTCTGACATTAATTCCTCTTAAAGAATCCAGAATGGAGGCGATGCTCGAAGCGTCCGTCCCCGATGAGGTGTCTCTTCTCGTTTGCCGTTCTGTCTGCGTTGGAGCAGAGGAACAGTCCCGTGGCGTCCTCGGTCGATTATGCAGTAATTGTGGTTATCGTAGCGGATTCCTCCCTGACAGGTTGACTGTGTAATGTGACAGGAATGTCTGAGAGGAAACTTAATAGCATCTGGTGTCAAAGCTTTGGAGCTATGACATCACCCTCCTCGCCGAGTTTCCTCATTAACTTCACTGCTGAAGAGTCTCAGTTGACTTCTGTTCTGAACCATTTCCTCGTCCACTTTATTCTCTAAAACTTTCTTTCTCTGTGTCTGTTGTGCGTTTTCCTTCCTGTCTTCCATCAGTCCCCTCTCCTCCCCCTCCGCTAGCCCAATATTCAGCCGAAACACGCTACCTCGGAAGCAGGACAGGTAAATGCACCTGTGCGCAGTGTTAGGCCTCTGGTGAGACGGCTGTGGAGGTTCCTAAACCACCGCCTGCTGCCACACAGGGAGCGTCAGGAGCGCCGCAGAGAGAAGCTCTGTGTGGAAGCTCGGTGTATTTCCTGGTTTCCGTGTGGAAGCGTGTCGCTCTGTGTGGTAGCTTGTGGTTATTTTTAGGACCTCCAGCTATGAATGAACGTTTCTGAGAGAGTGAGGTCGTCTGTGTGGATGTTGGCAGCTTCAGTGTTTTTGTTTAGTGGTCCGCCCTCGTCTGTTATGACTGTTTACATACTGCCACCTTGTGGTAGAGTGTATATGTGCAGATTTTCCCAATAGCAGCAGCATATGATGTTTGTTACTGATTTTACACTGCAAAAAATCTACTATTTCTGAGCCCTGAAGTCTGCTTTTCAGAGAAGTAATGGAAATAATCAGCCATTACAATGAGCCAAATGTGGCTGCTTTAAGAATGTTCTACTATCAAGTGTCATTTTTCCTTATTCTGTTGTTATTACATTGTCTTAGTCTGCTTTCTCACAAAAAAATCTTTGAGAGAGGTTTCAGTTTTCGGGATGAGCAAAAGTCAAAAACGACCTGGCAAGAGAGAGATTTTGCAGTGTATGCGTTAGGAAAATGTCTCAGCAGGTTAAAAGTAGTATTAGGTAGTCTTTGAGAGATGCAGCCACATGTTTCCTTGCCTCCTTGCTTCCTTTGCTTTCCTCCTCTGAAGTGTTTCTCTCCCACAGCGGGCCACACTGTGGTAGAAACACTCTGCCAAAGAAAGGACTCAGGTACTGACTTCACTTCCTGCCGGACATGTTGCGCTTTTTGCACACTGGTTCACCAAATTGTCTTCTGTCTTCCTTTTTTTATTTTTCTGCGTCTACATTCACTCTTCGAGGCTTGTGCTCACGCTTTTCTAAATGCTTTTGAAGTTTTCCGTTTGGCACTTGGCACATGTGTCGCTGTGTTGTGCTTCCGTGAAGAGGCATGTCACCGTGTCGTCGTGCAGAGCTTCACCGTGTCCTGCTGTTGCAGCCTTGATTTGGGGGGGCTCAAATTTTCTTTGGCTTGTTTTGCTGCTTTGTTTTCACCAGTTTCTGTTGCTCACAGCTGAGAATCAGTCTATGTTCACGCTGCTGTAATTCCCGTTTCAGTGTCTGATTCATCCAATGTGAGATCCCGACTGCTAATCTGAGAAAAAAAATCCAAAAGTCCGAAAAATCTGATTCCAGATCACCTCGTCCAGTAAAAACACACAATCCACAGCGTGTCCTCACTTCCGCTTTAACCCTCTCCTTCGACTTCCTGTAGGTATGGTCCATCGCCACAGCTGCGAGGCCACGAGGAGGCCCGTGATTGGCTGCGCTCCCACTCCACCAGCGGGCTGCAGGACTCAGCCAGTAACTCACCGTTCTCCCCCGGCTCCAGCCTCACCTCCCCCTCCGGCACTCGCTTCAACTTTGGACAGCTCGGTACACCACACACACACACACACACACACACACACACACACACACACACACACACACACACACACACACACACACACACCAAAACCTGTATTTAACATTACTCATTAAGCAATTCAGCTGTCCTGTCTGCTTAGACGAACTCAAGTCTGTGAAACTCATCCAGTTAAACACAATGTTGTTCTTAAAAACAGTGGTAGTTTTATCCTACAGTACGTTTAACTTAAATTAGACTCTGTTTGATGCGTATGGCTTTAATCATATAATTGCGCTATGTGTTATCAGTGGATGGGCAGAAAATTGATCAGTTATCATATATATTGATTTTGCAAAAACGCCAGAAAAATCTCTGATTTCAGCCTCTCGCGTGTGAGCATTTGCTGCTTTTCTCTGTCTTCTATCATTGTAAACTGAATATCTTTGGATTTTGAAGTAATTTGAAGGTGTTGATTTGGCCATTTTTCACAGATTCTTAACATTTTAGAAAGTAAATTATAAATAAAAATTAAAATTTAAAGGAAAATCCTTTCTTGACTAATACCATTTCATGTATCTTGTTCACAGCATCCAGTCCGACCTCAGCGGCTCAGATCAACCTCGCCAGTCTGCGCAACAACAGCCTGACCAATCAGGACGTCTCCTTTGACCCTTGTGGCGACAGCCGGCTGAGGAACTCGTGCATGTCGCTTGACGAGAAGACTCGCACCATGAGCAGGTCGGGCTCCTTCAGGGACGGCTTCGAGGAAGGTGAGAGGACACGAGTGCGTTGAACGTTCGGTGACTCTGTGTGAGTTTTCTTCAGATATTCAGCTAAATCTGTAACGAGCTCTAATCCATTTCCAAGACCTGCATGCCTCCTTCTCTCTATGACTCCGGAGCCTCTCCTACCTTATTCCACATCCCCGTGCCAAAAGAATTATTATTCCGTTTGTTTAGAGAACATTAGGACGGATTACAACCGCTCCTCTCAGAAAAGCGCTCGATCCCCTTAGAAATCTGTAATCAGCTTTGGTGCGGCTTTGTTTTTTCCTAAGCTTGTTTATTGGGAAAAGTACCCAGCCGCGCTTTTCCCACCAGCAGGCAGACTCCCGCTCAGACGAGGCCGCTCCGCTGGAGTCACCTAAATCCTTAGGGCCATAGAAACGTTTGATTCAGAGGAACAAACCGGCAGTGAGGCAGACGCAGTGTAATGCTGAAAATGGCTCCTTTAAAAGTGAAATCCAGCCTTAAACACTTCCATAATGTGAAGAAGCAGCAGCTGGTAGTCAGCAGGTAAAAGGTATTCTGGGAAATGGAGTTAATGGGTAACTGAGGTGAAGTTACTTCAGATGCAAAGGCAGATTTTGTCCTGCAGAGTGAATGTATGCAGAGGAAAGCACAAGAGCGAATCCAGTGACGCTGAAGCCTCGAGGGAAGCAGCTGTTTTATGAATCCTGGTGAAGACTTGAAAACTTTCACCAGCGAATCAGTTCAGCCTATCACACTGTTAGGCTCATCATTCAGTCAAATCATCCAATTACTTCCCTTCAAATTATGCAATCAGTTTTCAGATGATCACATGACTCACTGCCTCTTTGAACTCTTGAACCACCTCGTCAGCCGGCGAAGATGACGCACGGTTTCGCAACTCCGTGACGTTGAACTCATCTCGGCCCGCTGAGCAGTGTGTTTGATCATGCACGTGAAGCTTCATTGTGTTGCCTAAGAGGAGGAAACGGCTGTCAATCATCCATTATTGTGCAGCCTACTTTAAAAAACATTTTCTCAGGGAACGCCTGTCGAGCTTCTGCAGGTACGGCGAAGCTCTTACACGCACGCACAGGTCGCGCACACCTAATGCGCACATGCGCAATAACACAAACGTATTATTACTGCGCCCACAGTAGCATATCTGTCTCACTCCTTTCTTCCAGAGTCTGTCTTCCCTTTCAGAGGAGGAGATAATTACAGGGATCACAGTGAGAGGCGTGAGAGCGACTCACTGACACACAAGAATCCTCCGACATAACTTTCTCTTTGTGTGTGTGCGTTCGATCGCAGTGTGTAGGTCTGAGAGGACACGCTGCTTACATGCGTACGTTGCTGAGGTGTAGAGTTACCCGACCGTTGTTAGATTGACAGGACAAAAGTCACATCATCCACCCAACACTTTGTCCTGTGTGAACAGCACGACACACTGTCACTTCATCCCCTCCCCCAGACCCTTCCCACTCACCTTTAGGGACGCCCGCCTTCTTCTGTCTGTAAAATAATCAGCGTAGTTGAAGTCACTGGGGATAATGCAGTTTTCTAGATAACAGGAAGAAGCCTTGTGTTTTTTCCTTATTTTGTGCTGCGCCTTTGTCAATCAAATGGTAACTCACGGTGGAATACCATCATGATTTTAAAGGCATCTCAATACAGGCGACTCTGAAATATATGAATCCTGTTCGACAGTCGTATCTGCAGCTGTGGATGAAAACGCAGATTTGAGATGCAGATGCAGATTTTTTTACTGTCAGTGCACAAAATATTCAAGTGAGGTTAAAGAAGGAGTAGGATTCCCAGTGCTGATGTACACGCGTTGTCAAGAAAAGGTCAAATGGAGGCAACAGGCTGAAGAGCTGAAATCAGAAAGTAATTGCCCAAAAAACATCATCAGAAGTCATGAATAGTTTCCAGTGTATTTTCTGTCAGTCAGCTAATCGATTAATGGAGTGATCGCGGCTTTAGGCAGTTCAGGTCTTACTACAATGAGAAGGAGAACACGCTGAGAGATCTGGTAGATGAGATCTAACCCAGACAATCTAAATTAATATCCTCCTCTTCATGTGGCTCCAGCACACCTCTCCGTCTAGACCGGATCCAGATAAAAGTGAGTCCTCACTCACGTCTGCTCCCTGTGGGGTGAATGAAGGGATCTCTCGCTGTGTGGTTCATGACATCACGCCGCTGATCCCTTCTGATCTGCTCTCGGGCAGGAAACAGTGCTGGCGTTGTGTCCCGGCCTCTGATGTGCGATTAGCGGCTGAGTCATTAGCAGGGTAAAGCTCAGGCTGTCATTAGTTGCGCCACAGCCCGACTGTAACATGTAGGAGTGTTTATCTTTATGACCGCAGAGCTACGATCCGCACCGGAGGAGGTGGGCTGTGCAGTTTGGGGGCAGGGAGAAGTGGGAACACTGGGAGGAATGGTGCTGGGTGGGAAGGGCTGGTGCAGGGTGGGTGGCTTGCATGGGGGCACTGTGTGGGGTCTGTTATGTGTACAGTTGCACTTTCTAATCCCCACTTTTACTTGTTTGTGTCTCTTTAGTTCACGGATCATCTCTGTCTCTGGTCTCCAGCACATCTTCCATTTACTCCACAGTAAGTACACAAAGCATCAGTCAGTCAGAGCCGCATGCTGTTCGAACTCTCCTTCAGTCCCGCCGGGGGGGCTGCCGTCAGCGCTGATGCAGCATAGCGGCGAGGTTTTTGGTACATTTTGTTTCACCTGCACTGACAAAACATCCCCGTTGGGACACGACCCTTTAATAAGATAAAAGATAAAACTTGCCAGGGAAATTTACTTGTTCCAGACAGCAAGAATAAAGAGGAGAGGCAGAAAGAGTGGTGATTCAGGCACATACGTTAAAACAACACATCCTGTTGTTTGAATTCTACTTTATTTTATTTTGCCTGTTATTTCTGTTTTATCACATATTATTATTTGCTTTTACCGCAACATCCAAGGTTCAGTTCTGACCAGGATCTTTTGCATAATAAAGGCTAAAATGACTACACATTATATTTAATAATGATTGATATTAAGCATCAATATCAGCTGGCAGAAAGAGTTTGAATCACCATGTGCTGTTCTGGCATCTGAACAGCAGCAACATCTCATTTTAGAAAATCTTGGCAAAGCAGCAAATGTTCTTCAGGTCAGACTGCTCCACGACCCACGCAGAAACCAGAGCAACCTGTCTCTGCTTTTCCCTGTGGATTTATGAAATATTGAGTATTTGAGTTGCAGAAACGCTGTGACACAGTTACCCTCTAATCCATCCGGTTGACTGACTCATACACCCTGGGAGAAAAGGGTCTGGCTGCAGCCACACAGGCAAACTCGGCACAACCCACATGTAGACACAGCAGCCAATCAGAGCCCAGCCCTCACAGCGCTGCTCCTCCTCCCTGTGTGGGCTGGTTTACTCACCTGGGCAGGTGTAGCAGAGAAACTCTCAGACACTGGATCCCAGCTCGGCACTGGCTGGTGTTTTGAGCCTGAGAGTCACAGGTTTGAAATCAGAGGGGGGAAGAAGGTGGAGGCAAAATGATGGCGACCTTATCCCTGACGGGCACCATCACGTCCTGGCAACAAACGGTAGGGACGAGGAGGTCTGTGGAGTGCAGCAGTCCTTCGTTCTGCTTTTTATTTTCCTCTGTGGAGTTAAACACAGCTGTAAGTCAAACATGTAATTACACAGAACACATAATAGCAGCTACAGTTTCTGTCTCTGTTTATCAGTAAATTAGCGTAAAGCTGACATGTCTGACTGATATATGAAAAACTAATAGAAAGTTTGGAGATTCCACAGCAGCAATATGAAAACCAGTGCGTTTTTTCCACTTTGGTTTGAGCCAGATTCTAAGTTTACCGCTCTTCTTTCCACCAAAATAGCACGTAAACACGTCGCTGTGCTGCAGCGATGTTGCTAGCTTACGGGATTGTTTGCAGTACTGGTCCAGGATTTTGCATCAGAGTGAGATCTCTGTGTTTTGTCTTCGTTTCCAAGACAGACAGGCTGCGCTGTTTGTGTATGTAGGATCAACTGGTCATGTGTGCGTGATTGACAGCTCTGAGTGAGTGCGTAGCCCACGTGTGGACAGATGCCACTTTGTAAAGCATCATCCCGCAGAGCGCATACATGCACAGACACATGAGGCTGTTGAAACCTGTTGAAGTGCTTAGTGGTTAGGAGGTGGAACCGCATGAAAAATCATTTATTATGGGCTCTTCTGCTCCGTCGTCTCGTCACAGCACAGCCGCCGCGCTCTGCCTCTTGCACACATACCTCCAGCAAGGCTGCACAGTCTTTATTATTTATTGCAATATTAGAAATGTGAAGAAACTTTTGATCTGCGTTGGAATGCATATATCATCGGATAAATGAAGCATATTTATTAATTCAGAGTTAAGTGCAGAAGTTCATACATATGCACCAAAATCTGAACACTTGTTCCTTGTCCCGTGATCTAATGTTCGTCCAAGTTTGGCTGAAATCCTTTTGCAAATTTCCAAGATGTTAAAAGAAACGAGCAGAGCCAAGAACGTCGCCTGTTTGGTGAGAGCAACGCGGCTTCAATGAACGGGTACGCCTCAAAGTCTGTCATCAAATCTATCCATTTTTATGTGATAATGGCCTCTTTCAAATGATTCTGACCGAAGGTTTTAGTGGAAAACAAGCCAGAAAGTGTGTTTATAATGCCGCCACTGGATGGCACCAAAGTAGGAAATTTCACACATTTAAGGATTTAAACTGTCCACAAATTTCAGCTACAAATGAGCCAAATTTGAGTCTGTGAATTTCACTCTCGCCGACAAACCAGCTCTAAAATCAGGTGCAGAAAAACGCTTCCAGATGCAGCGTGAGTGCAGCCTGTTTACATGTAAATGTGGGTGTTGCATGTTTCACTGTTTTGAGCGGCGGCGGCGGCAGCAGGGCGTGTTGCGTTCGTGCGAGCGTTTGTTTTGCCTGCTCTCACTCGGCATGTATTTTCCCTACCTGTCTTTTATTACTATTGTTCTGTGTGAGACAATGGGACTCACACACACACACACACACACACACACACACACACACACACACACACACACACACACACAGATATCTCAGTGGAATGCCTTCAGGAGGATATCTCTGCTTTCCAGACATCTTACACCAGACAATCTGCCACAGTTTATAACGCTGGGCTCTGTGGAGCTAATAAATCAAACAGGAGTCAGGACATGTGCACGGTCTGACCTCCGGCAGACGCTCTTCTTTTAAAGTCACATTTCACTCAGTGCGTCCTCTAATGATTTTCTCTCCTTCTGATGTTTGTTTTCACAGAATGAGGAGAAGTCTCAGTCGGAGGTAAGCTTCATCCCGCCCACACCTCTTCCGTCCTGTGTTTTCTCTGCTCTTTAATTTTCCGTGTGCAGTGGCTGGACTTGTTGGAACATGGGGGCGTTTTCACAGTTGTGTCTCGTTACACATGTAACGGCATTGTGAGTGACCCAGTAACAGGCCCTTGTTCCTCTCTGAACACCTGCGTACACCTGTATGTGCTCTTTTATGCGTGCGCTGTGTTTCATCTCTTTACCTGAATCTGTCAGCTCCAATCCGGGAGCCTCCCTCGGCCGTTGCAGGGTTGTTTTTCTTTATGTGTCTGCTTGTGTATGTACGCATGTGTTTGGCATTGCACGCTTTCGTGGAGCAGGTATGGACGCTTTTTGTCTCGCTGTTTTTGATCTTGTGCTTTTATACGTCCTCAGATCCGCAAGCTGCGCCGGGAGCTGGACGCCTCCCAGGAAAAGGTTTCCGCCCTGACGACACAGCTGAGTGCCAATGTAAGAGCAAGCATGCAAACACACACACACTCCTGAATGTCTGGACATGTATACTGTCTCGATCCAGTGTTTTATCATCACACAAAAAAACGATTTTGTGATTATTATCGACACAGGTTTTGCAACTTGCTTGAAAGTTAGTTATTAAATAATTTTATATAACTGTATTACTGAGACATACAGTACATTACATACCAAATAAATTACAGGTTGCAGGTAGTTTTGGACTAGATGCATGACAGAAGTGCTCTTTTTTTAAACTCCAACATGTTTTTACTGTAAGTTCACAGTTTCTTTTAGCATCAAAGACAAATTCCCACCAATTTGTGACTGAAAAGAATGAACAAGAGTTTACTGCCACTGTGAGGACAATGCTAACAATGCTAACATGCTGAATGTTTACCATGAGCAACATCTTAGTTTAGTTTGTTAGCATGCTAGTTAGCGTAACACAAAGTGCGGGTGAGGCTGATGGAAATGTCCTTATTTTTGCAGGATAATAAACCAAAGTACTGGACAAATTCAAAAGCTGTCCTGAGTGTTAGATGAGAAGCTCAGAGAGTGTACTTCAGCATATGATGGAACAGTGGTTCTGTATATAAAAGTGCATATTCCAATTTTATGTAATTATTATCTGCTGTAAGTGGAAATTCAATTTTGATATAATATATTGTAGAACAATAATAACTTTATTAGTCCAAGCAAAATACATGCAACCAGTACGCCACGACCAGCAGCCTAAAGTCTGTTGTTTTGCCGGAAGACAGACTTAAAAAAACTGTCTCTCTCAAGCACGCAAACATTTGCGAGTGCATTTCGTGATATTCATCAAAGCCTGAGCAGATAGCTCCCACTGAGCACTGTCCTGTAGGAAGGTGTAATTTTACATCTGGCAGAACCATCAGAAAATCTCTGGAAGCGTCTCCAGACACGATTTCCCCCCCCCCCCCCCCGTTGCACAAGTTTCACCACGCTCCGCTCGTAATCTGCCACCCGAGTCAGTGCACGCTGGTGGTTCCTCCATGGTGTTAGATTACAGCAGAGAGTCAAGTCTCAGCACACTGCCGAGGGACTGTCCCAGATGTGGACTGAAGATTTACAGCTAATGACGCCTGGATACAAGATACAGCGCAGACAGAAAACAGGGGAGGTGATAGCGGGGGGTCAGGAGGTGGGATGCTGGGTGCGGGAGGGGCTTTGCCCAAATATTTGATTCCACGCCGCAGACAGACGATGAATTGTCTGCACACACCTCGAAGCCCTCGAGGCTGAGAATCTAAGAACGTCCTCAGACAGTCACCGCTTGAATCACACGTCCGTCGACGTGTTGCTCAGCTCTCACACACACTTCCTGCAGGCATCTGCACATCGTTTACGTGTGTGAAGCCTGAAACCCGGTGCTGGTGACGGACGGCCTCTCGTTTCTTGTGCGTTTAAACCAGCAGTGTCACGTCAGAGGGCTTATTTGGTGCATGTGTATGAAGCGTCCGGTGTTGTTATCACTGAGGATGAGCCAGAAAGTCAGGACTTAAAAATCACCCAGACTGCAGTCTGAAGAGGTTTTTGAAGACTTGTGCGCTGGGCCTCAGCATGAATGACTGGCTCCAGCTCCGAGGACTGTTTTCGGTAAAGATGAGGTAACGTTCTGGCTTCAGCGCTGTGTTTGTAGTGTGGGAACATGACCGCAGCTGACCTACAGGGGGATAATCATTTATCACAGGGTGTTCTTATTTTGAGTGATTATTTGGATTTGGTTCTGTTCTCATTCTGGTATGAAGATTACATGACTGATGTCATGTTTTGGTTTTGGCTTCAAGGCTGAAGCAGTGGTGTCGACAGCTCCCGTTTTTTCTCAGACCCAGTTGTTCGAAGGCAGCAGGCGGTTTAGGCTCATCAGCTCGTCCTCAGTCCCTCAGCCTTAAATCTCTCTCTGGTTACTGGGAGTTAGCGCCGTGCAGTTAGCACCTTTAGCTGTGTTCGCATCAGCTTTAACCGGTCCAGGAGCAGCAGCCAGAGGGGGAAACCGCTGAGATGTGATCAGGCTTGATTCCATCTTCAGAGGAGCTTCCTGAGAAAATGTTTATTATCTCTGTTTTGAGCTTCTGACTTCACTCATCCCAGATTTCTGTTATTACAGGTGGAGTGTGGCTCATTAGCTTCTGGGATTGGATCATATGCCATAATTATTTTGCTGCTTTATATTCTAGTCAGAAATCCTAACATATGGAACTTATAGTGTGGTGTTGTCAGCGAGTCAAACCTGGAGGATGAATTACAAAGTGCTCTGAGCTCGACTGAATTCCTCATTTTGCTTTTTTCAGTTGGTTTTTCTAACACTTTTGTTTCTCCCGCAGGCTCACCTGGTGGCAGCGTTTGAGCAGAGTCTGGGCAACATGACCATTAGACTGAAGAGTCTCACCTTGACGGCAGAGCAGAAGGTGAACGCAGCTCCTCTTGGTTTACAACAGTTCAATCAGAGCGCACGTTCAGAGTCGCTGCAGCTGATTTGTTGGTTTGATCCTCTTGCCGTTATCTCTGTGTAGGACTCTGAGCTGAACGAGCTGAGGAAGACCATCGAGCTGCTGAAGAAGCAGAACGCTGTAGCTCAGGCCGCCATCAACGGAGTCATCAACACACCTGAGCTCACGCCTAGAGGGGACAGGACAGGTACAGACACACACTGCAAGCGCTCCACAAAGATTTCAGACCAATGGAGGACGAGCTCTTAGATTTCCTGCCTGTCTCTGCTCAGCCGGCAGTAACGGCAGCCAGCAGCAGCAGCAGCAGCCAGACCTGCGCATCAGGAGGCAGCACTCGTCCGACAGCGTCAGCAGCATCACCAGCGCCACCAGCCACTCCAGCGTGGGCTCCAACATGGACGCCGACGCCAAAAACAAGAAGAAGAACAAGAAGAACTGGGTAAGATGCTGATTTCAGCCTGCGATGGGTTAAAATAAGCAGGCGGGAATGTCTCATGCTGGTCTGTTGTCTTCGTCTCTTTGTGCATTTCCATGTGTGTGCTGGTGTCACATGTTTGGGTTTCTCCCCTTCAGGCGTCCTTCACAGGGGAAAAGGTGAATACACTTTTCATAGACTCAGTGCTATTGGATACCAAGTAATGATTGATTGGTGGTTTGAAGGTAAAAAAAACAGACATTTAGCTTAAAACTCAGCTACATTTCTCTTGTCTCTTGACCTGAAAACCACCAAATCAATGCTAACCGGCTAGCGTCTAGTCCTCATTAGCTGTTTTTCAGTCATACAACAAAACATCTTGCATACTTCCACTCACAGCTTTTCCTTTTTGTTGTTGAAAGGCGTTTTTGTGCACCGGAGGACAAGTCAAAGACGATGACGTACGCAGCTTTCTCTCCTCTCTGTCGTGCCGTAGGCCGAAACGATGCCGTTAGCCGGCTGCGGTTGTCAGTATTCGATCCTGATGTTGAATTTTAGGCGTAGCAGAGCTTTGCTTTGTGGTAGCTGTTGAAAGACGTGAGCTCGTGCAGAGTTTCCTGCTTTGGGTCACAGTGATAATAAACAACCCTCCTGTCAGTTTGTGTAGATGAGACCCCACAGCAGGCTCCTCCATGCAGGTGCTCCTGCAGTGTGTGTGATGTGGAGTGTATACGGGCTGTGTGTGTTAGAGGGGATATAATGGATCATGAAACACCCCTGTTTCACGCTGGTTGTGATGTAGCATTAGCTTGCAGCTGCCCGGAGGTCGAATAAACCCAGCGTTAGTCCTGTAGGGGCCTCTCGTTTAATCTGTCCCTCCATAACACATTAACACACCCAAACCCATATGAACATGTGCTGTTTTGTCTCTCTGTCTTCCTTTGCTTCGCTTCATGTGGCAGGTCTATGAGGTAAGAGTGGTATGCTGTGTGAAATGAGAGAAACAAAGCTGCCTAACTTTGCCCTGCACTTTTTCTAGGTTACTAACCTCTGTCCTCTGCCTCCTGTCCTCTCGCCCTCTGCTGCCACCGTAGTGCCTGACTCCTGCTCTTATGACACTTGAGTCGGCTCCCGAAAGGAAAAATCCACCTGAAAATACTTCAGCACTGTCAGAAAAAAAGGGGTTTAGTGATGCATTTTGTGTCTCGGGACGCCATTTTTTAACTGAAGCAGGGGATGGCGGTCAGGGGAGAGTGAATGAGTGAATGACAGCTCTTAAAATAAACCTGGTGTTCAGTATTCACAGTGGATTTCTCCTTTAAACACAAACTCTGGCTGAGATGTATCTTACTAAATGCACACGTGTAGTTTAAACATGGCTCATCGTGTTTGGCTTACAGACTGATTGCAGTGCAGATTATATGTTAGATGTATAATTTTCAGTGGGAAAACACACACATTTGTCATGTTCAGGTGTCCAAAAATCTGAATTGTTTCCCAAAGGACCCTCAGCACTGTCACCTGCTCCCTGTCAACTTTCTCCTTTAATGCATTGAGAAAGGCATTAATATTCAATTTTTTTTGGGAAAAATAAACAAAAACAATGTAAGCGGAGTATAAATCAGCTAATAACGACTCAACCTCTCTCTAAAAACACACATTACACACACTCTGGGTTTGTGTTTAGAGCTGAGCTCAAGTTCTAAGACTCTGCCCGTGATTTCCTTTCTCCCTATGATTCACTTGCACTCTTTAACAGCTGTTTTCCTCCACTCTCCCCAGCACACTCTTCCTCCTCCTCCTCCTCCTCCTCCCTCCATGTGTTTTTGGGAGTGTGTCCCTCACCTGCTCACCGTCTCTCTCTGTCTTCCTGTTTTTTACCTGCAGCTGCGAAGCTCCTTCAAACAAGCGTTCAGCAAAAAGAAATCTCCAAAGTCGGCCTCTTCTCACTCCGACATCGAGGAGATGACGGACTCATCGCTGCCGTCCTCCCCCAAACTGCCCCACAACGGCACCGGCGCCTCCGGCCACATGCTCAGGAACACACACTCCAACTCGCTGTACGTAGACCTCACCACCTGTTAGGGATGCAGCTCTCCCTCTAGAAACAGTCAAATTAAGTCTGAATGTGTGCGAAATTGTTCAGAAATGATGTGAAAACTGCCAAACTCTCAATATTTCATAGTTCATGCACTAAACTTTTGTGTGTGTGTATGTGTGTGTGTGTGTGTGTGTGTGTGCGCGTGTGCGTAGATTGTCTGAGTGTTTGGACAGCGAGGCGGAGACGGTGATGCAGCTTCGCAGCGAGCTCAGGGAGAAGGAGATGAAGCTGACGGACATCCGCCTGGAGGCTCTCAGCTCCGCACATCAGCTGGACCAGCTGAGGGAGGCCATGAACCGCATGCAGGTCTGCACACACGCTCCACACACGCGCACACACACACACACACACACACATTAGTTTGCCTGAGGGGGGCGCTATAATTTACTTAAAGTTAAAAATGTTTTTCGTTATCTAACTCTGTGTGTCTGTGTCTGCAGGTGGAGATCGAGAAGCTGAAGGCGGAGAACGACCGTCTGAAGGTGGAGAATCAGGGCAGCAGGACGGGCTCCCAGGCCTCCATCTCGTCTTCTCCTCCTCCTCCTCACGCACACAACCAGGCCCAGGGAACTGGGCCGGGCCTCTCCCAGCACAGCCTCAACCTCGCCACCAGTGAGTCCACCAGCCTAGGTAAGAATAACTACGACAGCTGCAGCGCGCAGTGTGAAATGAGTGTGTTCATGAGTGCGTGTTTGATTTTGATGATGTGATGGCAGACATGCTGCTGGACGACACCGGCGGAGAGGGAGGGATGAGGAAGGAGGGGCGGCACGTGAAGATGGTGGTCAGCCTGGACGAGGACAGCAAGTGGGGAGAGGTGAGGCCTGTTTTAAGAATACAGCTCGAACTCAAGCGTTGAAGACTGTCAGTAACCGGCCGTGTTGTTCCGTCGCAGGAGGGCCGGCCTCGCCACTTCCTGATTGGTTGCATCGGTGTTAGTGGGAAAACCAAGTGGGACGTCCTGGACGGAGTGGTCCGACGCCTTTTCAAGGTAAACAGGGACCATGTCAGGAACATCTTGGTATCAGTTTTGATCTCAAAGGATGGAGGATATTGAAAATGTTTGAGTCTTGGCAGTCAGGTCGTCCAGTAAAAGCACTGTAGCTGTTACACCTCGACAAAAACATCCTTTAAACACAGAGTTTTGTGCTTTGGCAGGAGTACATCACCCACGTGGACCCGACGAGCCAGCTGGGCCTGAGCTCGGACAGCGTGGAGGGATACAACATCGGAGAAATCCACCGTCCCAGCAGCCTCAGCGCCGCTCACACGCCGGAGCTGCTGCCCTGCGGCTACCTGGTGGGAGACAGCAACACCATCAACATCCAGCTCAAAGGTACCGACGCTGCAAACGTGCTCAGAGAAAGAGAAAAACTGCCAAACTGTTAGTGTCAAAAGAGAAAATCCTGAAGCCGACATCTGATTGTTCAAATCTGAAATCGGCTGCATCCAGAAACATCGCGTCTTCTGGATGTAGCATTATGGGAAACGTACGACGTGGCTTAGTGAAGGAGAGGCAGACAAGACAGCAGTTAATACTGCAGAGCTGAGTACTGGTACACGTTAGTAGAAGGCGAAATGAGAGTTTAATACTATCTCTGGACGTGTGTGTGTGTGTGTGTGTGTGTGTGTGTGTGTGTGTGTGTGTGTGTGTGTGTGTGTGTGTGTGTGTGTGTGTGTGTGTGTGTGTGTGTGTGTGTGTGCGCAGGCGTGAGCAGTGAGAACGTGGACTCGCTGGTGTTCGACACTCTGATCCCGAAGCCGATGCTGCAGCGCTACGTCTCTCTGCTGAAGGAGCACAGACGCGTCATCCTGTCGGGTCCCAGCGGCACAGGAAAGACCTACCTGGCCAATCAGCTGTCTCGACACCTGCTGCTGCTGGAGGGCCGACCTCTGACCCCGCACGCCGTCGTCACTTTCAACGTGGACCACAAGTCCAGCAAGGTGGAGGACTCAGACCCCGCAGATCCGTGTAGAAATGCTGTATAAACAGATGTAACACGCTCTTAAATGCTCTCTGTGGCTCTGCAGGAGTTGCGTCAGTACCTGTCGGGTTTGGCTGAGCAGTGCAGCGGCGTCCCGGGGGCAGACAGCCCCCTGGTGGTCATTCTGGACAACCTGCATCACGTCAGCTCCCTGGGAGAGATTTTCAACGGCGTCTTCAACTGCAACTACCAGCACTGGTCAGTTCACACACACACCATCATGTTTCCATCACTCTACATGAAGCAGACTTCCTTAACTTCACTGATGTACTGACGTCATCTGATGGGAAATGATATGTGTCTCCTTCAGCCCCTACATTATCGGCACAATGAGCCAGGCCACGTCATCTGCCCCCAACCTGCAGCTTCACCACAACTTCAGGTAAGCCGCTGCTCCCGTCCTCCGCCCACCACTGGTTTGATGCGTTGAAAGACTTTCCAGGTGAACCTCAAACCCGCGTGTTCCCTGAGCAGGTGGGTGCTGTGCGCCAACCACATGGAGCCAGTGAAAGGCTTCCTGGGTCGCTACCTGAGGCGGAAGCTGATCGAGACGGAGATCGGCAGCCGAACGCGGAACGTGGAGCTGGTGAAGATCATCGACTGGATCCCGCGGGTGTGGCACCACCTCAACCGCTTCCTGGAGACGCACAGCTCCTCCGACGTCACCATCGGTAAGAGAGCGACGCACGATTGAAGGAAGTGTGAACGTGCAGAAACAATCAGTGTCTTCACCGGTCTGCTCTGTGGCATGCAGGACCCCGACTCTTCTTGTCCTGTCCCATGGACGTGGAGGGATCCAGGGTTTGGTTCACCGACCTCTGGAACTACTCCATCATCCCCTACATGCTGGAGGCCGTACGAGAGGGACTACAGGTAACACACACACACACACTGCTGCACAGCTTCATGTCTCTTTTCCCTTTGCTCAAATGAAAGTAATGGAGCGACTGGGCTCTGGCCAAAGATCAGCAGATTAAATTTTTGGTGGTGGTCCAGCTCTGGGATTTTAATTCTTTTTTTAGCCGCAACAATAAAACATATCAATGAAGAGACTTGATTCGACACGCTGATGTTTAAAGGATCAGGCTGAATGAAGCTAATGTGTAATGAGTTTGAGAATGACAGAATTGTTCAGATTTGCCCTCTCGGAGGACCGGGGTTATGTTCATCAAAGTGAAATGATTCAATTTGTACTCTCAATCTGCACGTAATTAGCATCTGATTTAATTAGGCAGCGGCTAATTGTCAGAATGCAACCTCTGAGCGGGAATGAAGGGGAGCTTGAGTGCAGCAGACGAACGTCTCTCAGCAGCGTAGAAGAGAAACGACATGTGGTGACGCTGAAACGGGGAAAGTTTTATCTGAGGCTGCATCTCCACCTGAGAAAAAAAAGATTATAGAAAATATAAAAGAAGAAGAAACAGTCTGAATGTCCCATCAAGACGCTGCCGTCAGCTCAGCAGGTGTTAAATTTACACTGAAGTTCAATGACAGCCACAGTTATCAAACCACTCCTCCTCTGCTCTCCTCTCGCGTCGCTCATGTTCAAATCTGAAATCTGCCTCTTCAGCATGTTTCACTCTTATCCGGCGTCTCTCTGCAGCTGTACGGCCGCAGGGCTGCGTGGGAGGACCCCGCCGCCTGGGTGATCGACACTTACCCGTGGTCGGCAACCCCGACGCCGGCCGAGTGGCCGCCGCTGCTGCAGCTCCGCCCGGAGGACGTGGGGTTCGACGGCTACTCCGCCCCGAGAGAAGGAGTCCGGAAGGAGCCACCGCAGAGCGACAGCGACGCAGACCCCCTGGTGAGTAAAAATACATGTGAAGAAGAACGTTTGAGCACTTAGTCAGCTCCGTCAGACTGACGCCTGTCTCTGCCGACAGATGAACATGCTGATGCGTCTGAAGGAGGCGGCGACCTCGTCCAGCCCGCAAAGCTACGACAGCGACTCCAACAGCAACAGCCACCAGGACGACATCCTGGACTCGTCGCTGGAGTCGACCCTGTGATGTCATCGAAACGCAGCACGGGGACACGTTTTCAGGAGGAACTTTTTCCAAGAACTGTTCTCTCTGTGAGAACTTGTCGTCGAGGGTTTAACATCATGCCACAAAATCCAGCCACCTTAATTTGGGTGCAGGTAACCCAAATATTTAAAAAGAAAAAAAAGTTCAGATTGCATTTCAGAAAGCGGGCAACAAAAGTTTCTACTGCACTGCGCTGTTGTTTTTTGTTTTTCACCGCTGTGGCCCGTGGCTCCTCCGTCAGGAGCCTGACATCTACTTCACACAGACAGAATAAAAGCACACAGCCTGTCACCGATGCTGAGGCGTCATCATCACCATCATCACATCCATCAGCGTATGAAAACACCAGCCAGGAGCGCTCCATCCTCCATCCTCCATCCTCCATCCTCCACGGAGCCGCAGCTGCAGCTCATGGGCCGGGCGGGACCAGCCGCAGTGACGCCGAGCTGCCTGCAGGTGGCGATGCAGGCCCTCGTCTCTGCGGCATCACAGTCTGAGTCAGCGGCTGCTGAGGCTGCTGAGGCTGGGTGGATGCTTGAACGGCCAGCCGCCTCCTCCTCCACGGCTCATGCTGCCTGCGCGTTTGCTGGAGGATAAATCGAGCCAAAGTGAATGTTGAGCCAGAAACTCCTCAGAGAGATCTTTAGTTTCACAGCCCAAACTCCAACAATGTTTGACAAGTGGTCGTCTGTGAACATGCAGTTTGATGACATCATGACGGAGCTCGGCATCATGGGAGCCGTCGTCTTCATTGTTAAACAGCCAGTGTAGATGAAAGTGAATA
Source organism: Chaetodon trifascialis (assembly GCF_039877785.1). NCBI lineage: Eukaryota > Metazoa > Chordata > Actinopteri > Chaetodontiformes > Chaetodontidae > Chaetodon > Chaetodon trifascialis. The sequence continues at coordinate 3,733,920 of NC_092056.1, forward strand.
ATCGTGCTCCATCACGAGTGAGCAACGCAAACAGTAGTAGAAGCTATCAGTGACGAACCGTCAACAGGCCACCAAATGAAACGCAGCATCACAAAGAATGACAGATTTCTCCATGTAAGCACACAACGAAATATAAAGCACATGTCCAGTTATTTTTTAGACATTTTAAGGTGGAAATGTTACGCCTTTAAAAGAGTACTGATGATAGTTCCTACCAGCTACACCTGAATGTGAGCCAAACAGTCAAAACCCTAAGCAGACAAAAAGCATAAGAACTGTGTTTATATGCAAATCCATGATCTAAACATGGTAACAAGGCTGCTGGCTAACACTGCAGCATCACGGCTTCACCGCCAGAAAGGCCAGAGTCTGGAGTGGAAATCTCCAAACTTAGTTCAGATTGAACAAACCTCCTGGAAATGAAAAGCTTTTCTTATTCAGTCCAACAAGAGGACAAACTCTAATGTACAAAGTCCCTGTGGTCCCAAAAATCAAAGCCGTTCAGGAGCAGCCGGCACTAACCGGGACTCTAACATTCACCATGGCTGGATTTATCTGTTCGTTCAGCACGTCTGACATCACGTCCTCCTCTCTCTGTGGTGTAAGTGTCATTTCACACAGAACGCCTCCACTCGTCGAACTCCTCGCTCAGTGATCTTGAGCTCTCCATGCACATTGGCCCAAACAGGCTGTTGTAGCACAAACCTCTTGTGGTGCTGGACCGAATTCAAACAATGCCTTACTCTTTTTCTAACAGACTGTGCGCATTAGCTGATTCTCTATTCGTCTAAGTGGCTGTAAACTTAACAGGGCTCCGAGTCGACTCTCTCCAGGAGCGGCGTCGACCTCTCATCATATCAAACGCCACAATGCTGCGGGATTGTGAATGAGAAGCAGCAGTCTGGGTTTCGGATGGCGGCGTATGCATGTGTGACCCGGCGCTGTGAAGCTGGTGTAAATATTTGGACCACTGGCGAGAAAGAGGAAATATTTTGATGCGTTTCGGTGCTTGAAATCAGAACCTTCTGCAGGTCAACTGGGTGAGGGAAGTTTAGGAAGACGCGTTGATTTTATACCTCATCCCCATCCTTTAACTGTGCTCTCGCCACGCTCTGTTTGATGTGATTTGTGATGAGCAGAACTGTCATAACAAACACGTTGAACTAATAAAGTGAAATCTAGTGTATATGCTGCTTTGTTCATAGTGATATAATTAATCTGAGGTTAAAGATAAAGGTACTTGTGGTTGAATGGTAACGTGAAACACTTTGACATCATTTCTGTGGCTTAAAAAATAAGGAATATTGAACTTTTTCTGTTTCAAACCTCCCAGCCTGCCTTCTGGGAAGGGCCGGCGGACGCTTAAAGCCGGGGTCAAGCATCGCTTTCAGTGTTTCTGTCACCGATCCTATGCAACATTCATTCTGATCTTCGAACGCCGAGCATGTGTTTGTCCCCCCCCGAGCGGTCCCCAACACTGCCGAGGAGTAAAAGCATGGAAGCATATTTGTGAAGACTTTTCGGATTTGTTGCCCACGTTCTTTGTCCACATGTGTGTTGCTGCGTTTTCTAGACTCTCGCCTGCTACGCTCCTTCGAAGCACAAAGAGACTGACTGTGTTTGTCTTGCAGCGCCGCTCTGAGGTGTGATGTCCTTGAAGCATTTGACCAGTTTATTACTCACAAACTCAATGAATGTTTAGCCTTCTTTGCTATGTACATTTTTTTATATGTAACATAACTTTGTAAATAGTTGATTATCTCGCAGCATTTTGATGACTTTTTCTAGCTGATTTGTAACAGTACTTGAAAAGGAGTATTTTGTGTACAGTCTCTTTACATCAGAGCAGATCGGCGCTGTTTGGCCTCACCGCTCTGTCCAGGGCTCGGAGAATTAAATCTATCACTGTACTAGTCTTAAGTTATTGTGATTCAATAAAATTAATGATTATTTATGATTGAATTTTGCCCAGCGGCTGTTGTGTTGATGCATCACATGCACACAATGTGGAATTGTTTACAATTTTATTTGGTATTTGTACAAAAAGTGTGAAATAAACATATGTACAGCACATAATACAACATACTTATTAAACAAATTCATATAAATTATTAACGAAATAGCTACATTTTCAATAAACAACTCTATTTAAGGTAAAAGTAACTCAGTTTTCTTGGCATAAAAATTTCCATACGAAATTGTACAAAATACTGTACAATTAAACAAAGCTGTGCAAAACAGCAAAGTGTGTGTCAGAGGCAGAGCCTGCACGGAGCCCGCGCGCTCACCACGCGTCGATCAGGAGGGATTTTGTGAACTTTGACCGTTTTGTTTCTTAAAGTTTGATCACAGTCTCACATGAAAACAAAACTCGGGCTATATTTTTCTCTGTGTTCGCTCTTTTAAATAAATTAAGATACTGTAATTTCTTCTTCGTCTGACTCTGAGAAGTCCGAGTGCTTGCTGGAGAGAGACGGAGAGGAGATGCCGGACCCCGCCGCCCTCGCTCGCTCTCTCCCGAACTCTTCCTCCTCGTCCTCCTCTTCGTCGGCTGAGGACTTCTTGCCCACGTCGCTGAGGTCCGGATGCGGGTTGGCTTTGGTGGGCAGCGTCTGCTCGCGGCAGCCACCGGACGACAGCAGCTCTCGCTCCTTGGAGTTCCTCCACTTCATCCGCCGGTTCTGGAACCAGATTTTCACCTGCAGCAGGGAGAAAACGGTGAGTGAAAAGTTCTGCGTCAGGTGCGGCGCAATGCGCAAATGACGCACGACAGATTGAGCACCTGAAGCACCTGTGAGGTTTTACCTGTGAGTCTTTTAGGCCCAGTTTAGAGGCCAGCTTCTTCCTGTCGGGCTTGCTGATGTATTTCTGTTTCTGGAACATTTTCTCCAAAGCTTTGCGCTGCACGTCGGAGAACACCGCCCGCCTCAGCATCCCTCTGCGGGGTTTCCCTCTGGCGGCCAGGGGCCACGAAAACGTCCCGGGGATGGGAACAACGGAGGAAGATGCTGCACAGAAGAGACATTGTTGATACTGTTAGCTCTGTTTTCGATGCCACATTTTGGAAAATGTGTGTTTGCAGAGAGGAAATTATCCTTAAAACCACAACCGACCGAAGAGGAGGAGGAAAATATCTCAGTGCTTCATAAATCTTTAATCTCAGACGCTGTGTGAAGGTAATGATTTCTCTTTAAGGCCAAACTTTTCGAGCGGTTAGGATTGGAAGTTTTCCCCTTTAGAGCTGTGCAATACGTCTCCGTTTTGAGTGAAATGGCACGAGGTGACTAATTAGCACATTGGCCGGACCCCAACCGCATTGGTATGGTAAAGAGGTAGCATATCCTTTAAGGAACCCTGTGAGGGCGGATAGAGGAGTTAATAAACCGTGAACGGTAATTGTGTAGTAATGAACTAACGCAGAAAAGACTCTGGACAGGCGGCGAAGGCCATATATTATCGCAACAAAAGGAGATTTACACTTTCAAACTAAACACAACTGCATACCAGAATACTGATGCCCGGTGGGGGGAGAGAGGAGTGGAGGGGGATTTTTTTTTTTCCTTCGTGCCTTCAAATCATTTTCATTAAATGAACACGAAAAGCTTTTCAGGGCGCTGGAGTTGTTTTGTTGAGGCCTTCAGCTGAGCCCATGAAAAGACTCCATCTCCATTATGATTTGCCTGAATGAAAGCACGGACTAGCGACTTTATAGACTTTTCTAAGAGATTATTCTTTATCTCACCTCGTTGATTGGCCCGCGTGGAGAATAGAGGAACGTTTAGGGCACAGAGAGAGTGCGGACCGGAGGTCAGCGGTAACCCATCCGATGAGCGCGCGGCGCGCACGGGAAACTTTGCCCAGCTGGCGCATTTTAAAACTCGGTTTACTTGGAAATCCCACCGCGCAGGACGCTTTTCCTGTCTGGATACTGGACTCTACTGGACGCCCTCCTGACTGCAGCTGCCCTGTGGCCGCAGCAGAATCAGGAACAACGACGCGCTATGTGGTCTTGTGAGAATATTGAAAACTCTCAATAGCGCCTAATAGGGAAATTAGTGCATGACTGGTTCACGCCTTTGGCCCCCCCTTGGTAAAAGTCACTCTCCGGGGTGTGTGGGTGGTTCGCCCGGTGGGAGCTGACCAAATTGGTCACGGTGCTGAAGGCTTTGTTGCCCGCCACAGCGGCCCGGTGGCCCCCCGGGCGCTGTGGGAAAACGCGGGGCCGGGGAAATGCCAAAACGCCCCCAATGGGAAGCAGGGGGGACTATAACTCGCCACCCCGCCTCAAATTTAGAGCGTGACGATTTGGGATAATTGGTTAATTAGGGGGTGGGTGGGTGGGTCCGGGCAGGGGCCAGAGCCAGCGGTCCCCATTAATAAGACAGTGATTTCTTCTTTTCTGGTAAAAATCTATGACAGGGGCTGATAGTGTTTCACATTTAAATGCAATTAGTGGAGACAGAACTCTGAAGGCTTAAGAGAGACGGGTCTTTCAGGGGGGAGTGCGTGAAGGCTGCGCCTACCTGGTAAATAAGGCGTCCTGAATATGGGGTGAAAGGTTCCGTCGAAGCAGGGGATGGGGAAGGTCTTGGAGTGCAGGCTGTGGACTGCAGGCGGTGAGGACGCTGTGGAGGAACATCACACGTTAACACTCATCCCGGAAGGAGAAAACAAACCTGAAGAGACACAAGAAGCCAGAACTGCAGGTGGAGGTCCGTCTACTCACCGGTCTTTGGTGAAGGTGCGAGAATGGCGCTCACTCCAAACTTGAGAAAAGTTGGGTCCTTGCTGCTCGGCACTGACGTTTTCGGCGAGCACGATTCGCGCGTCATCGCGGTCGTGGCCAACGCGCGCTCCGCGGGCACGCCGCCGTAGGACGCAGTGGTGGTGGTGGCGGTGGCGCTCGCTGGCGGCACAGTCCGGTTCGCGAAGGCGGCGGGGCGGCTTATCCGCAGCAGGTCCTCCACTAGAAAGCTGGAGTGGGTCGGGAAGACGGACGGCAGGGTCTGGTGGAGCGGCAGAGCAGCGGGTCGGTACAGCCCCGGGTAGAGGGCAGGAGGCGCGATGACGCTTGGGATCATCATGGTCCCGGCTTAAAAAAAACCAAGTGTGTGAAACGTGAGATACTCCTCGCGGTAGCTAGTAGAGAATCAGTCGTGTGAATGGCTGCTAACTCCTCTGCTTTCCTCACTCTGGGGAGAGGAGTTTTATAGCGGCCTGCCCCCCCTCCCGGCCCTCCGCTCAGGGCTGACAGCCTCAACAATGGGGCTCAACAAAGTTCTCCACATGGGTCGCTTTCATGCCGCATCCCCCGGCCCGCTGATTGGCCGGAGGACGCAATTTATGATTGCATTAGACTTCATAAGCAAGCAACACACAATGTCCCCACCACAAAAGAGGCTCAGTCATCAATTTTGCATGTTGACCACTTTCCTTTCAATTTGTTTTGTTTGGCAGAGCCAAGCGGCCTAATTAAAGAGCAATCTCTCCAGATTCAGTCATTAAATGGGCACTTTTAATGAGCAGGCTTATATTATAGGGTTATACATTATTCTTTTCCATTCAGGGCGTCTTTCTCTTATCCAGGATATAAAAATATGCTCGTTAAAATGCTAAATTATTCTTTTATTCTTTTTTCAGCGCTGCAAAATAAACAGATAAAACTGGACTTTCAACTAAAACTGTTGCTATTATACGATTTAAAGCCGCTCGAGGCACATTTTTGACATTGTGTTTTCTAAATAAAATGACTTAACAGAATAACTGATTTCTATTATCTACATTAATTGTTGAACCTTACATGATCGCAGACGCTGCGCAGCATCTCAAATGTAAATCAGTTTTAGGGTTTCATAGGATTCTCAACACTCAATCTGGCCCTCGTCATGGAATAATGTCTTAAACGGATTTCTGCTATCAAAACGCTTTAACAGATGTGTTAAATATCACTCTTTTTGCGCAGGCTGCATTCAGTGCGCAGAGCCGCCGCTCAGTGCGCGCAGGAGAAGTGTGCGGCCTGAGCCGTGCGCTCATGATCCTGTTAACCATGAACTAACTGTCACCCTCAGCTGCGGAGGAGGCGCCCCTCGGCCTTTCTCTCCTTCCCTCTCCCGGCTTCAAAAAATAAAGCCCAGTGGAATAAAAAAGCTTTATTTCTAAAGACGGTTTTGTTCTGCTATTTTAACCGGCTGAATAAAAGTGCATCTGTGATTTGATTTAAAACGCATTCATATGAGCGGACACTGAGACCCCTTATAAAACTCTTATTAAAGCGACTTGGAGCCTGATCGTCGTGTTCTGTCAGCTTTGCGCCTGAAAACCCGTTAAAGCAAAGCAATCAGGCGAAAACACGCTGCAGACCCAAAGAGGGAAAAAAAAGCCTGATTGTTGCCAGTTTGAAACCCAATTAAAGAGAGAAATACAAGAAAACAGAAAGGTTTGATTCAGAGAAAACACAAATGTTGATTCGCTGTTGGATTTTTTTTTTTTTTTTAGCTTTCTGTAATTTGTCTTAATTTCTCAAAGCTTGATTTTTATTGATTTATGCCTTTTATTATCACATCCTTTAACAGTGAAAATGTTCATTTATAAGTCTACAAGCTAAAAAATGTTTTTAATCTGATCCCTTTAACAAAAATATATTTTATTATCTCTGCAAAACAGTGCGCAATCACTTTTCCATACTAAGAAGCACATCATATGAATTAGAATTGCGCTTTTCTTTTGATCATATTTTTGTTTTTCCAGCCAATATGACGGAAAATGTTGCAGTTTTCATATCAGTTAATAAAAAAAAAACTGCAGCAGCAGAAGAAAATCTCCGCATTCATGAACAAACTTTTATCAAATCTGTCTCTTTTATCCGCTGAGGGACATTTCAGCCGTCAGTAAACCGTCCGGTCCGCTCGCATCATTTAGGATCAGCTCAAATCATGATAAGTGGTTCAACAGCAATCTAATATAAACTGGTCACAATCCGATAATTAAAAGGGAACGCCTCCGTGAAATGATCCTTTGGAGAGAGTGGACGCTTATCAGAGGTGCGCCTGCTTTACGAGCGCGCGCAGGACGCGCAAACAGGCGTTAACACGGCGCTCCGTCACCACAGCTACACCTCCAATAAGTAACAAGACCTTCAAAGCTTTTTTTATGAGCCCATATTCCTTCACTCGGCTGCCCGAAATCCTCCTTTTGTGAGCGCTAAGCAGATGGTTAGCAGGAAGCACAGGCTGCTCTGGCTGACCGAGACTAATTTCTACGAGCTTTGCAAGCTTGCCACGTCCCCGCTCCTTTACCAGGCCGAGTAAAAACAGCTGGCTGCGGCTGAATTAAGGCCATTAAAAGCACATCTCTGAAATATTACCAGCAAAAAACACCCCCTGCCCTGTCAGAGCCCCCTGTAGTCCCATCGCTGTAATATATTTATACTGTGGGATTCAAGCATGTTAAAGTTTACATGGCATCATGGGATCGTTTGTAGTATTTCTGCAAATTATTTATTAATATTGAATTTATTTTTTCTTTCTTTTCGGCTCATTTCTTTTCATAATTGTACTCTTAGATATTAAATGCTGTACTTTAGTGTTTTATTTACCTCCAGTATTCATATTGGCACGAGGTCATCGTGTTTCTCTTCACTTGTGGTGGATTCATCCCCGCAGGGATTTCCTGCTGATGTTTATCATTTTAGGCCAACGCCGTCCTTCTGCAGGGAGCATCACTCACATCAGTCACTGATGATGGACGCTCATATTTCCATCAGGATTTTACAAGCAGACGACTGAAACTTGAAATGTTCTGAATTCATTCATGCTCTTCCACGCGCGCGCGCGCGCGCGCGCTGCTGTGTTCTGCGCCTGTGTTGCAGAATATTATCAGACTTTCTCCTGATGGGCCAGTTTACCAAAGAGATGAACTTAACCATTGTCTTGGCTCTCTTTCTGCTCCGTTAAGTGAAAGGGGCTGAGTAAATATGTTACCCATGCATGAGAGGCTCTGTATGGGCCGGCCCATTGTGCCGCGGGTCCGACAGGTGGTTAACTGTTTATTATTCCCTCATTATTTATCGGTGACGTGGTCGCACCGAGGAAAGGGAACTCCCCATCTTTTCACTGAACCGGGGGTGAACAGATTGTGCTGACTGGTTGCAGCCTCGTGTATGACACCGGTCACCAGTCCATCCATCTCAGCCCCGCAGCCTTTCAGCCCGCGTCCGGCTCCGCCAGGGTCCGCCTGATGCGACGCTTTATTTCAGTTAACGCGTCCGTCCGAGCGAGTCAGCGGGTTTATGTCGCAGCACATGCTCTCCAGTTGAAATGAACTTTAATAAATCTTCGGCTATCACAAAGACATTTATGCAAATCTGCGAGTCAGTTCGTGGAAATGACACGTTATTTATATTTAAGTGTCAATAATAATAGATAAGGACAGATGGATATAAACTTTACTGAAAAGCCACACATCAGTTAGAAGCTTGTAACATTACAGGGATATTGTAATATTATGAATATTGCTATTAAAGGGCCTTAAAAAGAAGTAAATGAAGTTAAATTTGACTGACTCTACCTCAATATTAATAATTTTTTATTTCACAGCTTTTGAAATCTATGCTGGTGACATTGCAGAGTCACAGTTTACAAAACATGATGCGCGGTCAGAGATAAAAAAAACCAAACATAAGCCCACCACATTAGAGTAAATTAGAATAAGCCGATAATGGAAAACAACCCTCAGAGAGGAGCGTTCATGATGCTATTAAAAATCATGTGTCTGACATAGTTTAGCCAGAATAAAATGGCTTAAAGTGTATTTACTCCACAATATATGAATATGCGAATATAAAAAGTTGAACTGTTGGACACACGATGTCTCCTGCTTCACAGTAAAGTGTTTGTGCACATCAGGCTCCTCTCTGATGAATACTGGACCAGGATTGGCTTCTGACCTATTTGTGATGTCACAAATCAAGCTCGAGGGCCCGCCTCTTAAAATCCGATTTTCAATTAGCACAGAAAATGAACACTTTGAGCAGATGCACACAGACCTTTCTTCACAGTGAAGCTCAAACATTCAACTGTAGGGACGAGAGGAAAAACACATTATTGACTGAGGGGGACTTTAATGTTGCTGCTAATATGTCCAATTTTGTCCATAATTGTAAATGCTGAGTGTAGCTGCTTACTAGTAATGAAGCATTTTTGCAGCTTTGCATTGCTTTACTTAAGTTTCTGAGTGCTTCTGTAACCATTGCACATTATTTGTCAGACTACTTCAGACTTGAGTTCATCGTGCTTTAAAATGTCACAGTTCATATAAGTTTCAGATGAAGCTGAATGAATGAATGAATCCTCGCTCCTGCCATGTGATGTTAACCAAACATCTATTTCAGTGGATTCAGTTTGTGACCGGGCGTCACCTCAGCAGCGGCTCCCACTTGGGGTGTTTTGGCCGCGGCTTCACCTCAGCTCGCCGGTGGCGCTGAAGGTCCCTGCAGCATCTGGCGCAGGCGGCGCAAAAGCCCCACTCAACACTGAGCGAATTAGCAATGCCACAAGATTCAGAAGAGCGGTGACAAGCATTAAATCGATATTAACTTTGTATTAAACATGGGCCCCTCCCTCTTCCCCAAATGGACTGGAGCCATATCGGTGCACAAAGCGCTCTGTATGAACTCTGGCTGCACCTGTTCCCTCTCTCTCGGCCATGGGAGTTCAACTTCTTAGTTTCACCCCAGGCTCCTTTTCTCATCTGCTTCACCCCACACTGAATTCTTTCAGTCGGGCTTTTGTCATCATTTTTGATCTCATCTTCACCCCCCACGTTTACAACTCCTCAAATCAGGTCACTGAGATGAGATTTCACATTGACATTAACAGCTCAAAGTGTAACACGCAGGTTCTACTTTTTACCGGCGACAGTTTCAGAGCAGGATCGCTTTTCCTGGTCCAGACTGGAACACTTGCCTCCCCTTTTTGCTGTTCATTTATTAGCAGTTGTCAGTATGGATGTCGAGTGGTGTCCTAATCCTCTTAAAGCGCTTGTTGGTACAGTTTGCATATCATTTTCTCATCTTGGAGAAAGGCCACAACCCTCTCTATTCACAGGGATTCCCTGTCCTCTTTCAGTGCAGCCACAGCCAAAAGCATTAGCATAATCTGACAACCAATGCTATTGTCCGTGACCTTGTATGCAAAGTTAATTGCTCATTAATACCAGACAAAACAGAGGGGTGCAGAGGAAGCACAGTAGTCCTCTAAATCCTTGTTTTAGAGGGGACGGGCAGGCAGGTGGAACATCTTCCACTGGCTCATTAAACTACCTGAAACGATGAAAATGTATTCAAATCTGAATATTTTAATCCTGGTTTCTGACAAAAGCATCTGGTGCTCACAAACACTGCGAATCAGGTGTGTAAGTAGTTGTTGTTTAACCAACCTCGCTAGTTTTAACAATAATCTGGCAGCGATATTGTATAAAGTCCACACACACACACACACACACACACACACACACACACACACACACACACACACACACACACACACACACACACACACACACACACACAAGACTCGCACACACTCCCCCAAAAGTATATACAATTTGTCACAGTGGCTCAGCGTTAATCAATTGCAAATGTATCTCTCTGCAAGTTTAATCTCATCTCTACATTAGTTTCACGGGTGCGGGGCGATTTGCAAGAGGAGTCTCCGCTCCCCCCCACCCCCCCACCAAGCACCTGGCAGTCTTTTCGGGTAGCGTCATGTAAACACCCACTGCTTCAACGGGTGCCCCGTCTGAGGACCCAAGCGTCACCGCACAGCACGGAAAAGAAGGCCAGGCTGTGTGGTTGTCAACACCGGTTTAGCTTAGGAGTCCCGTTGTGACATTAGCGGTGACTCTCCTGGTCAGGCCGACCTGCAGCACTTGTTTGATATAGATATAGCCGCTGGTATCTGATTATTATGGAACGAACAGGCACTAGACAGGGTTCAGAAGGCCACCACATGCAGCTGCCTAATACTGTCTTTGTGCTCTGCAGAGCTGCACAGCCGGCAAGGACGGGCTTGAGATGCAAAACGCAATAAAATGCTTGTTTATGGCTTTAAATGAGCCAGAAGGAGGAAATGCTGTTTGTTTCATTCGTGCACAGCAAAAGACGAAGAGCGATGCAAAGTTCACCTCACCGTTTCTCCAAAAAAAATGAGCTCAGGCTAAAACTTGCTATTTGAGGACTCCAGCCTGGAGGTTTGTTGTTTACTGCGGCCGGAGGCTTGAAGTGTGTGTGTGTGTGTGTGTGTGTGTGTGTGTGTGTGTGTGTGTGTGTGTGTGTGTGTGTGTGTGTGTGTGTGTGTGTGAGAGAGTGTGGGAGGGGTAGCTGAGCAGGGCAGTTGAAGAAGAAGAAGGTATGAATGGGGAAAGAAGGGGCTTGGGTGGAGGAGGGGATGCTTGACGGACTTCACTGCCTGTTGGCCCTGCAGCATTGATGCCGTGTTGGCCATATAATCGGATTGCCAGTGGGTGAAAGTGAGCCCGGGTGCTTATGTCAGTTTGCGTCTCGTCAAGCTGAATAATACGCATGGCCAGGGAGTGAAGCGGACGCTTGCCATTGAGAGCTCTCAGTACTTGTGGCTAAGCATTTCTAAAAGAGAGAAAAAGCCTCATTGGATTCATATATAATTCTCACTCAAGCGTTTTGATGCATTTGCATAACAGGAGGAAACCAGTGATCTTTTCAGTGCTGCTGCTGCTGCTGCTGCTGCACAAGTGTGTGTTTGCGTGTGTGTGTGTTTGAAAGGGCCTTAGCTGTGCCCTGCATAAACAAGGCTGGACACGGTTCTTGCACTTGGCCTCTCATGATTAATCGAAGATCAACAACAAAACGACAGAACATTTAGCTTTTTCCACTTATCTTCTTTCAAGAAAAAAAGAAGCCGTGAGTTCAGTGTTTATGTTGTCATGAATGAGCACGAGCAAAGAAAACTCTGCTGACTGTCAGATTCTGTGGATTTCATCTGAAGCCTTTCGAGGAGGGTCTTTTCTGATGATGCGTCTCTCACCAGTGCTCTTTTACCAGATCGGCCTGGTTCCTGCTGAATTTGACCTCCACTGAAATGAGTGAAATGCACTTAAAACATACAGATGATGCATTTTAAGATTCTGCAAACTGACTTGAATATTTGGACGAATTAAGCCAAACTCAGTTGTTTGCATTAACCCACAATCACATTAAACTAACGCTCAGAAACTATTAGGACAACAACAACCACCTCTGGCCCATTTAATTTGAGATGAAACTGAAAATTTTGTTAAATTGCAGGTTTTTGTCTTAATTTTCAGCTCATTTGTGAGTGTCAACAAATTCCACATCAAATTACCAGTGCAGGACTGTGACCGCCTTTTTATACACAGTGCCCAAATTTTAGCACAAAGCAGCAGGACAGTCAGGAAACATGCAAATTTATATATATAGATATTTATGTATAGGATCAAAGGTGGAATGGTGTGGACTGGACCTGACCTCCATCCAACCAATCCAGCAAAAGGCACCAAAACAACAAGGAAGAGAAGATGGCTGCAGCACAGAGCATCATCAAGAAAGTGTCCCACGGACATCCACAGCATCTGTTGATGTCAGCTTTAATTAAGATTATGTTAACTTTCTGATTACTTTTTGTCCTATAAAACTGGGTTATGTAACATAACTGGTTATGTAGAGCCTGTTCATCTGATGTGAGCTGAAAGTAGTGCTGACTTATAGCGATTAGTTGAAGCCGTATCTGAGCAGCAGCATGCTAACGCCACAGTCACTGCAGCATCGGGCCAAAACATAAGAAAATGCAGTTTCTAGTATCTATTCTACATTAGTCGTGCAGTAATCCAGTCTTACAAAGCCTGTTAGATATTTGAGTTTGATCTGGTAAATCGAACATCTGCTGATAGAGGCATGACAGCAGCCACATGGTTTGAAACATCTGTGGGTCTCAACGTGAGGTGGCAGTTAACCGGCGGCCGCTGCAGCTCTCTTCAACCCGGATGTGGACCATCAGCTGGTCCATTTACCCCGTTCAAACTCTGTGAGGCATGATGACCGTCGGGATGGTGAGGCACTTTGGTCATACAGACCACAGTAATGTGGTCTGACTGACTTTCCACACAGCAGACCCCCTCAGGTCTGAGTCCTGCAGCAGTCAAAGTCCTGCATCTCAAAGTCACATCCAGCCGTTTGGAGCCGTTGGCCTGTGCTGGCTCTCAGACCCGGTGTGGCCTGTAATTGATTCCATCGTTGCATTATGGGGGATCTAATAGACCCTAGGTGAGGTGACCTCTGTTCCACCAGGTCTTTAACTCCCCCCTTCTGCTTGTCAGTTCTCCAAACCATCACTCGTCTATCCCATTCAGCATCTCCTGCAGTCCATTTCCCCCTTTCTTCTCCTTCACGCCTCCTCTCTCCTCAGGTTTAGCCGCCATGTTGAGCTCAGAGCCGTTTCAGCTTAATGAGCGAGAAATGATGTTTATCCAGATCAGAGACGGAGGCGAACTTTCATGTTTTGTTTTTTTTTTCTGCAGCCATCAGCCTGAGTGAACAAAGAGACATCAGGATTGCCATTGGCCTTTCATGATGAACTCGTGACCAGGATGTGGGGTTAAGCCAGTCCACCAGAAACAACATGGAGGAGCACAAGCATTCAGAAACTTTGTAGAAGACCGCTGAAGTCTGGAAATCTTGCTCTGAATCTTCAACTTCTCCATTCCCTTTCGTTCAAAGCTGCATTGGGGTTTATCTCGGGGTACTTTGTGTATTGTCTTAGCTGGAGAGTCTTCCTCGAGAACTCTTGTACAAAAGCCGAATGGAGCAGGCGGGGGGAAGGGTCACCTATTGCAGAGTGACCTCTGCTCCGCAGGGCCAAATGATAAGACACTTAAGGTCAAGGAGAGCACAAAGGCCTGAGAGAGTGTCCACTCCAAAGACAACAAGCCGCCGAGCAGGAATTTGAAACTTTCACTTGCCTTCAGAAAATCACTTGAGGTAAAGCTTCGAGAAGAGACGTCATGCTTTCATTGGGAAAATATGAGCCGGGTTTAGGCTCAGCCTGCGCTTAAATGTTGCCTCCTGTTCAGGGAATATGGAAGATGCACAAACTTTGAGAGCCATTGTTTGCTCTGCCACACACGTAGACAGAGCTTTTGGTTCCAGTTGTTTTACTTTCTAGTTGTCATGAGACAGTGTGATTCCAGCTATTATCCATGGCTACGGTTTCCCATCGTCCTGCCTTTGTGTCTACGGTTTGATGGATCTTTACAGTCTTTTCTCTGAAGCAGATACAGCGGGACAATCGGAGACTAATTGATGAAGGGAGAGGCAAATCTCAGTGTCACAGTCTGGGAGTCCAACCCTATTAGCTTTACGACGTGTGTCCAACCAGCGCGGCCTGGCCAGATCTCCAAGATCCCAGCAGATGGATGGGAAATTGTAGCTACCATTTGTTGTTAGAGGCAGAGACATATTTGTACTCATGCATTTTATTGGAGTAAATCAGCAGCCACCGGTCATGCAATTTGAGAAACAGAAGTTTCTGCACGTTTGCTGGAAAATATGACATTATTCGCAATTACTGATGCTTTCAGCTCGCGAGGAATGGTCCGTGAAAGGAGGCTGGGATGAGACGACAAACAGGCGATCACGGTATAATGAAAGACTTACAGAATAATGACACATATGTTCCAATTTTACACCATTCATTGAACTGGGACAATATTTCGAGGATTAGAGATGACAGGCCATGATAGGCCGTCTCCTGAGTCCAGGGATCACGGCTGCATTCACATGCAAAGAGACTACACACACATGCACACGCACTGAAACAGACACAAACACTTTGAAGTTGATGTTTTCACTCCTCTTTCATATGAAAATTCATTTTTAATGACCGGCGAGCACAAAAATGTCAATCACCGTCAGTCCTCTCCCTCCAAAAATTCACAAGTTAGTGACAATAACGGCATTGACGGCGCGCAAGAAACTAATTAATAAAAGCACTATCAATTCATTCGCTATTGCAACATCTGACAAAGAGAGCAGAATGATGAGTGCATGAGAGCAAGGGACAGTTGGCGAGGGTTGCCAGTTGAGAAAGCTCTATTCAGTCCCCCCGAGGTCCTTCACACTCACAGGGGAGATGACAAAGAGCACCAGTTAATTAGCAAGAAGTAGCATCTCAAGGAGGGCTGCGAAGAAAACCTCCATTCACTCTCTCTGCTCACCTCTCGCTTATGAGAAAGACTGAAGGGTTGGAAGGAAGAGGGGGGCTAGCAGAGAGCAGGCTAAGCTCAGACTGAGAGCCCGGCTGCCTGCATGGGGCTGCCTTGCTTGATTTAATTTGGACAGTCACTCCTTTAATTTGCCAGGTCATTGTATCTAACGGGGAGTTTCTATTGAGGCCGGCGAACAAGTGAAGGCCTTGGAGTGCAAGTCAACGATGTCCCCCTTCTGTCTGCTGGATGAGACGCGGCTGCGGAGGAGGAAAGAGGATGAGAAGAGACGGATAAAGAAAGAGGAGAGGGGGATTTGGACAGAGGATGAAGTTTTAATTAAGGCACTTCTCCGTTTCTAAGCAGACTAATTTAGCCATAGTTCCTCACAAGTGCATGAGACGATTGAAACAGAGGTGAGGGAGAGGGCTGGAGGGCAGCCTATATTAGATCCATTGTTGAAGAAGATTTTGAAGTGCCTGAATCTGTCATTAAGAAGAAAATAACAGTTGGAGAGAAAAAGACAAGCGATCAGTTGGCCTACTTTCCCTCAATGAAACAGAACTGAGCAAAACTTTACCTTCTATTTAGAAAATCCACCAGGACACCATGCAGGGTTTGATAGGAAACCGCTGCAAAGCAGGTAAACTGCACGATATTTTTGCTGTGAAAGTGCTGATTAGGAAATAATGTAAAGAGCAATTAGCATTTACCATCGGACCAGGAGCAGAAGGCCAACAGCTTGCAAAGAAATCTCCGATGGAGGGAACCTGCTTGGTTTAAATGCTGTTTTTGTTTCACTTGTTTAAATGGAGGCCTGATCAGAGCAAAGAAGTCCCCGAGGTCCACAGGCTGAGGTGCAGACAAAGGTGGGCCCGTCCGTGCTGAGGTCCCAGAGGACTGCGGAATATGCAAAGCCCCGCACCTCCGCGCTGAAGCCGAATCTGAATGGCTTAAACCAGGCTGCACCATAAGGAGGCAACATTCAGCTCCTCTAGCCGCTTGCAGCTTTACATATAAAGGTTAGCAAATGTAAATGTACGACAGGGACTGGGAAGTCTGGGGTTTAAGAATGGAAATGCATGTTTGTATAGTGGCACTGTTGGGAAAGAGGAACTCTAATTAACAGTCAAACACATAAAAAATGATGAAGTACTGGAAAACTTTGTCGTAAATGTCCCTCACGCTTAACTCTGGAGCGACAGGAGGGTAAAACTGAGGAGGGAGAGTGGAGTTCATTGCCTGTGACAGACAGTGTCAATCAAACTGCTGTGTGGAAAGCCTCGCCGCCCAGCTCTTTGAGGGCGCATTGACTCTGTTCATCTTCGCTGCACAGCTCTGCACTGTTGAGAGACGACTACACGGGAGCTGAGCTGCATTCAGAGTATCCCTTTGGCTTTTTCCTCGGGCGTACTCTGCACAACACATCAGGCGACAGAATAAAAACTTTGGTTGCTTTTTACTTCGTTTTCTTCATTATCCCTGGAAGCTGTTTGGCTTTATTGGTCAGCTGCAGGGGCTAAAACGCTATGGAAACACACGACATTACAAGCAACTGAGATTAATTTACATCTTTTACTACATAATTTTTAATACGTAAAATATATATTATTGTGTAATATGAATATATGTATTCTGTGACACTGTGTTTTATTTATCATATTTTACTCATGTGCAACTCAAATTTTCCCGTCATTTTTCACAAGGCAATAATATTTATTTTTTCTGACATAATTCAGTTGATTTTATTTTGTATCCCTTTTATTGTCTATTTGTTTCTTTTCTACCTCTCTTTTTTATTCTTGCTGTCTGTAACAAGTAAATTTCCCCGGTGTGGGATCAAATACTTTGAGATTTACTCATTTTAAGAGCCAAACAGGATCAAAATCAGCTTTTAATGGCCTAATATGTGCACACATACAAGGAATATAGCTCAGGTTTTCATTGCTTTCAATGCACGGGCACAGTAAGAGACATACAGCTACGAATAAAGACAACAAATAAAGAAAACGAAAAGAAAATCAGTAATAACTGATAACAAAGTCAAGCATTCAAAGTTTGCAAACAATACAATGTAAACACAATATAAATAGAGCAAAGACAGACTGAATGAATATGCGCTCATGGAGGGGATGATTATGTACAGAAAGTCTGATTTTGTAACTTCCAACTAAAGCATCACCTAAAGGCTCAATATGGACGAACAGCAGACATAAAAAAACCTGTCCCTGCAGCACTTGGTAACTTAGTAAATGTATTGAGTGGTTTCCCACCTCTGATCAGTCAGGATGAACTGGGCAGCTCGTCCTGCTGCGTCAATAAGCATCAGAGGGATTCAGGAAACTGCTGACAGGAGCCACAACAGCGCTAACTAGCTCCTTTAGAGATGCAGGCTAATGGTTAGCTTAGCGGGATAACGCTGCCGTTTCAGCATCTGTCTCTTTCATGTGTCAACAGGAAGGAAGACGAGTGACAGAGGTCAGCACTTCTGTTTCCTGCCGCCGCTTAACCTGATCAGCTGTCCAACTGTAAAGGGTTCAAGGAGCGCAGGTGGGATTATTTCGTGTTTTATGGGATTATGTTTCAGCAGCTGGAAACAAATACATCGAATATCTCATTGGAGATCTCCTGATCCTTCCTGTGAAGTTAAAGTAACTTAAAGCTAACGGTGCTTCGATATGTCATGAATAATCAGTGTTGCGCCTGAATTGATCAATATGGAAATGTTGACTGTCCATTTTTGTGAGTCATGAAGGTTTGTGAGCATGAAAAGGTGGACAGAAAAGCCACTTTTTTTTTTTTAGAAGTGTGGAGACTTCTGCGAGGCAGGAGGGTGTTGAGGGGTTGTGCTCAAATCCCCAGAAAATTCAAAGTGAGAGAGTGGAGGGGGTGGGTGGAGGGGGTGGATCTGCCAGAGGAGGAGGGTGGAGGGTGATGTATGGAAGCGTAAGAGTAAGAGTTTATTCACTGGTGTCTGAGGGAGCCTTTCAGAGCCGCTGAGTGAGTGTCTATAGCGGGGCAATCAACCATAGGACTAGGAGGCTTTATCTCTAAAATACAACCCCACCTCCACCACCCCGCTGCACCCTTCACACACACATACACACACACACACTCTCAAACTCTCTCACACACACACACACACACACACACACTCTCTCTGGTACCTGTGAGAGCCTCTCATGTGAGGCTAAGGGTGCCATTGAGGGAGACAGGAGGGAGAAAGGGCCGTGAGGGACAAACAATCATGAGGAGTCTATCATTCTGTGTGGTGTTGTCTTAGGCCCTGAATAGAGCCAGTGTGACCTGCCCACCACCACCACCACCAACACCTCCTCCTCCTCCTCTCTTCTCCATCTACCCCTCCTATCTGCTGCCAACCACTACCACCACCCAGCATCCCCAACCGTCCTGCCAATAAGCGCCTCATCGTCAGCCTCATTCTTACAAACAAGCGTCTCTTCCAGCAGAGTTTCTCATTTTCATGCGGCCAAATCATCCGATCCGAGCTCTTTAGTATTGAGAATCTGCTAATGCCAATCCAATGCTTAAATGTCAAGATAAACTCATTGATTTAAAGGTGTAAGCTTCTAAATTTGGCTCTGACCTGCATCACCTCAAGCGTCTGCATCTCAGATGGTCGCTCAGATATTTGGGAGCTCACAGTCTTTGCTGCCAAACTGCTTCAGAGACAGTATCTTCATTTAAAAGCTCATTAGAAACTCTTTTTTTCCCATTCATTAAACTGCTTTTTCCACTTCGAAGCTGCCAACATGGAAGGATAAACAGATTTCATGCTCCTGATATCCAGAAATTTCAATGTTAATGTCAATGTTAATCGAATGGAAATAGACGGAATATTCTGGCTTATAAAGGGCGCTTACGTATGCAAATGACCATCTTGCCATGATAAAAAGAAATTGAATTAACATGACAATTATTTCACACTTGTAGTTACATGAAAAGGGACTTTCAGATGGGTGCATTAAGTCTACAGGTGTTTTCATTGCTTTTTCTATGCTGGACCAGCAAAAACTAAGAGGTCACAATTACGATCAACTAAGTTCAAATCGATAACAACAGAACTGCATCAAAAACAACAGAATCTTGATACTGGAAAATTCTGCAAAACCTCCACTTATGAGAAAAAATGAGCAACGTTCAATGCCAACGTTTAAATTATTTTTTCTGCACAATGTGTACATGAAAACTCCAGTTTGCTTAAGCTTTGGAAGGACTGTGGTTATGACAAATACATGGTTAAGATGCTGTTAAGGCCTGGCGGAGTGTAAAATCCCGCCTCATACTGGTAAATAACCAGATCTTAGCCGTAGAGGTGGCAGCCCTTAAGGTGTGGAGACTTGGAGACTTCTCATTGAAATGAATGAGTAGGCTGCTTTTTTTTCCCACTCAACGCTGCAGAATCTTCTCTGGTGCTTCTTGGGTTAAACGCACCCATTTACTTCACAGACTCGGTGTGTCAAAAGTCCCGATTTTGTTGTGCAGAGACTTTTCCATTGAGCTCCGCTGTGTGGGAAAGGCAGGGGGACCATGTCTCATCCAAACATATGGTCCTGATTCCTGATCTGTCTGCAGCATCTGTTGCCAAGTGCTGCACACAGACAGACACTGTGACCAACAGCATTGTGTGGACGTGTGTGTTAGTGTAGATGACACTAGGAGAGAAGGACAGTGGGGTACCCGGGGTTGGCTGCAGGGGTACGGGGAGGGAATGGGGCTGGTGGCCGCTGGGGTAAGGTGGGGGGTACGAGGGCACCAGAAGGGCGTAAAGAGAAAGGCAGAGAATACAGTCATTACCCACCCAGGGCTATTCCTCTCTGGCCCATTAGCTGCTGGCGGCCGTGACCAATTGGGTTTTGTCGCTGCTAGCAGGGTCATCCAGTGGTGGTCTGGGCCTTTTTTATAATGGACGCTCACTCAGCCGTCCTCACACAAAACCTTTAAGAGGGAAAGAAATTCTCTCCCTGACTCTCTCTCCTCTCCCTCTCAGTTTAAAAAGACCCAGTCAGGCAAGAAAGAGAAAAGAGTGAAAAGTGATCATGAAAAGAGATTTGTTGCGATGTGAAGCGGGCAGGGAAGTGATCGTTTAGCCACACGTGGGGTGAAGGGACTCCATGGCGGTGGGTCTTGTTAACCCTCTTGACTCGTATGCCAGAAACCAAATCAAATTGTTCCGTGCCTCAAAGTCTGAGGACGTGGTTCCTTGTGGGAAAAGCTCACAACTTCACAACTGGCGGCGTGTGTAATTCTCAAAGTGGAAAGGAGGAATTTGAATGGGCCATGGCAGATTATCCAGTGTGTATGAACACTGATCCTTGAACTCAGATGGTTAAAACCGTGCCGCCGCAACGGCAAAGATGCTTCTCCGCATTTCGAGTTTGATTCCATGTGGTGGCTCAACGGAAACAGGTGTGAGAGAGGTGATGGAGGATGGAGCTTAATCTTTAAAGAAGCTCAAGTATTCGTTTCATATCAGATTCCCTGAATGAAACGAAGCCCTCTCGTCCATGCAGCCTTCCCTCAATCATTACATTTAATCATCTAAATCACATCCATTATTGAAACCTCAGATATCTAGATCTATCTAATGATGCTCCTCCTCTGCCTTAAAACACCTACAAGAAGCTCAAAAATGCTCTCTCCTCAAAATCCTTGTTTCTCTGAGAAGATCAAAACTTGGAGATCTGAGGTTTCCATGCACAAATAACTGCATGCACATAAATGCATATTCCATCCAGAATGAGCTGCGTATGTCTGTCTGTGTGTGGGTGTGTTTTTGTCCAGTCCGAGGCTGAATAAAAGGCCAGTTAGCCACCTAGCGGGCTACTAATTCTCCATGTCAAATACAATGGCTGCAATTATATGGTAATCAGTGTTGGTGGCTCATACCTTTCTGCTGCTTTCTGTGAGTGTGTGTCTGGCCGAGCTGCTCCTCAGGGAGACGGTTAGTCACGGCTTATTATTGACCCATTAGACACCCGTCCCACTGCCAGAAAGAAACCAGTCGGCTCGCAGGCCGCGCTGCATTCACTGAACAACAATAACGAGAGGCAGGCTGAAGATGAAGTTAATCATTTTGTTATCTATGGGCCAAATGAACTCATCTATGCCAAACTGTGATTCAGACTGTTATCTTTAAAGGACCACGCCAGCCGTTTTGCACGTTTCACATCATAACTAATCACTTTACAAACCATCATGTTGTGTTTCAGACAATTGGGCGCATTTTTTAACCATCGCAGGCGTCCAAACTCTTAAAAGTGTTCATTACTTATGCATTCATTTAAAATAAAAAATAACCTCACTGAGATGGATTACCCAGTTTTAAGAGGCCGCTCATTTATTTCTACCCAAAAATGAACGCAAACCAATGGCTGCCTGGAAATGTAGAAACAATACATCAGAAATATAAAAGTGCACTGCACTCAAACATTGACTGAATGCACTTTCACGAACATCCTCTCACTCTGTTGCTGCAGATCAGTTGGTGCCACATTTTATTTAACTGCATTAAAGTACTTTTTTGTTACTGTACTGCAAAGCAGGTTCAGAACTGGACACAAGCCGTGAGGACGCTCTTTGAAAACACGTCCTCTTTTTGTCGCTCCTTCTCGTCCTCATATAATCGACAAACGTGTTGTTTTGATATAATCCCCCAGATCTGTCAACTCTGAAGCTTGCCCTCTGCGCCCCCGTCCCTCCACCCCACAACACACCCACACAGACCCCTCTGCCACCTCCTCTCCAGTCCCCACCCCTGCAAAGCAAAGCTCTCTTTGTTAACCTAATGTGCTTTTACCAGTTGCTTTCTGCCAGCGAGACATCTGCTGTGTGCAACCAGTCAATATTGTGAGGACAGTTCAAAGCGGCCAGTTCATTATCTGTGTCAGCTTAACAACCCAAAGGTAGCGGTCTAAGGGACACAAGAAGGAGGAGGAGGAGGAGGAGGAGGAGGAGGAGGAGGAGGAGGAGGAGGAGGAGGAGGAGGCGGGGGGGAGGAGAGGAGGGGGACACAATGTGCAAGGACACAATGGAGTCCTCATTAACCAGTGATTTATCATGATAGGATGCCCAGTTCAACCTTTGCCCCCCCACCACACACTCACACACACACACATTCACACACACACACACACACACACACACACACACACACACACACACACACACACACACCTCTCGAAAAGGATCCTATTGTTGGAAAAAGAGGGAGAGGACTGTGAAAGTGGAGCTGAAAGTGAAATGATACAGTTAAAAAGTCAAATGAAAAGTAAAAGTGAAAGAAAATCGCCCGCTGCTGGAGTGTGTCCTTTCTGAGAGTGTGTGAGAGCGCAGGCCGACGAGGGCCGACACACTCAGACTTCTGGGCGTTTCAGGTTTCTAACAGTGAAACTAATAAAAAAGATGCTGGTAGCTTCTCTTAAATGCTTACTTTGATTTCATTATGCTTGCCTTACATTTGGATGCAGTCTTTGGCTCCTCAGGACGCCGAATTTTCCAACTTGTACCAACTTGTGAGAAAAGCCCCAAAAGTCAACTTTATTAAACATTACACACAATCTGATTCGCACCGTAAAAATTAGCCTTGCAGCAGACACACCCTCCCTTTCCTGAGTCGGGCTTTATGAAAGTCAAATCTCTCGGTCATGATGATATCATACATGTCAGAAAGCCTCTAAAGATGCTCCATGCATGCATATGCAGGGAGATCATAGTCCGTCCTCAGCCGCCCTGCCCTCACAGAGGCGGCGCCTCCTCTCGCACATAAAGGCTGTATAATGAGCGTTTAATGTATGGCTTCTCAAAATGCAGAGAAAAGGGAATATTCAACGTGGCCCATGTGGTGGTTTTGTAAAGCTGCTGCACGGAGGAACACACCCCTTTTCGCTTTCCCCTTTTCCATCCTTTCCATGCAAGCCCCCCTCCTCTCCATCGCTCCCTCCCTTTCTGAATCCATTTGCTTAAATCAATCTCACAGGAGGCGGTCGTGGATAATGTACCAGCCAGGGTTTGTAAACCGTTTTGTTAACAATGCATTTTGAAAAGAAAAGAAAAGAGGAGGAGAAGAGGAGAGAGATAAAGCGAGACGGAGAGAGCGAGAGAAGGAGAGAGGGAGAAATGGGCAGAAGGGTGCTGAAAGAGGAACAGTTGGGTGGGTGTGGTGTGCGCCGCTGTTTCGGACAGGCCCTGTCGACTGGTGACACCCCTGTCCCATCTCCTCCTCCCTCGGCTAAGCTTGCATCCGCCCAATTCGGTCCAGTCCTCGCTTTAGTCACACCACCTGCCTTCACCCATTCTTCACCACACACCCACCCGTCCGCTGACAGGACGAACAGACGGCATAAACCCCTGTAATTCAGCCTAAATGCCCCTCTCATACGCGCGCGCGCACACACACACACACACACACACACACACTACACACGCATACACACTGACAGGGCCAGTGTTTCCTTTAAGGGATTATTATGATCAATAATCAGCAATGAGAGGTGATCATGCTCAATTTCTCTATCATGTTCTGCTCAGTGGCAACAGGGCGACACATGGGATGACTAAAGGTTCACTGCGATCAAACTGATAATTTCTTTCTCTCCAATGAATGAATGAATGCAGAACTTAATGAATGAATGAATGAATAGGATAAACAATAGGATGAATCCACTTGCAAAGCTGCAGCCTTTGAATCAGTTTGTCTTCATCATTTGTTTTGCCTGTGCCACAACATGCAACGTGAATGCAATGCTGGCAGCAAACGTGAGTCCCAGATGTTTGCATGAATTTCACATCAGTACCTAAATCAAACAAGCTGATAATTAGATTGTCTCACAAGCAAACTGGCAGAGCACGGAGAGAAAACGCTGCAGAGTTGAATGCATCTCCAGCGTCGCACCAGTTATCTGCTGTTGGCGACTGAGCGGCAGCGTTACAGGCTTTGGTAACTGACATAGCAGCTCGTCTGTTCAGGCTGTAAAAGCAAGGGAGTCAACTGCTCCTGTGCAAGTTAGTAGTGACACATCCCATCAGCAGGGACCTGTTCCTCCATGTTCTCTATGCCAGGCTACTTTGCCTATCAAAGCCCCTTTTAGCCTGAGGAAGCCTGGGCCGGTTTGACACCACATTCCCAAGGGGCCCTCTCAGATCTCCACCAAAGCACCCATTACTGGATCATAAGCTCCAGAATCAGGCTGCTCTGGACAGGAATCCCCTGTAGAGTCCCGTGGATCGGGGCTGATTTGCAACATAAGCCCCCCTGTGATTGCCCATTAGCCCCTGTCCCCACTGACAGCGGCTAGCAGGGTAGCATGTGTAGCTCTAACTAGCTTCTGTGCGTTGCCATTGAAGGTTTGCTACCATTACTTCCCCTAATTGGCAGTGAGGGGTATTAGGAGAGGTCGTGGCTTCAGGGAATTGATAGTGACATCTGATCTGATGTCCACTTAAGATGAAGACAATGTTGAGTCATTGCTAGCTGACAGAAGAATATCCCCCTGGGACGGGGCTTAGGATCCGATGATTGATGGGTTATTATAATACGAGCCCCGTGAGTCAAACTGATGTGACTTTTGGTTCATTTTCACTCCACAGCTGAATTTTTTATGTTTGTTCTGACCAATTAAAAGTGAGCCAGTGCCTGTAAGCATGGGGATGGATTCAGGGTTAAGCTGTTTATTTGATTTTATCTGATATCCTGTCACAACAGAGACATCGGTAAGACAAACATTAGTCTGGACTATAATGAAACCACACTGTGTGACATTTCATTCATTGCCATCTTGAAATGTCTTAAGCTGACTTCTTGGTCACATAAACTGTTACTGGATTTCTAATCAGCTTTTTGCACATATAGAAAAACATGATGTAAGCCGTGTTTCCATCGATGCATTTTATGCACATTGTGAAGTTAGAAAAGATTGATGGAAACGGAAAAAATGTGAAAAAACATCCTCAATTTGCAGAAAAGTTTTTAGGTTTAAAAAGAGTTAATGAATTCAATGGGAGATGGAAACAGCTTTGATGAATAAGTTCCTCCTGTGAGTGTGGAAGCAAACATTTAACTCAAATCAGTGATCAGGAGAAGGAGGAGGAAGAGAAGAAGGACAAGAAGAAGAAGACGACGACGACGATGACAACGACACTTCTGTCTTGTAGACTGTGCCAAGGTGACTGGCTTTGCCTAGCCTAGTTTATTTCTCTTAATCAGTTAATGGAAACTCGCCTAATTTGCGATCTTTTTTTGTGTAATATTTCAAAAGTTTGCTCCAAATTCGTATACGCCTATAGATTTAGAGAGGGGAACATTGCTGTGACAACTGCATCAGGGATGAACGAAAGATCATTACATGAAGCATCCGGGGACTCAAAACCAGTTATCTGAACTTGATTTCTACACAGATTTTATAGTATTCAGGTTACCACTGACTTAAAATTTTTTCAGCTATCGGGTACGTTGTTGTTTTCTACAGCCTTCATGGGAAAGACTCCAGGAGTAAACGTGAGAAAAGCTTCATGTAAACTCATTATGATTATTATGTTACGACTGGCACTATTTGAGCAGCAAGAAACACACCCGATTTATCCATCCAGCATTTTGTAGATCCACCAGAGACCACAACAGATTCAGTCTGAGCCTCTTCACAATGAGTCCGAGCAGAGCGACGCATGAACCGAGCTGCATGTGGTCTGCAGATCAGAGCGCACAGACTCTGAGTGTGGTCCATCAACAGCTCTTCCTAATCAACCCCGGAGACCCCGGCCTTTTAGCCGCCAGCCCTCAACACGTCTCGCTGTGTTTACACACGCTGATTAGTTTGGTAAGTGTACAGAATGTCCCGAGGACGGTGATCTCTGAATCAATGTGCCCCTCAGTCTCATCCTTTATCTTCCCATCCCTCCGTCACAAAAGCCAGAGATCCTCTTGGAATCGGTGAGAGAAATTAGGGGATCAGAGTCGGCCAACTCCTGAGCAAACAGACTGAGCTAATGGACCGGCCGCTTTCTCCTCCCCTCAAATTATTAGCGGAGCGAGGGAATGTCGCCAGTCCAGTCATGATGTTAATGCTAAAGCTCGCTAATCCCTTACACACACACACTGGCCTCGCACTTGCCTTGATACGCGCACGGCTGCTGGGTAATCACTCCACCACCCAGGCAGTGGGAGAGGACGGGAGAGCGCAAGAGCGAAGGAATGAGACTGACAGTGAACACATACACATGGCGGCGTTCCCAGGGGGCTGGAAATGGAGGTTTGTGAGACGTGAGAAGATCCAGGACGTGGTCCAGAGCTTGAACCGTGTTTGTCACAGATGTCTCGATTTGACATGACTGTCATCCTGTGAAATAGGTTTAAACTCTGATCGCTGTGCAGCATTTCCTTTGTTGGTCCTTTTTTATGGCTTCTTTTCCATCGCACCTGTTCTCTGAGCTTTTTCTGGAAGCGCGCTGTCATGATGTGTTACTTTGATCCCATGAATTTCACAAAACGAGAGTTTGGAAGCAAATGAAAAACTCTTTGTCCCCTAACTCGATGCACTTGGGAGCGCACAGGTAACCCAACACAAACTCATGAAAGTCTTCCTCCTCCTCTCCATCAACACATCACCGTGGAGGCCCGTCTGCACAGGGTTTAGGTTGACAACAGCTGGCTAGAGCAGAATATGCTAATGCCAGTTCTTGGGAGGAGTACTTTGGGCTTATGAGGGATTAGCACTTGTTGGCTAGCCCTGGCTCCCTGCTGAGCGAGCACGCTAATACAGGTGTTAGTAAACTGGCATTAGGCTCCAGCTAATTAGCTTCCATTCAGCGAGTGATTGTCCAGCCAGCTCTGCCATTTGTAGCTGTGTTTGCTCATCGGCAGGGAGGTCTCTGTGCTGTGGTGGGTCCGGTATGATCCGACATGATCTCAGTGGACAGCAGGGTCCGTCCAGGAGACAAACTCAACTGGTTTTTTAAGAGCCACAAGCCAAGACAGAAGGACAGAGGACAGCCAGCAGCATCACACTGAGACGATGTTTTTCTCAGGCTGGCCTTCCAGACACAGCAGGCTAATATTTCCCACCGTTCAAACAGTCTAATATCTGCTTCTCATGTGATGAACCTTTCAGAAGCCGACTTTCAGTCCCCCAGACTCCCTCCATGATGATCACTTTTGTGTTGCATCTTAATCAATATATTTGGGGGTAAATGTGAAAGTGAGCACGCCTGAAACGTCAGTAATCTTCTCTCATTACGCAGGAAAACCGCGAATGTGCACAATTACAGTAAGTGCAGTTAAAGCTGGTGAGTAAACTGAAAAATGAAACGTTTGGGTCATCACTGAACTGTTTGCTTTTGTTGGCTCACCTGGAGGATTGTCTCTCTTCACATGTTTCCACATCTCACCTATTTTTAACCAAGTCGCCACATTTGCAGAGCTCAGCAGCTAATGTGGTGAGGATAAAGCTTTTACTACTGACAGGGATGAGGAACAAAACTATGAAAATGAGAGCCAAGCTGGAATAAACATAATTAACATTTAATGTAATTTGTAATGTAATGTAAGCAACAAAAAAGTGATTTGCTTATGAGACTCAATGTAACAGCCGGGATTCATCGTTAGCTTTGGTTAGCTGGTAGCATTTATGCCCCTTGTGCAGAAGTCTCATTCTGTCAAATATCAATAACATTACTGAAACACAAAAAGTGACCAGAAAGAGAGCGTTACATGGTAGAGCTTTCCCCTGATAAGTAAGTAAAGGTAAAGCATATGATAAAGATAGATGGCAAAACATGGCAAAATGTATGAAAAATTCTCTAAAAACAGTCAAAACTCCACAAACATCAACACAACAAAACCTGAAGAACTAATGACGGCATGCCTGACATTATTTATTCTGATGACAGAAATTTCTGAAATATCATTGATGAAACAGTCATTATCATGAGGATTCCACCAAAACATACGATAATATTGAATTTCCATCACCCTCAGTTTAACTTTACCAGACGGCACCTGAGATGAACACCTGAGGTTTTGATGTAGATCAAAGAAATTTGAGCCACTTTTCTTTAATCTTGGCAGGTCGTTGTAGAAGCTAATGTATAGGAAATTATCCAAAAATTCTCATATGAACAGAAAAAGATATGCAATCATTATTTTTTAGATTTTCTTGCAAATATTGTGGCTAATATTTACAGCTGACTTCAGATCTTTGATGCTCTCTGTCTCCAAAATGTCACAACTTTGTGAAATAAGAAAAAGAAAAATGTTTTAAGTTTGATCATTGTGCATTTTAAGCCATTTGGAAAGCTGTGACGGGGTTCAAAAGCCTAAAAGGCCGTTAAATCGTACATATGAAAGCATCCTGACTGCAGTTATTTTGAGGTTTTCTGTGATTTTTCTTCCAGAGAAACAAAGTTGTTGCTTTAGCTGGATCCCTGGAAAACTGTGGTCGGTGTGTGTTCTGCGGGAATTATACGATGCTCTTCATCACGATAATGACCTCATGTTTGCGATGTGATGGACAACATGATTCACTGATTATGACGTCGGCGGTGGACAGGAATTGAAAGATGGGTATTACATGCCCTTCACTGTCGCTGGATGTGGGAAAGAGACTAAAGGTTAGTTGGTTGACATTCCCGAAGCCATTCCGCCGGGGATGCCGGCAGTTCAAAGGAGTCATTAAGCTTCACCCGTCCTGCCACAAAGGGGAGATTTAAGAGAGCAAATAGATCTGATAGTGAAAACTCAAAGCCAAACATAAATGTCCACTAAGAGGCTTTGGAGTATTATGCCATTATTATACCCCCATACAAGACCGCGCAGATTTAAGTGTTTCAAGTTTAATTTTGTCCTGGGAAAGTCTCATCACGACGGATCATCAGTCCTTTGAGAGAAACGATGAGAGAACATGAAAACTGATAATCAGAAATATTGACATTTCATCAGGCCTGAAACTCAAGTCAAAGAGCATTTAGACCAACGACGCCTCTGAAATATGTCTGATATTGAAAAAGGGTTAGCAAACCTGGACGAACGTTCGCATCACCTCCAACAACAAACAAAAATGAGTCAATAGTCCACTGACTTAAACAAAGCCACACTGATGAAAAGGACTCACAGGCCAATCCACATCCATTCAGACCAGGGTTTGCAGCTCAGCAGCAGAACAAAAGCTGTGACACACTGTTGATCCAATTACATGATCGCGTTCGGTGCGTGATAAGTTTCATCAAAAGTTAACAGACACGAGGATGCATTTAGAAGACAAAGCACAAGTTTTTTGTCAGTATGTTTTGAATGTTTGTATTTGCGCCTTCTTTAAGTTCACGTTTCCCCTTTAATCCTCAGTCTCAGTCAGTGGCGCTTTGAGTAAGACTCAGTTTGTTCCTAGTTTATTTCAGGTAACCTGCGCTTTGAGTCTGACTCAGTGCTGTTGCAGGAAGCCTCCCATTGGCTAACTGTTCTTCTCTCCGCTTCCTTCGTCTCCCGCTTCCTATTTTTCATCTCCTCACAAACACTCATGCTACCATGTGTCTGCACACACTGCATTCACTGAACATGTGCACATTTGTAAAGTCCACCTGATCTTAGTGTTATTACAGCACAGATATATCCTAAAACAGATGTGGTTGTGTTAATACTTCGCTGGGTGTCCATGCACAGTCAGTGTCTGCAGGCACTGAGAAACTCAAAAACCCAGAACTGTTTTTCACTTACCTCCGAATGAAGGACCTCTGTCAGACGTTTTCCAGCGTTGGCACAGTTGTGTCCACTCTTCGCGTACTCTAGTTGCAGATAATGCATCAAGGCATCAATTCATCCTATTAAAAATAATTAAAAAACTGTTGTTGTGCCTCATGAACAATGGCTTTCATTTGATTGGTCACCAGACGTCTCAACAAGAAAATAATCCATCAAATCAAACGTTCGCTTTCTTCTTATGTAACATTTATTTAATATTGTAAAGTCTGTGTTTGCTGAATTAGATAAGATAAGTTACCTTATCTTATTTAGGTGCACAAATGAGAGAAAAAAAACTAAATGCAGACAAATTTAAAGCAGTAATTGACATGATTACAGGCTAAAATAGGCAGATAAATGGAGGAGCAGCAGTTAGCAGCAGGCTGGCCAGATGTGCAAGTGAAGTCTTATCTCTACCTGCTGGGAGCTGCCGGGTCCCCCAGACTCTTTTTAGGATCATCTATTGAAAAACAGTCATAATCTGTTTGCTCCTTTAATGAGCTCATTGTTCCTCAGAGGAGGAAAAGCAGGTCTCATTGCTGCTTAGCGGCGGCTCTTTGAGCAGGAAAGCTCCTCTCATCACCGCTGATACTCTGCTTCGCTTCAAACATATTGTGAAGGTCTGAGCCTCAGGTCTGAGCCCGTGACAAAGCCGAGGCCGAGGAAGACTCTGAGCTCTGTCCTACTGTGGACTCGCTTTATTGTGCCGCTTTTTTCACAGCTGATCAGAGGATCTGGCAGCTGGTGTGGCCTTTTTAAGCCCTCAAACTTTTGATTTCCCCTTTAAATTTGGTCTGAGGCTCCTTAAAAATTGAGGAAAAACTTCCACAATATATTACAACTTAAGCTAATTCTACATATGGGGCAATCATTTTTACTTAATATTTAGAAAATAAGTCAGATTTGTTTTTGCTGTGTATAACTGCATAACAAAAAGTACATTTGAACAAAAAGAGTATTAAAAACGGATGAAATGTGGGTGAAAAAGTACTGATAAAAAAACAGATTACAATCACGACAGGAGCACTCTAGTTTACACCATAATTACTTATTTAATGCTTATTTATGTGACTTTATTTACTGTAAACTTCAGCCCCCAGCATCTTTTTGCACATATGAACGTGCTAAATTAGACTGAACTGATCTAAAACTCTGCTTTTTTCTACTGATAAAACAAGTTGACTGGAAGCACACTGAAATATTCATGGATCTGTCATCATTTGGACGATAAAACTCATTGGAGATTAATTACCATTGAAACGTATGACAATAAATGGATATCTGAGCAGAGGGTCACGGGAAAGCAAAAGGCATCATCTTGATGATTGTTCTCAGCAGCTGCATCAGCAGACGCAGCAACAAATAACGGCAACAGTCGGCTCTGATCACGCAGGCTTCTCTCACGGCGCACACGCACCGTAGGTACCATGGAGGCCTGCATCTTGATCAGACAGTGCCTCTCTAATTGAGCTAATCCCCACTTCAGGATCAGCGCTGTCCCCTGAGATCCGACCCTCCACCCTGCCTGTCTCCTGCGCTCGCTGCCTCCGCTCTCAGCGTCCCCTCTGTGGCTCATGTGGACTGTAAAGCTGTTTATTGGGAGACAATGGGCAGCAGATTGTGCTGTCAGGCTCCATTAATTTCCATCATTAGCATCACACTCCAGAGTCTGTGGAAGCTTGGTCCTAAGCCTTAAGCTGTGTTTGTGTACAGTGTGTGTGTGTGTGTGTGAAATGTGTGTATATGTAGGCATGCACAGATGAGGTTTTTATTTGGAAATGTGCTTAAAATCAAAGGCATAAGTGCCTTAAAGGGACATTTCAACCCAAATCTTTTTTTCCCCTCTGACCTGCAGTGCTGTTTATTAATGTGGATTGTTTCAGTGAGAGATATCGGCCATCTCTCGAATATAATGGAAGTAGATGGCACTGGGATTGTGTTGCTCAAAGCATAAAAAAAACTACAAAAAACAATGTTTGTTTCCGGAAATTACTCAAGATAATGCACAGACCTTTTACGTAGGAACTGTTTTCATGTACGCCTGCGAATCGTATCACTGCACAAAAAGTGATTTTAGGGTGAACTGTCCCTTTCTTTTCACTCTTTTGATTCTTTTGAGCTATTCTATTCTGTCATATCAGTCATTTTTGCAGAAAATCCACATGCTTTAGTTTAATAAAAGAATCAATTTATCATATAGCACAATATCATAAGGTAAAATCTGTCCATACAGATCATGGAGCTGAAAAAATACACAGCCAAATCTTACATTTTGTTTATATAGCACCAAATCTTAACTTTCCATATGGAGCAGGTCTAGAGCACATTCTTCAGCTCAAAGACCCAACAATTCGCCCATGAGCGAGCACCTGGCGACGGCGGTGAGGAAAAACTTGTGTTCGAGCAGAACCAGGATCTGGCTGGACGTCCGTCCACCTCGACCGGTTGGGTCACAGCTGTAGTCCTGAATGCCTTTTTTGTTAAGAAAGTGCAATTAAATATCATCAGTTAACACTTTGAACTGCCAGACGTCTCCAGTGTTGCCTGAAAATGCTGACAAATCTAAAATCAGTTTGTTTAAAGATGTTTAAAATTAGAGTTTGTGGCCAAATACAGAGTTTGGAGGCTCCATCGACGGCCAAGTTGTTTTGAGTAAAAGCTGCTTTAGTGTGAGCGTTTTGCACTAAAAACACAAAGAACAGTGATCGAAAACAATTTAAAAAACGTGAAAATGTTGGAACTTTAACGGGTTGTATCCACATTTAAGGACGAATAATTAAGTTAAAATTTGTTTTCTAATTCCCAGATTCTTGGATTAATCTCAACATCCATCCGGTTCAGCCGTTACTTTCCAAGTTGGAGCTTTAGTTTTACACATTTCAGCCGGTGAAGTGCTGCAAAACAGCAGTTACAGAGCCGTCAAACATTTTGTGCAACGCTGAGGAAATGCGGGAGGGACTGTGACTGAGGTGTAAAGAAAACGAACAAGCCAATGAAAACCAGCTCTTTATGATCCATATGTCCTTTAGTGCAGCTTAATCAATGGACAAACGCAATTGACCACTGACCACCATTGGTATTTCCACCTCCAGCGGCGGAGCTCTAAAAGGAAATTGAACCACGTTTCTGCCACGCACCCACTGAGGCATAAGCCTTCTTACTCCAACTTCCTGTCCGATCAATGTGAGAGACAATGACTCAACAGGTGCGACAGACAGGAGCCCAGCGGCAGCTTTCCTCCCCACGGCTAGGCCCAATTAGCACCCGCGGCTAAGGAACAAAGAGGCGACATTTCATTTCAGCAGAGTGCCAGTTTAAGGCCTCTTCTCTCAACCTCAGCCTCTTTTCTTTCTGTCTTTTACTGCTGACATCTTTAAAGGATCATCCCTGGCTCCATCATATTCTATTAAATTGGGTCGATGCCTTGTGTTCCAAGTGGCAGGGGTGTTGAAAACATGGGGTGTTGATGAATTCATTGCATGTGACTGGACTTGCTTTCTTTGTGCGGAGCTTTCGCCTAATGAAACCCCCTGAAGGTCTGACAAAAGGCAAAGACATTTTTCAGGGTTTGCTTTGCACTCTGGGTTCAGGCTGAATTTCCTGACCAAATTGCACACAAGTGCTGCCATCCCAGACAACTTTGCAACTTATTCAGAAAGAAATGATCCATTGTGTCCTAAAGAGAGTCAAAAAGCTTTTCATGATGAGCGTTTTCTACGGTGCCTGTTGTGTAAATAGCTTTCATTAACGCAGAGAAACGCTCCATCAGCACCAGGACCAGCACGCCCCTGAACAGCTTTCTCCCTCTAAGGACACTTTTCATGTACTTGTACTTCCATTTCCTGCTCAGCAGATACTTTACTCCACTACATTTATTTGATAACTTTAGTTACTATGAACATTCAGATTAATAATACAAAGTACAACCAACAAATATATAACATATTATTATACATGAAGATAAGACTTTATTAACCCTTCCAGCATTAGAAAAAGTAACTGAAATTAAACTCCACCTCTACCAGCTGCAAAACTGTGGAAATGTGCAAAAGCAGTGGACACATTAATGCATCAATAATTATAATCCAGAACTATCATATACATTATTCTGCATTATAAGAACCTTTATTTTTGGAATATTTTGATGCAGTACTTAAATACACTGTAGTATTGCTGCTATTACTTGACTATTCGTACCACTGGGTAACAGAAACAAGTGTGTGGAGATGTGTAGAGTTCATTTGGTCTGTGTAAGGAGGGGCTTGGGCTTCAATTCTATGCTTTTCCAGTATAAAACAGATTGTCCTGAAAGTTAAAAAAGGCATGAATCAGTCTTTTGTCCCCAGTGAAGACCGTGGTAACGCAAAGTTTTTATGTCCTGTCAGGCTCTCTCACATTACTGATGTACTGTTAATGAAAGATTCCTCTTAAAGAGAAAATGGGAATTATTAGTTGAATTTTGGGAGATAGAGGTGGTGAGTGTGATGAGGTGGACATTAATTATTAGGAACCAGAGTGGGTGAAAGGTGAGTATGGACCAAGGCAGTGATTCTAGTGGGGGGTCTTCATGTGCGCATGCGCAGTGTCTCTCCTGGTGAATGGGGATGAGAAGGGGGCTCGTTGAAGTTCAAAGTCTCTTCCCTGCTCTTGGGTTTATCACCACGATAGGAAATAAGTAAAACATACAATAAGCAGCCTTGCAGTCCAGTCGCGGCGTCTGTCAAGCGACACAGTGACGACATTTGTGATGTTTGGCTCAGCCTATCAGCGAAGCAGGAAGAGCGCGGAGATGAAACCAGGAAGTGTCTCAGCGCTTTAACCGCTGCTGTCAGTGATGCTTGTTATGAAACTGCTGGGCGTTAATCTAGCAAAAGCGACCGGGATCTTGACTGTCGTGGTTGTTGTCATTGCAGCGGTTTTGACTTATTTCGACGACCCTGATCCGGTTAAATACAGCAGGTAACGAACATCGGAGGTGTGTGTTAGCTTATCTGCCGGCCGGACCCGACTTAACGTTACTCGGGTTAACTTAGCTGCTACACCAGATGCATGCAACTGAGCAAAATGCGAATATTATTAATGTTTAATGTCAGCTGTAATGGTCCCAGACCCGCGGACCACCAGTGTAAAAGTCCCCTTGCGTAAGTCGATCAAAGGGCAAACAGTCAAACCAAACCCCTTTATGAAATCTGTCAATTTAACGATCCATCTCTTTATGGAAAACGTAACGTTTCTCACCATTAATTATGCAAATAAGTATGTGAAAACATGCCAAAAACCAGTGCTTGCGCCGCATGTTTGAACTCTTGCACACACGGCCTACCTGGAACACACCTTTGGTTGATTTACCTGAACTGTTTGTGGCACACAGCATGGCCGACAGCATGAAGACGCTGGAGGAAAACTTCCGGCAGCAGAATAAAAGCTGTTTCATCCTCGGTGCCTCTGGAGAAACAGGCAAGGTGCTGCTTCAAGAGCTGCTGGAGCGCAACATCTTCTCCAAGATCACTCTCATCGGACGGAGACAGCTCACCTTTGAGGACAAAGCATATGAAAACCTGGTTAGTGGGTCGGTTCTCTTCAGCTGACTCACCTGAGATCCACCATGTGGAGACTTACGTTTTGCTTGACAGTGTGTTTTCTGCGTGTCCAGGTACAAGAGGTGGTGGACTTTGAGAAGCTTGACGATCACGCGGCTGCCTTTCAGGGCCATGATGTGGGCTACTGCTGCCTGGGAACAACCCGGGCCAAAGCAGGGGTTGTAAGCTAAACTTAATTAATCCAATGTGGGTGAATTAATGAAGATTTAACTGTTGCAAAACCACTAACATACAATATATCTAATGGGATTAGACAGTGTTGTTTGTTAGTAGCAGTTTCTTTGCTGTGTGCCAACATTTCCAGCGAAGCCAAATAGATGATAAAGATAATTTTCTCGATCGCTTTTCTAATGCTAGTTGCTGTCATTCCTCTCTTTTATTTCAGGAAGGATTCATCCGCGTCGATCACGACTACGTCCTGAAATCAGCAGAGCTCGCCAAGTCAGGAGGCTGCACGCAGTTCCACCTGGAGTCGTCCAGAGGAGCCGATAAAAACAGCAACTTCCTCTACCTGAAAGTCAAGGTGGTTTATTTCCTCTCTCTAATGCACGCCGCAAGCTGAAGTCTTCTTCTAGTTCTCAGCTGAAGCTTCCCTGCGTGCATCATCAATCACTGAAGGATCAACATGACACTGATTCTCTTCCAGGGACAAGTGGAAGCAGATATTGAGGCTCTGGGTTTCGACAGATATGCCATTTACAGGCCGGGGTGAGTGATCTTATTTACTACAGTCATGAATGCATCATGCACAGAGTGTGGCGTAAACAGCTGGGAACGACATCCTGTCAGCTCGGCCAACACCAAATGTGAACACTGGATTGTGGGAATGTGGAGATGGATTATAGCATCTGATAGCTGCCGTTAGTGTACACTGCAGAGAAAAGTGAACAAAACGTAGTACTTCACTAATCGTTCAGGGACTGTGATCGAGCTTGTGATGGACTCATCTCCTGATGATAATTTGGCAGTTTGACAGGCTACCAAAACTTTAAAGGTTCGGTATACAGCATTCAGTGCCACTGGATGTTACACCATCGCCAACATCTCAGACCAAAACAACCAGAAACAGCCGTGATGTCTCCACCAGACTCCACTGACAGAAACACTAATTTTACCTCGCAGATCGTCGTAAAACACTCTTGATTCGAACTGGACAGAAACTAAATAAAACTCCCCCAGACCATCTTGGTTTATCTTTCCACTGTCCCAACAATCACCACTTAAGTTTGGTCGAATTAAAAACTTGATTCACCAGTTGGACGTGCAGATATTCTGGGGCTTTGCTCAGTGTTAGGAAGGACAACGAGGTGGAGCAGGGGGGGTCTTTGCTTGCCGACAGACACCTGCTGAGCTCCGGGGAGCTCTGGAGGATGGAGCTCAGGGAGGGCCAACGCTAACTTTACAGAGCCAGAGGCTGTTTCCTGCTACGTTAACATAATGGAAAATTACAAGTCATGGATGGATCATAAAGGTGTAGTGTGAAATTTTAACATATCAAATAGAAAATTACGACAAAGTCAGCTGTGACCGTAGAAAACATGATCACATCCTTTCACATGAGATGATGTTGATTGTGTTTAATCGTTGACCTACAGAAGTGTTTCATATTGAGAATCAGTCGACAAAGAGAAATCGTGTCCCGTCTCTTACAGGAAGTGGTCGTTCACTGAGTAACCCGGTCCAGCCCGGTGCAGTCACCGAGCCATCAGCGCCTTTGTGTTTTCCTCTGCAGGGTTTTGCTGGTCGACCGGCAGGAGAGTCGGCCGGGCGAGTGGATTGCCAGGAAGTTCTTCCGTGCATTGTCTGCTGTGAGTTCCACGTCCATGGCCATCCCCATCCAAGAGGTGGGAAAAGCGATGGTGTCAAACACGGTGCTCCAACCCGAGCAGAAGACCGAGATCCTGGAGAACAAAGCCATCAGCAGCCTGGGAAACAGCGCAGGGAAGTGAGAGAGAGCAGGAAATACGCCGAGGTGAGAAAAGCGTCGCTCACTGACACTCATGCACTCTTACATTCATGCGTTCTGGTGACTGTGGTGAAGATCCACAGGATGAACTCCCAGAGAAACGACTCCTCTCTTCTGCCCTGAAGCTCTTTGACCGTGACCTCTGGCTCCAAACTCTTCATCTCATTCTCTCCTTTCAGGTGATTTCTGCAGCTACAGAGACGACGCCGCTCTGCAAACACTCACCACGCCGTCATCTTTCTTACTTTCTTGAAAAGTAAGTCATGGATTTTGCAGCTGTCCGAAAGACAAATCCTCAAAAGTCCTTCTCGCTGAGGATCTGCTGGATTATTCATGGAGAAAAATCACGCAAAGCTATCAGAATGTTTCATCTAGACGTCGTGTTTGGCTTTAATTTCTTTGCTCTTGAATCGTGTGTGTGTAATGAATGTAATGTTTTCATCAGGGAACTCTCGCCAGCCTTTTTGATGTTCATCATTTGTGCCCTGAGGCACTGCACTGAGTAACTGCCTTAACGTCGTTTTAAAGTTTACTCTACACAAAATGAAATATTTCATGTTTTCAACCTATTTTCATTAAATTATTAGAAATATTTAAGTGTGTGTTTGATTTAGGGGAATGTTGCCATGATGGCCACTGCATCAAAATTAATATCTGCTGTTTATATCTGTGCCATATAGTACATCTGTGTAGTATATATTGCATGTACTGCGCATACACATAATATCTATGCTCAGCTATATTACAGGTAACATACAGGAGGGTATTTATTTAATTTCCCCAGCGTGGGATAAAGTTTTATCTTATTTGTTCATTTTTGATTTAACATCAAGCCGTCAATTGATAATTCCAGCAACAGAACAGCTTTGAATAATCTTTATTGATCTTTAATTTCGTCGACATGTTTCTGAAGCTCAATGGTGGTCGTGCATGTTACCAGTTGAAGGTCTTCTGTTAGACTGATTTATTTTGATGAACTGTGATGATGAATCTTATTGCATGTTTTTTTTTTCTGGTTCATTTGTTTTCTTTTTAAAAGACAAAAAATCATCTTGAAACCAAATGAAGCTGCATCTGACGGCGATGTCAAATAGACGAAGTGAAGGTGCACAAACCAGAGCGTCACTACAGAATAAACTACTCTCAACTCGTACTAAATTATAAAATATTAAGCTTTTTGTCTGTTTCCATTCCTGCTTTTACTTCTTTGTCTTAATTTGTAATAATTTGTCTAAATCTTCTATTTGATTTTGATATTCTTGTGTTTGAAATGTTCAAATAAACTTGCCTTTTCTCTCCTTGATCTAGCAGTGCCCCCCTGTGACTAGATGTGGTTGCATTCATACTCCACTCCAGAGAACTGTTTAAAGGATTTCATTTTACCCTCACGATCAGCAGGTCAGCTACACGGTCACATTGTCTGTAGGATCTGTGAAAACATGCTTTTCGTGGCGATATTTTGCATTTGAAACAGATGACACTCATCTCTGATAGACCTCTTAGACAGCAGATATTTTGACGTCACAGCAGGAAAAGTTCAGGTGTAAATAAAAAATTAATGATGGCTGAAGTAGTTTCATGGTGCTGGTATGGCCTCACAGCCACGGAGCTGTCGATGATATTAACGCCTGGCAGACAAAGATGTTCCACCAGATTCTGCCAGAAATCAGAGATTGCATTTGTTCCCTTAAAGGATGATGAGTTCAGGTACACACATGCAAATAAAGCCCTATACTTTACAAGTGAAGACCAGTTTTATTGTCAGATGCTAAATATGAAAACATTTGTCCCGACACGGCTGCAGCTTCCTTCAGCTTTTCATCAAAACACAGAAACAAACACTAACTCCCAAGAGGAGACGCAGAGCAGGAGAACTGAGCTCAAGCTCACATTATTCGGGGGAAAACACACAGCGTCCTCTTCCTCCTGCAGCTTTGGGTGCTGCCATCTTGGCCATGAAGCAATTAGTCTAAAATGAGGAGCAGCCGAGTCGATCTGCTTGTCATTGCTGAGAGTTTTTAAATACTGGTCTGTTCCCACAGGACGGTCGTGGCCTGGTGTGCTGGCTGTGTGGTATTGGGTATGGTGCTGCGGAAAAAAGCCTAACAATGCGTCCCATGGATTATTTTAGGTAAACTGTGCTGGTCAACACGCTGCAGGTGTCACCTGATTTGAACGGTCGTCTAAATATACTTTGGAAACCTGTGATCTTTCCTCTGCAGGCTGTTTGTGTTTTGTCTTTGGCTGCTGGACCGTGACGTGAATTGCGAGAATGTGCAGAAAGGTATTGAATGATCTATCAAAGTGCACCATTTTAACATACTTTTCCAACGTAACTGAGGATTGGCTGCCTGTTTTTCTGAAAAAATCTGTACAGTATCCGTCAATGTGTTCTGTCTCAATAGGTTATGTCCTACGAGTCCAGGCAGGACAGGCCCCGGCTGGAGTCCACAGTGACGACAGGGATCATAAAAGATGGAGTGAACCACCTATTTTCAGAATCCCTGCAGCAAGTGGCAGAGTTTACCCGGCTCGAGAAGATCACACCACCGACTCTGAACCATCACGTGTTCAAAGCCGTTTTCCTGTCAGTCCCGAAACACAAAATAAAAATGTTCCAGTCATCCCTTTAAAATCTGGTGTCGGCTCAGCTGCACGACGACGAAGCTCTGTGGTGTACAACCGCTCTGGAAACAAAGTGTTCCCTTTCCCTGAAGACAAGAAGATTCATCAAAGAAACTCTAATTCTGCATTCTCCACTGGTGCAGTCCAGGTTCCACCCAGCGTCTATCACACAAGAACGATGCAGACAGGAGGTGCTTCACCTGTTCAGGTGCACAAAGCCTCAGTGGGCTTTGCACCACACAGAAAGCCTCACGTGGGTGAGTATCAGCCAGTTTATGCTTTCCCCAAGAGCTTTAATCCTGACAGAGCAAACACGCTGCAAAAAGTTTTAAAACCCACAAAGACAGACACCATCGTGAGGGGACGGTCTCCTGCCAGCAGCTCAGCAGGACAAGTCGACACACACATGTCTTATCCACTGTGGAGTCCAAGGGTCTACAACGGTGATGTGATGTCTGAAGCAAGAGGATACGCCCACACCCGCCGCATCAAGCCTGCTTTGGAAAAGCCACAACCTCAAGGTAGTTCTGCTGCAGGTAGGAAGTTCTTGGAATCTGGTTTTCCATCTGTAATCCAGAATCAGGGCGGTGATTCAACAAAAGCTGGGTTTGGTCTTAACCATAACTCCAGAGGAAGCCAGCCCGGCAGCTGGCAGCCTGCATCGCCGGACAGAGCACAAGCGTCTGTGCAAGGTAAATTCAAGCCTTTCGACAGACTTCCTGCTCATGATGGTCTCCCTGCTCACAACCGCTCACACCATGAAACCGCTCCCACTCAGACATCTGCAGGGACAACCCCTCCTCCTAGTCCGAACTCCACAGGTATCACTTCATCAGCTGCCCCTTCAGTTACTGGAGAGTTGAGCACAGAGTCGGCTTCACCCGTGCAGACGGAGGGCCAAGACGTGGAGCCTCAACCATCAGACCGCGAGGGCCAGTCTGAAACCTCAGCAGATGCACCTTTCCCGGAACAAAACAAGCCAGTCACAGCTTCTCCTCCAACGCTAGAACCAGCAGAAGAGGACGGAAACGGTGAAAAGGATGTCTGAAGTCCTCGAGAAGAGGATCAGGCTGAAGTTTAGGTTGACCTGAGAGATGCTGCTTTGGGAAACGTCAACACCAGCAGGAGGCACACCTGGATGGTTAAACAGATGCATTAACCTCTGTATTACTTTAAGATGTGATACCACCCA
The DNA here is from genome assembly GCF_039877785.1 of Chaetodon trifascialis. Taxonomy (NCBI): domain Eukaryota; kingdom Metazoa; phylum Chordata; class Actinopteri; order Chaetodontiformes; family Chaetodontidae; genus Chaetodon; species Chaetodon trifascialis. The sequence continues at coordinate 3,775,301 of NC_092056.1, forward strand.
TATTTTTAAAAAGAAAGGGTCTGATTATGAATAAATAACACTAACAACTTACTTTTTTCCCTCTTTTGTCTTTATAAGACTGACTTACATAAATCATTCAACATTTACTGTGAATACACACTAAGTTTTCATATCTCAACATTATGTTGAAGCTGTCTTCATAGCAGCTGATGAAAGCAGTCCTGGTTTTGTGTTTCTCACATGGAGATGATCAGTGTTGGAAGAAGTATTGAGGTTTTTTTACTTAAATAAAAGGGAGTAATAAAGCAGCAATACCACACTGTGAAAATATACTGCAAGTGAAAGTTCTGCATTCAAAACCTTAAGCAAAACTAATTTGCCATAACTCAGCACCATTTTCTGATGCTATAACATGTGAGCAAACCGTTACCTATTCAACATACGTGTCCAGTACACACTGAGCAACATCAGCATCGCACAGAGTAGTTCTTCTTGTCTCATGATGAATGATAGTCCATTCACTCTCCCTCGACCTTTATGACACATTGTGACTCACAGCAGTTCATGTAGATCTGCAACCAACTGTGAATACTTTTATATGCATTTCCCCAAAAATGAGGCTGATTCAAGCTTTATTATTTATTAGGAGGCTGGTGGTGTTGCATCAAAACAACTAGCAACAAGTTTTTGAGTGCCTTGAAAACAAGAAAAATGCATTTCAATTCACACTGAATTTCATTTTTACTCCTTGTTTACAAGCAGCAATCTCAAATTATACTGTGCCTCATTCTGTCTTTATCAGAGTATTCCTGTGCCAGCAGCCATCATGTCGCAGCAATGAGCAGTATGATAGCGCCTGTTTTGGCCTACTTCTGCCTCTGATTCAGGTTTTACCTGATTTCCGGCCCCTCCCCCCTCACTGAAGGATTCACCTGGCTGGAGCCTGTCTATGCTGGGTGGTTTTGAGATGGCTGTCTGCCTGTTACAGGTAGTTAAAGCACTGACATTTCCCTTTCGCCTAACGCCCACGCTTCACCTGTGATTGTTGACTGAAGACATCATAGTTTGCTTGATTTGGTTTTGTTGTAAGAACATAAATGGTGGCTGTGTGGACGTCCCTTCTGTCTTATGCTAGGTCCAGGTTAGAAGATAAATGTAGACAGAAACTGCCATGCAATAAATACTGAATCACGATTGTACTTTCCACCTGCTTGGACAGCAAGATGTGTGACATCAGCAGTATTCGAGTTGCAGTACACGAGCGTGTCATAACTTTAACTTTGGCGACATCTTGTGGTTTAATCCGGAAGTACCGCTTCTGTCTCGGCGCTTCTTACGTCAGCAAACGTCACCAGGAAGTACACGGAAACCAAGGCGACATCATGGCAGAATACAGAGACCCACGTGAGTGTAGTAAATAGTAGATTAAAACCCCAAAACTAAAGTTATTAAAAAAGCAGGGGCTTAATTAAGCTAACGATAGTTTGTTCTGTGTATAAAACTAATGAACTGCGTCTGTATTTGCGTTGCACGACGCGTTAGCAGCTTGTCGCTCAGCTGTAACGGTTGAACCGCTAAAGCTAATTCAACGTACTTAGCTCGCTTATGCTAACAGCGGCTCACCTGCAGCTGTAATGACCTTCTGTTTTGACAGACTGTGATGGAGCTGCTGAGGAGATGCCCGAGCTCTCTGACGGTGATGATGATGAAGACGAAGAGCAGTGGCAGTGGATGGAGGAGGAGGGTCAGCAAGCCAGCGTTACCTGTCTGTTCTGTGACAGGTGAGATGACTTTATATACAACAGTAGATTAAAAACTATTTCAGATGCTGTTGTTACGTCCCTGGAGGTTAGAGGATGTTTGCTTGCAGCCAAAATGTGTAAGTGTTTTGTGCAGAAATAATAGTGGCACAGAAACCAGATTATTTATATGTCTTTTAGGGAAAATGAAAAGCATAAGTTACCATTCCCACTAAAATCTTGACTCAAAATGGTCACAGTATGATTTGTTTTCATGTCATTTCTGCAGCCAAAAGCAGGTCAAAGCAGGACTGTGACACACAGCAAATGGACACTGGTTGGAAATCCAAATTTAAGAACCATAATCACTATAGGTTTATGCGAGGAGCCAGTGAATCTGTTATGTTTGTAATGTTTTCAGCTTTTGAATGAACCAGATTTCCCTGCCTGTGTGTTTCTGTGCTGCAGGTCGCTGAGCTCTGTGCCTGCCACCCTGCAGCACTGCACAGCTGAGCACCAGATCAACCTGGTGGACCTGATAAGAAGACACAGTGAGTAGATGCCGACGCTCTCTGAGTCACTGAAGAACCAGAGGATTGTTCAGTGTGGTGCTTAACCTTCTTTCCCTCCTTTTCAGATTTAGATGACTACGGTTACATAAAGATGATCAACTTCATACGGTCAACGGTAAGTGCTGCCTGTGATGAGATGTGATTTAAGGTGTTTGTACCTTTTTTGTGTTGTTGAATGTCTCTGATTTGTGTGCACCTTGTGTTCAAGGAGCATTAATCCAAGGAAACATCTGCTGAAAGAATAGATGGATTTTCTTTCTAAACCAATCTGTGTTGATAGAAATGCGATGTGTCCAGTCTGACGGGGCTGCCAGACGCTCCCTCACCCTGGGAGAGCGAGGACTTCCTGCGACCGGTCCTGCAGGACGACCCCCTGCTGCAGACAGGTGCAGCAGCAACACCTTTCAGTTTCATTACATGGATTTAAGTTCTGAGGAGTGACTGTCTCATCAGATGTGTCTGCTTCTAGATGTTGAAAACAGAAATTCACACGTTCACGTTTAAGCATGCTGGTGCTCGTCATCAGTGTGTCCTGGATCTCAGCTCCGGCCCGGTTAGATTTTGAGTTGTGAAAATGCAGATAAGGCTGCACACGTTTTGACGAGTGTGTGTCAAGGAAGGGGTTTCAGATGCGGTTTAATGATCCAACAAGCTCTTCGTTTGAAGTATACTGATGCCTTCCAAACCCCCCCCCAAAAAAAATCAGATTCAGGTGACAAAATCTGTGCTTTTTCTATTTAAACCTGTTTTGAGTCATCACACTCAGCCTACATGTTTCACTCCCCTGTTTGTCTCCCCCTCTCTGTGCTTCTGGCAGACCCCGAGGAGCTCTGTGGCAGCGGGGGGTCGAGCCTGTCGACGTGCCAGTCGTCTGGGACCGAGTCCCATGATGCACTGCTGCACAGGGCACAGGCAGCTGAGGACAGAGCCCGTCGCTCAGAGGAGGCGCTGGCCAGAGCCATGGATGACCTGCACAAACTCAAGTCAGTGATGTTTCTGCATCACCACATGTTTTCAGAACCACAAGGTTGTCCTGTTAGTTTATTTCTTGTCAATCTTTGGTAGTTTTTTTCTTGTTTTTTGTCTTCGAGAGCTTGCAGTGTGCTGCTTTGCCTCTGCACTACCCTCCTGACACCAGCAGGGGGACACAGTGAACCCAGTATTGCAGAAACAAGTAGAGTACCTTGTGGAAGAAGTTTGGAGGAAAGGGAAAGATAAAAAAAAGGGAAAGGAAAATTCCACTGCAGCATGGAGGTTAAAGTGAGGAGGGGGGCAGGAAGGGGGGCAATAAGGGAAAATTACAGAAAGAGGGAGGTTGGGGCTTGGAAGACAGTTAGAAAGATGAATGCCTCCCGCTTCCTCCATTTACTGCTACGTCCTGCATGAAGGTTGTGTGTGCTTTCTGTTCTCTGGCCGCCGTCTTTGTCCCATGTCCTCATTTGAGAAGTTAAGCGCAGATCAATCCGGTCTTCTTTCAGACTTCTGGCTCAGGGTTTGGTACTGAACGCAGAAACCGGCAAATCTGGTAACCTGGGCACCGTGGCCGAGCTCCGAGAGGACGAGGACGAGGCCTACTTCAGCTCCTACGGCCACTATGGCATCCACGAGGAGATGCTGAAGGTCTGAGTTGTGCAAACACACTGACGCGCACACACAGCACAACACACACACTGACCTGGCCTGCAGGTCTCGTTACACTCTTGAGAGTCTCTCCCGCCGGGCGCAGCAGCCTCTGCGGAGCGAAAATGGGTTCATCAGCGTACGTCTTGGCTGAAAGATTCTGATGTAGCCTGTAAGTGAAAGCGATCGTCTTTATGTACACATTGATACTGAGGACAAGACATTTCCTCAAAGTGACAAATCAGCAATAAGTGCTGAGCTCTCATGTGAGACACCAGCGCGCACGGCGGAGGCTCGAAACGTGGAAATTAATTTTTACACTGCTCAAGTGCTGAAAGCTCAAAGTGTCAGCAGCCTGGGGGGGCCGCTGGGGGTGGGGTGGGGGGGTGTGTCAGCTCTGTCTCCTCCCTTCCTGCTCAACTCACCGCAGTGCTTGGACATGTTCCTGTCGGCTGTCCTGATTGGTGCAAAGCACTGTTAAGTTTTGCGTCATGTGTTTGTGCGTCAGGCTGTAAACTCCATCAGAGCCTCGGGGGGGGGGGGCAAGAACACGTGATGGTGGGGGGGGGCTTTGCAGTAGAACATGGTCAACTGTTTCACAGGTTGACGTGAAGTGCATCACCTCTGACGCACTCTGTGTGTGTGTGTGTGTGTGTGTGTGTGTGTGTGTGTGTATGAAGGAGCGTTTCAAGTTTCCTCGGTTAGATTTATGTCACTTCTGTTCAGAATGGATCAACCTTTAATGTCACTGGCGACATCATCCTGATGACTAAAGTAAACCGGCCTCACGTGGCCTCGCAGGACGAGCCCACGCAGGAGTTCCATCAGTGGAGACCTTCAGCGTCTCAACTGAGTCTGAGCTCTTGGTTGTTTTTATGCTGAAATTCAGATTTGAAAGAGACTGCAAGTTTTAATTCTGACCTTCATCTTCAATGGCTGCATTTATATCGTGCTTTTATCCAAAGCGCTTCACACAGTTTTTGCTGCTCATTCACCCTTTCATGCACGCTCCGTCACACCACTGGCAGCGAGCTACCACGCAGGGTGCTGGCCTGTCAGGAGGAGGTGGGCACCAAACTGCCAACCCCGATGGACCTGCTCTACCTCCTGAGCCTAACCGTCCCATTTTCCACCACGCTGTCTTACCGGACAGATTTTTTTCATGTGTTTCTTTAAAACACATGACAACATGAAACCATGATTCTAATGTCCAGAGTCTAGCTGAAGCTGATGTGAAGCACCAGCAGTGTGAGTTGGCCAAATCAACCAGTTTGAGCGTATGTTCAACATTTCGGTCAGTGTTACGAGGTGAAACTGTCTGCAGACAAGTTTGACAAATCACAACACCACAAAGCCGGAGCATCACGTGATTTTCAGCTGCTTTGTTGGTCATAAAAATAGCAATTAAACGTTTTCCCCAAATCTTTCAACCATGAGTCTAAATGCTGTTTGACATTTTTGTGCAATAGGAACCTCTGGAGTAATTAGAGCTGAAAGATTCATTGATTACAGTAACAGTCTTTTGTTATGATGCTCCATCAGCAAGGACTTATCGCAGTTTGTGATGTAACATTAATATGTGTTTTTCTGGCCTTTAAAGCTGCAACATGGTTAAATGACACCAGTATCGGAGCTTATTTGACTGCTCTAGCTGGGTGCAGGGAACAGTGAGTGACTCTGGTCATCACGTCCACAGAACAAATGATTTTCCTTTGTGTAAATATCTTCCAGGATCTCCAGATTCTGTTCAAACCAAGTATCAAATAAGACTTCCTCGGTCCCACTGTGCCGTTACTGTCCTTTCAGCAGATTCTGTAGCTTTTCCTCCAGAGAGGAGGTGCTGGGGTTTGTGGGCAGATTTGATTGGCAGGTTAATTAGCGAGTCCTGACCTGACCCTCCTCTAGAAAAATACCAGGGTCGCTCCCAGTTGTGTTAATCCTGTAGGTTTGCGCTGAAATTTCCAAGAATCCCCCACAGCCGGTTTTGATCTGCTGTTATCTCACCTGTGCCGAAAAGGCTTTACGTGTCGTGCTCTTGAGATCGTTTTCCCAGGGCGGGTGATAAGGCCAGTGTGCAGTTCAACTTACAGCATAAGGATCCCAATACAGGATGCAAGTGATTCATAAACCGTCCCTTAACTCTCAGAAACCCTGCATTATATTCTAATTTTCACTGCACACATAAACGTGTTGTACTCTTTCCTCGCTTTGTACTCTGTTACTTCAGAAAAGTTCTGTATTGTTTCTCATTTTTTGAATATTCTCTCCTCAGGACAAAGTACGCACAGAGAGTTACCGCGACTTCATGTACGGCAACCCTGAAGTGTTCAGAGACAAGGTGAGCCGGCTGAACGGATGCAGATCCGCGTGCGTTAATGTGTGTGTACAGTATGTGCGAGGCAGCTGCTTTAACTGGACTGTTAGCAGAAAAAGGTGATTGCATTTTGCAGGACAGACATTAATAATGTGAAGGCGTCTGATTTAAAACACTGTGGTTTTATTTGCACCTCGAATGTCGACTGCAGAGTGCTGATAACAGACACACGCAATCTACCACCGAACCCATAACAACACCCCCCTCCCCACCAAAAAAAGCCTCCCAACTTCCCCCCACCCCTCTCTTTTCCATTGCCTTTAGTTGCAGGAAGCAGTGGCCTGTATCATGACCATCCATTATATGGGCGGCTGCTGGTTAGTGCTGGGATGAGGCTGTAGAGGAGGGGGGCAGGCTGTGTTGATGGGAACGTACATTATCCCTGTCAGAGCGACACATTCTGCAGAGGGAAGTGTCACCTTCTACAGGAAGTGGTAGATAGAGAACAAAACAGGATATTCTCGTTTCAGTTCCGTAAAGATGGAGGGGTGCAGAAAGATGGAGAAAGGAGCGAGGAGTTGTGTCGAGTCAGCAGTGTGTTGGCGACCCTCTGTGAACCCATAAAGCCAGCAGGATGCTTACAGGGAAGATGCTTAAATAGGGACACATAAACACAGTGTTACATATAGATGCGTGCATAGCTTTTGCAGCTGTGCTTCGGTCATTTAACACCAGTCGGAGGTGAAGATGAACAAATTAACTGTAGCCTACGAGAACCTGAAATAGAGATGATTAAAAACTCGCTCGACAATGCCAGTGAATAGAGTGACAAAGTTACTCAAGGAACCAGAGGACTTGGAAGAAAGGCTCTTCACGGCGAACACGCACACTCCATCAAAGCAGCTGAACGTCGCTTTGTAAAATCATGCAATCCTTAAAAACACGCACGGATGCAGCGCTGCAGTTTGGCCAAAAGCTGTTTTCCATGATTCTTTTGCACAAGCTGCTTGTGATCTGCTAACAAACAAACTGGTGCTAACAAAACTTCCCTCCAGCAGTAAAACATCAACTGTGGACGCTGTGTGGACTCTGATCAGCGACCTTGTCCGCGCTGCGCCACCTAAAGCGGCTTCATTTTGTCCTGATGTAGCTGCTTGAATTCATTTTAAAAGCCATCCGCCCCCCCCCCCCCACCCCTCTCTCTCTCCCATCCGGCAGGTGGTGCTCGATGTAGGCTGTGGGACCGGCATACTGTCCATGTTCGCTGCAAGGTCTGGGGCCAAGAAGGTCATAGCGGTCGACCAATCAGAAATCATCTACCAGGCCATGGACATAGTCAGGTGAGACACACACGCAAAACACAAGACAAAAAAACCCAAAACATGTTCTTCAGATATGTCGGTGGCTCAAAACAAATGCATTGGAGGTTGGTGGATTTTCATTTATGATGCTCGCAGCAATGAAACATTCCAGCTCGGCAGCAGCTTGTCTTTCACTCAGCAGCAGATTAGCTCAGTCAATCATGTGACCCTCGCCTCGCACATCGTGGCGGTCCTTGGAGTGCCACAGAGAGAGTACACGGGTCCTCTTCCCTCGCTGTGCAGCAGAGGATTGTGGGAGTAGAGGTCTGTGTGACCTCCAGGCACCTTTTATTTGTTGCAGCTGGTTGACTTCAGTAGAGCTGCTGTCAGTTGCGTGGCCATAATGCACGTAATTTACACCTGCGGTCTGACTCATCCACCCCTCGCCTGCAGCCGCGTGCACTCAGACATGTAGATGACCTCCTGTTGGTACCTTTTAACGCAGTCCTCGGTCCAATTTCAGGTGCTGTGTGTTTCCAGTTTTCCAGCAGCTTGTTCTCCACAGTGTAGTCATTTACCACCAGAGCCTCCACTGTCCCTACGTCTACCTGCAGCCACGTCTTCTATCACACCCCTGCCTCTAAAATGCATTTTTGAGTTAGGGGCCATTATGACTGCTATTATTACCGTTATGTAAGAGAGTGTCGTATAAGCAAAACAACGGGGTTTGCTGAAGGAAAAGGACGTTTTAATTTTACAGCCCACTGACTCGCTGTTGGAGTGTGTGTTGGCATGCAAGCTGCGTTGCAGGTTCGCCAGCGGTGAAGATTCAGCTGAAGAGAGATGTGTACCCTCCCCTATACGCTCACACATGCACGCACTTACATACAGGAACACACACCGCCCTCGGGGTCTCTTTAAATCTTCTGTTTGCTTCGGTTGTGATTTTAAAGCTCTTGTTTTTGCATGTGTGTGCATGCGCATGTGGCTGGCCTTTGTGTGTCCGTGACTTCCTCTTGATGTTAATATCAGGATTGTAATTAAAGTGGCTCCTGTTGGTTAGGCAGGAGCATCCATCTCCTGTCTCCACTCTGTCGCCAAAGTTTAAATGAAAAGCTGGATGTGACTTCTTCCCTTCACAGTCGCGTCCTTAATGGATAATGTCCAAATACATTTTTAAATGGCTGGAATTGATGGATTATCCAATAGAATGCTTTGAATTGTGACAACAAAGTGGAAAAAATAAAACTTTTAATGGTGATATGAGCTAAAGGTAGACAGATTATCAGATTGTGGCTGTTAATCTGTAATTATTTGACTTGAATGCTCAACCAGCCTGTAACACACACATTATGAATACATGTAATTCCAGATAACCTACCAAAAGTTTTTGCTGAAGTTTTTTTCTTTTATCATCCCAAAAACATGATTAAAATAAAACTTTTTAGCTCTAATTAATTTTAGAATTTGTTTAGTTGTCCTGTTGAAGACGTTTACCAACTCCTGAAAACCTATTCCATTTGTAAATCTTAAAGTTATGGATATAACCCCGGTTCTCTGATTAGCGTGAGTGTCTCATTATGGGAACGCTTCCTACGAGACATCATCAGAAGCTTAGATGACATTACACCTGCCCTAATTGGCTATTTCCCCGCTAGCTTAGTAGTGCTACTTTTTCCTGAGGTATTGCTACCTGCTGTGAGGTAGCTAACGCTACCTGTTCAGTTAAATACTGCTACTTTCCAAAGTAAAAGTATTGCTACCTTTCACCAAAATTAGCCATAGTGAGAGGAGGAGGAGGAGGACCCTATCCGCTACTGACGTAGCTGTGACGAGTGCCAGCCAATGAGGGCTGCTGAAATATCATTTGAGCTTCTGATTGGGTCACGCGGGAGGCGTTCCCATATCGATTCATAAAATGAACGCTGTGAAAGAAAATTATTGGCTTTATTGCCGTTTTGTCCTTACTGTGTAAATCCTGAAAGAAACAACAACAAGAAGCGAACAAAAAACCAAAAATCCATTCATGTGTCTCAAAGCGTGTATCTTTGATAAGAACACAAACATAAATTATGAGCGAGAAACTCATTTGTATGACAGAGGCGACGATTCACCATCAGAAGACAGCAGTTATTTTCAAACACTGGCTTCCTGTGATGAAATGTACAAGCTCTTTCCCTTTTCTCTCTCTCACACACACACACACACACACACACACACACACACACACACACACACACACACACACACACACACACACACACAAAGCAGCACAGATACTGACTCTCTCCCCAGAGTCCTGACATTGTCCTCTAAATTACCCCAATAATGAGATTACAGTGTTTCCCTCTTGTGGAAGGTGGAGGGGGTGGGGGGGGTTATGGGTGAGAGGTGTGGGGGGTGTTGGATTCTGGGAGGAGGTGATAGCAGAGCAGCAGAGAGGGGAGAGACAGTTCAAGATAAGGATCGCTGCCACAGAAATGCACTCTGGGCCGCTGTGAGTAATTGTTCTGTCCTCGGTAACATTAGCTGTCATGATAATGGAATATTCACAGAGATTGATACCCAGACTGGCCGGTCTGAAAGGAAGGATCATTTAAACAGCAGCGCTGATCTTACCGTCCCTACCTGAGCCTGACACCTCTGCAGGTCCACGGTTACAGTTTCTCCCCCTTCCACACTCGCTACACAGCTCAGGACAGGCTGGAAATACACTGTACTTTGAAAAGAATATGGGGATTTACAGATTTTGACAAGTTTGAATAAATGCACTGAAATATATGGAAGTCAAATGTCAAATCATGGTACACATCATCAAATAACTGTAAAGTGAAAGGCATCACTCCAATGATGAATCCTCACCCAGCTGCAGTTCTGTTTTAGTGTCTGTGAGCTCTTTGTTTTGGTTTTATGGCCCACATCTCATCATCAAGCTCATTTCTGCTCACATTAGGCAGCTGTTGTCAGTGAAAAGCTCCAATAAAGCCACTGTACGCTGCCTGCCCGGCACCAAACAACTGACAGACCAAGCTGACAACCAGCTGTCAACATGCTAGAGCGTTTAGCAGCTAAACAAGCACACATTTGCTTCAGGAATCGGTGGAGACCAAAGCAGAGCTAAAAGCAAAGTGAATATTGGGCTTAAAATCGGCGAGCGGCCTGAAGCATTAACTCTACTGTTACTCTGTGTCTGTTGTTTATGTAGTCTGTCGGCAACTGTTTGCTGACAAGGTCACCATGTCGACTGAATTTCAATGTTGTGTGTACAGGTTGTTACTCTGCCACCAGGTGGCCAAAAATGAAGTAATTCTCCTTTAGTATGACAGAAATTAACTGCCATAATTGGGATTTGCAGTGTTTGTAGTATCCACCTTTTCTAACAGTAACAGTAACTGGCAATCTCTTTGGTTTGTTGGAGGTAGTCATGTTTTAAAGACTCCTGCATTTCCCACAGGTCCAACCAGCTGGAGGACAAGATCACTCTGATCAAAGGCCGCATAGAAGACATCGACCTCCCTGTGGAGAAGGTGGACATCATCATCTCAGAATGGATGGTCAGTACATATTTCCATAAGCATACTGCAGCCGTTTGATTGTGGGAATGCAGGAGCGCCAGTCAGGTCAAAGCCTTCTATTCTTAAAGCCTCCTACAATCAGTGAATTAATGACGTGATTCAGTTCCAGCTCAAAGATCTGTTAATTCATATTGATAGCTGAGGATGTGACTCAGTAAGTGTCAGCTGACTAACTCTCAGGAGGCCATCCCTCCGCCAAAAATGCTCCTGCATGATTCCCATGAAGTATTATTGAATCCTGTACATGCACGTGAGGGTTCAGCCGGTCCATGTTTGGCCTCCCAGACCTCATGTTGTTGCTTGATTAAAGGCATTTCTGCAGGGCAGGGGTTATATTTTCCTTGTCGTTTGCTCTCTGTGACATTGCTGGAATGTGTTGAATTTTCCTGATGCAGTAAGTCAACTATAACATCATACCTTGAATTTAGTCTCAGTAGGCCTCTACAAATACAATTCACAGCATTATATGCACTCAGTACACTGAAGATCGTCACTTTGCAGTAACAGCCGGCTCCTTCGTGCCTCGAGGTGCTTTCCTTTGCTCACGTGTGTGCTGTGAAAATATCTTGAGAGCTTATCTTGGGGTGGCTGTGGCTCAGGAGGGAGAGCGGTCATCCACTTATCAGAAGGTTGGCGGTTTGATCCCTGGCCCCGGGCAAGATACTCAACCCCAAATTGCCCCCGATGCTGTGTCCTCGTGTGAGTGTGTGCGAATGGTTAAAAGCCTTGTAGTGGACAGGTGGCCTAGCCAAGGGTGAATGCAGACTTGTGTTGTAAAAGCGCTTTATAAATACACTTCCATTTATCTTCCATCTAACGGTCCTCAAACACATACATGCAAATACCAAAATGTAAATGCTCAACTTTGTCTCGGATTGGTCAGCTACCAGCCAATGAGAGTGCAGAGTCCAAGGTGCCAGTAGCAATGATGCATGTTTTAAACATGGCTTAAACGGGGCTAAACTTGACCGTGAGCTCCTCTGAATACCTAACCAGGAACAGCAGTCTTCCTTCGCCTTGACGCCCATTTATCAGGGAGATTCTCCGCGGCGATACAGGCGGGACGGCCAAAGTTGAACGCACCGCTGAAGTCATCCCTAATTCATGAGCATCCCGTATCTGTTCCCCCTCCACCTCCCCCATCCATCGTCGAAACCCCAGGGTCACGAGCAGGGGTCGCCAGCCAGAGCCTTCCCATCCTCTCGCCGGGGAAATTGAAATTCGGTGGTTGACGTGCCGGTGGAGCAGTGAAGGATAGGGCACGTAATCTTTGATGACACCAGCTCACAGAGCGCTAATAAATCTAAGAATCCTCCAGTCACTTCTCATCACGGCAGCAATGGCAGACATTTCTCAGAGTGGCCAGAACTTCAAAAGCTGCCCTCCAATCTGCCTGTGTAAAATGGAAAAATGACAGTTGTCAGCGGAGTAGACTTTCTGGTCATTGTAAATGGCTTTAGACTGTATTAAACTTTAATGGCCTTGTCTTGGAGCCAGGTAGTGTCTTATTACCTGAGAGCGCTTCTGGAGATGTCATGACTCTGCTTTAGTACGTCATATAAATCACAGATGCTGTGTTTTAAGGTTTTGTTGAAGTCACAGATTTTACCTTCTTACTGAACTAAGTCTCCTAAATATTTTATAAAAGGTTATTTTCCTCAAAATACAGTCAGAGTAGGAAGAGGAAATCCCATGTGGGGATCTATCATGAGTCCACTGAATCTCTAAAATCACAAAACCTTTAATCGGAATGCCTTAATTTAATTTCAGATATGTAATTTGACCGCGTATGTTGGTGCTCAGAGGCAGTTTCCCTCTCGTCCACAAAGGCTTTCAGCAGTAATTACCTTTTGATATAGTCGTCTTCATTGGCAGTGGCACCGTTCCCACGCTGGCTTCACAGGAAACAATGCTTAAATATGATCTGGCATCACTGTTTGTAATTCGATCTCACTGATATCAGCCTCACTGTTGAGGCCATTGACCCGCTGGTACAGTCGAATCGTAGCTGTATTAATTTACCGCTAATGCAAACCAAACATTTCCAACTGTTGCTCGCTCACATAAAAAACGCTCAGCTGATTTTATTGTGAAGCAGTCGCAGGAAACGCAGCGCATTTGTCAGAGAGGCTGGCGCTGACAGCGGCTGTTCATCTAAAATGTGTCAGCGGTGGCCGTTTGCAGCCTTTTTTGACAGTGGATCAGTTTTAAATATTACAGGAAGTAATGGAACGAGGAGGAGCTGCCGCTGCGAGCTGTAACAACCCGATCCCAAACAAGTTGAGACGCCATGTGAAGCTTAAAAAAAAAACCAAAATGCGATCATGAGCAGATGAACTGTTTACCGACAAGTTTTTGAAGTGTTCCTGAGTCCGTGTAATAATCTCCTTCATCCAATCACGTGTTCACAAAGTGGTGAACTCGCTCCATTCTCACTTGTGAACGACTGAGCCTTTCCAGGACGCCCCTTTTCAGGCCCAACCATGACACTATCACCTGTTACCAATCAACCTGTTTACCTGTGGAGTGATCCAAACAGGTGTCACAGTGGAAACACTGTCGCCTCACAGCTTCAATGTCCCGGGTTCGATTCCCGCCTGGGGCGCTGTGGGCGTGTCGTCCACCATGCCTTTGGTGCCTGCTGCCCTTTAAGGGGCCTTTCAGTTTGCATGTTCTCCCTGTGTTCACCTGGGGGATCCTCCATTTAAAAAAAAGAAACCCCCACTAAAAACATGCATGAAGATCACCACCTGACCAATGGTGACGAAGATGGAAATGGGTCCCCGGGCGCTGGTCCGCGTTTGACACGATTCTTGCGTCTTGGTCTGCAGCATAATTTTCACACCTAAACGCGTCCATGCCGCAGAAGTAGCCCCTCTTTTAGCCCCTCCTCCTCCTCCTGTTCTGTGTCGCGTTCACTCTCCTCCATGTTTGTTTGTGTTGCCTTCATGCTACAAACCACATTTCCCAGCATGCCTCGTGCAGGACTAAGTAGCTCAAGTTTCCTGTTTTATGTTCCAAAATGTTACTTTTTGTTAGTATTTGGGATGTTTCTGTTGAGAACATGCTGCTCTATGCTTTTAGCGTTTGTAAGGTGGCGGTTGCATGTCTTGCCTCGGCTGCATTACACTGCTGCGTCTTTGAGGGTTGATGTTGCTGATTGCTCCTGCCTGCCACAATATTGCAGTAAGGAGTGTGATTTGCAACACAATGAAATAAACGATAGAGCACAACATTAAAGATAGGTTTTCCAATTGTGGAACAATATATACTGCCACGTCAGACAGTCCTATCCTCAGCGAGATAACCTCCTCCGGTGAGGCCCTGCTGTTTATGGCACTGCTTGTGCAACGTGAAATCAGATCACGGTTGCTCACGGCATGATGGAAAAGGACGATTATTGAGTCACTTTTTTATTGAAAGAATGCATGTTTTTTGCATTTCTGACAAGATAACCGCTCAGTCAGTCTTTGCTGACTCCTGATTTCTGGGACTGAACTGTGGATGTCACCAAATCAGCCATGAAATGAAATTTCAAGGATGATAACATTGATTAATTTTGATTATTCTTGTCTAAGTCTGTTTGTACAGTTCCTCCCTGCACGATGTACAAACCTGTACTGTAAACATGCCAAATCCTGGAGGCAAAACAGCATCAAACTGCTGTGTCTTTGTGACTTTGATCAGGGTGTAATTCCTTGGCCTGACCTGGCTTTAATGCACGCCTCTGGTGTCACCTGACCTTGCTGAAAATGAACACACACGCACGGATTAGAGGCTTGCTAAGGCCTGCAACAGAGAATGGCCAAAGTGGGTCAAAGCAATGGCAAAGAAGCACAGGAGGGAATTCTGTAACTAAGAATAGGTTAATATTCAGCCTTTCAGCTGTGCAGATAAGCCGCATGCTTTGTATTTCTTCCTCTGGTTTGACAAAATAAAAAGGAAAGACCAGAACTAGAAACCGAGCACCTTTCACACAGTTACACTGCAGCATATCGAGGTAGAAAGAGCAGAAACAGTCAGTGACTCCGTTGTCACTGAGCAGCGTAATTAATCTGAAATTTGTCAAATTAATAGGTCCACAAATCTGTGCTCTGTGGATCAGACAGCCGTGGGCTTACTGTGGCAAAGAAAAGCATCACTCCTTTAAAGCCAAAGCACCACATTCATCTGTCATCACGTGTGCTGTGATTGAAAATGTGGCTCTCTGGCCTGGAAAGTCGTCTTTATTGAGTGGAAGGCATTTAGTGAAAAATGTTTGGGACTTTAAAAAGATATTAATTCCACAGAGACTGCAAACTAATGCAGTGCAGAGAATAAGAGAGGAGAATCACAGTTTGCAATAAAAGAGGACACATCCCATCCTCACTGTAAACATTTTAACCAGCTAACAGAGACAACGTGTAGACAAGACAGTGTTGGAGTTGCTGGAAGGCATCTTAGGTTTTAACTTTAAAATCAGACTAATAATTTCTCCGCTCCCTCTAGTCTTTGTGCTAAGCTAGGCTAACATCTCTCGGAGCTAGCAGTACCTCTGGGCTGGATGCATAGAGACGTAAATTCTCAAACAGGATCTTGATCTCAATGACACCCTAAACTCATAAAAAGCTTCACAATCTAACAAATTAACTGAATTGATTGATCTTCTCATCCATCTTTCTGTAATCCAGGAAATAATTCATCTAAATTTAGCGGCCATTTTTACAGGATCCAGTGTTTAATATTGTTATGTGGTGATGTTTATTACTCACATATTTATTGGTGCTTCGTCATTGACTGTCAGTTATTATTATTATTTGTATGCAAATTGTCATCGTAACCAGAAGAAATGGTGCCATAAACAACAGATGTCAGAAATGATGATAAAAAAGACCCGGGCTTAAAAAATACAACATAGAAACAGAGATAACCTTGCAAGTTTTGTCTTGAAGTAATAAGATACCTGATAATTATGGAAGAGAGAGGGTTATATCGCTGAGTTGCTGGAGCGAGCAGACGGACAGTGGTCACACGGCTAATAGACAGAGATGGGTGATGAATGTGGTGTATCTGTGGCGGTGGCGAAGGGGGCAAATGAGAGTCTGTCTGCTGTGGCAGTGTTTGAGAGACTGCCTTCAGCGGCACCGCTGTCATTTCATAACTCACCACATTGATCGGTCCTCTTTCTCAGCACACGGAAAAACAAACAGTCCAGAGCTGATAAGAGACCGGGGGGCTGACGGGGAGGAGGGGAGCCCAGTTCCCAAAAGGCTAAATAAAGGTTGTCACTCCACGATCAATCACAGGTGATGGGACTGCTAGCTTGATGGTGTTTAATGGCACGGACGCACAGATGTGGACATGAAAGTAGACTGTTGGCTTTAGTCGGTATAAAAACCCAAAACCTTAAAATGAGAATCTCATGTTAGCCACAAACCACAAGTTTGTCTTTTTGATCTGCACTTAATGGAAAAGTCCACTCCAACACGCTAACCAATGCAACAAGAGGCGTGCTGCTTGTATATTATTTCAGCATAAACATGTCTTCTACAAGATCCACACATTACATTTTCAAGTGTCACTGTAAGCAGAGTTTCCAGTTGGCACTGGTCCATGAGTCCCAGAGGACTTCAGTGTCTTGGACAAATGGGAGGAATTCCTCTTATTATCTCATTATGGACCCTGTTTTCCCATGTTTGTGCTTCCAAGTGACTAATGGGATTTTTGAGTATTGAATGAAATTGCTGCAGCTGCAGAACAGGCTGCAGTGTAATCCCTCCAGGCGTTTGAGTGCCGTCAGTGTGAGTCCACTAAAAGCCTTTTTGCCACTGACAGGCTCAGATTGTTAAATAAGTTTCTGGTGACATTATGGAAGAGATCCCTGCAGAGATACCTTTTGGTTGAAGAGTAAGATGTTTTGTTTAGCCAGAAACAGCTGTTCTATCTCTCAGCCACCAGACTCCATTCACAAAACCAGTAATTTTATCACCGTGAAACACACTTCATTCAAACTCGACAAAAACAAAACAAAACTCACCAAAACCTCCTTGGTTTGTCTTTTCACCGTTCCAACAATCACCTCTAACTCTGGTTTGGCTGAAATAAAGAGGACGAACATCAGTGAAGATGTGAAAACAGAGCTGGAACATTTTCACATCTGCCTTAAGAATTATTTTCTCCTGACGTTATGACAGCAGATTTTCAGCCCACACTACACAAAGTGTCTTAAATCATCTAACTACCACGTACATAAAGCTCTCTGAGTCTTTCCTTCTGACCTTCATTACAACATAAATAAGTGTTGACTTTTCCTTAAAGAAATATGTACTCTTGTACTGTGGACATGAGCCTGTATTTATATATTATCGTCCAGATAACAGTTTGTATACGAGGCGAAGGCCAGTGTCCCTGAACAGTGAGCTTTTTGAGGTATGTGCTAACTCACCTTGAAGAAACTCTCCCAGAATGTCAAAGTGGTCTTCAACGACAGCGAGCGTTCAGTCTGTGTCATTGAAATGTGAAAGGAACAAGAAAAGTGTCAAAGAGCTCTGTGGAACTTCTCCGCTGTGGAGGTTTTCTTTGTGTCCCCGACGCTGATATTTTCCCTTGAGGTGGACATAGTTTTCAAGGATCTCTGGTGCACACATATACGCACAAACACACAAAGTCCGAACCATTGTGTGCGGTAGAGGTGTGAAGTCAAATTAATGGCAGCTCTTCCTCTTTAGCCTCATTATCAGCGCTGGGAGACTCACCTGCCCGAGAAGAGGGCGGTAGTCATCAGTCATCCTGTCCTTCAGTCCGACTGACTGTCAGTCACAGCTACACACTCACACACACAAAAACACACACACGCACAGAGAAACGACACTCAGATGCAATATAGATGCACAAATGTACACACACACGCGGTGACAGTGCCACAGGTGTGTCCATGTTCTAATGAGGATTTATTAGCTGTACTTACTTCCACAAGACCTTCAGGAAGTGGTTTTCAGCCAGCTGCCAGTGTAGCAAAAAGTCCAATCCTACTAATACGTCCAATTTGTAGCTATTTGGCAGGTTTTTGGTGCTGCGGTGAAGCCCAGGTAATTCAGTATGTACAGTGTAAGGATAATCATTTTAATTTTTGACAGACTCCCACCAAAAACACCCAGATTCACACCTAAAAGGGATTGTTTCCTGCTGCAAAAATAAACCAAAGACTGTTTTTTTTTACAGTAAATTATGTCCTCATGCAAAGAAAACAGAACATGAAAAGGGCTTGTTTTGCACCTGTTATTGCTAAAATCCAAATTTAACCCGATGATGTGTTATCAAGTTTTTAAACCTGCACAGGCTCATCATTTTCAGTATTTGGTGATTTTAATTTAAAGATGTTTGGATTTTTTTAAAAGACGCAGGTTTAGTTGAACTTATTTTCACCCAATTTTATACTTACACACATGAAAACCTGCTTCCTCCTGCTGGCGAAGGATTTCTAAAGCATTCTGTCCATTAGTCAACCATCTATCTCTGAGATCAAAGACTTACATTTTCAGAAATGTGTCTATGCTGTCTCTGTGTTTCATGTAACTCTTGGTTTTTATGCAACTGTTTTCCCCTTTCCCCGCACGATAAGTGAAGCATAGGCTTATGTATGCAGCCATGGTGGTATATAAAGGCCCACAATGCACTTCAGTGCAGTAGTGTATACTGGATGTATCTGCAAAGCAATGCTGCACTTCTGTCATCTGGTCAAAACATCCGAGGGGAAGGTGTAACCGCTCTCTTGTTTGATTAATGCTGCGACATGCACAACATGAACCGGACGACCTGATGTATCCCTCAAACAGACATCCTCATAAACCCAAAACCATAATCCTGCATCACTCAGCTGACATTGTTTTGGTGGAGAGAAATGGCCTCCGTGTTCCCTCAAGATGATGAATTTAATAACGGCCCGTGGATGCTTGGACAAGTACGCTGCCAAATACAAGTATATTAGGATTTTTATAGTGTGTGTGTGAATTCGCAGCCATAACTTTTTATTCCTCAAAGGCGCACAAAGGCAAACATTGCTTTACTTTAATGCTGCTGACTGACTTTGACTCCATGTGAGGCTGCTGTTCCCAAAGTCCAGACAGTAGATTCACGTGTTTGTTAATGACTTGTTTTAAATATGATTATGTGGTCATGACATCTGCTTCGGACATGATGGAGGTTCTCCCCTAATTACACCTCCCAACAACCTGTAGAAACAAGACATTTAATTATGTTTTGTCCTTTTAATTTGTTTATTTGTTGAAAAGTATTTAGGCAACGACTGTATTGAAGAGAGAATAGCTGAATAGCTGCTAAAGAGCTGCCCTCTCTGGTTCAAAGTTTCAAGAGTCGTAAGTTAAGCTCTGGTCTTTCCGTGAAGAGTTTTGGTTTCCCACAATGACCTAAATGCTGTTTAAAGATGCATCCAGACCAAAATTTCCATTAGGTTTCCAAAAAAATGGTGCCTTTCCACATGTCTGTGCTCATGGATCCTGTTTCCCATGTCGTTGCAGCTGTTTCTGAAATTGGTCCAGTATTGAGCAAGAGCGCTGGAGCTGCAAAACAGGCTGCAGTGTCCGGCAAAATTGCTTGTAGGCTCAGATTGATATTCTAAGTGTGTGTTTAACCAGAAACAGCCACCGTATCACTGTCACCAAAGCCACCAGACTCCAGTCACAGAAACAGTAATTTTATTATTGAAACTCTCTCAAGACTTGAAAGAAGAGAGACTAGAGGAAATTCATAGAAAGAGTTTGAGATCCTGGTCAGTTGTAGAAACAGT
This sequence comes from Chaetodon trifascialis, assembly GCF_039877785.1. Taxonomy (NCBI): domain Eukaryota; kingdom Metazoa; phylum Chordata; class Actinopteri; order Chaetodontiformes; family Chaetodontidae; genus Chaetodon; species Chaetodon trifascialis. Next base: position 3,795,168 of record NC_092056.1, read on the forward strand.
CAGAGGCTGAATAACCTCACACAAATATAACCTGCACGCAGGGTTGCTGCATATATCGCTAGCTAGTTTACAGCTAACGTCTGTCCCCTCGGAACGAAGAAGGAAGGCAAAACACTGGTAAAAATCCACTCAGCATTCAGTCTGAACGCAACTTCAAAGGCTTCTCCACCCTGACAAATCAGATCCGGGAAATAAAAATTTGGCAGCATGAAACTGGACAAAGATAACGGCTACATCGTATCTCACACTGCGCGATAACACTTTGTCTAACGTGAAAATGTGCCATTTTCTTTCAAATTGTTTGCATTCGTAATTGAAATGTTTTACTGGCCACGTAGATTATCGTAACATCTCCTGAAGACAGATGATTCCGGAAGAGCCGCTGCTTCTAATAACCTTGTAGCTATACTGCAAATTACTTTGCTGCTACACCATCGTTCGCCTCTATCTCTCATTTACATGCCTTTAAATGGAAATTAGGCTAATGCTGGAGCCTGCACAGTGTACACTCACCAAGCGTTAACGCACTAAAATCTATTACGTGGATGTGTGTGATATGTTTATGCTAATTTGGTGTCATCTGATCGTAGAGTAGTGCAGGAGAGGCTCGTTGATGTAGAGGTGCTGCCTTCAGTATCCAGTAAAGCATGGGAGTACTCTCACACACTGACACACGCACACACATTCATGCATGCACGCCATCTCCTTTATTTTGCTGTGGCCCTCCTGGGAGTGGAAGTGATGATGATCTGCAGTAATTGAGGAAGACGTATGTTGAATGCAGGAGGAGCGAGGAGGTACTGGAGGGCGGAGGAAAGTGTAAACTGCTGATGCAGGTTTTGTACCAAAATGCCTCTTGGTACCTGTAATTGACAGCCAGTCGGTCTCCTCAGGGTTGATGCACAGGAAAATCTGTGAATTGTAGCACGCAAAGCCTTTTTTCCCCCCAATCTGAGTGTTTTACAGTATGGCATTAAAACAGCACTGTAGGAAAAAAAAAAGTGACAACTCAGTGAAAAGGCTGAAATTCTTGGCATTACTAACACAGCTGTAGAAGTGTATTTGCCATTTTATTTTGGTGTGTGTGTGTGTTGGTGCATAAGTAGATGTGTATGTGTGTGTGTGTGATGGCCCACTCAGGGGAATGTGTTTTATATGCTAATTTTGCTAATGTGTATAAGCTGCTCCAGCCCATTCTCATTAGGTTTTCATTAGTCTCTTTTATGGAAATGCACAGTGACTATACCGCAGAGCACGGCCTGCAGCAGCCTGGCCGCCTGACAGCAGACGGAGCTGCTTCCTCCAGCTAACACCTCGGCCCGTCCGTGTCACCGATGAGTGGATTATTTGAAATGGTATCAAAAAAGTTAGTAAATCTGTCTGGTTAAATCAGATGAAGATGAATGAATCACAGCAGATACGTTGAGATCCTTTTGTGATGAAGAGCTGTAAAATCGTAGGCCTTCACCCTTAGAGGAATACTTCAGTATTTGAAATGCCTATTTGAAGATCAACATCAATGTCATCTCTGTGCATGATCTTTTTAGCCTAGCTTAGAAAATAAGAGGAAACAGCTAGCCTAGCTCGCCCTCCAACAAATCCAAAGGTGCTACATGTGTTGCATCGTTAAAAATATGTAAAAGTATGATAAATGTTCTCTTCGACGTAGCCTAGCTAGTGATACCTGCCTCCACTCTTTGTGCTAAGCTAGGCTAAACATGTTGCTGTCTCTGTTTTGGACGGTTTCTAGACAGTTTGGTGAAACTGTGAGGGATATTACATTTTACCACTGTGTTCTCATGAGTGGAGCATCAGCACTGAGAGGCTTGAAGGATACCTTTGTTCCATTAAAAGTCCAACTTACGGACAGCAGGTGTGACAGAAACAGCATGTCGGTGTCTAAGGTAGCTGAAAGAGCCCAAAAGTGCGACATCATCATTTTGATTAAACTTTCAGCGATGACACATTGCTCAGGATTGCTCAGGAGTGAGGACATGCTCGCTGATGGATTGTTACCGCTGATTTTTCATGTAGAGGGTGAATCTGGTAATTAACCCTGCGGATGTATAAATTAGGGGGGCGAGTACATGCTGCTGGGAGGACGTGGAAGGCAGAGGGGGGGTCGGGCGCGGGGAGCAGTAATCCTGGAGCATTGTTGACGATAAAAGTAAGGTGTGACTCTGCTTTCAGGCGTCTCCCTCTCTCATATCCTCTTTCCTTCAAGTGAAGCAGTGTCCCGTGAAATTGGGATCTAAATTACGAGGCCGGTGTACTCTGTGTGAGGGTTTTAGAAACGACCCGCTCCGCCGCTAAGGACATCGGACGGACCGCAGCAGTCAGCGGCGGACGATCTGCGGCCTGACTTTGGTTCGAGACCGGCCCGCTATCGATAAACAGAGAGATTGTTTCCCTTTATCGCCTCGCGGAGCATGAGCCGGGTATATCAGCTTCATCGCTGCCATCATTATCAGCTCAGGCCTGTGACAGAGATGGTGACGATTTTGGAGTTGGAGTTATAAATCAGGGCTGTTTCCCCCGTTTGTCTGCTGCTTGCTCTCCTCTCCTCTCTCCAATAAAAGCTTGTCTTTATTTGAATAATAAGGCTCTTATCTCTCTGAATTGCTATTCCACTGGCCACTGCATATCACTCTCGCTCTTCCTCTCTCCTCCTCCTCCTCTCCATCATACTCCCTCTTCACCTTCTGCTCTGGCTCTCACCTCTCCTTGTCCCTTTTTCCCTCCTCTGAAGAGAAAGTGTAGATGTTGGACAGAACTCTAGAGACGGTTTTATATCTTATTTTCCCAGTCATACTCACTGTAGAGCTGCTTGTAGAGGTCGTGTTTAGGTGGGTCCAGCTCTCCAGTGTAGTGGATGCAAGCCATTTCCCAGATATTCACAAACAGCACTAATAAAGCATTTTGTTATCATATTGATTTCCTGAACTGTAGTGAGACTTTTTCATTAAAAAGTTGTTGATGAAAAAGAAGAGACAGGCCATCCTCATGTTGGTTTTTATGCCCTAAAAATTGGACTAAACATTCTCGCTTCTATAATTATGAACAAACCGGTAGATAAATGCTTTTTAAATTCTTTTTAATCAGGCTGAATGCCTTTCATATCAGCCGTAGTTTTATTTTTGCTCATTGCTTTGATCTGTTATAACTTGGGGTTTACTTTTGTAGCACTGGCCATCGGGTGTATCGGTTAAAATAACTTTGGACCCACAAAGGTAATTGCTTAGATCTTGAAATGGCAGCATCATGAGAGATAGATGGAACATGGCTGTAAACACTGGCCATCAGAAGGTCTGGTGGGATGTAAACAAGCTGACAGGTTAATCAGTAGAAGAAAAAATTAAGGAGGATTTTAAAATCATTCCCCAAACTGTCCAGTTTACGCCGTCCCGGATCAGCGTTGACCTGCTGGACTTGGTGGAGTTGTGTGTTTTTCCTGTACACTGGGGGATTATTGGTAACATTATGGTTGCACTCACTGTTTGTCGCCCCGTTGGACGTAATGTTTACCATCGTTGCCAAATTCGGAGATGTTTGGTGAGTCGGTTGTCTTACCTGATAGAACTTACCTTTAGCACTTCCTCTTGTCTCAATGCAAAGTACAAAATAACGGACGTTGTTTGGCCAAGGGTAAACTGAATGATGGGAACTGAATATCCAGACTGAAACCTGAAGGTCTTATGCTTTCCATATTCTTGTTTTGATGCTGAAACACAGATCTGAAAGCATCAGTGGTTGTTTTTGGTCCTGGAGGAGCGAGACAGTGTTTTCGCAGCTTTGAAAGGACTGATGTGGGTCATCAGTCACAGTAAAATACGCCTCTACTGGTTTTGCGCCGCCTCCTTGTCCCAGATGGAGATATGCCCTCCCATATGTTGGAACCCGTCCAAATGCCGTGCACACAAACACCATATTGAAGGGGCCAGTGTTGTAGCTCGGCCTTGTATGATTGGTTGATCTGTCGGTTGGAGGGGTAGCTTGCAGAAAAAGCCATTTGTCAGCAGTATCTGCCACTCAGGTCGAAGCCAACAAGATGTGGACAAAACTCAATTTCAGCATTAATGGAATAATACCACGGTTAATGTGCCGTCCACTGGAGCAGAACACGAGGTCAAACCAGGGTCAAACCTCCGGATGCCGGGCGGCAGACCACGTGGGCACATCACTTGAGTCACAGTCACGGTTAATTCAGATTTCCACCGTTGGTGACGTTGAATTAAAAAATAATTGAATTGTCTTGCGCTTCTGTAGTCTTGCATTTATTACCTGCCTTTAGCTGTCAAGACGCCAGATGATGCTGTACGGACTGCTGCGTTCGCCCTTCGTCCATTAAACTTGCTCCAGAAGATACCAGGATGATGATGTGTATTTCTTCTATTTCCAGGGTTACTTCTTGCTGTTCGAGTCCATGTTGGACTCTGTCCTGTACGCCAGAGACCTGTACCTGGCTGACACGGGCTCAGGTAGGTCACATCATCTCCTCACCACACAACTCAAGGTAGCACAGAGGATTCTTACATTAAATGTGTTGGCGAGTGTCGGAGCTGGCTTTGGACTAAATTCTCCACAAACACTGGATATGAACTGAGTTTTGATACCCTGTGAAAGCGGTTTCTCCTGCCGTTAAACAGTCACAGCGTGCAGTGTGATACTGAGGTCAGATTCAGTCCAGATTTCATCTGTTTGCATGGAAAACATGTTGCTGTCAGCCCCCTGCGGATATTAGAAGTAACACGTCTCCCACTGGGTGTCAGATTGTACACGTCACTACAAGCATCAAACACAGCAGTACTCAGTACACACAATCCAAGCTGATACAAACAGATATTCACATGAGAAGCCAGATGTTCACCAGGGAGAACACCAGATTTCACTCTCACATAAAAGCCTCTTTTTTACGTGAGTGTAAAAAATGAGTTGAGCGTGAATTCACGAGTTCAGCCTTCCAGTCGGAGCGAGACTCAGAGGTGGGGTAACGAACTGAGCGGGGGAGGGCCAGCAGCTCACCTCAGCTCGACACACAGCTGTTTTAAAGACAGCATGTCTCCTGTGTGGCCGGCCTGAGGGACGGCAGTGAGGGCAGCTCGCAGTGGTTGAGTTTGGGCTCTGGGTTCACGTTCTTCCTCATTAGCTGCTCGGCTTAAGCGTGGCGACGCCGGTGTGACCTGATATGCTGCTGGAAATTTTGTTGTGAACCTGCTTGACAATGGAAATTCTATTTTGAGGTGCACACTGACAAGAATTTCACCAGTTTTAAGAATTGTGAGTTAATAAATGACACTCACGAGCGATCTGAAGCCACATATTTCCAATTTCTACTGCGAATATCAATAATCCATTTAAACAAATCCACCATCTGATGTTTGCCAGTGGTGACAGTTCTATACTTTCAAGTTTTATTTACTCTTCTTTTTCACATTTCACTTATTTCAGATGATGTAAAACAACCCATTAAAGAAAAGCAAAAGATGTGACATGGATGACAGGAGTCAAACTGACGAGATCCTGGATAGATGATAGTTTAGCGTGTGTGTGTGTGTGTGTGTGTGTGTGTGTGTGTGTGTGTGTGTGTCAGTCTCCTGGGTTGCCTCATCCCTGCCACTGACCAGATTTAATGGCTTGTGTCAAATGTGACCCAACTAAGGAACGGTTCCACCACACTGCCTTTAGTTGCTCCTTGGGGCAGGAGGGAGAGGTCACACACACACACACACACACACACACACACACACACACACACACACACACACACACACCTACAGAGACAGATCTGTTAGTGAGGGAGATTGGACAGGCCAGAGCGAGGCAGAAAGTGACAGGTCATAGGAGAGCGTATGGCTGGTCACGAGCCTTTAACCCCGACGCCTCCAGCTCGGGCTGCTCTCACTGCATCTCCTGCCGGCCAGCTCTGCAGGAAGTGAAATGAAAACACTCAAAAACAAAAATAAAGCCTCTGATGCCGCTGTGATATGGGAACATGAAATCAGAATGGGAAGATTGTTTTTGAAGCACTACAGCCTAAAACACAGTGCATACTCTCAGCACAAATGATGTGTCCCTCCAGGGTGGCTCCTTTTTGTTTCTGTTAGGTTTTATCACATCTGAAGAGAATATTGAACTCTGTTTGGCCAACCTTCATTTGCATTACTTTCATATGAAAAACCTTAAGTTTGATGAACCACAGACTTTCTGTTTTGATAGATTTACATTATTAAATTATGCTATTTGATATCCACATTATGCTTTTATTTTGATTACCTGCATGGTTGGATTTCACGTCATTGGTTCTTGCAGCTAATCTCTGTGAAATCATGTAAAAATGAGATAATTCTTTCATTGGAAATCGTAAGTTTGCATCAGTAAGGGATAGCGTTTGGTATGTTTTCCAAACCGACCACCGTCAGCCCAACAACCCACAGTAATTTTAAGACGGGAGACGCGCGTTCGCTAAGCGTTCGCTTAAGCTTATCGTGATTACACACGCTTAATTACCTTGTTACCTTATTGTGAAAAACACTTCACTCAGAGATGACAGAACAAAATAAAAGTCAGTAAACCTTCTTGTTTGATCTTTCTGCTTTTCCAAAAGCCAAAATAAACCCTTGATTGTTCAAATTCGATGTGAAAATATTCTGCCTCTACACGCCGGTTCCCCTTCGGCTCAGTGGGTGTGTAATGTGACTGTGGTGCTGGGTTAGCTCGTTTTAGAGTCTGTCGCCGACTCGTTCTTCGGGGGCAGACCATTAAATTAGCAGCATAAAATGATGGAAATCAACCGGCGTTGGACTCTGCCAAATGCCGATATATTCGTCAAATCGCTCAACCCTGCTTACATAAGATGCTAAGATGTCGCCAGTTTGAAAAATTCACTTTGTTTCTCGCTGTGAGTGGAGGCTACTCCATGTTTGTTCAGAGGTAAACACGCCCCAGGCAGCATTTATGTGCAAATCTGCAAAGCAAATATTCCTTTTCAGTGCGGACACACTGCACCGTGACGCAATATCCAAAACATAGATATATCCCACAACTTCATTTACTGATCCTAATGCATTCGTCCTATCACGTCAGATTTATCAGCTTCTCCTCCTGAGTTTACGTTCAGGTTTTGCGTGTGCGTGCACACAGCTGTGCTGAGTTATTAGTCCGGCCCTGCAGCACTGCTGCTGTATGTGTGTTTAAGCTACATTAGTGGAGAGTTACAGCGGCTCCCTCATTCTCCCCACTACATTAACCTCCCCTTCATCCTTAAATGTGTCCCCGCACGCCTGGCACAGCACAGCGTCCAGGGAAAAGGGATCTGTTTTGTCCCGTGCCCCCTCTCACACCGTCTTTCCCTCTTCCGCAGCCGACCAATGGGGGAGATGGAAAAAGGAAGAGAAGAAGGTGGGTGGGTGGGTGGGTGGAGGGGGGGGGCTTGACAAACGGGCTGTGAGCAGCGAGTCGAGAAGGACGCAGATGTCAAAGCCATGAATCTGGGGAGGCCTGTGTACCCCCACCCTTCTTCCTCTTCATCTTTTTCTCTCTCCATCCACACCACACCACAGCACCCCCAGTCCTTCACCTCCTCGTCTCTCTGTCTCCATTTCTTCATCAGCGCGTCTCTCGGACGGGCCTGTCCCGATTCTGCCCAATCAGCAGCCCTCCCTCTCCTCTCACCTGGCCCTCATAATTACTCACTTGGTTCAGTAATCAGAGTAAAATGAAGTGACAAATCTGCTGTTTGCGCATGTGTGCGTGTGTGTGTGTGAATGTGTGTGTGCACAGTCATTAGGTATGGTGACACTCACAGGGTCACCACCGGGCTGCAGCTAATAACGAGAGGCCGTGAGTTGCCCATCACTGAGCCGTCACCATCCATTCACACGTTTTATGGTCCGATGTGTCGAAGGTTACGTGACTCTGAGAGCTAACACACATTCCAGGCAAAATAAATAAAGCGGGCTCTCTGGAAGGCTTTTATTTTGAAAATTAGAAAAAGTGGCTGTGAAAGTGTGGGGCCGTTTGGTTTCACTGTACTTAAAGTGGATTCCCATCCTCTGCGTAATTACTATCCTTAAGATATTTTTCATTTCATTTCGTTGTTTCGCCAAAATATGGATCACCGTAACTAAAATCTAGATGCACTGACACTGTTTCAGTGCTCACCCAATGACAGGAGCAAGCTCACGTTAATATTGTGCTGCATTGGAAACTGATCAGCTTGTTAGCTTTACATGCATACAGTTCAAAAGACAGGAACAGTATTGATTGATTAATGTTCTTACTGTTACTTACTTAATACTACTCTTACCTTATCATACATTTGAAGTAGTTTTGGCCCAAAAAGAAGAATCATTAAATGACTAAAACTTCCATTTAGCCAATGACTCCACGGTGGCCCCTCTGTGATTTGTGCGTTATAGTATGTTCAGCTGATACCTCACAGTCTCATCCTATTTTGAAGTTTTAAGAATAGCTTCGCTAAAGCAGCAGGCCTGTTGATTCTAGCTCGTTACAGGTGTTATTGTGCAGTAGACACTGCACATCTGCACAGGGGGGTGGCACTTACCACTACCCCTGATCCTGATTAACAGATCATAAATTAAAACCAATAACCATGCATACACTACCTGAACATGAAAAGTTAGCGTGAGAAAAGAAGTGTGGCGTGAGATCTGTGTGAGAGTTGGCAGCCCTGTATGTTGTCATGTGTGTGGATAACACTCGTTATGGCCCAGCTATACTCAGCCTGTCTGCATTAAGGAAGTTGTATTGCTTTATTAATTCCTCCCTGGAAGTTACCATGATGCCCTGGTCAGGTGTATTTACCATACCAGTAAACTATGGTCAAGTCTCTGCTGTCATGAACCTCTCAGATTCTTCCATTATTAGTGGCAGCAAGTTGTATGTTAAGATATTAAGTTTGATATATCCTTCACGGGTGCATTCTGAACTCTGGTTTAGGCCCTAGGCCTCTGTTTTAGCTAATGTTACTTCACAGTAGGGATACCAATGGCTGCAAGCATCTCAGCTCTGACTTAATCACCAAGCATATTAACTGTACAAAGGAGTCTATTCAGATGTGAAAAGGCAAAGAAAAGACATTAAGGTTCATGTTTAATGCTCATTTTAAGACATGGATAATGTTCATTCAGTCGGCAGCGTTATGTAATATGAAGGGTGACAGTAATCACTGCTGAAGTTCAATCTTCAAAGAAAGATTAAAAATTAAACTAGAAACACAAGTTTCCCTGTAACTGACCAATGTCTTCCATCTGCTGAGAAAAATGGCTTTTTTGAGGCTGCAGGTGCGGAAACTTGTTTGACCAAAATACAGCCGGGGTGATTTTCAGCAGCAGCCATTTCTCTGAAGTGACGGAGACGCTGTCAGCTGTGAAAGCACGTGTTTAACTCTTCTGGCACGACTTCCAAAATGACTGCAAATCACGAGGCACCCCAACAAGTCAGAATCTCCACCACCTCAAGTGATGAATCAGCGTTAGGCCGGGATCATGTTTTTTCTTCAGTGTTTACCGTGAGGGGTAGTCATCAGCGTTACTGAGAGAGCTCAAGCAAGTGCAGGCAGAGTAACGTTATTATCGATGTTGTGCGACTTTCATTAGCACGCCTACCTGAAGTAATAAAGGGGATAATGGAAAAGGGATGAGGCTTTTGTGTCTGCTTAAAGAAGAAGATGAGGCGGCCGTTTTCTGTGCAGCAGAGAAATTTGACTCAGTCAACTTGGAGTGCCAGTGAAGTGTCAGTTATTTAATGCTCATAGTGCAAATAGTGTCCACCCCATCGCAGCCTCAGGACGCAGAGGAGGAACTGGTGTGTAGATCTGTTTATCAAATATCACAGTAACCATATGTGAATGCGACCGGTCCATTCCTGTGATCCCACCTGTTTTTTGCTTTGTATTGTACAGTGAGACCGTCTGCTGCCTCCAACTTTGTCACAGCAGTTTGTTGAGTTCAGGTGTCCTCGTGCTTTGTCCACATTTCAGCCATCTAGTGTCCACTGTGTAAACTATTACAATTTGAAGTATGAAAATAGGACGAAATGGTCGTCAGGCCACGTTTTGTGCCCGTGATGGACACAGTCATTACAGCAGCTTTGTGAAATTGATGCAGAGCTCCACACCCACAAGATGTTGAGGCGTTCTCTGATTAAATTTGTTGGATGGTTTTCAAGCCATTAAATTTGTTGATATTAAGCATGTCTCGGCACTGACAGTAGAAGTTTATGGAACCAGAATTTGCCCACCCTTTCCTTTAGTTATGATTAATGATCTTTTGTTTAGAGCCAAACGAATCCCTGAAGGATTCACTCGCCGCTCACCGGGCGGCCTTGCTCACCCTCAGACCGCACTTTCTGATGCTCCAAAAATATGGACTGTGAGACGTTTGCTTGGTGTCCTTGTTTCCTGTAGATGTGTAGTGCATTGTCAGTAGACCTTATGAATGCTCTTGGACTCTCTGCTCCTCTCCTTCCTCCACAGTCTATCCAGACCTTTGTAACATCAGCCTGGCAGCAGTTGGAGACGCACAGAAGCACCAGGACCGCATTGCATTCTGGGATGACGTTTATGGCTTCAGCATGGCGTGCATGAAGAAGGCTGTGGTGCCTGAGGCGGTGGTGGAAGTGGTGAAAGCAGACACACTCATCTCTGAACCTACAGTCATACAGGTAAACATGCTTTAGGTTATGTTCTGCAGCATTCAGCCTCCAGTGCCGTGGCTTGGGAGTCCAGTAACTGATACTAGAAACTGCAAGGAAATGACATGTTTGACCAAACCCTGTAATCTAATAAAAGCACCAGATGTGAAAGTACAGTAAGACATGAAATCAGTTGGTAGTTTAAATCTACTTTTCCTCTCTAATTTTTGATTTGAGTACTGTTTTGTGTTCACCGTCGGGCCTCTAAAGATCATTCAAATTAAACAAGCAGACGAGACTAAATCTCTCTTTTGTACTGCTTGACGTGCAACCTGTGCTGAGGGATCATTCTTCCTTTAAAGGGTGATGTTGATGGTCTGTGCTGAACCTGGGTTTGCGCTCACAGATGACTTACAGTTGACCAGCCATTATTATAAAATATTTTTAAAGTGTCAGAGGCTAAACCTGTAGTGCAGACTGATGACACTAACCCCCAGTATTTGATATTTAAAGCCTGTATCGGCAAACCAATGTGTCAGTCTGATTGTGATGTACAAGGATCTTGGAAGCTACAAAGAGTAGAAATTGAGTTTGAGGGGCCCAAGCTGTTAGGCTATAGACAGAGAAGGAGCGCAGGAGTTAGCTGTGGAGAGAGAGCGATAGGGCCCTGAAGGTGTGTGCGTGTGTGTGTGTGTGTGCGTGCGTGCTGATGCTGTAGCGCTGGGTGATTGATCTGTCTAATCCTTGTTTAAGTTCCTCTTAAGGAAACTTCATTACTCTCAGCCCCCCGTGGATAGAGCGGTTTTCACTGGGCTGATGGGAGAGCACACACACATTGCAGAGATAAAACAAACACACCCGGTCCAACATCCAAGAGCACAGATACCTCTGCTGAGTCTCTCTGCGTACGAATGTGCTCCCCTCTTGTCTCTCATGCCGTCGCGTGTTTCTCCGCCGGTCGGCCTGCTTGCTAAGCAGCATGTCCTCCACCCATCTGCGGGTGTGATGAATGAGGGGAGAACTTGATATAATGGAATTTGAATCCTCTAATCGATAGTTTCTCCCCTCCAGTGACAAATAGACAGCCCCTCTGCCCAAATTACATGGACTCTCATCTATTGCCTCCTGTTGATACGATCCAATAACGTTCCATTAAGGCTGGCTGCTATTCCGTAAAATTGAGAGCCCTTTGATGGAATTATAAATTCCTGCAAAACAAATGAGTTTTCTCGGCGATAACAGATGGGAATGTTCAACTTGAGAAATATTGAACTTAAAACCATTTGAAGGTGCTTTAAAAATGTCTCATGTGATGTGTTTCATGTTCAGAGTCGTAGGTTTACCAGTTTAGAAAGAGTGTGTTGCTCTAAATGCTCTCCAAAAGGCTCAATCTGTGATTGGCATGTGATCATACGTACGTTTGAATGGGCAATATGACCTAATATGATCTATTTATGTGGTTTTGCCCCATAATGTAGGTTAGTTAGTGTGATTCATTAGACCAGGGGTAGGATTTGGCCAGTCAGTGCACCACGGAGCATGTCTGTAGAGTACATTTACATACAGCAGCAACACATACTGATGCAGCAGAGGGTGCTTTACTGTAACAACGAAGCTGAGCTTGGTTTGCAGTACGCAGTGTGGCGCTAACGTTAGCTCTGGCTGTGTGAGACGACGCAAGAAGCAACGTGCAAAAAGCAGTTTTCCACTTCCAACCTACTACTCCGGTGATCCTGCCGGCCTCAAATGAGGATCAACAATCACACAGTTTCTCTTAACTGTCTATTAAATACTCCAACCATGCTCCACTGTGTGTGCGTACAATAGATGCTAATAGCCCGGTTAGCCACAGAACATGCTAATGCTGACGAACCAGCAGGATACAGTGGAGGTTCTAAGTTTGAAGACGCATTGTTCTGCCCTTTAGCTTCAGTTTTGAAGTGAATCCTGCATTGTATCGGCCCCCCAAAGCATTACAGCACACATAACGTTACAACTGTTAGCCTAAGAGTTTTCCAGTTGCTGTTGTTGTGGGGACATTTCCATCGAGTTAGTCCACTGGCTGTCCCCTTCATCGGACGGTGGCAGTAGATGAAGACTTTTGTGTTGGTTCTTGCAGTCAACAACACAGAAACTGGTGTGCGTCGTGTGTAATGTTACCTTCCACATCTTTGTGTGTTATAGTGAGAGGGGAAGTAGTTACTGGCTGTAACTCCAGTTCCATGAGTACGTGTGTAGCCCTCTACCTGCAGCCACAGCTAAGCACACTATTTTTGACATGTTAAAACTTTTATGACGGGAATGACAGTATTGCAAAATCCACATTGTGGCTGAACGCGACACCATGACGGTGATGAAGCAGGTATACTCCCCACCCCTGTGCTGTATGGACTCCAAACAGCGCCACCAGATGAAGGTTTCAGTTGGAGTTTCTGTGGCTAGCAGTAGCTGCAGCATTTGCTTCCTAACCGACGTCGTTCCATCCACCATGTTGTCCAGTTTGTGAATGTACTAACAGTAATGTACTTTTGCACACTCAGGGTTTTCTTTACCATTGAGGAGTTACTGTATTATGGGGTGCACTCAGTTGTATGACCCTCTGGCCAATCTTATTTCCCTGTGAGACCTATTATGGGAAATGTTATCATAACTGATGTAAGAAGCAGCGGCCAGGATGCAGGACATCAAATCAAAGTTGTGATGATAAAGTTTCCTGTAACAGAGAAAATATCACTGTCACAGCCTGAAGGGAAACGAAATGTTAAGCTGTGAAACATTTCATCCAAAAGGATTCAGCTCAAACATAAACTGGTATGTTTTCTGTTATTCTGTTGAAAATCTGAGGACAAAATGTCACTTGCACAGAAAAATTCAACATACTGCGGATTCTGCCCTGCAGTACATTTGTTCTTATTGTTCACTTTGTTGTGTTGCTTCATCACTTCTTGCCATTCTCTTGTTTTAAGCTGTGCATCGTGTGTGTGTTTTTGACTTTCAACAGACGATTGACTGTAACAGAGTGTGTCTGTCCGAGCTGGAGTTTGCATCAGATTTCTGCTTGAAGATAACAAACACTACAGACTGCACAGTAAGTACACACACACAAACACTACACACTCACTCGCTGAGACATCCATAATACTACTGCTGTGCGGAAGTTTGTGAAATTGTTAACCTCAAAATGAAGTTCTTCCTATGTGATATTAGGGCTTAATTAATGAGGCTGAGAAGTGTTAGATCAGCACGTCATGTTGCTGAGATCTCAAATGCAGATAAACGTATCTTGAAGAAAAAGTCTGTTTATTTATTTTTTTTGTATCAAATTTAGTCCATCGTTAAACAGTAAAGGCTAAAAAAAATGACCTGAAACAAAAGTTTGCACATCCACTGCTTCCGCCTGTCATCTATCAGAGATATTGTGTGAAAAAAACGAGGCGGCACAAACAGCAGAGACATCAGTCAGCTCGCGCTGATGGATTATGTGTCTGTATGTAAGAGGATGTCTGTCAGTTGGATGTTTAATAGAGTTTCAGATCGAATCAGAGCAGTGAGGCTAATGTGACTTTGGATTTCGTGGATTTAGTGAATGTCCACAGCCTGCTTGCCATGTCATTTTCACACACACACACACACACACACACACACACACACACACACACACACACACACACACACACACACACACACACACACACACACACACACACACACACACACACAAACCTGCCTCTCACACTGCAGCCTTAAAGAGGTGCGTTGCCTTTACGTAGTTATTCTATGTTTCCTACTTGTACATCAAGTCTTTCATCTCTGCTGGAGGAACTAAAAAAACACACTGGGCCTGCTGGGCTTTGTGGAGTCAACACGAAGCCTGAACGTTCACCTTGGCCTACTTGATGTTCATCCTACAGGACTGCGGTGCTGGTAGTATTTACTGGCAACATGTGCAAGATGAAAGCTAATTTTCTGTAATGCTACACAAGTCTTCCACTCAGTGCAACTCTTAAAAGAAACATATGATGAATGAATCGTATTAGCTGATGATGCACAATGTATCCATCTAGTGTTCTGGTGGTGCTACAACAATGAAATTGCATGACTTAATAATTTGTGTGCACAAATTTTCAGAACATGGCATAAAAACAATGTTTAGTAAAACATGTTCTAAGAAAGATAATTTATCCCCGTGCATCAGCAGCTCCTCCACCGTCTTCATGCATCTCTGTCCAAAATCCCAGTCATTTGTTTTCATCACTTAAAATGAACACTGTTAATTAGCCCATTCTTAATGAAAGGTAAGAGTAATGAGTCCTGTGTGAGACGTTACATGACTCATCTGAAACCAGGCTGAACCTTTGAGTTGTGGCGTTTAGGTCAGCTTGACGGGCGGCCACGATGCAAAATTGAACTGTGTCCTCAGTGAGGGTCAGCCACAGGCACCAAAGCATGGAGAATGGTTTATGAGTCTATTTGGTGAGGTGCTGGCAGCCACCATCAACCCCCCCAGACATTTCCACCCCCTTCCCGTGTCTGAGCTGCGGTTCTCTCTGTGGAACCGGCAGCGACCGGCTGACTACAGAACAGCCTCACTACCGCAGCCTGTGAGAAGTGATCTGTCCCTAAAAAAGCTCTTTGTGCTGGAGCAGCTTTGTGTTCTGCAGTGTTACTGCACTGTCTGGTGTATCGGTTTAATGGATAATCAATAGGTGGTTATTATCTGGCCTGTGCTCCCTGGGTAAGGCCACTGAATTTAATGGGATTTGTAAACATCCTCTCATTTTTCTGTCTTTTCTGCTCTGTAATTGAAAACGTCCGGTTTCTATTTCTGGGGTATAAGTCCAGTCATGTTAGCGGTCGGCTGCAGCAAAGCAGATGGGCTGAGCAGAGGGATCATATATTACAGAGGTGTAATTTTCTTTTTTTCAGTTCTTTTTTATTAGGCACACAACTACTTTTCCCTGCTTTCTCCCTGCTATTTCACGCTTCTGATCGTCCTCAGCAGCTGTGCTGACATGCAGGAGCGTACTTATGTGTCTCAGTATCTGATGTATAGGATTTATCGCACAGTCGTGCTATCAGACTCGATTTATCCAGGTGTTTCTGGCTTTTATAATGCAGATATTCTGCGTGGAGGTATCACTTGTGCACATTGTAGATACTCGCCTCCCTCATCCAGCCTGCTTGTCCCAGGATTTACAGATGGATTATCGACCTGCAGGAGTAGGCTGACGTTACCGTAAAGATACTGATCTGTAGTCAGCACTGGTCACAGCTCCTCTGTAGTAGTTAAGGTTAGGATGTGTGAAGGGTAAACCGCTCCTGGACCAGTGCTCGGGGATCGGTGAGGGAGAGCTGCTGCGCCTCCTGTCCTGTGATGGAGCGCCTGCTTTTGTTCTCCTGTCGACAGTCCATTCATCAGCTCAGCCTGCCTAACCTTGCATTAAATGAACAGCACAACCCCTGCGTCTGCGCCATTCACGCACAAGACAAATCCTCTTACTCTTGCTTTTTTTTATCGCTCCTTTCCTTGCCTCCCTTTTACATCTCACGTGCTCTGCGCCGTGTTTACATTGTGTCTGCCTTTGAACACCGTGAAGCCACATACAGGATATATATGTGCTCAAACCTGCGTTAAAACTTGCATCAGAAATCCTCTCGTCGCGTCTATTTCCCTGCTTTTTTTAGCTTTAGCCCCCACATCTCAATGGTCCATTTACCTGAGCTGTAGAACAGGTAGCAAAAATGCCTCATTCCCTCCTAAAGGCTGAAAATGATGTATGCTGGTGGTGTGGCAGGAGAGAATAAGTTTCTGTCTGTAATTAATTTTAACAGCGCTGTCTCACTGCTGCTGATGTAGCTACAGTACTGTAGCACTATAGAGAAAACGTCTCTGCAATCTATCTCTAACCTGCTTTCCATCAAATTTAAATTGTGTGGGGGGAAATGGCCTTCTGGACTGACAGGGCAGGCACTCGTCATCTTCAAGGACGATTTTCAGCACATTAAGGAGGGAATTATTGATGGAAAAATCCACTCTTTAACTCTCAGCGGTGTATCAGTAAGCATAGCGTTCAGATTTGGGTGTCAGCTGACGGCAGACTATTTCCAGTTGACTGTAAACAAGTTGAATTATGTCACAAGCCCACAAGTTAAAGGGGGTGTACGCTGATTTTACACATCAAAGTCTGTTTGCAGGTCTTAAGGAGTGCTGCTGCAGATCTGCTTTTGTTGCGGTGCAGATTTGTTTTAAAGAAGAAGGCATGAAATGGAAGAGACGATCCTTCTTTACTGTCCATTGTGATGTCCATGTGCTTAATCAGTGGTGCACTCTTTCATTGCAAAGTCCACCTTCTGAATTTCAGATGGTTCAGCTTCATCAGGTCCATAAGGAGTTTGATCATGCTGGAAGCTTATGCTAAGAGTTATGTTGTGTTGTGTGGCACGCTGTTGGTGTTGCTGTCCATCACATCAGGAATGCACAATCAAGGTGCCAGAACCAGGTTTTGAAACCCAGAGACCTGGACTCCCACAGTCAGAAAAATCCTCTGAGTGTGGAGGATTTGAACACTCTGAGGATTTTTTCAGTTATGTTGTGGGAGTATTTAAGATCCAGCGTCTGTGCAGCTTAAGAAATTTCAGCATTTGTGCCAGTTTTTGAAGTCTTCAACAGAGAGATCTGTGCAGGAGACATAGACCACAGTGTTTACAAAGACAGCAGCAGCAAACACAGACCAGAAGCCACACAGACACAAGATGGGTTTCTTTTGAACAAGGGAATAAATTTTTCCTCAACCAAGAAAACTTCCACTCTTTCGTTATCGCCCTATTATCCAACATGAGCCGGATGCATCGACTTCAGGCGCACTGAGGGCTGTCTGAAGGCCACATGAGGAATGTGGGTCGCGGTTACACCAAAGTAATTTCCATAAGTTCATCAGAGGAACCTCCTGGAAGCTTGAACATCCCAGATGATTGATGCAGAACAGTGTATGAGGACTGACTTTCTCTCCTCTGCTGGTTTATCAGCAGTGAATTCTGGGTATCGATCATTAGAACATTTAATATTCATGTGCATTCATACATGAGAGCACCTCTACCTGTGATGAAGTCATTAGACATCAAAGCAGATAAGAAGTCAAAGAAACAAATGCTTGAATATAAACTAAATACAGCAAGTGCTTTAATTAAACTAATCTGGATCTTAAATGACACGATTTCAAATGTCACACTAAACTCATGTTAAGAGGGGCATCGCCTGCCACCAACAACTTTCAAAAAACTTATATGCAACATAAATCTCACACGCTTGTCTTTGAGTCCAGGTGAAAGGGCTGTTTTCCCTTCGTATTGCTCAGTGGAGAGTGCACAGGGTCATTTTAGGTTTGCAGTTTGGAAACTTTGCCGACACAGACCATCTTCTTGTGTGTGCTCCTGTTTGTTTTATGATGGCCTGATATCCCGTGCCTTGATGCCAGAGTTCCCAAATCAGACAAACCAGAAGCTGTAAAACGAGAATAAATGAGGACAACGCATCTAGGTTGACAAAGCTGAAGTTCCCTCTAAGTTGTGTGTGTAGATGATCTCCACGTGTTCATGTGTGTCGCTGCAAACGCCACCTCTCTCCCGCCTTGAACTCAGCTGTGTTCAGTTGAGATTACCTGAGCAGAAGTCAGTGATGCAGCAAACCGCCGTCAGTTTTGCACTGTGCGAATCTGGACCCTCTCCAACTGCTACAGCGCGGTCGTCTGCGTGTTTGTCCAAGAGGCGTCACGAGCGAGGAGCACGGAGCCGGGTGGAGGGGCTGAGGGGAGAGACGGGGGAGGCGGAGGGGAGGAATTCACACCAAGCCGCCCGTGAGGTGGTCGTGCTTGAAGCCTCCACGCCTGGATAAACCCCATCAAAAGCGCATTAGCCCTCTCTTCTCCCGCCCCCTCCCTGCCTCCCCCTCAGCGCCCCTCCCCTCCCTCCATTCAGCCCCCCCCCCGACGTCCCCCCACCGCTGTATAATAGTATCTGGCCGGGCCACGCGGCTCGCTGACACGCAGCCGGGCGAAAGGGGAGCGATGATGAATTGCTCCCTGTTGGTGTTATCCATGATGATAATTATTAATTTTCCCCCCGCTCTTCCTGGAGAAAGGGGGCCGGAGAGCTGCAGTGTTGCGGAGCCTCCTCCGTGGGCCGTCAGGGAGCCCACTATCATCACTTATCACAGACAGAGCTGGGGCCCAAGGCTAAACGCTGATGAGAATGGAAAGCGCTCATTCTGATTTGTCCTGTTTTTGGTGTGTGGATGTGCGTGTGCACCTCGCCTTTTTAACTTTACCCTTTCTTTCCTCGTCCTTTCTTCCCTCCGTCTGTCTCTCTTGCACCCTTAACCGTCCTTCCCTTATTTCAGCATGTGCTGGGGTACGTGCATACTACATAAATTCAGAATGAAACGCTAATATTTTTGATAATGACAGTAAATTCAAGCAGAAATGAGAAAAGTATCACCAACCCTTTTTTTAGCCTCCTTTACATCGTTGTTTTGGTTATACATCTCGTTTACTGTTTCCAACCTGATTTCCTGCCAACAAACAACCTCTAATAAGCCACTGTACACAAGCTGAGGTTAAAGAAAATTAGACTTCATCAGGTGGACGGGAGCAAGACTGAATTCTGCTGTCTGATGGATGCTAATATGTTAGCGACTTTATAAGCTGAGGTGTTTTTAAGGTTGTACGTTTGTCGGCTTTTTGGAATATTTTTCTGCTCCCTGGTGGCCCAAAATCAATTAATGCTGCTTTAAGGATATTTAGCATCTGTCCCCGCAGTAATTATCACTTTCCACAGTTCAGTGCTTGAGTCGGGAACAAAACATCGCAGTGCATCTTTTTTTTTTTAAAGGTGGACATAGCTTCAGATGAGCAGAGACTCCTTTTTCAGTCCCCATCTGGAAGTTCGAATCTTGCCCTGCTGTTTTATTGTTTTTTTTTTTAATTATTATTATTTATTATAAAAGCTGTCATTAAATTCATTCAAATGGCCCCAAATGGTCTCTTTCTCAGTCCGGTTTAATCCACATCAGTGTGAGTCATCCAGGTCTTCACCGCTCATCTTAACACTTTCACATCTTTCGTGTTTTGTCACATTCCTTTCTTTTCTTTCAGATGTGATTTTAATGGCGCCGAGCTCCTCCACCGCTCCTGCAAGTTTCACTCTGTGGCCTAAATTTTAATTGCCCGTCTCGCTGCAGTGTGAAAGTTGCACGACGCAGAAGTGACAATCAATCTCGCTTACGAGGCGTTGTCATCAGCGAGGCGCGATGAGGATGATCTCTGCCTCTCCGGCTGAGAGAGGTGAATCCGCTCCGCCTGACGAGTAATTACGCCTAATTTCCTAATTACCTCAGCACCGAGCGTCTCTGTAGCGTTCATTAAAAGCCATAATTGCATTGGGTTGACATGCTCTTTTATCCACTTTGGGTTCTTTTCTGGCGGTTTAGCTGTGAGCTAGTGGCGCCGCCCCTGCCTGTCTGAGTCGATAAAGGTTGATTGAAGCCTCTGACGGCATCGTGATTATCGAGTCTGCATGTGTGTATCTTTGTGTGTGTACTCTACTGTATGTGGATGCGGTGTGAGTTCAAGATTAGCCAGTTTTACTGGCAGAAGATATTTAAATACAATTTGGGAGACGTTTGCAGAAGCTGTGAACAGATGGTGCCGTATTCTGTTTCTCCGAGTGACGCAAACCAATAAAAACCCCGTAAAAAAACCCTCCTCCCCAGCTTTTACATTATTTTCCAGCCACTCCTCCGAACCCTACCCTGCTCCTTCCCTCCCTTTCATCTCCCCCATGTCTTCCTTCTTTCCGTTTTCCTGTCTGTACCTCTCTCTCCTGCCCTTCTCTTTCCCTCTTCCCCTCTCTTGCATCGATTCGGCTCTTCTTTGTCTCACAGAGCTGGCCTCCAAGTTGTCAGCTGCGTCAGGATTAAAAGCTATTAGTTCTGCATCATTGCCACTACAAGTGCGGGCCTGAGATTGATAGAGTGCCTCTCTTCCTCCAGCGGGGGGAGAAATGGGAGTAAAACAAGCCTGGGGGGTGGTTTTTACCTCACATATCTAACAGTCACCGAGAGGCCCTCCGGCCTGGACTTTCCCTCAGTTTGTTTTAGATGTGTGAATTGGTTTTCACTCAGTTGTATTTATCGCTCTGT
Organism: Chaetodon trifascialis; assembly: GCF_039877785.1. Taxonomy (NCBI): domain Eukaryota; kingdom Metazoa; phylum Chordata; class Actinopteri; order Chaetodontiformes; family Chaetodontidae; genus Chaetodon; species Chaetodon trifascialis. The sequence continues at coordinate 3,816,016 of NC_092056.1, forward strand.
GTGTCCTTTCCAGGCAAACGGCGTATTTTATAGAAGTTTGTCATTTCTGGTCACATCTAAGGCCTGATGAAGCTCCGGACCGCCTGGTTTATTCTTCTTTTAGTCTTATCAGCATAATAATGGACTCCCTGAGAGCAAAGATTTGTCAGTTGTCTAATTTCCTTTCCCTTGGTGGTGGGCATTATTCAGATGAACACACATTCATATCCAGTTGGACCAAAACCACATTAGTGCTTATTTTCCTGAACCGATTCCTCCTCTGAGCTGAGCGTTTTCACGATGCTGCAACACCAGAATAGCCACCTTTGCTAATTTCATGTGCCGAGATGGATTTTTTTTTTTTTTTATCGTCAGCAAAATTGCCTCAGTGTTGTCGGCCTCATAATTTATTTCGTTTGTCCGGTGACAAGCGTCCCAGGTGAGGTGAGGGGGGGCACGTGGGAGCTGCTGTCGACTCAGCCTGAACGAGAAGCTGCTTCTGAGAGGAAGGAGGGTTGAAGTTTGCGTGAGTCATATCGATACCCACTGAATCTGTAACAGGGCGGCCAATACGGATCTCCAGACCACACACACACACACACACACACACACACACACACACGAATGACACGGTGAGCATGGCAAGCAAAACAAGCCGAACTCTTACGCCTCCTTTAAGGTGCCGCTGTAAAGAAGAGTAACTGTGAAGATAACTGTAAATATTTGAACAGCACATTTTGCTCGCAGTCTGTTTTTACTGCCTGTTTCCCGAACGCAGCAGCTCATTTGGCTTATTTCGCTCATTAAAACCCTGAGACGTGTTGTGCCTCCCGCCCCTGCCTCAGCTCTGCCTGTCAGAGTCGCAGCGGAGTCAAACAAATCCAGGGGTTTATTGTACTGTCACATTCTAACACGCCCCTCATATTTCATTGCAGGCAATTGTCGGCTACTTTGACATTTTCTTTGACAAAGGCTGCAGCAACAAGGTAAGCAGCAGCAGCAACAGCCAAGCCATTTAACGGAAACTCAATTATGTTCACGCTTTAGCGTGTTCCTCCTCCCTGAGGCGTTCACTGGCAATCGACGGGCGTCCTAGCCGACTGCTGATATAAGCACTTACCGAGCAGAGCCGGCCAGTTGGAACAGCCGATGCCAAGCTCTGTGAGCAGCACAGACGTGCCTTTTGATTGCACTTCCTATTGTACCTGAGACTCAAGCTGCATATGGATGGTCCAGTAAGTTTCCATCTCTGGGAGCCAAAGCTGGAACAATGTAACGGGATTATCTGTTTGCTCCATAAATACAGTCAGTTAGGTTTCCTTTATAATACAGACACAGAACTGTGGGAGTGGATTGACTGGGACAGAAAGCATGAAAGAGAGGACTAGTTCCAAGCTTTTGTGCAGCTTTATTTTAATCTTTGTTTTAATTTTAATTAACCAGACTCCTTCAGGACCTCCGGTACATTTTCCTTGTGTTTTTTCTGGGAATGTGACATTAATACTTGAGTCCTTCTGGGTTCTCTGAATTGGCTCTTTTCCATCACTGCTGCATGTAAACTGTCATTAATTAACATTTTCCCATAGGCTCACATTTTTATAGATTTTCACTAAAACAGATTTTGTAATGTCATCTTAAACAGATTTTTAATGCTTAAGCATCCAGTTTTTTGTTTTTGCAAAATGCTGCAAAGTCTTCTGAGCTCTTTAGAGAGATTTAACAGCACTGGTTTGTGATGTGTTTGCTCTTTTTTTTTTTCTTTTCACGTATAACCGCTCCAGGTGATGTTCTCCACGGGTCCTCAGGTCACAAAGACACACTGGAAACAGACTGTCTTCCTGCTGGAGAGGCCTGTCTCAGTGCAAGCAGGTCAGTGAGCCACACAGGCCTCCACATGACAAGGCCACACTGGTTTTTATTTACACGTAGAGCAACATTGTCTACTTTTGTCAACGCTCATGCACAGATTTGTAGGCCGAGAAGAGCTCACGTGTTGAGTTCAGTTTCGTGTTTGCTTTGTGTGCGTTCTTTCGTGATTTTGGTCGTCCTCTTGTGGACCTCGGCGGTGCGTCAGCGAGCTGCGGCAGGTAATCTGTCTGTGGTGGAGATGTAGTCGGGCTGGATGACACCCGTTATCTGTCACCCACACAGACAGCGAGGGATCAAAACAAATCACATTCAGCCATCTGAGACAGCATGTAAAACTTCATCTGATAGCCGGTTGCAGGCCTCTGAATCATGACAAGTTACAAGAGGAGCGCTTTGTAACTGACCGGCGAAATATTTATAGAATCACTGCATCAGCAGATTAAAGCTTTACTGGCGTAGCTGCTGGGATGTTCTCCAAAATAACTTCTGCAGGTTACTTCTCCAGCAAATGTGACATGATGAGTGTCTCCCGTCACTTTTTGCAAACATCTAACGGATGTTGGTCCATGCTAACGTGCTAATGCTAATGCGTGAACATGAATATATTTTTTACCGTAGTGATTGAATCAAACAAGCCAACTGGACAAATCCAAAGAATGAATCCAACTGAAACATTTTCAGGACATTCATGCATGACAGTTGATAGTACAGTATAACTACTTAGCTTAGCTTAGCATTCAGCGTATTGGCGAGTCACCCAAAATACATGACTGTGCACGGCTTCAGGTGCATCATCTGAACACAAGCACCAAAGACCCCATGTGCAGACCCACATGTGCGTCCATGTCTAGGTCCATTGTGGTGAATATGAGGACTCTGACGCTTTACAGAACCCGCTGTAGACTTTACGATACGCTGTCTCGAGACCGCAAACAGCTACCAAACTATCACAATATCCACAAAACCTTGTTCTGATATGGAGATGCTTCACTGTATCTGTGACCGTACAGTATTTAAAATATCAGTTAAGTTCTCTAGCTGATGTCTGACACGTTACACTTTAAGTTAAAAGAAAGAGGAAATTGCACATTTCTCTTCTTACCACTGAAAAGTTCATTCCAGTTATCATTAGCAATAAAAACACTCCTGCTGTCTTTAATTAACAAACAGATTTTACTTGGTAGTATGACCGCGTGGCTAATGTTAGCTCATGTCAGCAAACTTTAGATTGATTTGACTGCGTAACTGACAGCCTTCTCAACTTGTGCCGCTCTTGTGCTAATGTTTTAGCATTGAGCTGTTTTGTCCATTTCTTCTTCTGTTTATTCCAAAGAAGTTGGAAACATAAATCCATTAACGCTCTACTCCATGTGTTCCAGAGCGTCTATCCCAGCAAGGACCTTTCTGAGCCTTTTTGATCAGTGAACTTTAAAGCTTTATTTAACGAAATGCAGAACAAATGCCACGAATCTTTGACCACAGCACAAATGTATATCCTGTGTTTGTTGCTGCTGGAAGCTCTGGCCCTCTGCATGCGCTATCATCGCAGTTATCGCGGAGGTGTCTGCTGATGCGAGGATGGATGAGCCATGTGGCCGGCTGTCCACTCGCTGACCAGATACTAGATGGAGCCTACTGTAATAAATGACCCGCAGAGAGGAGGAGACGCGAGATATCAGGCAGCCCTTAGCCAAGCTCAGCCCGCGCCAGTGGCAGCCAGGGCGATAAGAACGTCAAAACCTCTGACGCTGCTCAAACGCTATCGCGGGCATTGCGCTGCGCTGGGTCAGATAAACAGCCGAATGTGAGCGCTGAGGACGACAGTGTGCTAACAGGGTACAGAAGAGGGAGGCGGCAAACAGAGACGCATTTCATTTGACTATCTGGCGCATCAAGTCGACCTGTGTTACCCGTTTCACCTGCGTGTTTGTGTACATGCAAGCAAACACGCACACAGACAGGTGACGGAATAATTGACAAAGCGTGGAAGCTGTTCTGGCAGCTTGTGGTGGGTGAACACCTTGCTAAGACACTTGTCACCAGTATGAATATGCACACACACACACACACACACACGTCACTGAAATTTGCCCCCTTTATCTGTTTTTATGTGTATTTTGACTCGTTTTAGGGGCAGTTTTGGGGCATACTTCGATTTTTCAAGATAAACTAAACTAATTAATTTAACTAACTAATTTAAGAATTTACTGTAATTTAACATTTTTACCACCACCAGGCTGAAAATTTCCCCTTTTGCTGTCAGTATTGCCGTCAGGCCAAAGTTTCCAAAAAAAATATATCAACAGAAATATTAAAATCTCTGCAGATTGCAATAACATTTACTGAGCTCCTTAATTCTCCCAAGAAGGCGAACACTGCATTAACACCACCTTAAGGCCAAAACGTCAAAAACTGAAATGCGACCGGCTGGCGGGGTTTGCTTTTTTTGATTTTTAATGGCCTCATGAGACGTCCTCGAGCGATACGTTTAGAACAGATTTTGCATTTTGGGCTTCGTTACTGCGAAGGGACTGACGCCATATCACTCGTTTGCGGTTCGTGCAGTGTGATAATCATGGCTGCCTGTAGGGGGCACTAAACTTTAGTCTTTAAAGTAGTCGCATTCTTGTATAGTAAAGATTCAAACACAAATTCAAGTGTGTTTAAGTGTCTCAGATGCTGTCTTACAAAATTGTTAATGTAACACACACACACACACACACACACACACACACACACACACACACACACACAGAGGCAAATTTAAAGCAGCTTTTATCCTTAAACTCTCTCTCCAGAGCATCTGGGCTCTTGGGGTTACTCTAGGCCACAGTGACATGTTACAGCATTAGCCAAGACACACACACACACACACACACACACACACACGTTCACAGCTTGAGCTCAGAACCAGCCAGGTTTAACGGAGCTGATTCCAGCTTAACGTGACGTCCAGGCTGTGTGTGTTATGTGTAAACCAAGCAGAGTGAGGACCAGAAGTTTAAAGGAAGAACAAAGTGAGGGCAGGAGTGTGTGAGTGTGTGAGTGTGTGAGTGTGTGAGTGTGTGTGTGTGTGTGTGAGTGTGTGAGCGAGCGAGCGAGTGAGCGGCAGGTTATTGATGTGCTCGCTCCACCCCGGCACCCTGACAGTCCGCAGCCTCCTCCAGGGGCCGTAAACCAGAAATTGAGTTTTTAACAGCATTCACCAGCTTCCTGCTAGTCTCCTTTAGTGTACTTTACAACACACACATGCACACACACACACACACACACACACACACACACACACACACACACACACACACACACATACACACCAACCACACTGCTCCTTAACACACTCAAATTCACAAGAGTACTTGCGTACTTCTCTACTAAACTCCCTTCTGGCTCTAAGAGAAAACTTCCTAAAGTCACCTTGAAGATGACAGAACTCTCTCTCCCATACACACACACACACACACACACACACGCACACACGCACGCACACACACACTGGCCTCTCCTCCTGGGTGTTGACTGAGAAGCACCTTCAGCTGTAGTGAGGGCCGGGCATAAACATCCAGTGGTTTGTTTTAATACCGACTCTGTCTGTGGTGATTTATCGCGGCGGCGAGCGAATCCTATTTGATGTGTTTGTATGAGTGCAGCAGTAATTAACTCTGAGGCTGCGCTTCTGTGGGAGGTGCCGGCGGAAGAGAGAGAAGGCACGCAGCAGGCTGGAACAAAACATCCCTGCAAATCCTCCCGGCTGGCAGCGTAATAAATTAAACAGCGAATCATTTGTCATGCTCTGCTGTGTTTGTGTAGCTCGTGCATTGAAGAGGAGGGCCCTTTTTCACGGCACCTACTCGATTTTTACCAGAGAAACGAGGTCACGCTTTTTTCTTTTTTTTTTTTTGGCGAGAAAGTCCCATGATCCTCGAGGTGAGGCAGTGGCCTGGTTACCTGTGCCGAGGGCCTTTCTTGTGCTTTCATTGGACAGTCAGGTGGCGGCTGCTCCCACCCACTTTTGTGACTCACCTCCTCTGTCCCGAGCGGCGCTGTAAGCCTTTCAGACCTCCTCTTTCCCCCGCCCTCACCCGTCCGGGCTGAGTTTAAACAACTCTTCCCCTCCGCACCCCCCCCCCCCCCCCCCCCCCTTTTTGAGCACCAAAGGTCCTTGAGCTGTTACACAGCAGCGGCCGAGCCAAGCTTCAAGTTCTTCAGGACTGTAATTCAACACACGGGCTGCTTTCGTGTCCTGTTGCTGGGGATGCACGACCCATCGGCTCTGCTTCTTAGCTCTGCCCCCAACCGGAAAAGGCCTGAGAAGGAAAAAATAGATCAAATGAAGGTAGACTGGAGCAAGAGCATCACTGCAGTGTCAGGAGGCCGAAGTGAAGTCAGCTTTCCTGTGCTTCATCCAGATGCTTTTGCTATTTAGATGACAGATCTGATCCCCACCTGAGTGAACCTGTTAAATGTACCATCAGGCTAAGGGACTCTGGCGCAGGCAGAGTTGCCCGAACCCACGTCTAGCAAAGGTACCACCTCTAATGGGGACATAAAGTGCGGGTAAAAGTCAGTTGAAACCAATCTCCAGCAGTCAAACGAAAATCACGCTATTTGTCTGTGAAAGGGAGTCAATGATGAGCCCTGGTGTTGAAGCACTGCAGCCGGTCCACCCCCGCACTCAGTGTGGAGCTGCAGATCCTGTAAGAGCGTGAGCTAAATGGTTAAAATGTAAATGACAACAGTTTAAATGAATCACTAATGCGAGCCGTGTATTTCCAGTGTAATTTCATGGAGAAAGGCTGAGCGAGGAGCTTTCTGCAGGCCTGGTTGTGCTTAATGACACTGGCATGTTGATGTACGACATGGCGGCTCACTTCCCGACTCATTTCCACACATGGTTAACTCTTTCTCGCAGCATCTGAGTGGCCGGTTTACTGAAGGCACTGAGGCCCTCTTCCATGGGGAGTTTGCTCGGCTGATTACTGCAGAGCTGCTGTAGTCGCACCTCGACTGCTCTGTCGGTATGTTTCAGTACTTTCATGTGAACACGAGGATCAGTCTGACACTTTTCTGCTTTGGTCCCTCTCCTCTTTTTTTCTCAGTCATGCTTTAAGAGAAGGTCACCAAGGGTCGAGCAATTATTCCTTTGACCTTTTATCGGCCTTTAGCCAACTTGAGTTTGACTGCAGCCGTCTGCCGCCTCCCGTGAGCGTCAGGCCTTGTTGCTCTCTCCAGAAATGGAGGCTCCTGATGTAATTCTCTTTAAACTAAGCAAAGCAAAGATAGTTTGGCGAGTTTGTGGGAGTCTTTATAACCTTTGAGGAGAAGAGTGCATCCAGAATTGGTACAGACATGGAAGCAGATGCCCAGCAGTCAAACGGATGTACTGAAGCTGAGCTGAAACCACCGGCCGATTGTGGTGGATTTTTCTTTTTGCAGTTGGAAATGTTTCTTTTTTTCCATCAGGATCCTTTAAGTCAGATCACGCATCACCAGTGTTTAGACACACAGAAACGCAAACCAGGCATGTGTGCTGGTGCCCTTTTCTGTTACAGCTGGCTTGTCCTCGTAGTGTCGACCACTGACCCGGTACATTAAGTCTGTGATGGAGTGAGGGTCAGACGGCCTCTCTCAGACTGTGATCACCAGCTGCATCTTTTCCATGTGTTGGCTACAGCGAAAAGCAGCTGGTCAAGGCTCTAACCATGCTGTCTGATCTCCAGTGATGTCTGTCATCTGATCCGCATTCATTCAGCTTTCATGAAATACAGCCAATAAAGTTAATGCAGTTAATGCTGCAGGAAAGCTACTCATGACCTCCATTTTAGCTTCTTTACACTGAACAATGTGTTTTAAGATCGATTTTAAAGTTTTTCTAATTACCTTCGAGGTGTGCTGTGGCTTACTCAGTTATATTTCAGTAATGGAGGCAGATCGCAGCCTGTGATCTTTGGGCAGGTCCCTCTTAACAGGTCTAGCGAGCACTAAATGGGATCATATCAAGGCTTTGGAACAACCTGCCTGAACAGTCTTACACGTCAAATGTGGAAGTGTGCATAGTTTGTGCAAGCCATGGTATAAAAAAGAGGATTATGTAGATAATTACCCAGCGTAGTAACTAGACAGCAGCTGGATTGCGGGACTTAACACAAGATACGTCACTGTGGTTTATTTTCATTGGCCAGGTGTTGCATTGAGTCTCAAACTGAGTGTTTCTGTTTGCTCCTGCACCCTGAAGAGGTTTGGGTTGAGATAAGGACTGTGGGTGGAGGTCTGAGAGAACTTTCTAGTTCAGAATCCAGTTATCGTTATGGATTTTCACATTGGTAAAGGCTCATTAAAATAACAGTGTAGGATTGGAGAGCAGTGTGCTGCTCAGTGCTGCAGTGCTGTTTGTGTGTGTGTTTTTTTAGCTGCTGAGTGTTGGCTTTAAATGCAGTGCAGCACTTTGTGACATTGTTGTGAAGTGTGTTATTAATAAAGCTTTAATGCACTTTCCTCATACGCTCTTCAAGCAGCTTCGCAAACCAAAGCTCCAGAATCTGAAATGTGCTGATGTTGTTTCAGAATCGCCGAGTTTCGCTCGCTCGTCACGCTCTGGTTCCTGCTTTCGGAGAAGCGCCCACAGTGCGAACGCTGCGTCCGTCTGCCATCTCTGCAGTGGACCGACAGACCCAGAGCGCGGCGCCAGCAGCAAAGACTCAATGACAGCGGCGTCGGCATGGTAACGAGTGAGACGTGACAGCAGCGATGGCGGACGCCTCGCTGGAGAAAGCGCCTCAGTCAGCGTTTTCTCTCCTCGTCCTCCTCTAACCTCCGGCGATGAAGAGCACGTAGCGCAGAGAGGAGGTGCGGGCTGGAGGGTGGAGGGTGGCGGTGAGAGGATGCTTGTTTGCCGTGTGGATAAACATTCATTTACCTCCAGCAGTCAAACGTGAAGTTAATCAGAGTGATTATGCGTCATAATCATCGGCCTCCCGATCGCTCGTGCGTCTTACTGTAAGCGCTCGCTCCTTCTCGCTGCCATCTGGAGCTTTTCGGCAGCTCTGCGCTCACGCACGCTCACCAACAGTCTCGCTTATTAACATACATTAAACCACATTGCTTTTCCACACATCATGATCTCTCATGCTGCAGAGGCCTGAGCTCAGCAGCGCTGCTCTGCTGCAGGGCGTCGGGAAGATTACAAACTGACCCACGTCTGACGGGAGTGTAGCTGTTTTCTGCCTTTTGGTGTTTGGTTTTTTAAGTCTGATGCAAAGACGCACAAGTTCTGGTCATATGCTGAGAGTGAACTTCACATACGTGGAAACTCAACTCAAAAACAAACCAAGCAAACAAACAAACCAACACACACGCTGTGGTTTGATGTGAGTCAGTCCCACATGCACCTTCCATCCATCCATCTATTGTCCATGCCCGCCTATCCCTTTCAGGGTTGCGGGGGGTTGGAGCCTATCCTAACTGTCATTGGGCGAGAGGCGGGGTATGCCCTGGACCGGTCGCCAGCCAATCGCAGGGCAACATATATATATAGACACACAATCATTCACGCTCACACTCACACCTAAGGACAATTTTAGAGTCACCAATTAACCTAATGAGCATGTTTTTGGGAGGAAGCTGAAGTACGTGGAGAGAAGCCAAGCATGCACGGGAAGAACATGCAGAGTTCACACAGAAAGGCCCTGCTCGACCCGGGGATCGAACCAGCTACATTCTTGCTGTGAGGCACGCACACTACCTGCTGTGCCACCTGTGCTGCCCTCTGCCCTTTGCCCTTTGCCCTGCCCCCCAAAAAATACTCACTAGAACACCAGATGCAGCTGAAATGTTCTGCTTTGGGTAACATTTGTACAGCTGTTTTTGGAAATCACTGAGCCTCTTTAAAACATGAAAGGATGTATTTTGCAAGGTCAGAAAGTCAGAAAGTATTGAGAGAGGAACTGAAGCATTGTTGGTTTTTGGTCTTTTCATGCGTTTTGTTGACAGTGAAGAAAATAAGATGATTCCACTCAGTATCTAAAGAATATGTGCTGCACACACAGTGCAGTCTCCAGACAGCATGTTCGAATAGAAGTGTCTCCTGTGAACCATACAGAACAATACAGTCATATCGTCTGAGCCTGAGACATGAAAACAGCTGCGTTATATCTTCATATGCACAGTATTTTACATTTTTCAGTCATTTCTTCTCATATTGCAAACATGGACTGCCTCAATGAAGAAGATCAGTCAGTTTAGACTCTGCAGTTCTCACCTGAGCAGAACCCGTCAAGGTAAAAACCAGCTTCAGGTCTGTCTCAGTCTTATTTGCCGGCAGCTGTTTTGTGTTTATTTTTGTTGATTCTCACTGAGCGATAGTTAGATTTTCTCTCAGTTCTTCACATTTTTGTCCCGTTTGAACATTCAGAAACCTTAATGTGAGAACGAGCTTTAAATAATCTTCAGCAGCTTTCATAAGCTCCTGTGTGTGAAGTTTCTCTCTAGCTGAAAACAAGTCAAAGTGAACTTTTAATCAGGCAGCGCAGATGGCGACCGTGTGCCGAAACCGAGCCAAAAAGCAGCAGCTGGTTTCAGTGATTATCACACCGTCGCTCAGAGGAGGACGAGGGACCCTCCGGTGACGTGGCTGCCTCAGTGTTGCTTTTCTTCTTTTCCTCAGGGGAGGAGCTCCAGGGAAAAGTCACCGTGCGGAAAAACAAGAAGGACCCGCGCTCGCTGTTGGTCACCTTTGACCTCCGAGACAGGAAGCTGACTTACAGCCTGCAGTGATGTCATCATCACGTGGTGCAACATCCCGCCAGTACGGCCGAGCTTGTGCGGACCATTCGTGTTGTGGGAGCTGGATAGATTGAAACCCTTGATTTGATGTTTCACGTTTGATTGTTTCTGTGCCTTTTAATAAAAAACTGTTGGATGAGGATTTTCTCCCTGTGGGTGTTTTCTTATTAATCATATGGTGACGTGATTAAATTCATTGGTTTGATGATTTGCAGGTCAGATGGCTAAATATGGATGAAAATGAAGGTTTTTAGATCTCTGGTTTATGTATAATTACATTATTTCAACGTGAAGCAAGGCCTAAATCTTTCTTTTAAGCGTAAATGTCCTGCGAATAACCAAACCACACTTTCTGGGAGTGGTTCAGACCGCCTGCCTGATCAACAAACAACAAAAGAAAAAACACTAAGTGGAAGTTGTGCCAGCTCTTTCTTAAAATGTTTCCTCTTAATTTCCCTCCATATTCTCCTCCTTATTGTCCTACTTTGAGCCGTACGAGATCTCGCCGAGGGCGTCATCCATCTTCCATGAGTTTACTGGGACAATGCGAAATGAATTTAAGCTTTAAAAGGGCTGACTGAAGCCTCTTTACATACTTCACTGAGCAGCTCTGCTTACAATTAAAGATTTTCCCTTCCCTCTGTGCCTGAGATGATGAATCCTGAACTCTGAGAAAGTGTAGTCATCTGTGAGGAGGAGGAGGAGGAGGAGGAGGAGGAGGAGGAGGAGGAGCAGACTGTGGGGCTCGCTGCCTGTCTTATTGGTGATTTGACAGTCACCTCTTCTGATGTATTTCTACTGCTTCTGTGTCCTCTCTGCCTTTATGTTCATACAGTCTGGTCTGCGTGCTGACATCAAGTCGGGCATACGCTCACAACGTCAGGCTTTTCTGTGCGTGTTTCTGATCGATGGCTTGAAAGGAGGAAATGAAAGGAGCTGCGTCTTAAATCTGTCAGCCCTTCAGTCTCATGTTCTACCCGATGCTGCACCTGCATGAGCGACATGCATCTGCACACACTTTCTGAAAGCAGAACATGCAGAATTCCTGCAGCTGCGTGATGTTTGCTAAGTGAAGAAGCGTGTGGACGCGTCCTTTGATAAAACTGACCAGAATTCAATTGAAAAAGCTGAAACATGACTATCGTTTTGTTTGAAATCTTAAAAGTGCTTATAACAACCCTGTCCATTTCCATCCATCATTCATAAGGAAATGATTTTTTATATTAAAAATCTGAATATTAGCAGATTCAGACACTCTTTCTTTGGTGTGGCCTGAACACCTCCTGAAAACCTCACTGTCAGCTGCTTCCTAACTTGTTTAAAAGGGAACAGCTGCATGAATGCAAGAGGCGCCATCCTCTCCAATAACAGTCATTATTTAACTGCTTTTACTGACGCAGTTGCACAAATCGCCCCAACTTGAATTGTAAAGTGTGAAGGCGCTGTCAGCCAGGACTGATGATGATGATGATGATGATGATGATGATGATGATGATGATGGTGATGGGAGCCGTGGGCCTCCGGATGACCTCCTCCTCCTCCGCTGAATCGCTGCTTTCCAGGCGCTTCAGATGGCTGCGGCTTCTTATCACTCAGGCGACAGTGGGAGTGATCAATTAATTACACGGGCTCCTGTAATTAACGAGCACGAGGAGACACCCAGAAACCCCAGCGCGAGGCGGTTTGTTCAGCTCCTCCATCAGGACTTAGTCTGGTCCAAATAAAAAAAATACAAACATTAGAGTCCAGCCAATATTTACCACAGACAAACGACGCTTTTTCGGTTCTTGTCCAAAAAGGATAAAAAGTTGGAAACTAAAATCAAGAAACTAAAACCTTTTTGAGAATAATTAGCAGCTGTTGTGCCTTTTGTCTCTGAAGGAAGTTGTCCTTGTGTTGCCGCATGTGTGTAAAGCTCTGCAAACCGTGTTGTTCACTTTACTTTGAGTCAAACATTGTCGTGAGATCAAAACTAGATGTGTGTATGTGTGCCTGCGTGCGTGCCCGTGCGCGCGCGTTGCACGGGCAGTCAGAAGACGAGCAGAAATCAATTACAATTATTCTCTGTTGACAATGTAATTAAACTCAAGGCGGCGGCTAATGCAGCGCCTCAGCCTCTTATCTGGAACGGACGGAGATTTACAAGCGGAGGAGCGCCGCGCGCATAGCAAGCGAAGGGCCGCGACTGGGACTGCGCGTGTCCCGCAGTATCCACAGGATCCCAGCTGGGACACTGCCCCCCCCCCCCCCCCCCCCCCCCCCCCCCATCTTAGCGCAGGTTAAAACAGGAAATCCAGTACAAACCCGCCGTGAACACATGATTTTAATGAGCCTGTGGATAAGAATCACATTCAGAATTATTATTATTTATTATTACTGATTATTATTATTACTGTTATTGGGCTTATTCTGGGTGAATGCGTTAAAATACAACAATATGATAAACATATTTCAGAATGATAGTTATTTAATGTTAGCCTATGGCTGAACAGTTGCGTGTTATTATCCTAACGGTTTGTTCAAATGAAAACGTCCATTAAATAGGCTAATGGTTGTGAGATTTTAGACATTCCGCCAGACAACGGTTCATTGAGATTATTATTCCTATTATTGTTAGCATTATAGTTTAGCATTATTTGTATTATTATTACAGGCCTATGTCCTGTCTTTCTTCATCTTCTGTTCTGAAGCAGTAGCCTGGCTACCTAAACAACGTGGTTCCTAAGCAACGACGCACACACCCACCTGGTTATTTTCATTAACGCGTTTCTAATTGGACTGTCAGCTCTGACCAAAGAGTCCAACGTAGGAGCGGTCTGAGGAGAGGGCCGAAGCTATTCGCTTTATTTAGCAAAAAATATGTTCATGAGGCTGCGATGCGTCAAGATTAAACGTTTTATGCGAAATTAAAAATTAAATCCCCTCCCGTGTGTGTGTGTGTGTCTGTGTGTGTTCGTGCGTGTGTGTGCTTTGTCTTCAGCTCCTCCTCCGCTCACTGCGTCTGTACGGAGGCCTCATGATACAACTGTTTCTAATTGATCAGGTCTCATTAACTGTTGACTCAGAGGAGGTCGCCCGTGTGATTCAGCTTTTGGATAAATCACCACACACAGGACTTCCACGTGCATTATCCGTGCAAAGGGAGCCTTGGACAATGCGCAATGCAGTGTTTCAAAATCTCCAGTATGGCACCTTTCTCTCCCCTCCGCTGTCACCGCTTCCAGCCCAGGCTCCAGTGGTTGGCTCCGGTTCCTCCTGACGCACGTGATTTCAGAAAAAAGAAGCCTCCTTCTTGCGTAAGACTTTAACAAATGAGTAGCTTTATAAAGACCTCGCCCACTTTTTTTTTTTTTTTTTTTTAACTTGATCAATGCTTCTATCGGTGACGCACGAAGGAACGTATAGAGCCTGGAGCGCGCCGTGCGTAAAACCCGTCAAGTGGAAAAAACTATTTATAGTTCAGACCATTTGTAGCACTTAGTCTTTAACAGTCTGACTTTTACAACTTGTCAAAATTACATTTGTGGTATATGTGTGTATAATAAAGAATAGCAGCCCTCCTCGATACTTAACAGCTTAAATAAACACTTCGACAACTGATTCGCATTCGCAGGCCTAAATGTTGATGACGGAAAAGACAGGATTTTTATTTTTTTCTTTAATAAAACCAAGAATCTTTTGGACTGCAAGTGCATCAGTGGCTACTGTAATTTTAACTGTACCAAAGCAACCAGACTCAGCAGACTGCAAACAGTATTTAGACCCGCACGCATTCTGATGTGTTAAATCTTTCCTAATTATAGCCCAGACGTAAAAATCTTTGTCCCAAACGAGCTGTGTGTGCTCGTGTGGGATGCGTCCATGTATTTTGTGTTTGTGTGGAAGCATCCTGCACATCCCTGGAGACAAGTGTATTAATCAGCTTTGAAAGGGTACGTCCAGAGCTCACGCGTGCACCTTGCGTAACCAGAGCGCACACAATTCACGCACGCACACACGCGCCCCCGTCCTCTTGGCACCGGTTGTCCCTTTAAAAATCCGAATCCAAGGCCAATGATTTATCAAACTCCTATTATCAAGAAAATGTCACGCGAAGGGCACCTTGCTCTGCACTGACGCAAACTCCGGTCTTTCCCACGGAGCTGTAGAAAAGCTTTGCACTTGGTGCTTTGCGCGGCTACAGCCAGTCCGCTTCCAGTCCTCTCTACGTCTTTTTACAGCTCTCTCCATCCTGCCAGCAGGGACCTGCAAAAAATGGTAAGTATCCCAAAACACTTTCTTTACCTTTCCACCTGCGGTTTCGACTCTGTTATGAAGTATTTCTGAGCTGTTTTCGTGGAAATTTGACACTTTATTTAAAGCACTTTGGCGCGTTGAGGTGCTCGCGCTGTCCACGGTGCTGAAATGCAGCCGCGGCTCCACATGAAAAACTTTTTTTTTTTTTTTTACTTCATTTGGTCACCGATCCGCCTGTTTTTGCATCTTGTGGAAGACTGTGCTCTGACTTTTTAAAAGTTAAAATTGACCAAAAGTTAAATGCTAATCCATCTTTCCTTTTTTATTTTTTATTTTTTATTTTTTTTTAATATTTTCGTTTTCTTTTAAAACGGAAACGATTGCAGCCAGGTGCAGTTATTTCTTCTCATTAATTAACAACACAACTGAGCATTAATCAATCCGTTTTTGTTTTTAACAAACCTCCACCCTTTCTTTTGGAAGCTGGAGGTTTTTCCGGTTGCTTTCCCGCCCCCCTCGAAGCTAAATTTCAGGGAGTCATTTGCAATTCCGCCGCCCCGGGTCCGCTCACTGCTGTAACGCCGGTGATCTTGCATGCCTGCCGGGGAAAGCGGAGCTACCGAGAGACCCGCAGCAGCTTGTCTATTGCCCATAAAAATCAGTGGATGTGTGTGGCTGAATGACATGAGGGGGAAATGGGGCGTAAAATTAAAGAATCTTGCAGAAAGCGAGAACTGGAGAAGCAAAGCAACCCCCTCCCTCCAACACACACACGCACACTCGCACACACACAGACACCAACACACCCGGTGGACTGTGAGCTGAAAATACAGAGCAGCCAGAGCCAGAACATGCTGCAGAAAACCGGTGCAGAAAGACGAGTGAGCATTTTTAGTCCCAGAGCAGAGATGGGCTGCAGCAGCCTCACAGCTTCACGCTTTCTGCCGTCCTGCTGCCTTTTGTCTTGCTGATCTGTCACTCATGTTCCAGGATTTCTCTGACCAGAGAGAAATGGCCAAACAGCCGGCCAGCGCTCCTACCGGCTACATCCCGACGCAGCAGCCCGACGGAGCTGCGGGACTTACAACAAACAAACCGGACAACACGGCTTCGTGCCCGCCGGCCGCCCCTCACCATCACCCGGCGCCTCAGCCGCCAGCTCCGTGCAATGAGAGCAAAACTTTTTGTCCCACGGAAAATAAACCGGGAGAACTGGACAGCAATAAAGCGTATGGGACGTTTAAAAGCACTCCACCGGCGGTCCCTGGATCCGTGGCCGCCAACTCGGCCTTCAGGAAGGATTCCGCTGGTTCGGCCCGCGCGGGGTCCGTCCAGTATGGCGACCCGCTCCGGGCCACCGCGGAGCAGAACAACACCGCGGCCAACTGGACGGCTATGAGTCAGACCACCATCATACTGGGAACAGATGGGAACACGTCTGTTCAGCCCGGCACCGTGACGGGGGTAAGTCAGCTAAATGAACCGTTTCCTTAACGGAGCGCGGGCGGCTGGTCTGAGAGCGGAGAGGCAGGCTGCAGGTGCGGTGTGGATGTTTCCGCGTGGCGCTGATAAGAAAGCTGCCTGGATTAACCTGCTGCCTTCAAACAGGGAAGGTGCAAACCTCTGGATGCTCTTACCTTCATGCAGAGCTTTAGTAGATCTGCTGATGTGTGATGGAGAGTCTGTGATGCTGAGCTGAAGCGACGTGATTCTGTAGAAGCTGGTTTGTGCGTAAAAAGTGTTCGATTGCAGCCCGACAACTTCGGGCTGAATCAGTGGATGCTTGTGGCTTGACAGTCAGATAAGAGTCTAATCATTATGAGGCCTTAACATTGACCAATAGTTCATTATCCAAATGCTTTGAGAATCGTTTTTATTTTAAACCCCGAAAAGACCGCGGAGTGAGTGATTTGATGATTGTTGTCTCATCTCTTATATTAATATTGCCACAAAGCCACGTGACAGTGGTTCATTTACCTTAAGCTTGGACAGAAAATGTGGCTATAAATTGTGCATTCTTGCATGTAAAGAACCAGCCCACCCATTCACATAGATGTTAGCATGGACGCGTTCCTTTACAGGACCAGTTTTGTGGGTGGATCCTGGTCTGCGCAGCGTCCCGTCCCGAGCCCTCTGCACCAATCTGAGGTGCCATCAAAACTTTTTGATGGCACCGCTTATGTCAGCTAAACATCTCTGAAACAAAACGGGAGCATTATTTAGGAAACAGCGTGGTGAATTATCAGATGAGCAGAGGGAACATTAGTCCTGAACCAAACTGTTAGTCTTTTTCACATATGAACCCATTTCTGCTCCCAGCCTCCAACGTTACCTCGATTAACGATAACGAGGATTAAATCACGCTCTCGCGGTATTTTCGGTGCTCCCTGCTCCCAGCAGACGCACTTGGTACGGCCCAGAAGCCCAGGTGTTATCCGG
This sequence comes from Chaetodon trifascialis, assembly GCF_039877785.1. Lineage (NCBI taxonomy): Eukaryota > Metazoa > Chordata > Actinopteri > Chaetodontiformes > Chaetodontidae > Chaetodon > Chaetodon trifascialis. The sequence continues at coordinate 3,833,320 of NC_092056.1, forward strand.
CTGATGGGCAGCACTGTATCACATGAGACTGCGGACTGTTTCCAATCCCCGCGAGGGAACCCCCACCCCTCACACACACACACACACACACACACACACACACACACACACACACACACACACACACACACACACACACACACACACACACACACACACACACACACACACACACATTCCCATGCACGTTCACGCAGCTCCCTTTATGAATTTGCTCAGATCCTGCGGCGCAGCTGTAATTACGCATTTTTGGCAGCGTTCTGTCGTTTTATCAGTTGGCCATCAAGGTTTCATTTCTATCATTGCGTGTGAGATTTTGGATCTTTTCAAGCGGCTTTGTGGTAATAAAGGGCCCTTGAATGTGAAGATGAGTTTAAAACACAGGCTGAACTCTGATTATTAACCTCATCTGTAATCGTGAATGAAATTAACGCGAGGGAGTCCAGTAATCGGGTATTTATTCAGCAAATGGCCTTTATTTTTATTTTAAAATGAATGTATCAGGATTTCTTTGTGTCAGTAAAATGTGTGTGTGCTTTTCTAAAGAGAGGATGGATGGATCTCGTTGGTGGTTGTTGACTGATTATTAAATCAGGCCCAGAATCAGAGCTGTATTATTATTATTTTTCTGGTGCTTTAACTTGGAGTCTGGTGGGACTAAAGTGGAGTTTTTATCTTAGAGGATGAATTTATATTATTTTTTCCCTCTTAGACTGAAGATGATGACGAAGGGGGAGATGAGAATAAGGCCAGAGGAAACTGGTCCAATAAACTGGATTTTATTCTGTCCATGGTTGGCTATGCGGTGGGACTGGGGAACGTGTGGAGGTTCCCTTATCTTGCCTTCCAGAATGGTGGAGGTAAGAGTTTTTAACAGAGACAAACGAAAAGTGTGCTCAGAAAATCGAATTTTGCCTCGTTTTTCAAGTCGGCTTTGAATTATTTCTTATATAATCTTATTGCTTGATATGTGTATTCCAGTGTGTCTGACAAATACTGTGATTTTTAAAAAAAAGAAGATTATTTTCAGTGATTAATCTCATAGAAAAAAGCGAAAAAAGACAAAATAATATTCTTACATAATTTCGATAGACGTGAAAACTGCCACATAATAATAATAATAATAATAATAATAATAGTAGTAGTAGTAGTAATAATAATAATAATAATAATAATAATAATATGGACCCACCATAATACTATTGATATAAATAGTAACAATAATAACCAATTATTATCGTTGTTATTATTATTATTATTATTGTTATTTAACTGTACAACTACTACTGCTAATAATAATAATAATAATAATAATAATAATAAGAATTTGTTCAGTTGACATTGACAGATAATTGATGATTTTAATTCATTAATCAATGTAATGATCCATACTGTGTGTTGTTTACATATGAGCAGGTGACACGCAGACACGTGCAGGCTACATGTATCTTAATTTCCATTTCTTCTCATCATTATTATTGTTTTTAAAGCTTAGTTTCGGGCTGTGCTGCCTCTGTAGCTGCGCTCTGTAGCCTGCTGTCTCTTTCCTTGCAGGAGCTTTTTTGATCCCCTACCTGACAATGCTGGGCATTGCCGGGATCCCGATCTTTTTGCTGGAGGTGTCCCTGGGCCAGTTTGCCAGCCAGGGGCCCGTGTCAGTGTGGAAATGCATCCCAGCTCTGCAAGGTAACCTGCCACAGCTGATCCACTAGAACAATTCAAAAATAATTCTTATCATTACCGGTTCTCTACTTTTCTTAAGAGTAATTTATATATTTCGTCTCATTTATTTATTTTAGGTTGCGGGATTGCCATGTTGATAATATCTGTCTTGATAGCCATATACTATAATATTATAATGTGCTGGACACTGTACTACCTGTTCGCTTCGTTGAAGGGCTCACTGCCATGGGCTAACTGTAGGAATGAGTGGAACACGGTGGAATGTAAGGACAAAGACATGCTGCTGTTAGGTAAGACACACACACACACACACTCACTCACACACAGACACACACGCACGCACACACACACACACACACTAGAAGCACCTCTCTCCTCAATGCGCAATGCGTCATGACTGCCTCAGCCGAGGTGTCCTGCAGTATAATGAATCCTGACCTGTGATCTCTGCAGTGTTCTCACTCCCAAAAACACTTGAAATTCAGAGCACTTCACTCCATCTGTTTGCTCCATCTTCAATGAGACAGGCCGGTAATATGAAAGGAGGGCCCGCGCGCGCAGAAACACGCATTTTCCGTTTGTTCCGCTCTTCTTCTCTGTGATAACGTCAGATGATTGCGTTTTTAATCCGATGAAGCTGCAGTATTCAGGGGAAGCAGTCTGTCTTAGTCTGATTTTTAATGAAACTGCGGGTTTTGACTGTGGGAAAATGTGCGTGCAGAGTCACGGAGGTGTCTGATGCCGATCTGCGTCGAATAAATATCGAAACTCCCTTCGTTTCGTGAAATATTTGCCTTTAGCAATTCTGTGAATTCAGCACAAAAACTGCTTGCTTGACAAATTTACTGTACTGGCTGAGCTGCTGCAGTGCTGCAGTGAGCCCGAGACTGACCCCTGCCGGCTGCTGCGTGAACTACAGGCCCATTCAACACTGTGGCCTCTCGACCACTCTCTCATCCCAAGAAAAAGGACAGATACTGTCAATAAGAAAAGCATTAGAAGGTAACTTAAAATTATAATCAAATCATCCATAAAGTAATTAATATTTGAATTATGTGACCTGTAATATATTAATATGGTCACATCGTATGTGTTCATGGAGCAGGTGGACGAAATAGTACAAATGTTTTTATAACTGGACACAAAAGCCCTGCAAAACTTATGTTTAGAAACTGTAGTTTTCATATTTTTGCATTTAAAAAAGCAGTTTTTGAGGCCATGTTTTGTGGTGCTATCACATTAGGATCAATGGTTTGTGTTATTTATTTTCACAATGCTGTTTATTTACAGAAAACTGTCTCTGATTGGTTGAGTAATTGTTTTGTTTGGAGAGAGTTTTAGTCAGTATTTTGTCTTGAATTTGGAGGAAGAAATTGTACATACATTCTGTATCTGCATTTATTATGCAGGATTTATAAAAAAAAAATGTCCTATTCTAAAAAAAAAAGCTAATTTATCTCCACATTTTGTTTGGTGTGTCTTCACTAAAAAGTGCCAAAAGCAAAGCAGGTTTTCTTATCATTCATTTCCCAACATATATGAAATGAGACGTAGATTATTAATGTGTGGCTACACATCAAAAAGAACAAAAATCTGAATGTAGCACAGCTGGATCTGACTCTCAGTGAGGATCCACACTGCAGCCTCCTGTCAGTCCTCCTCTCTCCGAATCAGATCCATCTGTTCGCTCCAGCTTCGCTTTCAGTGCGAAAGCCTGAGCCCACAGTAAGCTCTGTCCCACAGCAGCACTCTGCCAGTCTCTCCCAGCTGACGTGTGTTGGTTTCTGATTGGAACAGACACGTGCATCCTGCGGGACAGAAATATCACCTCCATCAAGAACTCCACTTTCTGTCTGTCCGCAAACGCTGTGGGAAACCTGACCAAACTGATAAACATGACTGTGGACGGCAACAAGACCTACGTCAGCCCCAGTGAGGAGTACTTCAAGTGAGTGCGTCATGAAAAACAGCTGAAGGAGAATTTAAGCTTCGTAGAAAACAAAGTTAGACCTGATATGACTCTCAGCCTTCTCGTGGAGATGTTTGGCTTTTTAAGGCCTTTCAAAAAGCTTTATCTGGCTGCAGCTAAAGGTGCACAGGCACTAAGACCAGGCTTGGTCATAATTTCATTTTTACTTTTAAATTTATCAGCCCTGTTGCTCTTGAAAGGGTTTCACAGAGCACACGTGTGAACCAAAATTCTCCCGAAATCCCCCAAAACTGGACTTTTACAACACAATTTACTGCAAAATACATTCTGCTAAAAATCACCTTTTCTTAAAACAATCTGCTACTGCAGTGAAACTATTACCAGTAGGTGCTACAGCTACAACTCTTGTACAGACTACAAAACAAATGCGACTTGTTTCAGTTACATTCAATAAAATCTTGAGGCAGAATAAGTCAATCTCTTGAATTAAGATGATTTATGCTGAGACGGGCTGAAATCATCTTATTGCCTTGGAAGATAATCTCAGTGAGAAAATGAAGACGTGCAGGATTCAACAATAAACAAAAAGATCTTGATGAAATGAAGAATTTGCAGTTTGCAGATGATTTGGTCTACATTACATCATTGTTACTTGACTGTTTTCAGGCTGAGTTTTGCTGTTTGAATCACACCTGCAGGTACAATGTGTTGCACATCTCTAAAGGGATTGAATATCCAGGAGACATCCGCTGGCCTCTGGCAGGCTGTCTGCTCCTGGCCTGGCTCATCGTTTATGCCTCTTTAGCCAAAGGAATCAAGTCATCAGGAAAGGTAAGAAAGCACAGACTCCTCTGATGGCGTCTACAGTGTGCACCTTTGGCCAGCTGTGGAGGAAAAACTGTGGTGTTTCCTGGGTCGGGTCTCATGATCTGTTCCACTCTGCATCCACCGCTAAGTTAGTCAAATGTGCAGATTCACTCATCTCTGAATGAGATTTTTTTAATCTGTAAATTGACGTGTGTGTATATCAAGTTGTATTTCATTGAATGTCAGCTTTTGTTTTTTACCCTTAGACGTACAGTTATTTATCACTTCACAATAGCCTGAATGGTGTGATAATGGAAACCTTTTTTACTGCAAGCTGTCCACAGTGCAGCTGTGCCAATGAAAGGCACTGAAAGCAGATAATTAACAGACTTTGTGGACAGGAGTTCTAGCCTTAGCTTGCCCGCCTGCACCATCTAACCACAATGATTTTGCATTGCAGTGGATTGTGGGATAGACTTCATGCTGGATGCAATAACTTTATACTGTATAGAACTGTTTCATCTGTGCTTGATGGAGGCTTCCTCACACTTATTGCACCGAGGGCTGAGAGCTCATTCAGAGTGAATCCTTGTATAATGTTGCCCTCTTGTGGACGTAGATGTGACATACACTGTTAACATTTAGAGACCTCCTTTGGCCTAAAACTGTTTAGATTACACCAATAGATTTGCATCATTTGTCATGTATTTACTTTATTTCATGACGCTGCTACAGAAATGTTTTGGCACCTCTTATTCTGGAACCTCACATTTGCTTTGTGATCATGATCTAAATGTCAAAGCTGGAGCTGCTGGATTAAATTTAGGTTTGATGCTATAATGACTGGGAAAATGTCTAAAAGTCCAATGAATATGTCATGCATACACCTGTCTCCTCTCTGCTCAGGTGGTTTATTTCACCGCCACATTTCCCTACGTGGTGCTGGTCATCCTGTTGATCAGAGGAGTGACCCTCCCCGGCGCCTTCGACGGCATCCTCTACTTTATCACACCAAAGTGGGAGAAGCTGAATGATGCAAAGGTAGCTGACGGCCCTTGGTTTAATTCAACCGCAATGCGCTTTTTGCCCTGTTTGTCTTTTCCGGCTCTTTACCCTGCAGCTCTTCCTCTCTTTCTCCGTCAGGTGTGGAAAGATGCAGCCACTCAGATCTTCTTCTCTCTGTCGGCTGCTTGGGGAGGCCTCATCACTCTCTCTTCCTACAATAAGTTCCACAATAACTGCTACAGGTAAACACACAAAAGGTAAACCATGCTTCTGGCACCGTGGACACATGACACTGTATCTGTATGTCTGGTAGAAATGTCAGTAATAAATGGCACTCTTTGCAGCCAGCAGTTCAGTGTTTCTTTCATTTTCTCTCAAAGTGTTCCCCCTCTGTTTAAAATCATGGAAACATATTTTATTTATCACACTCTCACTAAGTTCAAAACCTATAAAAGTATTTTTATTGGAAACTCCTGCAAAACACAAAATATTTGGGCTTGTGTGGTGAAATTTGTTCAAATATGTGGTATATAAATTCCCCTATTTGCAGAGTATATATTCCTGCCACCAGAGGGCGCCATTGCATCTCTTATCTGTGTGTACACAAGACTGATGACCTGTCTCAAATAAAAGAGCTTCATCGTTTTATATATCACGTGTTATATGTAGCATGTTTTTACTATTGCTGCATTATTTCAGTAACTAAAGCAAATATTTGCTCATTCATCCTCTGTTTCTCTCTTTCCTCTTTTCCCCTGCAGGGATACTGTTATAGTGACATGTACAAACAGTGCCACCAGTATATTTGCTGGTTTTGTCATCTTCTCGGTCATTGGTTTCATGGCACATGAGTTGAAAGTGCCGATAGAGAAGGTGGCAGACGAAGGTAAGATACCGAACCAGCAGGCAGCAGCATCGGGCCGGCGCTGCTCACTGAAACACACCTGAGCAAGTTAAAAGGTTTTACCTGCTGTGGAGATGCTGTGTGCGCACCCTCATATGTGTGTGTGTGTGTGTGTGTGTGTGTGTGTGTGTGTGTGTGTGTGTGTGTGTGTGTGTGTGTGTCAGGTCCAGGCATAGCGTTCGTGGTGTATCCAGAAGCTCTGACCAGACTCCCCCTGTCACCTTTCTGGGCGATCATCTTCTTCCTCATGCTCCTGACTCTTGGCCTGGATACCATGGTAACCACTGCTCCTTCAATGTGTGTGTGTGTGTGTGTGTGTGTGTGTGTGCGCGCGCGTTGCTGTATATCTATAACTATCATATGTCCCCATAATAAAAATGAGGAAGTCTTAAGTAAGGATATTTTACAGTTCTTCACTGTACCACATGATTCCAGGATGTGATTAGCTTAGCCTAGCACAAAGACTGGAAGCAGAGGGAAACTGTTAGCTTAGCTTCAACAACTCTAGTTTTTCTAAGTGACACATTGTGTCTTGTTTTGTTCAGTTTGTCCAGAAATAGCTTCTGTGCTAACGCTAACTGTTCCTAAATCCAGAACTCCACCTTCCAGCGCATGTTAAAAGAGGAATGAACAACATGTACGACGGTGCTGCAGTTGTTGATCTTGTTTACCTCCTGCTTGTCAGATCTGAGCTAAGCAAACCACAGATTTGATCACTCTTTAATGGATATAAGGATGAAAGTGATGTGAAGTCTGTCATCTAGATCTGGGCAAGAAAACAAACCTGCTTCTTAAAAGTGATTTCTTTTGGCCACTCGGGGGCAGATGATTTCCGAACCTACCCACCTTTGCACATCCGGCAGACAGAGCAAACAACAACAAACCAAAACAATGAGCTAACAGAGGCTAAAGGGCTCAGTAGAGCTGCAGAGCTGCGAACAATTCTCTGTGGGTCTGCCGCTGCAAACAACCTACTTTCACATGATGCATACTCATTTGATTCAGTGCTAAAGTCAAGAAACATTCATACGCAGAGCTCTAAGTTTTGAGTTTTTAAGGGTTGGATTAGTCTTAGATCAATACACTGAATACAGTCAGTGAAATCATACACACGAGTGTCACCGCTCAGTTTGCATTTCTACCTGCCACTTTTCAGATAATGGTTTGTAGGAAAATAATGTTTCTGTTGAAGATCTCTGTGTTTCACAACAGTCTGTGTGTCAGTATCTAGAGTCTCTTGACTTTTGTTTGCTCCAAAGTAAACACTGAACTTTAGTAGCACCATCCAGCTATGTATAAACGCTGCGCACATTGACCCAATTAACATAATTACCCGTACACGCCACCCACTGCGACTGATTTCAGCTGAAGTGCTCGGGCTCTCCGGGTACTTGAGCAGAGGGGGGTCTGTGATTGGAGTGAGGGAGATTAAGTTGACCTTAAAGTTTTGGAACAAGACTGAAGTAAATCTAAGTTTAAGTGTGGTTAAAGCAGGCCTACGTTACATTTATGTGCGGCGGTTCCAGCTTCCAAGCTCCAAATGAGTGTTTGAAGGCATCATCAGACTGTGGGTGAGGACGTTTTTGACTGTTTTCTGTCTAAATACGTTGCTTTAGTCACAGTTTTTGGTTTCTGTGAAGCAGGTACAGATTAAAATTTGATTTAAATGATCCATTCATAAACTCAGAGTGAGTTTATGCTTTAACATTTACATTTTCAAATTGTTTTCATCACTCAATTTATGAATCTGTTGTAATTTAATATTATTAAAATCAATAATAATTGCAGTGGCACACTCTCCTGCAGATCATCTCAGTTTTGGAGCAGTTGTTCATCTTAATTCCTAATAAACCAAAAGGACAAGACGAAAGACCCTTCAGAATAAAATACAGTCAACATCGCAGTCTGTCCTGAATTTGACGTTACACCGTCTGCCACCTCTCAATAGGTTGCTCAAATTATGCTATTTCACCCACTAGGAGTACCATTACAAAGCTTTTACAGGCGATAAATATGATCTCTGACTGCTAAATCCAAACACACCAGACTCCTTTTAAAAACAAAAGCATCTATTTGAATCTTGTTTACGCTCTAAATTCTTTTGATTAAGAGAAATATATTGCAAACCATCATTTTACACACTTTTAAAGCTGCAACAAGAAATGTTTTTACACTAACATTGAATCAGATGAGCGTAATGTGAGAGGTTTCGCTCATGGAGACAAACCCAGAGTGAATTATCAGAAAGTTAGTTGCTCTCGTAAACCTGGTTTTCGGCGGCACGCGGGCTGCATTCAGGAAAGACGCTCTTATTAACAACCACACAGCAAACAGGCGGAGTTAGCAATTAGCTAATGAATAACATGGAGCATTTAGCAGCTAAAGAGATTTCCCTCAGGAGCTGGTGGACACCAAAGCTAATAAGAGAGAGAATATTGAGCTGCCATCGATCAGGTCGCCACAAACACGAAATGAGTGATAATGTGTCTGCTGGGTGTGTAAATAAGCTGTTTGTGCTAATATCACCATACTCGCTTCCCGGCGTGTCAGCTTTGTGCCTTTGCTTTGCTCTGCCGTCCCCAAGATGCCAAAAGAATCGATGAAAGCAGCTTTAACGTGAGCCCTTTTCAGTAGAACCCACTTTACAAAAGTCTAATTCTGTCAGTTGCCGCACTGATTCATTCCTCCTGTAACGTGGGCGAACAAACACTTCAGTCTCCGGGACGTTCTCGAGGTCCCGAGCGCCTCCAGGTACAATCCCGGGCAAACAGCTCCAGCTAAAACACCAGCTCCTTCAAGTGCACCGTGACGCTTCTGAGGCGAGCAGAGGAGCAGAGGGCACAGTGGCACATTAAGACACGAGTCAACAGTAACAGTAAATGATGATGTTGCTTTGCCTTGGCAGCGGCGGCTCAGAGGAGAGGCCTGGTGGCTTTGTTGTAGAAGGCAGCGCGGCGGTAATGGGCTTGGGATGTTGACGGGAAATTAGTTTTGGGAGCTCAGGAGGAAGGCGAGGAGCGGGGAAGTGGCAGATAGCTCACTGCCAATGTGTCTCCACAGCACACACACACAGAGTTTACCAACCTCCCTCACTTTGCCTGTTTGTGTTTTCATCCACGCCGTCCTCTGGGCTCTCAACCCCTTTTACCGCCATGCTACATTTTCTAATCTGCGGACAGACTTCACCTGTCAGCAGGCTCCATCGTAATCGAAATCCTTAACACTGATTTGTTTACAAATCTTCTCCTGCTCGGGATTAGGATAATGTTGTTTCTTTGTTTTGGACATAAATGAAGTAACAGTGAAAATGTGTTCGTTGGGTGAATTGGAGACGAACAGTGGATGGTGAATTCTGACAGCCGCTGCTGCTCGGATGCAAACGAGGCGAACCTGCTGACTGGAGGCCGTTCAGCTGCTGCAAACTGGCCTGACTGAACAATTTTCAGACAGTCAGTCAGAATCTGCTGGGATGTGTCTCCAGTTAGCCTGAAGCCTTACATGCAGGTTTTTTATTATAATTTAACAGAATCTAATATGATTCCTGATATTTTTGCAAGCAAAATCAGATTTGAACAGTGTCGTGATTCAATATCTTTCATCATTAAACATGGCTTTTCCCTCTCCTCACACCGCCTCTCATTTCCTCCCTCCTTCCTCCCACTCACCTCTTTTCCAGTTTGCCACCATTGAGACCATCGTAACCTCTGTGTCCGACGAGTTCCCCAAATACTTGAGGAAACACAAACCTCTCTTCACCCTCGTCTGCTGCGTCTCCTTCTTCATCCTGGGATTTCCCATGATCACAGAGGTAAAAACACACGCTGGTGCCGCACAGGGGGGACGCTTGGCTTTCTCGCCGCACCGTGGGACTCTGTCTTTGAATAAGCCGACAGATTTCTGCATGTTGCGGCCTTCAGACGACAGGCCCAGCGAGTGGAACAAGAGGCTGAGGCTTATTAAAATCCCACCAGGGAGCTTCAGAGCAGGATTCATTTCATTTCTTATGATCTGGTATAAGTCAGTGCGAAAGTTAAAGACCGTGGACGAGTCGGAGGTGTAGAAACGTGCAGGAGGAGGGGTGTCACTGCAGGAAAAAGCCTTGAACTGTGTAATATTTTGTTTGTGTGTGTGTTTGTGACAGAGTGGGATGTTCATGCTGCAGCTGGTGGACACATACGCAGCCTCCTACTCTTTGGTCATCATTGCCATCTTCGAGCTGGTGGGGATTTCCTACCTCTACGGTGAGATCCTGCTCTATCGCTCGACCTTCAAACAATTAGGCTGAAAGCCTGAAACCCTGCTAGTGGCCACTAGAGGTCACTAGAGCACTTGATCACTGGCCTAAGGGAAATTGTAGCGTCGCAGCAGCAATTCATGCATCATAAAATACACATAATTTACACAAAGCTGAGTAAGCTGAGGTAGATAACAAAAACACTGTTCTAAAAATGTGCATAGAAGCTGCTGTATTAAATAAAAAATAAGTAAAACGGGATGAAAAATAGATTAGAATTAAGATGCAGATTAAAGTTGAATGTGCAGAGTTAAAGTTCAATAGTCAATAAGCGCAACATGCTGATGGTTTTGTTCTTATAGGAGACATTAGAGGGATCACGAGGTAAACAAACAGCTTAATATGAAGCTGAAAAGCAGCGTTTCACTGTTGACCTGCTGTACTGAGAATCTGATTGGCTAGTGTCAATTGCCTTCATTGTTGGGTTGGTTAGATTTAGACATGAGGAGTGATGATTGGTTAGGAGTAGGTTAAGAATATCAGGGTAAGCCAATCAGCAGCAGAGTATTGTAGGATTCATAAATTCATGTCCTGAGTCCACCTGTTCATCACTGCAGCAAGTGGAAAGTTAAACCACTGGAGGTCAGCAAAGACAAGACTGTGAGGAAGTCACTCTTTATGTCTCTGAGCAGCATGAACAACCTCAGTAAAATTAGCTCTCTCAAATATCAACTTCAGCATCACTATTATCCCAAAATAATAGAAATCTGGCTTGCAGGTGAGCTAAAACACATACAGTTAATGACAGAAATGCAGTGATAGTGAAAAACATAAAAGTACAAAATATAAAAATAGACAAATATTAAAAACTTAAATGAAAAAAGAATTTCCAATTCAAGTTCATCCTGCAGGAAGCACGGACGTCTTTATGTATTTTAAATGCTGGTGACACTAAAGGAAAAGTCAGAGAGCCATAATAATAATAATAATATGTTACAAAAATGCTTCATGAAGGCAGCTAAATAATAAACAGATCATAAAATCACTAAGTTATAAAAGAAAACAGTTATAAAATGAGAAAAACTGATAAAAAGCCATCAGAACTGTGACGCTGGCTTTCGGTGAAAACTCAAAAATGAGACACGCGACAAAGCTCCTCCAGAGCCACAGATAACAGTATAGAATCACTTTTACAGGCTTCATAAAGCAAATCATGACTAATGAGCGGCTCTTTAAAAAGGAGCTCAGTCTGGATCTGAGCAGAGTTTTATGGTCACATGAGGATTTAATGCTGTTTCATGATATCAGGATTTTACATTTTGATACACGACTAGTATAAAAACTGTGACTCGATACCTCTTTTGACACCACGGCAGAAAGAAAAAAAGTCATAGGTGCACAAAATAGGATTATTTTAATTTTCTTAACAACCTGCAAACAGTGCTGCTGCAGAGTCTCTTCCCAGTTGTTTCACCTGTGCCATGATGGGTTAAAAATCTGATTGTAGAATTTTTTTTAATAGTACTTTGAATACTAACAAGTGTATAATTAATAATTTCAGAGGCTTTTCTACGGTGGCTGACAAGGGCAAACGCGCCCCAAATGGCAAAACGCTGCAAACACAGGAACGACGCAAAGCCAAAAACACATAAAACAAATGCAAGAGAAAAATGCTGCAAGAGAAAAATGCTGCAATCACAGAAACGAAACAGCACTGAGTGGAGCGGGTGACCGGTCCAAGATGGCGGCCCCACGGCTCGTCAGCGCCGATAGGCAGTAGCGGTCGATGCGGCGTCTACTCTTTATATCTCTGTGGTCTGGTCCTACAGGACCGGTCCATCCCTCCGGTCGAGTCCCCCTAGTGGCCTGGCGCACTTCCGTTTTGTGGAGTGAATTTGCAGCGTTTGTCTCTTGCAGTTGTTTTGGGGTTGTGTGTGTTTTGATATTTGCAGCATTTTTCTTTCCCATTTGTTTCGTGTGTTTGTAAGTTTTTGCTTCTGCTTCGTTTCTGTGATTGCAACATTTTTTTTTTTTTGCAGCGTTGCATTTGTTTTATGTGTTCATGTGTTTTTGGCTTTGCATCATTCCTGTGTTTGCAGCGTTTTGCCGTTTGCGGCGCGTTTGCCCTTGTCGGCCACTGTACTTTTCTATTCTGACATGAAAACAATGTGGACAAAACACTGAATTCTTGTCTTTTGGAGTGTAAAAAGTCCTTCATTCCTCTGCTGTGTGTCATTCCAGATGTGGCCACTAGATGTCTCTGTTGTAATGTACATGTCCCCCACCTCCCCCCCCACACACACACAGGCAGAGACCTCAGGTGTGTGTCAGGGGCCTGTTAGCAAGGAGCAGAGCAAACTGCTCTCCTCCGGTTTGTCGGAGCATCAGTACAGGTGACACATTGAAATGATTGTGTGACTCTGCCTCTTCATGTCACTCACTGTTATCCGTCAATAACAGCAGAGGAATGAAGCCATCTGCTCCCTCGCTTTTCCCGGGGACGACAGAAACTGATACTCTCTCACCCCCTCGCTCTCTCTCTATCTCTCACACACACACACACACTCGTAAGGATGGATTGAATCTGCCGCCCCCCTCTTTTTCTTTTTTTTTTAAAGAACCTTATTAAACCCAGGTCACTCTCTGCGCCTCCTCTTTCTGACTTTCTCTCACTTCTCCTCCTTATTTCTCCTCTCTTGTCTTCCTCCTGTCGGCAGGTCTGCAGAGGTTTTGCGAGGACATTGAAATGATGATTGGTTTCCAGCCAAACCGATTCTGGAGACTCTGCTGGGCCTTTGTGACTCCAACCATTCTGACGGTATATTTGTTTTTGCTCATCTCATTTTCTCTCTCTCTCACACACACACACACACACACACACACACACACACACACACACACACACACACACACACACACTGACATGTGCAGCTTAAAATGCTTCCATTTCCGCCACCGCCGCCTTTCAAGTTCATTGATTTGCAGTTGGGAAGGAACAGGGAAGAAATTGCTCCTGTTACACTGAAATCGAAAATCATTTCTTCCTCCTAATTCCCGTCATGTCACAGAGTCTCAAGTTGTTTGTGTTTTTCAAAACAGCAACAACCGAACGGTTAGCGCAACATCAGTTCGGCTGCTGCAAGCGCACATATGCATTTCCTCTATCACAGCCGCTTATTTGTCACATGTTGCGCAGCAGAAGCCGTAATTTCCTCTCTGCAGTGTTTACCTGCGTGTCACTGTGGGACACCGGCCGGCATTAATGTTAGTAATTGTAATGGAAGCCACTGTAGCTCCAAAACAGAGGTGACGATGACAAATGGAGCCGCGGTCGGGCCGGCTGGTCATCCTGCTGCTCTCCAGGGAGATCACATTTCCTGTGGGAGCTCATTGATGCGCAACCTCAGGCTAATCTATTTCTGTCTGCCTTCTTTTTATTCTGCTTGTTTCCCATCGCTGCAGAGAGGAGGGAGAATTTTTTCACCTCTGTCCCTTTTTTGTGCTCACTGCTCATGTGGTGAGAGGGAAGCTCTCGTTTTCGCTGTCATCCACCGCCTTCTCTGCATGGAGCGGGGGATTTGGCTACGTGAGCCGAGACTTTACTGCATAAAGGCATTGCACAGTTGGGAACACAGATTTGGGCCATTAAGAATTACCGTTGTTTTTATCCCCACCAGTAAGGATTTCATCTGAATTTAACACAGAATGCATCTCTTTAACGTACGTTTCCTTGCTTCACTGTCCCTTTTTTTGTACTCACTGCTCATGGTGGCACGGTGGGGCAGTGGCAACACTGTCGCCTCACAGCTAGAATGTCCCGGGTTCAATTCCCACCTGGCGAACTGAGGGCGTCCTCCATCATGACCTTATCTCGAGAGGAAAAAGGGGCCTTTCTGTGTGGAGTTTGCATGTTCTCCCCGTGTTCACCTGGGGTATCCTCCATTAAATGAAACCTCCCTCTGAAGATCACCACCTGACCAATGGTGACGGAAAAGAACTGGGTCCCCGGGCGCCGCTGTTGGCTGGCAGCCCACCGCTCCTGGTCTGCCGCGGAGGAAGGACTTACCAGGATGGGTTAAAGGCAGAGAAGAATTTCACCAAGCATGGCGTGTGTGCATGTACTATGTGGTGTGGCGAATAAAGGGACGTCTTTCTTTCTTTCACTGGTCTGCGCAGGGCATCCTGGGGCTGAGTCTGTACCAGTGGAAGGTGATGACGTACGAGGACTACACCTACCCCACCTGGTCCATGGTTCTGGGCTGGCTCATGGTCATCTGCTCCGTCATCTGGATCCCCATCATGTTCGTCATTAAGATGCACCTCGCCCCCGGCACCCTAATCGAGGTAGTCATTGAGACAAAGCCGTGATGAGACACTCTCACGTGTGTTTAGGTTTTGTCTGCTTCACACACACACACACACACACACACACACACACACACACACACACACACACACACACACACACACACACACACACACAGGCACAGTCAGAGATCAGTCGTGCCATCCTTTGCTCATTAGCAGGGGAAGGCGGACTGCTGGCTGAGTATTAATTTGGACATTTTTCTCGGAGTCCAGCGGCTCCCTTTTAAATGCTCAGATTAATGGATGATGATGATCGTGGCTTTCTCTCCTTAACGTCTCAGTTCCTTCAGCAGGTCTGACAGCAGCCTCCATCACAGCTCGTCCTCCAACTTTACATTTTCATTTCTTTTCTTTGCCCGGCTCTAATAAATGCATAATCATCACAGTTTCCACTCACATTAGGGCGTTACTGTGTGGCGCTCCTGCAAAACAGCCCACATTTTTTGATGATGTTTTACAAGAAAAAGCCCCGTAACTCTTTGCATTTTGTAAAATTTGACGTTTTTTCATTTCTGACTCTGATGAGGAACAAACTTAGACAACTGGAGGACACAGTTGGCAATGCAAGGAAAAAAAATGAAGCACAAACAGGAGGAAACAGGAGGATTGTAAAGAGCACTCAGCAGTAAATAGAATATAAGCAGGAACATCAGCAAGCTGCCTTAAGATTTATAGTCAGGTACATTTACAGTATATACTGCTTTGGTATAAAGAGACTAAACTGTGCTCCTCAGTCACACGCTCTTTTTCTCACATCAATGCGTTCAAGCCAGTTGGGGTTGTCAGACAGGGGGTCGGTTTTCTGTTCTTGGGGTGGACACGTGGACTGAAGGTGCTGGGGATCCGTATATATTCGATATTTGAGGCTGGTTTGCTACGAAACACGACAACAAACCACACAGAAGTCACTTAAAGCAAAACATCTGCAAGAGGTCATCGTATGATTGGTGGTCCATCGCATGTCCACGTGTCTTTAAGCGAACCCCAGTTGACCCTGATGGTTAGGCCTCTGCTTTGCATGGTAGCTGTCGGTGGGTGAGTATGTGTGTGTTTGGGGAAATGAGATGCCTATCGCGAAGCTCTTTGGATAAAATTGCTCTATAAATGCAGTCCACGTGCATGCTGCTGTTTTCATCCACTTGCACGTTCATTTCTGTCCACACATATCTTGTATTGTCTAAACTTCCCTCTTGCTTCCTCTTCCTTCAGTTCAAAATCCCACACATACTGTAAGAGCAGTAACAAGCCAGATACTGTGGGAGGGAACAGTCCTGCACCACGGATGTGACTGGACGTATCACCTCGGCCTGTATAAACGCAGTGTTTACAGTGTTGCTTGTCCTCTTGCAGCGTCTGAAGCTGGTCTGCTCCCCTCAGCCCGACTGGGGTCCTTTCCTGATGAAGCACCGCGGAGAACGCTACAAGAACATGATCGACCCTCTGGGAACCAACTCCCTGGGCCTCAAACTGCCCCCCAAGGACTTCCAGCTCGGCTCCTACCAGTAGCAGCCTCTCGGGCAGCACCTCGCCCGCCATCTCCAACCCCCTACAGGGGGCACCCGGAGTTGGGCGACCTCCACCTCTTCCTCTCCCTCCTCCTCCTCTTTCCCTTTTTCTCCTGTCTGTACGCCATCCTCTTTGCTTCCCGTCTTCCTCCCTGTTTCGTGAGGAAACGGGCTCCCTCTCCTCTTCCTCGGTTTCCTCTGCACCACTCCCTCTCCTCTGTCAGGGAGGAGTGGCTGCCCAGGTGGAGTCTCCTCCTCCGCCGCTGCTGCTTTGTACTCGGTAAATGGCCTATCATTGCCTCCTACACATGACCACTGATTACTCCAGAACCCTTTCCAGGGATCTTTATTCCAAGAGAAAAATTGTGTCATAAAATGACACAGCTCAGACTGCACTCGCAATATTAGACTCACCGTAGCTGCTCCCTATGGAGTCCTGTGTGTACGTGCGTTTGTGCGTTTGTGTGTGCGCGTGCCACCATATTTGTGTGTAGAGATAATGAATCATCTTGGTGCAAGCAGACGCAAGAAAACAAAAAGAAAATTGAGCGACAGAGAAACAACGGTTCGATGAGCTCGACGGGGATCTGTGTTTTGTTCCATCTGTGTACAAAATTCCATCTGCAATACAAATAATATCAACTGCCTCTGGAAGAAAAAAAGAGAAATAAACACAGTATGCACCGGTATCACATTTTGTTCCTATCCAGCAGTCTATATGTATATTCACTCTCGCTCTTGCTTTGTCAAAAATAGATTACACGATCTGCAATTTGTGCCTCCTACGTCCCTGTAGAGTAGCAAATGCATCCTGATTACCACTTGCAGTAGATTCACTTTGGCCTGGATGACTCTGCGGTGTGACAGAAGCTCAGTCAACTCTTCTCTGAATCTGAGGGACCATCTGTATTGCCCTCTCTCTTTGTCTATTTATTGAGTCGTATTCCTGTTCTCCTCTATTGTATTATCCTAGAATGTAGCACATTCCTTAACATAGGAAGCCACTAGAGTAGTCTCTCCTTCCTTTAGTAGGTGATAATGTCGCCATTTAACCCTTTTAAGTCCTGAAAACCTGCCCTGATAGTCACTCTGTGCTTATAGTTTAGATGGTGCATTTATCGCTGTATGTGTTGTGAACTTGTCAAGCCATCTGTGAAAACCATCTTTACAATGTGCATCATCACATCAGTAGAGTAAGAGTATAAAATATATAAATATATATATATATATATATATATACATATACAGTAATATATGTATAGCCTCCGGCAGAGGAGAGAGTTAGCAAGACAGAGATTGAGAGTGTGTGCGTGTGTTTTCATGTTTCTCTTGCTAGTTGTGTAAGATCTTTTACAAAGTGGTCACTTCTTTAAAAAAAAAAAAACTACACTCAAGTCATGTGTGTGTGTGTGTGTGTGTGTGTGTTGTCGCATCCACACCATGTTAGGAGCCGCTGCTACGTGTGAGTAGATAAGGATTAGAGTAAAAAAAAAAAAAAGGCCTCCTCCTTTCCAGGAAGTGTACTTTGTCTCTTGATGTTTGTGGTAGAGCTCCGGAGACCTCTTTGCCATTTCAGGCTTATGCCTCTTGCTTCTCTGTGTGTCCTCATGAAAACAGGGTCTCAGGTATACTCGATTCCATCAGACTACTCCGGTAGCTGTGGGAATAACAGCATTCAGTGCATAGGAAACAGAGAGTAGAGCCATCCTAACGCTATTGGAAGCAGTCTGGAAGTGTGGCGCAAGGGATCAGAATCAGATGCTACTTCCTGATGACCTCGACGCAGCTTCACTTTGCTTTTTGCTCGCTGTTGCTTAAATGCGCCTCGTGATGATTATGCAGGACGTTTCACTGGTTTAACCTCGTTTGACCAACTGTGCGCAGCGCCAAATCAAGTATCTCGCTTTTCATTAAAACATAGATGAGAACAATTAGTCAAGGTTGAAAAAATCTAATATTGAATGCCTTTTAATCAACGTGAAATGTAGTTATTTCAATTAGGTTTGCCACCGTCGATGCATCGATCGATCAGTTTTATTTGCACATGCAGAAAATTCTCTCTGGCCACCGTGCTCACGCTGCGGTGCATCTGAATCAGTCAGATTACTGTGACTTAGAACGTATATCCTTTAGGAGAGCTGTTAAGACGCCATCAGTGCAAATGAACTGCAGTGAGCATGTTTCTGGGGCCGTAAAAGTCATCGGCAGATGTTACGCTGCAGCAACAGTCCGGCGCAGCTCAGCAGGCGGCCGACTGGCTTTGCAGCCTCTTTAAATGTGACCTGACAGGCAGCCAACCTTTACTTCGTGGGCTGCCAACCAATTACCTACAAAGTAACACCATGTATCTGCTCAAAAACAATTATCCCTGTCCACACTTTGACTGGTTGGATGTGCATTTTCATGTTGACGCCTCTCCTGATTGGCTTTATTGCGCTTTTAACACCGCATGCATTGACTTGGTGAGTGTTTTAAATGGAGGCTGCAGGTATGGATGCAATAACAGTTGCTCAGAGGTTTAAGGGTCTCCCTTACTTGTTCTCTAAGCCATGTATTTTCATAATCTTGACATGAAGATAGCACAGATGTGATTTCAGAGGTTTGAAAACGACACATAATCAATTAATGAGCACAAAAACCCTGCTGTTAACTAGTTTGCTTGCTCCACAGTGTTGCTTTCGTTGAGACTTAGTGTATCTAGCTCTCTTTGTTCAAATGTGATGATAACGTATGTCTGTGTGTGCCTGTGTGTGTGTTTGTCTCTGTATCCGTTTCACTCCACTTAACTGTCAATCAGATGTTTGCATGGCCCGTCTCAGCGTAGGTCGCTGGAAAAAGCAGAGGAGATTTACAGGACTTTTTTTTCCTAGGATGCCTCGGCCTGATGGTCCTCTTTCTCTTTTCTGACAGACGTGAGGATATCAGACCACCGGTTGTGAACTTGAGCTGGGTAAAACAAACTTGACCCTGATAAGCTCCAAAAAAAAAAATTCAATCCAGTGCCAACCGCTCAGTTGAGTGCAGGACTGGCTGAAGGAGCAGGTTGGCGTTTTGAATCACGTGTTGGAGGCGGCGGACGGTGCGCTTTGTGGTCAGACTTAAACGATGAGAGCCTTTTATTCCCTGAGATTGATTTTAATGATTTCCTTTAGGGCTACAGACGAATAGCATTTTGTGTCCCTGTGTTTCCATTTCTACTGCGCTTCTCTGCTTTTGTTTTGATGAAAAAAGATAGATTAGGGTTTAGTTAAAACCACGCTGCTTCATAAATATAACACTGAAGAGCTTGCATGTGCAGTTTGTGTTGCTGTAACTCAATGTCCATGTATAGTAATCCTTGTCTTTTCTCTCTCAATAATATAAGTCCGTGCATGTTTACTTTAGGGAGCTTTTCGTTCTACATAATGTTACGAAACAGTGGGTTGCTGTTGTCCTTCTTACAGAGGAGGAAGAAGAAAAAAAAACAAACAGAAAAAGTAACTGTCAATTCGCTTTGCCTGCAAGTCAACCTTGGGCAGTATAGGTAACCAAAGAAAGAGTACTTACACGAAGGCTGGAGTGGAAACACAAAACAAGCGTGAGAGGAAAAACGGAGCGTGTCATCTGCGTATAGGAGGTTGAGATACTGCCATTCATATCCCATGTAGTGCTCCTTGATGTTTGCCAATACGTTACAAAACATCTTCAGGTAACCATTGGCCTTATAGATGTCCTCTAATGGTAGAATATTGTATGTATTTCGAAAATAACATCACAGAATAGCTTATCGTCTGTCCCATATGGTAACAGTATTCCTATTGTTATGTCTGTTGTGTCTTTTGGGCACTTTATCGTCCGACCTATGAATGCATAGGTTAAATTTCTAATTACTTGAGTAATGTCATATATTTCTGTGTGTCCCATGTGAGGTACTGCTGCCTATGGATATAGATATGTGCCTCCAACAGCCCATGACATCCTTTGATTTGAAAGTAGAGACTAGATATATAACAAATATGTTTTAAAATCGGTGTGAGATGTAAAAAAAAAAAAGAAAAAGAAAAAGAAAATATATATATATCATATATGTGAAATGCATTTATTTATTTTCACTGTCATCAATCTTTGAGGCTCTACCTCAGATTTTGTATTTATGTATAGAAATGCAATTGGATTATAGTATCTTTGCCAATAATAATATATCGCTATTATATCATGAAATGTATAACCTATGAATCAATAAATAAATGTTATTGTTTTCTTTGGTGTCTGGCTTCTTTGGGAGAGGTCCCCCGCTGTAAGTGGAGCTATAAACAATAACGACAAGGAAATTAGGTTAAGACAATCAGTCCCCTCTGTGGCCTGTCAATCAGCTTTTATATTCGGCTGCAAAGTAACTGACGGCGTCATGGCTTTGTGAAACGATACATACTGTTTGTTGTTTGCTGGAAATTCACGATCAAAGAGGAAGCGATTGGAAAAAAAAAGACAATTTGAATGCTCCTGCAGGCGTGTTGTTTGTTGGTACAAAGCACGTGCTGCTGAACACCACCAACTGTGGCAGACGAGCTTGCATATTTCATGTCAAACTAATTTG
This sequence comes from Chaetodon trifascialis, assembly GCF_039877785.1. Lineage (NCBI taxonomy): Eukaryota > Metazoa > Chordata > Actinopteri > Chaetodontiformes > Chaetodontidae > Chaetodon > Chaetodon trifascialis. Next base: position 3,854,332 of record NC_092056.1, read on the forward strand.
CAATTTAAATTCATTTGCATGCAGCACGCTGGTTAGTACAGTATATCATAGACTACAGTGAGAAGTCCCTTAACAATACTGGGAAGCAGAAAGACAAGATTTATTGAATTCAATGCCTCGACGGCGTCAAGGCTTATTGAGTTGTTAGGAAAAGGAAGAAAAATAATAAATGAGTGTAACTGATGTGTTGAATACCTTAATTCTGTCTTATTACAGAATATAATTCAATACTATCAGTACAAACTAACACTGGGCGTTCAGCAACAAAGAAAAAGCTTTCAGAAGGTGCACTAGATAAACGCTAACATGCTAATGTTTATGTAACATGAGGGTTCGATGTGAGGTGGTTGGATCACTCTTGCTGGAAATAAAAAGCAGGATGGAGATGGATATTTTCTTAAGCAGCACTTTACTGATATCCACACCACAGCAGATTCACAACTACATTTTTCCGGTCACACTTCCTTGTTAGCAGTCACATGTCTGTTACCAACCAATGAGAAGCTAAAGGACATGGCTGAGGTAAATGTGTGAGACTTAAAAAGGCAGATCCAGTAAGTTATTTAACTGTTTTTAACAATGCTGCTGTAAATATAGTAACTTGTAAATATGTAAATAATACTTTTAAACGGAAATGTGTAAATAGTTAACTGCGCAAACATTGTAAATATATTTTAACAATTTACTAAAATACATGAATTAACTCAACTTGTAAACCTTGAACATAAATTAACTTGTAAATCTTACATTTATATTTGCCAAGTCCATCATCTAAATTTGCCTGTTAGCATTGCTAATTAGCACTAAACACAGCTGAGGATCATGTCACTGTCATGGGTTGTGCAGGTATCTGTGTATGATCACTGAAGTCTCCTTGTTTAGCCTTTGGTTGACATTAAAGCCTTCAGACTGATGTGGAACATCTGGCCGTGTAAAAGAATGATTCATAGCAAAAAGAGGATCAGTGCAGTTCACATCCATGTCTGTCAGCACTCTGAACACACCAGGAGTTAATAGTTTCACGTCACCCTTCTTCCAAACTGCTGCGGTAATCAGAGTGACTCTCTTTTTACTGCACATCCATACAAAGCATTAAGAATCATTTGCTTTTCTGTGCTGGAGTTGTGATGCTGCAGTCCAGCATCAAGCAGAAAACCCCCAACATTTAGCTCATTTTCTCTCTTCTCTGACCATCCTCAGCTTCAGAAATCCCCAACAGGAGCGGAGAGACTCTTCCTCAGAGCGTGAGGGGATCCTCTGAATTAAAGAGGTAAATGTGGGACTTCTGCACCCTCAGCGGAGTTGCTTTACAACAGAACACTCTGACTATGCTGTATTATCCGTCTCATTATCTGTTGATATTTCCTGCCTAGCTCTAGCTGCCGTAGACTATTCACCAAATATGTATTCAGGTTCAGCTCTAGACAACAGGGGGCCCCGAGCGAGGTCTTCTTTGGGGGCCCAGCTTGCTTTGCCTGGAGCCAAGAACGATGAAGAACTACAAATTGTATCTATATACTGTTCATAACTATGGACAACATGGCAACACTTTGTAGCCCAATGTAGCAAGAACATTCCCGCGATCAGTAAGGTTTATGTCAGGATTGTGTGTGAAAGCAAACACACAGTTTTGAACACCGTGCATGAAGTTACTATGGGTTAGATGATTGCACTGACTTCTTTTTTCAGATGCAGAATTACAAGAGCGGACGACGACAGAGTTTAGACTAAACTGTTCATGTTGTCAGGCACCATGTCCACTACTAACCCCACGCATTGCACACTCAGTGTCACACTCACACACACAGAACAAGAGAGAGCTGGTTAGCAGAGCACAGCAGGTGGGTCCAAGTACAGCAGATACAGACGGCGATGAGGCTGATATATGATCACACTGAGCAAAGGCAAGCTTGAAACATGGAACACCGAAAGCACTGCGTCTTTTCCTGAGTTCTACACCCTACAGCTTAAGAGTCAGAACGCATCAGCTGCAGATCCAATATGCGACTTAGACGACCACAGTGAGCGAAAGCACGAAACAGACGCCGAAGCCACACAAAGTCAGCACAGCTTCCAAATCGACCCTTTTATTAAAAACATACTCAAACTCACCCTCGCTGTTTTCAATCTGCCTGTTGGTGAAAAGCTGTTACTCAACATCTCTGACATTTACAACAAATCTATTTCCCAACTTACTTAAATAACCAATTCTGCTCACTAACTTTAGACTGAACAAAGTAGCAGCGACAGCTAGCTGCTAGCATTTTCGCAGGGTGTGCTCACATGAGTGACCCCACCATTGACATGGGGCCCCCCGGGTCAGAGAGGTGTTGACTGGCTTGGACTGTTGAGGAGGGCCCCCTGGACTGGGCCAGAGCCATTGATTGGCTTTATGGCTCCCAGCAACTTCCTTTATTTAAAAGAAAAAAAAAAAAGTCATGGGGGTGCAATTGTGCATTCAGCATACACCACTTGCCGGCCCTGGGGGTGTTCACTCTGAGTAGCTAGATGAGCCTCTTGAATTTACACAAAATACCTCCAGCTCTTTCCACTTTGGCTACAATTAGTATTGACTGTTTGACAGTCCACCCAGAGGCTGAACAGAGTATGGAGGATTTTTTTTTTGCTAAAAGATAAAAAAGCTGCAAATCTAAATTACACAAACTTCCATTATTTACCAAAGGGATGCAGTTCACCTTAATCTAAACACATTAACGTGGGACTGAAATTATCAGGTGGTAATTTGCAGAGGAATTTGTGCTTTGCTTTCCAGGGGGATACTCTCAAAAGCTTCAGAAAACAGAAGAACTGCGCAATTATTACGAACCAGAGGGGGAAGTCTCTTTGTTTGAAGCTACAGCATCATTTACCGTCTGTTGAAAGCACTTAGACCTGGAAGTTTGGTTGAGGAAAAGTGCTGCCATCTGTACTGTCAGCTCTGTCCTTCTCTCCTCAACCTGCGAATGTAAGATCAAAGATCTCAGCGGGAAGGAAAAATAAAGTTTGATGCGTTCAAGAACACTTTGTCTCCTTTTTGCAGGTGGTGACATTCAGACATTTATCATTCTGACCGCGGCAGTCTCTCCGCCGACGGCCTGTTTGTTTACTTCACCATCAGTTAAAAGTTGCCTGGCCCTCGGCTCGAAGACACAAGACCCGGCACACGGTTTCCTGCCTGTATTCAGCTGACAAGAAACTCTTTCATGATTTATCTCATCAGCTGACGAAAGCTGATGAGATACGGCAGGAAGTGAGCCGACCTTGACGAGCACAGAACTCACAAGCTGGCCAAGCAAAATATGATGGTACGCTTTTAAATTTCCCATTCTGTGTTATAATGACAAATAGGAACGCTGTTGACAGCAACATAATGATTAAATTATACCTGTTTCTCCTGCCTCTCGCTGTGAACTCTGCTTTCATTACTGCTGAAATTTAAAGCGTCGAATTTTGGCTGACTGTCAAAACATGACAAACGACAAAAAAAGAGGAAATTTTAACATTATAGCTCTATTATCCACCCCCTTCCACTGTTGCAGATAGTAGAGTGCTGCTAATCTATGTGCTTTTTTCTTCATTTGCGTATTTATTTGACGTTCTGCTCCTAAAACATGAGCTCAGTAATTAAATAGCAGTGAGTTAGAGAAAGCTGCCCCGTCTAAACACATTTTAAAGCCAGTGTTGTGTTAAGTGTTTCTCCTTGACTTGAGGGCATCATTTATGAGAGACACTCTGGAAACATTGCTTTAATTTGCACTACTGTCAGATTCATCGACAGCCAGGCAAACATTTCCTTCCCTTTCTGTCTTTTGTTTGGCTGTTTGAGCTGCAAACCTTTAAGCCATAGTGACACACAGCATGGTCTACTTTTGAAGCACACCGTGGATTGCGTTATGGCACTTGTCCAAAACCATCAGCCATTTGTACGTATGAGGTGTCCTGTTATGTAATGTTACAGAATATACAGTTTTAACAGTCACCTACCAGCCAATCATAAGAGTACGCTATAGCACATGAACTCTTATTGGCCACTTGAGGGCAGGTCAACAAACACAACACTGACATATCCTCGTATGTAAAGTTGATATGACTTGCTAACAGACATGAAGCATCATTTAGAATCATCTGGATTTGTGTTTCTTTCCATCTGATGAATTAAAGTGCAATATTTAATCTCCTCGTAGTTCTGGTTTGGTCTTCACCATCTCCTGGGAAAAATACCTGTCATTTTAGCAGCGAATGCTCTGTTGTGGTCCACAGCTCCTCGTCAACATGAGCTCACAGAGGCTAAAAAGCTCATCAGAGCTGCTGTTAGCTCGTCGCTGCAGCTGCGTTCAATTCACACGTAGTTATCCTTTGATTTCTTAATAATCAAGGTCTGGAAAAGATATTTTACATTTTACTGCAGAAGCTTGAAAAATAATGCAACCTACTCATCGAAAGGACACCACAGTCTCTGATCTCTGCTTCTTGCTTTGAAAGAAATGTGCTCCCAGTAGCAATTAGTCATTGGACACCCCAAGGCTAATCCACATAAACAAAACAGTACAAAACAGAAAAGCCTCACTTCTGAGCTTTCCTTAACTGCCTTGTCAACAGTGATTCCACATCATCATGAGCCACTTATGCACTTCTTTTACTCAGAAAAATGTTTGGTATTTTTCCAAGGTCACCTACTTCTCATGGCAGCCTCCAGCCTCCATTTAATCTACCGTATGATCACATTATCTAATGCAGTCCTTTATGTCTGATAACATAAGATGGTCTATCCTGCTAAGGGGTTAAAGGCTTTCTTGATATTTGGAAACAATGGAAAAGGGGTGGTTCTCACTTTTGAAGCTAAAGGAAAAACCAAAGCAAAGGGCTTACCAATATTAAGAGGCAGCTGCATTCCCTCCTGTCTCCATCACCACTTAAATATCAGACGGACATCAAAACATTGCACCCCAAAACTGTGGGCTTTTGCAGCCTCCACTTTTCTGTGTACGCTTTTATACAAGATTTTGGATTCTAGCTGCAGAGACTTTGGTCACAAGTCCCAAAGTTGGGCACTGACACTGACTGATAAGACCTGGCTTGCAGTTCCAGTCCTGAAATCCTGAAAGTGTTGGATGGGGCTGAGTTTGGGGTTCTGTGCAGACTAGTCACGCCATTCCACATTAAAACATGTCTTCAAGAAAAGGACCAAGCAATTTCCACAAAGTCTGAAACACACTATGTTCTTTCTTGAGTCAACATGTAAGAAATCATCACCTGAAGTAAAAGTTGACAGGGCAGATTGAGGAAAAGTGGGCAAAAAAGACTCACAAAATAACTGAGAGCATCAGAAAATGAACAGTGCAAGAGCATCAGACAGATGATTTTTCTTCTTGGATAAAATTAATCCCACAGCAGGGAAATCTGCAGTGTTAGAGCAGCAGAGGGGATAGTGCAATATTAAGAAGCATCAGGATAAACAAACAAATGAAACATATCTGTGAATTGACAGAGTGGGTGTTCAAGATCAAATGCAAGACGGGATCCTATTGCGTAGAAGCTGCAGTATCATGCAAACAAATTCTCTGTCTGTTTTATGTGCATCGGAAATCAATGAGTGACATTTACTTAGTGGAACATGAGCATCATGTTGTAACACCATACTGCATATTAAATCCATTTTTGTATCCTCACAGTGTTGGGAAACATTCTGAAATGTATGTTTAACGACTAGATTGGATCAATAGTATCGGTAGAGGCTCTTAAATTAAAGTTACAAATAAACTGAGCAAGCAGCCTAGTTGAAAAAGTAGCCTTCTTATTTGACCATGTCCAATTAAATGCCTTCTCTCAGGGAGCTTTAATTTGTTTCTACACAGCTGCAGAATTTAATTGTATTCAATATTTATGTTTTCTTTGCTTAGATTTTAGGTGATTTCCTTGTTTTTGTGAGAAAATTCTGTGACTGGCTGCATTTATGGTGAAAACATGTTGTTGTGAACTTTATTTTGAAAACTCTTTGATGGAGGTGGAGCATTCCAGGTGAAGTAGGTCAGGTGGGAGGTGCTTAACCCCCATTGGATGAATGATAAAGAGTCAGCCATCTTGTGGTGTATATATAGCTGCTGCTTTCACCTAATGGAGCTGCAAACTGTGTGAGGTGAACTAATGTACAAGAATGGCTTAAATCTGTCAGTAACATCATGAAGCACATGGAAATGAAGCAGCAGCTGCAGTAGCCCAGTAGCTATCATGCTAACCACCAGGTGAAGGTTTATTGCTGGCATAGCATGCTAACATAGCATGCTAATACAGCATGAGGGGGAAGCTACAGTTCATAGCAACTTCATATTCAACCTCTCCTAGTTCATCTGTCTCTTAATCAAGATATAATGACCTCTGCTGTGCTTTGAAGCCACAAACTAGTTTGGCAAAGATAGGATGGCTACCAACACAAGAGTGTTTTGTGGTAATGCTATGTTTGGGTTAGCCGCTAATCTGCTAGCTTCTGCAACTCAACACAGTCTCTCATTGGGATTTTTTTCTCATTGGTCTTTCTGAAAAAGTGAAGCGTGTTTTGGGGATTTAAGATAAATGAGTATCTGCAGCATCAGGATTTGAACCCATCAATCATTTCACACAATGATTCATGCGTTAGCTTTGAGAAAAATTACAGCTACCGTGAAGTTTTAGCATGTGTAATACATCACTGTGTTTTCTCCCTTATCCCTTCAGGTCTCTGCTGTTCACCCTCCTCTTGCTGTTGTTAAAGTCGTGTCTGAGCCAGCCACAGCCGCTCGACGGGCCTAAACTGCCGGTGTTTCACCTTCAAAGGTAATGCACTTGTGGAAAATGGTGTTTGTTAAAAGAAGTTTTACGCAAAGACAAATTGTCTTTCAAATATTTACCGCCTCCGTCTAGATGAATGGTATGAATGGTATGAATGGTATGATGTGCATTGACTACATGAATATGTTGTATGTCTGGATTTTTAGTGCATTACTACAGATATCGGTGATTTCTGAATGAGGTTTTTGTGCTTCCTCGTAGCAAATCTAAGGTAGTGCCGTTGTGTTGCCTTGGTGGGATCTTCCTCCATGCTTTGTCTTTGTTTATCCCTAAGATAACTTTACATATTTTCACGTTTGGTATTTATATATTCATGTATTTGTTATTCTGCATTACTGCATAGATCATCTTGCCATAAACTCAACAGTATGGAAGCCTGAAAGTTTTTAGAATCAACAGACTTACAAGCAACCTCTGACCAGAAACACAGCAGTGAAGGCCACGACACCTGAGGGATAGATGCAATTTAAATAATATACCATAATTTAATTACGTTCGTTGGTCCCCAGAAAGATTATCCTGGAAATAGAAATGCTCATTAAAATGATAAGACGGAGAGGAAAAATAGTAGATAAATAGCTAAATTAAAACTAAAAACTATTATGAGATGGTTCAAACGATGTAATTCACTTGAAGTTACGGACTATAACTAATCAGGTCTGCACACAGTTTGTAAAATCTTTGCTTTCACTACGCTGCTGTGGAATATCTTTGTAATTTGGTTGAACTGATACTTGAACTAACCGCAGATAATCCATTTTCTGTGGAGATTCACTGCAATATTTACATCTTATTTCTTCTTTATCTTTCAAATTATTTAAGGTGTACACATTTGTAGTACTTTTTTCTGATACTGCTGTAGTATGCTTGAAACTGTGACTACTGCAGGATTAACCTTCCTGTTACCACTGAAACACGAGCTGGTAATTCATTCGAGGACTGACAGGACGTGACGGTCATGGAAGTGCAGAACTGTGCGGACGGTGAGCTGCAAAGGCTGAAACGAGCATTAAAGCTGCATTAGATTGTGTTCTTGTTGCATTGCAAATAGCTTGATGACTAATGCAGGCAACCAGTTCAGCATTTCAAAATACTCTCAGGGCTGACTTCCATCATCCATATTTTGTTCCACCTGTGAGCTGCTTAAAGAGACCTAAAGAAAGCAGAGCACCTCAGATATCTAAAAATATGTTTGCTACTCATCCAACTATAGAGAGACAGACATCTGAGGTCTGTCTCTGTGTGTAATACAGCCCTTCAACAGACTGCACCTGCTCTGCTGACAAGAGGATATTAAATCCCAAATAGAGTCTCCTTTAGTAATAAGAACAGAGTGTGCAGATGTGCCCATCGCGGCATGCCGTGTGCGAAGCGGTTGTGGAGGTCAGCGCTGTCTTTACACTGCTGTTGTTTTCTGAACTGTGTGCAAAGATAAAGAAAGTCTAGTGTGTCTTAATCTGAGGCAGCTTCAGACACGTCAAACCAGAGCACATAGCTACTTGGTAGCTAATGCATTAGCATTTTCCTGCAATATCTTGAAAATTGAAGAAGGTGTCCTTAATCCAAATGCAAATTAAAAGATTGCTCCCCCACCAAAACCAAATTATGCGATCTGAGGCGTCCTTCCAACCTGAAATTGACTGGCAGAGCTGCAATCATCGGCAGTGACGGTGAAAAATGTTCTCAGCTTTGAAGCATTTAGGTTTCATAAAGTTTACAATAATTACTTGTGAAGTAGTCCAGGTTTGTCTCTGAGAGGCTTTCGACAAGCGTCATGACAAGAATAAAGTCTAGTGGGCAGATGGGGAATATTTGGAAGGTTTTGTGAATCCTTTGGTGTTAAAATGCTTAAAATGATGTGCAGTGTTACCACAAAGGGCTTCCTGCCTCCGTCTCTGCAAAATCAGTAACACTTGCATAACGTTGCAACATCACATCTGAAATACAGCACATGTGAAAACATGTTATATGTGCAGCAGAATGAGCTAATTGTATCAAAATGACATATGTAAGATGAAGTCCAACTGGGAGTTAAATATCCCGGAGCAGCAGAATACAGCCTGATAGGAGCAGCTGATGTTTATTCATGTGTTTATTCATGGCGTTCCCATTCTGAATCCTGCCTACAAAGTTCTGATTTGAATCGCTGAAAAATCTCATGTGGGCAGCGATTGAGACGTTTGAAACCAGACTAGAATGTGCAGCGTGATGCTGTAATTTGGACCGTAGCGCTATATCATGTTAAGATGAAACCCTGTGCTTACATTTTATATAGGTGTGTTTTATGAGGATGTATTCATGCAGGTGCAGATCGAGAACAGGCAGCTGTAAAACATCATTACATTTACAGGATGATTCCGCTGAAATATGACTCTATCTAAATGTTTCCACTGTCATTTTGTCTGAGAGGAAGCGTTTGAACTTGTCCCGTGGCTGCCGACAGCAGGGGACATTTAATCTCAGCTGTGCTGATCATAAAGTGGTTTTGTCAGTAGAATGGCACGAGCTGCTGAAAATAAAAGAAGTGCCACCTAAGGCTTTCTGCTTTGCTGCAAACTGCAGTAATTACAGTAACAGTCTGAGTGCTTGACACAAGGACTTGCAGCACATTGTTGCTAACAATGAGCTCTGCTTACACGGAGTATTTTTGCAAATTTGTTTTTCCACATGACTGTTTTCATATTGTGAACAAATCAATGAATCATTTTTCATATTTCCAAAAGCCGTTATTCCGTCTGCGCCTACAGAACACAACATAACGGTGGCTGCTTGACGTTCTGCTGGTCAGTTTAACTAGACGTGGAAATTCACGTGCTTGTTCCAAGGCCAAGGCGGGAGTGTTTGGGGGAGAAAAAAAAAAAAAAAAGTGCCTGAGAAAATAACAACGTTATCCTTTTTTAATGAGCCTTTCAAAATAAATTGCTTTGGCAAAACAAGAGCATTCCCTCTCTGGAACAGGAACTGGCAATTTTGTCACTACTTGAAAAGCCTTGGCAGCGTGCTCACGAGTACGTGTGTTTGAAAGTAAACAACGGTTAATTAATACACAATGGTCTGATGACGGCGCCTCCACTATTTTTAATCTGTGCGAGGAATTAAAACAAACAATGTAATATTCTGTACTGGTCAGCATTGCACCCGTTCCCACCACAGCCAGAGGACATACTGAGAAATAACCATGATAGTGGAAATAATAATCTGACTGCAAATCACTTCAATCAGTTTCTCCATCCACAGAATGGCCTCAGCAGGATGATTATTTGATGCTGTGTTCAAGAGCAGCCTTTTAGTTTTATGGTGCCGCCATCTGCAATCTAGACAGCTCAATAAGCAGGCGCACTATAGGCTGCCATGTGATGTTTGGGCTGCCGTACTGTTTGTTTTCAATGCAAAGCAGTATTGATTGAGAGGAAACGGAGGGATTCCTCACTCCCATCAGCAATGCAAAATGTCTGCTGTGACTAAAGAATCCATTCTTAAGGCGGGGACACATGAGCTGTTGAGCCGATTATGAATAAGATTTTGGCATCACCATGACTGATGGGACCAAGCTGGACTGGGTCTGTTCCAGTCTGGGTCTGCTGGTTTAACTGGTATGAGAGATTTTTTCGTACATCCAAAGCTGCAGTTTGAAAAAAATAGTATGTGAGGTGCAGACTATTTCTGGTGAATAATTCAGCATGAAAACACTGGGTACTACTGGCACAAATATCCCACAATGCAGTGCACAGGCATTGATGACAACAGCAATGGCTAGATGCTACATATTAAAAAACGCTGGAGTAACATTATTTGTTTACCTTTTCCGGTAATTTAAGGATTATTTGGCGATGACGATGCCCATGAGATCCACGGGTTTGTCTGCGGATCATGTCTCTTCTTCACAAAGATTATTTATTTGATATTTTTGACTGACATCAGCGACAGATGACATCACTTGCATGTCACCTGAGGAAGATGCACTGGTAAATAAACAGCAGGAGAACGCTGAACGAAAAGGTTCACCTGAACGTTTTGAGGTGGTGATGGTGCGATTGCTGTTGATGGATTGGTCAGTGGTCCGAGCAGAACTGTAAGCGAGGGATCATGTTCTTGTTGTTGCACTGGTGACTGCCGGTTGGTCGGGGCAGTCAGGGAAGATAAAAAGAAGCAAGGCTGCATATCGTAGCTGTCGCAACTGTTTGTCTGTAATCCTCCACAGGAAAAGCACAGAGATATCGATGGCAATGCAGAGGGAAGGCGATATTACAAAGGAGGAAATGGTTGTTATAGTTGATGTAGTGATGGCGGTACAGTGACAATGATTACATTTACATGCACAAAATATTCAGGTTTAGGAACCTGTTGAAATCCAAGTAGGTCTGTTTCTCCTTCTGACTGGTGGGTTTCTTTGTGCATGCGTCTTTACCCTGGTCTTGCAAACTGCTGGACAGGCGCCGCACAGAGCTGCCTGTAAACCAACAAGAAGCCATGTGTTGCAAACTGTGGTTAAAAAAACCCAAACTGAGAATAATATGACCATAATCTCATGTCTTGATTGGAAAATGCTCCATTTGGAATAGGGCTTAATTGGGATTATCCAAATGGAGAATGCTGTTTGCGTGACCTGTGTCATAGAGGAGGAGGGAGCGAAGAGGAAATCAACACTATGCTAACATGCAAGCGACAGTTTAATAATAATCTGGAGGTGAGAAGAGTAAGCACATGTGCACGTCAACACGCCCATCTGTGTTTGCACTGAGTATCTCACAGCAGTCAGTAAGAGGAATCAGTGACAGATGAGCTGAATAACTGTTAGGAAGGCGTGTAGGAAACTAATTAACCAAGACCAAGTCATTATTTCACTTTGTGCTATACGCCATTAACCTCGCGGTAGAAAATCACTTGAAAACAAAGTTGTTTTCTGTTTGTGTCGGCTTTTCTTTTGTTATTCGACTTCTTCATCAATTTCCCTGCAACCTCGCATGTACCACCATGAAAGCGACACCGCAGTGGATTCAGACATTGTTTGGTGAGAGATGCAGCTACAGTAAAACAATTTTTACTCCTGTTCATCACTGGAAGTCAATATGATGTCACATGTCCTGATGGAACACTTGAATTCATCGCTGCTGCACAGTGAAAGCCTTAATTTGTCACAGTGTGGTCCAGAACTTAGGGAGATAACATCCAATATCCAATTCCCTCCAGCCTGGGGCTTTACTGAAGTGTGTGTCTTTCCTTAGAATTAGCTGCTGTGTATTATGGTCTGGTACTGAGCAGCAACAACAGAGCAGGAGAAATCGATGACCTTGCCCTCGTGAAAGACATGGGTGAGTGAAGGCGTTCGTCAGATCACAGAGGTGGATCAAGTGGAATTACAGCTGTGGCTCCAAACATGGTGGTGGTTTCTTTGGATGCAGCAGCAGACCTTTGAACCCGGGTTCATGTGGTCTCACACTGATGCTCTATTCAGACAGCACAAGCTTTACAGGGACAGGCCAGGCAAGGAAATATCAGAACAGTGATTCTCTGTTGTTTGAAATAAACATGGAGCCACGATGCCTTTGATAATAAACCTTTATACTAAAATCTAACAACACCTGCGGCGGCATTAACATGACAACATCTTTCCAGTAATTCTGCAGGCAAAAGATTCTGTTTGTTGACAAATGAGACCATCCTGATAGAAACAGTCTACATGTTGCTTTCATCTTATTGATTGTCAGTTGTCTGTAATCCACAGGGGCTTGAAATGGACAGAAGGAACCAGTAAATCAATTCCATGTAAAGAGGAAAGCTTCTTAAGGAAAGCTGACTCGCCCACAGACATGGACTCTCTGGTCACATGATGTCATTATGTTATAGATTTCATCAGGTTCAGGTGTGCAGGTGACTTTCCTATTGTGGTGAAAGAACATAGATGGAGCAGCCCTTCTTTAAAACAAAGTTTCTTGTGATAACTCTTTTAGATTGTGTACTAAAAACAATCATGTCAGAGTAGGACTTAAAGTTATGCCTCAAGTCGTCTGACTGGGCTGCGAACACTTACTGCCGGGGTTAAAGCAAAAGTTTGACAGTTTAGGAAATTCTTGGACACTAACTCACTGTCTTGCCGCCAGCGAGATGAGAAGATTGATGTGACTCTCATATCTGTGTGGAAAATATGAAGCTCCCGCCAGCAGCCGGCTAACTTCAGCTGAACAATGACTGCAAACAGGAAACAGCATCCAGGACTCAAAACAACAGAACACGACTTCATTGTTTGGTTTACAATGAATTTTGCACAGATGTATTCAGTATATTACACTGAAGAACAAATAGTGATCAGAGCGCCTTCAAAAACGGGTCCAAAAAAAGACAAATCACATAAACAGTAGAGGTCTCAGGGATCACTTTTAAGAGTTTGAATTGCTAATTGCGCTTACTTGACTGGCGTGTGAGGCGCAGGGCACCAATGATCTGAGCAGCACGGAGTCCCGACGTTTAATCGCTCTCAAATGAACTTGCATTAAAAATCCAATTAGTTTTGTTTCAGGGCACCATGCAGCATGTTTTAACAAACATTTTGTCCACTCACCAGCCAGGCGGAGGGACTAATGCAGAAAATGTGGCATAAATCAAACTAACAAGAAAGACCTGCTCTGTCCCATATCAGTCAGAAGCCATAAGCATCATGTTCTGCCTTTAACAGACGCTCAGGTTCGTGAATATAAAATGGAAAAGCGTGAGAGCAGTTGGCTTAAAATTTGAACCCGTGTTTGCCTGTTCTGTTTACGTTCCGCCATACTTAAACAGTCCTGACACTTGCTGGAAAGTGTGTCTGCTGCGATCCACTGCATAACGCCAGCTGGAGGGCACGCAGCAGCTCCTGAAATAAGATAAAAGTTGTGACAAGAAAACTGCGTTGTCTTTACCACCTCATCTCTGTGCCAACACTCTATGAAGCTTGAGAAGTACAACATCTTGCTGTCAAAACACAAATCCAGCAGATGGAAAAATAATTAGTTCCCACTCAAAAAAGTACATAAATGTTGACCATATGTTTTTCGTTAAGGAAGGCAGGGTGCAGTGTTAGATGTGGAATCAGCCGCTCACGTGCAGATTACCATGAATAGAAGACCTCCACTACGTCTACCAGGCAGTTTGTTTTCACCTGAAAGCCCTCTGTGGAGTTTGGATTATGCATATATTGAATTTGATTGCTGCATCCCTGAAGGGAAATTGTAGAAGTAAACATCATGCGCTCTGAGCGTACTGTGTGAAATGTGCTAATTACACTGTAATTTGTTACCTTGTCTTGGAACATTATTTCTCGCCATCACAGCCCGAACGTGTGAATGGAATCAAATATTTGTCTGCATCAGCACAGAAAGGCGTGTGGGCAGACAGAGGACAACATCTGTCTGCTGTATTATGGGCTCTTTGATTTGTGCCCGGTCCAGATGGGCTGTCACGCTTCGTGGTTTCACACAGCAAACGCTACAGTAACAAATGACTCGGGCTGCGATCCAATGACGCGGACTTTCACTAGGACAAACAAAAGGCCAGATGAATGGGCATCTGCGGCTGCAGTGTCACTGCAGTGGTAGATTGTCCCTCCTGTCCTATGAAGCCTGACGACGGAAAACTTTAAATGTCAGAAAAAATGAAACATGCACACCGAGCGATGACAGAGTACTAAAGCACAGGCCGATTATTGATAGACCCTGAGTTGATATATTTGAGATCACAGTTATTCTTTATAAAGTATTAAATAAAATCAGATGTGCTGTTCATACAGTAAGCTGGACCTTAAAAACCCTCCAGTCACACCATAGCTGTTGAAGCAGGTATAAAGGATGATGATGACTGTGCCTCATGCACACTGTTTCAATGAATTACAAGTGATTTTTGGGTGAGATTATTCTCTGACCCCAAATACTGAACTTGAGCGTGGTCCAGGAAACAGTCCTCAGGCCCGTCACAAAACACTGTGTGGTCCCACAGAGCGCTTCAGATGTGAAAACCAGGTCCTCTTTGAACAAATAGTGTTATTAGTGCGATGGTAATCATGGCGGCGAGGGAAAGATGATGTCTGCAGATGAGAAGAACGTATCGAAACGCAAATGGTCAACACTCATTTCTGTTCTGAAATATGAAAGCAGCAAAAGTCACCATTCCATTATCCATGTTTGCTGAACTTACACCTTCAGCCGTGTGATGATATGCATGGAGCCGCAGTCAGAGGGGGTCCAGTGCATGAAAACAAATCTGCAGTAATGAGTCTCCTTTAATGTAAACTAGCCGGGGTACAAAGTCAAGTAGCTAATGTAGCAGCTTTTGGTAAATTGAACACAACTGGGTCTGGATTTGTGGTTGTGTATCAATATGCCTGTTAGAGAAGGATGAACTGGTGATTTTTAGATTTAGATCAATCTTGAAGGTGTCCACAATCTACTTTCCAGGCAAATTACGGGGATTAAATGTCCTTTTACTTGCATAATCTCACTGACTAGCATAACAGCAGAGTGATGTAACCATCCAGGTGGCTATTGTTGCTTGACCTGGCTCTTCCTCGGGTGACGTAAATAATGCAGCATCACTTATAGCCAGCAGCAGGATGGATGAAGAGCTTGGCCAAAAAAGAACTATCTTTAATGCAATATTGTGTTTTAATGGTGCAAATGGAGAAATGTACAGGTGGTTTCAAGTCTGGCTCCAGTCTGCAGGGTGTTTCAAAATGTAGACAAAAGACCACATTTTTTAGATTGTGGAATGTGATTACGATTAAATGCCAGCTTGCCCGGCCATAATAACCATATTTCTTGTGTTTGTGTCCTGATGGATATCTGCTAATCTTCACAGTACATGGGAAAAATGAAAACCTTGCAATGCTTTATGGCTCACACTGCAGAATGCATAGGCCCCCGTTTCTTGGCCTTCACTACAATAGCTCCTTCTGTGTTGAATTGCTGTGCCAGTTGTTATGGAGTGGGTTGTTGCTATAGCCTCCCAGCACTTTGTTCAGCCCACCACCAGCAGCCCCAGCTTGATGGTAGCAGGAGGAGGCCTGGGAGGAGCTCCTCAGATCAGAAATGCTCCAGCTCCTCCGTCTGGGACTGATGTACATCTTCAGGCAAGAGAAAGCATCTGATACACTTGTATATTCTTCCAATTATACCGGCTACAATGTTGTAAAATGGAAAGCAATTTCATCAGTCATATTGTTTGCAAAATTAAATTCTACAAACATACTCGGGGGTGGGGTGATGGTGCCATGTAAAACTAATTTACACATGAATACAGGCCACACAAAATGCCAATGTTCACTCGATTATTCTGTCAGATGAAATACTTAATTATCATGACGATCAGCATCATCTGGTAGGCATTATGTGTGTTTGAACTTGCGGTGTGCAGGACAGCCCTCTTTATTCGTATATCCATGAGGATGAGCCTATGAATCCCATTCTGGGACTTTATTATTTTATTCATGAGATGTGCTGATACATTATCAGGCTTGGATGGAGACATGTGAATCCATTTGGTGTCTTATCCTCAGCTGGAGGTTGATCAGTGCCACTGCGCATGTGGGCCATTGTCATGTTTCAAACTGCCTGTCGTGGCTTTGCTCCAGCGGAGATCTTCATTTCCTTTTTCGCTTGTGTCACTTGTTTCTGATGCTTGTCTCCTGTTTGATGACTTTTCGCTTCCTGGCTCTGGAATATTCATCACTTTTTACTTCTTTTCCGCCTCGTTTTGTTTCCTCTTTTGACTCTTGGACCAAACTGAGAAGCATTTCCTTTGTTTTGTCAATCAAATCTTTTTCTGTTGGTATGAGAATGAATTTTTTTCCCCCTTCAGTGACGAAAAGAGTGAGGTTTTTCAGCCTGACTTACATAGACACTGTATTTTGGCAATATTTCTTTCTACTCTTTATATAGAATATGCATAGCCCCCTGTAGTTGATTTTATTTTGTATCTTTTCCATCAATTTGTACTCCTTGGTCTGTTTTCTATCTCTCCTTTTTCAGTAATGAATCAATCAAGTTGTGTCTTATCTTTTGGCCTCCTTAAGAAATGCATACAGTCTTTTAAAGCATGTTTCATGATGTACTGTACTTGGCAGAATCGGTGGAAACAGGCAGAAGAACTGAAAACATAGAAAATGTTTGATTTCCAGCTGGTGATCTTTATAAGACCTGATCATCATTTAAACCAAAGTTCTTCTTTTCTTTCTTGGATGTTACGTTTGATTAGATGTCTTCGGAAAGCTTTCCACGCTTTGTTGTTATGAAAAGAAGAAATACTTGCTGTATGCCATGTGGGTGTAAAATTACTTTAAACACATGAAGCACAAGTGATGATACCGATAAATCCTGTCCCTCTGTCCATTAATTATGATCATGAGTGTTTTTTTTATCCAATTAGCTGCATTTCAGATTTTTAATATCAGATGCCAAACTTAAATTGGTTTGCCTCAGTGAGAAAAGTTAGATTTTCCATCTCCTGCACCTGAAGCTGTCACGCTTTAATTGAATCCATTAAGGCAGATTTTCTAAGCCTTCATTTGTCCAACAGTCAATCAACCAAACATTATGATTGCAAATGTCTCCTTCTGCAGTGTTACCCTTTCAGCAGTCAAAGGATAAACCAATATTTTGGGAAATAAGCGTGTGAGCGTGTGCGTTAGATGATACAAATCAAGCTATTGATTTATATCTCAGCTCAATCAGCACAGGGAGACATGCAGGCAGTGTTTAACCTAGCTTAGCACACAGTATGATGGCTTGGAGACTCTCATGGTCACGTACTGATGGAGACTGAGGGTGTTGGTCGCGCTCTGGCTGGCTGGGCCACATGCACAGCAAACCTTGTGCTGCTTTGAACACTTCAAGGTTTCCTGTGGAGGATTCGATGTCATGCACGCACCTTTGGATGCACATGCGCTCCTGCAGGGGTGACACAGACCTGCAAATGGTTTGATGCTATTCCACTGACCAACAAGTGGTGGTAACACACTAGGATAATGCAGCAGTGTGCCAACAGGCTCATCTAGGCCATGTAATTAGTTCCCACAATGCTGGTCAGCTGGATGTTACAATATGAGCAGATTAGCTCGCTAGCCTCAGTGCTAACTTGGCCCCCCAGTTATGGCGCTGTGCTGTGAGGTGACTTAGGTGCGTAGCAGCATCATGTGAATGCACGCTGGCCCCAAAGCTTTTCCACACACAATCATAACAACTGTAATGTTGATGCCATTCATGTGTGGGAAGGCAGCAGGAAGCACTCCAGTGTGCACGTCCTATGGGCCCAAAAACGTGAAAACACAGACTGCAGAAGCTTTTCCAGGGCCCAGTGGGCAACTTTCATAAGAGTGAATGAGGTGCCATCGTGGACGTCACGTATCTTTGATCAATCTCTACAGAACAGAGATGATATTACAGAATTGAATTTCCCAAAATATCAGAATATTCCTTTAAAGTTCTTCTCCGTCTCATTATGCAGGACTCCTCTAAATTATTTCAGAAAATCATATTCGCTGTGCAGTTATCGAACAGGGCACGAGCGGGGAAAACAAGAAATCAGTCCTCCATTGTGCTGCTGTTTTCTTATCTTGAGTCATCAACATAAATCACACAGAGAAGAGAAAAAGCAGCATTGGCCAGCTACTTTTCCCTCTTTGAAAGTGTTATTAATGCTGGTTTCATCATTGCTGGTAGTTTTTCCTTTTTTCCCCCTCTCATTTATCGATGTGTAAGTGAACACCCCCACCCTGCCACAACACCTCAAACACACCAAATTGAGCTCTTGATTCTGTCTGGGCCCCAGAACAGTGAACACAAATGTCAGCTAGATTACCAGCCTAATTGGCGCACCGTTAGCCCTCCTTTTCAAAGCCGAGAGCCGGGATGAGGGCTGAGATGCAGCGGCGAGGACAGTAATTTGGAGGACCCACATCTAAACTGAGCCGAGCAGTGAGGAGGAATGTCCCTTTCTCTTCTCAGGCTGTCATTCTCCACACACAGATGCACACAGCTAGCATGCACAAACAATGACACACAAACACACACATGGGATACAAAATTCATATTTAGCTGCATACACACCGTAGGCAACTCCTGATCTGCATGCTTGGTTTCCTGACGAGAGGAGAGGAATGGAAATTTGATGACTTCGACCAGGCTTTCAAGGTTAGTTGCCTATTTACCTGAAAGAAACTTTCAGTTTATTGGTGTTAAATTAAAAGTGTGGAAAAACAGATCTATAGGTGCATATGGATGACATTAATTAAAAGAGAAATGGGACGCTCGCAGTAATAAACCCACAGAGAATTAACAGCTCTGCAGCTCTGCAGCTCTGCAGCTCTGCAGCTCTGCAGCTCTGCTTAGCTTTTTAGCCTCTTTCAGCTCATTGTACTGTTTTTACGGCAAATTCACTTCAAGGTTCAGCCTCACCTCTCATCAAGCCCGTGTCCAGCAGCTCTGATAAATCCACTGTATGCAACCTGCACAGCACCACTTATTGACTAGCTTGTGAAGAAACTGGAGCCTGTAGCTGCTGAAGAGCCAGATATTTTTCTGGTTGATGGGCATCAAACTAGAGCTAAAAGGAGACTGAATGTTGGACTTACATTAATCAGGTGTCCAGAAACTGGTTCTGAAAGACTGTCTTGCCCAGGGTCTGCTGGCTGTGTTACTAACTAACTGTTTGCTAATCTGCTGGCCATAACGACCTCATAAAATGCGCTGTATCCATTTTTTTTCAACAAATTAATTTCTAGACTTTTTGTCTAAAGCAACTTAACTTTTTTCAACCACACACACACACACACACACACACACACACACACACACACACACACACACACACACACACACACACACACACACACACACACACACACCAGTTCACTGTCTTATTAAAAGAAAAACTGACATTTGCTTTGCAGTTTGAGATCCTTACCATTAATAGACATGTTGCTTTGCCACGTGAATGACGGCAGCTCCTCCAAATTTTATCTTGGTGCAAAATTCTCCCACTCGAGGACCCCCCTTTCATACCCAGTCATGAAACTAAGTGCCATTGGTCTGTTTGATATGGTGTAATCAGAAGGGGAGAGTTGGGGAAATTGCCTCAATGCATTATAGTTTGGCAGTAATTTTAAATTAGGATGCTGCTTCATTTTAGCCCTGAGATGTGAACAGTACTCGGCCATGAAGCAGATATCACGTCCACAAGCTTTACTTCAGTCTGTTTCCCATAGAATTGAAGAATAAGAGCAGACACAGTAAAGGTAAACAGTATTTTCTGGTCGGCTGTTGACTGTGGTGCTCGGCTGCTTTGGATCAAGTTTAAGTTATTCATTAACTGAGCTGTGACAGGGACTGTTGAATCAAATTGTTTTTTTTTTGGCCTCAGTTATAGTCAAATGATGTATCTTCTGTATCAAAGCTTTTGGGGAAAAAGCCACAAATATTAGAGACGTGTTTTTGTTTACATCAGTAAAAATCGGCTTTTAGTATTATTATTTTTTTTTTAGATTGGCTAAAGTGTCCTCATAGGGAAACATTAGTTATTTGTACCGAGCACAACAAAAATCCATTCCAAGTTAGATATTGGTTTTATGTGTCTGTGGAGAGAGCAATAACAGTTTCATGATTGCAGCAGAAGAGCAAACTCTAGATCTGAACACCATGGCTCATATTTAAAGTGTAACAATGGACGGATAAATGGCTGGATTAGAAAAATTGCCTCTCCTGCATGTTTACAACAAAACAATTTCCAGCAGCTCCAAGCTCCATGCTGGCCAGACTTTAGCCTTTTTATGACATCCTGTGGAATGACTAGCAGCGATATCAATGTAAGGACATTTATTGTGGCTGTAAGTCTGCAGGAGGACACATCTCGTCTCTCTCAAATGTTCATCTTGGCATCAGAAGTGCTGAGATGCTCCCTCGAAGAAGAGGCGTCCTGCAAACACTGCTGCTCCTGCACCTCAACATGCGTCTGCTGCTCCTCCCATTCCTTGCTTTGAGAAGAACACATTTAGGAGGAGAATTTAGCGATCATTCTGATTGCACCAGAACACACGAGCATGTCTCGGTTCCCGACCACGGTTCAGCTGCTCGTGGGTAAAGTGTCTGGATGACGCGATCCTCTACCTCCGGGTGATAGGCCAGTGGCTGTGGGCCTATATGCTGAATGTGAGCACTTAGAAAGGTTAGACCTGCTTAATGCAGTAGTTCCAGGGCATGATAGTCCTTCTTCAACAGTGTGTTATGAGGAGAGATAGTCTGCTTTTCCAGTGCTGGTGTGTGGAGAGAGGTTCAGATCCAGCATTAGCTGAAGAAATTGCTGACTTTTGGGAGCAGAGCTCAGGTCATGCAGTTAGGAGTGGACCTGAGGGGCCCATGCAGGGTACAAGGGCGTGAAAGAAAATCTTCATGTCCTCTCATGTACAGTGACATCTCTTAAAGTGGCAAGCCTACTCAGAGAATCCGAGGTTACGATACATAACTAACATTACCATTCATACATGGTACTCCTGTGTGTGTGTGTGCTACAATGCAGGAACAGATGTAAAACTAAAAGCTCATTGTTAAATAACTTAGAGTACCCTTTTGGATAATCAGGTATTTCCATTCTGTGTTTAGTTTCCTTTGTTGTCTTTTCTTTGTTCTCTTCCCATGTAACCTATCATTTACGATGGCTAAATAATTCTGTGTGCTTGAGATGATGCTATACTGATTACAGACTACTGCAGGGAAAATTAGGTGATTCTAGTACACTTTGTGCTCTCCATTAACTGCCACTTGTGCTGCGTGTCAGCGCTCTCCGTGTGGAAAAGAGGTCGTAGACTCTGACCTCTGTGTTAACAGAATCACCAGGCTGTTCTCAGTGCAGAGCCACTCCCCCTCTGGTCCATTACTCATCTGATTGTGCTTAATTATGAGTTTGGTGTGATATTCAGAGGTGTGAAATCACAGGTCTCATTTTAGCCAGTTTTGGTGCTACTATGCAGACACAGCTGTGTTTTTTCTTTCACAGCTTACAGACATGCTGGATGCATATGTGATGTTTCTACAGGTTAAGCAAGACTGAGTGTACAGACGCACAAGGGCCTCTGTGATGCTGCAGTTGGGGACAGTGGTGCTCGGAGCTAATAGCTAACTTTAGCATGCTATAATATTTGCAATTCCAATTCTAGCACATTGAGATTTAGCAGGTATGTTTACCAAGTTCATATAGCATGTTAGCATGTAAACATTCGCTAATTAGTGCTAAAATGTACAGATGAGGCAGATGGAAATTGCTTTTGCAGGTATTTAGTCATCAACACGATTAAAAATAAGGTGATCACCAAAATCACCTGGATTCAAAATTCCATGGCAATCAAATCAAATCAAATGGACGTTTTGGTCTGGACACACCAAAAGACAGACAGAGACAGGTATCGCCACGGCTAAAATCCCCTTTAAACTGTCTCCTACCACCCAGTTTAGGATTGTTTTCCAACACAGCGTGTACTCTTCTTCAAGGGTCAGTAAAAATGTAATGGGATCTTAAAGGAACAGCTGGCTTTTACCTGGCTTGACCTCAGCAGCATCATGAGCTTCTTTCTATCAAAAACTACTACAGTGTCTCCTGCACCTGCAGGGTTTTCTGCCTCTCTAGCCCATTCCCACAATCCATTTGTTCAAGCAAACACTGGCCCGCAACCTGAGGTCTGTGCCAGTTACCAATCAAGCTTCACCCTGTAATTTCTGAGATCTGATTGAGCAGCTACTTTGGTGGGACAGAAGAAATCAGCAATAGCTTTCAAACGAATTGGAATCTGGTGAGTGTATAGCAAGCTAGAAACAGAAAGCTATCCAGTCTGTGCAATTTACTGTGTATTACAGCATGACTGCCCATGCCTGCCTGCCTCTTCACGCCTCTGGTGTGTGGGCTTGCATAGAAAAAAACAGGTGCAGGTGTTTTTATGTCGTAAGCTGTCGGTGTGTGCCGCCAATAAAACCTGCAAATGATTTGTACATTCACTAAAAAAAGCTCAGATACTTTCAGGTGTTTCTTAGCAAGCTAAGCATGGAAATCAACTACAGGCAGGATTTTCCCTACAGATGAGCATAACTGCACAGAATTAACAGCCAGAGTTGAATCAAAGCAACCTATTAACTGAAAGCTGACTATAATGTTGAAGATTTGTCTGATTTCTAGTGATTTTTGTTTGGGATTCTGTACGTTCACTCGCCAGCAACACACCGAATCTGCATCCAAACAACTTATATTAACTGAGGGGCTATTTTAATCTTTGTGTCTAAGTCAAGGAGATTAATTTGATGTTGGTTAAACAGCAGTGCGATGGATCCGAATCTAGTAAAAGGACAGATTTATTGCTTAGACTTGAGGGAAGAATGGCAATGCGAGTCGTTGACAGGAGTGGGCATACAGTACAAGATGTGGGTGTTATTTACATGCAGAACTGCTGTTGGGGGTTTGAAATGAAAAGATGATGTGGACAACATGGCTGAGCAGACACAGCATTTTCAACAACAGCATACAAATAAATGTCATCATTAATTCTGATGTGTCCAGCTGCTGCATCCTTCACCAGTCAGTCAGAGAAACATCCAACGCTCAAACAAACCCAAAATGACATATCTATTTGTTTCATTATTAGCATCAGTGACTTGTGATTTGTTGCACATTTAAAAGTTGTTCCATACTGCACACAAAAAATCATTTGCAACAGAAAACACTTTCCAGTTGGTTAGAATTGAAATATGGAAGTTATTTCTGTTTATCGCAGTCAGTGCATGTGATTTTTTTCTTTTTCTACTTTCCCTCAATCTTTACCCTCTAAACAGTTTTCTATATAGTTTCATAAAACAGAAAATCCCAAGAGCCTTTAAATAGTAAAACCTGATACAGCCACTTAAAATTCAATTAGAGAAATTCAGACATAGCAGAAAAATACAGCTCTTATAAAATTTTCGAGCTAATGCCTCCTCATCCTTGGCCATGGACTAGTCTGAGACTATAGCATGTTCTTTTTGATATATTAGCTCTGACACTTGGGTCATATTTTCATTAATTAAACATGGCTGTGTAATCATTTCGTACTGATAGAGACCCATTTCACTACAGACTTTGGACACACAAGATATGCCTTTGCCACATAACTTAATTAGAAAATGATAAATGCCTTAGCTGTGTGTCCATACATTTTCTAAAGGTCAGGACCACCTCTGCCTTTACTCATTTTAATTCATCACACATTTGCAAAGGAGTTGTTGAAAGTATGCAGGAGTTGCCTCCAACTCTTACCTTTGTGTGCCTTTCACGTCTCCCACATCTTAAATATTATGGGTAGCTGTGAATGTTTATGTGCATGTCTGCGTGTGTGTGTGTGTGTTTGTTTAAACTCAAGAAAGCCACGTAGCATCCTGTGAAGCTAAGTATCACTGCTCAGACTGTCAATGTTGGAAAGTAACCTTGGGTCACCATTCATTCCAGACTACAAGAGCTATATGTGGCTGCTACAAGATCCTCCATATGTATATATATATATATTTCTTTTTGGCAGTGACATGCCCTCAGAGGGTGCTTGTTTTGTGTAAATGAGTTTTACAGACTCACAAGAGTTTGTTTTTTTCTTCTTTTTTAATTTCCTACACAATGATAGCCGATGCCCTGCTGCCCCACTACATGTCTCCTAATTTCCTGCTGATAAAAAAAAAAAAAAACATTACAAGAAAATTTCAAGTTGAAGTCTTGTCCATTCGTCAGCTGACCAGGTTAGGACCCATGTAATGAAAAAGGCTTGGCCTAAGACTGCCATAAACTGGACTCATGCCAGACGTGTGATGGCTGATGCGGCATAATCAGCGAAATCGGCGCCTCATCCAAAGCCAGCTTGAAAGCTGCTAATTGGAGCTGATACTTAGCAGGAATCAGCAATAATCCAGACCACTGTAACATAGCCAAATTTGGTGGGTATATATTTGCAAGACCCTGCTCACATGGACTTCTGGTACCAGAACGGTGTA
The DNA here is from genome assembly GCF_039877785.1 of Chaetodon trifascialis. Lineage (NCBI taxonomy): Eukaryota > Metazoa > Chordata > Actinopteri > Chaetodontiformes > Chaetodontidae > Chaetodon > Chaetodon trifascialis. Next base: position 3,879,171 of record NC_092056.1, read on the forward strand.
TTTTGGAAACCAAGCAACCAGAAACAGCGCTGGGCTGTGAGGTGTTGTTTTTTTGGCATAGCTGCCAGAGGTGTGATACACTGGCCGATATAACTTTTTTACCCGCATACACCACCATTACAAAAATTGGCTGTACAACAGTGAACTCATATGTCTAATTGTTACAGAAACACACACACACACACACACACACACTAACTATTTGTTTATCATTAGGTCCAATAAACCTTGAAAAGCCTTTAAGAGCCATGCCAGCAAATTCTTTTCATGCCATTCAGGCCAGAGAACTCCAGTGTGCATCAACTGGACACCAGTTTCTCAGACACGCTCTGCAGCAACTGTTCTGACTTGGATCGGGTAAAGTGCTTCATCCGTTTTGGAGTTTGTGACTGACCTCCTAAAAGCAGTTCTATTAAAAAGCTTCCTGTTGCATGATGATCCAAATTCATGTGTCAAAAAACACTTTGGACTGACAAAACTGAGCAGCGGTGTGATTTCCTATTGAGTCTGTCCTCAATAGGAAATCACACCGGAGATGGTTTGCATTAGTAGCCGGCTCTGACAATGATGTCCTGCTGAACACACCAGAGAGAAGCCTGCCAAACACCTAATTACAATCTCCACATTGCTGAAATAGGAATAGCAGGACCTCCTACCATATGCCTAATGTTCTTTCTCTGGTGTGGCTTCCTCGATAATGTGTCTTGATAATTCACGACATATTACACACAGTGCAGGGTTAGTTAGTCAGTCTCACTTTGTAATTGTCCGTCTTCAAAGCAATGATGGGAAATAAAGCAGAAGTGGAAGTGTGGTCATCTGTTTGACTGCAGAACATTGGCATTGGTAGATTTCCATCGAGGGTGAGCTTGTTGACCATCCATACCATTAATTTCCTTGGTACTAAGTTGAAGAACAGGAGTTAAACAGACTTACTGAGAGTTACAGTAATGTGCAGCCAAAAGAAGAAAATGATTACAGTCACAAAAAAAGGAAACACACCATGTGGTGTGTAGCCTTCCAGATAGCTACAGTTTTATGTACAAAGGTTTTCAGATCTCCAGCTTTGAAGCGTCTTCATAGATGCCAACAGAGTCAAAGCAACTGGACTTTATAGAATTGTTTGACTTTAGGTGAACTAGCCCTTCAAGTAGAGTATCAATTCTCCTTAAGGTCGCTCTATAGCAACAAAACTTTGAAAATTTAGTAAAAATCGTCGCACATGCTTTGCAACCATCATAAGCATGCATGACGAAATAGGTTAGAACAGTATAACCGACAGCAGCTCTGTGTCTCTTCAGGACGACCATTAAATCAATGTGCTCTGACACATTTGAGAGCCAAGCAAAACAATAAAGATGCAGTTTTATATTTTGGAAAATGTGCTTATTCACGTTATTGCTGAGAGTTAGATAACCACTCTCTGATATGTATATAAAGCTGCAGAGACATGTGGTTATCTTAGCTTAGCATTAAGACTGGGAACAGGGTAACAGCTAGCCTGGCTCCATCCAGAGGTCAGAAAATCCCTGTGCCTGCACAAATGAGATATAACGTGTTCATCGTATGAAGGAGGATTTTCAGAAATACACTCGACACTCACATGATCAGTACGTAAATTAGTAGAAAGCAACAGATTATCTCTGCAAAGTGAGTGGCATCATTGGCAGTTTAGGGCAGATTGAGACTGTAAAAATGATCCAGCGGCCAAATCTTTGCAAATAACTTTGCAATGTACTCTGATTTATGCCTTTTATATTACTTTTCTTCATTAAAGTCTACAAAGTAGAAGTGGAGCTTTTTCACATTGCCGTGTGCAGCGTTCCTTGTTTGCATTTGGAGGGCTGTGTGGTTTAAAATCCCACAAGGAAATAAGAAAAGAAGAAGTGAAAGAGAAAGCACAGAATTCTAACCAGTAACTACTACAATAAAAACAAAAAAGGCAAATAATACTGGAAAAATGGGCGCACATCGGCAAAAGGTGCAGCTTTGTCGATCCGTAAATTCAATATATACATAAAATTACGATGGAGCTTTCTGCATCGTTCTGTTTGGCTGCTGCAGTTACCTTCAGCTTGGGTCATCTTTTTAAACAATGAAACCACATCTGTTTATGAAACCTGCGTGTGACATTTACAAAGAAGTGTGAAAAGTGTAGGTAGTGCGAGGTGGAGTCGGTGCTTTGTGCTCTGAACAGAGCAGTGACTCCAGCCCATCCATCACTGTAAGGGATTGTTGTGCGCATTGACATTTTATATGCTGTGAAGGGAGCAAAGTGGGCTGCTGTTGCCTGTGATTCATTTGTTGTTGTTTTTCATTGGGATCCTGCAGAGGAGTAAAGGAGCCAGTGCTTTGTTTGAATGTCAGCAGCTGAGATAGAAAGAGACTGCTGTGCCCACTGAGCTATGTACAGTACGCCCCTGTGATTATGATGGATTGTCCACTGTGAGTGCACGTTTATGAATGTTAAGAGCACCTTTTATTCTAAGTGCATGCTCTGGGAGTCAGGCTGTCATGAGAAATACTGAAATGCTGAAGCATTTCAGTCTTATCCACATGGAGGAGATGGATGAGAAGACCGAATTTAATACTTTAAAACTGTGCCCACAGCTCAGGCGATAATCCTGCTAATTCAACTTTCACAGGAAAGTTGATCTGGAACTTTCAGACAGTCGTGTCCTCATTCAGCCCAGACCTTGTACTGCCTGACCTCAAAGCACTTTCATAGATAATTGCCTTGAATATATTACAAATTGCGGCAAACCAGATGCACTATTACAGCTGCTGCAAAGAGAAATTCATTTTTTAACAAAATGGGCATTAATTGCGCTGTGGTCTTCCCATCAAATTGTCCAGCGTTTCCCTCCTGCTGTTTTATTATATTCAAACTTTTGATTTGAATCGTTAAGAGCTGGTTTGTCAACTCGTATCCAAATGTAAAATAACTGCTGCTCCTGTGCATTATGCTCGAAAATGGCGACTTGACTGGAACACAGGCACTGGTTTGCTGGTGAGGCACTTTGGTAACTGTGGTCAACCCTCCTGTTGCCTCTCTGAAGTAACGAAGCCACATGCAGTTGCTTTTGCGTGACATTGTTTAAAATGTCAATGCCAGCTCCGCAGCCATAAACAGGACAAGCTTAAGTCTCAGCAGTGATGCCAAAACTTGGGTCTCCTGCCAATCAGTCAATTGGCTTCCCCTTCTGTTTACATTTACATGACTGATGGTGCCTTCAGAGAGACGTTACCGCCCCCCTGAGTGTAACGGATCCTTTCAGGTAAGAGATAATGAGAAAGAAATCGCTCTTCTTGGCTTGGAAATGCCTCCTAATCTGGAGAAAACAGTGGCTTCAAAGTCTTCTGAAAAGGGTTCCTGCCAGCCTGCTGACTCAGCATCAGACACATGAAGCACAGACGTAAGGTCTTAAGTCCTGCTTGTTTGAAGTTCCTGCATGCATTGATTAGAGCGACACTTCGATATTTATCCTAAAGCGACCGTAGCGACTTTTTGTCTCTTTCTGATCTCCCAGAAACTGCATCGTTAGATCCACTATTAACGATGAGCCTTGTGTCACTGTGGCTCTGGCTCTACTTGGTAAAGTTCAAAGTCATTGTGAGACTTTATTTTGAAATTTTGGAAGTGAAAAGACCTGAGACGGGCTGTTGGAACGGTGAACTTTTCAGATGTCTGAATGAAACCAGGTGATGTCAATTACCTCAGCAACATTTCAGTAACTTTTAGTTTCATGTGTGGAACTTTTATCACACTCTGTGCACAAAGGAGGGATTCATTTAGTCAAACCCATCGAATGGAGGGTTTGGTTCTTTCAGGATGAGACCTTTTCTTGCAAAAGCAAGAGCTCTTCTTCCACAGAGAAAAAGATCACAAGGTTGAGTCACAAAGAAACTAGTAATTCACTTCCAATGGACCAAATGTCGAGTGGAACATGTTCCAACATCACTCAACCTACTTGTTGCTGTTTTATCAGGCAAATTATTTAGGCTATTGATACAATTACTGTTTCTTAACCCTGAACATTTATTCCACAGCATTAATGCTCCAAAATCATAAAGGTATATCATGCAGTTTAAAATCACTTCTCCAGGAAATCATGTTGTCTGGATGATTCAGAGCTGCAGCCAAAGGCAAATAGTTCATTTTAACACTTTGTTTGAAGGGATGTGCAGGACATGACACCTGGCAGGAACAGGGAGAAGTCTCTATGTCATCTAGGACTGTTTAAACTGCTAAATCAATCAGTGTCATTCGGTCGATTATGTGATTTTTAATGATAAGCTGACATTGTTTGAACATCTTTGTTGTGCCATCCTGATATTAACCAAGACAACAGGACCTGTCATAAACATGCCATCACAGGTCTAATTATCAAACCCAAACTGATTAGCTTTGTGTCAACATTACATTTAACTGTCACGTCCGTGTGGTTGGTTTTGGCAATGGCTGACGTGAGACCAGTATAACTGTGTCATGAATATTTTCCTCGATGTCACCTGCAACCCGATTCCAAAGAAGTTGGGACACTGTGTAAAAGGTAATTAAAACCTAATGCAATCATTTACAAATGAGCAGAAAACAGTTTTCTGAGCCCATGCAGTAACATCCTTCATCCAATCATGTGTTCACAAAGTGGTGAACCTCGCTCCATCCTCGCTGGTGAATGACTGAGCCTTTACAGGATGCCCCTTTCATACCCAATCATGATACTCTCACCTGTTACCACTGAGCCTGTTTACCTGTGGAATGATCCAAACAGGTGTTTTTTGAGCATTCCACCTCTTTCATAAACATTCATAAAGACTCCTTCATGTTCATGACTGGTGTTGTGTCATAGTTCTGCCAGTCAGATGCACAACCCACCAAATACAACGTTACCTCGTTAATTTGCACAGCTATGATAGAAATAAACAGTAAGAAGGTGAAGCCGGTTATATGTATAATCACATCAGTCCAAGGCTAATTTAGCTTTAATTCTCTTCTGATTCTGTATTTTGCATGATGAATGGTTACATCATATCTTAAAATGTGTCACAACAGCATTTGCTGCATGATGTGTTTCAAAAATAAGCCGCTGATAGTTTTCTTTTTAAGCTGGAAAGGAGGAAACATAAGACTAATGAGCTCTGGTCTCCCGCACAAATGGGCAGAATATCAAGTCACGATGGACTCGTGTGATGTGTGTGGAGGTGCAGCAGCCTCGTGTCATTTGCATGTAATTTAATCAAGGTAAGCACAGTGGATGGCCCTGCTTAAATATCACTGCACTCTGGTGCTGCACAGGTCCAATCAGAGGCTGCAGATTTATTAACATATGAGTCCTGCTGGCCTCAGATGGCCACAGAGATTTAATGAACTGAAGGAGAAACTTCTCATACCATATGAAGCAGCTGTGGATAACACATTCCCTAAGAATCCCTCTTAGTAATTAATAGATCAATGCAGACTGATTTACCGACGTTCCTTTAATTGTATTACATCTTATTTTCTTACACTGACTGAATCTGGCTGGAAAGTGTTTAATCATTTATTTACATTTTAAGCATCGTTGCCTCATTTCAGTGAAGTGTTAAGCAGATTGATGTTGTGTTAGACGCCAAATTCCAAAGAACTCTCTTTGCTCTTTGAACCTCTCAGCTGTTTGCGCCTCTCCCCGTGCACCTTGTGCTGGGCATCACTCTGACGGGTAAAACAAATTTCAAGGTCAGGAAAATAACCCTCTGAGTGCGGCTTGTGCTTGTCGTTGTGCCGCCCAAAGGGCCCATAAATTTGTCTGAATAGTAGATTTCATTTAGTAAACAAGTTTCACTCACAAACATTCCTGCCTGCATGAATGGGAACACATTATCATTCAAGCAGACGTTATCTACACCTTGCAGAACCTCAGTTTTAAGAGCCACGCGTGTTTGGAGCAGAAGTCCTCACAAATAATGATGCAACCTGGCTGTCTTCTTACGGTAGCTCCTAATCAAGATAAGTGATTACCATTGTGCTGAATTCTGTTGATTTCTCAGTCCTCTGGGGATGAATTGGTGCCATTTCGCTGGCTGGCTCTGTCCACTGCCTCGATTGTTAGTGTGGCCATTTTGCTTTGCTTTGTGGAGCCAAAGTACATAAACACCATTATCAGAGGAGCAGTTGGAGGGAGCATGCTGCTGTCAAACAAACAATGGCCCCGCGGAATTACCTGCCATGACTCATACATGTCAGCCAGCCGTTATCATCCTCATCCAACTGCAGGCTGGGAGCCCTCAAGTTTTTGTTGTGTTCGTTTCAGGAGAACCTGACTATTAATTAAGGATGTTGATTGCTGTAATTTATAATCATTCTTCCTATAATTTCTGCAGTGTGCAGCAGTGCACAGAGGGAGGTCCATGAGCGGCAACAATGTGCTGTTGTTGTTTTTCATCATGTGTGTGTGCATTTCCTTGGCCCAACCTTCAATACTACAGATTATTAATTAGCGGTGTGCTGTTGGGGTTTTTTAAAGCCCATTAAAGTAAAATTGAGATAATTGCAGCAAATGTTTGGCTGAAAAGTGCACACTCCTCTGCACCAGTATCCAGCCTCTGATCTGGAAGGCTGATCACTCCTTGCATTTGGCCTTTAGGTTTTTTTTCTCTGCAAGTTTTATGTTCAGCTGTTAACTAAAAAAAGTTCAGGGAGGCAAACTTTCACTCACATCTCAATCGTAAAGCGCAGCAGATCATCTGTGGACGTTGCTTTTAATCAGAAGCCACAGCTGCCAGGTTGTATGAGGCTATTACCTATTCAGCCGGCCCTGCTCAATGGCTTGTTTTATGCTGCTATCACTCAAGGTTATGCTGAACCTGATTTGTACTGTCATTACATGGGTTCTGTTGACATTTCAAGTACTCTCAAGCTGAATCATGGCCTTTAGCATGCTTTATGAAATTACCCTCCAGTGGACAGAAACTGAACAATAACTTGGGTGAAGATTACTCTCCATATCCATCTTTATGTGTGATAGTGAAAACTGTAAGGTGTATTCTTTAAAGAAGCACTTTCTGGAGAGTTTTAATCAGATCTTAAAGTCACAGCCTCCACAAAAACGTCCTTGCGGTTTCACCTGAAATGATGCATCATTTTAACAGCTGTTTCACTTTCTTGGTGAGACTTTTCAGTTTGACGAGATCTCTTTCAGTATTTGGGTTTGAATTGCCCCGAAGATAATCGATTTGCCTGTCTTCGGTATTTATGAGCTTTCTTCCTGCAGTAACCCTCCAGACAGAAACAATGGAAGTGTGTTCTCTGCTTCCCGCACTTAGCAGGTCAATAATGTCAGCGATCTGTTCTTGGTATTTTGAGAAAAGCATCGCAACATTTTTACAGAGTAAAGCTAAAAGTCAGTCAAGAAAACTGAATCTGTCCAATCAGCACAAGGCAGAAAATGAAAACTCATCGATTTTTGGAAGAAATATTTTGACTCTTGTCTTGACTTGACTCTTGTCTGGTCTCTGTTTTTAATGGTGGGACGAGCAAGTCACAGCCGAAGCGGCGAAACAGCCTTACGGACACAGCTCTTATTACAATAGCTGTATCTTAACACCGTCACTTCTTAGTCTTAATGCTCTCCTGTAGTGCTGGGTGCTGCTTGTTCTCGCCTTCATGCTCACACTGGAGACGAGACATAACGCATTTCCTTTTGAATCGAACCTCAAAAACTACACACCACGACTCAAAGACGCAAAAGGCCCCCAGCAGCGCGATACAGTGAAGCTGAGAAATACGGATGTTCACCTATGTGAAGAACCAAAACCAGTCCCTGATTAATCAACCTTTAAAGAAAGTAGAGGAAAAGTTGATTAACTTTACCCAGCTACCAGGACCTGAGTAAGAAAAACACCTGCTTTGAATCCATGTGTGATAAGATGTATGATAAGATAAAACTTTATTAATGCCACACCAGGGAAATTACATTGTTTTATACAGCAAAAATAGCAAGAATAAAGAAGGAAATGCAGAAATTAGAATAAATAGACAATAGAAAGAGATACAAAATAGAATCAACTACGTACAAATATGTACATTATATACAAAAAGTGTAGAAAAATAATGTTGCCTGTAAAAGGATGGCTCCGGTTCTCCATGGGAAAAATAAACTCTGCAGTGAATAAGGCAAGGCAAACAAGACTCAGTTCTATGTGCTTTATATTGAAGCTCCTGTGCTTACGATTTGGAAATTGCAGACTTTAGTGGCTGCTAATAGTTGCATCAAAAATGCAGCTCTGACCAGCAGAGATGACGGCGTGAAGCAACACCAAATTTCAAAGGGATTGTCTCATTTTCTACAAACAAAAACTTATGCCATCACAACAGTTTTCATACTAAAGCTTTAAGTAACTACACATCCAGTCCATTAAACACACACTGGGAGTAGAAGAAACAGCCAAGCACTGTGCAGGACTGTGCAGGGTTTGAGCTGACATTCTCCTTACTGTAGCTGAAGGGTACAAAGCTGTTAACTTAGTGCTGGGGTTGACTAGCTTGGAGGGAAATGTGTTTCTTTGAGTATTTGTTGCAGCATTCGGAGGTGAATCCGTGTGTTTGTGTGTGTGCGCTGCGATAGAAGAGTGGAGCGGATGCTGTTCTTCCTTTTGCTCTGAGATTTGAGCTCCCAACCAGGCCAGTGTGCGCTCCCAGCGCTGCAGCCCTGAATGGGAAGCACCAGCAGCCACTCGCTGCGAGGTGCAGACCTGACAAGCCTGCGTTGACAGATAAGCCAGAGCAGCTTTGGTCAACAACAGAGCTGCACAATACAAATGCTAATATCCAACTGTAGAGTTGTACCAAGATGTTTACTACTGAGATTTGATTGAATTCTGCCTCGAGATCCGACCTGGCCACATCAGATCCCCCACTGCTTATCTGTAAGAGCCTTGCTGATGGCTAAAATAGGAAATGGTAACCACTGTGGCTTCTTTCAGCACGGGGTTTTCAAGTGTAAAGATGTCCTTCTGGGTCCATTTGGGGGAACTGGCTGGTCCTGTGGGCCGTCACTGGCTGTCCTCTCCCTGTTCTTGATGCATCTTTTGTGTCTGCTAATGAGAAATGTCATTCTTTAAATTGCGTTCCTGCCGTCTCTCTGACTTTTCAAACATATTGAAGGTCACTTCAAGGGTTATATTAACCAGTGAACCGCATGTTCTGCGGTTGTCCAAAGACTAATACGCAGTGCTCGTCCCACTGCAGAGATGGACGGTCTGTCTATCTGACATCTACATCTACAGTTAGCATGTAAAGCCAGAATGCTGGCTTTTTCTTTTCATTTGATTGAGTACAGCATGCCCCGTGCACACGACCGGAAATTGTCAGCCATGTTGTGTGGGATTGGGAATGCTTAACATATCAAGAGGACATTTTACATTGTAAGAGGCAAAGAACCAGCAGAGTTTGGTGTGCAAAATGTACTGCAGTTGCTTCTCGAGGGCGAGGTAATCTCTCCGAAACCTCCTGATGGGTGGACAATTGTTGCTGCTGCTGTTCTCCTCAGAACGTTGCAGTTTGCGTTTTCAAAGAAATGTCTACTACAATTTTATGTTTGCATTTTATCACTTTTTTTTTTCCTTACCAGCAAGGGATGTGAATGAAACCAGCTGCACCCGCAACAATATTTTATTGAATATTGTATCGTGTTTTTTTATATGCAGCTACAGATGCGGTTGCATAAGCACTACCACAGTTTGTGGGTTAAAATACCAACTCACTGCATCATTTCAAGCACTCATTAGAGTAATGGTAATGACTTGTATTGATTTCCACACAGCAGCAGTGCTTCTGTGTGCTGCCCGAGGCGGTAAAATGTCAGTAAGAGTCCGTCGGACTGATTTTTTGCATCTGTAATAAACTCATGCTCTCATTACTTGCAACACTTGCAGAAAGCGCAGCATAATTATTAGCATAAATATGCATCGTCTGTCTCGACACATTTTGGTGAAATCACACGAGCTGTTTTGTCAATATTAATTTGGTTGCCTATTCCGAGCTGTGCTGCAAGACGTTCTTGTTTTATCTGGCATGCCTTCATCTTTGGTGTGAAGCTCTCTGTGCATGGTGAGTCTGCAGAAATGTCCCGTCAATCAGACCGTGTGGGCATGGAGTGCAGCTTCACTTTCGTTAGATTTTCTATTGATGAAATTGAGTTTCTGTCGGTGGCGCTTAGCTAAAAAAAGTAAGGATGAATATATGCAGGGGCGGATCTAGAAAAATATTTATAGGGTGGCAAGAGGGGGGCAGGAATTTTTGAGGGGTGGCAACCTATTTTGATGTAAATATATTTAAGTTATCGTAGTTTGTAATTGATAATTTACACTGAAGTATTCCTGCTTGCAGAATGTAAGCAGCATTACAAGAAAAAAAAATCTAAAGAAAATCTTACCCATGATCAATGGACTGTACTAAGGTCAGCATACATACACAATGGAAATAAATTGGTCATGGCACTTAAGCGAGGCACTGAACATTGCTTTTATTGATATTCATAGAACACAATATATAAGAGATAGGATATATATTTAAAAAAAACAACAGCAACAACACTGCTTCATGTTCAGTAGTATTTACACTATTTACACTAGTGTCACATTTTAAACATACCAAAATTTACAGATTTAATACATAATACAAATTTAAATACAAAAGAAATTAAAGACAGCATACATTGCATGGATTAATCACCAATCCATGCAGTGTATGCTAGAAATGAATGAGAAAAACAATACAAAAAAGAGTCACCAGATGTTGAGATATTCATCTCAGAGCAGCAGAGTGTTCATATGTGATGGTGATCCCAGAGAGCATGTGACATTGTCATGCTTATAACAGCTAAATAGTAAATTTACTAGATTTCCCTTTACAGACACTGAATCAATGAATCAAAATGTCAGTCCAAGCTAACATTAACGTTATAGGCTATGTATAGTTAGTAGGGCTGTCACTTAACAACAACAACAAAAAATCATCAGCTATAACCAGGGCTGCCAACTTTTCAAAAAACCTTGGAGTGAGATTTGGTTGAGCCAACCAAAATTTTGCCGCATACATGATGGGAAGACATAAGACACAGCATAGCTCATTTTGTGCATGTTTAATCAAACAATACAATAATATGATCTTACAGATTAGCCTACACAACAGTATATAAAGTAGTTAAAATTATCTCAACCTTAAACATCTACAATAGTAAAACAAAACATGCACATTAAAACTAGGACTGCCAGCATTACAGCACCCCCTCCAAGCGCCGCGCGTCAGCCAGACCATTATACGTAATTCCATTGTTTGTGCTCAGCACACCAAGACTGCATTTTGTCATACCAGAAATTATGATAAATCAACAAAATATCACAGCCTAGAGCAGGATCACAAACTTTTCAATGTCTAATGTCAATTTAGTAGTAGGCTTTTTTAATTGTTCATTTTATTTTATTTTTTTGCCGCTGCTTCACATCCCCCATTAAAAAGAATAATTTGCTGAAATACACTCTATAATAATAGATAATATGTAACATTTATTCTACTATATCATCATCATATCATAGCATGTGCTATATTATTCTTAAGATTTAATTTTCATGTGGGAAAAAAAATCATAGCCATTGAAAACAACCCTGCAAAATCTATAATCTTTCAACTGCGGTCTTACGGCTGTGGCGGTCAGAGGTATATGCTCAGAAATCTTTTGTGCTTTATTTAAGCACCTTATAAACTTAAAAAAAACCCTACAAAATACATATTTAGGAAAAGTCAGAGAATGACAGGCTTGTAGTTTATAAAACAAACTAATTTGGATTATAAAGGCAGTTCTAGTGTTAAAGCAGCAATAATATTAATCCTGTATAATAGTAAAACACAGAGAGGGAGCATTTTATTGTACAATGAGTGCTTTTACTTTTGATACTTTCAAGTACATTTTGCTTAAGTTTTTCAGTGCAGGACTTGTGGACTGTTTTCACAGTGGTATAGTACTTTTATCCATCTAGCTTAAATGAGGGAACGTTTTGGTATCTCCTGCGCTGAGCACAGTATATAGCTTTTTTTATGGAACTTTAGGGGCTCCTTAAGATGCACATGTACATAGGAAAACAAAGGTTTCACTGTCGTCCATGACTGTTCAAAATCAAAATAGGAGGTGCTATCCAGTGCCGCTTGCTGAGAGGACGAAATTAAGCTAGCTGGTGCGGCAATATACTAATTAAACACTTAATCCCCCCAAAAATGTTCGCGAAACGCTCGAAATGCCTTTAAATGTTTTCACAGCACACACACAACAAATCACAAAATGTTATTTAAAGCTTAAGGGTATAAATACTCAAAAATACATACCTGCAAAGTAGAGTTGGGTGGTATCCAAATTTGGATACCGTCAAACTTTCCCCACATTTTCCCGGGGTATACGGTATTACCGTGACTAATTAAAAATCACTTTGCAGGGCAGCGTGACATGCGTGCAGTTCAGACGGTCAATGCTCACGTGAAGAAGCACCAGTCCTAACTTGTAGCATACCAGAATGACGGGGAGAAACTCAGCTAAAAGCCTCTACCAAGCATTGCCACACAAACGAAACACAATTCATACCCCACGAAATATGTGCAATATGCAATATGTGTAATTATATGTGCATGTAACGAAAGCACGAAAATAGCGCACGTCAATGGCACTGCATCTGCTGATTTCACCACTTCACGCAGACCACAAAAGCCCGGTATCATATGAAAGCAGAGAGTGTGTTGACCACGAAGATGTCTGCCTCCTCACTGTGCGACAAAAACTCGGCGAGCTAGCAGCCAAAGAGTAGCAGGAAAAAAAACTTGGCTAAATTATAAAGTATTTTTTAGCTTTACTTTTTTGTAGTCAAAAGTTATATTCCAGCCCGAAAAACCGTTGCTAACGTCTCCTCCTATGACTCTGCGTTAGTTTGAGATCAATCACGAAGGTCCTTCTTGTTTACATAAAGAGGAGGGGGTTTCTCGAATGGAGAGGGAGCGCTCTTCATGCAATAATCTATCTCTGGGCTTACTTCCTTCTGGATCATCATTGGTGTTTCTATGGTGAATGTGGGCAGGTCGCTGAGCGTCCCGCGTAACCACAGTTAGTTTCACCGCTCCGTCTCATGAAGGAGCAGAGCGCCCACAGAGGACTCTGCTGAGCAGCCCGAAGTGTTATTTTACTGTTTTATTTGCATTTCGTCCTTTTACGAGAGCTAAGAACAATAGCAAGCAGAAATAAGGCTGAAAGTGCTTCCAACAGAGGAGTTTCTCCGTATGCTTGGACGAGATAACGGTACACTGCCCAGACACGCCCATATGAGCGCCTGGACATACTTGTGTTATGCTTGAATTATGCGTGAAAACTACATTGGTTAAACATGAATGACACAACATGAGGTCGAATTTAACTTTAACTTTCAGACAAAAAAATGGACTCGGCGTGCCGGCCTGTCTTTTAACCCCAAGCCACGTCTGAGCCAATATTCTATGAAAAGACGTGACCTGAGCCCTATAATAACGTTCTTAAATTGGATTTTTGTCATCTCAAAACCACAATCACACGTGTACTCATATTGGGCTTTCCTTATTCTTTCGTTATTTGATAGATAATCAGTTTTTAACCTCTTTCCTGGTGTCTTCGTCCTTGACTCCTGGCTCTCTTGCTTCGCGCCCCTCCGATCAAAGGAGTCTCGTGCCGCTCTCGTGTTCTCTCGTGCTGCATGCACTGTTGTCGGACATCGGAGCTTCGCGTTCGTAAACGTTAAATTTGCTGTGACTTTTCTATCAATTCATTGCCGCCAACTGGGGTGGCAGCAGGGGTGGCAAGGGTTTGTTTTAGGGTGGCATTTGCCACCCTATGCCACCCCGGTAGATCCGCCCCTGAATATATGCAAACATGGTAGCTTAAAGTCGCTCTAACCGATAGTTTAATATTAGCAATAGATTAAATTACTAAATGCAAAGTGAAAAGGGGTGGGTTTCAGCGATAAACGCTCAAAGAATTAACAACTGACTCTGCAGTTACCCTTATCAGGATGGAGCTTTTTCTGCCTTTTAACCCATTGTTTTATGGTCTGCAGGTTCACAGTTTTGATCATCAAGATCATTTTCAGATGCAGCACACCGCTGGAAAGCCACTGTACGCCACCTTCCCTGCACCAAATATCAGAAGTTCGTAATTAGCTAGGGAAATAGTGAAGCATTGCTCCAGGTCTGCTCTGTGGACATAACCCACTCTTCACTGACATCGTGCCAATAGCATCTTTATATGGTAATAATATGCCAATGTTGTGTTTACAGCTTGTTGTGCTGCCCCCAAGTGGCCAGAAAACTAACAACAACAACAACAACAAAACCCCAGATGAATGCAGGTTTAAATGAGTCAGATGACAGGCCACTGAAATGTAGCACAAACCTCAGATTATGCCACAGATTGTTACCAGTTACCAGCTCCTAATTTGCATGTTGTGCGAATATTTATTAATGCTTCTGATGCATACCAACAAAAGCACACACACACACACACACACACACACACACACACACACACACACACACACACACACACACACACACACACACACACACACAGACCAAAAGACAAACATGTCGGCTGTTGTTGAGTGTCTGTGGCCGACCATCAACACTGCTTGTGCTGTGGGCTCTGATTGGCCGGCATTCATCCACTTGCGCACATTGAACTGGTTGCAGCACTCTGGCTGTTAGGGTTAACTTTCATCCATTTAGTGAAGTTTCTCCTTAGTTTTTGCTTGTCTTGTCTTCTAACACGAACAAAAGAGCAGATAATGATGAGCAAAAACAAAATGGTTCAGTGCCAACTGCGACTTCTCAGCAGATGGATTCACTATTTGTATTCAAAGCATATAGAAAGACTGTTAAAACATATTGTCTGAATGGTTGAACGGTTGGCTAGTTTGCTTTGTTTGCCCCTCTGTGCTGTTTATTTGGATTATGAAAACAGACTGCTTACTAGATTTTTCTTCTCACACAGATGCAGAGCATACACACATTCTAGCAGTCAGCTGGCCGTTCGCTGTAGCCTCTGTGGTCGGCTCCAGTGCGAGTTATAATGGAAAATGTGCCGCTATGGGAAGTGTCAGCCTGCTTTATGTGGTCAGCTTGCTGTGTCAGGACCTTGTCTTGCTGCAGCCTGTTTGAGAGGTTGAGACATTCTGGCCATTATCTGTAACACCATCACGTTGTCTAATCAGGTGCTTTGACAAATTACTTGTGGAGGTTGCTGCTGTGGACAGGTGCGTCTGACCTGGACACAGCCTGCGGTATACACACATGGCATACCTTCAGACGCTAACGTGCTTTACTTTCTGTCCTTTTTCCAACACACTGTTAGAGACCATTGCACTCATGCATGTTCTGACACCGGAGGGCACAGTATCCTTAATACATACCAACAGATTATAGCATAATTCTGTCGAAACTGATGTGAAACTCACTAAGTCTGTTTTAACTTTGACCTTAAAATCCATTAAAAAAGTGAAATAGCAGTGTGTTAGACATGTGATTACAACCCCACCACTGTTGGTGAAGATTACCAAAACAACTATTCATTCATTCACAGTGTAATACGCATATTTCTGCCTTTGAGGTTGTTGCACTGTGTTGCAGCTTGATATTTTGTTCTTCATTACTGCACACTGCCTGTATTTTGGCTTCGCTCAGTGGGCACCCTTGGGGGTGGTAGGTTTGAAACCCAACTTCTCCTCGTATGGATAATTATCCCCTTCGCTTGTTATGCTTCAAGCCTCAATCACACAGGCAGCTGAAATGGAACAGAGAGCAAACATTTAGCCTCGCTACGTAAACATTAAGCCTCTTGTGTGCTGGGAGTGTCATGGTTCATCTCAAATAGAGGTTTCACTGGGCTGGAACAATAGACACGGAGTATAAACATGGTCACACGCTGCCCTTCAACATCACTGTCCAGCACTTTATGGATGCTTTCCCCAACATTAACCACTATTCTGTTCCACAATAGTCTCAGTTTAATAGTAATGCCTCTATATGACTTCAGTCCATTAGCAAATGAGACCATCAATGAGAGGATTGGCTGTTTCTATATAGTTATTATTAACTGGTTGATACCTGTCTCAGGGTCTGATCCCTGCAAAATAAGATGCAACGATTTACAGCACACAAACCAGGAGAGCTTATGTTTACATTTTCCCTTGCAAAGTTTCACAGTTTGCCAGTTAAAAGGAAGCAGGAGGACATTTTTCCTTAAACAATGTAGTTCATGAGGTTTAATTTTGTGGCTATGGCTGATTCTGGAGCAGAAAAAGAAAAGAATTGACCAAAGAACAAAAAGAAGTGGATGGAGAGAACTGCAGGATTTGTCAATACTAATCCTGAACTGGCTGTTTTCTACTGTATGTAATATGGTGAATGGTGACAACAACAAAATTATTCTTATACCCGCTGACTGAACCTGTTAGTTGTGCTCTTACATATAGTCTATGTGTGATGAGCGGTATGGTCGTATTACAGATTTTGATCTCACACAGCCACGAATAGAAACATTACCTCATCAAGCAAACAGCTGTGTTTAAAAAAGAAATATTATCAAAAATGAATCGTTTTTCACTCCTTTCTAAAACACACGCATGTGCAAGATCAAGCTCTTTATGTGATGAGGCAGTAGAAAAACTGCTGCTTTTGTCCACAGAGGGCGCCAAAATCAACTCAAAATGAAAGTTTGTTGTTGCTTTAAAATACAAACTTTTAAAGTGTTGACATATTTTGCATACATGTAAAAGCATTCTGTGAAATCATGTCCTACTGAGTAACAGCAGACATTGACTGAAAGTGTCCATTGAATAAAATCAAGGTCAAAAGAAATACTGTAGCCAAAGCTAAAGCATTAGCTGCCAGAATTCTTGACCTCAAATGATTGTCAGGAGCCAGTCATTGATATCTTTTAGAATTTACTACAGATCGAATCAGGTATTACAAACTGTCTTTTCAGTTTAAAGCCACACCGCTGCCCCTGCACACGAGCATCAGCCCACCTGCAGGTCTCTGTGAATCAGGGCTCCCCCAGATCACTAATCCCAAAGTAACCTCTGGCCACAAGGAAGTTTTTTATTGCCCTATACCACAAAATGACCACAATACATCAACAGGAGTCGAAAGGATTTTTGATCAATCCCATTGAATCAAAGTGTGCTTTCTCGCAGGCTAACCTTGTTTGTTTTTCTCTGGTGAAAGAAATTCTTTGACTCAGCGATTGGAGGACGGGGATGCGAGTTACCGACCGAGTCGCCGGGCTAAAAGCAGAGAGGCAGGACACCGAGTCAAATGCAAAGTCCAAATGAGTTTCATTTGTTTTTTTTTCTCATGCAGAATCACGTCTCACACTCTCTCTCTACATCACTCATAGCTCTCAGCGTTTGTGTTCACACCAGCATTTCTCTTGGAATTGTGGGAAAGGTCACAAACTGAAGAAGAAGCAGGTGATTCAATTCAGGCGGAATAAAAGTCAAAAATGCGAAAGATGGCACTTAATCACATCGCGAGTCCTTGAATTTAAACCTGCCTTTACTGCGGCTGGCATACACGCAGGGCACTTCAGTGAATTATTCACTTCACTGTGCTATGAGAGAAAATCTTACCTGAATGTGCTATTTTGTGTCGAGTGCTGCTTACGGTGGGAAAGTTCTCTATGTGCTTCAGTAAAAACAGACATAATGTTGAAACACTTCAATGTAACAAGGGAAATCTGTGGAAATACATACTGTATCAGTGTAGGATCTACTTGCATGAGTTACTGCATACAGTCAGTTGACAGATGTTTTAAGCAGAATGTATAGGACATCCACTGCAACTGCTACTGCTATTAGTCATACTTCCATTATTATTACATCCACAGTGCTGTTTTCTGCACATATACTATCTGTTCCCAATACGTGCATACATCACATACATAAATATATAATTTGTATATACTATGCATGATATACTGCATATACAGTCATTAAGAGTCTATTATTAGAACTGTCACTGTTACCTGTAATTGCATTTCTCTCTCTCTCTCTCTCTCTCTCTCTCTCTCTCTCTCTCTCTCTCTCGCTCTCTCTCTCTCTCTCGCTCTAACCCAACCGGTGGAGGCAGATGGCCGCCCACCCAGAGCCTGGCTTTGCCTGAGGTTTCTGCCTGTTGCTCATGAGGGAATTGCTGGGTCTCTGTAGATAAAGAATATGGTTTTTGAAGTTGTATTAACTCCTTTTCCTCTTAGAAATCAGCAAAGGTCAACAGTGACCAGACAGGTGTTTCACAGACTTTTATTGAACTTTCACATTTAGACCATATTTCATTTCAAATAGATCAGCAAAAAAAAAAAAAAACGCGTTGAATATTAAACTAGTGTCTTTTAACCGTTGACCATAGCCAGTTTTATATAACTTTTGGACTGGAAATGCTCTCTGGGCTCTAGGCACCTACTGCCTGGGCAGCTAACTTACTAACTGATTTATTTGATGGCGTAAAAATGAATCTGGATTAGAGGTGTAACATTGTATGGAATCTTGTGGCATCGCGAAAGAAATATGGAGTCTGACGCTATCTGCGTTAAATGGTTATTCATTACCCCTTCTTGTCAAAAAGTGTATTGTTTGTGCACAGCAGAGGATGTAATCATAGTAGACAGGAAGACAGAAAGTGCTGCTAAAAGTAAAGCCAAAGAGTAAATGTCAGATGAATGTGCCAAAAATGAAAACTAGTCAAGATGCTCCATCGACTTTTAGAGACTAAAACCTAAAATAAATGTACTGTAAAACCAAAACAGTGATCCAAACGAGGCTAAAAAGCTCAGAGATGATGGTTGTTCTGGCCGGTTGTAGCACAACAAGAATGACCTCTGTCACATGTCATTAGATTTTTGTTTATTTAAAAAATAATTAGTGCTGTCAAAAATATCGCGTTATTAACGCTTTAACGCAAATCAATTTTAACTGCATCATTTTTTTTATCATGAGATTAACGTTCTTTATGACCTAGTGAACTTGTAGTTTTTTATAAGCTGTTGCCAATGCTAGTAACGTTACAAAAACTACAGGATCCGATTGTAAACCAGAAACAAAACAATAGGCACGCCCCACGCACGTGTTTGGTCTTGCCTGCTCGCTAGCTGTAACAGAGTAGGCTACCGGTTTGTGTGGGTGTCAAGCGCGAAACGCCGAATTGGATGCGAACAAGATTCTGAATGGAATCTTGTTCGATGGATGTTATTATGTTCAAAGGAAACTTAAGAAATGAAAGTTTAAGCCATGGTTCAACTGCACTATAGGCTGAGTCCTAGTTTACAATGATGTGCACTTTGTAACTTAATCTTGTATCACAAATGTGAATGACTGCTCAAAGTGAAGATGTTAGTGTGAAATATAACACTACACGTTGTTCTTTTCAATAAAAGACATTTGCACAAAGCAAGCCGATCCACTTTCCATGTTGATAACAGTATTAAAATGATCATTCAAGGGACATTTAGAATAGATAAAACTGTGCAATTAATTTGCCATTAATCGCCATTAAATATTTTAATCGATTGACAGCACTAAAAACAATGTTTACTGGAGCTTTGTGTAATGCAAATGCCAATGCTCCGACCTTAACTTAATATTCAGCATATAGAAAAAAATATGCTTTCAGTCAAAAGCTAATGTGAGCACGTGGACATGTTCACAAAAACAAATATTCCGATGT
Organism: Chaetodon trifascialis; assembly: GCF_039877785.1. Lineage (NCBI taxonomy): Eukaryota > Metazoa > Chordata > Actinopteri > Chaetodontiformes > Chaetodontidae > Chaetodon > Chaetodon trifascialis. Next base: position 3,898,936 of record NC_092056.1, read on the forward strand.
TTAGCAGCAGGTGGAATATTTACCACGCTCAGCATCTTCAGGTAGTGTTAGGATGCTAATACTTGTTAATTAGCATTAAAACCAAAGTAGAGCTAACGCTGATAGGAATGTCCTTAGTTTTGCAGATGTTTGGTCACGTTGTCCCGATGATGGTGCCAGATAAAAAGTTAAGGGATCACCAAAGTTATTTCAGTTCATCCTGAGGGGGACGTGAATGCAGCAATAGCAATTCATCTAGCAGATTTTGAGCTGTTTCAGTGTGGACCAAGGCAGCAGACCAACACTGCCATCCACTGAGCTCTGCTGCTCGTGTAGCGAATAAAATGACAGTAATTTCATTCACCTGTCCTGCCATTGAGCTATAATAAGCTCAATGTTTTTGATTCTTTACTCCAGTACTGAAAGGTAATTACTGGCTTTATCAGACAGGAAGGACAAACTTTCAACCCACACGCTTGTTTTATGGTGATGAAAATGTGCTGATAATCAGTGTCCTCGTAGCAAACAGCTCATACAGCTACCTCCTACAAAATGCTGACAAAACAAGAGGATATGCCATCAATAATAGCAGCGATTGTATCTTTTCCCCTTTTTCCTCTTTATCTTTTCCTTTTATTGTCCTCAGTAGGAGCAATCTGATAAGATAAAGTCCATCTTCTCAAAAATGTTGACACAAATGTTATTTCCTTAAGGTCATCCCCGGCCTATGGAGACAAATGGTCGTTGTTGTTATTATTTTTGCTGACATCAAGTTTTTAACTCTGAGAATTATGCAGCAAAAAAAAAACAAAAAACAAAAAACTTTGAAGCCGTGTGCTTGTGACAGAAGCAGTAACTTCAATCCACAGGATACTGTTTTGTGTTTTATCTGGAACAATGAAGCAGGTCTAAATGAGGCTGCAAGCTTTGGGGGGGAGGGGGCGTCCTGTGATCAATAATGTGTCTGTGGTTGGTCTGGGGAGAGATTTAAAGAGAAAGGAGCGCTCCGCCTCTGCTGGGAGGTGTTTAATCCGCTGAGATGTACTATCAAAGTCAAAAGACTATTAAACAGCACTGTAGGACCTGCGCTCTGTTGAAGTGCTGCTGTCACTGTCATCAGATGGAAAGCTGGAAACCAAATTAAGGTCTCAGCGGTTCTCACAAATGTAATTTAATTGATAAAGATAGGATGGTTTTGAGTTTTAGCTTGATTTGATTAAGACATGGAAGTCATGATTAAAAACAAGCTTGATGTGCTAAATGTCCTGATCCACTCTTTGTATGCTACAGCATGTACTGCGCACAATATGGCCAAAAGTATGTGGACGTTTCCTCTGGGGCTGTTTTTCATTGCCCCTGCGTTCAAGTTCAGGAAACTCTTAATACATTTGATTCAAACCCTGTCAGTTTGCTAAATGGGCTGCATTTATATAGTGCTTAGCTTGTCCTACCAAGCATTCAAAGCGCTTTACAGCACAAGCCGGCAGTCACACACTGGTGGCAGAGGCTACTGTAAAAGGTGCCACCTGCTTATCTGGAGCGATAACCATTCACGCACACATGTAGACTGCAGGGGCCAAGGATCCAATCACCGACCTTCTGATTAATGGATGACTGCTCTACCTCCTGAGCCACAGCCGCCCTCAAAGCCATGAGGAAGGCCTTTCTCTCTTCCAACAGGACAACAAAGCAAGATCCATAAAGGCATGGTTTTGCCAGTTTGGTGTGATTTTTTTTTTTTTAACTGGCTCGCACAGAGCCCTGACCTCAACAGCATTCAGCACCTTTGGGGTGAGCAGCGACTGTGAGCCAGGCCTTATCACCCGACATCAGTGTCTGACCTCACTAATGCTCTGGTGGCTGAATGGGAGCAAATCCCCGCAGCGACGAAACAAAATCTTGCGGAGATCTTTCCCAGAGATGTGCAGGCTGTTACAGCAGAGCATATTTCAGTGTGCCCACATAGTTTTGGCTGAACAGTGCATCATTCTGTATCGTATTTTGTGTGCTTTTACCACATGTGCTGGTTATTTGTCAGTCAAATGAAGGCCCTTCAACCACCAAGTGACCTGCTTGATTTTTGACATTTTGCAATTCCAGATGTGGAGTCATAGGTCAGCTTGATTAATTTAGGTTCAATGTCCAAGAGAGACAATGAAAATCATAATATGCTGTTCAAGGCCCTTCAGACTTACAGGACCTATGAAGGTGACCGGGTAGATGTCCGGGTATTGCATGTTTGGACAGAGCAGAATAATACATGTGATAGTATGAAATGGAAATGTGGGCCAATATATTCTGCGGAGGAATACATTTTAGTGCCTTTGTATCGTCCACGTTCCACAGTAACAGCAGCAGAGTTTGGTAACATCCAGCCCCTCGAGCGTCACTGGCAGCCCCTCTCTCCCTGCGCCCCCACAGGACCACACCGGGCCAAAGTGACTCTGAGGTTCAGGCCAGGACGCAGAGGGGAAGCCAAGCTGGTCGCCTGCCATTACAACCCTTATCTCTCTCCCTCTCTCTGGCTTCTCTCTTCTCACTTTTTCCCCTCATCGTACTTAACTTGAAAAGTTGAATGGCAGGAAAATATGCTAGAATTTCCTCCCAGTCACAAAATGGTATTTACATTTCCACGAAGCAGTAAAAACAGCATTTGCTGCTGAAGAAATTATGGCACGAATAGCAGCAAAAATGAATTTTTATAGAACTGATGCAGGCTTGTTATTACGACCAACACAAGGCAGCATTTTCTTTGCACAGCACAACAAATAAAAGTTACTGTAAATGTTCCGATATGTTGGTACAATATCTGTCGACTGTAGCCTGCCAAAAACTTCAAACCTGCTGTCGTTTCAGTGTGTGTGGCAATCAGAATGTGTCCAGTTCCTCCAGCATGAGCTGACAGCTGCAGTCAGTAAAAGCAATCATTGAGTCTTCTCTTTTTTTTTTTTATAACAGACCAACAACACACTGCCACAATAGTTCACAGAGAGGAAATATGGATTTCGCCTTTAGTAACTTGTATAACTGCGCGACAGCTGCCACCACCGTTTCTGATGTGAAGTCATTGGCAGCGAGACAGAGCCAGTCCTCTTTACCGATGTTGACGCAAAGCGTCGATTTTTGTACCTTAGGCTATCTTCAGTTCTTTGACAACATGCTAAACATTATCACGATCCAACACCATGTCAGCTCATGCATTCAGCTAAATATGCTAATGCTAACGTTCTTAACAGTGCATACTAAATGCTAGCTTGCTCACTGTGAGCGTGTAACCTTGCCAATGTTGGCAATTAGCAAAAGGTCGTGAATGGAACTCTAAGCATGCATGATAACATGCTAACATTAGCAATTACCTCACAGAAAGATGTGTGTGTGAGTGGGAAACACACATAGTTGAGGAATGTTTGGCATCGGTGAGGTGAGGCACTGAGGAGGGATGGTTGAGGTGGGTTGGTACCATTCGGCAGAAACTCTTGTGGTGGCAGGTAATTAAAAATCAGCTGAAGTCAAAACGAGCAGGTGGTCATTGGGGTTGTCAAAATTGTTGACACTAATATTTATTTCCTCTCAGGGTGACGCAGGTCTGTGATGGAAGGCAGCTTCCAACTGATTACACTCTCAGTTTTGGATTGACAGGCTGCAGTCTTACTGCGCAGTGGGAGGAGGCTGATGTCGCAATGCTTGCAGTGACCATCCGAAAAATGGGACCAGGACTGACACTGAACTGCAGGAGGAGTTTGTAATGTCTATCAAAAGAAAAATTCCTTGAATGCTGTTAAAATGCACCATTCATTATCACACTTCAGGCCCTGTTTCGCTGTTCGATAGTGGTTTTGCTTGCGGGTTGTAGACAAGGTGAAGTTTGATAGTTTGATAGCTAAACTTGACTCTGAATGAGCATGGGTTTTTTAGTTCTGTGAAGATGAATTAAATATTAAACCACAGACTGCATAAAGCATGTGTTGTCATCTATGAGTTTCTGAAGAGTCATTGTGAAGCTCTAACTTTAGTAGATAATTTTACGTAAACTAGCATCATGTTAGCCTGGATAGATGAAAACCTGTGTTTTCAGTCCTGAATCTTAAAAAACAAAACAAAACCCAGCACACAGTTGTGTATGAGGCTTCTGTTTGGCCAGACAGCGATGTTCAGTACTACACAGAGATAATCCTCCAGCATAAAAGCCAAAATTGCTCTAATATGTCAAAACGGACACAAACGCACCAGCGTCCAGCAGACACGGATGTGGTTCTTTACACATTATAATAAATGTCTGTGTACGTGTAGTCGGCGTGCTTGTAGATGTGCACTCAAATATCTGTGCAATAACAGATGATGGCATTTATATCAGGCGCACCCCCGCAGCTGTGCAGATGCAGGTGCTTTTATTTTGACCGTAGAAAGGTCTACTTCACGAGCAGGAATGTTTGGGCAGCCAGGAACCACGTCCCAGGGCCCAAAGCTCCAACGCTCGGTGCTTAGCCGCAGTTGAAATGCAGGCAAAGTTCTCGCGTTCCTGAAAATCTTCCCGGCAAAGTAGATGAGATTAAGAAGAGCTTTATTTGTGAGGGTAGGGGTATACGGGCCAGTGGGGGCAGACAGCTTTAGCAGTGCTTTGTCTTTAATTAGTTTAGGTCTTTGGCAGGAACTTGTGAGCTCGATGAGCAGGTATTCTATTCTCACCGTCCTCTGGACAGCTTTCGCACACCATCCGAGGAGGGTGATAATGAGGTTGAATTTAAATTCTGCTATATGTAGGCCCTTTAAAGATAGCCTCGCACGAGCCTTTTGAAATATTCAGCAGCTGAAAATGAATCTAACTGATAATGAGTTGTTAATCACAGCAGCTCTGGGTGTTTAATCTCTCCACAGTAAAGCGACTGTTCACCTGGAGTTCCCCAGAGAAGAGAGAGGCTTCTCATAATGGTTGTAGGTGATGAGTGTATTCTCTGCACACCGGCGCTCAGAGGGATCGTGCAGGACTTGAGCTATAATGTAAATTTCTAATTCTAAAAAAAACATGCCACAATTAGCTGTGTTGCATCAGTATTCTGCTCCCCCCCCCAAAAAACCTCAGTCAGTCTTACTGAAGGAGTCCCAGTTATTTCAGACAAACAAGGCAGGAAATGCCTGCCATGAGCGACGGTTGAGTTTCTGGTGCGATCTGTTAGATGGCAGGGTCTTATCAGAAAGCTGCCATTCCCAATGAGGAAGAAGCACTCTTTAATTAAGCTTAATCCAGGGAAAATGTAGCCAGTCATATCGCACATGTCACATTGGGCAGCTAAATATGGTCGTCCTTTCAACAGGAAGATGCATTCAGACAGTTGTCAGACATCGCTCGCGCTGGAGTCCAAGGGTCTTTCTTTTCAAACCACTCAGCTGTCACCCTGTTTACCAGGGTCTGAATCAGTGTGGATGGAGGCGATAAAAACGCATTTTCAGAGACCTGGAAGGCAGGGAAATGTGCATGAGAGGAAAGGCAAATTTATGTTTTAATGAGGTGTAGATACAATGGCAGGAATGAGACAGACGCTCCGTTGAGCGGTTAATAGAGAGGTGGTTTAGCTCAGTGGTGTGGCACTTTAGAAAGAAATTATACAATGAACAAAATGATTTTCGAAGTCAGAAAGTGACGGAGATGGGCATATGGATTGTCATCTCACAAGGTTAAAGGATACTTCTGGTTTATTACATCTTGGGTTTTATTTTTGTAGGCGACATTATTGGAGTTTTTAAAGTCAGCGGATCCAACTGCTAAAGAAGCCCACTGGGCTGAAAACTGCAGAAAATGTTAGTTACTGGACCTTAAATTAAGATTTTTTTTTGTTTAAATAAGTGTGGTGAACCTCAGGGTTTGGGAATTCTTCTGCATCCCCACATCTTAGCAGTGAAGTATATATAAAGATATAATCAATTTGTATTGAACCAGAGTTATCTTTTCTGTTTCTGTTTTCTGTTCTTTGGTCCTTACAGGCAACCAAGTTTCATTTTATCATTTTCTTCTGTGCATGATTGACAGTATACTACTACTACTACTACTACTACTAATAATAATAATAATAAAAATAAGAAGAAACTTTATTTGTATGGCACCTTTAATACAAGATTTACAACTCAAAGTGCTTTACGAGAAAGATCACATGCCCCAAGTGAGCGCTTTACAGAGAGATATCAAACACATTGACATAAAGTCCTTGGCAGACATTTAACCCAAGCATTGGCGTCAAAAATTGACGAAAAACGTACTTCCAGAGACCTCACACCAAACATTTTCTATACCTTAACCTTCACATTATTCATCCTCTTGACTTTAGCACCGGTCCTTGTCAGCATCAGCTTCACTTGATCTCTGCTGTCATTTCTTCTCCGGAGCTCAGTCTGAGAAAAACAGCGCCTGTGTTGATCACAGTGCAGATGCAGGTGTTTCGAGAGTAGAAATAACATTTCGCATTTCATCATAGCCGCCATAGTAAAATGAATATAGGGGAAACAATGGCATACACAAGTTTAAATGAGCGAGGGAGCAAACAAACAAACAAATCAATCAGCCGTGAGATGAATTCATTCCAGAGCTGTCATGTGGTGCAGGTTGTATTACATGCTGTCAGAGGTTTCCCGAGTCGCACTATCCTGTCCATGTGAAAGAGAGAGCTGTTTTCATCCAGGAGAGCCTGCTCAGTTACTCCTCTCAAAGTTAGGCTTGACCTGCATTAGCTAAGCCTTTGCCTTGTAGCAAAAAAGATTGTGCCGTATGAATTATGCACAGCACTTTGGAGGGCTCGACATCTCAGTCTTTATTTCCATGGCCAAAGGCTGTAAAGTGTGATTTAAACCTTGACACTTGACACAATTTCAGTTGTTCCGCTGTGTAGTTAAAATAACCACGTTTTATGCAGATTCTTTCGAGGGTTATATTTTAAGAATATCCTTTTCATCCTGAAACGACAGCGGCGTCTGCTGATGTCTGCATTTGAGTGGCGGTAAATCAGCGTCTTGACAGATGTCACTGTAGTGATGAATGCCTTCATCGCAGAGTGAGACACGATGGGCTCTGCTCTTCTGTCTGTTGATGCCATGGCAACACAGACAGAGCGGTGTGTGTGCGTGAGAGAGAGAGAGAGTGTGTGTGTGTGTGTGTGTGTGTGTGTGTGTGTGTGTGTGTGTGTGACCTGCCCACCCTCCAAACACTCACCAGCTTAACTTCCGAATCCTGTCGCCTGCCGGTCCGGGCTCGGCTGATATGTTGAATCTGCTCGTCTGCTCTTGCAGTGGAAAGACTTTGATCCGCTAATAGTCGATGACCACAATCATGTATGCAGTTTGATGCAGTTCAAGAAGGACTTTGAAATCACTAGACCCGTGTGTGTGTGTGTGTGTGTGTGTGTGTGTGTGTGTGTGTGTGTGTGTGTGTGTGTGTGTGTGTGTGTGTGTCTGTGTCTATGTGGGTACTTCTGAGTTTTAGGCCTCCAGATTGAACACAATTTTTGCCAATAATTGCCAGTCCTCTCTTCTTCAACACATCATTGAAACCGATCCCAAAGTAAAGCATTTCTTTAAACTTTCCCTGCTCTTTAAGTAAAAAATAATCTCCACAATCTTCTGGTAAAAGCTGATATCTCCCTCCCTCATTTATCCTCAGACACCCTCACTCCACCAGCTGGAAATACAGACGTGGTGGCTGCGCCCAGCGTGCCTCCACCCCATAAGAGACTTTCAGACCACACACACACCTACAAATGACATGATCACCTGTGGCGTCGCTCATGTAATTCACCATGTTTACTGCCCATGTGGCTTATGTTAGTGAAGCATACAGTAAAGGCCAGCTTTGACAGAGACGGCTGATTAATACAAAGTAATGTAATGTGTAATGTAACTAATTACTCCTTTCTGTTGAACAGTGAGTAAAATAATCCCTAAATCTCCCCCAGCAATTGATCATCAATCATAGTTTAGCAACCAGATCCGGGCAAAGCTTTTGATTTCACCATTTGCCAACATTCAACAAACGTGAGCAAAAGTGTAAGGAATCAGTCAAACTGTGCCTTTGTTAGCGTGTTCAAACAGTTTTCATGAGCTACTTGTTTAAAAACGAGTCAGTCAGACATTAAAAACTTCAATGAAGACAACGTTTTCAACCAAATCGTGGAGCTGACATTAGCATAATTAACTAGCGAGCCACAGCTGATAAAAGCTAGCATGAGTTGTCATTCAGAAATGAGAAGCCTGCAGCTATCTTGAATCAAGGACCCACTGATTGAAAAAGTTGAGCGATATCTGCCACCTTATCATTACATGAGCCATGCTGGAATTAAAAGTTTGTCAGGTGCTGGCGAAAGTAATTCAGGGACGCAGGGCTTAGCAGACAGTCAGTTGACTTGTCCAACAACGATTGTGATAGAAAAAGATCAGTCCCGATCAGTGCGTGTCTTCATAAGAGTACAGGCTGTGTGGTGGATGGTGATGAGAGAGGCCAGAGACAGTGGGGGTGGAGGGGTGGAGGAAGCGAAGAGGCAGGAGGGAAGCTAAAAGGTGGAAGTAATGACAAAAAGAGGGAGAAAGCAGAGTGAAGGGACAAGAGGACAAAGAAAGAAGACAACAAAACAACCCGTTCAGACGCGTATTGCGATCTCACATCATTTCCATCACCGAGCTTCACCCACGGCACTTCTAGGCTCTCCTGCTGTGCGCCGTGACGCTGGCTGGCAATCGTAAAGGGAATTGATAATGGACATAAGACGTCTCAAACCTGTCTGCGGTAATATAACAAAGACAGAGATAGATAGAGCAAAAGAAGAGGAGGTGGACAGAGGGAGGACGCAGTGATCCACAGAAATGAATCAGCCTGCTGTGAATTGACAGATCCGACGCTGTCACCAGTCCACCACAATAAATGTCTCTCTCACACACACACACACACACTTTACTAATGGCAGGCATAGCCAAGAGGAAAATATCATGGAAAATGTGGGTCAAAAAAGGGAAATGGAATTGTTGTGTTCATTTATGAAAGCCGACATTACTTTCTAAAATCACCACAGAGATTATCTGTCTGTAAACACAACCTGTCCCCCAGCTCAGGCAGCACGGGTCCATTTACTGATGGTGTGTCGTTTTGTCATTGTAAAGTCTTCCATATTGAACATATACATACACAGACACAGGCTATACGATTGCATCCATATATTCATAACCCCCCCTACGCATGAGCACCGAGGGGGATGAGTGTTTCTCAGGCAGCAGTGGATAATGGCATGTGAATACATGGTCTTACATATGTGTCTGATCACAGCGGCTCCTCCTCTGACTTTTAGCTCGTCTGCCAAATTTGGCCTTTTCTGCTTCTCATCAGGTGAATCGCTTTCTCTGGGTCATAAAATTTGTTATGGGCAGAATGTTGAAATACTACATTTCACCTAATGATACTTATTGACTATTTACTGTACTTATATTGGCAGATGACACTAATTTGCTTTGCTGTGGAGATAATTTGGAACAACTTTTGGACACAATGGCAGATGAACTAAAGAAACTGAAGAGTTGGTTTGACTCAGATAAACTCACACTAAATCTAAGCAAAACTAAATTCACAATATTTGGAAATAGGGCAAATAACTCACAAAAGAGACTCATGATAAATAACATAGAAATAGAGTGAGTGAAATAAAATTTCTTGGAGTCGTTATTGACAGCAAATTATCCTGGAAGCCACATATACAGCACATTACAGCAAAAATCAAGTCAATTGCAATACTACATAAAAATACCTTCTAAACCAGTCATCACTATACGCCTTGTACTGTTCATTCATTCTCCCATACATCACCGACTGTGTGGAAGTGTGGGGGAACACATATAAAATAAATATGGAAACAATATACAAACTACCAAAAAAGAGCAATAAAAATTGTAAATAAAAGCACCAACAGAGACCCATCAAACCCACTCTTCATCAAACTGAAGGCTCTAAAATTCAAAGATTTGGTCGACCTCAAAACAATTGAGATCATGTACAAAGCAAATCAGAATCAGTTACCACATCCAAAAGTTGTTTCAAATAAGAGAAAACAAACATCATCTCATCATCACTGTATATCAGTCAAAGGAGTTCATCTGTGGAACAGCTGCAGCGAAGAAATGAAAACCTGCAGATCACAAAATAAGTTCAAGCTAATTTTTATAAACCACATTCTGAATGGATACAAGAGAGAAACGGAAACATGAATTTATAACAATGGGCATTTTTTTTTCTCTTCTTCTGTGCTGTTCTCCTACACATGCTCCGACTGATTAAATTGTAGCACATTGTATGTTTTGTTTATTTTGTTTTTCTTTTAACCTGTTTGAATAAACAAATAAATAAAAATGAATAAAATTATTAGCCAATTCTGGTGTTCATACGGCAACAACAAAGGACGACCTTCATTAGCACTGTAAAATCTAAGATGGCATAGTATGTCTTTCTCATTCACTGATTTGACTCAGTGCTGCCTCTGGTGGCTGGAAGCCGTTTTGCAGCAATACTGCACCTTAAATATCACGGTGTGCTTTGATATTAATTAAAACAGGTCGTGCCTGACATGTTTTTCGCTTTGCTCTTACTGTAGCAGCAAAATATGATGAAATTTGTTGCACTTGAGGTCGTTCAGTCCTACTGCGAAGTCGTACGCTTAACTGGACTTACATGCTGATGCAGCTCCTGTAGATACTTAAAGTCCGCAACATTTCCTGTAGAAACAAAACTGCCACCCTGCGTGCTGAAACTTACCAAACGTGCTGCTTGGGTGTCAAATAGCCCTTGTCAGGACTATTCTTGGCTGCCTGCAGTTTGACTGATCACTTCTTCTATTCATCGTGTGTGTTAGTGTGACTGTTTTGCATATTGATTTCTTTTGTTTATCTACTGGAAAAAAAATACACAGATAATTAAGACCATTCACTACCAGCACAATCTGTTCGCGTTCCCTCTTTCAGCCTTAAAGATGCACAATGCTCAAGATTTGAAGACCAGAAAAACTAAAAAGAGACCTAAAGAGGTGTGGATTTGGTAACACAGGAGATTCAAACATCCCAGGACTAACCTTCATTACTGATCCTGGATCAGGGCTTCAGTTTAAAATGTGATGCTCAGTTTGTAAATCAGGGCGTCGTGGAGCACAGAGAGGGTGCTGTTCTGAGAGAAAAAGTCACAGAGCCATTCATAAGTCTCCAAAAGCAAGCAGGCTAAGAAACTGATGTCTGTCTATCAATTGATCGATCAGGATACTGATTTCACCTTTTCACAGCATAAACGCCCGTTTGCTATAATGTTAAATATGACACAAAACATGTTTATAGGTTTTGATAGTAACAAAAGAGGTGCCCGATCCAATCAAAGAGAAGTCGGTCCCAGTCTCGGAGGTCCTGGATCCTGTTCCGGTTCGCTGTGTGGGGTACAATCCTGATGAAACCCTTTGCTGTTGTAGTTCATTTCTGTCCTTGGTTGTTCCTTCTTTCCTTGTGTTACCATTAATGCCGCCATTGTTGTGATTTTCCTCTCATGCCCTTTGCTTATTTCACGCATCCATTCAAGAGCTGCATTAAACAAACAGCCAGCACGGTGCACTAAAAGCACTCTGAATGTCTACATTATACATAACAAAATAAAAGATCTTAAGTAAGCAGCGATATCTACTGTATGTCTTGATACTGGAGATTTTACTCTCAGGTTCTATTAGCGAGGGATGTCATTGTAATAGTGTACATCAGTGGTATATTTCCCGACAAGGAGAAACTTCTCAGCTTGAAATCAAGTCAAAATGCAGATCATCTCATTCCTATTCCAAAGTGGTGCTAGTTTTGTGCCTATAAAGGCCGGCCTGTTTTATCTAATGAGCATGGAGCAGTTAATTCTCCTCTGCTCCACAGATCCTGGCAGGAGACAGTCTTGGAGGACAATTTGTTTACAAGGCAGGAGGTAATTGCAAGGCTCGACCTCTCAGCTCAGCCAAGGAAATATCAAGGCTGGTTTTTGGAATCACTGAGGGGAAGCAGACAATTAGTCACCACTGAAAACACCTCTGGTGAGCACACCACACTTTCTGTCTTCGGAGCTGCACAGCATATCCACAGTGGCGAGCAGACAGGATGTGCCTACTTTTTGTTACTCCTGAGAAGGATTATTTGATTAGCTCAGAGTTGGCAGTGGAGCAGGGTTGCCTGTGGACAATTGATCCATTTTTGTCCTTGTAAAGTGTCTCAGCTACTCTGTTGTAGCTCAAGCCACCAAACAGCATTGTCTACTTTATCTGGAGCAGATTAGAGCGGTTCTGCCCCATTATCCCGTTCTCTGAAGTACCTCAGACCACCATCGAAGGAGCGAGGCTTGTGGTCTCTAAGATTCTTGTCATCTGCACCTCCTTCTGTGATTTCTCTGGTAAACTAATTCATTGGATCGCGTAAAAACAATCCCCTTGGTGACCACTTACTATTCACTTTATCTTCCTTTGGGCAGGACGGAGCACAACGACTTTGCAGCTCTTTGATCAACATGCCTTTTTATGAATCAAAGCTTGGTACCCGTCTGTGTTCAGTTTGTAGTGGGTGTTTGAAAGTGCATATTTGCTAAAGCAGCATGCACTGTGACAAAGAGCTGAAACTCTAACCAACGGTTAATTGTTTCAGCGTTAAAAAGTTATGTTGTGCATTCTCTTTCCATTTCTTTCGCAATATTAGTTGATCCAGGCTGAAAAAAACAAGAAGATGAATCAAATCATAAAATAGGAAAATTGAGCAAATGGAAAAAAGTAATTTAAATAAAAATAAAATAAACATGTACAGTGGAACACTGAACATCATAACGTGTGTATGTAAAGCCGGGTTAAGGACCTGAATAGCCTGAGGGAAGAAACTCTTCAGGCAGCAGTAATGCTTCCCTGCCCGCAGCAGAGAGAAGAATCTGTTGTTGGGTTGATTGAAGTCTTAATGATCCTCCCACCCCTTGTCCTGCACCTCCTGGTGTAAATGTCTCGTAGGCCGGAGAGTGGACGTCTGATGGTGGGCTCCGGTGACCGCACCACCCTCTGCAGGACCAGGCGGTCCCTCTTGGTGCTGTTCCCAAACCAGGCGGTGACGCTGCCTGTCAGGATGCTCTTTGTGATGCAGGTCCAGCGCATGATCCACCACAACCATGTCATCAGCAAACATCATGACGGTGATGGAGACACCCTGGATGCAATGACTTGATGGCTGATGGCCTCAAAGCGTACAGGTATTGAGCTCTTGAGCAGTGTCCATGTCTGGCTGTGGTGGGATATGGACCGCACTGAAGATTGAACTCCATGAGCTGCATGTCGGGCTTTTTAGGAGCTGAGTTCCTGCTGTCGCACCAGTTCTTATTTACCATGAGACAATGATTTTCCAGTCTGCTGCTCTGCTCATGCTGCGACCTGAGGACTACGTCAGTCTCAACATTAATGAATGCACACAGCGGGATTCACAAATGTATTTTGCAATTTACATATAAATGACTGTCTCCACATAAATATTTTTCAATGCACAGAAACCAGTTATCATTGTATTTAAATGTAAAACAAATCCATACATGACAAAATGAGGTTCACAAATGTACGTCTGATGCGCACACAAGATATTTCTTGTGGTAGAAATTCACAAATTTGTTTGTAAAAGTATTTGCAATTCTGACCCAAAACACATTTGGATTTGTTACATTTCTACACAAACCTGCATTTACAACCTGCTTGTGCATGTGTGAACACAGCATTTGTGCGATTTTTGGTTTAAGCACAAAAACAACCTGGTCAGGTTTGGTACTGCACACACACACACACACACACACACACACACACACACACACACACACACACACACACACACACACACACGTTCTTTACTCTACTTTTAATACGTGAATTTAAAATATGTATATCCTGAAATACATTAGAGAATCCTTCCGTATGCATTCATTAATAATGAGACTGATCTGACCCCATAGGGGACCGGCTAATATTGGCTAATTGACACATTTAAACTCTGTCTGTCTCTTCATATCTTCATGTCTTTGAAGATGAGTCCATATGCAAAATATAGTCATTATTCATCCACTAAGAACAGAACAGTCATACAACAGTCCTTTTAATAACTAAACAGGCACCTGAGCTTCTACCTCCACTTCCCGACAGCACCTCTGAGTCTGCACTTGTCTGTGGGCCAAACTGGGCTCCAAATTGATCTAGATAGTAATTGTGGGTAACGGATTGGTTCCGGACTTTAACCCAACAAGGCAGGACCTGCTGATAATCATTGGGTTGGGTTTTTCACACACTGTGTCAATTATATAGTATACATGCGTTAGAAATATCAAAATCTCAGGTGCTTCCTGCAAGCGGGCTCATTTAGTGCTCATCATTTTAGCCATAAGGATCTGTGCTGGTCAGTTTCACAATGCTAGTATAAATGAAACACATCAGAGTAAAATGTAAATATAATTAGACTGTGATAAAAACCAGTGCATCAGAGGAGTAGTGCCCCTTTTTTTTTAACTCACCCAATATTTTTGATAAAAGAAATAAAGCCTACTATCTCATGAGGAGATGTTTACCTTAAGATTTTAAGCCTGTTATAATCTAATATTTTCAAAACAACATGATGAAATCAGCTGACTGCTTGTTCTGATGTTCAGTCCTCTGACAGTCACAGAGCTGAACTGCTTTTCCAAAACCACATGATTAATTTTTTGGCCCTCCATGCATAAATGCAAGCGGCGTCTCATCTTATGCGCGAGCTCAACCTGACCCCTCCACACCCTTCGATACTGAAGCGTGCAAACACACACACCCCGAGAAATCAATTGACCTACGCACTGAAAGGAACCCGTCTCTTGAACTTGGATGGCTTATTTTGCAGCGATAAGAAATATTCGCCTACTGATCTGATGGAGATCTATATTCTCTGAGCTAAGTGCAACGAGCGTCGGTCGATAGCAGTCAGTAACACTTTTCCATATGACACGAGTGGATCTCAGCAGAGTTGCGATTGATCGGCGAAGCTGGATCTGCATCAGCGTTCAGCATAATGAGCCTGACAGTGGGATGTCTGCAGCAGTGAATGAGCAACACAAACTCTCAGCAAACCGTGCAGATTGTTTAGTCTATAACTGCCGCTGAAGGAAGAAATGTGTTTGAAGAAATGCCAAACTTTATTTCATTTAATTGCTCTGTCGATGAGGATACCTTCAGTACGAGCAGCAGAGTAGTAATCTCCTTTTTCCGGAGCCGCTTTAAAAAAAAACTTGATTAATTTATTCTCCATTTGATGCTCTTGTCTCCATTAAGGCACGCTTTCCCCTGCTGAGAAATTATTCAGTATTTGAAATAAGAATCCAAACTTTTAATTCATCTAATAAAACCTCTAACCCCACGCTCATTGAGCTTGACTGACTTAATTATGGCAACAAATATGCCCTTGAAAAATCACTCTCGAGTCCAGTGATTATTCAAATGTTCACAATCATCTTCTTTGATTTGATAGTGTCTTTGCACATTGACTATGCATGTCTTTTCTTCCATAATTGATTTGCTTGTAAACAGCTTATTAGTGCAAAGATTGCTTTAGGACTCAATAAACTCATCTCATTAGGAGGGCAATGCATTAGTGCTGATTAATATGAAGCTTGAATACTGATGATGCGTCATGCAGGAGCGCGGAGGAGTGTGAGGTTTTCTTCCTCTGACAAAATCTGCATAATCATCCTTTTATTTGAAACAGACAATGCTTTTTCAGCCTGCAAGGAACTCCAGAAAGCATGTTAGCATCCATCTCAGCCTTTCAGGCCATCTGCGCTCTCTTTGTTTCGAGCCACACACACTCTGCAGCATGCCAGTGGGCAGTGCCGGTGTGAGAATGCCATCTGTACTCACACCATCAGATCCACCCTGGCGGCCGTCCACACCATGCCCTGCTTATTTATCACCGCCTGGCACATGGCGATGATGGTAATTGATTTTATTGAGGCCTCCCCTACCCCGCAACACCTCACCCCCACAAACTGCCTCTCCACACAGCAGTATCCCACAGCCTGGCCACAGCGGCTTTGTCGAATGCAAGGAATGTATTTATTTATTTATTTTTCTTTGTGTGTCAAGAAGACGGCATGGTGTTATTGTAAATGGTGGGTTGTGGGCAGAACACGCTGACTGCGGTGCTGATTGCATCGCATGTGCAGTGGCGCGTGGGGCTTCGGTGCATATGGTGTGATTGTGCGCTCAGGCTTGAATGGCTGAACAGGCTGTATGTCTCAGGGAAAGGAGCGTGATGGAGAGGAGTGACAGCGCTGAGGGCTGCTGCAGTGGGACGGTCATCGCCGGTTCAAGCCGACGGAACCAGGACGGTCACTAACACTCGATGGCTGCCAGTGATGCTCCATGTTAGGGGCCTCGTGGAGATTAAGCGTCATGTACACTGAGCGATGGCGTGGCTCCCCTGGCAATTAACTCCACACAGACGACTCCACTTTATTAAGTGATTGTCTTTGAGTTTGAGCCTAACAGCAATGATGTGGTAAATAACTTGAGCAAGACAACAAGCGAAATCTTGCTGAACACGAACAGTGTGACAGGAAAACAACGTGTCCTGCACATGCCTGAGCATGGAAAAAAGAGAAAGAGGCAGGTGCTAACTGCCAGCTAAACATTACTGCACTTCGAAGAATACATTTCCATCAGATCAGTGGAAGAATATTAGCAATTGCCATCCCTTTGTGATACTTTGATTAAACCATGTGGATTTCTGGTTAATAGAAGAGGGGAATCTCTGCCGCCGGTGTCACTGTACCTGACAGCAGATGATGTCTATTTATAGGCCGCTAAAGCTGTGACAGGGAGGAAAATTCCTGTGATGTTCCTTTAGTTTTCTTGCATGGACTGATTACAGGTAATTACCACATCAGAATTGAACATGTTTTTATTAAGTGGTGGCGAGAAAGCACTTTTCGCCAGCTATAGAGAGATGAGAAATTGTAGATTCGCTCGCAGAGGGAGGAAAAATGCACCAGACTTGTTTCATAAATGTTGGGCAGATATACAACCCAGATTCTACAAAAGCTGGAAAGTTGTGCAAAACATAAATAAAAGGAGAATTCAATCGTTTGCAAATGAACTGTTTACTTACAAAGTGTTCCTGAGTCCATGCGTTAATCTCCTTTATCCAGTCATGTGTTCACAAAGCGGTGAACCTCGCTCCATCCTCGCTTGTGAACGTCTGAGCCTTTCCATGATGCCCCTTTCATACCCAATCATGATACTCACCTGTTACCAATCAACCTGTTTACCTGTGGAATGTCCCAAACAGGTGTTTTTGGAGCATTCCACAACTTTTCCAGTCTTCGAAACGTGTTGCTGCATCAGATTTTAGGAAATTCTTGCAAGAATCAATGAAGCTGATGAGGTCAAACATGAAATATTTTGACTTTGTACTCTTTTCAACTGAGTGGGTCAAAAAGGATTGTCACGTTGTCACATTCTATTTTAATATTCTGGAAACAGGATCGTATAAATGTGTTATTTGTTGGACTAAAACATGGAAAATATCAGTTTCATCTTTTGAGGAGGGAAGTGATGCTCACCAAACTGCAGCTTTGATTTTAAAGTAAGGAGCACTAAAGAGTTATTCATATTCAGATGCAGGAACATCCCTAAACATTTGTGCGAGGTATGCGCACATGTTTTGTATGCATGCGTGTGTTTGACCAGGAGTTTTTTGTGTCTGAGCCGCACTATCTCAGGCTTTCATTACCCATCTCAGCGCACCCCGCCAGAGAGCGAGCCAGGCATTAGGATGGGCGGCAGGTGGGAAGCAGGTCCAGGGAAAGATCAATGCAATTTGCAAAGTGCCTTCCACACAATTTCAGTGTTGGATTGTCTCCAGCAGTGAGAGCGCGAGGTACCGAGCGAAGGATAAAAGTCATGACTCAACTTAACTTCAGCCAAACTCTGTGCCTTTTTACCCTGACTGTCAGTAATGACACGTGCTAACAGATAGAATACATATGCCTGTGTGATCTGCATCTCCTGCCTGACATGCAGCTGTGCAGCAGTAAACATATCTGTACTTGCTGTCGGCAAGCAGAGCACCTACCAGGAACACTCTGGTACAGCAGGACTGATGCCATCGCACGTGTTCCACTATACACTTCAAACTGTAAATTGTTGCTCTCCTCCTGCTTTGCCCCAAAGTGTAAATCTTTTCCAAATCTAACTGTGTCCTCTCTTCAGCTGTCGGAGGGCACGAGGAATGCTGTGCAGTGATTTCTGGTGCAGCATCCCCATCCACTCGTGCCTTGTGACTCAGTAGATAAAAGTGTACAGATTTTATTGCTATTTTAAGGTAATCTACATCAAACTGGTGTCTTAAGTTAGATGAATGATCATTGTTTCCTCTGAAAATGCTTTATTTTTCCCCTGGTGGTGAGTCTTAAGTACACATTCATGCCTTGGAAGACAATAAATCATTCTGGATACTTGTGTGATAGTTATCTGAAACAACAAGCATCTATTGATTCTACAACTTGTTTGGCTATAAATTAATCCAGTTATCTCTCTCTTCGGTGTATTTCCCTCAGTCGTCCTTTGTTTGCACTGTGGCAAAGCAAAATCTCAAAAGCGTAAACACACTATCAAGTTTATTTAGTGACGTTTGTCCCAAAGGATTCACAATCTGCTGCTACTGTTGTCCAATTTGTACAGCTTGAAATACCCTCTATTATTAGGAAATACTACAAAATCATTTTATATGGGAGAAAGATTTTGTCACAACCTGTCAGTACCACAAATGACTCGATGCTGTAATTCATTTTAAATTGCAGCTCTTGCAGCCATGCAAGTTACATATATGAGTTGTTGGAGTATAAACCAGCTGTGAATAGCCATAATTAAATAAATAGAATGATATTTTCAGGTCATATTATACATAAAGTGAGCAAAAATACCACATCAGACTTTGGGGATTGGGGCCATTGTGGAGTCATCTGACTTGCAGAGAGGGACACAATTTCAGGATCAATATCATTAAATTAAATATGCCACATATATGTTCGCACTGAGATGGACAATGGCTAAGAGTAGTGAAAAGGGAAAATGGCCACTTTGTTTTTTGTTTTGCGTTTGTTCTCCGCCTGAAAGAAACGTTATGCCCTCAGATGTTTTTAGGTCAAGGACAGAAACCTCTGGGGCCCCCCCTCTCTAGTCTGTGGCTGGATCTTTGCCCCACAGACCTTCAAGGACGGAAGCTACAGTTGGACTCTAAAATAAGTCTGATGTGCCCGGCACAATCAATGGCTCCTCTGCAGCTGGCCTACTTTAGCTGCCTCGCACACTGAACCGTGATCAGCAAACAGCATCCAAACACATACAGACGCCTCCCACTGGTGCCTGCCTTCACCAGATCTCATTTATTTTTCATTTTCTCTCATCTTGCTTTCGCTGTCACAGTTCTCACGGCTTGGGAACAGTTCATTTCATGCGATTAGATTTATTTATTTTTCACTTTTTGCAGTTACAATTTTATTAGTCGATTTCTTTTTGACATTTTGATACACGCTTGCAATTATTTTTGGCTATTGGAAAAGAGAAGAATTGCATTTTATCATGATTATTTAAAAGCGTCTTTTAAGTTACGCATTTTGATGTTCACGTTTGTGTTTTCCTTCCAGATACTTTGAGGTCATTATTGTGAATTCCAGGGATTTACTGCAATTAAATGAACGAAATTGCAGAGCTCTCAGTTGAAGTCAGCGTGCTGAAAGTAGCTGAAAGTGTAAACTCTGATAACAGTCGAACTGCCAGTTGGGGTGTAAGCCTTGTACAGTTGTATCTATAGCACCAGTCAAATGTTTAGACGCTCCTTCCCATTCAATGTTTTTCTTTATTTGTCTTTAAATAAGACATATGGAATTATGTAGTACACAAAAAAGCTCTAAACAAAGCAAAATGTTTTATATTTAAGATTCTTCAAAGTCGGATAATCTGGAAAAATTTCAAGGACTTTGCATCTTCAAGCGCAGGCACAAAAACCATCAACTTCCCCAGGAAAGGAATACCAAGAGTTACATCTGCTGTAGAGGATAAATTCATTACAGTCCCAGTCTCATAAATCAGCAATTAACAGCACCTCAGATTAAAGCCCGCCTAAAGGCTCCACAAAGGAACAGATGCATGTCAGTCAGTCTGGCCTTTGTGGTTGGACTGCCGCAAAGAAGCCACTTCTGAGGGAGACCAACAAGAACAAGAGACCTGCTTAAGCAGAGAAACAAAAGAAATGGACATTAGAACCGTCTGTACATCATCTGTACTTTGGTCCAATGAGTCTTTCGTATGTAATGAGTCTAAATCTGAAATTTATTGGGTCCGACCACTGTGTCTTTGTGGGAGGCAGAGAAAGTGAATGGATGGTATCTGCATGTGTGGTTCCTACAGTGAAGCATGGAGGAGGAGGTGTGATGGCGTGGAAGCTGTTAGTGTGCTGTTGGTGATTTATTCAGAATTTCATGGCACACTTAAACAGCATGGCAACTACAGCATCCTGCAGCGACATGGCCTCCCGCCTGCTTTATGGGGCCGTAATTCGTTTTTCAACAGGACAATGACCCAGAACACACCTCCAGGCTACGTGAGGACTGTTTGACCAAGAGGGAGCATGCAGATCTGCATCAGATGACCCGGCCTCCACGGTCACCTCACCTAAAAACAGTTAGGAGCCAATCCGTAATCTGTATGTGTTATTTCGCAGTTTTAATGCCTTCATGGTTAATCTGCAGTGTAGAAAATAATGAGAAAAACAATGAATGAGAAGGTGTGTCCAAATTTTTGACTGGTACTTATCTGCTAAGCAAAGAATGTGGTTAAAGAGTCCGTTCATAGTTGCCTCTGAAAGTAGTCGACTTATAGATTGAAGTGTATGTACTGTAAGGAGTTGAAGTGTCAGTCTGCATGTACTGTAAATGCAGACTGAAGTTGCAATCTCAGTTGAAGTGTAGGGTCTGAAAGCACTGGAAGTGTTATTGGAAGAGTAAGAGATGACAACAGATAATATTTGAAGTCTGTACGCTGTTGAACTGTCAGCTGAAGAGTGAGCACTCAAGGTCGCTGAAATGACAAGTGTCGACGAAGTGCGACCTTGTAAGGACTTGAGGCGCTAGTCGACGAGTAGGCACTAAAAGCAGGCGGAAAGGCGTTTGAAATAAAAACACTGCAAGGACGTGAATTATCAGTTATCATTTGAAACAATAAAAGCAGGTGAACTGAGCTGAAGTGTACTTCCCTCAGCCTTACTGGCACAGTGTCATATGGAGAGTTTGTCCTGGAGGGCTCTGATAATGTTGTACGACCTGTGCAGCTTGCAATACCCTTACATCTTTATCTGCAAGGAAACATTTTGTAGGCAATTCAGGTTTTGTCACGACATTGGTCAGTGCATGACTCTACAAATGACTGGACAGAGGCAGCAATTCATCACTTTGTGAGCATGCAAATTACAGCTCTGATTGAACTGAAGGTAGTCCCATATAATTGCAGCTATGCAGGTTACATAGTTGGAGTGTAAGTGCCAGTTGAACTGTAAGTGCAAGAGGTGACGAGGGGACAAGTTTGAACCGTCTGGGCGATTTATATTAAAAAAAAGTTAAATACTTTGAAAAGTATTGCCTATCGCCTCAAGAAGCTGAACATTTTTCTGAAAGCCACAAAGGTTGCGTAGATCCACAATAAACAAATAAAAACCACCAGTCAAGCTGGACATAAACTAACATGAGTGTACATTTCTGGGACTGGAGAGAGGATGGAGCCCACTAATAGTATGTATGAATGAGAAACCATGGAGAGCCGGTAATAAAAGCTCATCGGCTGGGCCTGCTGGAGGCACGGAGCGCAGGTCAGATTGAAAAGCCCAGTTCAGATCAACTGCACCAGAAAACAATGGCGAGAGAGACTTCATATATGAACCAGAGAAATAAATCCCACCGCCAAATGCATCATGTAAATGGAGCTCTGAGCCATATTCTTAGCACGAACCTGTGCAACAACCCCAGCTGTAAACGATAAGGCTTTGAAAGATTGAGATTGTCTGGGTGAGAAACTGCAGAGCGGGTTGTTTGCCTGAGCGGGATGTGTGCTGTGTCTTTTCACCTTGTGAGGAAATTGAGAGAGGAAAGACTGGCAGAACTGTTGATTGGAAAACTTTGTTGGTTTGCTTTGTGTCATCTGACGTGTTACACATGTATGATAAGAATGAAGTTCAAATCAAAATTAGTGAATGTCACGATGCATAATGAACTCTCTTGTCAGGGTTTGGTGTTTTATTGTATTTTATAGAGCCCAGGAGCCAGAAAAACATTTTTAACACAGTCATTAGCTTTGAAATAATTCATGTATTTTTATCTGCTGCATTTCAGAACAAGATAAATTACAAAGCAAAGGTGTCTGCAAGTATTTACAGATGCATGAGAGCAGATCTATTCTTAACTAAATCTCTTTTTATTTTCTACCAAGCCAGAACTCAGGAATGGAGCATTATGTTCTGTGTATGTGTGTATACCGTTCACTGTACAAAACATGGATGTAGTCTCTGTGGGTGAAGCAGAGGTGGGCTGAAACCAGGTGGCTAGCTGCTCTCAAAGCGTCTATGCCGATAATTATGCATAACTTGCCGCCATAATCCCCCCATACAGTTGTCACGAATGGGGAAACTCGCCCAAAACGGATTTTTGTACCAGGCTGTAAACATTGCCCATTTGAATATGGGGGTCTGTGGGGATTGACTCACTTTTGGAGCCAGCCTCAAGTGGCTATTCGAGGAACTGCAGCTTATTTGACTTGGCCGTCGGCTTCATTTTTCAACCCCAGAGGCTGCATCTTGATAATCCACCCAATGCTTATTTGTTTAGTATGAAACACCCCGCCCTTACGGATTTGGACTGCTTGGAATTAAGAGGAAATAGAATAGATTAGTATAGTGCCAAGATTTTTACAATCATAACTTTCTTAAAGCGCTTCTGCAGCCTGATGTGTTTCTGTACGCCCAGTATGTCACTGGGAATCCTCTGGGCACCATGAAAGTGTGCACAAACTTGAATAGAAATCCATCACGTAGTTACTGAGATATTTCAGTCTGAACCTGCGAGCTAGATTTTCACTGACAAATCAAGTATTTTTAGACCATGCGTTCTTAAAAACAAAAACGTTTAGGACCGCCTGTAGTTTTCTCCAATCCATAGACTTTCAAGAATTTTCAAGGCCACGGGGGGAAATGCACCGATGAGGTCTTGGGCTTAATAACTAAGCAAAATTGTACTCCTACTGGTGTGTTACACTCAGTCTATGGGCTGAGGGGCACTTTCAACGAGAGAAAGGGGAGAGAGGGAGAGAGAGAGAGGTGCATGACTGGCAGCCATGAGAATGTCATTAGGATTAGCTGTAAAATGTAGGCCATCCTCCATTTTCCTGGAATGGCCCACAGAGCAGAGAGAGCAGCAGAGAACACCTTATGTGCGCAGTAAAGCAGATATACAGCACGGAGAGAAGGAAATATCAAGCAATTCACAGTTTTAAGAGCTTTTGGGTTGGTTTATTACGTTCACAGTGTTTTTTTTTTATCGTTTTTAATCATCATAGATCTTTAGGGAGAAGACAGCTAAGAAAATAATCCGGTCGTGTCCCCTTGATCTGAAAGAGGTCCTTCATCCTGTTCAATTATAGACGAGCCGGACTGTGAAATAAAACATTTGCTTTGCGTTATGGCAAGTAAACATTCAGTGGGTCAACAGTCAAATAAACCATTTGTGATAATCACTTTCTTCTGTTCCATGATGGGTGTTGATATAGATGTTTGTTGTATTCACACATTGTAAAATACTTGGAGGCTTTTTCTTATGAAACATCAGGATTTTAACTATGAATTAGCCTCTCATGTACTGATATTTCAGTTTTCCTGAAATGATTGAGATTTTATGTTTATGAGGCAAGTTAAGATGCTAACGTTCAATAAATAACCTCATTCGATGCCGATACAAGTGTAATGTCGTCTTACCAGCTGGCTAATACGCTGATGTCAGAATAGCATTTTTACAGTTTGCATGCTAATATTAGCACTTTAGCATAACATCATTGTCAAATTAGACCAGGCTTATGCGAATTAGTCATTAGTTGTGTGTCTCGAAATCAAGCAAAAGTTCAGGCAGTCAGCTCAAATCTGCTGCTCCAATCACGTGGCACTCTCTTTCTATTGCAGCATTAAGTACTTAAGCCATCAATACTGCTGCTGCTGTTCAAACACCTTCACAAAAGCCCCACCGGCACCCCAGCATCCTCCTGCAGGTTTTAAGCCTACATCCCCCCCGGCAGAAGGTTATGTTTTTACCACCTAATCTGTGCTGTGCTGAGCCGTGCTTCCTCATGGTGTGACCACATCAGAGCTTAGATGCTAAATATCAATGATGCACATATTCTACATTTACATATTAAGTCATTCCACATTAGTGAGCCAATATTTGACAAGATGTGTAACTGTGAACCAAAGAGTCGGACACACTGCCAGCGTGGCTAAAACCTGTCATGATGTTTATATGTCTCAGTATTTATGTCGCATTGCAAATATTAAACACATTTGATAGTGCAGCACTCCTTTAAGGTGTAGATGAATGTTTGGGTAGAGCTGCAGGCATCGACCTTCTCACAGCAGGGTGCTGACAAATCCCCAACTCAAACAGG
Source organism: Chaetodon trifascialis (assembly GCF_039877785.1). Classification (NCBI taxonomy): domain Eukaryota; kingdom Metazoa; phylum Chordata; class Actinopteri; order Chaetodontiformes; family Chaetodontidae; genus Chaetodon; species Chaetodon trifascialis. The sequence continues at coordinate 3,923,676 of NC_092056.1, forward strand.
CCTTATTGCTCGCGTCATCCTTGCATGTTCCTAAATCTTAGCAGCAGTGGGAACCTGGTGGGTGTTAATTTCTGACATTGAACATGAGAGAATACTGAGATGTTGGCAATGAAATATTAGATAATGCTTTGCTCAGCCATGCAGGGAAGAGTTCACAGTGTCATGTTTCACATCTTAATCAGCGGTAGAGCAACAGAGGTGCAAGTCTTTTCTGTCTAATGAAAAAAAAACAAAACAGACCAGCAAGAGAGAGCAAAACGCCACCACAAGTGCTCTGTTTGTTCTGCGGAGGCTGGGAAAACATGCTGATCTTGCTGAGACCTTCAAGAGCCTCAGACACTTGTAAATTAAAACAGCAGAATCAGGCAGAGACACTGAGCCACAATATTTCACGGTTCTGAGTGAGTGTGACTGCTGAGACGAACATCACGACGAGGGGGAACACCTGTAAGTTTGTACAGTCTGCTGTTCACCAAATCAGAGGCACAAATGTAAAAGTTGGGTGAGTCATCCGCTTAGTGAAAAAGTGTTGTTTACTGGAAATGAAAACTCATTTTGTGCTAGTACAGTGTGCTGTGACAGAGCTAGATGTATAAAAACGGCTGAGGACATTGCGAGACCTATTCATGTCTCAGGTTCTGTAAAAAACAACAACAAATGAATAGAAAACATGATGAATTTTTAATCCCTCCAGTCCCCTGAGGGATGTAAGGACTCTACCACCCCGTACATGACTTCTGCGGTTAAATCGCTATTCAAGCTGTTCTTCACATTTTGGTGTAGGATGAACTGGCATCACCAGGCCTGCACTGATACAGTGGATTTACTTAAAACCTCTTCCGTGTAGTTAGATTAAAATCCTAAGTCCCAAACCTGGCAGCAACCACAAACATGAGACTTCATCATTCCTTCTCTGAAAATTCACTTGTTATGTATTTATTCAAAAGTGAATATCACTTAAAGCAATAAACAGTGGTAGATACAGTAAATATAAGATGAGCTGAATATTGAATTCTTATCAACAAAATGTAAGTGTTACTTAAAGTATTAAGTATTATATTAACATTTCTTGTACCAAGAAAACGGAGAATCCTTGATTGTAATTTTCTGGCATGTGCACAACTCATATTTAATAACATTTTGAAACATCTATAGTTTTCAAAAACAGGTGTAGTGAAGTAGGAGTATAAGGTATCATGGAATGAATTTACTTAAGTAAAGATTAAGTACCTTTGACAGTCTCACACTGTGTAACAGACTATGTCAACATGATTACTGGTAATATTAGCCGGCCAACTTTTGTTTTCAATATAACCTTTTTCTTCACTTCTCGCCCTCAGTGCTCTTTCATTCAGTGAAACAACATTCTTATGGCAATTATCTCTCCCCAATTAACTTAGGTGATTATGCCCCAATGGCTGTATGCATTAATGAGCAAAGAATAAAATCCCAAAGGTAAGCCTGTTAAGATTAGCCAGCCATGGGCCAGTTGATGTCAAAGCCATTCATAATGTAACGATAACGATACAAAACTATGCGCATCCCCTAATTGCATGCAAATCACCCATGATGTAGTTTCCAGGAGCATTGTAATAAAGCTTTACATTATTTTGCTAAAGCACATACATATATATGCACTGTATCCCACAGTCACTGTACAGCACACAGTAATAAGAACACACTGAAAAATGCCACCAGGTACCCTCAAGTTAATCATAATTCAGTATTCCTTATCCCTTAAGCTTAAAGACAATGGCATGGAACTTTAAAAAAAATTTTTGAACAATGGTTTGTGAAATGTAAAAGTTAGGCACTGTGACCTTGTAGCCTTTTGCACAATACTCCTTTATTCCCATGTTTAAAAATGCATTTCCCCTAATACAGCTCAGTGACAGATACAGGAAAGGTAATAGCCTGCAGGTGACGTACCTTTTAATAATGTGACTCTAACATTATAACAGCAGGAAATAATCTTTTAATAAGCCTAAAGTGGCTAATTGGATGCAGCCAGGCCCGCAGCGTTCAGCATTGTGTGGAGGATTTATAGTTTTTTTTTTTTGGTCATCAGTAGGTGAGTTTCAGTTTTATTGTAAACTCTGACCTTTTTGAATTGGCTGTTATCTGTCTGACAGACTACAGCGACAGAGATAGATCAGTTTTAAATTCAAGGTGATTTAATAATAGATCCAGTCATCTCTGCCATAAATAATCTGCACGAAGCAGTACCAGCTGCAGGGATAACATGCACAGCAATGCGCTCTTCCTCTGTGGTTCTGCATGTGTAGCTCACTCAGCCGCAGTGCTGTAATAGCATTTAGTGCGCTCCGACTATTGATTGGAAGTGCTGTTGCTCTGAAGCGTTGGGGTGCCATGTGTAGCATGACAGGTGCTAAATGGTAGTCTACTGTACTGGTGAGCTAGTGACTAACACACTAGCAAGTCTGCAACATACTAGTGCAAGTCAGTCTCAATGCTTCTCTGGACTTCTTCGTATTTTCTCCAAATTTCCAGTGCTGGCATTTTGTTCTCAAGGTCAGCGGAGTTAAACTCAATATAAAAGTTTTGTGCAGATTTATTTTGCCCAGATTTATTGTCATTCAACTGACATGAACAGTTTTTCTGCAAAATGTTGTTGTATTAAATACTGGTCTAACTGGCCTAAGGTGCAGTCATATTAATCTTTGTCTACTAAACTGGATTTAGCCCAGAAAAGGATCTGATGTTACGGTTCTTGACGTGGGTAATGAATACTGAGCAGAGTAATCACAGTCTGTGGAAGAGATTCTGCAGTGATAGGGTAAAATTGTACTAAATAAGGTGATGGAACGTGTTAAAATAACCAGCCAGAATGACTGAAAACACCTGTGTTGCTGTGCAGGTCCGTTACCTTTAACAGCAAATACAGCAATGCGCTCTCTGAACATCAAAGCTGTCACAGGATGTGTGACTGCCTGGTGTGTGGCAGTTGAATGAAGAATATACTGCATCAAGCAGTCTAATGAAATACTAATAACACAAGGGAGTAGTTGTCAAGTACTTGTCCTCACTGTTCAGACATCACAGTGCTCATGTATACATCAACATTTTCTATCCTGCATCAGTACATGCACTTAAAGGAAGAAAACAAAATGAACAACAGACTTATGAGAAACAGGTTTCGGATAGTGAAACAATAAGCCTGTCTCCATTTAGTCAGAAATGTAATCAAGGCGGTTAGTCGACTAATAGCAAGTGAGCACTTTATAATCAGCATTGCCACCAAACAATGACTGACTTTAGAAATAATCAACCTTGAAGGAATATAAACTGATGGACGGGTCGCGTTATTTTCCCAAAGACATCAGATGAAGTGTTCATGCATTCTTTTCTTTCCTGAGGACATGCAGAGTGAGTCGCTGTGATCCTGTGCTCATGTGTTCTGTAGTTTACACGAATTCCCCGTCAGTCTGGGTCTCAGTGTAGCCGGGTTGCTTTGGATCATAGAGCTAAGTGTCTGTTTTCAACATCTGTGACATGCCATCATTACAGCTGCTGTGATGTGTCATTCGAATGCCATTTCTGTGATTTCCCACAAATAAAACTCTCAACTGGAAGTGTTCCAAACTGCTCAGCAAACTGCCGACATTGCTGTTAGTTTAGTGATGACTGGTATTGTGTACTTTGTCACCGAAAGTGTAGGATTAAGGGGATTAAGAGGTCTGTAGAGCATATATGAATCTAACAGAAACCTGCCTGCCACTCCTTTGTGATTCACATCCCTTCATCTCTTATCACAATACAGCTGTTTAACTTTGACTGCTGCATCGAGGGAACCGTAAAAACACAGGTCAGCAAAGAAAACCCATTTAAGGAAGCAGATTAGTCGAAGTATATCCTGCCTATTTCAAAGATAGGGGTTGCATCAAATCTATTGAACTAATAATGGCTTTCTGCAAAGTTGTACAGTAATCATACTTCCCTTCCCTATTTTCCCCCCGTGGATGATTTTTTAAACCCAGGAACTTGCACTGATTCAAAAGGAACTTCTAATAAGATGAAGAGGGGAAAAGGCAATTCATCACAGCTTGGCTTGCTTATATGAAAGAGCAGTCTGGCTTCATTGTGCCATCTGAGGTCATTTAGTTTCAGAGCGGCTCTCTTGCCCCTGGGACTATCTACCTGAATCATCCATTAATCTTCCAGACTAACAGAGGTCTCTACCCCTGGCTGGTTATGCAAGGGCCCTATTGTCAGAATAATATAAAAGCATGTCATTCTACCGGAAAGAAGCACTTACTGCTTGGCCTGTAATTGCTGTCTTATCTATGTGTTCATTGTCACTCGCCATGAGGCCGTAATTTGTTTTGGTTGTTGAAAGGTTTTGGTAATGGCTATTTTGAATAAGAAAGAGGTTTAAAGTTTACAGATAATTTATATTATTTAGAGCCACACTCACTGCGTATCCATTGCTTAACAGATCAACTTCTCCAAGGAGAGAAGTTGATCTGAGACACAAGGATTCAGGAAATCCTGTCGGTGTCGTTTATCTGCACATTGGTATTCAAGACCACTCACGCTGCCTGAAGCTAGGCGAGCAGAGAAAAAAAGATGTGTCAACAACGAATGTGTGGCACTCCTCAGAACATCTGAAAAATGTTCTTTTAAAAGGATGTCAACCAGGCTATGTACAGTAGGTGATGCACTTTTATGTAATTCCATGGGAAATATAGATAAGGGAGTTGGAGCCTGAAGGCGAAGCTCTCTATCAGTTGGTTTGCTTTTCAATCCTCACATGTGGTCATAAGCTGCATGTAGGGACTGATAGAATAAGAGTGCAAATATAAGGATAAGGAATTTGTTTCCTTTGTGGGCAATCCGGGCTTAGCCTTAGGGACAGAGCGAGAATCTTGGATACCCCAAAGGAGCTCGGAGTAGAACCTCTGGTCCTTCGTATTGAAAGGAGTCAGTTGAGGTGGTTCAGACACGGATGCCTCCCTGTGGAGTTATCCTGGATAAACCCAACTGGGGGGGGGGGGGCTTTGCACAAAGGAAGGATTGCATATCACATCTGGCCTAAGAATGCCTCAAGATCCCCCCAAAAGAGCTGGAGGATGGGCTACCTCGCTTAGCATGCTGCCATTGCAACCTAGAATGGATGGATATTGCCGCTGCAAGCAAGTGGTGGACAGCAGATGGACAGCCAAAGACATGCAGTAACACCATTGCATTTGCTCCGGTTCTGGACGTACTGTGGCGCAGTAAGGACGTAGTTGAAGTCTTGGAGGTCGATCCAAACCAGACAGTGATGAATGAACAGAGGACAGAAGGAACAAAAGCTTGGTTCAGGTTAGAGAAAGGTCGCCATCACAGGTCAAAGACGCCAGTGTTGATTGGAGGGAAGTCATGGGGACAAAACACCGTGGTCGTCGGTTTCACAGTCACACACTTTGTGCACCCATTCATCCACCCAGTTTCCTTCTCAGGCCACCCTGTGACATTGTGCCACTTCTACTTTTGCCATTTAATGAGGATAGCTGTTATTTGCTCCACTGCCAGTTTGTTTTTTCTCTTGTGAGGACGGTGTTATCAAGCCATATCTGTCACCAGTTTTTACCCTTTTCATGAGGAGGTAACAGCTTCAGTTACAACACAACCAAGGGTTTCTAAGCACACAGAAGAGTAAAAAAGTGCCAGTACCTTCTGACACTGTAATTTCTGGATTTCCACTTCCTCACTCGATTCCTGAGGCCACTGTCTTTCAGTGACGCATACTGTCTGTGGTCAGGTCTCTTCCATCTGAACCTTTTCAGAGGAGAAACAAACATCTTTGGCCACAAGCAGTGGATCTTTGTTTGACCACACAAAAACAGCATTTAAGAACTGAACTGGAAGTAATTGGGCCTCGTCACAACTAAGTACATGTGTGTATAGTCTCCAATGTGCAGCATTTGATTGATAACACCGATGGACGCACATAGACGGACAAAAACATATTGATGGATGCAAATGGAGACTTCTCATCGACTATTGTACATGCCAGCTAGACGTGCTGCATTTACACTGCAATTTGTTTTATATGTGGCTGCTGTATGTATTGTGGCCTCGCAATCAGAGAGAGGCTGCCCCCTCACAGGGTTGCAAAATGTGCCTGAATGTTTGTGTTGTGACCGACTTTGACGTTTTAGGCTTTTAAAGAGTCATACTGCACTGTGCTATGGTCGTCATCTACTATTGTATTTTCAACAGTACAAAAGAGGCAAAACAACACAAGGAAAACCAAAAAGAAATGAGTAGATGTACACAAATATTGTACTTTCAGGATTACTGATATCACTGGCAGTTTTGTCCTCAGGCAGTTGAGTATGTTGTTAGTCCTGCACCCCTGCCTGAGTGGGTCCAAATCCAGTTTCAACACTTGCCACATATCCTGAGGAGATTTTTACCATAAAATAGTATTGAGCATTAGGCTAAAGTACAGAAACTGTCCTCCTTACAGCCACCACTGGTGTTGAGCAAGTGGATGGTGAAGTGTGTTTTTTAACATGTTATGTCTCAAGTGCATTTAGTCTTGCTCTTCTCATCTCTTCTTCTCATTACGTCCAATATTCTGTAATTAAAAGCCAACAAGAGTCTATCAAGGTATCATTTTGGTGTCATGTATGACAGCAGTTGGTGAGCCAGAGCCAGACTGAAGGAAGGGGTAGAAGCTCGAATTGTTTATGCTCTGGGAGGACTTTTTTACTGTTTCATTGCCTAATACACCTGTGGCCTTGTCTTTGCTGGACAAAAAAAACTCCTTAGAGTGACACAAGTAGAGATAAACAAACAAACAAACAAAAAGCTGCGAAATTCTTTGTTCATAAGAAATGTTGTCATCTGCATGGCCTTGTTTGTACCAATTACTGAATACAGACACTTCATTTCTGCATTCTGAATGCATATTGCACTCTTAATGGCTCTTTTAAACTGACCTTGTCTCTTGAAATGTGAAAAATGGAAGCTTATTCATGTAATCACATATTAAACGCATAACAATATTTGAACAATTAGGTTAAAACGCCGGATCCTTCCCCACCACTGCTGGATATTTTTAGCAGCACACACAAAGGTGTTATTATCTGTATGTGTTGCACTTCTCATCCCACCTCCACAGCCTCTGCAGGGTAAGAACTCTCTAATTTGGGGGGTTGGGGAGTCCTCAGGGCTGCTCACATGATCTGATGAGCGTTATTTTAGCATACAGCACGCCGCTGCCTCTGAGTAGCTAATTTGGGTCCATGGAAATCAAATGTCTGCGCCCTGCGCTACTCCATTTGTGCTCTAATAATCCTGACAAGGAGAACACTATGGAGGCTCAATGAACTTTAATAGCGCCCCTCTCAATGGCTATAATCAGAACTCCATTTATGTAAATGGCATGTTATAGTTTTCTAGAAATATTTAAGCATTTCAACCATACAGTATCAAGCCTGCATTTAATGTAATAATAAAGCCAACATCATGAGACAACTGTAATGAGGTGATTCAATGAGCCATGATGCCAGAGATGACACGTATCACGAACTGAATGCTCGGTATCATCTTCAACATTGGCATTGGCTATAATGTGTGACGACAAGCCTTCAAATTCCACATTTCATTATTAGCAATGGATTAAGTGAGCAAATTTAGGAAGCAGTGTAATGGATCAAAGCGATGTTATGCAGTCAATGGTTTATTAATGCATTGTGCTGCTGTTTTATGAGTATTTAACATTTCAAAGGTTTTTAGTCTTCAGAGTCTTTCAGACTGTAACTTTAATGCCTTGCTTTACATATTATAAAAATCACTCTTTTTAAATTGCCTTTCTTTTGTTTCTTTTGTTTCAGGATTAGGCGTTGTTGAACAGCCGCTGTCAGAAGACTGTGAAGGTGGAAGATCTGGGTTTGGTGTGAATGCTAACACCACACTTCATGACTTCATGACTTCACAGCAACGTTTAAAAATACCTGCTGCTACTCATCATCATTTATGCAAAATGGCAGCGTACATGGACGACAACACTGACCATGAGGTAAATGTTATTTTTCATGTTTTATTATGTTTCGGGGGATTTTGGTTTTGAAAATATAATTTTATGAGGATGATTTTAGACGTTTTGCTGAAAAATCCCTGTGGGATGGGATGTTTTTTTTAAACCAGTTAAGATGATTTGACAGGGTCCTCGTCTGGAGCCGTAATGGAAACAAGGTGCACTGAACTTAATGAATTTAAGATTACTGTCTATCAGACTGTTGAGTCATGGGAAATGTTAATTTTGAAGAACTATGAGTAAACAGTTTATTATTGTTCCTTGTTAGAAAAGGCTGATTAATCGCTGATTCAATGCAGCAGCCGACAAGCACGCAGAGAAACACATAAGATGCGCTTCAACAGAGCTTTGGCAGAGTTTCCTTTGTCGTAGCCGTAAGTTAAAGATTAGCTGTCATTTCCATGCGTGTGTGTGGAGTCTAGGAAGAAAGTGTTGCTAAATGCTAAATGCTAAAATGCTCATGGTGGACCCTCCAGTGGTGACCTCTACATTTGCTGCTCTGTTAAGGAACTTCTTCCTTCAGTGAGGTGTGTGAGGACTTCTTGCTGTTTCTGACAATTTCTGTCACAGTTGTGGCTGCAGAGCCTCTTTCAGCTCAAAATGAGAGGCTGAGAGGACTGATTATAGTGGGACAGAGAGGTTGAGAGGACTGCTCATAATATGAACTGAGAATGGTCAAGATAAGAAATTGAACCGAGAGCAGATTGAGGAGTTCGTTGTGCAAAGCGCTCAGAGAATGACGTTCAAGCAGGTGAGTACATAACAGCTGCAGAGACCACTGCTGTGCTTAGCAGAGCAGCATTGTGTGGGCGTGTGTGTGTGTGTGTGTGTGTGTGTGTGTGTGTGTGTGTGTGTGTGTGTGTGTGTGTGTGTGTGTGTGTGCGCGTGCTATGTGTTTGTGGCTGCAGCCTCTGTGGAGCTCATGTTCTCTATAAATCTGCATTGTCCGCCTTTGTGTTGTTTCCTGCTATTAAAGTGGAAACTGTTTAATTTCTGTAGCTTAATATTGCTTATTGCACCCACCGTGGAGTCCATGGCTCGTTTTATTTATTACTGGTTATTTGTGTTTGATTGTCTGAGTTTTGTCCTCTTTTCAGTGAGGCTATGGAAAAGAGGGTCAGTGTATATTTAGAAATGATAATCAGAGGTATGCATTCGTTGCAGTTTTTACTTTTATCTTGCAAGGTACATTTTTACAAGTACTTTAAGTTTTTCTTTGAAGTAACAGTACCCTTACTCTTGCCCTCTTTCCATCTCTGTCTGAAAATAATCTAAAAAGGATGGTGGTGGAGATTATTTAGAAAAAATCTGACAATTGTGTCACTGACACGTCATGTTTTTTGAAGAGAAAATCAAAAGTAATCTTCTTTGTGAAAACAGAGAAAACCTTCAGAGGAGCCAGCTTACACAATGATGCTGTGTTTTAATGAACGCATCAAGACAGCCATGTAAATATGTACCAACCGGAAACCAACCAACAATCAAAAGAACAGTTCAGGGATGGAACAATAAAATCAGTGTCTCTCTCTTTGATTTTGGACAGCACAAAAAAACTGAACCCTCTGCTTGTGTAAAAAGAGGTAAAAGAAGAAATCCCAAAGAAAAATGTTGTCAGTACGAACAATTTCAGACTAAATGTCAATCTGTGATGCACCAATTTAGTTCTGGTGTATTTTTTCCAGGGGACAATTGGCCAAATCGTGGAAGGAGTGCCGTCATTGTTAAATCTTTTCAGCAGAACTACGAGATAGAAAATGTTCAATCAGTCGTACACATCACTGTAAACATCAGGGTTTGGTGCCAGAACTGCAGAATTGAAGAGCAACTTCTTGTTTAGAACCACTGATCCTGACCTTCACAGGAGAGGCACAGCAGCAATCTGTACCTACAGGAAGCAGACCAGGATGCAAACGTACTGACAATGTTCAGAGTCTGAAATCTGGATCTTACTCTTTAACAAAAAGCTCTTTCTCTGATCCTTTTTGTTAATCTTGTCAGAAACAAAAGCAACTTTGGAGCAAAACAGCATGATTGGCCCCCGATGATCTTACCTGAAAGGATCACACCAATCAATGAACAAATAAAAGAACGATCAACAGGACGTTCGCACATGAGATGTAAAAGTCACATGACATGACATGTGGTGCCCCCTGTCCCCCTCGTATGGTGGACTAAGCTGATTCATCCATAAAGTTGCAGACTTCAGCACAGCATTGAAAGCAGGGGACAGCTGGCGTCTCGAACCCCCTCCTCTGCTCAGTGAGGCCTGCTCGCTTTGACATAGATGGCCTCATTGATCCCTCTTTCAAACCACCTTTCTTCTCTGTCGAGGACATGTACCTCATGATCATTAAATGTGTGAAAACTGTCCAGAGGAGTTTGCTCGCCTGAGACTTGCATCGATTGAACGACTGCTCAGTTTCCTCTACATGTAGGTCCTTACACTCCTCGCTGCACTTGACCGCATATACAGAGTTTTTCCTGAGACGTTTGGGAATCTGTGTGCATTTTAAACCTGTGAACACACTGAGACAGCGTTTGGTCCATCCAGCTCTAGACGCTGAAACATCATGCTCATTTTAGAAAACCCTGTTGTGATTATTTTTCCTGCTGTTACAGGCAGCCATTGTTTTCCATTCATTTCTGTACAATTTGAAAATCGATTCGCAGACTGCTGAAAATTTTTTGCCACTTACATTATCATGACATGGTGAGGCACTTTGTCTGAATGTGAAGGGTCTGCTCACTATAGAGTGCTGCAGGGACAACATATTTGTTGGCCTACCCAGAAGTTAGACTTGCCCTGGTTCCCTCACCAACACCCAATGGGATTTTTCCATTTTACCAGTGAGTAGATGAGTTTCCGTGCTTGGCATGATGAGCCACTTTTTACCAATTGCCTTTTTTAAGGCACATAAATCATTCAAAATTCAGGAGTGGGGTATTTTGTGTTGTAGCAAATCTTCTAAATTTGCATTAACCACAGACTTTATCTCGGGCATCTAACCAAAAACCTTTTAACAACAAACAAAAAACATTGACTCAAAGACAAGTGAACAGGACAATAACTCATTTTGGGGTTTTATGCAGGAACAATATGTCCAAACTCTAAAATTTCATAGCATACATTTGAGATGGTGGAAGTCCTGCCCAAAGCAGTAACCCTCTACAACCCTCCCCAGAGGAATCCTAATCACTTTGGTGATGCCTTTGTCTCTAGAGGTCGAGCTAGAGGTCCCTCATGAGGTTGACCTTTTGCGTTTTTAGTGACATGCCATGAAATCTGGTACAAATGTCTGCTGTGCCTCAAGGATGAATCCTACTGATGTTGGCGATCCCTCAGTTTTTTCTCTAACACCACCACGAGGATGAAATGTGTTCAAAACTACTGGATGGACATTCATGCTCCACAGAGTTTGCATCAAGCACCATCATCTAAATTTAAAATTTGTCCAGCATCTTGTTTTATCATCAAAGATCTGCAAAACATTTTTAATGTTCTGTTGGTTTTGAATACAAACCGTAATAATGATGAATATCCCCAGACCTGCAAATTAAGGAGCTACAACTTGCAAAAACGTTGGCATGGTCCCTGTGAATCTTCCACACTTGGGAAGCATAATTACGCAAGTTGAACAGGAAGGTAATACATGGCAACCAGACACAAGCACCATATGAGCAGCGTTGTTCTCTTTGCAGTTTGTTGCAGGTCTTTGAATTTATTCATATTGGAAAGCTTTTGTCTGCTGTTGAGAGATCTGATCTCAGTGATTCGGCAATACGTTGTCATTCCAATCACACTGCTGCCTTCTGCAAGAGAGATGCTGCTTTTTTCATTCTAGCAAGCATGTTTACCTCTGCCTGAAGAAAGCTGAGAGCAAAAGTGGGTCATGCTTGGGATAAATGCTGCTATATTTGTCAAAGAAATCAAACCACCAAACTTGCAGGGACAATTCATGCCCATAATGTCCAGAGCTGAGAGTTTTCTGTGCGACCTCATAATTGCCTCCCGACCACAGTTTTTGTGAACAATACACTGGTCTACGCTGTTGGTGCCCATTTAATCCATAACTTATTCTGCTCTCACAGCAGGTTAGAGTGAAAGAAAAAGAAAAAGAAGAAAAAAAAAATTTCATCCTCTGTTATTGAATGAGGGGAACCATTTTTAAAATTGTGGTGCACAAAATAAAACGCAGGTCCAAAAATCACCTTCTGTGCGACACTTGCAGCTCAATGGCTATCATACTGAATAGCATCCCCAACTTTGTAGCTTGTTTCATCACATTTTCACATTGGTGAAGCCCCTTTTATGTTTTTTTGCGCATGCACCTCTGAGGAACACATTAATCATGTTCCTGGAGAAGTGACAGTCAACGAGACTCCAACTGTGGCTGACAGAATAAAGTTAGAGCTTCGATTCCCCTGAGTGTCATTAAAGTGTCCCTCTGGAGCTGCCCCTGGCTTTATAAGTCTCTGATAGTGCAGACTCATAACCCTCTCACAGTTTCCACCCCCTCCATCGACCTATTAAAGCCACACTGGACCTAAAATACTCCTGCACAGCTGAATGGAACAACACACAGTTTGCTGGAGCTTCACCTCCACCCTGCAGTTTTAACCACTTCAGAGGGAAAGCGCACAAAGCCAGGTTGTGAACTGCCAACCCCATTCCTTAGGATAAAGCCCTCAGTCTGTGTGGAGAGTCACAATTATGATCCATCTTAAGCCAGGTCCACACTTATGTTGATTACTCTGAAAATATCTATATTTTTCTCTCCACTTCGGCCTTCGATCTGGACTAAACCAACATTTTCCATCACCAAAGACAGAGCTTGGATGTGGATGAAGCGCTGATGGTCACTCTGAGAAGACCCTGCTTTGAGTAGCACTGAGGGCGTCTGAGACTTTTGATTACTGAGTTGACATTCGCTTTCTGTGCTCATGCAGTTTCCACCAGCATGTAGTTTCCATTGACTATCCCTCTTCATCCAGGTACGCAATTATCAGTTCCCAGTCACGGACATGCTTTCTTTTTTTCATCATCATTCATCACTGCACAAGTATAAAACAGCAATTTTACTTATGGGCCAAGGTGAATGTGAAGTTGCATATGAGCATGTCTGGCAGATTCTTTGAACCCCTCTTCTTACCACGTGAAATCAGTGATACACAATGGCAGAAATCAAGTGAGACCTCCCAGCCTGACACACAGAGCATTGGCACACATGATGCTGCATCCACCAGACTGCTGCAGAACTACAAATTTGAACTACATTATGGTGATGAGTGCTTTAACACTGTGATAAAAAGGCAATGATGGGCTTTCAGCGGACTCAGCGGGATTCTGCTGCATGCCTCTGTTCCCTTGGCTGTAATATTCAGACCCTCATTCAGCGAGCACTCTTCGTCAGCTTAGTTCTTCATTATGCAGAGTATACATCTCTTTCATGTCTGCCTGGGTTGTCGTACGCGACAGGATTTCATCTGTTGAAAACGGACACAGTCGGGATGTGAGACACAGAAGCTTTTTGATCAGTCTGAGCTGCAAAAGTACAAACTGTGTAACTGCAGTCGTGTAGTTTTCTAGTCTCAGCAGCTTAGCTGTTTTTCTTCTTGTGTTACTTTGATTGAGTCCATGACACAGCAGGGTGTCCTGATGTATGAGCGTCACAAGGCGGAGCTGTGGGGCGCCTGGAGTGTTCCACAGAATAATTAACCATGATATGACCTTTATTCCCTTTTCTGCCTTATGTAATCATGAGTTCGATATCACTAAAACATTGTAAACATCCATAATTATTCTGGTGACACACTCTGACGAATGCCATGATGCAAGGCAGTGTTTGCAAGTTTGCTATCTGCCGCTTGCAGAAAAAGACGGTGCGGTGCCTTTCAGCGAAAGTTCAAGGGTAAAATAGTACAAAGCAGAAGTACTTTTGCTGTGGTTACCAGCAGCTTAATATACCTTGCACACTGATGGTTAAATTGTGGACCTGGACTATGTTTGAGCTTAAGCTTGAGCAAACCATTCGTAGTTTGGTTGACTCATTTGTGATTTTGTGGCCACAGGCTAACACTTACTAGTAGATGCAGGCTGGTTACCCAGTCGATCCATGATGAGTTTCTTTGTTAATCACATTTTATTACTTACTCTCTGGTTGAAAGTTTCAAGTTTATTTCACCTCTGATCACAAGCAGCATCACTGCAGGGGCGGGTGTTCCCAAAGACACCAAATACATCAGGGATATGTTCATGTATCTAAATTCGGAGGACATTCTGACTCCCATTTGATCGAATGCTGCAGTAAAAAACAAAAATTTAAGTTTACATCCCATTGTAACAACCAGAGAACAAAGGTTGTGTGTGATATTCCCATACAGTTTGAAAGTCTGAAAATAGTCTTTTGTGTTTTTTTATTTTAAAGTGTCAAAAAAGAGTTTGCAGAAGAAGCTTTAAAGACACAGCAAATGTGTGAAGAAAACTTCAGTCCACGGTCTTCGCAGGTGCCACAGGATCATCTCGTTTCTGCCGAGAACACTCTGAGAGAACTTTCTGAGCAGCCTTAAACTGTGCGAAAGAATTGCATGATTACGTTTGATGATTTCCGGGCGTCCACTGTGTTCTCAAAGTACATTCGCTTTGTATTAAACCTGCAAGTGGCTTGAACAATATGTACTTTCTGAACGTGGTGAAAAGGGAAAAAGCAGTTCTTGGTAAAGATGATGGTTTTACTTCGAAACAAGTTGCCATCGGGGGTAAGAACTGAAGCGAGGTCTGAAGGTAAATGCCTGCCACTTTGAAGCTGCTGGTTGCTTATTACTGGCACTATTGTTAGTCAGGTAACTCCAAAGCCAGGAAGGAAAGAAGAGACAGAACATAAAGAGATCCATCATGTAAAATAGAAGCGCTGCAGAATGTCATTTAGCTCATCAGTGACTGAGTGCCATCTCACCTCTTATGGGTCCTGTTCTGCGCAGAGAGATGCTAAACTTTGCCCTCCATCTTCACCAGGCAGCTAAGACCCGTAGCGAATGAGATTTTCGAGTGCTGTTTTTGAGGTCACTTCTGTTTGTCGCTCGCCTGTTTCCTGTTAAGAAAGGGTCCACCGGTCGCACCTCGTCTGGTGACCTCACAGTGTGCGCCTGTGCTGCGATGCTGGGCGTTATAATGTGTTGACAAGCACAGATGGAAAACAGCTGGACAACACTGCAGTCGAATGGGACTAAATTATAGAGCTAATCCTGTTGACATTTATATCGCTGCCAGTCATGCTCTCTCCGCCGTTATCTCTCTTGCTGTGTCTCTTCCTCACTGTTTGTCCACTTTAGGTTTGGTGACGCTCGGACGCAGAAAGCATGTGTCAACAAATGTCTAATCAGCGCCATTGCTGTGACCATTGATTTGTTGATGCAGGTCAAAAGACATCAAGATGCCTTGGTTTGAATTGGCCTGAAATTGTGTGATAAGTGTTTTTAGATGTGTTTTTTCCACCATGAGCCTCCAAAATAGGTTTATTGCTCCTTGTCATTGATTATGAAAGCATCTGTTTATTGAGCTGTCATGTTGTCAGGACCACACAGACATGCAGTCGTTGGTGGAAGATCAGATGGATTGACATAAAACCATAAATAAATCAGAATGTGATAGCTGGCTGATCCTCTTTGACACATTCAGTTGAAAAAAGTACAAAGACAATATATTTAATGTCTGACCTCATCAGCTTACTTGATTTTTGTAAATATCTGCTTTTTCTGAATTTGATCCAGCAACATGTTTCAAACAAGTTGGAGCAACAAAAGACTGGGAAGGGTGTGGGATGCTCCAAAAACACCTGTTTGTCACTTTAATTTTACACTTATGTACGTACAGTGAATCAAACACCAGCCAGTCACAGGCAGGCAAAGAACAAAAAGGTTGAGGTCAGAGCCAGGCAGGTTTGGCAACATGAGATCAGTCCACTAGTAATTGCTGGCAACAAACAGCCTGGCAAAGAGTGAGCAGCTTAAACTCGCACTGATTGCTATGAGCCTCAGGTGTGTGATGAAGTGAGTGGGCAGGTAGGCGTGGCTGAGAGTGGAGAGGTACTGATGGCACAGGTGAGCAGATGAGAAGATAATGGCAGCGGGTAAGAGACTGAATATACTGCGACAGATTACTACATGGGCCTGTAAAAGTATCGTTGCTAAACAAAATTCAGAGTTCAACTCAGCCTCCCAACTGTCTGGCCGTCACGGTTGTACTTCGGCCTTTCTTTTTGAGACGGGGGTGTCATTATTTCAAGCCTCATTGCCACAAGACATCTTTGTTAGAAAAGCATGAACTCAGGTCGTTAAACCCTTTGAACAAATGACTAACGTTGGTGTTTTTCAGTTCAGGGTGGAGGTGGGTCGCCTCAGCTAGACAGTGAAACGAAAACCGACGGAGGCACAGAGAGGAGCGTTTTAAAATCCTGACAGCAACAAGATGACTGCACAGAGGTCGCAGCCAAATCAGACGGGTCCAAGTGAATAAAGAAACTCCTGAATGAGTTAGAAGCAGGAAAGAAAAAGCATAAACAGAGAGAATAAGAAAATGAAAAGTTGTCCTTCTGCCTGAACTTCAGCTCAGCTTCATTAGTATTCCAGGTCGAGGTGTCTTGGTTTCAACTGTGCTGAATTTTACTGCAAAGTGGGTGTTTTCCAAGCTGTATTTCAACAGCATTAAATGACTATATTTCAGTGGAAAGGAGGTCATTACTATGTATTAAGATATACTTACTAAAAAGCAGTTGTTAGTAATCTAGATGTTTAAAAAAAACAAATCCATCCCCGTTTTAGCACTGACGTCCAGATGTCTTTTGACCTACAAATCAGCATCACTGCCAGCACAGCGATATTTGAGTATTATTTGGAGCAGAGTTTCAAAAGAGCTGTCACTGAATTGGGATTACATTAAAAACTGTACGCTTTTCATTTAACTGTTTGTTTTATCTTTGTTTTGCTTGGCTGCTTGGAGCTACAGGAGCCTTGAAGTACATCTGCAAAGCTTCAGTAAATTTCCACCAAGACGCAGAGAGTGTGAATGAACTGGACGCCAGAATCCAAGAAGAGACAATGAACTGCTTTTTAAAAACTTATTAAAGACTGAAAGGCAGGACTTATGTGTCCTGTAAACCTCGCTGCCTGTCCAAAAACACTTTAAATTCTCCATCCCTCCCTTTCCCCTCGCTGCTCTGCAACCTCTAATTTCAAATAATGTGCCCCCCCTTCAAGATTTTTTCGGTTCTGGATCAGTGGATAGGCTTGCTGAATGCTGCTATTGTTTACAGTCTAATTTGAGAGGGTGGAACAGTGACCTGCATCCCAAAGCAGACATTACAGCATCCCTGGTGTAGAAAGACACTCGCACAGGAGGAGCAGGCGGTGCACACTGTGTAACTGCCATAATCACTAAGCAGACGCCGCTCTTCTCTCTCACACCAGTTTGTGTTGATGCAGGTAACCGAGACAACCTGACAATGTACACAAATTAGAGGCAGGCAGGAGAAGGGTATGATTAATGGTTCTCAATAAGGACAGGCCCCAGAGGACAGAGGATGGAGCAGCAGTGCTTATAAATCCCAGGGATTCTCTGAGGCGAGGAGGAAGTGGGAGGAAGAGAAGTCGATTTAGCTGGAGGAAGTGATGGGGGGGTGCTGTATGAAGCACAGAGGAGATGCAGGATTTGTTTTATTACGTCTGTGCTATTACACAAATTCCTCACAGAGCAAACTGGCTGCAGCATCTTCATACAGTTAATAAAATCTGTTCTGCTTTATCGGCCGCAGTTCGTTCATTTGGCCCGTGAACCTGGAAATTCTCTGAATAATCTCTGCTGTGACAAGTGACAGCAGCCTACCTATCTATTACAGAGAATTCCCATATTCTCCATTCACCGACATTCCTTTGAAAAGCCCCCTTTTCACCTCCAAAATTGGAAGTTTCTGTGGTCTGAACGGGGGGAACTTTACAGATTGATGTTTGAGGATATTCTCATGTTTCCCGCCTGCACTCCAGTTTAAAGGATGTCCTGAATAAACGCGGACCCCCGTTGCTGTTGGTGCCATGCCGTGACTAATTGGACACACTCAAACACTATAAACTGGTTTGGTTTTGCAGTGAGGAAACCCCTGCTCCTGTGTTGTGGACCGTTCCTCCTTTCCTCCACATCCAGGCGAAGTGAGAGCGGCGCACAGCGCCAGACGGACCTGAGCGGGTTAGTGTGGATACGCAGCGGAGCGCACGACTGAGGACTCTGTACAGCGCAACTCCAACACAAATGGATATTTACGTGGCTTTGTTATCCCTTTTCTTTTTTACCAAACCAGGTAAGCTCAAGCCTCGTGGCACCTTGTGATCGCACTGAGGGATTTTGTTGCGAGTGGCACGCGCTTCTTAACGTGTTTTGCGCTCCTCAGTTTCTCCTGCACCTTGCGCGCAAGCATGTCAGATTATTATTATTATTTTTTTGTTAATGTCTCTGGACTGCAGCGTATTGATCTTTAATCTCATGCAGTTTTGTAGAGTCAATGTTTGAGAAATAACCATGTTGCAGAGGTAAAATAGAGGACACCTTTTACCTTAACGAGTGCGCACGGTGCACCTACAGCCCGAGGAGCAGAACACAGGTGTGGGCTGCGGGCTGATACGGTGCATTTTAGTGGGCAGCTTCACAATATCCTGCGTTTACATTAAAAATGCGCGACTTTCCCCCTCACAACCATTTCAAGTAGTGGAATGCACATACGCAGTGATCATCACTGTTTGTAACACGAATTAGGATTTTAGTTAGAAGCCTGTCAGGTTTAATCCCCTCAGCAGGCTGTGAACGCACCGCCTCACACCATCTTTAACCTTCATTTCTCTTCCTCAGCTTTGGCTTTCGGATCAGATCAAGACTACCAGATTGATATCATCAATGAACTTGACCTGGCAAATGCCACCTATGGAATTACCCAAGTGGCGGGGCTTCACAACACCAGCAAAGCCTTCCTTTTTCGAGGTAACGCACGCACGCCGACGAATTCTTTAACAATTGTCGCGCTGCTCAAGTTCAGAAATGTCTTTGTCTTCTGTGTCGTGGCAGCTCGTGCGCGCACGCACACATACATACAGACAGACAGACACACACACTCTCTCTCTCTCTCTCTCTCTCACACACACACACACACACACACACACACACACACACACACACACACACACACACACACACACACACACACACACGCTCTTTGTTTCATTAGTTAGTGTGAGCGCAGCCACGCAGCGCCACACCTTTTGGTGTCACAGCATTAGCTGGGATGCTGAGGCAGAACACTCCGGGGAGCCTCCTCTCATAATTACTCCACATTTAATTTGTCCCAGGCAGCAGATGCTCGGGCTCTTTCTGGACACACTCGAGCGCGCTGCCTGTGCATGATTTCTGCAACACTACGGCTGTTTCCAATGACACCCAGCGCTGTGCAATCCCAACAACTGGTGGTTAATAGATATCACAGCGTGAAGATCCTAAAGGAGCTCATAGTATGTGGCTGGGATGTTTAGAGCCTAGAAGAGAGAGAAAATCACTATCTGCCAACTGGAGATCATTGTCAAAGTCCTAATAGGAAGATGCACAGGTGGTAATATTAACCCTGCTGAAGGTGTTGGAGACGTGCTGCCGCTGTCAGAATAACTTCACTTTTGCTTCTCTACACTCTGAAAAGGATTCAGCAATATTTGGTTCCACTTGTCCCTGTTGTGCCGACAGCTTGAAGCGGAGGTTGAATTGTTCGAGAGCAGAAGTAGAAAGAGGAGAGAGGGACACAGTGAGAGGAAGAGGAAGATATCCTCAGCGCTGTATGAGAGAGACTTTTAAAGGATTAGCTGCTTGCTGTGTGTTTCGCTTCCCGCCAGGAGAACCCGGGATGAAAACCGTGTTATCACATTTAAGACTTTGTCCTATTAATTGAGTTACTTTGGTGCTGTAGGTATCTTTAATAGCTCAATATTCTCAGGCAGTATGTGTGAGATTCACATTAAATTGTCTTTGGAGGGTTTTATTGTGTCCTGATGGATCAGTGCTGTTCCAACCTGCACTGGAATACAATGCTGGGGAGGAACACTCAGGCTTTTTTACTTTTCTGGCATGAATATATTCAAATTCAAAGATACTGGCACAAACAACAGCAGCTTGAATCCCAAATAAGCAGCACTGGGTGCTGAAACTCATATCGGCAGAGTGGTAGTGTTTTGTGTGTTTGTGTGTGTGTTTGAGTGCGTGCATGTGGTTTTATTTTCTAGAGTGCTTGGCTCGATGTGCCACTGGCTCCATATGAATGAAGGCAGCTTGGCCGACTCTCTCCCGAGGTGAAGCTATCCAAGATTCAAGGCTGGAGGCCATACAGGATACACAAGCTCACTTTTTACTTCACACACATGCCAACACACACTCCCAACTCCAAGCTGCTCTCCCTACGGTTTCCAGGCTCCCAGGGTTGAGGTGCAGCACCCAGATAGTGTGGGAAAAGGGAGGCTAATCCAGAGGGGGAAGCTGGACCTGTCAGTGCTGGAGAGGATGCTTGTGTTGTGACCTATTTAACACTTTGCCCACCCTCGCGCCGCTTTCATGGCCCTGTAACCCAGATGGCTCCACGGAGCAACTGCAGCCAAAGTTGCAATTTTACCAAGTTCTTTTTGTGGAGAGGCTAATGCTCTAAAAAGGGATTTCAACCAACAGTCCATGATTATCCGTCTTTTACACGCTGTGCCGGAGCCTGTGCGGCTGATTGGGTCAGTGATTATTCAAGAAGATTTGTGTATGGTGTATGCAATCATGTTGTGCATTGAGCTCAATACCATATTGCATCTGTTTGATTGCACAACTTGTGGAGGAGCGTATTGTGATGCTGTTAAAAGAGCTGGAAAAAATGGCAATGTGATGTTCCAATTAGTTTCAGTGGCAGTGAGACAGAGAGAGGGGGGCCTGGGCTGACTCTTTGGCTGACTCTTTGGCTGGACAGTGGGACCAGTCTCCCCGGACACCCAGTGATTTTACAAACAACAGATGGTTGACATTAAAAAATAGATTTCAGCGTCTCCTCTCTTGCGCTTTCACCAGAATAATGCACCAGTGCACTTCATGAAAGCCAGTTCAGGGGAGGCAGACAAGTGCAGCCTCCACTCAAAGGTCCTTATGTGGATGTGATCCAACCTTGTGATGAAAAGGGAGAAAAAAGCTCCCACTGTGCTCTGAAAGCGGGGAACAAAAACATACTGCACATTAGTTATAGTTTGTTCTTCTCATCAGATTCCTCACATTGTGGGAACTGTGAGGTACTGAATAAAGATAGTTTGTCCAGAAGGGTGCTGACCTATTTACTCATCCTACATTTGAACCCAGATCGTCAGCCTCATTACAGAAACCCCCCCATATTACCTATGATAACTATCAGTTTGTATTTTGGTATCCCCCTGTGTGTGAGTAAAATATCTCAACTTCATACACAAAGCTTTCCTCATCAGGCTGCTGAGGGGCAGCTCAGGCCTTTGCAAAGCATACATGACATCTTAAGAAGTACCTGAACAACTATTGGATGGATTACCATGAAATTTGATGGAGACTTTCCAGAGACTGAACCCTCACCCTTCACAATTAGCTCAAAGCATTTAACTTGGTTCCTAATACCTCGGGACCTCAGCCGGGCCGTATCCAAATGATGCTCAGTCGAATTTGGCCTTTTTGTTTTGCACGTCACAATCATCTCTGATCACCAGAAAAATGTGTTTTAGACTGAAAACCAGGAGTGTGGAGTACAAAGTCGGAGGGAAATGACATAATGCTACTCCTTTCAGCTGTGATTGCTCATTAATTGGTGCCACATCAGGCCGCTTCCAGTTTTTGGTGTTCATCTCTCTGTTTGGACGTGTGTGGGTTGACCTCATTTTGAGTAGCATCTGATTATCCTCTGGTCTGTTTGAGCAGAGTCCTTTCGAATCACACGTGTTTTTTTATTTCAGCGGGTTTTTCGTGGGTCTGTTTCGGATGAACGTACAGGTTACGCTGATGAAAGTTGAATGAAATCCTCTGAGCTCACAACGTAGAGATGAGCCCGACTAACTGAGCCTGAGGTGTCCTGAAATGACCGCTGTACTCCGGATGAAGCCATCTGATTTAGCTAACAACATGACCTTTCCCTTAATGCCACACTCAGGACAAACTTTAAATTGTTTTGCTCTACTGTATAAAGATAAAGATGTGGGAAGAGGCAAAGATGTCTTTTCTCATCCATCCTGCGATTTTATTTGCTGATGTTGTCAGGGGCCTCACAGGAGCGCTGGCACGGCCGTATGATATAGTTTCAATACTTGAATGCTAAGATACTGTATTCTCCTGAATGATGTTTCACTGACACGACTTCAGTAATGTTCAGTTTACCAGATCTGGATTATGAGCTGTGTGAAATGTGGTTTAGCTAATTGTCAGATGTATGATAACATGTTTATTTGTGTCATGTCTTAGTTTCATGTGAGATTGCTTGTTGCTTTATATTATTACAAAATTTGGACAATTCGAAACCATTATTTCAAGACTATTTTGAGTCCAAGGAAGTTGGGATGCTGTGTAAATGGTAATTAAAAACATAATGTTAGTCATTTGCAAATTAACTGTGTTTAAGGTTTTATGAAGCCGATGAGGTCAAACATTAGATATAATGTCTCTGCACTGATATCACATTCTGCTTTAATTATGTTTTACACAATGTGGGCTGCGGAGAAACAATATCAAGATGAACAGAAACTTACACAACGTGTCTGGTCAGTATAGATCGCTCTCTTCTTCTGTTCGTCATTGACTCTCTTACTCAAAATCATGTCAAACAGTTAAACGCTAACGACAAACACCGCCTTGATCCTGATATCCCTGAGATCTATAAACACGCCTCCTATCAGCCTTTTAGGCCAATTATTCTTAACATATACTAACTCTGCAGTCTGGTTTTAGGACTGAAATGGTCCTTAATTAGCGTTTAATCGATCCCCCTGTCGATTCCAATCAAAACTTGTTTTCCAACCTCATTTAAAGCAGAAATTCACACCTCACCGCTGTCCAATAAAGAGCTGCAGCTGACACACAGTGCTTCTTTTATTTCACATGCACATTTGTTGTTATGCCTCTGAATAACATGTAAAGGGTACATCAAGGTATGTCCAGCAAACATTGGCCTTTAATTGCAGAACAAAATGTTGTTGGTGATTGTTGGAAGACTGTAAGGACAAACCAAGACTGTTTTGTTTCTGTCGAGTTTGAATAGAGTGCTTTATGGTAGTAAAATGACTGATTCTGTAAATGGCGTCAGCTTCCATCAACTTGTTGCACCCTCTTATTCTGCAGTGGTGGACTGTGTTTCTGACTTTGACTGGCGCCACCTACCGCTTATCTCGATCAACCAAAGGCTAATACTTACATAACAGTAGTGGATGGATGCAAGCATTCATTCACATTTCCTTTTGCCGATTTTCTTGAAATTTGCTTAAAGTTTGTGGTACATTTGGATGAAAATCCAGTTTGTGATGCGGCAAAGTGTTGTGTGATTAAAAGGAATCATGATGGTGTGTCAGGGGTTTGAGTTTGAACATAAAACTGAAAAAAGAGCTGAGAAAATCGAGACGAAGTACAACTTTTATCGACCAGAGTCAGTGGATTATTGTCAACCTTTATGAATAAGTCAGCAAATCCTGCTTCGTGACCAGTTTCACAGGATTTCCTAAACGACCGAAAGCTGACTCTTACCTTTTCAGAAATGTTTTCTCTGGAAAATTAGGACTTGCGCTAAAGCTTTCGCCTTATTGTGGCAATCAAAATCAAATATTATTTTGTCTCATCTGGTTCTGGCTACACTGAATGCCTTCTGCTCAAATGTGATGTTGCCAAATATTATCCCAATTATAAATCATGGGTTCCAGCTCTGGCATCAGTTTGCATGTCCTAGACTGAAGTCTGAATTCTCAATTATTTTAACGAAAATGTGAAGATTAAAACTTCTGGAGCATTTCAGATTTTCCACTGAGCCACACAGAGCAGAGTGGTAATACAGAGGTCATCGCAGAGGACTCCCATCCAGCATGTTTCCTGGATCAGCTCACAAGTGGCTGCAGTTGCCTCCTCAGTTGTAGAGCACTACTTTTTGTAAGGGGGAAGTATATATTGTGAAAGCTGAAATAGGTGTGTTATAAACAGCAAAATTGGGGACTCTGAAATCACTCAATTTCTGCAATTGCTCACAGTCGAAAAGAAAAATTGAATGTTTCTCGAACAAAGGGCCACCAGTACTGCTAGCACAGGCAGAAAGGCAGAAAACACACAGTAATCAGCTGCTGTCTTACCACTCTGGCCTCCAAAACACTGACCAGGACTGCAGGAGGAGGAGGAGGAGGTCAACATCATGTCAACGCTCTAAATTTCTATTACCAACATCGCTGCAAAGGTGCACTACAGCAGCGTGATTGTCAGTGAACCGAGGCCAATTCTGTTTGTCACACAGAAAACACGTGTTTTCTAGGTTAACTTTGTACGTCTGACAGAGCGACAGCGAGGCCAAATAAACTTCCAGAGCGTCAGAAGGCAGAAGTCTGGAAAAAGCCTGACGATGTGTGCTACATAGGCAAACCTCATACTGTATAAGGGACAGAGCTCCACTCAGAGTGAGTTTACAATGGAGATGATTTACCGTATTTTGTTAAACTTCAAAGCTAAAGGGCAAATATATACTGTTCTTAGAAACAAAACCCTGGAAAAGGCCATAGCCATGTGTCAGCCTCAATACTTTCCATCTTCCCAAACCACCCTGTGGATCAGAGGGTGGAGCAGCTCATTCGCTCATCGCTGGGTTGGCGGTTTGACCCCTGCCTCCTCCTTATCCAGGCCAGCATGCTGCATGGTGGCTCCCTGCAGTCAGTGTGCGTGAGTTAGAAATGTGCTGTGTAAATGCAGCCAATGTGTCAGTCACCACACACGAAAACTGCATTAAAAACACCCAAAGTTGTTAGAACAGCAAAGTATCTTCAGCTGTAAGAGCTGAAACGACTGCACGTCCATAATTAAGGCTACAGGAATGAATATTACATTCGTAATATACAGTTTGTTGTGTACGCAGCATTTCCTCAGAGCTCCGGCTGCACTGCTGTTGATCATCATGAAGCTCTGAGTGACTGCAGGTCCTTCCACCTGTCAGAAAAGCGAATCTAGGGCTTCGTTCTGTGTTGTTTCTATGCATACTCTTGCCCTGCTTTCAGGCACGATTAAGGGTTGATGCCGATTATTAGTATTTTCATCCATTGCTCATGAACATATCAGCCATCCTGCAACATGCTCTCTTTCGGGTGCTGTTCGGCCACACGCACACACACCCAATGCAGCGATCGAACATTGTGTTGATGCGTGTGTGCGACCGTTGGTGAGTGATGATGGGCAGAGATAGCATCACGTTAACAGCAGGCAGCGGTCAGGCCACCATGCTTCAGCCACGTGATCGAGCATGCTCATTCATTGTTGCTTTGGAGGTTTTCGTGGGATTTTCCCGACAACGAAAGAAATAGAATGTTACCTTTATCACCTGTGTTATATGCTCACTGCTACTTTGCTCCTCATCTACCTGCTTAATTAAAAAGAATCCACCATCTTAAAACATTTTAACTCGTTAAATTACTTTTTATGCTCCCAGCGCATCTATGCTACGCTAACGGAGCCTCATACGTAAGAGAAATCCTTTGTTCTATTGAAAGTTGATCCAGAACATCAGGTTTTGTTGTCAGTCCCTCGTTTTACGCCAAGTAATTAGGAGTGAAGTTAATCACAGATTGAGAAACAGACGTTTCTACACTGACAGGATCAGGAAATAGACCAAAAACCATATTCGGTCTTGAGTAAGAGACGATTCTCTCTTTTTCTGAGCAGCCTAGCAGTCAGATAACTGTCACTTTCTCCACATTAAACTTGCAGTTGTGAAAAGGCAATCGAGGAATAATATAATAGGAAATCTTAGCATGAGACAAAAAAGATGAAGCACCAAAACTCTAAATCACATGACAGCAGAAGAGGATTTTTGACCAAAATAAAGACATGACACACACAAATTAAAGTTTCCTGTAACAATACATCCGTCCACACTACAGAAGTGTTTAGAGTTGTAATAAGGACGGTCTCTAATTGCAGATGGGAAAATTATTCCCTGAAGTTTTTAAGCCTGAATTGAGGCAGGGCATGGCGATTATTGCTGATTACATTGATTACCGTCCCCGAATACGCTGAATAGAAGAGCTCCTAATTATCTGCAACGGAGTATATTTTCATCTGTCATCTTTCAACCACCAGGGAGTGTGTAGCAACAACTGATCTGATACGTCAGCAGATGCTGAGCGTGGAGCAGCTGACTGTGCCTGGCTTTCGTGTGTCACAGGGGTCTTTTACCACGGTTTTAATCTGATAATTCAACACCAACTGGCTTGTAAATTCTTCATGTAAACACTAATGAACAGGTTTCTGATTAGGAACAGTTGCTGCCTTCACTGTCAGCTGGATGTCTCAACTACTTGCAGACTTGTGTGAAAATCAAAAACCGGTGGTGGTGAGCAAGGACTTGGATGTAAGACAGGATCCCACAGAGTGTAGATACTGGTGGTGGTGGTGGAGGTGGAGGAGAGGCAGCAGGTGGTTGATGGAAAGCTTCAGTTGAACCTCCACCATCATTGTGGTGATGGAGAGGTGGCGGGTTGTGTAATAGTAAGCCTGAAAGACAGAATGATGGGATTGCATTGATAACTGAAGAACAGCATGGAGAGACTGATGGGTTCCAGGAACGGGGGCGCAAAGATCATTGGTCAGAAATGGTGACGTGGGGATTGAGAATGCAGAGATTTTGATTGTAGGGAAGTGGAAGTGACGGAGAACATGAGATCAGGAGGGAACAGGCAGAACTCCAGGGAAAGATGGTCCTTATGAAACTGTCATCAAAGCTTCATTTAAGTGTAAAAACAAGAGCTTTTCCACATAAATACGTTTGTTACATGTACATTTATTTTAAGAAAGTGGTCAAACTTAAAATAAAAGAAACGGTCTTAACTCAATAGTGTATTGATTTTTAATCATCTCTGCCTTCACTTAATAACAAACAGTATTTAGTTACTGTAGTTCAGCTCATATATCTCATGAGTACCCTTTAAAAGCTGAGTGCAAGGCTGAATTTCCTGCCAGCATAGAATGTAGTTTAAGGCTGAGCTACTTGGTGAATAATGTTATTTTTGCTTTGTTGTATTTGGAACTGGTGGAGTTTTAGCTCACTCGTGCTAACAGGCCATAGTCGTTTTATGCTTTTTAAACAGTGGCAGCAGAGTGAATTTCTGTAGCATTAGTTTTAACACTGCAAAGTTACGAGAATTCATGTCCTTTCCTCATAAGTAAATGGAATATATTATTGTTTTTGTTTGCTCAAGGCCAACTTCTGAGTAAAAGCCTGCAAATATCAGACTTAATGCCTTCATTTGAGGCTCCCGATCACACATTCAGTTTGGGTTAAAGCTCATTTGGGTATTGTTGAAAGTGGGCATGTTTGTATTGTGCACAGCTGAAGTTGTAAAGATTGTTCATGACTTAGAAAAACATTTTGATCTAAGCTGACACTGGTTTTATAATAAACGGTTTGATCATAAAACTGGAATTTACACATAATATGTTCTGACTGAAATGAAATAAGTTGCTAATACTCAAAAAAATGAAGTTAACTATTTGCATGGACATTTCGCAGTAGGATGGAAGTAAAATAAAGAAGTTGGAATAACTTAAATGAAGTAATTTGACTGCTTAGTAACACAATTGAGTGTAAGTGTAAAAATCTTGTGGGATTTACTCAACAGGTGAGTTGGAGTTACTTGAAAAGACCATGCAAATGTTACCTTCATTTTTTAAAGCTGCACCAGTGCAATCTTTTTAGAGTGTTGTAGCTGCCTGACAGTGAGCAAACCTTAACCAGAGTTGATAGATTTTGTCATTATTATGCTACAGAAAAGATCATGTAGAGCTTGGACCGTGACCGTGGAAGCAGAGCAGCTGTGTGAGAAACGGTCATCAGCACCGGAGCAGAGTGGACGGCTCTGCTGCAGGCTCACTGCTGTAACTCTGCATTCACGCATTCAGTACAAACACAAAGAAAACTGAGTCTCCGGCCGGCATGATGCTGCAGCTCTGTGGGGATCCTGCATTAAGCAGGAAATTTACATACTCCAACTGGACAGCTGTTGTAGCAGCCGTACTACACACGAGGAAGTAGTTGATTTGGTTTCACAGCTTGTCTCCCGAACAGCTTTGTTTTGGCTCTTTTTTTACCTTGTGTTATGCATTGTTGAAAGTGTCTTAATACCGCACCGATGCCTGAGCTGGCACGACTGATTGGCATTGTGGGCCCGTATCTGCACTGGATGTGATCCCAGCTCCTCTTGTGGAGCGGATTAGTGAACACCTCTGTGCCTCTGTTTGTGTGGGCATTTAAAGGAGCGCGACTTGCTCTCGCCGGATAGTCGCTCGAATTGCATCAGAGGACATTTGCATAAAGTTTAGATTTCCTCAACTTTCCCCTGTAGTGCCGCTGGGCGCTTTTTAAATCACCGTAGCTCGGCGGGCGGTGCCAGGCTGCAACAGCAAGTCCCATTCACGATGAATAGCAGGCTGCCACTGTCCTGGTGTTTAATTTACGGGTTGTTCTTTGCTAGAAAATCAAACCTGGAGTCCAAATTATAAACACATTACTGTTGCAGAGGATGCAGCTTTGTGCATGTAGCTCTTAATGATCTTGTTCCATCTTCTGTGCTTCCGTATGAGTCAAAATTCCATTTCACTCTGCTTTCTCTAAATGCATTTGGTAGTGTTTTAACCTCCATCAGATATTCTGCTGACAGATTTCTTGTCAACTCAGAGCTACGGTATATAAATCAATATGAACACTCAGTGGCCCATTTTGGTACCAACAGGGATTTAATCCATCGACTCTGCAGAAGTGATGGAGTTCATGATTGAATTGATGGTTAGTCATATCGGCCTCTCCACAGATAGACTTTCGTGACAGTTAATCAAGAGACAAATGCCTTGAACCGAAATGTTGGCCTTTATGTCTTTTTAGCATTGAAGATTTGCCCTTGGGGTATCCAAGGAGGGTGGAAGGTTAACAAGACGGGCCGATAAATGCACGCCTCACCACAGGTTTCCTTTCTTCTGAGCATATCAGCTCTGTGCATGTGACTCCTGTTTTAGACAGTCAAAATATGCCAATCTTTGATGCGCCCCAGTGAAATGTTATCATGCTTGTGTCAGGCGATTGGGCAGGCAGAAGGTTTGGCTCCACTCGAACAGATCTGTCTCTCACGGTGGAGATGAGACTAAGCTGTATGGAACCGAATGAAAAAGGAAAATGGCAAATGAAAAGGCTGAATTTAGCTCCCAGTTGCAGATTCTGCAGTGAAGTGAGACAGCAGGTGGTGTCGGGGGGGAGAAATAGGTGTTGACAATTGTTACAAATCTTGATAAAATGAGCAGCCTGATGTTACCTAAACAGTTATTCTGTTTTCATTGCAGGCTGCGCTGTTGCTGCAGGTTTGTAGTGAATTGGCTAGACACAGGGAGGTTTCAGTGAGGTCTCATTCTTTCCTGCATCCATGTTGTTGCTATTTATACCTCCGCCCCTCCGACTGCAGAGCAGCGCTGGGTTGCATATGTCACAGATATTACAGAGAAAGCCCCATGCCGGCAGGCCCGAGAGGCTGTGGGCATTCGCAAGCTACGAGCAGCTAAACCAGGCTACGACTCTACGGCGCACAATCCCAGCTGCTGAATCCAACGGAGGCTATCAAACCTTTCATCTTTTATGTATAAGCTTCCTGGCTGTCCTAGTGCTGGAGGAGGCGAGACACTAGTCCCACCTCACAGGAACCTCGGCGGAATTATTCCATCTGAATTATTCATCGTACATGAGGGCGATATCTTTTAAAGGGACAGACGTGTCTCTATTGTCCCCCTGCTGTCAAATTAAAGGAAGAGGAACAATGACAGGACACGAGTGCTTTCAGCTGGATGTGGGAAACTTGATCTCATCTGGCACACCCAGACCTAAAATCCATATAATTGGTCCAGACCATCGTGATCTCCTGGGACCAGGATCAATCGGGAGGTTTTACTGTAAAGGATCTATTTCTGGCAGTGAAGCCCTACAGTGAAGCTGCCGTCTGTAGTTTTGGACTCAGACTGTGCTGTCTCTCCCTCTATTCCCATCTGTTGAGGTTTTTAAAGCCCTTTTGTTTTTTGTTTTTTACTTTGTAGAGAAATTATTGAAAAACTCACAGTCATAGTCAGTATAAATCCCACACTCATACACTAAATACTGTATATACACGTATACATGCATACATAATCCTCTACTCACCTACGTCTTCTTCTTCTTCTTCTTCACATGCTCGTGTGCATTTACAGTCCTGACTGTTCTTCACCTTTATTTGTTGTCCTTGCTCATCACTATATGTCTTTTCCTGTGTTAGCACATAGAGAGCAGAAGCACCAGACTCAAATTCCTTGTTTGTGTCCACATCCTTGGCCAATGAAGCCGATCTGATTCTAGACCACAAAGCATATCATCATCATCATCATCATCATCATCATCATCATCATCATCATCATCATGATACTGAATTTGTTCAGTACTTTGGTTTATGATGAAATACAATACCTGCACACATTTTCTGTTTGTGTTTTGTGCTACTTTGCACATTAGCGAATGTCAACATGCTAACCAACATGCTAAATTAGTGATAAATAACATAGACAATAGAATAACTGTTCATTTCTTAGATCAAGTGCACGTATGTGGGGCAGGTCTTTGAGGAATTATTCAAGGTTCAAAGCATGTGACTTTGACATTTACAGTTTGGACTCAACTTTAATATATGTTTGGTACTATGATCATTACTAATGTGGCTGCAGACTCTTAGTCTTGTTTTAGCTTATTTTTATATGAATATTTCTCATTATTCAGCACATCTTTCCAGACATTCCAGATCAGGTAGTGGACATTATTTTTAAGGCTGTGACTTCTAATCACTGTAGGACATGTTGTAGAAATTGCAAGTCTGACTCATCCAGCTTATCCTGGTGTGTAGCACGCACACACACACACACACACACACACACACACACACACACACACACACACACACACACACACACACACACACACACACACACACACACACACACACACACTCTCAGAGTAAATAGTTACAGCTTTAATAATAACAGCACATATTGCAGCTCCCTACAGAGCTCACTGCGCAGAGAGAGGCTGGATTTCTTCAACGATTCCTCTACTCTATTTTTACGAGTTAGACAACAGTGAACTGTGCTGTTTTGTTTATATTTTGCAGCAGCCTCAGATTTTTCTCTCATGAACAATGCGAGTTAAGAATTGACCGTCTGGAAAGTAGTTGCAGTGGCGCATTATCATACACTCAAAGCTCCCTCTAAAGTCTGTCTCATTATCACACACAGAGAAATGTCATCTGCAATACGACGTGCTCGTCTTTAAATCCTCGGCTGCATGGCTGGAAACTGGCACAGTAACCTCAGTGCGGAGCAATTAAACTCTGTCTATTTATCGCAAACTGTTCGTGGAAGGTGCAAGAATGAGCCTTCAGCATCTTCCTATCTCCATCACAAGCCTGATATAATTAGCCCTTTTTTGTCCTGCCTGGAGCCATTGTCTTTGTTTTGATGGTATCACAGCCACACTGTAATTGCATTCACTTTCACTGTGGTGGCTTTATAACCTATCATAGATTGGAATTGGAATTTGTTCTGTTGTGACTAATTATAGCTAATTACAATTTGGTGCCATGGTGGTAGGAGATGCATTCTACACCAGCAGCCAAAACTTTATTACCAACAAAAAGAAACATCAAAGAGGAAATGCTTTTGGACGTTCTTCATGAGCCATTTCACTTTGCTGCTGCACTGTTTGTGTTATCACTTTACCCATAAATCCAACTGTTTACACCGCGATCATCGGCTGCTGGTCCACTGGAGGTTTCCACCAGCAGCTGAAAGAAAATCAGGGATGCAGCCTTTTTCAGGGATGCCCCAAAGCTCTGGAGCACACTGCCTATAGATATCAGGGAAGCGGCTCGCTGAATATTTCTAAAGAAAGCTAAAAACTTATCTCTTCACTTTCGCCTTTAACAAGCTATGACTTCCAGATGCAGCCCTGAAACTTTGGTGCTCAGTTTGGGGGAATTAGCATCACGTGCTGTGCAGTATAAATGATTACCTGACCCTAAATGAGACAATATTCATATTAAACTGATCGTTAAAAGCTAAGAAGTCATGATGGTACCACCGTCTTCCGGATAACAGAACTCCAGCCAACAGCAGGGAGTTTTATTGCCACCGTCGCACTCATACAAAAGCATAACCATAAACGAGCATTCTTTAATGTGTCCTTACCCATTAAAACAACAACAAAACAGTCCACCTAATCTCCTCTCCCACAACGCCGTCAGGCTTCTTCATGGATTAACTGGGAGCACCAGCAAGCTGGTTACCTAGACAACACTGACACCACCATGGCTGCCTGTTGCTGGTAATTTACCACAGCAGCTCAAGGCAGAAGGTGTCACTGACAAACCTTTAAACTCGAGCCTGTATCGCTGTTGCCATGCGAACACCTCGCCAGACCAATCCAGCAATTTTTCCTGTTTAAAGTGCAAATGAAACTTCACACGCCTTCAGCGCCACTGCAGACCGTTTCAGACGGGAGGGAGGCGCCCGCCACTCGTTCCTGTTTCCGTCACGCTGAGCTTGGCAGGTATGGATTTGTGAGACGTTAGCTAACATTTACTGGCTGTCAGGCTAATGCAGCATCCTTTTATGCTGCTCGGTGTCCATGATAGTCACGGTGTCATCGTTGGCTTAAAGAGGTGTGCGTGCGCATATGTATGTGTTTTGTGGCGGGCGCTGTTTTAAATGGATGGAGTGCAATAACAGGAATAAAAGTGACATTTGTCTCAGTATTGTCGGAGGGTGACGCCCACAGTGTCTGACTTTGAAAACGGCTGCACTGTGAGATAACTTGTGTGTGGAGTTTGAATTTTGTCCTGATGTCGGAGCATGAAGTTCACATCATTTGAGCCTTATCAGTTCTGCATGGAGATGTTTGGTTTTCCCATGAAGATAAGCACAAATAATATTATCGCTGCTCCTCTTTGCGCCCCTCGCTTCCTTTCATCTCCATCATATCAGCACCGCTTCATGCGCTCTGAGATATGAGAGCTGATGGAATCTGTTGTAACTTATTGATCCCGTGACCCGTGACACCGTTCTGAGAGAGGCAGGCCTGATATTTTTGGGGCAGCTTGTTAGCGAGCTGTAATGCAACATTTAAAGCACGCAGCCTGCACAGTGTGTTTTCATCTTAACTAGGCTGCTAGGAAGAGTGCAACAGGCCAGCAGTGTTGATTTCTATCCAAACAGGTGTAGACTGGACATCAACTAAGATGCTGATGAACGTTTTCAAGAAGCGATACTAGAAGAAATGAATTTTTAGTTGTATAAATAACTGCCGAATGTTTATCCTTCAGGTGTGAAGTAAGGACATATGGAAATTGTGTACCCAAAATCTATTTTGATTATCAAACACACACCTCCTGATGACTTGAAAAGTGACATCCTATGAAATATAAGGAGGTATATTTACTCAGTGTTAAACAGGATTCTGTTGGAACTGGATGACGAGGCAGAACATAACAAAGTGAGTTAAAGGTTTTACCCAAGAGGAAATCGGTTATCGATACAATCATGGTTTCGTGTTTGTGTTGTGATTGCTTTATTGGTTTTAATAAAGCCAACCAGTGCAGCCTGAGGTGCGCTGTTTTCCAGGAATGAAGGTTTTTCTGTGATGTTCAGGTCCTTTTTTCATGGGGTTTCTAAAAAGTTTGTAGTTCGTACAGAAGCTGCGGTCAGCTTGAATTCATGGCAGCGAGAACGGACTGAACAGTTTTCACAGCTGAGGACAAAAATATAATCAGCTTCTCCACTGAATGTCCCAAAATTTGCTAAAATATAAGAGAAGAAGAAACATACTTTTATTTATCACATCACATTATTTCTCTGCGTTTGACCCATCCTTGGTCCGTCCTTCCTCCGCGGCAGACCAGGAGCGGTGGGCTGCCAGCCGACAGCGGTGCCGGGGACCCAGTTCCTCTGGTGGTGATCTTCTTGCATGTTTTTAGTGGGGGTATATTTTATGGACCCCGCCAGGTGAACACGGGACCTTCTAGCTGGGAGACGACAGTGTTGCCACTGTACCACCGTGCCACCATATAGATGAATACACTGCTTCTATTTCAACTCTGGCACAAAGCAAATGTTGAAAGTGGGCAGATGCTGCTTGTCCGTAAGCCAAAAACACAAGGAAATACAAGGTACCTCCAACTTTGGAGATTATTATTGTTCATTAGGGATGGAAAGATCAAGATCAGTCCTTTAATACTGATCGAGTCTGATCGGATACTTATATTTACCTCATTGTTGATAAAATATGTATCTGTTACATTAACGTACCAGCTGTAGTTACTAAATCTGACACCTGAGATACGTGATCTGAATACTGATGGTCCTGTTTCTAAACTATTATAAGATTTAATTATGAAGTTTAACTCAAAGATTCCGATTCCTGACATTGACGGGACGTGATCAGCCAGAAAGAAGACGCTTCACTCTGTTGGAGTTGTTGGAACCACAAAACAGTTTTTACCACAGATTGAACAGTGGTTTGAAAAGTGGAGGCTCCTCACTCACAAACAGTCTTTGGTGAGCGTAGATACCGGCTACAGACGACGGCACTTTAACAGTGCGCCACACAAGTTTAATGTTGGCTTGTCAACAAGTTACTCTCAAGAAAATCGCATTAATTAGGGACAGCTGACATGTCCTCCTGCCAGCAGCGGTTCTTATTTAAACTCATGAATGTGACGGTCATCGACGGATAAAACAAGAAGCTGCTGCTTAAATGTTTTGTGCACTGCACTTTGCTAATAAGAGATAGAGGTAACAGATTAATTAGTTTCAGTTTAGTGTAATTTGCCAACCTGCGTGTCTGAATTTGGAGTCTCCGGTGTGACCAAATCATTTTTCACATTCACACTAATTTTCACTTGTGCAGCGAGATGTTCACACTTCAAGCTACTGCAAAGGAGAGCAGCGCTAAAATGCAAGCAGACAGAAACACAGAAGAGTTCAATGAAGAAGGAAATTTGATTGGTTTAATTTTAACACATCATGATCCCTTGAAATTTGCCTCGATCAGCCCCGACGTCGACTCGAGAAGTCTCTATCATTCGTTATTAATTTACCAGTTAGAGATCAGTGCAACATCATTTTTGTTTCTCCAGATGAAATGTTGAATTTTGGACTTGAAATAAAGCGTTTTTCTCTTGTGGTACCACCACACAGTTCGCAGCCACTGAAAAGTCTTCACTTAGCAACTTCATTTGAGGAGCTGCTGCCAACCAATCAGCTTCCAGTATTGGGACTGCAGTCTGTACATTTGGGCTTTCTTGGGAGTTTGCTAAGCAGCCCTGCATCCATGTGACATTTCCTGGAAAATCATTCGCAAGACAAATGCTGAACAATTGTGCCTGTCCTGCAGGTCAAGCCGACTGGATGAACAGATGTTAGTTATGATGTTCTGCGTGGCTAAATATGAACATGGATGTGCATCTGCATGTCTCAGACGTTGACTGAGAAGTATTCTTCATTACCAAGAAGAGATTGGCTGTATGCTTCTCTTTGAGCTAAACTCTGTTAGCATAAGTAAGCGCATCGCTTTCATTCTGGGACACAACATAGTTGAAATTATTAAGACCAGGATGAACTTTTCTTAATATAAACAGAAACTTTTTCAACTTTTCAGATGCACAGAAACATTTAAGTTCTAAGTCTGTAACTCAGAGAATCTCAGAGATGATTGATGTGACAGAAATGGAAGCTGGATGGATGATGCATTTTGGCATAATAGCTGTATTTCGTGTCAAGTTTAGAACTTTGAAAGTGTTGGACTGTAAGTTAGATTTAGAAGAAATCTAAAAGTGCATTTTGCGGCTGAATGCTTTCAGTCTGCAACACTCGTGGAGGACAGTGTGTGTGCTCATTGCTTGTTTAGTGGCACGTGAAATCAGGAGCTGAAGCGTGATTGGCTGGTCCGAACCAGCATAATGCGGTTGTTTATGAACGCCTGGATGCTGTACTGTACCTGCTACAGTGCTCAAAGCTTCGGCACTTGGAAGGAGTAAACACAAAACTCTCCAGTGAAGGATCAAAGCACGCAGGATTTAAAAATAAAAAATGCGAGCGCTGACTGCATCACAAGGCGAGCCGTCATTTTGTTTTAGTCAGGGTTAGAGGAGAAAGAGGCATAGCAAAACACAGTTAGAGATGCTGCTGCTCTTCTTGACTGCAGGCTTTTCATGTCTTATAGTTGTGTCTCTGAGGCAAGACAGGGAGCTGAAAGCTGAGAGGGGCTTTGATGGAAACAGTGGGGGCTTATTCAGTCCTGTTGCTAAATGAATTTGGCTTGTTGTTCGCTCCTCACACAGCCTTCACACCTACAAATATGAATATGTAAGAGAGGTACTGTACAGCACATGCTCATCTTTTAACGTGACTAAAAACAGTCAGGGATTTGCTCATTTTTAACAGGGGGTTTGGCCCAAACCCTAACTCATCTTAATCCTAACCCTCACCCTATACTAAACCTATAGTTCCGAAAATATATTGTATATTTATTAATATTTAATAATACAATATTTTACAGTTGGGGCTTGATCTGGGAGCAGTATGTGATCTTATTAACATCTCCATGCCTGTCCATTCCTCCCGAGGTCACTAGTAGGCGGATCATGGTCTGGGTCCAGATCCAGACACAGCCCTATCCTGACCCGGACCTGCAATTAATAAATTATTGAGAATAATAAAATTTTAACTGGTGCAGCATTTTTAGCCTTTACGGCAGTGCTTCAGCGGCTCAGGAAACTCACAGAACAGCTGCATGTGTTGTAAATCCTCTCATGTGACGCAATTAGGCCAGTAAGATGTGTGGATAAGCATTGAGTTAGTAAGTGAGACACACACACACGGGACAGACGAGAGGAGAGACAGTCAACAGTCGGAGAAATAATGAGTCAGAATGGACTCTTACATGTTCGCTCTTCCCACGGGAAGTTCAAATCAGGCCACCCCAGTGTTAAGAATTCACAAATCGCCTGCTGTCTGGGGGTGTACGCTTCTGTATGATCATAGAAATATTATTGTTATTATATATATTATTATCTATGATCCTGAAGGTGACACTATGGAGTATATAGGCTTCAATATAGTACAGATTTGAGTATTTCTAGTATGTAATCAGGGTGGGACTGAGAGAAAATGGCACAATTACAAATCTGTCTGCTACTTCAGCACCACGGACAGCGCCATGCATTCATCAGCACACGGCACGGCGAGGCTGCTGATGTTTCAGAGTCGGGCTCTGGATTCTAACTTTCACAAACCTCAGTCAGATAAAGGATGAGTGAGTCAGACAGACTGGACCAACGTATTCAACCAAACAACCTGCTGCACTGTGCTACAAGGGGACTGAGAGCGGAGTTGCATTTTGGTCGATTTTGCTAAGTGGTCTACTGCCTGTTACTTAAAAACCTAAATGGCCACATTTCTGGTGCAGAAGAAAATCAGTTTTATTCTGCAGCATGTGAATGCAGACATTCTTCAGATTTTTGGGCGGTACTCCACATTATCCCCTACAGCAAACACGCAGCATGTTATCGAGAGAATTCGGAGTCAAGGCCAGGTCACCCCAGCGGTTGGCGGTGTCATCTGAAAGGAAGAAGGTCCTGACTGGGCTCTTTCTCATCCCCCTGTGTTACCTCCAAAAGCTCTGGTTTCCTCCCACCCAAAAAGGCATCACAGACCCTCATCATGATTTATTCCATCTCATCTCATGGAAAAATACTGCTTGATGTTCAGGATACTCCACCATGAACCAAGGTATTGGCCCCAGTCCTGGAGTTTCCCCCTGGGCGCTGCACTGCGGCTCTAAATATTTATGATTGGCCAAATATTGAGGTTGAAGTCCCCCTTCTGGGCTAAAATCCCATTCAGCTGATTTTATTTTTCTAGAATCAGGTCCTTTTAATATTGCACGCTCTGCTCAGTAGTTGTAATCCTGTTTAGGGAGCATGTGTGAGTGATTTTTCTCTACCTACACTCGCATTACCCACTGAAAAACCTTCGCTTTGAGTGCACTTGTTGATCTGTTGGGAGCTGCATTTCCTCTTGGTTTCATCAGCTCCGTGTGTGCTTGGAGTTTCATGGGACAATGGATGAAGCAGAAAAGCTTTTGGCTAATCTGATGCATGCTAATGAGTAAACAGCCCAACATGTATTTAACACCATCACCAGCCCTCTTCTTTTTAAACCCATGATAGTGAGTAAATAAAATGAAAACCGTGTAATAATAGAAATTGAAGGTTCTGTTTTTTTGCCTGTTGTAAAGACATTTCTGTATTGGTGAACTGTGTGTTCACCATGCTGTCATGGTGTTGAGTCAGTCAGTCAGAGAGAGATCAATTCATAACACACCTGTAAAAAAGGGCCGTCTGCATGCTTGTGGACGTGGATCCATTGCTGATGCTCAATTTAAATATAATTGTTTTTCTTTCCTACCATAGCGACCCAGCTGAGCAGCAGTGTAGAGCTGCGAGGAACAATTTTTGTAATTACTCCGATCTTTTCTTCTTCTCTCTATCTGTTAATTACTTTTCTCTTAAGCGCTGAAAATTCCCATCACATGGTGACATTTTCCAGTTGCTTGTTTTGTCCAAAAAACTGTCCGAAGCTCAAAGTCAGTCATTTTGCAATAGTGAGATTTTATTTACCTGCAGGGGAAATTCATGTGTTACAAGTGAAAAGAAACCACATAAAGAGGTACGAAACCGATATGTGGAAAGAATTAAGACAAGTTAAAGCAGAGACATGCAGCAAATGGAGACATCTGAGAAGCTGGAACTTAAAATTATTTGGCCACATTTGCTTCAACAGTCGAGTATCGTATGTTTCTCTTCATCGGGTGATTGATTGGTCAACTAATTCGTTCACAACTACAGCAAAGCTTAAGTTTATAGTACCCACCTGTCCAAAGTCCAACAGAAGTGCGGGATGAGCAGCAGCAGCTGCCGGCCTCACGCCAGAGGTTTATTAACACTGAAGCTTAAACTTCACAATGCCAAATGACTGAGGGCTGCTCATGGATCACAGTGACAGCACCTCCAGAGAATGGAACCAGCACCAAACACTGCCTCACGCACACACACGAGGCGGGAAGGCCACAGAGATTTTTCAAGCTTGTGTTATGCTCAGCTCGCATCTTCATGCCTGAGAGAGGATAGTGTTTGTCATGAAGACAGGGGGAACATCTGGAGTGCCGTTTGTTTTAATAATTCATTGTTTCTGACTTCATAATCAACCCCAACGCAGCCGGAGTCGCTAAACTCAGCCGCCTCCCCTCCAAATGGAGTCCCGTGTGAATAATCTGCGGCTGACACGTGTTGAGAGTACACATGGAGATATTGTTCGGCACGCAGCCGCTCGTTTGCATTTACAGTCGGCCGTATTTGATGAGTTGCCTCCTCTCTGCGTCGCCTCTGTGTGAATTGATGCCCCATTTGCTCAGATAAGAGAGGGAGGGAGCTGTTTGTGTTGTTTGTCTTGCCATGTCTTTCCTTCTTCAGAGAAGTATTAGCGTGTTTCTCCACCAGCAGGGCTGTAATGTTTTCAGATACTGACGCAGCTGCTCGTCGGGCTGCACGATATGAAGAAAATTTGCAATTTATGATACATTTCCTGCAAACTCTGATGGCAAAAGGAGATGAGATTAAAAACAGAGGAGTTTAGTAGATACTTTCACTGTGTTGAATGCTTGTGTGTGCCGCCAATAGGATCTTGAAAATATATTTTTAGTACGGAAAAAGCATCAAAATACAGTGATGAAATGACCCTGACAAACAGCACAGACGTTGTCCAATGCACCAGTGCTAGTCAACCTTTTTTATGCTCCCAGATTTCATCCCACATTTGTTTCCTTCCCACATGTCAAAATGTTTTGCTCCACAACATTTTGGCCAACAGACCACATTTCCGATACTGTCAGCAGAAGCATTTATAGCACATTTCACTCGAGTATGAATTGGCTCAAAAAGGGCCAAACAGCAGTTAGAGCTGCTGCCATGACTCAATGAGTTGGCTGACAGAAAAGTAATCTGCAACTATTTTCAGTCAATTCATCATTTTAGTCATTTTTGTCTTCACATTCAATCCAACTTCTCAGTTGTGAGGAGTGTTTTTACGCCACTGCAAGCTGGATCTCTGAGTTTAAGACAGTTAGTCGGCCAAAGCAAGACATTTGAAGTCATCATCTTGGACTTGCTGCGTATGTTCTGAAAGAGAGTTTCACTGTTTGACTGTTTTCCTTTTGCTTATTTCCATTTGGGATTCATTAGTTTTGAGTTTTGGCACAACAGTTCTCATAATAAATGCTGTAAAGTGGAATATGCGTGGAGAGGTGCACTTAACAACAGCCTACTCTGCTCTGGTGACAAAAGGTTGACTGAAAAGTTTCTTTCAGGCAGCACGGTAGCTAATAGCTGCTGAAACTGCCCCTCCACCTCCATCCTGTAGCACAGTCCCAGCTTCACAGTGAAAGCCTTCCAGCAGCAGCTCCTCGCCTCACGTCTCGCTGCAAGAAGGAGTGGCGTGTAACTACAGGAAAGGGTTATGAGTTCTGAATCTTGGTGTGTGCACATGCTCCGTGTCATACGTGATCGTTGCGGGCGTTTGCTGGCGTGCCGCTGGGCTGTGACAGAGATGCTCTCTGGGAGGGAAGTGAGGCGCCCTTGGGTGACCTTTGGCTGAATTATCTCTCCTCCCTGTATGTCCTGTCCTGATCGTATCTCCCAGCTCTGCTCTGCATGCTGCCCACGCTGCACCACTTGTTTGCTCCACCGCCGTCGTTTTCTCCTCACCTCTCTCTCTTTTAAAGGAGAAAGAAATGCAGCAGGGCTCATACGGAGGTAAACAATGTGGCTCTGGCTGTCAGCTAGCGGCTGTGAGAGAATGATTAAGGAGGCTGCCATAAACATGACTGCGTGATGATGAGGTTATTTGCCGATTTGTTGCTTTATTCGACGTTTAACGACATGGTAGTTGAGAGCTCTTCTGGGATGATTTATCACAAATATCAGGAGGACAGTACTAACGGACGCCGTTATCACAGCCTTATCCCGACATCATATTTTTCAAGTATGCAGAGCATGGCTAATTGAGATAAATAGCTGTGTAAGCAGAGCTGATGACAGGATGGAGGCTGGCTGGCTGGCTGGCTGTCTGGTGAGCCTGCTGGCTGGTCTGGGATCCAGCGATCGGCTGTTTGTCAGGCGGCGCGGTATTGAAGAGGGAGGAGGTAATTAAGCTTGGCTGAGTTGTGGTGGTGGGAGCTCTGTGTTTGGGCTCTCCTAAATCTCGACAGGGGCCCCGGCTGTACAGTTGTGCGGTCCCTCAGGGCGGGCCACACTCCCAGCAGTGGGCCTACCGGAGGCCTGACAGATACTGATATGCCACCTCAAAGCACTCAGTGCTCCACTAAATTAACTCACATCTCAATTCCACCTATTTCTCCTGTGCAAGTTTCTATTCTTTATATATATATGTGTGTGTGTGTGTGTGTGTGTGTGTGTGTGTGTGGATTCATGCTGCATGTGTACAGTGTGAGCTGTTTGAAGCACAGAGTGCCAGCTGTGGTGTTAAAACCTGCCCACAGCAGAGGAGGATTGTGTAGAGCTGTGGGGGGTGGAGCAGATTATGGATAGGATCTCAGCCTAGAGAGTTGTTAACAAAACACATGCATGCGCGCGCACACACACACACACACACACACACACACACACACACACACACACACACACACACACACACACACACACACACACACACACACACACACACACACAAATCCTCACTGTATGGAAAGAGATTAGCGCACACAGGGACTGGAGTTGAGCAGCATCCATTTGAATTTCTCGAGTTTATATTAAATTTCTGAAGCACTTTTTTTTTAAAAAGTAATGAATTGAAGAATTTTTGATTGAATGTGATTAATAATTTTACGTGTTGCTATGTTTTCATCTGCCGTTTACCGAATAAAAAGTGACAAATCGAGATTTAATTAATCCAACAGAGGTGCATGTTTTGTGCTTTTTGTGCATTTTAAGTAAACACACGTCCAGCTGCTGTTTGCACACAAAGATTCAGAGCGACGACTGGTTTGATGAGTCACACCATTTTTACATTCACTCTTGTTCTAGCCTAATCTGAAGTAGACAAAAAAAGGACTGCCTTTGCGCTACAGCTGTCTGAGAAATAAGAACTGCGTTTCCATGATAACGATCAATAATTGCTACCAAATGGAAAAACTAATCAGCTTTTGTCATTTTCTGTTTTTGAAATGACTTTTCTGTCTGTGAAATGAACATTGTGAAAAAGTGAAAAATACTTAAATATTTAAAGTTCCAGTTCAGTTGGTTGCAGTATACAACCTCACCACTAGATGCCACTAAATCGTACTCACTGAAATATTGAAATGTGTTTTCATTAACCTCCATTAAGCTTTACTTTTGATATCATCTATGAGTAAAATAAATGATGTGAAAGGTTTGCTTATGTCAGTGAGCACAATGAAAATAAACACCCGACTCTGCAGCTCTGTGTATATGTACATATGTGCACACACACACATATATATATATATATATATATATGTGTACAGTATATATATATGTGTACAGTATATAGAGTATGGTAGTAGTAGTAACACCAAAGATGCTATGTAAACCTCTGTGTGAATTGTGAATAGTAATTTTTAGTTTCCTTTATAGATAACCTGTTACTTTATGATCTTGTATTTGCATCTTTACTGCAGAGACGAAGTCGACAGGCTAACATGCTAACCATAACGTCATGATAAGCTGGCTGTATATGGCTGCTTCCAGGAGCTCCCCTTGTGGGCTATGAAATCGCCTGTGATTTGTGATTTTAGGGAAGGTTCCATGTTGAAGTTATTTCTTGACAATCTATCGAGTAGGCCTACTTCCATGCAGCATTTCTGGCTACAGCGTGGGTTGGAAGATGTCGTTGGTGCTCAGGTTTTGGTCTCAGTATCAATCTTTGGGGTGTTGCACACAGTCACTACGCCTGGCTTTTGTCTTCCCCCGATACCGTGACTGACCGTTCTTACTTTCTCTGTTCATGTACAGGCTAAACCAACCAGATACTGCACATCATGTCATTAAGGCAACTGTGAGCACCATCCATCTTCTCGGCTCATGGTCGGAAAGAAAGCAAATGCACCGACTGTCGGACTGTTCTCATAAATACAACAATCATTTTGACTCTAAAAACATTACATTTTCCAGGTGTTTGTGTTAATTTAGTTATCTTACAACAGTGTGATCTCTTGTGGTGCTAATCTCATTTCATACCACACACACACACACACACACACACACCCAGG
Source organism: Chaetodon trifascialis (assembly GCF_039877785.1). Lineage (NCBI taxonomy): Eukaryota > Metazoa > Chordata > Actinopteri > Chaetodontiformes > Chaetodontidae > Chaetodon > Chaetodon trifascialis. The sequence continues at coordinate 3,967,434 of NC_092056.1, forward strand.
CTACATTAACTCTGCACAGCTCACACTGCCCTCACAGCCTCAGTGTGTTAGAGATACAGCTTGTAAATGTTGACGCCGCTGGAAGAACTCAAATGGGAAGTTCATTACTCTAACCAATATCTAATATTCCTCTGGCTGGATTTTGCGTCAGGGCTCTGCATTATTGCTCTTTAAGCGACAGCCGATGGCTCTCCCACAGATGGATGGTCTTTATTTCTCCGAGTCCTTTCATCCTTATTTACTCTAACTCAAACTGCTCTCAGTCTGACGCTTCACGATAAAGAGCTGTCAGCTCTGTCTGAGGTGCGAGCGTGCCCTCTTGGGATGTTATCCGTGGCCCGCCTCATTAGATTCATGACCCATTGCACCAATCACCTACCAGATACAGTAGATCTTACAGGGTTTTTAATGTTTACAGTCAGGTGATCTACTTGCAAAGGGAAGGAAAACTTGAACCGAAACATCAATGTTTTATCCATTCAGATTTATAAATTTTTCAGTAGCTGAGGAGCTCTTCAAATGCAAGCCAAGTCAAGTTAGGAGAGGCTTGCTGAGAGCTCGGCGGTGTTTGTAGGCTGCTTGACATGCACTCACAGTCTCCTTCACGTGCCTCAAACTCTCTTCCTCCTTTGTTCTTTGTGCGAACACTGCTCACTTTCTGTGGATTTTGCCAGTTTCTAAACCTTATTCGACATTCCTCGCCATTTTGTGGTAACTGTACCACTTGCCTTGAACTACCGTCTTCAGTTATTTATTTGCTGACTTCTGTTAGTGCCTCTGCTCCTGAATTTCTTAGTTTGTTGCTTTTTGCATTTCGCTTTTGATGGAAAACTGTACACTGAATTTGCAGCGTCTCTTCTCCAGCTGCAGTCAAGGTGAAGTGCCATCAGTGGCTGCTGTTGACGTGCACTTTTTGTTTTAAACATTACCTTGAATCCTTGAGAGTTGTGTGCCTTCGCTTCAGTCCTTTATCCTCAGTTCCAGCCCAGCCCCTGCTCTGCAGTCCAGTCTCTCTGCTTTTTACTCTCCACTGCAGACCCGCCTTGAGCAGCCGAAAGCAGGCTAGCTCCTCAGGGACAGTCTGCTGTGTACTGGATGGATGACTGGCTGGCGAGCTTCATGTGTGGATGTACAGATGACTGGAGGGCTGGAAGTGTGGAAATAGGGATGACTGGTTTTTCTGCAGGATCAGAAAGACAAAAAAAAGACCATAAAAATGTCCAAACATGCAGGGCCAATTACAAAGAATTTAAATATGCATTTTTTCATACATGTGTACATCATAGCATGAATGCAGCTATTGGCCTGCGTGAGCTACCGTACATGCTTTTTGAGGATTAAGCCCAGGTTGTGTTGTTTTCTCCATGCCATTTCTCATAGTTCTGACCACAGCAGAGCAAAATACTTACAGACACATAGGCTGAAGCTACAAAAATACGATAACCAACAAGGAACTACCCCCACCGGTTTTTAAATAATGGACATTTAAGGTTTGCTTTCCAATATGCAATGTGAATACGTTATTTGATGGTTAATAGATGGGGACATCTAGAATTTTCCTCCACTGCTACTAGAGATACAAAGACAGGTGGCTAATGCTCACCTGTTGGCCATCGCGATGAATTTCTCCCTTGAGTTTAGTGATATTAAAATCAAACCAGTAATGAATGGTGCTTAGTTAGCCAACCTGCGGTGATTAATTCTTGAGTTCTGCTGACTGGAGCTGATTCTCAGCCAAGTTTGCACCAATCATGTGTTTATTTCATGTTATTTCATCTCTGTTTATTGTTTTTTTTTTCTTTTTTTTATAGTGTGAATTAGCTGATTTTATTGGTTGTCTGAATTTTCCCACACACAATGCCTGATACTCTGTCATGAAGTTAAGTTTTACTCGGATTCAAACTGGGCTGTCCAGTCAGCTTACTGCGGGTTTTTGCCTTAAGATGTGAGGACCCAGCTCCTTTTTTATCTGCATCATTGCCATGAAAAGCGAATATCCCACCTGCCGGGTAGAGCGGCAGCGTCTTCCCCGCCGAAGGAATTACGGAGCTGGAAGAGCTGTGATGGCCAGTGAAAAGAAGCTTATATCGCGTGTGTCACCTGCCAAATACTTATCAGTTCAGCCCTTGTGGGTTTATTTAATGTTCCACAACTGATGCCAGAAAACTTTGACGTGTTATTCTTCTCTTGCTGTACCTTTAATGTTGTTCCTTGCTGTAACCAGAGCCCTGCGGCCCCCGAGCAGCTGCCAGTGATGGTGAATGTGTTGCTGTGGGGACTGTAAACATGACTACTGTCCAGCAGAGACAGCCAGACTGGCTCTGTGGTGCACAGAGACATGCTTTGATCTGACGCCTGAGTGTAGATAGTGTGTTTGTCCAGAAAATGTTAGTCTGCTTACTAACCATGCACTGATTCAGAGGTTATTGATATGCATGGTTCAAGTTTTGTCCTGCAAACTATGTGCAGTTTAAATATCTATGGGATTTGGGCTGTTAGTCAGACAGGCTATTTGAGGATGGACCCCTGGGCTCAGTGAGACTTTAGACATCCACCTCCACCTTCTTTTGGCCATGAAACTCCAATGACCTCATTGCATAGCGTCATTTAAAGACTCCTGCAGCACACATCATCATATGCAGACAGAGGCTGTAGTTAAAGTACAGTTTACTGCTCCGTTAACACGATTCATGCTGTGTGTGTTTGGGGTATTGCATAGAAAACAAACGTCTGGGATTGTTTTGACACATGCTGTCGCGTGCAGGGCGCTGCTTTCAGAGCTCCCGGTTGCTCTCTTTGGTCCACATAATGTAACTGTAGCTCAGTTAAATGGCAGCACTTTAAGTAACAGCAACTGAGAACAAAGGGCCTTCTCTCAGTTTGCATTTCAAACATGTAACCTGCACAGTACAGGTGCGTCTGTGCTTTGTCCAGGCAGAGCCCCCCCACACATCAAGAGAGTGCCATGTTTTTTCATACAAAGCTGAATTTCTTTGCAGCCCTGCAGTCAGGTTTCTAAGTGATGCCCACTAATGTCTGAGCTGGAGAGTAAAGGCTCTTAACAGTTTTCTTGCCAGTTGCTGGCCTACTGGACGCCGGGCTCCGAGAAAACTCAGCCCTGATCTACTTTGTGCCCTTGGCCAAACTTGAGCATAGTACAGTAATGTGCTTATCTGGCTGTGACACTTTGACACTGGTCTCCCCTATCAGGCCGGACAGAAGTCCACACAGACTTGGCTGGCTGTGTCTTCGGTGAGTGAAGTCTCTCTGGACCGCGGCTGAGCTCCTCTTCCTTACTGTCAGTTAAAGAGGCCATCTGTAAGACTTACCGAGCTGGGGGAGGACCCGCCAGGCTCCTGATTAAAGTGATGAGCTGTAAAATGGAGAGGGAGGCGGGGTGACAGCCGGCTGCTGCCTGCCACGCCGAGCTTCATCGTGTCTGCTTGGAGACGAACCTCCCTGCTCTACCTGTTTCCTCCTGTCGCTATAAATGGGTTTGTTTACGTCTACAAGCCTAAGCCTGCTGTACGGTGGCACCACTTTATTTCTGCTCCCATCATACTATCGATCCATCATTATTACTGGGTTGTCGGAGTGTGATAGCAGTTAGTTTTCTTTGGCTTGAGCGATTTTTCTAAGTTTGGTTTCCATTGGACAATTTCATTTTAAGTGCAGTAGCAGGATTCGCTAACATGGAGTGTGTGTGAGTGTCAAATTTAATGATGTAAAGTTTGCATCTACAAGCCCTTTGTCAAACAGCATCCGTCAGCAGCTGTTACAGACATGTACGGTGCTTCTAAGCAGACTGCAATTAAGCCAAACTGTGTTGAAAAAATACAACATATTTTCAAAAGTAAAATGATGATTAATACAAAAATGCAAGCTCTAATTTTGAATATTGTAATTATCAGTGTCCAAAAAAGAAAACAGACCCAAAGTGTGAATCAGGATTCAGTAGTAAATCTGGTCAGCAGTCTTTAATGGACATCGACTGTGTGAATGAAAGAGGAGGTCACTGTTTAGTATGATGATGCGATGACTAAGACAGACACCAGCTTTGCTCACATGAGCAAACCCTGCACAATTCAAGGCATAAAAGCTTCTTTGGCAAGAAAAATACATAATAATGTTTTTTTTCTCAGTAGGGTGTTCAGTCTTTTTTCAGCCGGAGTTGAAAAGAAATAATGGTCACAGCGTGATGACAACGGATATATCGCAAACATCTGATTAGAGAAAACCAAATGGCTTTGCTTATTTGAAGTACCACCATTGTTTGAAGTATATATGGTATTCTTTCACGTCTGAACAAGTAACCAGACGTGCTGCTGCGCTTAGTGCTCTGCCAGTGATTTTAGAATTACATAAACTTATCTTTCCAAATATATATATCAGCATTCGAGCCATTGATCTCCTCTTTTAATATTCTTTTCCTTTTACCTTGCTTTCTCGAAATGTTACCACAACCTGTGTTTTCTGGAAAAGTGACCCCTGCTGATTGTGTGTATAATGGTTTTCACCTCCCAGGAGTAAAGTCAGGACGAGTGTGACCTATTAGAAACCTTTTCAGTTAATGTGCGGTTGGGTGAACAACGTGCAGGAAGCTGATGTTTGGATGTCATGTCCTACTTCCTGTACATTCAGTGCTGGTTTCTTCTCATCAGGATTAGATGTTGGTAGATTTCTATTTGAACTGAGCCTTTATTTCCAACAGTGTGCTTACGTTTGATTCATAAAAGATGCCTAAAGTAAAAATCTTGAGTAGATTGAATCGAGGGTGTCGTCGCTGAGCGAGGTGGAGCAGAACAGGTGGAGCAGAGTCACACTTAAGATCACAGTTGATGACGAGGCCCCAGGTCTTAACCGTGGAGGTGGCAGATCAGAAAACACTCATATAAACTGGTTTGGTCATTCTGGAACGCAGTGACAAACCACCGCTTACAGTATTTTGTTATTTAGGTGTGAGGACTCAGGTGAAGGTCAAAAGACAAAAAAGCAGGCTGGAAATCTGACGACATCCTCACATCATGATGATAGAGCCAGTGTCTGCAGATTTTAAAGGGGTGGTCTAATGACAGGCTGTGGTCTGGGAGCCGGCGTGCTGGAGAAGGGGCGGGGGGAGCGGCACGCAGCCGACTGGGCCGTGACAGCGGCGAGGCTGAGTGTGAAGGCAGGTGGGCCACCGTCACCTGGGGGAGTTTTAAAAGCCCTGAGCTGAGACAGCCACAGGCTCCTCTCCACTGGACCGTCTGTCATGCGAAGCTGAAGCTGGAGTGTGGAACCACAGCCGCCTCTCGCTCAGACTCGTGTTTACTGCTGCTACAAGTTTCTCAGAGAGTTTTTGAGATATTCCAGCCTGGGTCGTTGATTTTCAATACACCATGAAATCAACTTGCAGAAGATATGCAAACATCAAATCACAATAAGCCTGTCGTTTCCTTCATTCTTTGTCAAATTCAATTTTCAGCTCGGTTTCATTTACATAGCGCCAAATCACAACAGAAAACGTCTCAGGACACTTTCCACATTCTCCTAAAGAGACCCAACAATTCCTCCAGTGGAAAGCAGCGAGGCAAGTTTATGCAATTTGTACAAAGAAGAGCGGGAAGCATTCACAACTCAACTGCATTTGCAAGCAACGTTGTGTAAAGAAACACACCCTGGTGTCTTTTGTGAGTCAGCTGCCAGGCGTGGGGGTGTCCTTGCACACAGTGTTTCCAAACTGTCCACACTGGTGTCATCGTTGGACAAAAACTGGCTTTTAAGTCTCTAAGTTCCTTTTAATTTAATGTTGACGTGAATGAAAACCACCTCTGTGGGTTTTTTTTCTGCCTCAGACCGTCTAAACGCTCAGCTGTTTACTTTCCAACACTCATCTCTGTAAACTGTCATCTAGCCGTCATGTGTATTCAATCAGGGTTGAAGATGGAAACAATTATCACATACGTGCATGCATTCATGGTTTTCAACAGGCTTTATGCTAACGAGACGTGTGACTCCTCTCTGCCACTGTCACTGCGGACTCGCAGACATCACTGCAATGCTAATTACAAGTGAATGGGGGATTTCTATACATGTAACTGTTGGGTCACACTCAGACTTGGACTGTTATTTATGGTTCCTCTCAATGTTAAAAACTTTAACATCAGGCTGTAGTTTTGTCCACTGTTCCTATCAACAAAATAATAACAGTAAATAACATAATAAAACCTGAAGGCAGACAAATTCTGACCCAGATTGTCTGCTGTAAACATCCATCAACGTATCCAGAATGATTTATTGGTTCAGCTTTGACCTGATGTACTTAACATAGCATTATGGGATTTATTATTAACAACATTTCAGCGCATTGGCTTAGCTGTTGGCTTGTTTACAACCCGTCTAATCTTCTGACTGCTCGTGTTTTCTGCATGTTGTTGCAATGTTGCAGTTTTCCCAGATCTCTGCAATTATTTAGTCAGAACAAATGTATCATAACCGATAGAAATGATTGCCAATCACTGCAAGACATGACCTCATGATGACATGAAATTGTGTTAGACTCGAGTCATCCTTTAAAAGCAAACTACAAAAGTGTGGGCAAGAGCTCCATCCAGATGGATTTCCTGCATTTAAAGTCAAAATCTTTATTTTTACCTAATTTCCCAATATCTTTAAGTTCTCTTTGGTAAATACAAACACATGCGTTCATGCAAAGTTTGCTGTCTGAGCATCCTCTAGTTCGGTGTATGAAGCTTATTGGACAGACTGCCAGAGGTAACTGCTCGAACTGTTGATGAAATGTAATTTGTGTGAGTAAAGGTGTTACTTTGTGTTTCACCATGTGTGATTTTAGTTAGCTTAATATGTCGCTTGCACTTTTGGCTGAGTGCACATGGAGGAAGTTCATTGCCTGCAAAAAGAGTTAACATAAGCTCATGATATCTTTCCATTTTACTTTATTCCCTCAGATGTTGGGAGAGCAGTTCACGCCCCGGCACACATCACAGAGAAAGTGGTGCAGCTGTTCAGGAGTAAAAGTGAGTTTACCTTCTTGGCCTCCATCCAGCAGAAGTCCTCCACATCAGGAGTCATATTCTCCATCCACGAGTCAGAACACAGGTAATCCATCTGTAATCCTCTTCATTTTGGCCTGCAGCTCCTTTTCTGCACAACTTTACTTCCACGGGTTACTGAGTGCTCTCGTTTTAAATTAAACCCTGAGATGAATTCTCATCTCACTCGTAGCTGTTTGCAGATGGCTGTTGATGAGGTGTAGTAAAGTAAAGATCAGTGTGAGATTACTCCGCTGCCAGTGTAAGTCAGCGGGTGATGGGAGGGCGAGGCGACGAGTGGAATAATGCAGCGTTTCCTCCTGTATGCTCAGGGCAGAAAGATAACCCTCCATGTATTGTGTCTGTGAGATGAGTGTGAAGAACTTAGCAATGCTGAGCATCCTGATAATATTACATTTTACTGTAGACTGCTGCACAGACTTACAGCATCTCTGACTGCTGTTGCACTGAGAGCTAGAACATATGGCCTTGTAACCAAGCTGCGATGAAATGAGTACAGAAACAGGTACACATCTTTGTATGCCTCTGCGTCGGTGACAGCCGTGGCCGGAGGCAGCATGTTTTCCGTCCGTCTGTCTGTTCGTCCATCTGTCTCCCTGTCCATCAGTCTGTCTGTGCATCTGCCTGTCCGTCCATCTCATTCTTGTGAGTGTGATATCCTGCGAACACCTCGAGGGAATTTCTTCAAATTTGGCACAAACGCCCACTTGGACTCAAGCACCAACTGAAAAAGAGTGATGACATTTTATATCCAAAGGTCAAGGGTCAGCTTCTCTGTCACATCATAATGTTCTGCAAAAACACTTTTCTGGCCATTATTCAACAGCATCGCTCAGAAATAGAAGGGCAGATTTGACCATAAGTGACCATATTTCACTTTCCATCACATATTGAATTGGTGGCTCTAATCTTGGGTGTCCACTTTGAAAATGTACAGATTGTTCAGATCTTCTGTGCAGCCTTTTTGAACATGTGCATGAAGCATTTTTTTCGTTTGTAGCTTCTTTGCAGCAACATGCATATTTGCAGGTGATTCAGGTGATCAGTCCTCTGCACTGAAATCATACTTGTTAATATAGTGGTGTCATCATTTTACCATCTAGTGCATTTATTACCTTTTAATTGCTTTTCTATTTCAAAGTCTTCACTACATATATGAGTCTGGGCAGACATGGTTGTAAACGCAACTTGTAGAGATGGTAATTGTAATTTCTTAGAGTAATAATTTGAACATCTCTTCTCGGCTTTTTGTTGTGATGGACAGAATTTCACTGCAGAATGTGATGGCTGTAGGACATCAGTGAGTGGCAGCAGCGAGCTCACCCCCGGCCCCCTGACAAACTGTACAACTGTGAATTGTTTTTAAAGGGCAGGCAACATTGATTTTCCTCCACTCCTCTGAAGGTAAAAGCCTTCAGCTCTGTAAAACATGCAGTCAAAGTGAGCATGTGAGGGAGTGCGCGTATGTGTTTGCTGAGAGTTGAGACAAAGGCAAAATCATACACAATGGGAGATTGAGGTAGAGGGCCCCTCAACTGATGGAAGAGGGAGCTAGGCCTCTAAAATGTAGTAAACAAAGCTACCAGTTACTCAGCCCTGAAAAATAGTGGCACGTTTAATACGTGTACTTACAGCTTTTTATCACGACGTTGTTGAAAAAGCGATGTTATGTTAAGATATTTAGTGGTCAAATATGGCAACAAGCAATTAATAGCAACATAAGCACATTTTTATGTTAAAAACCCATAATGTGCTAATATAATAAAGTACCCAAGACTACTGGGTTAGTTCAGGTTAGTTCTGCATCTGTGACGTAATATATAATCCCAACATGTATCGTAACAATGACGTGGCACTTAATTTTGAAATACATTTTGCTGATGATGCATGCTTTTACTTTGGTGAAGTGTTGAATGCAGGACTGTTACTTAAAGGTGCATTTCTTCTCAGTGGTATTGTTACTGTTACCTGAGTAAAGAATCTGGATACTTCCTCATCTGGTGTGTACGTGCATACATGTGCACACGTTTTTCTTCAAGCACCTGCTGTACAGTACGATCCACTCTCGAAGAGAAACATGTTGGCCCCCACTGCGCTTTCAAGGTGACCCTGAGAGTTGCTTTTCACTCTCCCACCCCCTCCGTCTCTCTGTCCTTCCCTCTCATGTTACCTGCAGGCGTAATTGCCACACAGCAGGCTGGCCAAACAACAGCGAGGCTAAATGGAGCCAGGTGACTGTACTGTCCTCCTCCTTCAGGCACAGTGACATGCACCATGCAGCAAATGTAGCTCGGAGGAGTGCTTGGACAAAGCAAATGTTGTATTAACATGCACTCAGCCGCAATCAAACATACCCAGCTGTCAAATGTACTTAATACTTAAGTCAGTCTATGGCGTTTATATTGCTTAGAAATGACTGGTTCGGGTAGGGTGGATGACTTTTAAAAGGCATAGACAAAGACATATTTCTGTACTTGCTTGCCCAGATTTTGAAGTGTTCCAACCAAAACAGGAAAACACCAATAAAAAAATGACCAATATGAGTGTATTCTGATCCAGTGCCTCAGTCAGCAAGACTGCATTTGTCAGCGCCTTCCAGAAGAGTTGCAAACATGATTCATTACTGGTTAAGATGTAATGAGATTTCAGCAAGTTAAAAGCAGAACTAGTAGGATTTGTTGGTAGGGGTTTGTTGGCCCCTCTCTCTCAGCTCAACGGCACCAGAAGCCTCCTCCCATGCTGTTATTTTCTGGGAGCTACAGCGACGTCCAGAAATAGCAAGACAGCAAAACAACAGCAAAAGCCTCAACATTGTTTTTCTGGGAAAATCCTACTTATTCTGCCTTCAAGGTTAGAGGACAGTTGTGGTCACACTTAACAGAAATGACTGTTCGATAGGCCAACAGGATGCGTGTGATTGTCTTCCAGGTCAAAGTCAGGTTTGCTGACTCACCCATCCACCATAGTCTCCTGCTTTGGAGGGTTTGCAGAGCTATAACACCATCTGTTCACAGTGAGATCTGTGGATTATGGAGTAACTATATCTGGCTGATGACGTTTCAAACGTCTGAAAATCACAACATATTAAACTAAAACTGTCTGCGTGATACAATATTGATAAAAGTGAACATATGTTTTCTTTCCTGGGTGAACTGACTTGTTCAGGCTACAACAGAATAAACCTCTCATCTGTTATTTGATTTTTCAAGACCTTTAACTTTCCGACAAATATTGTGTATTGTTGAGTGTCATAAAGGAGATATTGGGATGCAAATCTAGCCGAGCCAAGCCGCAGCAGGCTGAAGTTATTTTGAGACGAGCTGTTGTGTGAGTCAGACTGCCACATTGCGAGTGTAATTAAATTTGGCGAGATGGACAGAGCCTTGACTGGCGCGGTGCAGACCTGTGCTCCATTGTGACCGAGGATTTGTTCAGAACCCCTGAATCCTCTCTGAAGGCCCTATTAGAGCCCTCGGCTGATGCCCATTCTTTCCCATTATAACACAGGCCTCCCATTCAGCCAGCTAAGAGACAGCTAGCTGTACCACTCGGCCAAATCCAATCATACATTCCTTCTCTTTCCCTTCTTTACTTCTTCATCTTTCTTTCAGCACAATCAAACCATCCTCTCTTCCCTCCCACCTCCTCTGCCAGCTCCGCTTTCCCAATATGATAATATCCTTCTCCCTCCTCTCCTCCTCCGCTCCCCTCATCCTCAAAGTGAAAACGTCTTTTGAATGCAAGTATTTCTCGAAACCCGCTGCAAATGCAGAAGAAACTTCTTTTTTCTTCTTGTGCCCAGCACTGGGGAATGGGAGAGAAGGTTTATTGCTGCTCCACTGGGCTGAATAGAACAAAAGAGCCTATTTCTGCCCAGCCAGCAGTTTTCTGGGTTCCAGTAACGCTCTCATTGTCAGCAAGTGGCAGCAGCCCTGTGATGAACTAACTCAAAGCCCGGTCTCTCCGCTGTTCTTCCCACCTGAACACTTAAAACACCAAAGCTGCTCAGCGAGCTCCTCCAGCTGCTCTGTTCATCTGCCCGCCCTTTGTCACTCCGCAGGTCTCCCTCTCGCTCCATACCTCAGTGCATAAGCACCTAAAGCTTCGTCGCTCCTAAGGAAACACACTGAGCGGAAGTCGACGTGCGGTGGGAGTTACACACACACACACACACACACACACACACACACACACACACACACACACACACACACACACACACACACACACACACACACACACTTTGTGGTATGAATTTGGGAATGTTTGGGAGTAAGCATTGCGAAGTTGGACGCAGTAAACATTTGCTCCAGTGCAGAATCATTTGCTGATTATGAGCACAAGAACAGCTGTGTTTAAAAGTTGCACTCCTAATTTAATATTCACTAATTCACAGGTGAATAAAATAGTTTAAAATTCCTACCTTACAGTGATATACAGGTTAGCTTGGTTTAGCCTCTACCTCATTCGTACAACACCATCTTTGTTGAACACCATCTTTTAGTGAATATACAATATTGTGGGTTGCATTCACTTTAATTTTTATTCCACCTCATGAATTATTGTATATATTTTCAACATTTTTCCACAATGAAGTTTAGTGGTATTATAGCATTGAGTAGCTTTCGGAAATCGGTTGTGCATTTGCAGAATTTTGGCACAGTTTTGCATCCCTGAATCTCTACAGTCCTGGCGAGTAAAACATTATCATAATAGACAAGACGCCTTTATGTAGTTTTGGATTCCATCAGTCCTTGTTAAAGGAAATCTTGTTAATCTGATGAATTAACACACAGCATCTGATTCCGACATATACTCTATATAATAGTCTTGACAAACAGGTGGGGTGACATATTGCTGCAAGAAGTACTTTGATCATTATTCTCCAAAAATGCAACCAGCAGTTTGGTTTGTTTATCATTCCTTGGCAGATGATCTGAAAATTCTATGGATGAGAAAGGGAACGGTTCTGTGCTGTGCTGTGCAGGGCTACTGCAGTGATTTGCTGCTCTATCTGTGTCTGTTTATTCTATCCTTAAACTTGATCTGCAGAATTTTTCAATTTTTTGCCATCAGATGGGATTTGTGTGTGAATGTCAGAGGCAGGAAACCTGCTGGCGTCGATTCTGAACTCGTGATCTCCCCCATGGAGTTGGGGTGAGGGTTGAGCTGGGCCCTCTCACCTCAGACAGATACCAGTTTCCACACTGCGCTCCCTGGACTATTCCTCGGCGGTATTTGCTCGAAGAAAAAGGATGCAATACAGTACAAATACAGACTAACAATGATTCCTTGTGTGCCTCAGTCCTCTTCTGAAATACGTGAACTAACATGGGCTGTGCAAAAAGCTGAATTTTGCACTGCTTACCCAGAATCACAGACTTTCCTCTGCAAGCTCAGAGTTTGTCCCTTCATCATTCTTGCTGCCGTGTGCAAAGCATCTTGGCAAAAGTGGATATAATTGCATGGCTGTTAATAGGACAGATAGCAATACTGTGTGTTTGTGTTGAATTGAAGATCATATCACTGCAGTTTCCTGCCGTGTCGAGGGGGTACGTTACGTGAAGGGGGTATTATCTGCAGTGGAAATGCAGCTTTACAGTACCAACTCTGCAGACCTGATAATCCACTGGAAATTAAAGCTGTGTTAATTGATCTTTTTTGGTCTCTTAGGGGCGCGACATAGTACTGCCTTATGAAGGTGCTTTAGCTTACATGTTAGCAGACAGTTGCCCATTTCCACATCCAGCAGACAAGGCGCAACGTTAGCATTCAGTTGGAGTGCTAAGTTCGATATTAACTCTGCTTCTAGCACCGGTTTGGTTTCCATGAACTCCTGTTAAGAATATCTGCCTCTTAAGCTGCTAAATGCTCCTCTTTTTTAACTGGCTAGTCAATAACTTTGTCTGCTGTCTGGTGTTCAGCAGCAGCAGTTCAGTAGATTTTTTGATCAAAACGTCCTCTTATTACTCTGAGGAATGATGTTGAAGAGAGAGATGAGACTGAACCACAGAGTACATGTGCTATAAAACTATAGCTAAGAGCTAAAATGAGCTACAAAGTGCCATAAAGCTTTTAAATGGCATGTAATCATTTGTTGTTGATATGACAACATTGATCAGCAGAGAAGGCTCGACAGGGCAACCTGGATCACTCAAACACTGCACTTTGTGAACAGAATGTGACCCCAACTGGGAAACCCATGGAGGGCTCTTACACGCTTAAGACAGTTTTGACATCAACATTTGGACTGTCGATTTCTGTGAGGTTGCGTCCGAAAACAAAACCCATAAGTGGGCAAGGCAGCTGTACATCTGCTGAAGAAGCCTGTAGGGAAGCAACCCTGAAGAACATCAAGTCCACAGGAAAAGAAATTCCTCACACAGCATGACAAAGGCTCTGCTTGGTCTCAAGCAGCAAAAAGGCAATCTTTGAGTTTGAAAGGCAGGATCCCCCTGATCCCCGTGATCCCCATGAGACAGCCAGATCTCCTCCACCTGTCCAGCAGTCTTCAGACCCTGGAGACCTTCACCATCCACTTGGCTGCCCACCTTCCTTCTCATAAAGGAAAAAGCACAAAAAGGCTTTCTGGCAGAAAAACATCAGAAACCCTGAAATGTCTTTGAGGACTAGGATGGCAAATACAGCTGATAATTTTTTTAGTTTGATACAGAAAATTAGTGACTAACATCCCAATACCAAAACTGACACGTGCCTTTATAGTCTTTAGGTGGACATTTAATGGGATTCGATTAAAAAATTGATAAATGGGATTTTTCTTACTGAGAGGGTAGCTAGCTGTACTGCAGTTGACTGGTTAAAGTTTTCCCTGTCTTACCTGGTAGTTTTTATGCAACAAGCTTGCGTGGTCATTAAAGGGAACTGCTCCCTGTATTGTGGTAATTAATGATTTGCAATCCCACAGTTTCCTAATTAAATGAGTTCACTTACTGGCCTTACAAATGTAGGAGTGCCAGGGTTATCAGTTCATTGACAGCTATCCTTCAGCCATGTCTTTTTCACAATTTATTTACTCCTCTGCACCCTGTAAACCAATGAATGCACCGCCTCTGTCCTGTCAGCTGTTCAAACCTGACAGCATCTCTGCAGGTCCACTGATGCAACGCATCGCAGAAAACCCGAGGTGGTCCGCCATGCACCGTGCTTTGCTGCTAATAATGTCACACTCCAAACTGTGAAAATGAGAATGGATTTCCTCCTGCTTCTCATGATCTACTTCAAGCTGAGCTCAGTTGTGAAAGTTACACCTATCTGCCAGCACCTTCCATTGTGAGGACAGCATTTGCTAAATCCACAAACTTCCATCAAGGATCGTCTTCATGTGACAAAAGAAGAACAATGCCTCAACCAATCCAGTCACATTTCACAGATCAGTAACTGAAGGCATTGGTGCGTATTGGCGTCGTCGTATCCGGTTTGCCTGCTTCTCCAACTCCACGGACAAGCTCCAGAGTGTTGACCTCCCGATTGAGCAGATAATTGGCTGTCAGCTGTCCTCCATAAAACAGCTGCATGACACCAGGGGCTGAGGAAAAAAGGATAGGGTGATATACAGCCAACCCTGCACTCTGGGGCAGCCATTCATTTCCAAAACTTTTCTCTTACAGATGATGCCAGTGCATTTTGATGAAGACCACTTGTCACCTCAACAGCTTCTTCCCAGAGCTGTCACTGCACTACTGAGACACTTCCACAGCCCTCAATCAACATCAGGAGACACAGCCTGCAACCCTGCCACTGTGGCTGTTTGTTTATTACTCAGCAGTTTGAAACGCCATCTCTCCTGGCCTCAGCACATTTTGAATACTGTGAAGAAAATGAGGAGAGGCATTAGCATGAAGTCGTCTTCGCATGTCCTGCGTTGTGAGCGTGCTTATATCGCCGCTGGGGATAAGTCACCATAACTGTTTCTCTGTTGTCTGAGCTAATGAGAAAAGCTGCTGTCACTTTAAAACATGACTGCTAGCTTAGCTCTGCTTTGTTCGTATCACGTTAACGTTGACAACATGTCGAAAGCATCTTTGCCACCTGCAAGAACAAACTTGGTGTCCTGTTTTTTCTCAGGAAAATCCTTTTCCCTGATCAACCTAAATTCTTTGAGGTTCATCTAAATGAATTTTTGAGACATTTTTGCATTCAGGAAGACAGTTCGATGAGAAAAGTGATGCCACTGCCATATCTATCTATTACATAATAAACTACAGCCATCAGCTGGTTAGTTAAGCACAAAGACTGGAAAATGTCTGAAGACAAAACACAAAAATCAGCCAATCAGCACCTCTAAAGCTCACTTATTAACACATTATATCTTTTTTCTTTCATCGATACAAAAGTCAGGGTATAAAAATGACAACTACAGACTGTTTCTTGGCTGCGACCAGTAACTTTCTCGATTCTTCACTGGTTTTGTGCCAATAATGTGCCAACGCTTTGGCACATAACTCCCAGAAAACAGCGAGAAGTTGTTTTTACACTTTGCACATGGTAATTATTAGGCTTTGGTGGTGCAGGCTGGCAGATTTTGGTAGCCTAATGTACGACAGAGCCAGAGTCGCTGTTTGCCCCTAATAACCAGATATTTATCAGATGAAGATGGGAGTGCAATCTTCTCATGTAAAGCCAGAGAAATGATCAACTCTTGCTTTCGAGTAGTTGTATTTGCTCTCGTTGGTCTGGGTGTTGTCATATCAGTTTTTCAGATTCATGCCTCCATCCTATAACAATAGAGGTGAATGCAATTTCGAAAAGACGTCCCCATTACTCTCAATTTGCAGTGAAACTACATTCTCCAAATGTGAGAGCGTCAGACTGTCATGGTGACATTCACGGGTTCAACATCAGTACAAACATATTGTGCTCCCATATTGTGCTATTATGAGATTAGAGATCTCTACAATATCAGAATGGGGCCAATGTGCTACTGGACAGTGACCACTAGCACTGCATGCTGCAAGGCACATGATAAATTCATGCTGAATGTATATTTTAGAGTGCTGTCCATATAGTCTGCTCCATATGTACCTACAGTATGGGAGGTTGCTTTATGTGGCACCATGTGTCAGTGTGCTGCTTTGAATTTGACAAAATCTGCTGTGTCTGCACATCGCCTTGTAGACAAATTCCAGCAAACACTCAGAGTATATAATTTGTCATTCTGTTGTCGTATCACCTGGGGCTTCTTAGTTGACACTGGAATGGAAACTTGACATTTGATATTACGGTCTCTCTGTTCAGATTCAGGATTCGCTACAGGCGCGATGCAGAAAACCTCTTTTTGCACCTGCAAAATCACCGTTTCTGCAGACAAAGATAACAGTCAATTAATGGCCCGCTGTGACTCCGAAGTGGGTTTCCTGCGGTGTAGTGCAACTCTTTACAGTATTACATTACATTCACTGTGCAGGCGCTTTTGTCCAACTTACAATAAATATATTCAAACCATGTAGGAGCAAGAGTGAGATGCCATCCAAAGTTGGGAGAGTATCACTTTTAAACGAATAAATAAAAGCCTGGTTTGCTTAGAGATGTGTTTTTTCTCATTCATCACTGTACAGCCAGAACAGAATATACAAGTTATGTTTAATGTGTATTCACACTGTCACATTCTTGCAAAAATAACACATCCAGACCCCTGAAAATGCAAGGAAACTTTCCTCAATAGCTGTGCTGTGGTTTACTAGAAATGAAAAGGGAAGTCAAAGCGGTGTCCCACTTCAGGGGTTTGTCCTCTGAAGCCCACATTTCTAAACTGAATGCAACATAATTGGCCAACAAAGCCTTTTACTTTTCAAAGGATGCTCCCGGTGCAGCGTTTTTTGTCTGTATTTGGAGGACACCAGTACTGTGTCCTCTGCAGTCCTCCATATCTTTGTGTGCCGTGTTTAGGCGGTCCTGATCAATTTGAACCTTATAAAGTGAACCCAAAGACATGCAAAACAAAGTATGGCTGCTTGAGTCACTGGTAACCATATATGCTTTTTTTGTTTGGTCAAATCAGTAAAATTGGACATTTCTTTACTGAGTTCAAGCAGGCACATCTTATTTTCAAGTGTATTTTGGTTCATAGGACAGTGGCCTGCACAGTAGCACAGCTTTGCTCAAACATCACATCTGAACACATCCTGATCATAACGGCGTCTTCCTCCACCACTGCTAGCCAAAATTTTCAGTTTCCTTTGATATGCAAATCCTTTTTTTTTATTCTGAAAGCGTGGATGCTCACATTAGGGGTCTGTTAGATCCACGCAGCTTCCATTAGTCAAAAAAATAGCTTTGTAAAACACTGGTTATGAAAGGATCAGCAATGAAAGAAAGCTTTTAAAATGGTGATAAGGCTCATTGTTTAGATTTTGTGCAGAGAAGCACCAAAACAGACGTGTCGTTTTTGGTGTTTGTCAGGCTACACGGTTTGTTACAAATGGACTGCCTGCCAACAGATTATTCCCCTTCATTAAATATGCTGTAATGTGGAGATACAATAGCTACCACTAAATGCTCCATAAAATAAACGCTCGCTGTGAAGTGGAGTTAATGCCTTTGATGATTATTTCATGAGTCAAATCAGGATAACGGTGTTTCTGCTCGTTCAGTGATTCCAGGCCTCTCAAAACCACAAGGAGGCCTCCATCAGTGGAAGAGGCAAAGCCGGAGAGCTCTCGTTCTCCTTTTACTCCTCGTTCCATGCAAATGATTCTTCTCCAGCTGACAAGTATCAGCGGCTCTGTCTCCTGCAGCATGATGGAGATGAGCTGTCAGGTGCCCAGCACAGCCTCTGAGTGATGTATTCATTTAATTTCAGAGTGATGACATGCTGCACAAAGACGGCCCAACCGGCCGGCCGTACCCATACTGACTGTACCCCTGTCTATTTCACACACACACACACACACACACACACACACACACACACACACACACACACACACACACACACACACACACACACACACACACACACACACACACGTAAGCAATCAGCCACTGCTCTGCGCGTGCAAATGCAATTTAATGTTGTAGAAAAACACTTCCCTGTGATGCTTGTTAATTTACCGTGTGATAATTGTTTTTGTATTAACACAGCCTGCTGTGTGGGGGGCTGATGGGCCGTCATTAACTCTGTGCAAAGGTTTAAACTCGCTTAGCCGAACCCTACAAGGCTGCATGCACCGCTCAACGCCCCCTCCTCTCATTTCCTTTGTCTTTTCTTCGTTCATCTGCACTCTCTTCATTATGGCTGCTGTATTCTTTTATAACTGAAACCTGTCTGCAGAGTTCCTTGTTTTTAGGTGTATTTCTGTTCAGAAACTATTACATGTCACATGCAAAAAATGTATTTCACAAATAGAAAATGAAAATTAACCCAAGCTTTGGATGGCTTCCTGGTTCAACCTGACCTGCTGTATTTCTCATAACTCACGTCTCGTCTTTGAGCTGCAGGCAAAGGACACCAGTTCTAACGTGCAACTGTTCAATGTGAGAAATATTGACGGCGTAATCTTTGATATTTTATCTTATAACGTGTTTGCCGTTTTGTTGGTGGTGAGTTCTTATCAGATTCATTCATTTTAAGAACAGGGAGATGGATAAATGTGCTGTCCCACAGCTTCGATTGCTATTCTCTGGAGTGGGTCCACTCTCCCCTCCCATTAATATGCATGAGAGCTCTTGAGCTTTGGTATTGAATGGGCTTGAACCCTGTTTGTGAGTCTGTTTTTGTGCCTGAATATATTGGGATAGGATATTTTCCAGCCAGATTCAGCTTTTCGCAGAGCTGTGTCACATGCAGTGTGTGTGCCGAGGGGCCAGGGGTTCCAGGGTTGGGGTCACTCGTCGCCGCAGGGAAGCTGAAATGTCATGACTGGTTGCCTGCGGCTCTCGGGCTGTTGCTGTCTGTGGTTGGCCGGCTTTTAATTTAGCGTGGCTGATGAGTGTGGAGAGTAGTGTGTACACGGAGCTGAGACGAGCTGCAGGTCAAACACCTGCAGTCACACCACAAAGTGAGAATAGTGGGCGAAGCCGAGACTGAAATATCCGTCTTTACTTGTTTGTCGAGACAAACTGACGGGCATCACTGAGCATTACACCGAGCCTCCGCCTCAGTAGCTGTTTTTAAACTCACTGTCCTGTGTGTGTACACATATTATTATTGTTTGTCAGCTTGGTAATGAAATTACAGTCTGTATATTCAGGGGTCAGGATGATAGTGGCCATTTTTAATAAATAATGGATCAGCAGAGTGTTGAAGTCTGCCAACGTGGCAGCGGTTCCTCTCAAACCACAACAGGAGAGAAACTGTCTGCGAGCCAGAATGACATTTAATTTTCATAGTTTAATCGCTCATTTTTATTGAGGAGGTACATTTTTGCTCCACTAGCAGTGAAACCCCAAGATGATGTCTTTGCACCTGGATTTACATTAGTGCAATTTAGTATCAGTACTGACCATCTCCAGGGGGATAATTCGTTCTATGTTTTGTCCAATTACATCAAAATGAGCTTTTTTTCAGCACTCTGGTTGATGACTAGGTAACCTGAAAACAAAAAGCCAGATTTCAAAGAAATTCAGTGACCTCTGATCTCTTCTCGAGCACATCTGTGAGGCCACATCTGCACAAGACACATAAAATCCTAATAGATTTTATTCACTAATCGTTTCCCTCAGAGGACGAAACACTTCATCTCTGCAGACTCTGTGAGCTTTTATTAAGCGCCACCCTCAGGTCAAAGCCTCAATTTTGCACACAAGATCTATTTTAATCAAGTGAGTATTACAGATATTATAGAGGCACTTGCTGTTTTGAGCTATACTACTGGTCAGTCTGTAAGATGAGCACATTTTTACATTTGTTGTCAGTTGTTCCATCACCTTCATATTGTGGGACAACTATCAGGACTTCAGATTGTTTGTGCTGTAAAAGAAATCGTTCACTAAGGGCCTAAAAACAGCCACTTTAATCAGTCTACAGCAGAGTTTTAGTGTTTTGTGTAGGGAATGATCACTGTCCACTTCACTGTTCTTCTTTTCTTGTTTATTTGTCTTTTTAATTGATTAAAAAGTAGAAAATGTCAAAAAAAAGAAAAAGTAAGACATTCAACTTCCAATAATACAAAACATAAAAAAAATCACAATAGATATGAAAGTTTGGCCTTTTTGTAAATCACTTGAAACATCAATCAATTATTCAGATAGTAAAACTGCTTTCCTGTTGATCGACTCATAAATTTCAGCTTGAGCGTAATATTTTTCTAAAGGCCACTGCATTTTTATTTCCAAGAAAAGGTTTAGAAAGTAATTAACCTGCTTTGCACGTGATCATAAACTGTCTGTCATTTCTGTGTTGATTTATATGAAATGTGACAAGTATTCACGCATAAGGTGTTAGCTGTAATTAGATCCGTGATCATGATCCACGGTGCTGGAGCCTGAGCGGTGGCGTGTGTGCAGCGCTTCCTTTACCCTGAGCGCAGACCTCGTCAAGGACGCTGGGCGTCTCTGACCTCTGACCTCCTCTCTTCCACCGCAGTTACTTTGAGCTGGAGAGCAGCGGGGTGAGGGAGGAGATCCGCTACCACTACCGCTTCAAAGGCAAGCCGCGCTCCGAGTCCTTCCCGTACCGCCTCGCCGACGGCCAGTGGCACAAGATCGCTCTCACCATCAGCGCCTCCCACCTACTGCTGCACGTCGACTGTAACAGGTAACCCACACACCGCACACACGTAGGCCACACATGAAACACCTTGATGTCTCTGTCACAAGTGGCGGTGGCGGTTTATTTTTACCATGCTCCTTTGAAGTGACACATCTAATGAGCTGTCAGTGTTTATCAAGGTAAATATTTGTTCGCTACTGTCTCAGCGTGGATGACAGGCTGCTAACAGTGCCGACAATGAAACAGCCAAGGACAAATTAACACACACACAACAGCGCGCAGGAAAGGCTGTATCTTTATATAGCCCAGAGGATGTGTGTTCAGCTCGCACTGTTCCATAATGAAGTAGAAGGTAACAATGATATAATCGCCTCATCGATTGGGAAGTGAAGGCCCTTTTCTAAAGGAGCACTCAGTCAGAGCTGATCTATAAACATGCACTTCAGCTGTGGCAATCCCTCTCTGTCCTGCCTCCCTCCTGAGAGCCAGGGAGGCGTCGCTTGTCCTTTCCTTAATGCAGCTGCGAGACAGACGCACTGTGAGCAAGCAGCGTAAATTTGAGCAGAGGTAATGCTCTGTCACCTCTCATGGATGAAAAGCTGTATGATGCACGCGTTGTCGTATTGATTCTTCCCAAACGCCTATTATTCCCATCGGGCTGGTGGTTTGTCGATTAATTATGGCTGCACTGGCTGCCTGTCAGAGGAGACTCTAGTGAAGATGAAAGAGAGCATCAGAATGCTGTTCGGGAGAAAAGACCAAAACGTAATTCGATAAAATTGGAATCAAAACTTTTTGCTTTTTACAGTTCTTTGGGTGAGAGCTGAGTTAATGAAGAGATGGTAGATTGGATGGCTTGTTTAGTGCCGTGTAGCAGCTGCCGCCGGCTGAGTGGTGTGAAAGTGAAAGTTGACACCAAGCTGAATGTTTGAAGGCAAGTTGGTGCTGAATCTCTTTTTTAAATCTTCCGCCTGAAGAAACATTCGCATCGAGTCTCCCTCCCTGTCTGACCAAAAGAAAGACACACCTCCAGACATAATGCTCATATTTAAGTATTATTACCTCGTCCATGATGGTCGTGCTGTGGATCAGGGTTCAGTAATGAGTGCGTGAACCACAGCTCTTATCAGGCAGTAGGTTGGCAACATCACACGCTCACAAAGCTAAACCTTTAAATCTTCCCTCAGCTGTCAGAATGCTAAAACACCTCGATGGCATGGTGCTGCCTTTTTCCCACACCTCCTCCGTAATTTTTTAATCTAAATGACATATACTGTATAATATTAGCAGAAATGCCCGTGACTGAATGAGGGGCTGTCATTTCTGTGTTGATTTCTAAGAAATATTCACACATAAGATGTTAGCTGTAATTAGCATCAGTTTCTTTATTTGATTGTTTCATGTTTTGACTTTAAAGCGTCTGATTTTGATTGGTTGGAAAAAAATATCTTTTTTCTAATGCATATGTTGCCTCTTTATTTTACGTGTCATGTGTACCACAGTAAACCTTGGCGTTTCACTGCCCTTGTAGCAGATTCTTTCCTTGAGGCAACAAACCAACAACAGGGCGAAATATTTCCCCCCCAAAACAGAAAGTCGTGCCATAGAAGTGTAACAAATGGAAACATCTCCCTAGAATAATATTTTACTGCAGAAATACTATTAAAACATTTCTCCAGCCTGTGGTCTGACCGTCTTTAAAGCTTTCCACACAAATAAAGCACAACTTTTAACATTCAGAAGGATTTCACATCAGCATCTACATCAGCATTAAATCCATGTCACAAAAACCAAAACTTTACAATGTCCACGAAAAATAATGATCTCCACAACTTTTCTCAGAAGTATTTCACTATAAACTAGTGCTGTCAATCGATTAAAATGTTTAATCGCAATTAATCGCATAAATGTCATAGTTAACTTGCGATTAATCGCAAATTAATCGCACATTTTTGTCTATTCTAAATGTCCCATTAATTATCATTTTAATACTCTTATCAACGTGGAAAAGTGGATCGGCTTGCTTTGTGCAAATGTTTTTTATTGAAAACAATTTGTGAATGAATCAAATCTCACACAATTTAACACTGTCAATAAACAGATGACAAAAAAAATAAATACTTGGTTACAAAAAAGCCCCTTCAACAACCCTTTCTAAGGGATCAAAACAGTGCACATCATTGTAAACTGGGACTCAGGCTATAGTGCAGTTAAACAATGGCTTAAACTTTCCTTTCTTAAGTTTCCTCTGAACATACAAGCAGTCAGACTGTGATACTCTTCTGTTTATTCACCAGAGGCTCATCAGCCCCTCTTATTTCTCTCCAGAAAGAATGAACATTACTTGGCTATGGCTGCAGTAAGCTTGCTTTTAGTTGCGGTATCCATATGCCTCTGTCCAAACTTTGGTCTTGTCAGTTGACCCATCTGGCAACTTTTTGAATCTAAACTTTCTATTCAGAATCTTGTTCGCATCCATTTCGACGTTTCGCGCTTGACATCCGCCTACACTTTCACAGCTAGCAAGCAGGCAAGACCAAAACATGCGTGGGGCGTGCCTTTGTTTTGTTTCCAGTTTACAATCGGATCCTGTAGTTTTTCTTACGTTACTAGCAGTGGCCACAGCTTATAAAAAACTACAAGTTCACTAGGTCACAAAGAATGTTAAACGCGCGTTAAAAAAATGACGCCGTTAAAATTGATTCGCGTTAACGCCTTAATAACGCAATATTTTTGACAGCGCTGCTATAAACATAATCATCCAAAGCACAGCAGCGACCTGCGGGCGTTATCTTTGTACCTGGTGGTGTGTGAGTGTGGAGGGAGGGGGGGCAGGGGGCCTACAGGCCAAACAGTAACAGACAGAGGTAGGTAGGCAGAGGTATACTTTACAGCTCAGACTGTTGTTCTTATAGGACGCTGTATGTAGTTATTTCTTTCTTTTACCTTCCACTGTAAAAAACCTTGTGCTCCTCATCAAAAACATGAAAGATGAAGAGTGAAATATGAAACTCAAACTCACTGTCTCAGCTCTCTGCCAGTCCTTTAATTGGGAATGAACAACTCCAAATCGAGGACTATACAGTAGATAATGCTGAGCTACTAGAGAGCAGACAGGGAGATGATATATTAATGAATCATTAGGTCATTAATTAGGTAAGTTCATACATATCTGTGAATTGACACACTGACCTCTCTTCATGAGTAGTTGCATTTTGAATCTGACACTCAGTGGCAAAACAGTGATAAGTCATAATGTGTAGTTATTATGTAATCCCTCATTACTTCATGATAAGACAAGAAGTTTTTCCTGTGTGTGTTTTTACAGTTATTCCTTGACATCCATGATATGTTCTGTTGCATTAGTGACGCTGATGACTTGACAATGTAATAAGCAGAGTATATTCCAGTGTAAGGAAGCTTAAATGGACCTCTGTGGAAAAGCAGTAACTCCAAATCCAAGCTGCTGTGCATGGAGTATTTACACATTTCTGCAATTCCTCAATGTCTAGCAAAATAATGGTCTAGAAATAAATTGAGACTCTTAAAATAACATTGGATTTTACCTTCACCAGTGCAATACTCTCGTCATATTTTGGAATGATAGTAATTTTGGGCTGCATTTTTCTTGTTGGATGGTTTGAGACCCCACATTTCTTTGCATCAGACAAAATGAGCCACATACACCTAGAACTACACGGTTTGTTGTGTGTGCTGTTTTTTATTCGGATGACAACGTTTGTTGAAAGTTGAAATGAACCCACCCACACGCTGACTGATCGCTCATGCATGCTAGCATTAGGGAAGGAGTCCAAGCCAATTTGAATGCACATTAGCCTCAGCTTTGCGTTGTGAAAACACCTCCTGCTTCAGAGCTTGCATAATGTAATGTTTTATGCAGTGTCCACTAGTGTTTGGGACCAGTGGAGGAAAGAGTCTCAGTGTGGATCTGCTGTGGCAGGCAGGTTTGGACAGTAGCACTTAAGAGGTGTGTTACACCTGAAAAGTCAGTTTGATTATCGTCTGTTTATCTCAGCTGCTGACTTTACATTTGCTGCTCTGTTGTGAAGCCTTTCTTGCAAAATCAAAGCTGTGCGGATGATAGTGTGAATGTCACCATGGTTACCAAGCCTCTCCCACCATGTGCTGGATCGACCAGAAAGGTCAACCGCCTCATCTGCAGCTGCAGCTCTGATCACACGTTTACCTGACTGCGTTTCACCATGACGGGCAACAGCACCGGTCCACAAATCAGATTTCAAACTGTCTGCGTCACCTGTCAGCTGAGAGACAACACAACACTTTAGCCTGATGACGAGCCTCACGGGTCTGATCTGCCACCAGCATCTTAAAGTCTGCGCCGAGTCGAGCTGTTTTGCATGTCAGGTCAAAAGCTGGTAAATTACAGCAAAAAACAGCAGCTAAACTTTTTATCTGCAGTTGCCGACAAAGCTTTTGGCTTTTCACCACAAAGACTCTTCATCATCAGCTCGAATCCTTTAACATCACCAATGACTGGTATTTCCATGAAGCTGATGGACACAAAAAGTCTCTCAAATTCCCTCTCTTTTGGATCGCCTGACAGGCTGAAATGAAAACCCATTAAAACAAACTATTTACCTTCATTTGATCCTGACTTTCAGTAGAATATGCGCATGTTTTTCAATGGATAAAGCTTGTAATTCTGTGCTTTTGTACCGCTGATAAACACTGCAGTGAGCAGGATATGTCCAGAATTGCCAATCAGACTCTCCCAGAGGGCGCTAATGTGGATGCTTTATATGAGGACTCGGTTAGATACAGAGAAAGGCAGCCAGACTTCTTTTTTTGATTTGCAACCTTATTTTAGTGTGAGTGTTATGTGTGTGTTTCTCAACCAAATCCTTCTTTTTCAAGGTGTTTGTAGAGAGCTTGTGCTGACCATCCAATTGTATTTTAGATATTTTCTCACACTACTTTGACAGCAACCAAGTGAATCTGGCTTTGGTGACACAAGGAAAAAACATAAAAAAAAGAAAAGATAGTGAAAATCACGCCCTCGCCTCACTGATCATCTCACTTCTCTTATGTGTTGGGAATGATTTCTCCATTCAAAGCAGATTGGCAGAGCCACAGGCCTCGAAATGTACATCAATTTGATTTACGCACTAAACAGCACTATATTGATTTCAACATGCATTAAATGGCTTTAAGTATCCATGAATGTAAGAGGGTGCACGTTATCCCCACATCTTCAGGTGGACTTTAACTGTGTGCAGTTCCTTTGGCTTTGGCAGCTCTTGCTTTATCGATGACTGTTTCACACCCAAACTGTGACATATTACACAGATGGATGTGATTAGGTTGACACGGGTGACTCTATGCAATGCATCATCAAAAAGCAAGGGAAGACAAAAGAGTGCAAACAGCAAAATGGAAATTTACAGAAATCTTTTTAAAGGAAATTTCAGAAGCTAAGAACAGATGCAGAAAGGATAGAAGGGCAAGATGGTCCATCAGTGTAACGGTGGTCAGAGCTGGTGCAGGACTCTCTGGAAGCTTTATGTTTTACAGTAACTGTGATGCTTCATGTTCATCCCCTTGAGCTCATGTTGCAGTGTTGAAATGAATTTTAATGGGCTTTTTACCATTCAATTCAGCCAACATGTGTCGTGTTTTGATGATGCAAACGACTTTTTGTTGTGAGACAGGCGATATTTAAGCAGACATGCGTTGGATGCACCAGCCCTGTCAGTCCTTAGTAGAACCACCCTTTGGTGCAGTTACAAGGGCAAGTGTTTTGGGTTATGTTTTCACCAGCTTTGCACGTCTACAGACTACAAGTTTTGCTCATTCTCCTTGGCAAAACAGCTCAAGCTCTCTCAGATTGTGAACAGCAATTTTCTTGTCTTGCCAGCGCTTTGGTGATATTCAACACATAACATATGCAGAAGGTTCGTGGAGTGGATGCTGCAACACTGAGCTTGTGCTATAATCAATGAAGCTGGCATGACACCAGGTGTGAGAGCAGCATGTAAGAGGTGCCACAGAGATCCACTCTACAGATGTAAAAATCTGTTTATAGTTTTTAACAAGGCCCACAGAAATTAGTCATAAAGTGTGCACATTTTCAAAAAAATTAAATGACCAGTAAACAGGAAATGACTCTGACTCACTGGCAGTTTGGTTTTGAGAGTTTCTATTATTATTTATTGTTTCCTGTCACCTGCGTTATTTGATAATAGCTGACAGGAGAGACTGAAATAGCAGACTGAATGACAGAGAATTGATAAAAGTAAATACAAAAATAAGACTTCCTGGCTGCTGTTCTGGTTAACGCTCTCCTTGCCTGGTCCACTTAGGTGAACGGCCTTCTCTTGCTAGATCTGCTGTTGTGTCATATTCTTTTATTTCCTAATTATCTATTGTTACCAACTGGCTCAAGGCCGACAACAAGGGGGAGGCCACACACAGATATATCAGTCGAAAGTTAATTTATTTAACTCAAACAAATAAGTAAAAGTAAATAACTGATGGCATGTGTAAGTAGGAAGGGTATCAGGAAGGAAGGGCGTATGGATGGGTGAAACATGGTGTAAGGTGCAGCAAACCAAACAAAGGGAAACAGGCTGAAGAGGCTGCAGCAGGCCCAGCTGGGAGAGAGTGTGTGACCAAAAGGGCGGTCCTTTATAACCTCTGCAAGCCCAACCCAGAACGGCAGGTTCCAGCTGGCACTGCCTCCCAGCGCCGCCCACCAGCCAACTCCCAGTAACTGCAAGCGAGAGCAGAGTGAGACACAGGCAGGCAGACTGAACATGGTCGTCACACTATTTTACGGTGCTTTGTGAGATATTCAAAGGTTGGGATATTTTCTTTACAACCTAACCATCAGCACTGTCCCTGACCTGTTTGGTTTGTTTAGTAACTGTCTTTAACAAACTCTGAGGCCTTCACTGAACGAGTGCATTCATACAAAGGTGGACTATATATATAGCTAATTATGTTACTCCAGCAGCAGCAGCATGCTAAATGAGCTGAAGTTTTCAAATAGTATTTTAGGGAGACCTGAGAAAAGACATTAACCAACTGGAAATGAAAGCACAGATTAGTTTCTTGACGAGCTGTCTGGAATGAATCCTCTGATTCTTGCTTTGTTTTTATGAGAGTAAAATACAGACTTTAAAATTGTTTCTGCCGTGAAGATATGACTCGAACCACTTTACCACCCAGTTCTCCAGTCTGTCCAGCAGTATTGCGTTGCCAGCTATCAGTCATCTATCTAACACGCTGACAAAATGAAAGCGATGATTTAAGGATAGCTGATGTGCTTGGAACTGTCGACTCACGCAGACCAGTTTTATCAGATAGAAGAAAATGTTTCAGCAATTGAAAACATTATGCAGAAATGTCAAGTGTTTGGTGTCACTTCCTCAGAATGAAAACATGGAGGCTTCTTTCCAGTGAAACGCACAAAGCAAAATGAGAAACCAGACCAGAATATGAAATGGCTATGAGGCAGGTTTGGTTAACATTAAGAGATGACTCTTTTCTTTCTGTCTCTCAACTGGAAAATCTTTTGCCCAAATAATCACTTCTTTGGAGGTTACCTAAGAGCATTCTGGGAAATTAATACCAATGTCACATTTCATTCTCATGTCCTTATGACAAGGTTTAAGACAAGCATTCAAGCCACTATAATGAATTCAGATGCTAACCATTGAAATGTCTTTGACCCACGTTGCTCGTCACGGTCATCAGTATTAAATGAATAGACTGTTTATCCCCTTCTACATTTTTCACATTGTACTGTCGGGAGGAAATAGAATTGCTCATCAGTGCTTTACAAACTGTCCTTTATCATTAAAGGACAGATCAGTCCGAGAGGGCAAAATAATGGGACAGTACAGTATTTTAAAAGCAATGCAATTAACTATTCACAGCATTAATCGGAGTAATCAGAATTCTTATTTGGAATAGGAGAAATTTGCAGTAATGGAGCATTTCATGTTTATTGCTGAAAACAAAAAATAGACAACATTATTGACTGTCTTGATCCGTTTGGTATCCCCTGCCACATCTGCTTGTGTCTTTGACGCTGTTTGTTACAGGAAGCAAATCCTCTGGCTTTCTGGAGGGCAACAGCTTCAATCTGTAGCTGTCATTTTGTTTGACCGTGCCGGGCGAGCCACGGTGTCCAAGTGAAGGACTGTTACCTTGGGTTAGGATTTGGACTTAATCTGAAGGTGGATCAGTAACTCGAGAGTTCATGGAAATTTCCCCGCGTCTGTTTCCCCATCTGTCCTTGTCTGAGATCGATCCACAGAAAATTTCAGAGGTAGAGACATGTGGGCAACATGCTGAGGGAGCGCAGAGAGGCAGTGTTGCCTTCAGCTGAGATGGAGCCTGTCAATGAGCATTGTAACAGTGTAGAGAGGACTAAATGTTTTGTGTACTGATGAACTGGTTTTGGGAATTTTCCGAAATTTCACTGGCTGAATAATTAGTTAATCAGAATGATAACAGATGGAGAAATTGATCATGAAAATAATAGCTGCAGCCTAACTAAGGAAATCAGGTTATTCATCACTGCAGAGTTCCAAGGTCAGAGATGAACTGGCACTGGATTTAAATCGGTGTTACTTTTGTAGATTTGACATTATATTCAGTTATGTTAGCATGTTGCTCACCTGCTCGGTGCAGAGATTTTGGAGACTGGGTTTCTGCTAAACATCTTACCACCCTGTCCTCGAAGTCACGCAACACAAACCTCAACCCTGTCCTTTTAACAGCTACATAACTCCTCTGGTACCTCCATTCCATTAAGTACATGATTTTCCACTTTGTGTGTGGCGGCTGGGCTGCTGTCCCAAAATTCAAAGTGAGCTTGTGGACACCTGTAGCTTTAGCTCTGTAACCTGTACAGAAGCTGTGCTTGTTGTTAAACAGATGTTATGCAGGTGACGAAAATGTACCTAAAGTCATTATTATGATAAAAAGTAAAAATAAAACCTAGAATCAGTCGTGAAATGTTTGCCTCAGAGCTGCAGATTTAATTAATGGGCTCATTACCAAGATTAGACCTCACTTATATACAAAAAAAGTAGAGATGCAAGTAGAGACTTGAAAGACTTGTCACTTGACTTGGACTTGGATTTAGTGGCATCTTCCAAATGTGTAGGAGAACTTGTGGTGGTTCTCTCTAGAACCAGTGTTTAGTTTGTCCTTTCTGGGCTTCTGTAGAAACACAGTGCCCTATGCAGTTATGAGAAGTTCATTCCAAACTAAATGAATAACATTCTTAGTTTCATGAAAACATAATTATGCCAATGCCGATAGATCCTCCTAAATCCTGCACACTGGTCACTGACACTTGACTCTGACTTGCACTTTTCTGGTTTGCTGGCCCAATTTGAAGAGACTGAGCCAATGCAGACTTGAAGGGACACCAAACTGCATCCTGCAGTCAAGCCATGGGTGTCTGGAAGCTACTCCAGAATTGCTTGTAGTTAGTTGTTAAGCTGTGACCTGAAAGTGGATGCTACACTAATCAATCCGTATCTGCCCAGGCAGGCGTCAGTGTTTCAGCCTTGTCACGACTAATAGTAGTTTTCTAACTTGATCGAGACTCGTCCGGTGTCCTGGACTGGGACTCGTTCTCATCTTATCAATATTCAGTCTCTGCCAGTAATTATGTTTCTTCTACGCAATGATTAATGTGGTTTGCCTCAAAGCTCATCAGCTCAGTTCAGCTCAGCTTATTCACAGGCGTGACGTCTCTATTCAGTGCCACCCTAATAAATGATCCCGATCAGTTACATGATTGCGCTGAATAAATGACTGTCCCCAAATTTATTTTATTATAAGTCTGACAGAGCTGAACTTCCTGTTGTTGTTCCTCAGCATGATTTAAATATAACCACCTTCAGTAGTCTCTTGATTTCTAAGCTCTGTCAGTAAGCACTGGGTGGAAGGTAGAGAAACACCTTGAAAAGGTCACCAGTCAAAGGAGATGTTTTATGTATGAAGTCCACACAGTCTAGATCCGTCTTGCCGTGAGGTGACTGATCTTAAAGAGCGACTAACTACATCATCTGTTTATTAAATTAAGTGCATGTGCTCTTGGACACTAATTGAAGTAATAAGTTACCTTAGTTGTTCTGTATTTGTACAATGCACTCTTGTTTAACGACTGACTGCAAGCCAGTGGAACTGTTTATGCTCCGAGAGACACCGGATTTTCAGACACAGATAATAGATTCCTCCCTCATTTTGGATTCCCTCTCAGGTCAGCATTGTCAAGACAGTTTGCTATGTGTCAAAAGCATAAATTTGTATGCCAAACTTTATTAAAAGTTGAACTAGCTCAGCTAGTTATATATTATAATATACATATACATATTCTAGTCTCCACGAGCGAATCCACAGATCAAAGTGATTCAGTTATGATTCCAGTTTTGCTGTTAAAGACGCGGTTGTGACTGGGCCTTAAGCTTGGGGTCAGGACACCTCAGCTCTTCTACAAAAAGTCTGAATAACAGCCAAAGTCACTGACATCCACGCTGGTTACTGCTGCTCTGCGGGAAAAAAAGCTTACCGTATGCTACAACACACCTGACCAGCTGAAAAACAAATTTCCTTTTTTGCTTCAGCAGCGTTTTTAAATGAGCAGGCAGACATGTGGAAATAATGATATGTATTGAAATACAAAACGTCATTGCATTCAGATGTGTGAAGTGAGAAGGTGCCTGCAGTCTGCTCCCTCATACAGAGTCAATGACTTCTTCAGTCCTCTGCCTCCTCCACCTCTCATTTTCAAATGCATTTCACTGGAACACACTCGGTTACTGCAGGTCATTTCTCTCCCACGCACACATTTCCGTGATATTACCTGCAACAGTGCCACTGTGGAGCCTAGACAAGGTCAGGTGCTTACATAACTGTTGTATGTAATTGCAATCTCCAAATTTCCTAATTGAATTAGTGGCAGACACCCAGTACATACTCCCTCGTCACACACTCAGTGTCAGCTCTTTGTTTTGGACCTGAACAGCTAATCGCAGTAATGACATTGGCTCTGCCTGTCACTTACAACCACGCTGCTGCCCCCTGCTCACTGAAGGTCATTTCCTGTGCAGACTGGCTGGTGTTTCCCAGAGGGCCTCTGCTGCTCTCTGCACTGTTCGGTTCCTGCTGCCAGCTCCCACGCCTCTGCTGCGCCGCCTCTTATTCGGCACCCTGTTTAGCCAGGGCTCTGTTACTTGTGTGATCCTCAAACGTGGTATGAAAGCCAACCCTCAGTCAGGGTTGAATTGAAAGTAACTGGCTTCTCCT
The DNA here is from genome assembly GCF_039877785.1 of Chaetodon trifascialis. Lineage (NCBI taxonomy): Eukaryota > Metazoa > Chordata > Actinopteri > Chaetodontiformes > Chaetodontidae > Chaetodon > Chaetodon trifascialis. The sequence goes on from NC_092056.1 coordinate 3,999,465, forward strand.
CGTTGCCGCCTTCCTTTAGGGTGCAGAAATGGGCAACAAACAAAAGCAACCCCCTCTCAAGATCTACTCAACCTCAATTTTCTCTTTCTGTGTTCTCTGCCTGCTAGCTCTCTCTCCCTCAGCGGACTGTATACAGGAATTTGTTTTTCACCAAGACTAACACTCTAAAGCCCCGCCAGCAACCTCAGTAGGAAAATACTTGACAGATTGAGCAACATACTGAAAATGTTGCTCTACTCAAAACTTTGAGACCAGGCTAAAATACTTTTTTTTTTTTTTACCTGAGGGTTGTGCAAGAGGAAAGGTCATAGAGTCCATCCATCCATCCATTATCTATACCGCCTATCCCTTTCGGGGTTGCGGGGGGCTGGAGCCTATCCCAGCTACAATGGGCGAGAGGCGGGGTACACCCTGAACCGGTCGCCAGCCGATTGCAGGGCCACATGAAAGGACAAACAAACATTCACACTCACACTCACACCTACGGACAATTTAGAGTCATCAATTAACCTAATGAGCATGTTTTTGGTCTGTGGGAGGAAGCCGGAGTACCCGGAGAGAACCCACGCATGCACGGGAAGAACATGCAAACTTCACACAGAAAGGCCCCGTCTGACCCGGGGAGGTCATAGAGTCATTACAATCAAATCATTCACCACCTTGGGCACTTTTAACATGCTCAGATATAATTATTGTATCTAGTGGGTAAAGCTGACATTTCGGCCTGACGTAATAAAGCACATAAAACAACCAAAATGAAGAGGGATCATCCGCTCAGGAACATGCAAATCTGAAATTTACTCAGAATCTTGTACATGCTAAATTGTTGGAAATTATGAGCTGGTAGTGGGAGCGTTGGACCGGCCAACTGACGTCACCGCTGATTAACCTTATCGCTAACAGGACAAAAATGGTTAAAAACACAAAAGAACAAGGGATGGACTTCCTCAGTTGTCATGGAGACCACTCTGGACAAAAACGGTATCCAGTTATTTAGCTCACCCAGTGGTCTTGAGTTTTCCGTGATTGTTTCTCAGACACATCCTCTGAAACGGAAGCATCCAGCAGAGATGATGCAGTCATAAACACACAGCATATTGTATGTCTTTCTAACATAATTACTGAAACACAAAGAGAGTATCATTAAATAGCCAGACACTCTCTTCTTCAGTCTGTCTGTCAGGATGTTGTTTGTCTCTAACCTACAGTTAGACAAAAGTAGATTTTTTTTTGTATTTGTTGCAGCAGCGAGTCCTGGACAAGGAGGAAGACAAAAGTGTTATAATATTAGACAACAAAGATCTGAGAAAGCAGGGATCATGAAATGAGAGCAAAGCTCAGCTCTGCTAAATTTGCTTGGTGTTTTCAGCTTCTGATAAACCGCATGCATACAACTACAGTGAGCACCTTAGGTCAAAGCTGAACCAGGGATTTGATCTGTAAGCTGTGATGTTCTGATGATTTTCTTAAGAACTTTACATTTGTAGCACATGTGGCTAACCTGGAGCTTTGTGTTTGTATGAAAATAGCATCCAAGCTGTGTCAAACTTTGATTATCATTTAATATTTCACATTCTTCCAATTAGTAGTTAAAAGAGAGACATAAGCCTTAGCTTTATTCTCCTGTGTGGCGTGTCTGAGGCTACAGCTCCTTTTATGTTGGAGTGATTATGTTGAGGGTACATTATTTTGTGTGTTTACTGTTGTATTCTCTCTGCTGGAGTTTTTAAAAATTTTTTTTGCTTGGGAGAACGTGGGTGTCACAACAACAGGCTTTGTTTGCCATCAGTGACAAGCTTTACTTATGGATAAGCTGAATATCTGAATAACAACTGCAGCACATTTACAATTTTTAATCAGTTTTAGTCAGACGCTCAGAGAGGTTCATGCTCATCAAGTTATACTTTACACAGCTGGTTTGATTTCAGGGTTAAGAACCTGAAAACACAGATTTATTGATATGTCTGCATTAGCATTGACAGTTACACAAAGTCTTCATTTAGCCTGCCGCCTGGAGTGAAACTGCTGTCCGATACAGTGTGAGAGTAAAGCATAAATATCCCCAGAGGAAATCTTTCACATTTTTAAAACCTGTATTTTTCCTGCTCTGGTTTCTCCCTGCGTCATTACAGGGCACATATGTCAATGACAACCCCAGAGAGAAGGATGTGACTGGTGCTTATGGGACACTTGCAGATATTATGAGGTTGTTTTTAGCTTCAGGGATGACAAATCGGTCAGTCGATAGGTCAACCCACCACTTTTGTCCAGATTGAAATATCTCAACAGCTGTTGGATAGGCTGCCATGAACACTGGCTCAGACGTTCATGGTTTCCAGAGGATGTACCCTTCTGACTTCGGTGCTCCTCAGACTTTACATGCCGCGCCATCATCGCCTGACATTCGTGGTTTTGAGTAAAATATCTTGACAACTATGGAATGTCACCTGCTAAACATCAACATGTTAGCATTGTCATTGTGAGCATGTTAGCATACTGACATTAGCATTTAGCTCAAAGCTACACGCTGACGTTTCTGATGTAAAAGTCGGACCTGCTGCATATGCACCTAACCACTCCCCGACCTCCTTGCACTTACATTTGGCTTCACTACGTAAAGGACACACCTCTGCGCTTTAACTTTGGTACTGGACATAAACCTGCTGCTGCAGAATCATCCAGTATGCAAAACGTTGTAAAGAAAAGTAACATCTATTGTTGATATTTCTGGACCACGGATGATGAATCCAGCCGACCTTTATTATGGCGCTGCCTGCAGGTCAATCCAAAAAATGCCAAATGGTAAATTAGATTTGCTGACTGAAGATTGCATCAGAAGAGCAAAACAAAGAAACACAAGTGAAACCTGCACCCTTTGGCACCAGCAGTAACGAGATGTCAAATTTGATCCGTATCAGAACTGATATTTCCTTCAGCAGTTTGACATGTAACAGCTAATTAGACCAGTTAGCACTGGTCTAATTAACCAGAGACTGGTGCCAGGTTGCATCATCCCTCCAAGTTTTCCTACCAAACTGTGTGTTTGGAATTACAAGCACAAGTACAGAGTGACTTCAACCAATCAGATTGCTTGTTTGAAACTGCCTCCAGTGGACACTTGGTTCATCCACAGTTAGAGGAGCAGATGCTTGAACAGCATGAGGACATGGTAATGAAGAGGCGTTTGCGTGGCCTGAATTAACCAGACGCTTGGCTAACAATGCGGTCTGATCTACATTATTCATCTCATTTGGCCCATAAATCATCCAGGGACATCAATGTTTGAGATGTAGTTATGGCCTAAATGAGATGCTTTTGTGCCTGGAAGAGGGACTGTTATTGGTTTCACTAGAATAAACTGCCCCTGGCCAGTGTTATTTTTTTAAACGTCCGACTCGCCGATGCTCATTGCCGCTCTGAACATATTTCCACAATTCGCATTGCAGCTGTCTCTGTTTCAGTTATGGTCTGAGGCTTGCTTTTATCATACCTTTCAATGTTTTAGCTCTCCCTGTTGCCTCCTTCACCCTCTCTCTCTCGCTCTGTCTTCTACCCGCATTGAACGACGTCCTAATTACGTCTTCAAAACAGCTGACGATCAGCGTCGATGGCTGTTGCATCGCCAAGTTGGATAAAATATTGTGAAAAAGGCACAAACAGCAATCAGATCATGCTTTCTGAATACAAGTTGGATAAAGATTATGTTCCAGATCAAGAGACAAATGCATGAATTACGCCGACTTTGTACCTGTTCAGCACATGAGCAGGTCAGATTACGCTTGCATTTGAACACTTGAGTTAATCGACAAGACTTTCATCAAGCAAAACATTCTCTGGTTTGAGCCTCTTTTCAGCTTTTCTCTCTTTTGTATCACAGTAAATTGAGTAGCTTTGGGTTTTGGACTGTTGATCGCACAAAAGCAATTTGGAGGCGTCAAACTGGGCTCTTGGAAACGGTGATGGGCAGTTTTCACCTTTTCCCTCACATTTATATAATAGATATAGTAATTAAGAGTGAAAAAAATCGCTAGTTGCAGCCCTGCATGTGAACATAGAAACAAATGTGTTACTTAAGGTTGGAAAATAAAGGTTTACCGAAAATTAGATGAAGGTTTCTCTTTTATTCCGCCTTAATGCTCATTTTACAGTTCCCACAATGCTGCGTCGATGGCAGGAAGTCGACTGATGGCTCAGTGAGCCTTACAGTCCAGATCATTTTCTTCTCCTCAGAAGCTTCTGTATTATAAAGATCAAGATCATGTCGTGGAGAACTGATGATAGCAGAGCCTGTTTTACATTCTTTCGCTTTCACAATCAAGTGTGCAGCTCGACGCACATAATGAAATATTGTCTTTTCCATTACTCACTTGGCTAATGACGGAGGGGAGACATCGGGAGCTCTCCACCTTAAAGATCTCATAATGATACGACTCGCGCTGCTTTTGTGTCCAGCAGCCAGAAAATGACATTCTGCTTTGCTCATTAAAGAAGCCAGTGAGCTGGAAGGTATGTTCTTTTTTCCCTTACCTGCTAAGCAGCTCATCAGCCCGGCCAAAACTATCATTAGGACAAGAACAAGGCTGTTAGACTGGAATGGAACATTAGAATAATGATAGAGTTGCAATGAAGCTAAACTTCATCTGATAATACTGTTGCTCCCTGTTCCTTCTTAGGCGTTTTTCGTCTTTTTCCATGCGTGCATCGCAGTCTTTTTCTCATCCATAATGCATCTTAATGTACATTATATATTAGAAGATGGAGCGATATGCGTGGACAGGTTTAAGTCATAGTTCAGCCATGCATGAAGAACTAGAAATGTTACTCCCAGTGAGCAATTCAGGTGTAACGTTTTAATTTCCTGTGAAGGGCAGTGCTGGAGCTGCTCAGCAGAGCAGCAAGCATTCATTACTTCATTACCTGATCATCGACGCCCCAGCTAAGAGGAGGCTGCCGCGCAAAGAATGACAATGAGTTGAAATCAGGTTAATAATGCCACATGATGCTGTCTGTATCCTTGACACCTTTGTCCTTTAAAAGGATTGGGATGGAGATACAGTTGGTATCTCTCTGACCGGAAAGCTCCTTTGTTTGACCGGGTTGTTGTATTATCACAGCTGCACAGGACACAGTGTGCAGTGAAAGCACAGAGGAAATTATATGTGGCCCTTGGGTCTCTAATCAATGGAGTAACTCCAGCAGAATAAACCACATTTAGATCAATGGGTGGCTGCAGTTCCAGTGCAGCAGCTCATATAGGCCTCCCAGTAATTACTCCCCCTGCCCGAGCCAGTCTAATGAAGGAAATTTTTAAATGTCAATGAGCCTTTTTTCATATTGATTTTTGTAATGTGCTTCTCATGTGAGGTAGGCTGCACACACAGACCTCGACCATCCGACTTAGATTTTCAATCAGTGTTACAAGCCTGCTGTTCCACCAATGCAGCTGTTAACCCCAATTATTTTCCATCAGGTTGCACTTGCACCTGAAATTGATTTAAGGCATGAACTGGTAATCACGGTGTGAGTGAATCTGGTGCTAATCAGCTCAGACTTGTTTTCCTCTCATTGGTCTTTGTATTATTATGTATTTTCTCCTTTTGTTAGATCTTTTTTTTTTTAATGGGAATCATGCTGAGATGGATCAAATCAGATCAGTCTACAGCTAGAAAGAGTGTTGAGATTGTATGATCAAACTTCTGGATTAGGTTGTATGACAGTTCATTGCCAATGAGTGTTGGGATATTTCCCATGAGACTATCTGCATAATGTGTATTAAAAGTTAAAATGCTGCAAGCAAGGAAGTTGGTATGTTTGCACAGACAATTAAACAGTTTATATGACATGTATGTGCTAATGGAATAATAATGAGCTGGCAGACATACAGCCAAGCCACATTTAGCTGTAGCATGAATAAAAACAAATGTACCCAAAATCAAAGTGTAACTTAAAAACACGGTTTCACTTCCCTGTCTGTTGTTTGGCTCTGCTTCATCAAAGACTCACTGCACGGACACTCAGCATGGCCATTGCATGTAAATCTTGCACAGCAGAATATTTAAACTTGACTGAATGACATGCAACAGCTGGATTCAAACTTTGCACATGGCTGTGATGTCCTAACAGTTGCCTAAACATCTCAAGTGATGGATGCATCCGCATGTCTGAGTCATGAGACAAACAGCGTTCTGAGAGCGCCATCTTTGGCCCTGCCCGAGCCTCCGTCATCCTGCTGCTCAGATCTTTGACTTTTTTAAGGAGCACATTTGAGGTTCTTACTCCTCCCCAACAGCCTTCTTGAGTCTGGGGTTCACTGTTGCCTAGTGTAACGTGTGATGGAGTATGTCATTACTGCAGCCTCCCCGCGTCGAGCTCAGCGGGGTGCAGCCCACCTCATGTGGGTAGACGCCCCAGCTCGGGCCCCAGGCGGCAGTGAGGAGGAGGAGTCAGACGGGAGGAGCTCCCTGCACCAAGGAGACCCAGGGGACGCACACGCACGCACATATAGACGCATGCTTATACACTTTAACAGTCTCTCCATCTCTTTTTTCCCCCGGAATATATCTGCAGCTACACTAATCGTGTCTTATCTGAAAAGGACAGGAGCTTTTATCAACAGATAAGGTCATTGTCGAGGTGAAGTAATTACAGATATCTGAGACAGGGAGGAAGCAGGTGTACAGTTCCTTTGGGAATTTGGTGACAAAGCCAGATTAGACTCTATCTTCATCTACATACTATAGGTAAAGCCATCTCTACCCCGGCACTAAGCTTGAGGTGAAGGAAATTGGGTCATTTCATCCATTAAACGTGATACATCTGCCGTCTTATTAGGATCTGCTCCAGTTTCGGGCCGTGGTTTCCTCGCCTTTTTCAGCGTGGATGCTCTAGTTCTTTTTGGTTAGTTTCACTTTTTCTGCTTTGGGTTTCTTTTGCATCACATATTGGCGAGATGGTTAAAAACACGTGTTGTTAAAAAAAAAGAAAAAAGAAAATCCCATCTTGCTCATATTTCATCCTTGAGGGATTTCTAGGTTTTCATTTTCTGGAAGACGACTTGGACGGGATTTAACAATGAATGGGAGTATTGACTCAAATCGCGGGCCTGCCATATCAGAGCATAATGCCGGCGTCTTTCAACCGCTGTGGGCGGCAGAGCTGCTGTTTGAGTGGAGCGGGTACAGTTCGATGCTTTCGCAGCACTTAAGAAGCATGATAGAGACTGACAGATGCCCTTTCAGAAGTAGATCCCACAGAGCTGCAGTGACAGCTGCCTGAATATACAGTAGTGCTTCCACCAAAGTAAGAAAGAATACCAGCACATTATTCCACTTCCACACAGATGTCTGTTAACTTCACACCACTGAGGAGTAGGGCTGCATCTCACTCTCTTCATTAGTCAGATGTTCGATAAAATGACCAGCGAATGGTAAAACGCCATCATTTCTTAAAGGCCGAGTCAGCGTCTTCACCTCTGCTCGTTCTGTCAAACGGTCCAAAACCCGCCCACACAGTCCCTTAATGCACAGAAAAGTAATAAAAGCTGCAACTACGTCGTGTTACAGTTCATTTTTACTTGAAAATGGCATAAATGATTCATCAATTTAGTTGCTGATTAATCAACTGAACTCTCAGCTCTGCTAAATACTACAAAAAAAAGCACATTAACTAAGCTTCTATGTAGATGTAGACCTAATGGAGCTTCATTGAAAAGCCTTATTCAGCTATCTCCCCATGTCTATTGTATCAGCCCACAAGGCATTAACAAGCCAAAAGAATATGCTTAAGCTCGAAACACAGCAAGAGTTTAAACTTTGCATTTAAACATCAGGAGCCTGTGGTCTTGAGCTTTTGATAAATCCTCAGAGGGCCTCTTTCTCACAGACACATGATTTACTCAAAAGATGCCAAAGTCTGATGTGTTTATTGTTTCAGCTGATTCTGTTTGACCCTAAGAAGGACTACTCATGCTGTTGTGGCCCTCTTACCATCAGTAATGGCTCCATAGGGGTCTACTCCTGATGCAGATTCACCATGTATTATATCTGTCCTGCTGCCTTCAGATGGCTGCAGGGATGAAGAAGAGCGTTTTTGCACAGTATTACTCAGCTGTGAACACGTACTGTGTGAATCACCCATATTAACTTATAGATACCTGCAGACGGCTTTACTGATGTTCCTGCTTTAACCACATTAAAGCTACGTTTTTTATGCTGATTTAAATCCATCTACTGGTTGGAGAATGTTTGATTGAAATGCAGTTTTCTATTATTGCTGTGAATTTGCTCCAATCACCCAATTGGCAATGCAGCAGCTTTGCTCCAGAAGCAGAAGCCAGTCTGAGACGTCTTTTCTCAGGTCTAAGTCCCAGTTTCCAGAAAAATACCAACATTCACTTTGCCATTCCTCATTTGAATGAAACTCCCGCTTTAAAAATTCTCCTTTGTTTGCTCTGCCTCTTTTTAAAATTGTGACAAAATAATGAAATAAAAAAATGGTTGCACATTTTGCATATAAAAGCAGTGAAGTCGGTGTCATTTTCCAAACCCAGGCTCACACGGCGCTTTGCAGAAACACAAATAACAGAGGACGAACCAAAAGGCATGTAGGGAAAAACACAAAATGTACCTGAATTCCAGCAGATATGGAGAGGTTTAAAGCTCCACTCATTTCTGTGGTGCTGTTTGCTACGCCGACACATTGTGTTTATAGCAGCATCAGATATGTACGTGTGTGCTTTTTCCTGTGTATACACTATACACTAGAGACCACAACACACATTGTCTGATGCACTTCAGTTGCGCATATTGCGGGTGGCTGTAATATAATTATAAAGGGCTCTATAATGCATGACACTTTTGCCAGTGCTTTCAGAGAGATGTCACCCAGGGATGTAATTATGCACAAACATTCTCCAGTGATGCCAAGCTTGTTTACTATCTCTCATGATCTGTAGCAGCCGTACACTGTATATGAAAAGTGGAAGAGGGTGGTGTGTTTGACTTGCAAATGGATGAAGCTTCTTCTGTTCAGCGTCACCCCATGGTTACAAGGTTCACTGAGCTCGGATATGTCCTTTATAACGCAAGTGATTCAGGCCTGCTGCAGTCATTGTGACGACACGTCCAGTTTGTAGACACAGTTAGAAATATAGCAACAGAATATGCACTCTGTTAGCATAAGGAAACAGCTGATCGGTAGCTTTCTCTGTGCAGCAGAGTAGAAATTCACATGTAAATGAGCCAAAATTTATATCCAATCTCAGTAAATGGACTGTAACTGAGAATCAGCTCCACATTAGAATTAGTAAGGCATAGTTTGTTCTCATAAAGGAAAGGTTGTCTCATGGTGATCCTTGTGCGTTTTGGTCACAATAAATCTTCTCTTTGTTTCTGGCCGTGTTTGTACCCAGTGTCGAGCATTATGTGTTTTGGACTGTGCGGCGCACTTGTACTCTCGGGTGGTATCATGATCAATGTCTGGGCTTAGCTGGCTTAGCTGAAAGAACACATGATGCAGCCATTTACTGCAAGCACCTACTGAAATAGAAATAAAGGCCCGCAGCAGTTTGTGACAAAGCCTGAGTCGTTTAAGGCGACAAGCAAAATTCCCTCAAAAACATTAGGATTAAGGGAGAAAAAAGACACTTTGAATAATTAAAGTAAATGCAAGCAACAATATCTCCTTGACATTTACACCAGTAAATGCTTTTTAACGAGGAAACAGGGTTCTCACACGGATTATGTTCCCCGGCAAGTTTTTTCCAGTTACAAAGTGCTTGTTTTTCTATGCACAGGTGTAGAACGGGGTCGGTTGGTTAGTGTGGACGTAGAAAACAATGACATAATAATAAGTCCATAAGTGATACAGTAAATACCAGGAAAGGGATCCATTGAAGATGTTTAATAAGTCCATGAATAAGTCCTCCAGGTGGGGGATTAGCGGTCAGCAGGGAAGGTCAGTTGTCTGACGAGGACCAGCTCGAGATGCCACCTCTGTGTTGGTGGGGCTCTGATAGCTGCCCCATCGTGGATTCAGTTCAAAGTGGACAAAATACCAAGAACTGGCTAAACGAGCCTGTTTAAGTCTTTTTTATTTCAGCATGGACACTGTTTTTCAGATCTTTTGACTTTTGCTTCTTGGAGAGTTTTGATTGTTTTAGCTCTGGAGCTTTGGTTCTTAAATCTAATATTTCAGTTCTTAAATGTTATACTGCTTCTAAGTTGTGTTAAACAGCTTAATCGAAATCAATCAGAGAGAGCTTCATCAGCTGATTCTGCCCCGGATTCACTGATTCAGGTTTGATGAAGTGCGACTGATCCCCCAGTTCCACATTTCTGCAAGACGCTCTTTTTAGCTTCCTGCCTGAGCTGCCACACTAAACAGTAATGTCCCACGTGCCCTCAGTGATGTGACATATCCCAGCTGGTGCCTTTGGCAGCAGATAAACGGAGAGCTTTGAGAATTTTGTCCCACGGTGAGGCGAGTGATTCAAAAGGGACTTTGACTCACAATTTCTGACTTCATCTCTCTGGCAGAGGAGAGGCACAAACATGACAGAAAATGTCTCAAGCTCGTCGAGTGGAAAATTGGAAGTGGTCTGTAGTTTAGTGTGGCCGACAGATATTGGCAGAGCAAATAATGAAGGCTGTGATTGAGATTGTTCTTTTGAAGGGGAGCCATGAAGGCTGCCAGAGACCTAAATATTGTGTCTCACTTTTGAAAATGAAAGCTGTTAGTTTTGGAATTTTCTGACATGTAATCCGTAAGCTAGATGGACACCGCTTTTGATAGCATTTGTGGCTTTAGTGTTTTTCTAGTCTTTTTCATGTATTTGCTCTTATCGCTGGCTTAAAGACAAACTTGGGAAACAGCCAGCCAGTATAGCTGAAATCCAGACTGCCCAAGATTAAATGCAGTTTATTCAATTCAGCCGGCAAATCGGTGGAAATGAGGTGGCCTGGCAGCTTATTGAAGTGGTCTGTCAACAAAATATGTGTTCTGTGGTAAGATGTGGATTTGTACAGTCTCAGGCGTATGGTGCTCCCGCAGTTCGAGCTGGCCATAATGCGGCGCTTTCCGCTTTGGTTCAGCCATGAATGATGGCTGAGTCGCTCCACATCTGCCTGCCTCCTTCTTCTGTATTGAGATGTGGGCCTCTCTCACTCCCGCATACACACACACACACACACACTGATAAAGGTTAAGAGCAGCGGTGTAAATGTGGAGCAGCGCTGCCCTATTTTGCTGGTTATGGATGAAGTGATGGGTCTGATTCATCTGGCTCCACTGTATCATGTATTCCCTGCAAGCCACTCCACATCCAACAAGCTTTTATTGATTAGCATTCCCTTTCTACTGTGCAGTAGATGCTAAGGGATTTGGCAAAGCAGAGTACCACTGCTAATCCCACATTAAAGTTATAATCCTCAAGATTTCAGACACCCGTGGTTACTGGTGGTGACAACAAGTGTGGTTTAAGATTGCAGGTCCCAGAATTCTGAGGCTAGCAAACACTCCTCTAATGGTTATTAACAGAGGAGTTTTATCCGTTTACAGAGCAGCCAAACAAACTTGCGTTGTGTTAATGAAGATGTCAGTCAGTAATTAGCCTTGTTCCATCATGTTGCACACGCCATGTAGGTCTGCACACATTAGTAAAGCACGGTGCAGGCTGCAGTTCTTCATCGAACAGCTCGCTCTGGCTGGTCCTTCTTGTGATGATTGATCACTAACTCAGCTACGAATGCAGTGCCTTAGCTGTGGCTGCTCCACAATAAAAAGTTTGCTTGTTGAACGCTGTTAATAGGAATCAGCAGCAGTCGGAAATGTTCAGTTTCTTTCCGTGCTAACTTAATAAAGCTCTGATATGACTGCGGGACAGGGGGGCTGAGATCAGTGAGGTGAAATTACAAAAATGAACACTGCAATCCCTCAAGCACAGGTAGGCATGTAGACTGCAGGTCGCTCCAAGACTAACAATGAAGGCTCTTTAAAAAAAAAAGGTAATTTCAGAACATTAAAGCGAGCAAAAAGTGTGACTGGTTGAAACTCTTTAAGATTATTACTTTAAAGGATCAGCTCTCCCAAAATTCAAAATAAATAAAATGCCTAAAGAACACCTACATTGGCTGAAATCTCAGGTACAAAAATCTCAAAACCTGGACAAATGAAACTAAAACTATCTAGATGGCTCCATACCTCTATGGTACATTGTGAGACAATATGTTTTTGGGATTTTTATGATGGGCAAGACATTGAGTGCTTTTATCCACAGTCTCTTCTGTTCTCTTGGTTGTAAGCTGTAGCTATTCCATTGGATCCTGCACCACGATGATAGAAGAGCTGTTAATCATACCGTACAATATGTTGACTGGCGTAAGTCCTCTATAATTAGCTGTTGATGGCTGCAGCCTGTGGTGTTGGACCATGCAAGTATGCCCATGAGCGCGTCGCTATTCTAATTGGCATCGCCGCTCTCCAAGCTCTGTTCCCTGTGTGAAACTCCCACTCTTCACTGCCGCTGAGCTGCTGACGATAGGGGAAAGCGAGGGAAGCAAAGGCAGAAAGGTTGGGCGAGACAAAATAGAGTATAATCACATGACCTCTACATTCTCTACCGCAGTGACAGCTCGCCCAGCAGGTGGGAAATCAGACAGCTACAGCATGAACAGCACTGCAGCACTTGTACACCATTTCATGTTCTCATAGTACAAACTGCTATTTAAAAAAAATCTAAATTGTCTGCATCGAAGAAAACAGTCCTATAATTACTGATGTGTAGCATTGTTTTTCTGCTTCACTATATGCGTTTATTGGACGCCTCTGACTGTGACTCAGACATTTTTTACTGCTTTTCTATACTTTATTCGTTCACTGGAGGAAAATTGCTTCCTTACAGCTTTAAAGGAAACTACCATGTGGATTTTTTTAGAGCAAATTGCATGTCATTGAAAAGTTATATCTTTCTCGGCTTGACAGTGGTAATTTGTTTGTCACACACAATGTTGAAAAGGCACCGGCTGAGGCTGATAAACATTGCAGTGAACGCCTCATTTGATCACAATTTTGTGCTCATGTCTTAAAATGAATTCTGACAGTTTATTAATGTTACAATTACATGCACTCAACTGCATTAAGTCATTTTTGACAAGTTAAAGCCCGTACCTACAATACACATGCAGCAGAAACATATGGGCATGGACGCATCCCATTTTCTTTCCACCTGTCAGATGTTATGTAATATTGACAAGCATTGTGGTCATGATTCAGGCCCACGTCTCATGAGAAAAATCTTTTACCTCCATGTTGTGATGGGCCGTAGCCAAGAACTGACAAAACCTTTGAAAGCTGCCGAGCTGCAGGGATTAGCAGCACTAGCTATCTTTTCTCAGTAAAGGGAGACATTTCACTCAGTGTTAATAACAAAAATACTGCTTAATGGGTCTGAAGTATAATCCTAAAGCACCAAAATGACGGTGACTTACAGGGGATTGGTACGGCCATATATCAAGACCAGTCACGACGTTTTTGCTTTATTTTCTACTCCCACCACTAATAAGAAGAAATTTTATGTTGCATGATGAGTCATTTCCTCTTTACTTTAATGATTGTGGCTGGTACTTATTTCTGCCCTTACTTTTGAAGTACATATTGTTGCAATTCTTCCACCAGGGATCAAAACATGTAATATCCTTTCAATGAATCTGAAATTGAGAAGCAGCAGAAAATCATCAGGCTACTGTGAGCGAGTCTCTGTGAATGGGCTCGTAGAATGAGGAGGAGGAGGAGGAGGAGGAGGAGGAGGAGGAGGAGGAGGAGAGCGGTTCTACGACATCCCTGCAGAGGCCTATCGTGGCGCGGCGGCATCTCTGAGCCCACCTCTGCGAAGGAAAATGACTGAATGACGCTGAGGATGTCTGCCTCGATAATGCCAAAGCCTGCTTGTGTCTGTGTCAGGAGTCGGGGCGGTTAATCCAGCCTGCATCCCAGGTCCAGATATCAATACCGTGTTAGAGAGCCGTGGGGCGAGACAGGCTGTCATGCTTGAGGAGAACAGCCTCTCTCATGAAGGCGGAGGGAGGGAGCAGACATGCACACGGTCCATTGGATTTGCTCTGGTATTCAGCTGTATTGGATCAGTGTTCCTGCCAGACCAGGACAAAGAGCAAAACGCGTTTGTGTCTGTGTCGTTATCATAACCAAACATTCTCTTCTGATTTGCTGTTGGCAGGATTTATGAGCGGGTGATAGACCCCCCTCAGATGGAGCTCACCCCAGGCAGTGGAGTGTGGCTGGGCCAGCACAGCCACAAGCATGGCCTGTTCAAGGTAAGACCACGTGTGATACACGCATACACTTCCTCCGCACACCTGAATGCGCTTCACATTCAACATCAGCTGGCATAATTGGCCAGATTTGCAGTAGGCAGTGAGGGGGAAGAGAGTCAAGTGGAAGACACAAGAAAGAAGTACCGTGGGCTCACACAGGAGCAGCAAGAAGCTCAGCATGTGCTCTGAAATGCTTATTCCCAGGCCCATTACGGCGTTGTCGATTTTTAATCACTGCTCATTTTCTTAGGCTCCTGCATGCGCTCGCAGCAGGGAGGGGACGTGGCAGAGTGCCACCAAGACATGCACATGCTCTTGACATTCCTGCCTCTCCTGCTCACCCGCCATTCAATCAATGGGCCCTTCATTTTTTCTATGTAACGTATTGATTAGCCACAAGCCTCCAGTGCGGTGTAAATTATTTCTCCCCCGCATATTTTGTCGCTGCTGCGCACAAGCCCTCCTCCCTCCACCTCCTCCTCCTGCTTCCGCTCTTGGATCAAGACTTCAAGGAGCTCCGTCTTCTGCAGGAAAGCTCTGGTCTTGAAAGACGCAGCTCCGTCATCCAGTTTCCCTAATCCGAGTCGGCTCGGTGCTCGGAGTCTGTCTACCCTCCGTGTGCGGGGAGCGCTCCAAAGTGTTCGTCAGCAGCAGTGACAGATGGTGTGGGAGCGCACAGGCCTGTGTGAAGTGACAGAGGGAATGAGGAGATTCTCCCTTTAGGTTTACACTGGGTTGAGCTGGCATGTCGGCTGACAGGTGCACTTGTAGCACCTTGAATCAAGGACCTGTTGCTCAATGTATTGGAAGGGTCATTTAGAGCAAGAGTAACCTAATTATCTCCTTCTACTCATGCACATTTATGAGTCACGAAGTATTAGATTGTACGCATTTTTTTTTTCTTTATATTTGCCTTAATACAAGTTTTGCTACAGACAAAATAAAAGGCACAGTAGCAATACAACAAAGCATGAAAGAGGTTGGGAGAGCTTTTAGCCACAGAAAATACGTCTTTATACATCTATTAGCTTCTGTCACAACCGCTTAATGGTCAGCGAGCTGGGCCACCAGGTTTATGTCTTGTAATTTAATGTTTGACCAAAAGTTTCCAGAGATAGACACTCAGTTCTAGTGTGCTGAAAATATGTCATTAGTACTTAAAGACAACCATAAGAAAGAGGTTTTGGTTCCAGTCAGGTTCAGATATCTTGCTTCAGTTAGCCTACTAGCTAGCTACCGGGCTTCATTTCATGCTGAGGCTGCCGTCTACTTGAGAAAAGAAGTGAAGGTTTGACAAAAGCTCTCTTAAATCCCAGAGTCTTTTGTTTCCAGTGTTTAAATTGGCTTAAAGACTGGAAGCAAGTGACACAGTTTGCCTCTCACCGAAGTTCAAAAGGACGTCTACCAGAACTTTGTGAGCTAACTAATGAACACATCCTATCAAGCTGTGGTTTTACAGGGAGTTAGGACTTGCTTTAACTGTTTAACAGAGGCCAGGCGTGTTATGCGTTGCTTTAAGAGACACAGATACAAACGACATGCAGACGGAGACAAAACATATTGCTCAATGCTGCTACTTTGCTTCTCCTGTCGCAGTTTCTCAGCTGCTCCCTGCTTTAACCTGCTAAAGACAAGGGGATAAACAGAGCCATTTCATGTCGTCTCACGTTAAAAGCAGGGAAGGATGAAGAGCTTGTTGGGAAAGAAGAGAAAACAATAAAGAAGGGAGAGGCGAAGGAAAGGGGGAAAAATAGCCAGGAGCTATAGAAGTAACGCCGCAGATAGAGATAGGAGTTGAAATAAAGCAGCAGCTGTAATCTAACCCGTTCAGGATTCAGCAGGGGGATAATGATAAGCGAGCTAACTAGGCCTTTAAATAAAACATACTGAGCCCTCACAGTGGCTCGAGACGCTCCTCGTCCTCATGCAGCCTCCTCCCAGGAGCCTCTCCATCTGAAGGAGCAACTGTAATAAATTATCTTTATCTAGAATCCATTGTGGCAAGGATGCTGACTCCTCAGGGACACCGCAGGCTCGTTTGGAACCGGCGCCTTTGTGAAGCGCTCGGCGTTTCATGCACCACGCGACCGTAATGAATCTGCTGCGGACAATGATGGAAAGCTTGAACGCGTTACATAAGGCAGCGCGATGAAGGAAAGCCGAGCCCCGGACGCGAGAGATTCCGAGCTTAGATCTAACACTTAGCCTTTGCTTTTCATGCCTCGTGTCTCTTCTGTTTCCTGGTTGTTTAAATTAGCTCATGCTTTGTTCACAGCCTTTCCTTTTCAGCGTCGTAACATCAACAGCATAATTTGTCCTCCGTACCTGATGTGTTAATTTCGCCTAGAATGAGCAAAAGGAAACTCATGGGTTGAACTGGAAAAGAATTTAAATTTCAACTACTTCATGAAGAGCTAAGCCGTAAAAAGTGTTGTATGTGTTTCCTATTGATGCTGCGAAGCTCCTTTTTTGTCGTAATTGGAATAGGATACGTTAACCCCCCAACGCACTGTAGCTCTGCTGATACAGACTTGAAAACTTCAGGGTTGGGGCCTATTGATTATTTGCATGCATTTTTAGTGAATGTACTTGTTTTTGATATGTTGAATATTTCCTAGATAAGTTTCTCCCAGGAATTTGAGCACACACGCTCCACAATGAATGACACACAAGTGTTATTGTGTGCAATTTGATGGCTAAAATGTGAAACATCGACCGCCACTGACTCTCAAAAGGTCTCAAAATCAAAAGGTGCAGCTTTGCCTTAAGGAGCTGAGCTGCTTTAATGTGCGTCTTTGCTCGTGGCTAAAAGAAAGAAATCAATGTTTTATTGTGTTCTGTTCTTTTACGTCGCACTGTGGTGGTGCGACTAACCAATCACTTTGGTTTAGAGTCCATGTTGGACAAAAGCGGAGCAAGATCATCACCGTCCATCAAGACGTTGCACATTGTGTGGAGTCAGTCCATCTCTTAATTATTCCGGCAGGTCTTCGTCCTTATCATCCCTCTTTGTCCCTCTCTGTTCATCTGCCTTTTACCTCTCACACTTGTAAATTAGTGTTGTTGATGCCTGTTTAGTCTTGAGAGATGAACTGCAGGTGGAGGTTAAGTCTTCACACGCTGCTCGAACAGGGAAAAGTCACGCTGTGCATGATGAATTTGATGAAGAAAGAATCACAGGATAAAGCTTTACCCAGGATAATAACGCTCTGTCAGTGCTGCCTGCGGGCGGAGTGCTGGCCAACATGCCTGGCCTATTATTGCTATAATAAATAAGCTTATGACTGTAAAAGCGAGCAGACAAGCGATATGAAGGTTATTTTATCAGCTATAACGGTGAGTGAACTTGTGAATGTTTGGGGACACAAAGAGACAAATGATGCATAAACAACATGAAAGCACACACACATTCACACTCTTTGTGTGGATCTTTTTCAGCTGTATTTATTTCCTTTCCCCAGCTTGAGCTATAACCAAACCCTAAGCCAATTTTAATTCTAATCTAAACCTTAAGCCCAGAACCAAACCTTGAATTAGCCCTAATTGGCAAAGTCCCATCACTTTGCAGAACTTTTCTCGTCTTTTTAACTCTTGCAAACGCTCGCT
Source organism: Chaetodon trifascialis (assembly GCF_039877785.1). Classification (NCBI taxonomy): domain Eukaryota; kingdom Metazoa; phylum Chordata; class Actinopteri; order Chaetodontiformes; family Chaetodontidae; genus Chaetodon; species Chaetodon trifascialis. The sequence continues at coordinate 4,017,398 of NC_092056.1, forward strand.
CACATGCGTGAAAACACACATGCACCTTTTTGGTTATGCATCTAGTCAAGACTGCAGTACCACCTGTAAGAATCTGGACAGTGACACATTTGTAATTGCTTTGTCTTGACTTTCAGCTTTACCCTGAATGTGTTCACATTCACATCAGATGGACAGTGTAGGAGTGTTTATACACACACCTCCAGTGCGATGCCGTGTGTATGTTCAGAGGAAACACACAGTCACCTGGATGTAGGTCATGTGACTGACTTTACTTTCAAAAACACATCGTTTTGCTCCTTTGTTGCCTCGTCTGCATCTCCTCTGTTTGTAGTCATAGACGATGTGGGTGTAAAGACCCTCAAACCTCCTCAAGGCTGCATTAATTAACTTTTTGATGCACACCCGACTCAGTTTACCACATTGTAACATTGCTCTGGCTGATATATGCAGCTGTTCTAAAAAATAAATCCAGGTGAGGAAGTTCAAGATTAGCATTCATTTGAAGGCATGTTTCTGTCCACGTGATGAAAGCAAGTCCAATAATCTCTATCTTTTAGCTCTGATTTGGCCTCCACGAACTCCTGAGGGCAAAAATGTGGCTTTGTAGCTGCGAGCTCATTCACCTCATCTCTGACTTGTCTGCCATGTGTTGCTGACAGTCAGCATGCATTGGATCGGTCGGATCAGGTATGCTGGAAACAGATCTCTTTTAACGAAAGCAGAGAGACTGAGCTGGTCATCCCTGGTGCGTTCATGGCTTTCAGCGACCCCTTTTCATATAACATGTAATCCTTTAATTCGCTGTGATTGTTAGAATATTGATTAATGCAGACAGAACAATAGAAAATGTGTTGCTGCCTGAATAGTATTCAAACGTGTCTGCCATAGGCGTTGGCATAGGAGTGAAACAAACGTACATTTCTGTGTGTGCGTGTGTGTGTGAGAGAGAGCAGAGAGGTTTTATGACTTCAGTTCGAATTACCTACTGATCATTGACAGTGATGTGTGGTCAGGACCCCTATATTACACCACCGGGACAGACATCTGTGATCTACACCTTCATTTTCATTCTGACTGACACTGACAATCTCTTCTTCACCATCCACTGCTTGCACAGCCTCTGTGTGTGTGTGCGTGCATGTGGGTGTGTGTGTGTTCTCAATCTGTGCTGCAAGCCTGTTCGCCTCAAGGTTCCCTCTCTCCATGTCTGTGTGCGAAATGGAGGCAGGTGTTGCTTGCATCCAGGCGGCTTGCCTGCACTGTAAATGGCTTTCACATACACATAAAGCAGAGACAAGTTGATGCAAGCTGTGCTTAAGGTGGTGAATTCTAATGTCCTTCCAGCATGTTTTCAGTAGCTGCTTTGAAGGAAAGGTGAAATTATATTATCCCCATGTGCATATGCCTGTGTGTGTGTGTGTGTGTGTGTGTGTGTGTGTGTGTGTGTGTGTGTGTGTGTGTGTGTGTGTGTGCAGCCCAGTGTCTCACAAGTTCAGTTTTCCATTAGAGGGGTTGCCTTTTTTCCCCAGATTGTCCTCTGTGGTCATCATGAGGCCCTCTATTTACCAGCCCTGCACCTTTAGAGATACCCTGTCATTCAGAGTGATTGACAGACAGTCTGTTCGAGGAGAGAAGCCTATCAGTTTTTAGGCCATTTACTTCTGCCTACGTGTGAAGTGCCTTTGCTTCAGTTCAGTCAGGAATGGATGCTGCATGCACACTAGCTTTATTCTTTGAAACATTTCTAAAATACAAGCGTCGTCGAATGAGTTGCCTGTCCTGCCGTTTTAGGGGCTGTTTCATCGCCAGTTGCCGTTAACCAGATGATTTCCAGTTTTCTAGTATTCAAGACTTCCATCAAATTTAGATTTTGGTGTAAACTCGAGTATTTTTAAAGGATTTTAATATGTGTAGTTTAAGCAGATCTGGGTCCAGATTCAACTATTAAAGCATGCAATGTGGTCTCATGCGATGTGTTTGAACAGCATGAGTGGAAATTTTGCATTTTCGCCTCATTTAGCGGCGCCCGCATTATTAGTTTATTAGAAAAGCAAGAAGACAGGTGACCTTCACTGTCATGGAACAATAAAAAACACATGGTTAAAGCTGTGAAACGGTTGCTGTTTGGTTGAGTTTAGGCACCAAAACTACTTGGTAACATCAGCCTGTTCTTTTTCTGAGGCCGTCAGATACCAACGACACGGACGTCCACTTTACCCTTGAGCGTCTGTATGAGATGCACCCGGCTTTAAACTAAGTCCAGTGTAAACCCATCCACGTCAATATTAGACCACTGGAGCGGTGACGTGCTTTAAAGAGCAAGAAAGTCCACAGGTGGAGGAAGGTGGAGCAGATGGACGCGACTTTCACGGAGGAGCCTGGGGGTCGTGTCCCGTGAGAGGCCACAAGTGAACGACCTTTTCCTAAGCCTAACCAAAGTGCCGCTGTTTCACGATGTTAAGCACGTGTTGGGAAGGCTTTGTGCGTCGCTGGCGTGAGGGCGTGTTGGGCGGCTGGAGCAGTTGCTCTGAGCGTCTTATATTACCACAGTGGATTTACAGCGGAGTTGAAAGGTCGATGCATCTCATACGCAGACTAAAGAGCCTACCCGTGACGCTGTGGGAATATGAACGGGTTGGATATATTTGGTCACAAACACTAGTTGGTTAGATTTAGGACAAGGTCATAGTCTCGGTTACAATAAGTTAACTTTGACGAGACGTGAACCCCAGTTTCACAGTGAGTGAAAGTTGCATCTTTGTTCCTTTCTTCCTCTTTAAGCTGCGCCGTCTGACAGTACTGTCTCTGTGACATTTGTGCTTAAAATGGCACACGAGAAGCTGAAAGGGATGGTGTTAAATGACATGCAAAAAGCAAAAAATGACTTCAGACAAGGGTGTGTTATTCATGTGAGACCAGGCTGAGCCGTGCAGAAGGTTCTGGTTTTATTTTTCCAGCCTTTGAGATATCTGTCTCTGAGACGTCGGCCTTCATCCCAATAAAATGGAGGTAAATGGAATTTTGAGCCCCAAAATACCAAACAGATGAGCAAAGTCAATTTCAATGCAAAGAAGAAAATAAGGCTCATAGTCTTTGTCATGTTTTCAGACATTAGATCCAAAGAGATATCCATCATTGTCTCTCTCTGTCTTTTCCCTGCACCCCTCCCTCTGTGTTTCCAGGGCATTATCCAGGATGTGAAGTTGATTTTCGCTCCCAACGGCTACATTACGCAGTGTCCTAACCTTAACCGCAGTGAGTACCATGATTGCACAGTCGTACAAAGTGTCCCGAACATGCTCAGACGGTGAAAAGAGCGTTCGCCATTAACTGCGTACCATTCTAAAATTGGGCTGTAATGAGCTACGCATTAGCTGGTGGTGACCTCTCCCCGCTGATCGCAAACAACACCGCCCTCCATTGTTTTTTCTCGCTCCACTCCAGCAATCTTCATTTTGCTCTAATTCAGATTCAGTGCAGCCTCCTCTCTCCCCGCCTTGTTTCTCCATCTGTTTACTGTCAAACAGATTAAGATACGAGGCCACCGCTGTGCCACTGTCTCTGCACTGATCAATAAGGCATGTAATCACACCTTGTCGCTGTATTATTGATACTAACAGCAGCCACAAGCCTAAGACAAAGAGCAAACAGATGCATGAGGCTTTTTTTTGTTTGTTTGTTGCTAGCGGCCATGTGTTCTTATCAATCCCTTATCTAAACACTTCTCTCTTGTTCTTCTTCTTCTCCTCTTCTTCTCTGTTTTGGTGCTTCCTTTTCCTCCGTTGAGCCTGCCCGACCTGCAGCGATTTCCTGAGCCTGGTGCAAGGCATCATGGACCTTCAGGAGCTTCTGGCCAAGATGACCCTGAAGGTAAGAACAAGAAACGACCTCTGCGGCGGCGTAACAAGTTAGAAGAACGTATAATCAGCTGCAAAGATGGATTCATTAGTGTCATAAATGTTTAGGAGACTTTTCACTAAGATTCACAGAATCAGAATCAGGAATACTTTATGTGCTCCGAAGAGATAGAAGAGATTAAATAAACATATATATATTATCAATATGTACATGCATATATATTGAGAAAAAAGTCCAAGGGCCATTGAGAGGAAGGAGTTGTGCAGTCTGATGGCCACAGGCAGGAATGATTTCCTGTAGCGTTCAGTCCTGTGTTTGGTGGGATGAGTCTCTCACTGAACGTACTCCTGTGCCTGGCCTGCACATCATGAAGTGGGTGTGAGACGTTGTCCAAGAGTCAGCATCCTCCTCTCTGACAGCACCGTCAGAGAGTCACACCCCATCCCCACAACGTCACTGTCCTTGCGGATCAGTTTGTTGAGTCTGTTGGCGTCCGCCATCCTCAGCCTGCTGCCCCAGCACACAACAGCATAGAGAATAGCACTACCAACCACAGACTCATAGAAGATCCTGAGCATCGTTCGGCAGATGTTGAAGGACCTCAGTCGCCTCAGAAAATAGAGACGACTCTGGCCCTTCCTCAGTGTTCTTTGCCCAGTCCAGTTTGTTGTCAATATGTACCCCCAGGTACTTGTAATCCTCCACAATGTCCACACTAACCTACTGTTTCCATCCAGTGTGTTCTGCTCACACCATGTGATGAAGTTGTCCACAGCAGCCCTGTAGTCATCCTCATCCTCATCGCCCTTGCTGATACATCCAACGATCGCAGAGTCATCAGAAAACTTCTGAAGGTGGCAGGTCTCTGAGCAATAAGCAAAATAGGGTGAAGAAGAAGGTAGAGAGGACAGTCCCCTGTGGGGCCCCAGTGTTGCTGACCACTCTGACACACAGTGTTGCAGGCGCCCGTACTGTGGTCTGCCAGTCAGGTAGTCCACAATCCAGGACACTAGGGGGACGTCCACCTGCATTGCTGTCAGTTTGTTTCCCAGTAGAGCTGGACGAATGGTGTTGAATGCACCTGAGAAGTCATAAAACATAACCCTCACAGTGCTCGCCGGCTTGTCCAGGTGGATGACCAATACCTTTCCCAGTTGTAGCCTGACAAACAAACAAATAAATAAATAAATGAGAATGAATAAATAACTTCCTTCCCCACTGCAGCCGGAGACAACAGAATCCTTTCATTCTGTGGCTGCCTTCATTGAAGCTTATTGTTCTTTCTCCTCTGAAGTCAGTATCTCATTTTTGTTTAATTTCAACAAGACGGGGCCCAAAAAAAGATACCAGTTATTGTTGGAAAGCAAAAACAACATGAACACGCACCTTAATCTGTCTTTAGAAAATGTGATTATTCTGTCGGTTATTATTGTGAGCGTGGATTGAAGTGGTTTTAGAAGACTCACCAAAAAACACACAAAGATATTAATGTGCATGTAAGAGGGAACAGAGAACAGACAATTACTGGTCCCTGAAGGTGTCATATTATTTTTTTTTCATGCTTTTTTTTGCCAGCTTTTTGTTTTTTTGCTCAAGATTAATGAAACAACAGAACAGTTTTCACTTTGAATGCAGGTGCATGATAACAAAGGAGGGAAACGTGAATGCATCTACTCGAGCTCCTTCAACGTGTAAAGTACATGATAATCCAGTAAAAGTACAAACTGTAAAGAAGAGTAGAGACTGACAGCAAAACCCAACTTCTTGCATTTCTGGAGCTTCTGACCGTATTACACAGTCCTCATCAGCAGATTGAGCTCGCTCAGTTGCCTTGGAAATGCGACCAGAAAGACCTTGAGTTTGATTGGTTTTGCTGTTGATTGAAAATCTTCACCTCAGGCTTGAAGACTTTGCGCTGTGGTATCAGTTGGAAAAATGAAGGAAGCAGAGAAGCATCAAAGATTTGATATTTTATGGACTTATATCATATACTGACAATTTGTCACAGCCCTTGGCTTCTCATGCAAACACACAAGGTGCCCTCTATAGGAGACGCACCAGGCTGTCAACTAACTCTGCTGTAAACCCATCCGTGGCGGTATTAGACACTCAGACCAAGGTGATGTAGTATAAAGAGCAAAAAAGTCCACAACTGGACGATGGTGGGGTCTTTGGATGGGTCAGTTGCAGTTGTTCCCATTGTACAACATTAATTAAATGGAAAAAGGAAATAAGAAATATCTATGATTATGTAAATTAATGCAAGAAATGTGTAAAAATATGTATACTATATAATAAAAATCAATCATAGATAATAAACAATATGAAAGATGAAAATGCGAACATGTAAACCGTAAATTCAACATCAGGAAACAAGAATATTAGAACTAACATTAACCACATGTTGGAGAGGCTGTCTGGTAGCGAGACTGCGTTTACAGTGGAGTTAGCTGAAAGCTTGGTGCATCTCATACAGATGCTAAAGGGTCAGTGGTGGCATTTGACGCTCTGGAAATGGCAACGGGTTGCTTTATTTGAATCAGCAAAGGTAATAACTGCTCTGACTCCAGCTGTCAGATAAATGTAACTGAGAAAAAAGGACGAGATGAAGGAAAACGTCAAGTCAAAGTTTGTTGTAGCCCAGTATCACAAAGCGTGTGCAGCCCAGAAGGCGCCACATAAAATATAAACACGAGTGAGCAGCGGTCAGCATCGGCAGGTGATGTTTCCTCTCATATGATTTCCTGACGAATCACAGTCTGAGTGTGAGCTTTGATTACATGTCATTGGCTGCCGTATTGTTTTTGTTAGTAACACATTCATAATTATCTTACCGAAATACTGACCTTCACTTACTAAAGTCATTTAGCACAGGATGGATTTTATTGACCACTCTTCAGCAGCAGCTACATCTTTATTAGCACGCTCAGGGGTGGGACAATAAGCAATGTAACCGCTGTATGATTTGATGCTTATTTTCTTGCTACTGTCATTTGAAATGCTAGAGGTTAGGTTTTTTTTAGGCAGCACACAGACACGCACACTCGCACACACGGGGGAAGTACTTTCAGGGTTCAGAGGGGTGTCAGGAAAAGACGACTGCATCGTGACAACAGGAGGCTAACAGGCGTTGTGCATTTTGCCCTGGAGCTATGGGGGAGCGCTAAAACCATTTATAAGACTACACTATCTGCATAACTGTGTGTTAGTGTGCGTGATTGACTTTGTGTGCGCATGTGAGTGTGTGCTTCTTTGTGCAAGAGCGAGTCTATCACGTGGGAGTGAGCGACGCAAGGACATCTCAGCAGGTGGATGAGCTATAGAATAATTTTCAGTGTAAATAAGGGTGAAATGAAGAACATTAGCCCACTGCTGTGTCAATGCCTCCTCTTTCACATGAACACACCTCGACCTATTGCCACCAGAGCTCATTGCTCATACGAGCTGCAGCAGGGAGGATGCAGTCAACACCGGCGCTAAATGGCCTCAGTAGAGAATTGCGGAATTCAGCGTGAAGTGAATAATTGCTCGCTCCTGAGTGTGCGGTGTGGAGTGTCAAGGCAAGGTGAGACGACAATAAGCTCCGGTGTGTGCGTGTGGATTAGCACGGCAGCATTTGCAAGTATTATATCTGTATGTTTGTGAGGAGAAGCACAAGGGTGCGCTCATGCCAAAACAGGAGGTACTGTGCCACTTTTTTCCTGATTCTTAAGCGTAGAGTATCAATACAGGCACCGATCCAATGTTAGTTTTTCCTCCTGAAGGCTCAGTTCACCCCAAGTACAAAAAAAAAAAAAAAATTGTCTCGCCTACCTTTAGGGGTATGTAGCCATGTAGAGGGTTTTATTTGTGAAGCTGTGGCTCAGATTTTCTGCCTGTAATAGAAGTGACAAATAAGGGATTTTGTTTTGATGCTCACACTTTGTTCAAAATCAACAGCGACATCTCCTTCTAGAATCGGTGTCCCCGTCTTTTGGAATAATCCGCAGACCTCTCTGTCAACAGTTCTTTTTTTGTACTTCTTACTAGAAAAAATAGTCCAAACACATAAACGGTTGGCAGAAAGCTCAGAGACAGATATTGTAGCTCAAAACGCTGAAGATGAAACCCAAACCGTCTGCACGGCTGCATGCTGCTACAAGTGGTTATTGTGGGTGAACTGACCCATTAAGTCTTGTCACTGTCCGAATTCTGCTATTTTTAAGTTTTTAAATAAACTGCTGGATATTCTGGGCCTTGTGAAAACAACTCTCTCGGGCTCCATCTCAAAAATGAATTGTCGCAGAGGCTATTTTTCCCAGTTAATGAACATTTGGCATTTCATTGCATGGTCTTCACAGCAGTGTGGGCTTTAAGTGAGCCATTGGTGCACACTTTGCATAGCTATCCGAATAAATGATGCATAACTTGTTTAATATTCTCCTCCATCGCTGCTGCAGTGGATTCTCTTGTGTGTGAGCCATGAAAGCAGCTTTGAGTTTACCCAGTGTTCTTAGTAATAAGAGAGGATTCGAGGTCCATGTGTCAGCTGTATAAATGTTTGTTATTACTGCAGGAGAGGGTTAGGTTTGATTCTGGCAAGTTACCCGCAAAGCAGCTCCCTGTGCACTCAGCTAATCCAGGGGCTAATTTCTGTGCTTACTAATGTCTGTGCTTGTCTTTGGAGGGCTGGGAGAGGAGGATTCCCCGACGTGCTGTAGATCCAAACACGTCATTACCATTGCTTACGTTTTAAGATGCGTTGATCAATTGAGTCTTCAAACTTACCATCAGGTTTTAGAGCTTTGAGCCGTGTGTTTGTTTCTTTGTTATGGCTAAAGTATGATAACTACATGATAGCAGACGTCCCCGATCTGAATTACAAACAAAATCGAATTCATTACTCGTCGGCCTGAGACTGATTGGTCCTGAAAATTTTGGAAATTCACTCATAAGTGTTTGAAAGTCCCTCAGACATGCAGGCAAACACAAGGTGGATTAAAGGTGATAAATGCACCTTTCCCTCGCTCTCTTTCATTTGGTCTTCGGCTGTTTGTTATTTCACTCGTGTCTCTCAGCGTCATGTATCAACCATAGGAGATACATGCCTATTAGCTTCTGACTCCTTTGTGCAGTACCACTGTGCCATTTGATGCTCACGTTGTACGGGAAAGGTATTCCTCTGTGGTGCCTCAAGGCAGCCTCCTAGCCTTTGAAACTGCATTTCAAACATTTTGTTTAGGGCTTTGACAGGACACATCTTTATCGCTCACCGCTCGCACAGCTCTCCTGCAGCCAGCCGGGACTCCTCCTCCTAAATGAAGCAAAAAGCCTCAGTGACATCCGGCATTTTTCTTTTTTACTGAGAAGCCTCTATCATTTGGCGGCGAGGCCTCTCTCTGACACCGCGGCCTGGGCAGGTCTCGCAGGAGCGAGGGGGCGGAGGCGGAGCGGCAGAGCAGCCTTGAGTGTCTTAAGTGGACCTACAGTTTCCGAGTTGACCTGCGTTGCTCAGATCAATTGCACATTTTTGAATTCCCCTACCTCCCCACCTTTCCAGCAGGACTCTCATTGTTTATATGTGGGTCAGACAGCACTTGTGTTTTACACTGTAGATGAATTTATAACACATATACAGTGGAAGCAGCCAGCTCCTTCTCAAGGCTATATTTTTCACAGAAAACTACACCATGTGGAGATTATAAATAAATACAAACTCAACCTTGATGGATGTTGAAGAAAAAGAAAGAAGAAATGCCTTTTATTATTGATGAACGTGATACTGGATGTGGCTCTTGAGTGATTTCATGGACTATCAAATCCCACAGCGTGACAGCTGTCGCTCACAACATTAAAGACATGTCTATTGCAGTCGGATCGACAAGATGACAGATTATTGACAACTTCTCTCGTTCTCTCTTAAATATCAATCTGAACCCTTCATGCAGCTGATTGGACGCCTCGCAGCTGCTGATACTACAGTGTCTTATAATTCAGCAAAACATCAGCCGAGAATAAATTTGAACTCAGATTTGGTGACCATAGTTTGGCTTATTAAACCGCATTTTAGGTGAATTCCACTTGTGCTGCACCTGAATCAATTTAATGATTTAAACCAAAATTTAATTTTAATTTAGTTTTCATAAAATACAGTACAAGCCCCAAAATCTTCACCAGTATGTCCACCTGCAGGTAGATTTGATTTAATGTTAGCAATCCGCTGAGTTTCATGACTCTTTGCCTCAAAAACATCATAAACTTGACTGGGTTGTGTCCTTTCTTTAATTTTCTCCCAGGACTGAGTGGGAACTGACTAAAAAATGGAAAATACAGCTCAACTGTCACATCAGTCAAGTTAAACAGATGTAAAGGTTTTTCTAGGAGCTAAATTGAGTTTTTAACAGAAAAAAAAACATTTGGAGAGAAATGTAACACCACCTGAATCATGTTTTTTATCAACAAAATGAAGAATAATCTCGATGGAACGGATCTGCAATGTCACAAAATGTCCATGTGTTACATATTTGTAGTCTTGGTTTGATAAAGTCTTGAAGAAAAATTGACTTGAAGAACAAGAACAGCATTCAGCTAAACCTCTTAACCTTAAACTACTGTTGTTGCTTAAACCACACACGACTCAGGATGTGTAAAAGTGCTGCGCTTATACGCCCTCCATCCACCCTGACCTCCTCGCCATGACTTCTGCGCCCCTCAAAAACGTTGCACCTCCTCCACCGGAAACACGTCTGTGATCACACGGTCAGACAGGCAGTAAGAACATTTCTTACGAAACACACGGCTTAAGAAACGAGCAGTATAAACAGAACTTCAAAGCGACCGGGTTGCTAAATGCTGATTCAGAGTTACTCCCGATTGGTGCATCCCACCCTCTGTGCCCCTCCGTGCGACACTGCCAGTCCGTCAAAGATGCATCACTTCTGTCGCGAGACAATCGTGGAGAGTGTTGAGCATGAAATAAGCTGAAGAAGAAGGGTGTAGGAATAAAAGAGGGGTGAGGCAGGATCGGGGCTGTCAGTCCTGTCTGTCATGTCTCGGTAGATTGTAGCCTGGGGTCCGGAGCATGAGCTGAATGATGATCGCTTATTATTCTGTGTGCCCTTCTAATGAGTGGCTCCCAGTGGAGCAGCTCTCTGTGAAACCGACCGGGGCACGCCAGAGGGCAAGAGGGCGGGGCGAGGGGTTACCCCGCATGCACACTCAGACTTTTGATTTAGTTTTGTGACTCTGGCGATTCTGTGCTCATCCTCAGTTGAACTACGCCGAGTCCAGGCTGACCCAGCTGGAGGGCTGTCACTGCGAGAGGACTTGCAGCGCCAACGGCCTGGTCTACCGGGATAAGGAGCTGTGGGTGGAGCCCGAGAACTGTAGGAACTGTGCATGTAAGGTGAGCGTCACCCTCACACTCGCAATCGAGAAACCAGGACCCGGCTTTTGGCTGCCACACTGCAAAAACTCTCTATCAAATCCAACACTTTAATCTATTTTTGAATCTTGAAAGTATTGCTTTCTTCAAACAAGTGGGGGAAAAAAAATCTACCACTGCAGGAAGATTAGTCCAACTTCTGTGAAATTCTGTAGAAATGTGTGTCAGTATTGTGAGAGGGAGCAACTTAAGTTTCCATAACCCCTTCGTCCCTTTTTAATCTATCCTTGTGGCTTTAAGATTGTTGAAATCATCATTTTGTGGCATTTCTGCCTTGATGGTGACAACTTCCTGTTGGCAGCCCCAACAGCATCACATTCAGCACCAGCTTGTCTCAGCTCTGCACTGAAGCTACAGTTTAAACCCAAGACACCATTTTTTTCTAATAAAGAGTCTAAAAAATTGATTTGTATAGACTAATACAGCGCTGATAATAATAATATTAGACCAAGAGTGATCACATGACATCAAAGGAAAAATGCTGGCAGTCGCAGGATGTCGGGTACGCCTAAAAGGCAGATGATTTACAACGAAATAACCCACACTGCATCCACTTCCAGCACCACAGTTTGATGATGCATTACAGCGTCGCAGGATGTCTGTGGGTAGATTCTCCCTTTAATGGAAAGTCACCACAACCCTTATTTCCTCCCCACTCAACAGCTTCTTTAACTCGCCTTCCCATCAGACCTCCCTTTTTGCCTGCCCCTGCGTCGTCTCTCCCTGCCTCCTGCCCGCCCCCTAATAAGTGCCCCCTAATAAGCCTCCCTGCCTGCACTCATACAGACTTTGAAATTTGTTGAATCAGGCCATCCCGAGCCCTGGGGAATTATACTTGCTGCATCATTGCACATCAAGCACAGGGTGGAGTTTAGTTGGTCTGATTTCCTCCCGTGGACATGCCATTAACTGATAACCGCGGCGTCCTGGGGGAACTATTTCCGATGACTCATGAAATGAAGAGGCGCTCGCAGAGAGAGATATCAGCCTCAGAAATTGAAGGCAGTCCTTCAGGGCCTGAATAAATACCTGCTATCAGCAGGCTGCTCGGTTTCAGTATCCGCCATCCAGCTCTCGATGATGAATCTGTTATCTGATTGTATGACATTATAATTCTTTTTTTATGCGTAAATGTGATAGCTTTCAGTTTCAGATTGCATTTCTGCAGGTGGGTTTGCATGGAGCGTTGGCCTGTACTTTAAGATGCTTCAGATGAAAGCATACATTACACTGCGTGTGTCATATATGTTTCCTGTTTGGGTAAAGGGGTAAGGGGGGGCCAGATAAAGATATAAAGGTAAATTGAGACATAAAGGGGAACACAGTACACGGACGTGTTCAGTGTGGATCTTCTGATAGTGCCACAGGAAAAAGCTGTATGTTTGCACTGAGTGTTGAATTTTTCCCTCTGATGGTTGCATGTTTTTAGCAATAAATGAATAATAATAATGAGAAATTCCTTACAGAATGGTGTGGTGGAGTGTCGCAGGATTTTCTGTCCTCCGGCAAACTGCTCAGAGGACTCGCTGCCTGTGCACGTGGACGGGACTTGCTGCAAGAAATGCAGACGTAAGTATCAGCAGCCAGCCAGATGAGCGAAACTCCCCTCTTTCACACCACACAGGTAGGCTCAAGTCAGATTAACTGTTCACACGGCCACTCGTTTGTTTTTCCGCCAAACAGTATTAGTAGCTGATGATGATAGAAATGAGTCGAACATTTACATTGTGTTCATTTTGCTGAGTCGACACCATGGCCATAATGTCACGACTTTGCCAGTCCTGCCTATAGCTCCGAGCTCTATTATCTCTGCACAGCAGCTTTCTTGAATATCAGTTCTTCTTTAAAATACAATATGATATGGTCTTCTCAGAACATGTTAATCAAGAAAAGTTAAATAAAGTTCTTTTCTTTTGCTGCTTTTTTGGCAGTATGACAACATCGCACCACTGTGCGAATGCACAAACAGGATGTCACTTTAATAGATGAACCATGCTGTTGTTTTTGGAGAGGATGCATTTGTCTCCCGTTTAATTGATCCCTCATGTTTCCCTCATGCATGAATTTAATCAGAGTGAGCTCGCCTCCAAAATACCAAGGCTCTACAATGTCTAGACAGTTTAAGAGGCTTGACCTCCCATTAAAAAAGAACTGTTTGCTGATACAATATCCATTTTAATTGGATGGTGAAGTTATAGAAACAACAAAGCAGGATGGAATTTGCACAGCTTCCAGCAGCGCTGATACAAGGTGTGTGTCCGCTTTAATGTAAGCTGCAAACATTAGCATTCCAGGCTAACTAGCTTACAACCTACTGTTAGTAACCTTGTGCTATTTCCAGTTTTGATTAATGAGAGTGGAATCACGAAAACATCCACTAGAGACAAATCATGAAGCATCAGCATTAGCTTACCAAAGCTAGCTGCCACTTCATTTTTCATTTCAGCTGATAAATTCAGCAGCTCTTGTTAGCATGCTAGCTTATGTTCGTGACCCTTTGGACACTATTTCCCGTCCCTCCTGCTTCCTGCCCCATCAAGCCGACATTTCTGGTCTTACGACACCTTAAGACTTTTTGCAGCAGTATAGCGGCCGCTTCCCGTTCTTTGCCAGTGAGACATTATTCTTATATTATTCACACAACCACAAAAGTTTCCCTGTCAGATAAACAGACACAGCAGTTGTTTTACATATTCACCAATGCTGCTGTTTTTTGACACTCCTGAATACACGCTCAGCTTGTTTACTTTGCAGTGTTTCATGCTTTTGAGGTCGGCCCACCACTGCAACCAGAAGCACTGTAGTTACAAACAAGAGGGCTGTTGTTGGCTGATGTTCTGCTGGCACAATGAAACCAGAGCAAACAGTGCGAGAGCAAAGATCACAGTCGCTGGATTTTCATGGAAGCACTATTTCTAGTATAAAGCACACAGGGGTCTGGTAACTGCTCACAGACCCATGGACAACTGTGTCTATCTTGCTATACTGCAAAAACACTAAATCCCTGAAGTATAGTTCATCTTTGAATAATTCCAGCCCTCCTCTGCCTCCCTCTATCCCTCCGCTCGCTCCGTCTTCCTCCTCTTCCTCCCCTGTGAACATCAGAGGTCTGGCACAGACGAACGAGGGAGCAGCGCTCCAGCACTGCGCCTGAGCGCTCCACAGTCCTGCACCCTGGAGAGGAGAAAAGCAGGACTTCATATCATATGCTTCATTTTCTATTTCTGCTATCGCCAGAGGAATATGCAGAAGGGTCTCCTCTGTTGTATTCTTAATGCGCTGTTACACTTCCTCTCCGCTTATGCACACCAGCCAAGAACAACTCTCTTTCTAACAGAATTAAGTATGCAGAACTTCAGGCTCAAAACTTTTATTTTTTTTCCATTGGCAAAAGCATTTTTCGTCACCGTTGAAACTACCACAGGAACTGATAATAGCTCAGGAATTATTCTATTTATGGTAATTCATAGTTACGATACTTACTACAGTGTTATTGTTCTATTATCTGTCCACAGCGAAATGTACCTACCTGGGCAAGACCTTTTCTGAAGGCCAGCGCTTTTTATCCCGGAGCTGCAGGGAGTGCAAGGTAATACTTGCTCTTACTTTGTCCAATTATTTCTTGAGCATTTAGCCTCTACTCAACTTCAATGAGATCACCATGCAGCACTTCTCCTTCAGCATAAATGTGTAATGATTGCGTGTGGTCGGCTGCTCGGTGTGTTATTCAATTAGCCAGTAGGCCTTATTAGTTTTCCCTCCCTCCTCCAATCTGTTCTATCTGCCTTTTTCTTCTCTCTAATGGCAAGATAGCCAGGTAATTAGAATAACGTATGAACGCAGCAACACAAAGGCCTGATTTGAATTGGAGCTTCATCACTGCATGGATTATAATTAAAGCCATTATTCCAGTTCAGCATAGAACAGAGGTGAGCTTTCTTCACTGAGAAGCCATTTATCTTTAAAGACATTATTTTAAGGAGGAAATTAGCGTTTTATGCATGTAATTGCTTACAAAGAGCCACACAGTGAATTCCTGGACTCATTATTGGCCCCCAGACACCTTGAAACATCATTATATTGTTTGTAGATTTTGTTGCAAGCAATTAGAGCTTTCCTTTACTCCCAGATGTGAGTGCTACTAAATGACCAATTTGTAGACAAATTGCTTTTTGAAGGGGCCAGACAATGTTTTATTTTGAGGCTTTCAGGGGTCGCCAGTGTCAGCGTTTTGGTCCATGAAGCTCTGTAAATCTCAGCTGTCGGTCTCAGCATGTGTGTCTAAGAATGTGAACCTGACTGTGTGTATTTTTCTGCAGATTGTGCATGTTAAATTTAGAGGAATGCCTCTGTTGAGCGCTGATTCGTCCTCTCTGGGCCGTCTCTCTGTCCTTTCACCATCACAGCGGGAGAGAAAATGCATATATGCATTAACATATGGGGAGGCAAGTAAGAGAAATGAGAGAGAGACAGGGGGCCACATTAGACCTTTTATGGATGAGGTGTGAAACTAAACCGATTATTCTGGTCCACCACTAAAACCATCACTGTTAATTTAAAGGTCTATATTGGTGGTTCAGGCTGTGCCGTCTATATGGATAAGTCACACTCAGCAATTCAGAGTAATTGCCTCAATAAATTCATGCGTCAAATTGAGTCTCCTTCCTATAGGAGGTAGTCTTTAGTGTGGAGAACAGACATACTAAAGCTGGTGATGGTGGCTCTGGCCATCACCATCTCCACCACCACCACCGGCTAATCCAGAAATAAGCAAAGAGGTGGAGCATGGGTGAAGCTGAGGCAAGCCGAATGAAGCCTGGCTGTTGAAACCTAGCAGCTAGCTGTCACTCAGAGCAGCCATGCCCATGATTATGCATAACTTTAAGCTGTAATGTAATTTAAACCATATAAATTCACCCTCACACAACAAACAAACCAAAACTGTTTGTTAGGTACAGCATGTTTCGGGCTTCAAACATGCTGTAAAGTTGGTCATTTTAATACGGGGGTCTGTGGGGATTGGCTCAGTGTTGGTGCCAGCTTCAAGTGGCCATTTGAGGAACTGCGTTTTGTGGCATTTCTGCATTGGCTCCATTTTTCTGGCATTTTGTACAAAGATCAGCATGCAGCTCCTCTGCTTGACAGCTTCAAAACATCTAAATTTCAGCCTCCTGAGTGGAAGTCAGCTGTACTCCACAACCGGCCACTACTTTATCATCTACTGTGTTTCCTTTCATGCAACTTCCTGCACTGGCACTGAACACTGTCATTGCATGTACGTATGTACTGAGACGTGCGGTCAGACAAGTGAAGACATGAGTGGATATTAAATGTTTGACCCAGGCTGTGTGCTGTAAAAGATAAAATATTATAGCTTAAGTTTTGCAGGAATTCTAATGTTTTTTAACCTTTTATGTCACTTTTAAATAAATGGTTTGATAATCTGTGAAATAGACAGAACTGATAGGAATGTAATGACAGTAAGAACCAGACTGAAATTAAAACTGTGTTTTGCTTAATGATCAGACAGGCTTTTGAGGCTCCTTGAGTCACCTGAATGCCTCATTCTGCAGCCTGCATTCATGCTGCTGGGAATACTGAAGCTTGCTAGGGGATTGGGGACGGGGCTCTTTCCTCTCAGAGTGAAACCATCCCTTTTGTCCAGCATAGCATAGCAATAGCCTCTCACTGAGCTGATAGCATTTTTCACCGCTGCAACATGGAGATAGCCGGTGTTTTGTGAAACGCTTGTGGGTAAAGCGAAGTTACAGTCACTGGGAATTGTTTTTGTTTTTGTTTTTTTAAGTTGGTGACTCCTCCAGATCTGCCTCTTTCCAGCCAGCTTATTTCCTCTTGACCTCTGCTGTCGTTGCCTCTCAGACAACAGCTGACTGAAAAGCTGCAGTGAATGTGAGACGATGAGGAAATGCGCTGCTCGGTCTGTATTTACTACACTGTTATCTGTCGCCTCTTTAAAGAAAACATTAAGCAAATTTATTAGGCAAAAATACCTAAAGTGTGCTCTTCAAATAGGAGGATTTGCAGTTTATTTTTAGGTTTTATTTTTCAAACTAAACAGGTAATTTGAATACATCACCTTGAGCTGTGGTGGCATTTTTATGTATTTTCTGAAATTTTAATGGCCAGATTAAAAGCTGTAGCAACTCAACATATTGCCCCCTGTAAGGTTGTCATGGCTAATATGTTAGCAGACATTTGTATAAATACACACAGAGCTGACACAGAGCAGCATTCGTCCAATATTTGCTCTTCTTTTAGCGTCTACTGATGAAAACATCTGTCTGGCTCTTTTCAACCAGGTTGCTCGTCACTTTAACTGTAGCTGGTTGCTGTTTGGTGCTGGACAGGTAGCATATGGATGATTTATCCAAGCTTTTTCATCCAAAACAGCTGCCTTCTGTTGCTAGAAAACAGCACCACTGAGGGTGGACTGTGCTCATTTGTGTTAGCTAACACAAATGTTAGCTAACACAAATGTGCACTCTGTATCACAACACCTTTCACATTAGACATTTGAGCCACTGTTCATAAAAAAAATCTAATTAGTTCTGCTTTAATAGGTTGTTTGCAGTCATGTGACATTAAATTCAGACGGAGTGCAGGTAGTTAAACCACAATGGACAAGATGCGCAAAGTCTTACTGTGCTAGTTTAGATGAAATTATGAGAGAAAGGTATGAACAGAAAATCAGAACATATGTTGGATGTGACCCTTACATTATGAGAAGAAGCCGTTTTTCAACTGAACTCAAAGTTTTGCTGCTATTGAGTCAGCAGATTTAACAACTACCTGCTCATTCAGACGTCGTTCTACTCTAGAAAACAAATGAAAGCAGGCAAAAGTGTGGAGGCATACAACTTTTTTGTTAGCGGTTGGGTCCACGACCTTGGTACGAAGGTGCTGCGGTATGACTGTGGTTTGGTTTTTGCTAGGGTCCGTAGCTTTTATTGTCCTGTGGATTAACGGAGCAACAAAGCCAGCACCGCAGTGCTGAATGTTGATGTTTGCATTAAGGTTGACCACTCGTAAAGGTCCGCTGAAACGCCACTAATGACGTGGATCATTGCAAAGTAAGACAGGGTACGTTATTTACGTTCACCTGTTTTATGTGAAAATGTTAAAGTCGATTTAACAAGTGTTTGTCGTGTTGCTTGTAACTATTACTATCACCATAGATTTTAACTTTCCGTACTCGATAAAAGCTCCTGGTGGTTTCTCGGTTTGATCGATCTGAGCAGTCGTAAACGACTCAAAAC
The DNA here is from genome assembly GCF_039877785.1 of Chaetodon trifascialis. Taxonomy (NCBI): domain Eukaryota; kingdom Metazoa; phylum Chordata; class Actinopteri; order Chaetodontiformes; family Chaetodontidae; genus Chaetodon; species Chaetodon trifascialis. The sequence goes on from NC_092056.1 coordinate 4,035,938, forward strand.
ATTAGCATCTTGAGTGTGTTATAGTGCTTCCTACTATAGTGCAACCTACTGATTAACTGAAAGACCGCTTCATGTCTGATGAAGATACTTGCTGTCATTAGTTAACGAGAAAGACACTTACTGGCTGATAAAAGGCTCAGTGCAAAGCCACTGAATTTTGAAAGGTGAGGAAAGTGTTAATGTGCTTCCTGGAAAAGCACAGCATTATAGCAGGTTGTGAAGGAGAAATCTGAGTGAGTTTGAGGCGATACTCTGAACCTTGAGAGCAGGGACCACCAGAGCTCTGACACACTAGCCAGGCTGCTGCTGCTGCTGTGTGTCTGCTATTTGTTTTGAAGGCCTGGAGGAAGATGACACCATGTTCTATCCACCCTTGTTTCCCTGCTCTGGTGGCATGTATCTGCACCTTACCTGCTATCTGTAATCATGCCCTCCTTTTGAATGTGAGCAGCCTTTACATCCTCCCCATCCTCTGTTGTCATGGCAGCCTCATTCAGTCAGGGGTATCTTAAAATACCCCCCCTTTTTTTTTAACACCTGAAAATGTCCTTTTTAACCGTCGGTGTGATTTAACACATTTCAAAGGTGGTCGTGTCATTCTCACCTTTTCTGATCTTCAAATTATGAGGTTCAGCCTGGCAGAATGCAGCTCTACATGCAGGCTTTTGTTTGAGGTCAGCGAACTTTGAAAACATTTATTAAACCTAGAAAATAAAAAAAAAAAACAGATTGCTTTTGGATTTATTTGCAGGATAGTAAAACATGAGGGTTTGATTTTATGTTTCACGAGCAACTTGAAGTCCTGATTCAACAATATAATGTTTGGAAGCTGCTGATTGATTAGCATCAGTGCTTAGCGAATGCAAGCATACCTGTAGCCTTATTCAGAGTCACTCACTGGTGTGCTCAAATAGTTTTCGACGATCACATGCTCACTAATTAAAAACTGCATGGATAACCCTTTTTCAGCCTCTCTTGTAGGACATGCCGTACCATTACTGGTGTAGATTATATCAAAATCAACACATCTGTAGAAAGAAAAGCTGATTTTCTACTTAAGAAATACAGATTTCAGACACATTGGATCCAACCTGGGTTGGCTGTGAGGTTTTTGAGGAAACCGAAAGGTAACTCAGTGCCCATGAATGTGTTTTAAGCCTTCTTTTTAGATTTGCTAAAAATCACAAAGATTTACAAGCTCAAAGGATGAAAAATACACACAACTGTATGAACATGCATGTGTCCAACGTGACAGTGCCATTAAATGATCAGGAAAAATGACCAGAATTAACATGTTTTGTCTCTGTCCTGTCCTTCCAGAACGGCCTGATGGTGAAAGTCACAGAAACCTGTCCGGAGCTCAACTGCACCGTCGCTGATCAGATATTACCGGATGGCAGATGCTGCAATGTTTGCAGAGGTACGTCTTCCTTCTTACTGCACTCTTCTCAGTTGCATGAATCACTCTCTCTTTGGACCTGCACGCACCAATCCCCTGCCACTGCGAGAAGTAAACACAGCCAGTCTGTCGGACGCTGATTCAGGCTGCATCTCTGCAATAACTCCATTTCTCTCTCTTTCCTCCCGGTATGAATGCTTCTTGGCTTGGATACATATCAGAGCAGATTGGTCTGTCTGCTATAGAGCACCTGCTATGCCAATTTGCCTGTACCCCGCTGCTTTGGCAGGGAGGTACTACAGGGTAAATAGCCACTGGTAATTCAGTAAATACATTGAATAAACAAACTGTAGGAGGCTGTCAGCTATAGAGCCGTAATGAAAGAAGCCCAGGACAGGTTCTGAGCGAAGGAAATTGTGTTCTCGTTCAGGCAAGATAAGCAACACGCCTTTGGCTCACTGTATTCGGAGGAGAGGAAGATGAAAAGAAGGTAAATGAGAAGGCAAGGAAAAGACAGAGAAAAGGAAAGGAGAGAAGGAAGATGAGAACGGAAAGGCTAAGAGAGAATAAGACTATATGTTGGGAATAGTAAAAGCAAGGAGAAGGATGAGGAGAGGAGGAGAAGAAAGGTATAGAATGCAGAGAGAAGACGTGCAGGCGAGAGCAGTCTTCATACAGTAAGAGCCAACAATTACAGATTAGAGTCACAGCGGCTCTTCCTGTAACCTTCTTCCTGTCTGTCTCTCTCACGCACGCCAACCGTCGCCAGAGCTCAGAGCCCATCATTATTTCCAAACCGTCTCCAGACTTCTTCTACGCTGTGTGACACGGTGTTTTTCCACCACTCTGAAATTTACTCGAGTCCTCAGAGCCACACTGCCTCTGCTAAATTGGTAATTACACAATTGTCACAGGGCGTTCATACTCCTCTGTTTTACTGGAATAGAAAGAAAGAATTGTACAACGAGCGATGTGTGTGTGTATCGCAAATCAAAAACCCAGCACATGTCAAACACAGCTGCTCTGTATTTTTTTTTCTGCGAGAGGTCGGAGCAGAACACAAGCGCACTCATGGACACCCTCTCGCACGTTTGCTCTTCCTTGTGTTGTCAGTCCTTTTGCATGTGCACGCTGTTCTGTGGGTGCTGCTGGAAATGGTGGAGGGGTGAGAGGAAGAATAATGCCGACACAGCTCTTTCCTCAGTAATGGCTCCCCAGGCTCCCTGCCTCTCAGGGCTTTTATGTGCAGCCAGTCTGTCTTTCATTACAGGACATGATGGGCTACATCAGCTCATACTTACCGAGCAGGAGACTATCATCTTTCTGTCGGCCTGCGTCTTGAACTGTCTGATTCTCGGTTCATTTGTCTGTCTGTCATGTCACATTGCTGGACATGTGCAGGATCTTTGGTTCAAGTTTAACAAAAGGTTGGTGGCGTGGTACACAGGCAGTGCCGGGGTCCACGTCCACCATCGCTAACAACCTGGGTTTGAATCCCAGCAGCACGACCACGGCTGCCAATAGACACAATTGATCATGTTCACAGGTGGGAAGCCAGTGTGGGATCCTGACTCCTACGCTGCTTGCTTCCACTGAAGAAAACTCTTACCCACTGCGACCTTGAAACATGCCTTCGAAATGCATTCTTTTGAAACTTTATTTTGGAGGAGAGCAGCTGCGTTCAGCTTAGTTTTCACAAGTTAAAATTGATTGAAACGGTGCCCAGAGTCACTGAAAGATAGCGTCAAAACAACACTCCACAGAAACCTCTCAAACCGCTGCTGCAACACCATCTACTTTGTTGATCCATCTGCTCAATAGGCTCCACACACTCATACTGTAGTTTCTCCACAGCAGAGCTAAATACTCAACCTCCCTGTCATACTGTTACATCCTAATAGAGCTCAGCCAGAAGTAGCCCATTTAGCCTTTTATTACCTCGAGCAAGGAGGTTATGTTTTCAGCCTGGTTTGCTGGTCTGTTTGTCTGTCAGCAGGATTTCAGAAAAACTTCTCGCCTGATTTTCATGAAACTTGGTGGGAGGGTGTAGGATGAGTGGAGGAGGATCCCCCCAAGTGTTGGAGCGGATCTGAATCACACTGGGATACACAATTATTTTTTCTCGTTAATGCAGCTGTTGGTAATTCAGTTCAGCATTGACAAAATAACCAATTGTAGATATACAGTGACTCCATGTCGCAATCCAAATTCACGGGTATCATTAATCCTCTGGGATAGCCGACACATGCCAAACAGAAAGCAGTCGTTATGGAGCACTCAGGGATGGTGGTTTCATGGGAGAACCGGTACGAATTGAAATGCTTTCTTGTCAAACTAATGATCTAATGATTTGGTCTGTGGATGGATGTCAACTCAATGGATTCTATTCATTTTCCACAGAGAGTAGGAGATCCAGCCAGGCGGTGCATGATTGGTACGAGCTGTCGGACCAGACACCGTATCAGAATTTGCATGATCGCAACTCAACCTCTATTTTATGGAAACGAGTCCATCCAGCGCAGCGCACCAGGCTCGCCAAAATCCGATCAAACTGTCAAACAAGGCAGCGCTCATACAATATGAATCAAGAACTGGATTACCCATTTCTTGCCTAAAATATTTTCAGAAACATATTTCTGTCTAGCGGAACATAAGTTTGGAACCCGGCCGCCATCTTCAAAATGGATGAACCAAAACCAAGCAACGCCCAACTTACAGAGTCACCCACCAGCTGGAGCTTTCAGTGGTCGCTGTGTTCAGATTCTGTGTCTGAACCATAAAATGTGGATATGGAAACATAAATAAACACACGTCATGCAGCTAATTATACTCTCACTCATGTCCAAATGAGAATTGCCTGCAATAAACTGCTCAAACTTTATGCCTTATGAGAACAAGCAATAATATCGACCGTGAAGTTTGGGCTTGCAGATTTGTTCATCATGAAGGATCGGACTGTTGGCCTTGATGGAGTTCTACACTCTCCAAATACCCTTCCAGTTTGTGACCTGACAGTTATACAACAGTTGCTGCATGCCTTTATTTTGAAACTTCTCCGCTGGAGGTGCAGCATGCTTTAGGAGCCTGCCATCTATGTGTCCACTCCTCAGTTGATTACTAGCAAAGAGTCAGCATCTTGTGCTGGATTTAAAAACTGTCTTTTCGCTTGTTCTGTAAAACATGATGATAAAGATCCTGTGTTGAAATATGTTGGCTGACTAAGTGGAGACTCTCCCGTTCACTCTGCTGTAGTCATTTTTCACGTTTGGTTCTTTTGCTACCTCTGAGCAGCCTTAGTCCATTTTTTTCTACAAGCATCCTTTAAAACCAGCACGTCAACACAAAATACCAGAAGAACACGTTGTCCTGTGCTACAGTCGCGCACGACTGACTCTTTGACTCTATTGGCAGGATGGATGACATCCCCTGAGATCTGCCCACGTGCTGTGTGTGTGCACGGTGTGCTTTTTTTTTTACTTGTTTGTGTGTGCACATGCTTTCATGCAAGCCAAAACTTTTATTATTGCACCAAATTTACTGCAGTCATAAACTTTATACATGAGGCTTCTCGTCATCGCCGCAGTGTTGTGGGCGACAGGAACAAGGTTGCTCGTTTGTGCATTTGTCTGCTTTTATCTCTGTGTGCAGTTGTGTTTGTGTGTGTCTGCAGACAACTTTTCACTGCCTTGACTGAGCAAATTTTAAGACCCAAGTAAATCGAGGCTTCCTTTTGTCCCTCTCTTTCAGGTTATGACTTCTGCGCAGAGGGACTCATTTGTGGAGAAAACTCTGAATGTAAAAACCGGAATACTAAAGCAGAGTGTGAATGCAAGAGTGGCTATGCCTCCATCCATGGGGATTCTACTTACTGTGAAGGTAGGACCATGATTTATCCAGCTCAGGCTGAGCTGGGACTCATGTGACTGACTCATATCTATTAGCTTGGGGTGTTGAAAGCAGTATGTGTGGCAGTATGTCATCATTTAAGTCACTGCTCTCTTTTAGGAGCATGTTTATGCTGGCTGTGGGCCACAGACTGAGATTTGTAATGAGCTGAGTGCATGACACAATGACAAAAGGTTGTAAATACAGTCCAAAATGTATTTTGCTCTATCTTCTAATGGATGGAGGACTGAAAAAGTTTACCTGCCATGACATTTTTCAACCGGCTGTTAAACTGCATAAAATATGATGTGATTAAGAATAAAAATGAGCTGCAGAAACGCTGCTCCTCTGTGGTAGTAGAGCCAGGTAGCAAGCGAGATAAAGTGCGTGTGATCGTAGCGTATCATAACAGTGGACGGTTACGTCAACCAAAGGATTGCGACACAGTTTTTGATGGCTTTCATGGCTTTCATGCCACGACCAGGGTGCAGAGTGGATGCAAAACAAAACGTAACCATTTGCAACCAGCCAAAGGCGACAAACCTCATTTATTTCATTCTTTCAACGCAGATTCTTCTACTCCCATTTGGCGAGTGGCGGGCGGTAATTTTGGACTTGGTGGATCAATGGTTGTTCTGAGGAAACACTGTGAACAGGAAGTGAGATTGAGAGATGTGACACACTGATGTGTTCATTTGCGTTATGTGAAAATCTGACCAAGCTTATGGTTTAAGGTTAAGGTTCAATTTAGGTGATTTAAACAGTTTCATTAAAGGACTCTTTTGGTTAAAGGACCTTTTGCATGTTCAGTCCATTATTGATATTTCACATTAGTGCTGGCCACTTTCCAAAGGAGACCACTGACTTTTAAATAGATTTTCTTTCTTGCCGTCAGCCATTAATTTCATGTAATCCCAGTTCGAAGATAAAAATTTAGACACTCCTCAAAGTTTCAATATCGTCTAATGAGAGTGCAGCTGTGAGCGTTATTATGGTGCAGGATCAAGCTCTAACTCTTGTTCTTATGAAGGCTGAATGCCCTCATTTTAGTTGCTTTGGATGAAAGTGCCAAATAAATGTAATGTAATCAAGATTTCAGAGGCAGATGCTGAGAATCATATTCAAGAGCTGCACTGATGGAAATTAAACCCAGAAGAAAAACATGAAGCAAACATGGACGCTGGCAAATGATAATAAGAATTTAGTAATTTCTTGCATTAAAGTTGTTGCTGTTTGGCTTCCTCTTCAGTCCTATGTAATGGGGCATCTCAAATCTGTAATGGAAGACAGTCTCTTCTTCTTCAAGTTGACTTTTGCAGCATCCAAAAATGAACTAAAACCAATGTGCTGCCTGCGAGGTACAGTCAGTTTATGATCTCATGGCTGGCCTTTAGAGAATGAAACTTTGTATTCAGTGTGCTGGCACAAGCATGGCTCCTTTGAGATTATTGTGAAACTTTTGTTCATGCTCTTTTTTGTCCTTGCATCAAACTTCTGGTCAGATTGAAACTTCGTTGGCAGCAGAAAAGCTCTTGCTATATTTGGGAATTGAACCCAGCCCTGTAGAGTGGAAAGTTCGCCATCCCAAACTGCATACTCTTACTTTTTACACCACTGTTTTAATCTTAATAAACAAGACTACCTATTATTTCCTGTAGTGTGTTCCTCAGTTTTCCTAGAAACCATATAATCTGAGTTTTGAGGGATGTAATCTGACTCATCACTAACAGTGTCAGTGTGCTTCCAGTATTGCTGATTGTTGGACTTGTCTGTGTAAAAGCCCCACTGTGTGGATGTTGGAGGCCCAGGGTACTTGTGGTGGAGCTAATGGCCTTATTTGATTAAGAGGCTTGGGAGCGGGAGTCGGCGGATTGAAGGATTTACTCAATGCTCAGTGCAGTTGTCTTTGGGTCGGAGCCACGGCAGACTGAATCCACTAAACACTCTGAGAGCTTGGTAGCCACAAGCCCTCCAGTCTGTCTGCCTCTGTTTGATCTGCATGGTAAAGAGGTTTACCCAGAGCTCCACTCCAATCCACGACAGTCCCACAACATACGAGTGAGGGCTGGGAAACGCTGATTGTTAGATCAACTACGGTATGTAAATCGTGGGGCCTGAGCTCTATTGGCTGCAGCTGCATTATCCATGTTTGGGGGTTGTTCCCTAAAGGCAGCTCAAACGTCTATTGTAAATGGATTAGCTGGAATCCTCCTGTACAGTGTGGTGATATCTGACATGGCTTCACGCTCACCTCCGACTTAAATAACACGTGTTACACAGCAGACTAGGGTCATCATCATCATCATCATCATTTTGTTGCTTTATTGGTGTTATAAACAGAGTCTGGCAGTGATAGGGTGCCACTGATATCCTAATAGATGTTTTACAGAGCAAATTAATTTCTCTTCTTGTATTTTATAAACGGGATTGTGTCCCTAAGCTGTCGTTAAATGTGACCATTATACCCTCATAAATGTTTTAATATGCAGCTGAATGATGGAAAATGAGATTATTTACTTGTAATCAGGGGGCTGTTTGAGGGGGGACCAGAGGACCTAAACACAGGCCAGCTTGAGCCTTCTGCACTGCTTTCAGTCACCTTGTGGGGCCATAATTATTCTCTGCTTCTCTTTAAACGGAATACTTAATTATCCTCCATGGGACCGTTGGCTGGCGTATTGGCCTCCGGCGTGTCAAAACTTTGGATAAGTGCAGAATGTTGTCAAAGGTTGCATTGATCGTCTCCTCGCCATTAAGACTTTTATTCGTCCTTTAATAGTGTCATTTTTTCTGGATTATTTTTTTTCTTTTTTTTACCTGAAAATGTTAGGCTGACTGCCACTAGATAGTGGGACCCAATGATGCAGACCCGGAGACAGTACTTATGAAAACCAAACACAGTTTTTTAAATAAAAGGCAAACCAAAAGCGCACTCGAACGAGTGGACAAAAAATAACTAAGGACGCACTTAAAAGGAGTGGATGAACAAAAAGGGCTCCGACGAGGCGGGTATCAATATCAAGGCACGCGTGGAAGCGTGCAGACACTGTCATAGGAGGATGAGGAATAATCCGGCAAGGAAGACAAGACTGCTCACTCCTTAAATACTCCACACAATCAGGAAATGTGCTCACAGGTGAGTGCTGGAGGCGGAGCTGGCTGCAGGTAAGGGGATGCCCAGCCGCGCCAACAGGGGTGAACAGACAGACACACACACAGGGGAAAAGGGCAAGAAGACACAAAAGGAGAGACAGGAAGGCAGGATCCTAACAGAAAAAGCACAAAAACCTTATCTTTGGATAAATATATTATTCTCTGGACTCATTTTGGTCAGTCTTAACTTAGTTTGTTTAAAGCTAAATTTCCCGCCGTTCAGCTGCAGGCTTCACCTGAACCCAGTTTTTCACCTTAAATTGTGGCCAATCTACACTATAGAAAGTCACGCAAGCAGGAAGTGCTTGCGCTTAAACCACTGATTCCTCTTTCCTGAATATGCGCTTTTTACCGAAGATTTATCCACAACTGATGTGAGACAGCTCGCTGACAAGAGTAAGATGGGCTGATTCCAACAGGACGTGCGCGATATCTGTGTGTTTCACTCGGATTGATTCATGACGCTGAGAAGATGGGGTATGATTCAAACGTGTTTCTCTGGCACTAAAAGTCAATGAAGCTGCAGCACGTTGTGTCTCTCTGCTGCAGCATGTATGACACAGGCCTGATTTCTACACGCAGCAAGAGAATGTGGTGAATGGGTTAATATTTGCAGACATTTGGCGAAAGAGCAGAAATGTGTCGGCATATGCAGAAAACAAACAAAAGCACCCACAGTAAGCCCAGTAAGGCCTGTTAGCTTATTTACGGCATTAAAGATGTATTAATGCATGTGACTGACGTCTTTCTAGATTTGAACAGGGATGGAAAGAGTGCAAACATATTATACTCAAGTAAAAGTACTGTTACTTTATGGAGATTCTAGGCATATAAAGGTAGTTCTGTACAAATGTACTTAGATAAAAGTAAAAGGTTGGTCAATTGAAATGCACTCTGAGTAAACATTACTATACAATGATAAATGATACTGCTGTTAAGCTGAAGATCAACTTTAGGCTCCAAAATGGATTGCATTAAGTCTCTATAGATGCACTGAACAATATCTGCAGCATGAGCCCTGATGTCCAAACCAACAATGAATCCCATTTCTATAGATGGCACTGTGCAGCCTGTGCACACAACCAATGAACAGACAGCTGATCGGTTATACAGCTGCCTTCCTTTGTGTAGCCTTACTAGAATTAACAAGAAAAGAGGGCAGAACTCAGAAATTATAAGTGAAATGAGTGACAATCACAGCAGGTGGCATTATTAAGCCACATAAACTAAATAGCACAATGCATTGTGGTGTATTTTTAATGGTTAAACTCACGTAGTGAACGAGAGCGTCCCCCCTCTGGACATGGAGCTTTTCTCTCCTGCAGCTGCTGATCACAGTTTATTGGGACTCTTTCATGTGACTTTTAAAAAACCTCTTGAAATGCAGCGAAGTGCAATATTTGTGATAAAAAAGTATGTGAAGATAATTGCCAATCTTTAAAAAAAACTACTCAAAAAGTACACAAAAATACACAAATAGCGGACTTTGTTACAGTAACGAGAGTAAATGCAATCCGTCACTTCCACCCCAAAGACTCCGCTCGGAGGCGTCAGTCCGCTCAGCGGGTTTAAAGACAGCTGCTCCTCCTCCCTCTAACATGTGAAATGCTTCTAATCCTGGAAGAAGCCTGGAGAAGGCCGTGCTTGCTATCGATTCGTCTTGTCAACACTCAAAGGCTCCAGCAAGGCTCGCTGCTGGCCTGCTGCTGCTGGCTCTGCCTCAGCAACTGGATGGACACGTGAAGCTCGATAGACGAGGTTTTCAGTTGTGATTGACTCCGCGTGAAACATCGTAGATGAGCGCTCGCAAGTTTGGAATCGCCTGCCACTAAAGCTTGAATCAGATCAGTCAGACGGCAAAGAGGACGGCTCAATATGTTTCAATGGTCTCTGTTATTTTGTATGAAAGGTTTCCAAAAAAAAAAAATCCTGTTTTGTGAGTGAAGAACAAAACGACGTACAATGGTTCAACTGTCAGAAGAGACAAAGACGCCTCTGAGAGATCACCTGTTAATGGCAAAAGAAAGCAAAGTCTGTGCAGATTGTTGGTTCCTGTTTCAGTATCATGTACGCCATACTGCCTGTAACAAGCATTAATCAACAGGTGTGTCGCTTCAGCAGAGCTAAAAGAGAAATAGAAGTTAGTTTAGTGTTACCTAAGCTGAACAAATCACAGTTTTAATTTAGTTCACTCCAACAAAATGTGGTTCAATAATGATCGAGGCTCACTTGCCTTTTTTTCCTGGGCTTGAAAAACAAATTTAAAATCAATGGGTGTTTCGGCAGGCCGGGCTAAATGGAAGGTTTAATTGCATAGTTATTCTTATTTTGGGAGAAACATTTTTCAATGTGTTTGAATTAGATTGTATTTATCTGCGTTAATATAGCCTTTATTGAAGAAAAGACAAAAAAACATCAATATAACAGGCGATTCAAGCGATTGAACAGTAGTGTATGCACACACACACCCACACAGACACACAAACACAAAGTGACTGAGCCTTTCCAGGATGCCCCTTTCATACCCAATCATGATGCTCTCACCTGTTACCAATGAACCTGTTTACCTGTGGAATGATCCAAACAGGTGTTTTTGGAGCACTTTAGTTGCTCCTGTCCCAACTAGTTTGACACGTGTTGCTGCATCAAATTCAGAATAAGCACATATTTACAAAAATCCCAAAAACACATGAGAAGCAGTCGACATGATGCGTGCGATTGTCTTCTCTCCAGCTCAGTGTGTCACGCCAGCCGAGGCGGCTCCATTCAGCGTACTGTACTTCTTCACTTTCGTGCTAATGAGCTTATCATAGGTTTATTATCCTCATTAGCTCTTGTTTATGCTGTCAGTGATATTCTTAGTGTCCCAGCAGATGTAGTGTATCGCCGCTCAGCTCCAGAGGACACGGATATTAACACCGTTGCTTTTGTTTTGCTGACAGCTCGTTCATCCTAGAAAAAAAAAAAAAGTCCTTCGTTGTTGAAATGTACTGGGTTGAGTCCACTCCCAGTAAAGCTCAGACTACAGAAAGTGCTGACCCTGCTGATGTTGAGAATAGTTGCATCAACTGAGGACAAACAAGGTAATTTGCCGCTCCCTAGCTGAGTGCTACAGGGGCCCTCCTCCCAAATGGCTGGTTGTTACCGCAGAGGCTGCTCCGCATATCTTTTCCATGGTGGATGAAATCCCAGCATGGGTCTAATGTTGAGTCAAAGTGCACCGGTATCTTTCTTTCATTGCCAGTGTTCTCAGCTTTATATGGACGTTCTTTGCTCAATATACCCAAATGATCTCCCGCTCTGCAGGAAGGTGTTTTTTTTCTTTTATCACAGCCTCTCCAGTACCTCTTCTGTGCACTTCCCTTCTCCTCCATGTTGCAAGTTAAAGGCTCCATCGCCGCAGCGCGTCCTTGGAAATGTTTATGGGTGAGCACATTAGGGAGAAGTCAGAGCAGTTAGTAAGATGCTTGATGTGGAGTCAAGTATTTTCTCATATGGAGAGCTGAAGCTTATTTCCATAGAAATGGTCTCAGGAGGTCGTTGTGGAGAATTCTCCTGCTGTTAAGAACCCCCATGGGTCACTCCACCCACATTAATGGCAGCATTAGCTCCTGTTGCGCCCTGTAACTCTTCGGCAGCTCTTATGTGCAAGTCAAACACACTTCTTTAACGTATTAAGGTGGATTTGTTTCACCACTTCACCAGCTGTGTGTTGAGGATGGATTACAGTTGTTCAGTTTAATTGGGCCTAATTAACATGCATTTGATCAAACGCATCTTATGAGTCCCTCTCTTCCCATTGCGGTCAATCACCGGCTAGGGCTGCATTCTTCTGCAGTTTTATTTAGCCCACAGACCACAGTTTTTTTCTGCTATGGGTAATAAGATTAGAGCCCAGTGTGTGGCTGACACATGAAACCTAACAGGGATATTTCTGTTTGTTCAGCTCGCTTTCATTTTGCTCTGGCGCAGCTGAACTCCCTGGGTTCAGGGACTGACTCTCTGATGTGTCCTGTTAGCTAACAGGCTCTGGGGAGGCACTTTATGATGTCCCTGATCTCCAGTCAATCTCTGCTGACACCACAGCAGATTTCAGCTCTTCTTCTCCTCTTTGCTCTTGCTGTCTCTCTGGCTTTTACCACTCACTGATAATGTGCCGTGACTTTGGTGCTAATAGCATCACTGCAACTGGAGCGGCTCCAGCAAACTTCAGTCATCTCGGCTGATGTGTCGTCGTATTCTGATTCTGATTCACGGTGTCCCGAGGCAGTCAGTCAGTGTTCATGCAACCCATTTCATGTGTTATGATGAACTTCACAGAGGAAAAAACATAAAGCTAATTACAATTTAAAATCAAAGCCGCAACAAACTGATATTTTGACAAAGAAATGACTGAACAATGGAAAGCATTACGTTGCAGCATTTTGAGAAGAAAAAAAACAGGTTTTCCTTTTGCTAATGATATTACTTTCATACTGTCGTCGGTGTGCCTTTATTGCATTGATTTGCATTAATTGAAAAATAACCTCGATAAAGTCACTCAAGAGCAAACTGACTAAATAGCTGTCAATGCAATGTTGTACATAAAATCTATAGAGTGGGTGTGGGTTTCAAGTGGCTGCAATCAATCCCATATCCATTGCCACTTGGTGGTTACAAAAGACAGGAAAGTGTTAAAATCAACACAGCTGTCATGAGTTTGGCTCAGAAGAAAAAAGAATGGATCCACTCCACTTAATAAAAGAGCAAAATATTGCAAAAGGAAAGCAGGTTTCTCAAACTGAAAAGACTGTCTTTACCAGTTGAAAGAAATACAAAAAAGTATTGATTTTGTCTTGCCTACATCAAGATTTGCCAGATCCTTAAAATAAGCCATCTGGTTCACAAAGTAAACCCGATGATGTCGAACCATGCTGTCACACTTCTGATGTGAAAACCTACGAAGAATATTGGCACTCCTGTGAAAGCTGTGCACGAAGCCGCCCTGGTTTGTTGTTATTGCGTGTCAAACTGAAACATCTGCTGGCTAAATATCACCAGGGGTAAGGAAATGGTTCTTTTTGTAATTTGGGAGAATGACCCTTTAGGCGTCATTGTTTTGGTTGTCTTGTCAGTTGTTCTGAGCTCCCTCCTGGAGGCTTTGGTTGCTGGTTCAGTAAATGCATCCCAAATAGTGTGTCTTCATATCCTGATCCCTGTTTGCTGAGATGTTCACAGCTGATAATGCACCCATATCCCGTACACCCGGGAGGGTTTAGGAAGTCATTTGTGGAGGATTTCACCCATCTTGTCTCTCCATGTTGCTGAGGCCGATAGAGGTGCTGTTATCATATGTTTGCAGATGAGCTGAGATGAGCTGGGCGTTTGGCTTCTGGGTGGCACTGACCGATACACTGACCGACACACCACAGACAGACAGACAGACAGACAGACAGACAGACAGACAGACAGACAGACAGACAGACAGACAGACAGGTGTTGGGGGGCTGCAGCTACTGACTGCCAGACATTCAGACAGATCCCCAGGAGTGCACACCTGCAGGAATCATAGCCACAGAGGTTGGAAGGGAGCTAATCAAGGGCAACGCCTGCCTGCAGAGCTTCCACAGTAGGACTGAAGGTGTGTGTGAGTCCACCTGTGTTTGTGTGTGGTGTGTGTAGCTGTCCTGGGTTTTCAGATAAGCTCAGGAAAACACGATGTGTCTCCACCCGGAGTGCAGCACCTGGCCTGACGCTACAGCTAATCCGCTAAAACTAACAGCTTCTGCTTACTTTTCCCTGCCGAGTCTGGCCACACATAACAACAACAGGAGCCAGACAGACATGGAAATACACTCTTATCTCAAGAAAGTTTTGTTCAACCTACATCACAGACCGCTTCACTATCAAGTTATTACTATTAATGGTCTCAGTGCAGCCCTGATGAGAGCTAACGTGATGTGCGCTGAGAGGCGTGATGCAAAAGAAAGTGACTTATTGATTGGGAGCAGTTTAGATAATCCTCCTTTGACCTTATTCAGCTTGCGATGATGGGAGCAGTGGTGTGCGTCTCTTTTCTGTGGCATTGGCGAGCGCCGCTGCCTGAATTGGCTCTCACTCAGTGGCATTAAAGAGTAATTGGCTGTGTTTGTACTTCTGTGAATCAATCAGGTTCTCTATGGGAACACTTCTCCACCGTGTTAAAACAAGGATGTAATGACAGGGAACGAATGAGCAACAGCGTCTGCGCCTCCTCAGACCTGTACGTCTTAGAAAGGGGGTCGAGGTGGGTTAGCGGCTGCAGGAGATACAAAGAGGAAGACGGACAGGCAGTGAATAAGGTAGATAAAGACAATGACAAGCTAAAAGGCAGCAGTGCGAGCCGCTGTGAGCTGTGACCTGCGTAAAAGTTTGTTGGTTTGGTGTTTGTCTTCCCAGTGAAAGCACATGTTTGGCAATCAATTAGAAAGTTGGAGACAATCCCAACAACACCTTCAGTAAATACACTGGAAGACGGTGATACCTGCAGTTAAAGTGATAAAAACCATTATGTCTTATGTCTGGAGGTTCTGGGACATTCGTCCGTCTTCTACAGAAACTCTTGTGGAGAAAGCCTTTTCAAGAATTCAAGCTGACAATTTTAATCAAGGTCCCACGTCAAAAGCCAAAAAACTGTCGCAGTCGGCCTATGAAATAAACTGGCATCCATTCAGTATTATCAACACCTCCCTTCAGGGTAATTCAATTAGATTTCATGAACGTGTCATGTAGTTTTTTGTCAGTGTAGATACGAATAGAACAAGGTAGAGAGTTTGACATTTTGGGAAATACGCTTGTTAGATGAGAAGATCAATGCATCTTGCATTCCTGTTCATTAATATAAGGATGCAGCTAGCTGCCGGTTAGCATAACTTAGCACAAAGACTGGAAACAGTGACAAAGAGCTAGCCTGCTTTTTGATTTGATTTTTAACCGTTAGTCTGACCACCAGGAAGCCCAGCGAAGACTGAGGATATTACAGGCTGTGACCCAGAAATAATCCAACGCATAACCATTCATAATAGAGTTAATTGTTGTTGAATACATCATTTTTTCAAACAAATGAGAGGTGCTTGTAGACAGATGTTGGTAGGCTACGTATTTCCCCTGATGCCGATAAATGTGCTAAACTAAGCCAGAAAGTGAAGTGTATTTCCCAAAACGACGAGCTGTTTCTTTAAAGTTTTACAGATCTGCTTTGGCTCTGTACAACGGCTGAATGAACTGAATGTCACATACATGCAGAATTAAAATAGGTCTTTATTTAAGGTTGGATCACCACCAAACTCTTACCAGCTCATCTGCAGGTTAAGAGATAGCTGTCTGCCAAATCGAGTCAGACGGTCAAAGGTTTGAGCCTCTCACCAGCAGGAACAGTCTGAGGAAAGTGAAACGGTGTGAGTGTTGAACAGGGACGTCTCGAGAAAGACAGCACTGTTCATAGCAAAGCCAGCCGAGGATAAATCTGGTTTATTACAGCTTGTACTTTGGGCCACGGCTTCAATCCTAACATTGTGCTCACCAAGTTAATTGCAGTGATTTAGGAGGTGTCAACACTGCTGAAAATAAATCAGACTGGACAAGAAACACAAACAGACAATAATATGGATTCAAAGCAAAGTCTGTGGCTAGTCAAGCTCATTTGGACGAGAAAAGGCACACTGCTTGTTTCAAACATCAATCCCAGTTTACAGACCACCGTTTGCATTCAGCTTTGATTCACTCGTCTAACGATGCCACAATTATGCAACTGATCCTTTAAATAAAGGTTACAAGAAAGTATCTTGCCTGCTAACAAACAGGCAGACAGATGGTGAGGGGTAAAAATAACAATAAAACCCTCTTTCCAGTGCATAGACAGAGATAATGAAAGAGAGGACAGTGCTGGAAAGGCCAAGCAGCGCTTCTAGCCAAGCTCTGTCTGTGGTGCTGGAAGTGTGAGAGCGCGAGGAGAGCTTCGCTGTGAGCGGCGGGCGGATTGACTCGGCCTACTGCGTAACGCTGGCAGAGGTCTGCTGGAGTCACAATGGGTGAGCACTCTGGTAAAAGGTCAGTGAAAGACCTGTAATGAATTACAGTCATTTCACTGAGCGACAGTGTCGAGTGTGCACTGCTGCTCCTCCGAGTCCTTCTTCTCCCTCCCTGTCCCACTTCTCAAACTCTCTTCTGGGTGGCATCCATCTCTGCCATCTGCACCGCGCTGACTGCATGTGTTCCAGCACAGCCAACGCTGTCCTTGGCATTGCGCCGTTCCCTCACCTCCCATTCCTCATATGGTTATTTATCCCCGCTTATTCCCATTCAATTTCCTGACCATTTCTGAGCTGTAGGGGATTGGGGCGGTAATCCTTGAGCCAGAGGGCTAGCTGGCTTGCTGCTCTGCAGTCTATGGACCAGAGTGTTCAAATTTCCACTGGAATCGAGCCTGAAAGCTCCCCTGCAAGCCTGAAAAACTTCTTCGCTCCAAGAAGCCTGATGGGAGTGAATGCAGATTACCTAAAGGCCTGTTTAATTTCATTAACATGGATTGGTGTTTTGCCCCGAGTGTTAATAACGATTTGCTATTCCCTATTCTCATACCAGCTAGATTGTGGTGTTATCAGATTTCCAAAGTGATTTTCAATTTAAAAAAGCTGTATCTCACAGTAAAGCATGCTGTCCTCATACTCCTTGTATCTTGCTGTTGAGAAAAAGTCTTGGTTAATTAAGGCAAAGATCATATTGCCTCTGTAATCTTTTTATTAGAGGAGACACATTTCAATAAAACCTTGACTAACAAATCAATCAATTCAAGCTTTGTTCTGTAAAGCTAAAGGCTCTGACATCTAAACTCATCCTTTCAGACTATTTGGTCATTTCTTTTTGAAACGGATGCCAGGCTTGGACTTTTTAAATGCTTTGCAGCCTTGCAGTGCTTTTTGATGCAGGGACAAGCTCAAAGCAGCGGCACATTGGCGGCACTGATCAGTGGTAAACTCTATCTGCAGCTGCAGTGTGGATGAAAGAAGAAATGGCCCGGTGTTTCTTTCATGCACATTTACTGACCCTGAAGCGCTCAGTCAAAGGTGTGTTACAGACATGCATGCAGAGATGTAGTCTAATCTCTCTTTCCTCATCCCCACTGGTTTTCAGTACTGTAACACACCATCAATTACACACCATGTTTGTCCCAGTTCAGTTGCCACCTCTTCTGAAGGACGCGGCCTACTAAGGTGCAACCTTTGCAGGACTGAAGGAAAGTGGACTAATCTTGCGCTTCTTTCCTGAATTAGACAATCTAGTCTCACGCCAATGATTCACTGATTCCTGCCACAGCGGGATTTCCATTATTTAATCTGGCCTTTGCGATGGTCCAGTTTGTAATACATTAACCGGTGACAGATAACCACCTCAACACAACCACTGGGAAGACTGGCAAAGTGTCTTAAGGTACCATTAAACATGTGACTGGTGCCCAGTGGGTTTTGAGACACAGACATAAGCAAACGATAACATCTAAATTTAGGAAAAGACTATTTGGACTCGGAGAGGGACAGGCCCTGTTGATCCATAGAAACGTACCCAGTCCTGAGAGGCAGACCTTCAGGGAGTCAGCCCCTGAATCAGGACGCAGCGACCATCTGAACACAGACAGCTGAAAAAAAAAGATCACCTAAGGTCATTCCCCGTGTCTTTTTGCTGGAAGGTGAAGGTGCGGCTTCGGTCGAGTCTGGACACGGACAGACGCTCCTCCTCAGTCCTTCCTTCAGTCATCCCCAATTTGGTAATTACAGCAGAGACTGCAGGGACTAATGATCATGTTCCACAGGGTGGTAATGACACAATTATGACTGCGAGGACATCAGTCATCTCCACTTAGCTCAGACAGTGTCCTTGGCCCTTTAGACACACACACACACACACACACACACACACACACACACACACACACACACACACACACACACACACACTCAGACTCGTGAATAAGACAAAAACTCAGATGACTGAGTGTCATTGAGCTAAATTACTCTCTTACATAAAGTTACTGAACTGAGAGAGTTCTTGAAAGATGAGATTAGTGAATGCACAGGCTGTATTTAAAGCTATGTATCAACAGCATACAGTACAAATCATTCTACTCTGCCTAAATATTAAGTGTATCAAGTGATGAATGAGTGAATATTTCAGCTTGGTTGTCCCTTTTTTTGTGGGAATGATGAGATAGTTTGTGCTCCAGGACTCTAAATTTATCCTGAAGTTTAGCTTTGTGCAGGGATTGATTTTAGCCGTCAGAGTACTTGTCAAGGATTTTCCCTTGGAGTGGTGATTTTCTGCTCGGCCCCACAAAGCACGGCAGCTCAGAGTTGGTTTATGACCCGAACGTTCTGCCAGGCTGCCTTACATTCACACAATATTTAACCGCTGACAATTAAAGCGACCAACAACCTCTCGCTGTAACTGTCGCAGCGCTAATTTAATGCTTCAGCGCAACCCAGATGAGCTGTGACTTCATAAAGAAGCTGGGATGATGCCACGCACACACCATCTCCATAGAGGAAATGCATAGACGGGAGCGAAGGTCAGTCGATCTAATCGAATGTTATTGCACTGCATATTGAGTGTGCTGCTTTGAAAAATGCTTCAATCTTAAAGGAGCACACTGCAGAGCTGCAGAGGGATTTTCACTTATTCAGAGCATAGACAGTAAGAAAAAAGTGCTGGTTCATTTGTCGATCTTTGAAGAGACCTTTATAAAGCTTCAGTTTGACTGTGCAGTTTGCTGCCATATGGCAGTTAGTTTGTGGGGGGCTTGCCTGGGGGAGTCTGAGGGTGCTAGCATACTGTATCTGTCGATCAGGCAAACTCAGCCCTAAAGTACTTCTCGTTTAGCTTTAGTATTGCTGTCATGAAACATTTACTCTGAAAATAACAGTCAAGACACACAAATGAAGGCTGTAATTTGTTGTGGACAAACATAACTGGGGACCTATTAATGGATCTTATGGTAACTGGGATTCTTCTGAGGTCACAATCCTGCAGCCATACCCAGCATGGAAACACAACCAAACTTAGCCCAGTTTTACTTTGACGTCTTGATGTCTTGTGACCTATAAATCCCCAAATGCTCAAAATAATGCTCTGTTTGTATCTCCTGTGCATCATTTTGACAGACTCTCCTGAACTGTGCAAGCTGTAGACAAATGTCGTGCCTGTGTTGAGTGAGCACAAACCCATGTTTTGCACAATTAAATCATCCAAGGCAAGCTGTCTTCAGTCTTTCTGTCCCTTGTCTGTCCTGCGTGCATGGCAGTTGTGTCCTCTTCTATCTGCAGCTGAAGTCAATCTGCTCTGACTGTGTTTCTGCACTTTTGCTTCCTGTTTTAAGTGCCTTATGTCTTCATTCTCATTTTGCAGCACTGTTGACCTGTTCTCGTTTTTGATACTGTATAGGTAAACAGCTGCAGTATACTCTCCAGCTCTGAGAGCTTGGCGTGTTTCTGGTGTCAACAGCACCAAGTGCAAGAAGTTAAAGATATTTCGACTTCGAGCTCAACTGTGCCATGCTTCAAAGGGGGTTTCAATAGTCTCACAGCAACAGCAGGAGCCTCATCGAGTGCCTCCCCAAAAATATCTGCCAAGCGCTCCCAGCTATAATACAGATGCTCAAAGTACAAAGGAGCTCAGCTCTTCTGCACCTGTTGCCCAAAGCATGTCAACTGTGGCTGCCTTTGAGGAGTGGAGTTTAGCTCGGGTGCAGCGATTCAGGCAGCCGGTACAGTGAAGGAAGAGCTCGTAGATTTATTCAAGGTTTACATGATCAAAGCTTCGTGTGAAGCACTGTTATTATTTAGGATTCAGGGGAAGTCTTGGTTTCCGTCATCGTGTAGCACAAGTCTCGCCCTCCAATGCCGGAGGAAGCAGGTATACGTAGGGAAGTGGACATAATCGTCTGCTATTTGCTAGTTGACAAAGCTCCCACTTTCAGCTGTTTGTTTGTGGAATCCGCTGTTATGTTATTCTCCAAAGCACCTTTCAGATGCTTTGCAAGGCAGATTTGGGTCTCTGTGTGTAGGTGTGCACACAAGTGTAGGCGTGCTGCTTGCTGATAAGGCACAGCTGACCTGCTGGTGTTTCATTAGTGGTTACTTTTTAAGCTTTGTTGCTCAGTAACAAACCATTAACAAGTATAACCTTTGGGTTGCAAAGTTGTGAAACATTCATCTGGCTGATGTTCAACTGCTTCTGGTTCGTTATGAAGCACTTAACATAACACTACAGACTTGATGACTTATTTATGTGGAAGAACCTTTTATTGGATAAGATTAACTTCTATTCATAACATCAAGTGCAGCTTCTGTTAAAGTTAAGAGTGCACGGCCTTTTGCTATGGGCTTAGTGGCGTAACTGGAGACACTTAAATAGCTTAAAGTGAGAAGCTCAATTTACTAAAAAAGAGCAAAAGAACAGTAGCTCATATTAATGCTCAAAATAATGTTGGAATTAATTAATGTTTTCCATCTGTGTTCATGCAATTTCGAGAATTTCTGGTTGTCCAGTGAGAGATATCAGAGCATAAAACCCCCCCACAAGCCCTTCTCGTATTTACCACTTGGGTCTAATTAATGTATGAACTTTTCCCCGGTCTTCAGCTTGTTTTTTTCAGTAAATCCAAAATGACAGAAGCGGGCGTAGAGGGAGAGGTTAAGCATGTAATGGCAGGTGTTAAGCTCAGCGTTTGAATGCTGTCTGGGGATGGTCGTCACAAGCGAAGAAACACAAACCTGCGTCTTGTGTTTATGTGCGCGCTCCCTCCTGAAAGGCTTTAAACATTCGCTTCCTTAGCTGGCAGATGGCTGCATTGAAAGGTTGAGTGTTAATAAAGAGCAGCTGGTGGTGCTGTGGTTTGACCTTCATGTGCTTCTGTGAGCAGTGAGGAACTCCCCAGCGACAAGTGTGTAACTCCTCTGATGGACGACGTGCGCAACTAACTTGTGCGCAAACACACATAACACACACATTTCTGTACTTTTTCAATGACTTTGTAACATAGCGAATTCCTTATTTTTGTACATATTTTTGACATTTGGCAGACCAAATGTCCTCTTCAAGCAAAAGTTTGCTGAACGCCCACGCAGTTACGCACATGGAAGCTGCCCAGTATATTACATGACATTCACTTGGCAGACATGTTTGTACAAAGCAACTTCTTCCCATGTAGACGCTCTCACTCTGAGTAGTTTGAAGTTTGCCGTTCGCCTCGTTGCATCTGCAGACTGATCTGAGCAGGTCTGCTGGACCAGTTTACTCCTTGCCCAGCCGTGATAATAAGGAATGAGCAAGCACAACTCTTTTGCTTTCCCTACCCAGATTTTTCAGGGGAGCTCACCTGCACGCACGTAGCACATCCATATTAATATGTCCTCTGGAAAATGCTTTTGGCTCACTGAAATGCTGGACATGCGTCATGTATTCGCAGCACTAAATTGGTCACATAATTTGAAATGCACTCGGCAAATGAGCAAGCTAGCTAAAAGAACTTGATAAGCTTTCATAGTGTGCAGGGTCTGAGCCAACACTGATGAGCCATCTGCATGACTGACCAGTGCATATATGTTCTTCCTGTCCAGACAATAAATGGAAGTGCAGAAATAAGCGTAGGCTTCCTGTCCATCGTTCCTCGGAGTTAAAGGGGCTGCTTTACCACCCAGTGTCAGAGACATCTGGCTGAGTTCAGCTACATCAAGCTCTATCTCTTCACTCCATATCTTTAATAGTTTCTATGCTAAAACAAACAATAAAATGGTTTATTGTTACCCCAGTGAACCTCCATGACATTGGCGGTGTGCAGCATGACTAAATATCTAATAAAAAGCCAATATTGGCATAGAGCTAAATTGCTATAACTTTACTCAGGGAGCTTCAGAAGCCCAACAGGCTGAAGCTGCGACTGAGTGGCTGAGAGGCGGAGGTGAGCAGGCACAAGGACATCTCAGTGACTTGATAATTGAGCCCAGGGTTATTCACATGTTAGATCGTTTAATGAGTCACACAGCAGAGAGGGGACCCTCTGCTTGCGAGCTGTTGACTTCATTAAAAACAGTAATGGCGTGTAATGATGTGACGAGGCTTTAGCCTGTCAGAGAGCAGCAGCGGGGTGTTGACACCAAACGTCATTAACATAACGACAGGGCGGATAGCGCTTTTAGGGCATATGCCGTCTGTCCGAATGGCCGAGCTCGGGGTCAGCGATCAGGTTGACACGATGAATAATGCGTTGAGAGGTTTGCGCCGCTCGCTCGCTGCTCGCAGTGAAAAATGTTGCCACAAACACAAAGCTGATGATCTACTTAAAGTGTGGTGACTCGAGTTTGGTGTTGTAGAAAGTTCAGTATTGTAACCCAACCAGGAACTTTTGAAACATTCAGGGACCCAGGAAAGTTTATATTCCATTCTTGGGATGCAGCTCTCCAGAATGTGCTCGCTGGACGGGTAGTACTTTAACCCAGGAACTAATGGGGCAGAGTTTGCTGTACTGCTGTCACTAATTGGCCAAACACAAGCCTTCTGACCTTCTGCGACAACACGAGAACAGCTTTTCCTCAGACTGCTTAGACAGAGCACTGGCTCGTATCAGCATTAGGACCGGCGATTCAAATTGTCACCTTTCTGGCTTTTTTAGGTCTCATTTTCCACCTCTGCACATCTCCATCCCCGCATTCAAACATGGTGATGATCCTGTTTAATTGTCAAAACTTGCATCTCACACAAACGACGTTTCACAGAAAAGATGTGTGCTAAACACCATTAAATATGCAAGCACACTCGAGCCTAGTTTTAAATCATCAATTAACTTAACCTGCATGTGTTTGGGTTGTGGCAGATAGATGGAGCAGCTGGTAACTCAGAGAGACTATGCATCACACACAGAAAGCTCTCAGCATGTCAGCTTCCAGCCCAGGACCTTCTTCCTGTGAGGTGTCGGTGCCACCCATTTATTTTAATGAGGCGCCATTTTCATGCCGCCAACAGTGTGGGGTCTCTAGGTCTGCTTTAGGATGTCAGTCATTCACATGCAGTCATTCACTGTCTTCACCTGCCTACTATTATGCAGGAGTGCAGAGAGTCCAGAACCAGCATGCACAAGCAGAAGGAAGAGATCAAACTCCATGAACCATTAACCGGTGGGCTTCAGTGGCACCGCTGGAAATGCTCTGAGAAAAGTAAGCTAATAATTCAGAAGCAGTGAAAAGACTGAATAATCAGGGTGATATTAACACTCAAGCGAAGTCTGTTTTGTCTGTAAGACATTAAATTTTGTCACAGACGGAGCCCGCTCTACCTTGCTGGAGATTATTAATCTCCTGTGAAATGGAAACAAAAGTTTGCCTTCCTGTTGCCTTCTGCTTTATGGACTGAGATATGAGATTCGGAGCAGCGCCTGCAGGATTGCTCCCAATTTAACATCCAGAGGAAAGCCAAATAATGTATGTGGTCGTGATTGGCAGAAGGTTAAACAGTGTCTTATCTGCAGACACAGGATATGTAATCACTGAGGGACGCTCACGTCACATCGCCCCACCTGAGCGGCTGCTGTGTCCGCAAAGCCCCCGTGAAGCGAGCTATCAGGCTATTAATCAACAGGCAGAACAGTGCCGTGGCTGCCACGTGTGTTCACGTACAGCTTCCATCAGACCAGAGCTGGATCGGTTCATGGTTCACTCAGCCTTTCAGTTCATGCACCATCCCTGCTAATGCAGCCTGACCCAGCTTCCACCCTCTTTCTCAGTCTCTCTGCTGCCCCCTCCCCCCGGCTAATATTGAAGGCAACATGCACACTTTATCTTATTTGTGGACAAAACGTCAGGAGCCACATTTACATGCACGCCCCATCCTGTTGCTGCAGTAATTTGGTTTTAGTCAATGCATGTGCACACATCTTATTACTATTTACAGCATCCTGAGTAAGAACAGGCTCTGATATGAGGAGGCCTGCTATGATGTTTGTTTTATTATCATATTTATTTAACCTTGCTGCAGTTTCCCACTAAAAAAAAAAAATCCCCCTGCATACCACTCAGTTTTGAATAAATGCCTTTGGCATAGTACTGAGAGACCCTCATACCTGCAGGAATTCCCTTATTCCCAAATACCTGAACAACTGAATGCACGGTTACCTTGTTTGTGAAGGATCATTGCAAAGATTTTTTTACTTTTTTATCATTAAACCAGAAGTCAGCATGTCGAGGACATTTTACTAAAAAGTGAATTACTAAATCAGGTAATAAACAAAGTTCTTCTCTTCAGGGACATCATTCAACCTACTGTATATAGCTAATGGCTGTGCAGCTGAATCCAGCTGTGCACATAAGAATTTTGGATGTTTGGTTAAATTTTGCTTCATTCCAGCTTCTGCAATATTCAACGGTCGGTTTTATGAAATAATATGTGAGCAAAGGAGGTTTGTAATATACATAAACAGGCCATCTTTATTGGATGGCCTGGAAAATGAATACAACATTAAAATGTCATCTCAGCTTGCATTGTTCGTGCAAAGTGTGCCAATTAAATATCTTTACACTTACGAACATCTTGTAAAAGAACAATCAGCAGCTGCAGCGTTTTCATGTTTCTATTCTGGAGAGCCACGGGGCCCGAGGTGTCCGGGTGACAGAGCCTCTCTCCTGCTGCCTGCTGCACACACTGTGCGTGTGGGCTTTAAGGTTCGGGCACATTCACAGTGCGGCTCATTACCTGACTGAGGCAGCAGGTATGATTATCAGAGAGTTGATTATTTCAAATGATAATGAACAAGAATTGCTGTCAGGACATTTTATTTACCCATGTCACATCATCTTTGCAGGTCTAATTAGGGAGGTTGAGAGCAGCTCTCGGTTTCACACCTTCGTGCAAGAACCCATGCTGACGGAAAACAACACGCACACACCGACAACAGTGTGTGCAGCAGCGTATATGACAGCAGCCGTGTGCCAGACAACCCTCCAGAGAGCTTGTCTTTAACCTCTTTCAGATCATTAAGCCATCACCGCTGTGAATTTCTGCCTTTTTAGCTACAATTCCAAAGACCACGAAGAACTCAAGCAAAGACTGAAATTTCTTCTTATTTCCACACCTACACAGTAGAAGGATGAAAGTGGAAAAAAGAACCCATATTCTTTTCTTTTTAATTTCTTTCAAATCCAGTACATCAGTAAATCATAATACGGCATTACATTCGCAGACTAGCTCCCTGAAAATCGGAATCAAACTTGAGATTGACGGACAAAACTTAACTTTGAGATGTAATTACTGCTCCACCGATCATGGTGAACAAACCTCGGCCGAGCTGCCAAAGCTTGATGAGTCACTTTTGTGATGATGAAAAACGTTATGTAACACTTCCAGTGTACGACATCATTATTTTACATAATTGGCTTTACATACTTGTTAAACCACAAACGGCGTCCCTCCCACCACGAATAAAAATACTACACACAGATTTTGAAAAAGAACGGGTCCCTTCCCCAACCCACATACAAATACATACAGCATCTAAAATAGTAATGTGTTAAAAAAAAAAAAAGCATGTTAAATCACAGAAGAGACACGTTGAAATAACTTTGGAGGAGTTCAAGAGGTAATGAAGTGAATCAGAGGCACTAAGGTCCATAACAGTTCTGCTTCTAGCTTCAGCAATGAGTCCATTTAAGAGCCAAACTATATCTCTTCCTGACAACACGTCAGCTTTTCAAGTGAGGCACATCTGCTCATTTCCAAAAGCTGCTTACCTATGAGGTGAGGAGACTCTGAGGCAACTGCTTTTCATTCTGTTATACATAAAGCTACAATACTGTGTTTCTGTAAATGTAGGAAAATCCTTAAATGTGCACAGACCAGTGGATCCAGAGGGGAAAGCTCTGAGTTCAGTCAGTGTATCATGGATGCTGTACCAAAAAATACCACAAATCTTACCAAAAACATTCCAAGTTTGCATTGTGATGTAACGTCCATGGAGCGAGGTAGCAGTGATGAGGTAAACGGTGATGAATCGTGTCTTTATCGTGTGGTTTTTGAAGTATGCTCGATGTGTGCGTGAACATCCCGGCTTCACACATCCTTGTAAAGGTCCTTATCCTGGTATCAAAAGCAGAAGGACTCCTGCTCTCTTTATGCAGGCTCCTTATCAGTCTGTATGCTGGTGCATCAACTTATAGTGGCCATTGGAGGCCAAGCTGAAGCTGAACATCCGACTGAGCGTGTTAAATCCAGAAACCAAAGTGGGTCTCTCCTCGACTGCTGAGGTACAATAACAAGAAATGTCAAAGATCAGCTGAGTCAAACACACATACAATCTAAAACCTGCATAATGACAGAATCAATAAACTGAACAACCAGTAACTCGCATGTTTCATGTAAATATTAAATTCCAGTGAAAGCCAAGATAAAACTCATAATGGTGAGTTTGTAAATAGTCAGTGATCTCCTGCATCAGTGGCTGTATTCATGTGTGATGTGTACAACCCCCATGCATTCACACGGAGGACATCACAGAAGTAAATGTGAGCTCCGGTAATTTCAGGATCCAGGGCTGCTGTAAAAGGATCTTAGCTGCAGATAACGAGAGAAGATGACATGAGGTATCAATTTCCACAGGTAGATATACATCCATTTATGATGCTAAATCTCCACAATCTTATTTTTCAGAGGCACTTGGTGTGAAATCACTCCTCAAGGGTGTTTCAGATGATAACCCAGTCTTTCAGTGCGCCCGCAGACTGGGAAGCGACGGCCGCACCGCCGGCCGCCAAAGACTGTTAAACTGCTCCTCCCGGCAGCAGCAGCGTGACCCCCCCCCCCCCCCCCCCATTCCTCAGCAGCTCTCTCCAAAATGAATCCAGGCCATAACATGCTGCTTCCTGGTTTGTGAGACACTTAACAATTCCATATAAATCCTCTAATGTCTCTTATTAAGACTTTTAGGGGCGCTTTGATGTATTTGTGTGGGTAATGACAGGAACAGATACTGAAGCCTTGGGAATATATTCATTTTAACAGTTCCATTCTGCCAATCAGGATAATGGGGAGATTCATCCATTTATGTAGATCATCTTCTAGCTCACTAACCACAGCTTATTATATAGTCTATACATAATAACCTCAGTTAATAACTATTCTATTATCTACCACACCATATATCTCAGAGCACTTGAACAGGCTTGTTAAGTAGTGACGAGGTAACAACCTTATGAGGTAACATTGGTAAAGAATCTAAAAGGCAGTTGACACATGTTCAGTCATGGGGATCAAAAGCCGAATCACCAACTTAGTGACGATGCTGCAGAAATAAGATGACACCGCCTCTCAAAAGGCACTTTATACGAGCACATGTGGTCACTCATATGCAGATGCCGTTGCTTCTGTGCCACACTCTGTAGCAGTTCCTTAAAGTGGTGAAACAAAGCGTCTTCTGACACGTGCTGCAGTAGACCGGGGACTTTCTTTTGCAGACCACGCATGCCCTTCTGCCGGCAGTGGCCCGATCTCTGGGAGCCACGTTGCTCATCTGTTCCACAAAGTAAGCCGGCAGGTGACCGAAACCCGGCACATCAGAGGCTGCGGGCGGTGGCGCTGCAGAAGGCGAGGCCGACGGGACATTGGACGGGGAAGGAGGGGGCCCTTTGCATGGGGAGGCAGGGGGCACTTTGAAAGGAGAGGCAGGGAAGCTTTGAGGACCCGACCGGCGTGGAGTGGACCCGATCTCAGCCAGGGACAAAATCAGCTGCTCCCTGAAGTTTTTCTGCTTCAGCGAAGTCCGATTCTGCAGTTTGCACATTTCCTTGTGGAGGATGAAGGCATTCACAGTGGCGATGTCCACAAAATGGTAAAAGAGAGTTTTGTACCATTTCTGGGTTTTATGGAGGACGTTGTAGTAGGCAATGAGTGCATCTGACAAGTCCACACCCCCCATGTACTGGTTGTAATCTTTGATGCAGCCTGGAACAGGCACCTGCTTCACTGTCCACTGTCCATCGGCGTCTTTCACTTTGCGCTTTACCATATCATCGCTGTATGCTTTGTGTAAGGTGGAGCACATGGTTACCTCCCGGGTGTCTAACCACTTAACAAACAGCAAGTCTCCTTTCCTGAGCCACCGGATGGTTCCCCTCGGCGTCTTCTCGGTCATGTCATTCATTTTCTTTTTGGGATAACCGGCCACGTTGGGACGGACGGTGCCGCACGCCCAGATTTTCCTCTGAAGGAGGTCGAGGAACAGAGTCGGACTGGTGTAAAAGTTGTCCACATAGAGCTTGTATCCTTTTCCCAGGAAGGGGATGTTCAGCAGCCTCATGACAGCATCATAGCTGAGCCCCTTCCCGGTGGGTTTACAGTCTCTTCCCCCATACACGAAAAAGTTCAGGGTGTAGCCACAAACCGAGTCTGCTAAAACAAAGAGCTTAAAGCCCCATTTAGTAGGCTTGTTCCTAATGTACTGCTTAAACCCGATCCTTGCTTTAGTCGCCACCATCCGTTCATCTATGGAGATATGCTGGTAGGGATGAAAGAAAGTGTAGCAGGCCTCCAAAATCTGCTCATATAGTGGCTTTATCTTGCACAGTTTGTCATATCCTGAGGTCCCTTTCTTCTGGTCATTGGCCGCTTCAACTGCAGGATCATTCATGTGGAGACTGCGGGAGATGGTTAGGAAGCGTCTGCAGGGCATGACGGACGCAGGAAACGGCAGCCTGAACAGCTTCGAGCCTCTCCAGAACTCTTTCAGGGTTTTTAGCGGCACAATGCCCATGTAGAGGACGAGGCAGAGGAAGGAGTACATATCTGCTGTTGTGACCGGCACCCAGCTCTCCTTCTGGCCTTGGTATTTCTTTCTCCCGTAGGCGTTGGTGTTATTTACCAGTGTGTCGACCACCGTCGTGGAGAAGAACAGCTGGAACAGTTCCAGCGGCGTGTAGTTCGCCGTTCTGTTCAGCTGCGGCCCCACGTCCCTCTCAGGTCTGAACCGCGGCTGAGGAGGCTCGACATCCTCCTCATCCATGTCACGCCACCGCTCTCCAGCACCTGCCTCGCCCTCGTCCTCCTTCGCCTGCCGTCTCTCTGCCGGCCTCTTTCCACTCGTCTTGCGGGAGGAGGAGGAGGAGGAGGTCTTTTTGGGTGAAGGTGCGCGGTGGATCTTCTTTCTGAGGGGACTCTGTTTCCACTTCTTCGACGTGGATTTCAGTGACGCAGACACCGGCGAAGCAGAAACAGCGCGGCAGCGTTTCCTGCGGGTTCTTCTCTTCGTGGGCGTGCTGTTCCACTCTTCGTCTGAGCTGTCCTCCTCAGTTTCTTCCCTGTAAATAAAGTAAATGGGGAAGAATTAATGATAAAGTCGTGAATGAGGCAGTAGTATCAAGTGCTCATAATAATAATATTATATATGTTTCACATTCCGTGATCAATAATTTGCACATTCCTGCTCAAACCTGCACAATACTTTCTTTTATGCAACAGTCATATTGTAAATATTCTTATATTTTTAAGATTTTATCGTCAGTTTTCTATTTATGCGTCTGGACTTGAAGTACTTGTGATTGCTTTTTTAATCTTTCTTTAAATTTTCCGCTTGCTCTGTTTACTGTTATGCACCAAAATGGCAAATTCTTT
This sequence comes from Chaetodon trifascialis, assembly GCF_039877785.1. Lineage (NCBI taxonomy): Eukaryota > Metazoa > Chordata > Actinopteri > Chaetodontiformes > Chaetodontidae > Chaetodon > Chaetodon trifascialis. The sequence goes on from NC_092056.1 coordinate 4,066,032, forward strand.
GTATGTGGAAACCTACTTGGCAATAAACCAGATTCTGATCATCAAGCTGATGTTTGGATATTTGACAAAGCTCGTTTGGAGCATCACAGAAGACATCATACAGCTGCTTTCACGAGCTTAACTGTACTGAATATAATGTGAAAAAGCGGCAGACTGGCCCTTTAAGGGCTCAGCGTAAAATGATGATGATGATGATGATGATGATGATGATGATGATGCAGTCTTGTTTTGTCCAATATTTGTTCCATACTGATGCATGTTGCACTCTTAGTCTCGTCAAGTTGAACAAAACTTCTTACTTCAGAAGTTTATTATCTGAAGTTAATATCGAGCTGATCCATAAATCAAACAAGTAAAAACTTGTGGTACAAGCAGTGTGCACCATGCACAGGCATACCAGCCATACCCCCCCCCCCCCCCCCCCTCCCCCCTCCCTGGGCCACCCCTTTGAAAACCTGCTGCAGTCCTGTCTGGGACTTTACTGGCCTGCTCTTGTTGCTCAGTGAGAAACTCAGATATCAGGATGCGTTCACACATCCGCTGGATGACCGGTTAAAACTGTGAGCGCGCGCCGCGATGTGCACGCGCATGAACTTCATGCCGGTAAATGCAGTTCAGACACTTTGTGAACTTTGTTAAACAGACTAAACGATCAGCTCTGCGCAACAGCAGCTGCGGGTTCACACGGTTATCGTGGCCTCTCGCGTGGCTTTCCATTGTTCTTGCTGCAGCTTTGTGCGCAGCGCAGTTTGAACTGTGCACCTCGCAGCATGTGCACATGAATAGTTGCATGCACTCATGCACACACAGGAGGCTGCTGAGGTGCAAAACAGGCGTGACGTGTATTTTAAGTATGCTGCACACCTGTGAAAGCTGCACAACAAACCGGTCCGATTGCTAAGCTCTGACCGTGAGCTGCGTTCACAGTCCCGTCTGCGTGTTCTGCACAAGCCGACTCTCACAGAGGGTCACAGAGCGGGCTGAAGGCTCTGCTCATCATGTCAGGACTGATCTGCGTGTGTGTCAGAGCCCACACGTCATATCAGGTTTCTGCGCGGGGTAAGTGGTTGGACTGAAGCCAACCCTGTGTGTTCTTACTCATCTGATCCTCGGGCCAGCCCCCTCGGAAAGTAGTCCTCGTCCAGACCGCAGTTGCTGCTCCACTCGGAATCAGAGTCTGAATCCTGTTCCAACTCATCCTCAGACTCTGAGAGAAACATGTCGGAAGTGTGACGCGTTGGAAGACTTTTTTTTTTTTTTTTCCTGTTGAAGAAACTTCCAGCGGCCGGTGGTCGATCCCCGTCCGCCCTGCAGCCGCGTCCCCCTCACACACTGAGGAAAGATTCCTTTTACGCGGGCCTCCCTGGTCCGAGAGGATGTCCCGTCTACTTCCGACCTTATATGGCGAGGAAGCCACTTTGATTGGCTACAACTGCAAAGTGTTTCACGGTGCAGTGCGACCATTGGATGGACGGAGCTGCCAGTAGAAGACCCGCAGGTCTCGCGTAAAGACGCGCAGCTGGGATTGACTGAGAAAACTAAAAAGCCTGCAGGTTCATCAGTTTGGGCCATTAAAAGATTGGGATTGGTTTTTTTTTCCTCACTGTTTCTTAATATAATTGGTTAAATTTCTCATCATCTTTGTTGACAGTTGAACAACAAAGTGAATGACATATTTTTAACTGTTTCAAATGATGAAGGTTTCTATTCACTCTGTATTGTCAGTTCCTTATAAAGGTAAAGTGTGGGCTTAATGCAGGAAGAAATGAGACCTTGAAGCCGTCAGCAGGCATTGCAACTGCAAGTGGGCTGATTAATTCAATATTTCAGAAACTGCACCCCGGAGGTTCTGATTTTGCAAATTCTTATTTTTAAATTAAAGCAGACAACAACACTGCAAATAACTAAAGACAGAATTGTGCTTATTATCCATACAGACACACAGTAATAAAGTGTGTCTACGTTTGGCATCTTCACAGGTGATCCGATCACTGAATAGGCTCAGTTCTCGTCGTAGGTCTGAAAGGTGGCGGCGGAGATGCACGAGTCTCTTGAGATTTCTGCCCTTTGAAATAAATTAGGAATCAAAAGCTTTTCTTTTGACGTCCTTCTTTAGATCCGTGGAATTCAAATAGCAGAGAATGAGAAGCAGTGGCAGTCCAGCAGCAGTTTGTGAAGCAATAAGCACGGCGAGGAAAAGCCGGCACCGAGGTGACCTTCATTTTAATCAGTCATCCAGCGTTGTCTTCAGTTTGACTGATCTCAGCGTGGGCAATAACATCAGTTTTAAAGATGTTATTGTTGCATCCATATCTTCTTTTCCGAGGTGCCTTTTATAGCCGGAAGTGCAGTTCATTGGGAGATACTGCAGGTTAGACAGCTCCTGAAACAAAGAAAAGTACAAACTCTAACTACTTTTTTATTATTAGATTTTTCTTTAGTGCAGCCTCATCCTGATGTTTTAGTGCTGCGTGCTCGCCTCAGGTCACACTGGAATCAGAGTACCCCTGGTATTAGCTTTTGTGGGCATCTAAAGTATTAGCTGTTAGAAGTTTTTATTATAGTTCAACTTTTTCAGTCAAAAAATATCATTATTTAAGACACGTATTAAAAAAACAAGCTGCAAACGTTTACTAGATATAACTCATAGCATGATGGTGACGAGCTGTGACCATCAGGACAGTTCTGGGGTGAATACTGTACGGTAGGTGCAACTTTTTTTTTCTTTTAATCAGAGGCAAAAACACGCTGTTTGGAGTTTTGCTGGGCCATAAATGGAGAAAAAGCCACATAAGAGGTTTTGATATTCTACAGTATATCAACCATCTTTTACTCCCTACACGAATGCTTTGCTGTTCACATTAGCTAAATTGAATTGTAAATCTGTTTGATTTTTCTATTAATCATTGAGATCCAACTTGATACAAAACCCATATTAATAGAAAATGCACTCATTCCTGTTGGATCCAGAACGAAGCATGCTCTTTTAGTAGATGCTGCAGAGTCTTCATCGCTCTACTATTCACAAATGTTTTCAGAGTGAACGTAAAATTAGAAAGAGTAATAGTATTTTACCTTTATTTTAAAAAGTGTCTCTCCATCCAGCCCTTGTAAGCCTTATAAAGAATGTTTGCAGTTGTAAGCGTCGCCCCACTGGATCACATTTATTGTGTCCGCACTGCTTAAACCTCACGTGATGCAATCATCATCCGTCAGCTTTAATGTCTTGCTTGTACTAGTGAGCAGCTGTTTTTATGACCTCATTTAGGGCAAAGCATGGTGGGTAAATCTTTGACTTGTGAGTGCAGAAGCCTCGCTGTTGTCTGAGGCAGGTATTTGTCAGCTGCGGCGTGGGCATGGCATCTTACACTGAGTGTTTGAAAGTTCAGAGATCTCATAATCATCTGCGTTACTCAGAGAGAGTCTGGCCGGACGACCTCGCGTCCCCTTCCCCATTAAAAATCAGAGACGGCGGCGTTAGCCACAGTGAAGAGGCTGAATAAGCTCCCACTCACTTTCATGACCCCAGTTCTCGAGCGAGTGTGGGAGAGCTGAACGAAGAAGCCCAAATTATGCTGCTTATTCATCATGTGGACCCTGAAAAGAGCTTTGGTGAAGGTAGTCCAACGGTTTTTCTTGTGCCTCCTTCGTACTGCGACAACACATTTAAAACAGGTAAAGGGTCAGTTTAATGGGAAAAAAATGAAAATAATATAAATCTGCCTCTGAACTTGGAACTACTTTCTACAGAAGAAATAGTCCCTGATGACATTAACGCTGTAGAGGTGGATGTTAAACTCAGGTTATGTGACATTTCATGGTACAGGTTATTTTTATGATTTAATTTAGAATACAGTAAATATTTCCTCAGTATTATCATATCACAGCGCAACAAAATGTGAAAGCAGTAAACGCTCGCAAAGACCGACTCCGGCTCTCTGTTTACAGCCAGAGTCGTGAACGGGCCATGAATTATTCAGCCTGTCATAGCTCTGATTTCAAATTCTGCAGAGTTTAAAGGTCCCGTTTCACTCACATTTCAGCCTGTTGTGAATTTGATTTTCATTGCACCGTGCCCCAAGTGTGCCTCATTATTTATTTATTTTCCGAATTGCTGGAAATCCTGTTGTGCACATGGTTTACAGAGAGCGCAGCTCGGACCAGCTACAAACACAGTAACATGAGCTAATGTGGAGCAGCGGAAGAACTGCTGAATCCAAATCATCCTTCATTCTGACATCATTCTCTTTACATGTCCGTATACACAAGTGTTGAGTGCAATTAAGTTAATAAGCATGATGTTTTTTTTATGATATGATGAATCAAACACTCTCAAAAAGGCTCTCAGAAAGTTGCGGAAATTGGTTTTCCATCTTGTCTTACACATCATAGTTTGGTTGGAACACCAATCATCTTTATAAAGCCGTTAATCACCAAAATGTGCAACCGTGTGTGAACATGGGGAGGAAATAAGGATTCAGTGCCACTATTGGGTGTTAAAACTAAATTAGATGGCGTATCTTAAATCTCAATATTTATAGTATTGTTGTCATTTCAATGCACATAAATGTGCTGACTGATACAATCTCTGCCACCACCAGCAATGGACAAATGAAGTTAACCCAACTCTTCGGGCTGCAAACTGAACATTTATTTGCTAATGTGTAGGTGTATGTTTCGTGTTTTACCAAAACTGCACCCAATAATTGGATCGAGGGTAAAACAGTACAGCTCCCTGCTGCAGAGTAAGTCATCTGAGGGATGGTTGTAGCCACCAGCCAGGCCTCTGCCTCTGAATGATGCATGTTCTGGATGTCTCCTCTGTGTGCTGCTCTTCCAGGCCCGTTGACAGGATGGTGTGTGTGTGTGTGTGTGTGCGCGTGTGTGTGTGTGTGGGAGGGCGGGATGATGGCGATTACACTTGTCACATGTCCTCTGTGGGAGTCTTAGGGGCCGTTGCTGTTCTGTTGTGGATGTAATCTCCGTTCATGTTTAATATAGTAGCTGAATGACTCTGCCGGTCCAGATTCTGCAACTAAAAATCATTTTCTAAACAATGTTAGATGACTAATCTCCGAGACGTGGATGGACGTGAAGCTGCACTGGTTGCATTATTAGAAGAAAAGATGAACTCCGAGAATATGTGGTTCTGTGATAAAGAGTTGAAGCGACAAGCCTGCATGCATAGAAATGTTAAGAGAGAGCTCAACTCCCAAGAAGCAGCTGGGTAAGAAGCCTCCAATCACTGAGCTTAGCAGTGCTAATAACAAGCTGAAGATAAAGATCAAACTTCAGAAAACCCTGCTGCAATCTGACTTCAGCACGGCGCTGTTTCGCTCACATTTGTCCAATGGAGGTGAAGTTGACGTACTTGTATCCAGTGGCTGTAACGTAGACATATATTATTGTTGAATTGTCAACAAGCTTTAGCCAGAATAAGTCATCTGTTCAAATGCACATGCGGTCTGTGTTCCTGATAAACCGTAATAGAGGTCGTTTTTGCAAACTTCATTCGTAATGGCTTTGACGGGCACTGCTACATGACGGCGATGCTGATAAGAGCACCAGATCAGAAAATGCTCATATGGGTCAATTTGGAGGGCAGCAACCAATGGCCTAGTTTTTTTCTCTCGTAGAAAATCCATTTGGAGGAATCACTTTTCTATTTTGCTGGTCATCTCGAACTTGAGATAGTCGTGAAAGAGCTTCAGATACGAATGAACAGAGCAAATGGAGATGAAAAAAGGAAGAAGAGGCCGGAGTGATGTGATCTCCTCACGGCGTACCTTCGAGCTGGAACCTTTGTGGCGTGCGTCGTCCTCAGTGTGCGAGCAGCTTTCCTAACTGTTTCTCCAGATGAAATATATATGGCACATGATGCATATTGCATCAATTTGGATGCTTTGCAACGCTGTTTTCAACTGCTGTGTAAATACCTGACAGGAAACGGTCAGCGTTGACTGAGTTTTAGACTGTTGAGCACTTCATGCCAGGCCTCTAAAACTTTCATGAGCCTGGGTCAGCAAGTGTGTGTGTGTGTGTGTGTGTGTGTGTGTGTGTGTGTGTGAGAGAGAGAGAGAGAGAGATACAAAGGGTTAAAAGAAAGTCAGAGAGATAAGGGAAGAACAGGCGAAGAGTGTTGTTCTTTACCATCCATCATCTCTCAGCAGCGTTCATATGCTGTTGGAGAAAACAACTCCCCCAACGCATGCACAGGGCCGATGTTTACTGAGATCACCATAAAAACTAAAAGAGAATGAATGATTCAGACCACTGCAGCAAAGTCTGCAGCATCTGGACTCCCAAGGATTTCTACTCTTGCTGCCGCCTCGCCTTCTGCTCATCTACACCTCCATATTTATTTTATTCGACTCTCTTTTTCCATTTGCTCCTCACCTAACCGAGCAAATCATCGCACCTCCTACTCTCAGCCCACTGTGCTCGCAGTTCACACGCTCGCGCCTCAGTCTTCCTGTGATACCTACCACGCCCCCAAATCTGTGTTTAACAAGTGAACTCATTTAGCTTTTCCTGTGAATGTAGCTGTTCTAATTTCTACTGTGTGTGAGTTCTGCTTGGATCGTTGCTTCCCATGAACTGCAGCCATTACTCTCCTGCTTCAGTGCTAATCTGACTTTAGGCATCCAGATGTAAACTCAGAAATGGGCTGGGTGCCTTATTTAGCACCATTACAAACAAACCAAGAGATGGAGTTTTGTTTCTGCTGCAGAAAGCTGATTTTATCTGTGTGTCACTTTAGCTTCTTTCAGCTGACTGCTGCACGCACAAATAAAATAATCTAATCTAGAGCCACAGTTGCAAATGCAGGTCAAACAAAATCAGTCCCTCGACCCCTACAGACCAACTTTTTTTCAAGAACCTCGAGGGACATTTTGTCCTGAAGTCTTCGCAGGCAGTCTCATAAGCTGTGTGTCCCTCCTGACAAGCCCACCATATCAAATGTTAGCAAACAATTTCTGACCTTCTACCTAAACGGATCGATAACAGGACAGAATGCCTCAAACTAACAAGCCGGTGCAACTTTCGCTCTGTTTTGTGCACAATAATCAGAACTGAACGAGGCGGAATTTTGCTCGATCACACACTGACTTTGTGAATTTACTTTTAATTAACTGAAAATATGACGTTTCAAGTCCGCTTTAAACTAAAACCAGACCGGCTGTAAATTCGACAACATTCTGACAGCTTCTTAAACACTGATGAAATGACATTTAGCCAGCAGAGGGTTAACTGACAGTGATCCCTTTTTTATGTGCATGAAAGTGTGTTGAGTTTCCTTCCACCTCTCCAGCAAAATCAAGCAGCATTTGACTCACCATGAATAGAGCATTTTGGAAAAATGTCACATCACAGTGAGAGAGAGCCATAGAGGATGATGGCATTTCCAAAGGTAACAGCCTCCTCTGACCGCTCACAGCCATGGAGCTCATTAAATGTTCAGCCTGCGGGCCACTTATCAGTTCTGTCCTCTGAGCAAAACCCTCAGGCCCAAATAGAGATTCAATTCAAGCTGTAAACTGGCTGTATTCACACCAAGCACATTTGCTGAAGTTCACTTCACTCTGAAACGCTTTCTCCTTCAGCCAGCTTTGAGCAGATGACAACAAAGCCATTCCAGCTCCGACTTCTACAAATCGCCTGCAGGAAGTGAGCCTCTCCTGATGAACAGAGCAAAGCGAGGTTCACTGGGATGGTGAATAGAAACTGAAAATCCCCGAAACAAAGGCCACTACGACTGTAAGGACACAGCCAACCCTGATAATACATCAGTGCACAATTGAATGCAGCAACATGATACATCAAAACAAAACGTATTTGCAGCTTTGTGCAGTGCATTCCTTGTGATGAGAGGGAGAGGAAGGAGCTGAGGAAAAGTGTAAAAACGTTTTTTAGTAACAACAGGCTGTGAGTCATCTATCAAAGCTGGATAACAACAATAACAAAAATGAGAATAAAGATGAGGAAAATTGCAATATTTGCAAAGATTGAATCCTGCAAAACCATTCAGTGACTTTTGTTAATATGATTGTACCTGGATGCTGCCTTAAAACCTGCTGCTCTTCTATATGTTTGCATTGCTCATTAGAAGTTATTGGACTTTGAGAAGAGAAAAGGCCAGAGAAAAGTGTAACATTTGCTCTAACTTGTCATCGCACTTCTTTTCACTTCGCAGTTTGGCTTTAGGACTGTATCATTTAGTGCTCATGTCAGCTTTTGCATGTACTGATGCCATTAGACCTAACATGTGGAAGGAGGTGCCACGTAAGTTTATGCTTGCTCAAATAGTGAATGCATTTCTGTTTTCCTGTGTGAAAACGGATGGCTGTGGCTCAGCAGGTAGAGCGGTCGTTTGCCAATCAGGAGGTCGGTGGTTTGATCCCCGGCCTCGGCAGCCCACATGCTGAAGTATCCTTCGGCAAAAGGCTGCGCCAGTGACTACGTTTACATGCAGTCAAGTAACCCTTTCATAACCGGAATATCAGCAATAACCCGGTTGCGCACGGCCACGTAAACACCAATAATCCTTTTGAAAAAACGGAATATGAGTATTCCGGTTTTTAAAAACCCGAATGTGACCCCTGGGTTACTCCTTTTCTAACCCAAATATTTGGTCATGTATACATCTATTGGAATATCCCCATCGAACATTAATTTGTGTTCTCCGCATGTTCTATTCACAAGGAATCTTGGTCTTTTGAGTGCAGGAAATACTTGTTGAAAACATGGCGAAACGGAGGACACCACACTTTTGGAGAGAGGAGGAGACAAGTCACCTTGTAAGTGTGGTGAAAGACATGAATATCATGTCTTTTGTAGACGGTAGAAAGTACCGGGATAGCGAAGGCGACCGGCCCCGGGCTGTTCCTTATCCGCCGTGCTGCTGCTGTTGTTGTTTTTTACAGGAAGAAGAAGCTGAAATGACGCACATTGCGTCATGATGTTCTCCGTGCGTCGACACGTTGTGCGTGCGTCGCCGTTTTGATCGGGATATCCCAATTGATCACAATTACCATGTATACAGGAATAACCCTGTTTGCTCACGCATGAAAACAGGTTATTCGGAATGTTTCAGAAACCGGAATATTGACCATAAGCTGAATATTGACTGCATGTAAATGTAGTCATTGTTGTATGAGTTCATATGTATATCGCTTTGGATAAAAGCGTCTACCAAATGACTAATTGTAATTGGACACTTTAATGGTAAAACTATCTGCAAACATTAAGCACTACAGCAGATACAGAAGGAAAGTGGCGAACAATGGATTCATTAAATACAGGAGCAGTGAATAAATGTTCTTTAATAGCTGAGCTTTCAGCCTCAGGGTTTCATCAGAGCATCATGAGCAGTGCAGTCATCAAACAGGATAAAGAGTTTATGATCCCATCAGGACAGTTCTTATCAGGAAAAATACAGCATTGGTTGTTTGTTCAAATGAATTAGTCTTGTTTCCATTTTCTGAGACGGGGCCCCTTTTATCCATTAACGTTAACCAAATGTAGCCTAAACGTCACCATAGAGGTGGCAGATTAAAAACACTCTTTTGTAGCTCATATGGAGCATTTTGCATGTGCTGATTTACACTCATACAAACAAGCGATTTGGGGTTCAGTATCTTGCCCAAAGACAAGTCTTGTGATTGGTGGATGACCCGCTGAGCCACAGTTACACGCAGAATAGAGACTTTGAGTTCCTCGATTTGAAAAAAAATATATATATAACAGAAATATTACCTCACCCACTTAAGATAACACGTCATAAATAAACCATGAGCTGGTGCATCATATTCTAAGTCTGATCAACGTGTAATCAAGCCACTGCTCGTTTTAAACCTGCGATAGCGAATCATGAATCATCCGTGGAACATGTTGTCACATGCCTGCCAGCTCTTCACTCTGCACTTATTTTGTTGGAGATCTGATAAATGAGGGTCATTGTTAGAAGAAACAGATGGGTCCCCTGTGACTTGGTTGCCTCGACCTCTCAAAGATTCAGTCCTGCCGGCCGTATAGCATTCCTCTGCTGCTGCGGACGCTCTGCCGTCCTGGAGAGCGGCAGAGGAAATCGCTCCTTTCGGTCTTCATTATCCAACAATGCTAAATGGATTTGTCGGTTGCTATAGCACCTAACAATCAGCCTGTGCAGACATGGGCATGCGTGTACATTTGGAGTAATGTGAGAGGCACATTGCAGTGTATAATTCACGTTGCCCCAGGCATATCGGGCACAGTGAAATGGCCCTTTCATTTTCAAATATGGCATACACTTAGCTTTGTTCCCCCTCTTATAGCATGCATCTCTCAGCTAATGTAACGCACATAGTGATTTTCATAAATTCCCTCAATTTCCTGCTTTTGTCTTCGTTCAAACAACAACTGTCCTTGTTATCTATGCATCATATATTGCAGGGTTGGCCCGCACTTGTTTGCTTTCTGCCTTTGGTTTTAGTTCTGCTCTGTTGTTCCCCTAAAGAGTTCATGCTGCTGCATTACCTCTGCTGTTATTTCCATCGCCTACTAATGAGAAAGAGACATGTCAACACACTCTCTGATTTGAAGACAATGGCAATATGAAATTACACAGAAGACAGGAAGCTGTGATTATTTTTTTAAGCCGCGCAGAAGGCTTGAGAAGATGTGGCGGCGATGTGTTTGAAATGAGTTCCTCTTTGATCCGGCAATGTTCTGGTGCTCTGACTCACTCGGAGAGGTCGACATGAGACAGGTGCCAGTTTCATGACCCAGTAATGGTGTGTGGAGTCATCTTTGCTAGCATACAGATGGTAAAGGGAGGAACAATCTGTTCGGCTGAGGGGGAATGGGTAACTCCACTATTTTAATAGTAGCGTAATTAAAATAATGAAGTGGTAAATGTCCGTTTATATAAAAGATATAACTGATACTGTGCATGAGTAGCTGCGTACAAGTGTGTGATTGACACATTTACTGATGATGTTAATGAGGAGCTGTTGGAGCTGAAAAGTTAGAGACTCTAATTATCTCTTTAGGACGATTGATAATGGGGATATATTACCCTTATTACAATGCAAAGGATGGCTGCGATTTTTATCTGAGACTGTTGCTGATGTTTGTCACTGGTTTTCACTCCCTTTGTTAAAAGGCTTACGGCATCTTCAGGTTATGGCGGCCTCAATATCCAAAAGAATTGCACCCATATTGGATTACAGCTTGTTATTTTTGTGTAGTACCAACAAAGGCAGGAAGTATTGTGACCTTTATGTGCTGTAGTGCATCTGACTTTAATGGTGGAGACTTGAGTCTGCATCCCATCTGCAAACAGGAAGTGTAATGTTGTCATGGAGTCAGTGTGTTAGCAGTGAGCTACACCTCATTCATGTACTGTAGGCTAAACGTGTTTGCATTTTGGCTAATCTGCACCATGGAAAGTCATGCTGAATTAGTTCAGTTCCTGTTTGCACAACTGGAGTATTTTTGATCCTAAAGAAGAAGCCAGAATTTGATGGTACAGGATCTGATGTTACACGGATCCCCCTTGTTATTTGTGGGTGTTATTCCTCAAAAGACAGGATGTTCATCTGATCTCATTCAAGTGCTGTGTGCTCGACATCTCAACTCTACCTTTTGACTGATTTATGCCTCGGGAAGAATGGGTGTGATTTTTGGTGTAAAATACATCAATTGCGTGCTGGCACCAAACCTGATTTAGAGGATGCTGTGGTGGCCGGTGAGAGACGAACAAAGGCTTTTAAGAGTGAGGGATTTGGAGAGATTGATGAGATCACATACGGGGATGAGAGAAATGGAGTTGGAGTCATGGGCTTTACAGGTAGCAGCATGCATTAAATTCAGTCAGCGGGAGGCTGTTGTCAGGTGTTTCATCTGGAAACAATGAAGCTGCTCTAAATGAGGCTGCAGGCTGATGAGGGAACCTCCTGTGATCAATAATGTGTCTGGTTGGTCTGGGCCTGGCAGGGAAGAGATTTAAAGAGAAAGGAGCGCTCCCCTCCACTGGGAGGTGTTTAATCCTCCGAGATCAAAGTCCAACAGACCATTCTATTAAGGTACGAGGCACACTCACAAAATGCGGAGGGATAACCTGGTTTAGGAAGAGACCTGAAAGACAACAGGACCGGTGCTCAAGAGGGGACACGGCGGTCTGATTGGACAGGATGTTCTTTATTCTTGCCCTTTGCTTTCATTTTGTTCTTTAGGGCTGTGAGTTTTCTTGAGAACAAACATGCTTTTATATTCCTTTGACATTTCTTCCCAAAAGACAGCCCATGTAATTAAAGCTCAGCTAATCGATATTTTTTGTATTAAAGCTGGAGTGTGGGACTTTTCGGTGGAAATGAACGTCCCTTACGATCAAGTCCTTTCCAAAGGTGGACCACAGGTAAATCTCTCTGTGTCTCGCGGTGCACTGGAATCTACCCAGTGCTGATGCAGTTACCCAGTCTACCCTTTGACATCTAACCCAGGTGACGACAGCTACAGTACAGCAAAGGAGGTTAAGCAATTTCTAGCGCTGGTCTGGACAAGCTTGTTCTCTTTCACTACACTGAGACAGAGAAAAAGAAAAAGGAAACGGAAGCCAAGCGGCTCTCCAAAGAGTTTTATCCTCTGATGCTTTACCCTCACCTCCTCTCTCCCACCTCCCATCACCAGAGGGTAAAACCGGTTTTTTGTTCCAGGTTTTTTTTTTGTTGTACTGCACTTGAGGATGAAGTGTTCATATCTTAACAGCCCTGTGTATTCTCATAATGTCTGACCTGGGGCTCTCTTTGTGGTAGAGCATGTTACAAGTTGCTGAAAAAGACTTGTAGCTGCGTTATTTTCCCATGCCAGGAGGGAGAGGGATTTACCTCAGGAACAGTATTCACATCTTTTTTATTTCCTTTCAGTCTGCAGCTCTTATTCTCCTCCAGCTAGCTGTGTGGTCATTCAAACATATGCAAATAACCACAGAGATACCTTGAAATTCCACAATCCTGTTTGTTTGACTGTGTTGCTGTCGAGGTACAGCTCTGCATCTTTAGCCCTTAATCCCCCCCCCAGAAGCAGCTGCATGCCTAATTCTCCTCTGTCATCAGCACCTACTGTAACCGTATACCGAACTACACACACAGACTCAAAACACAGTGATAAATGCACAGCATCGTCCTTGCCTTCCATGTGAGTAGCGTGACAGCCTCTGCACCCGTCCTGCTCCGCCGCTCCACACTCGCTCTATAAGATATTTATAAGCATTTTGATAGTTTTCTTCCACTCTCTATCATCCGAGGTGAACGCTGTCATGTCGGATTACTCCAAGAGCTGTGCCGCTGCTCTCCCGCTATTCACTGAAGGCACCGGAACACTGGCACGAGTCTGTTTAGACCCACATAGGGTTCGTTCTGAATTATTAATCATTTTCATGTCATTAACCACCTCGCACAGCCTCCCCAGCCGAGGACCCCTAGCTTGAGATGGAATGGAAACAACACAGCGCTGATTAGATTCTCAGCGGATGTGGCTTACACCCTCAGCGGCGCTGCAGCAAATAAATAAATTACTCACGGAATTCAAAAACAAACAAAAAAATAACTGTTAATAATGCAGCTTAAAACAACATGAATGTGTACATTATTACACATTTGAGCACACAGTGTAAGAGATGGCGGCATTCATTATACACAGAGTTTACATCAGAGACAATCCATCCTCTTGAGGGTTATTCTGATGATTTATCTTCTGCTTAAAAGACTCCAGTCGCAGACACATGTGTAGATAGTATCTGTGGCTACATACATTTACATGTACTCATCGAGCAGTTGCTTTTTTGGAAGCCTTAGATTCCATGCAAATACTATTAGAACTGGAAACATAGCAGGTAAAGTCGAGCTGCAGGCAGACTTTAAAATTATTTAGGCCTACAAAGACCAGACAGCATACATATATCTACTAAAATACTTCTGTGGCCTTGATGGTCAGAAAACACATATTGAACCGCTGAGGGCAGCGGACTGGATGGTAGACTTCAATTAGAGTCGCATCACCATTGCTAACCCCTAAATACAGCATGTTCATACGCCTTAAAGTAAAGAAATGTCCATTGAAAACAGTCAATTCCAGCAGTGTGCACAGAATAGGCAAAAGAAAGGAGGGGAGACTAAAGTTTGATGAGCTGGTTGAAGGAGAGATGATGGAAACCTGGGCTGTAAACTCTGGATGAGGGAATCATTCTCACTCTGCACTGTCCAGTACCACATGTCTGTCAGCACCAGGAGGCCCAGACTGCAAGAGAAATGCCCTCTATTGAAACTAAATGAAAAGTAAACAAGACTTAGCGTCTGCAGCTATGCTAGCAGCTCTGTACCGCAGTGTTTTGAGCTGGACCTAACATCAGCATGCTAGCATGTTCACAGTGTTGATGTTTTCCCTGATCTTTAGCTGGCAATGTGCTAATTCATACCATTAGCTGACCTGTTAGCATGCTAAGATTGCTAATGAGTGCTAAACACAAAGTAGAGCTGAGGCTGATGTGAATTTCTTTAGTTTAGCAAGTATTTGGTCAAAAGCAGGCCGATTGGAACATGGATATCTGTACCAAATGTCATGCAATCCATCCATCGGCTGTCAAGACACTTCACTTGAAATGGCTATTTTCAACCTTGTTGCGATACTTGAGGAAAGGAGGTGATAGCTAAAGTCAGTAGGATCCATGAATGTTTATATTTTCATGGCAATTTATCCGACTGACCGACCAGCATTGCTGACATCGCAGTCGAGCTGCTAGAGTGGTTAAAATGAAGGTAAAACACAAAAAAGTAGTGTTGCCACATACTGTCACTTTGTTACCGATGACATTAAAAACATATAGATTTGTTATATGATTGAATGTAACCCAACAGTCTGTTAAAGTAAGCAAATATAGATTTCTGTCCTGTTTGTTTGCTAAAACTTGTGCAGTGTGAGTTCATTAATGCAACTGCTCATGTGCAAATGCGAACTGCATGCAGCGAGCTCGCTGCTTTTTCCCATATTCCTGTGACTCTCTCTCTCTCTCTCTCACACACACACACACATACACACACACACACACACACACACACACACACACACACACACACACACACACACACACACACACACACACACACAGCACACCAGTGCAGATAGAAAATGGGTTTTGCCAGTGACAATAAGAGATGAATGGAGAAGTGCTCAGAGTAAATGAGGTGATTTCCATGATGAAATAGAGCGATAAAAAGGCAGAGAAGAGATCGCTTTTCCTCTCCCCTTCTCTCTCTCCGCCTCTCCTCCGCTTTGTTGGCCGCCCATTCATCATGACATCACAGTGATGGAGAACACACACACGCACATGAAAACACACACATGTAGTAGATGAAATGGAAACAGACTGCTGAACTGAAATCATCGAGAGGAAAGCAGGTTGAATTTCCGTGCTCGAATCTGCCTGATACTGTATCCCACCCGTAGGTGACCTTGAAGTGAAAAGGGTGATGTCATTCTGGAGTGCTGGGCAGCAACCCGGTGTGCCAGCCTGCATGGATAAGAGCCGGCTCTGATCTCCCGAGGATTGAAATAAACCGGCAAGGAATTATTTAGTGGACAAAGGCAGGAGCAAGGGCAAAGCCAGGAGTACTGATGTAAATTTACAGTACCTGTATGAAAGTCATTTTCGGCCTGCTAGGTGAGGCGTAGAAGGACTAATGTGTCAGTGGGTTGATTGGTCTGTCCGACACTCTGGTCCAAGATATCTTTATATCTACTGTCCCGATAAACATGAAGTCTACTGTCCTTATTTCAGTCCTGAAATGATCAGTGAACTATTCAAATAAGCTATTGGCAGAAAAATAATTGCTAATTGATTCAACATTCACAGATTCTCAGCTTTTCAAATGGAAAGATTTGCATTTTTTTCCTGTTTTACATCATTACAAATTGAGTAGCGTCGGGGATTTGCGACACCTGACAAAATAAGCGATTACACTTTATTTATGGTGTCTAGATGATCCCAAAGTCTTTCCTTTATGTAAATTGCAGAAAACGTGTGACCTCTCTCACGGAGGTTATGTTTTACATTCGGTTTATCTGTCTGTCTGCGGGATTATGGAAAAAAGACTGGCCTGATTGTCACGAAACTTGCTGGAAGGCAGATATGAATCCTGGGGCCAATCCATGAATTATTTTTCACTTTTCATTAAGATTGTGGACAGGGCATTTGACCTCAGTGTGGCAATAGAAATGCACATATCATGCAACTGTACACTTACTAACACCCAAATATGTAATCTAATAGTTGCGTAAAAATATCTAGAAATATGAATGTTGGCTTGTAGATTCGCATATCTTAGAGGAGAGGACTATTGGTCTTGGTGGAGGTCTGCGCTTTGAGTGCTCTCCTAGTTGCCAAATGTAAAGGGGCTGATTGCGATTAAGGCACATTTAAGCTCTCTAGGTGAAACCAGGAAATTTCTAGGAACTACCATGACCTCTCCTGTAATGCCAGCCTGAGATCAAACCCTGCAGATTCAATCCTCATATCATTAAGGTTCTTATAATAGCAAATCATCAATCATTATGCTCTTTGCTCCATCCAATACTTCTGCATTGCAGGTTCTGAACAAAGCAACCTTCAGGGCTCTTTGCTGGCCTTTAAAATTTCAGCTTGGTTTGTTTGTCTGAGTCCTGATCAGAGTTTGATTGTCCCCCACCACTGACCCCGCTGCTCTGCCTCAAGAGTTCCTCACTATTGTAGTGATGCACAGTCCACCACATGCTTTGTCAGTCAATGCAGCGGTTCACCCTAGTTCCCCAGAAGCCGGATTGGCACCCACATTGATGGACAACAAGAGGATGATGTGTGAACGAACAGACCCATGTGATTACAATTTAACCACCACAACCACCCATATGTGCTGCAAGTAACTAGAACATTATTACCCTCTGACTCCACTTTGACTTCAACCAGAATCAGACCACCTCATATAGGTTGACTCAGATATTGTTTCTTAATCTCTGTGTGATTTTTAGGTGAAACCCACTCCTGTATCCGCACCATAGGTTAAATGTTTGGGTTCAGTCTATGTTATATAATATAATATAATGTAATATAATGAAGGTTTCATTAGTGAATGTATCCTGGTAGCAGTTGTTGAAACTGAAGAAGGTAGAAAGTGTGTGAAGAAGTGATCTGCTCGAGGGTATACAGAGACTTTAGTCATTTAAACTGCAAGCCTTTATTCTGACAGGAAACAGTGGCAGTGATTAGGAGCGTTTGGCAGGTTCGCGGTGATGGATGTCAAAACGCCGTCCCACTCTGTCTCTGATCAAGGACAACTTGGGGAAGAGATACCTGCGCCATGTAGAAGTTTTTAATTTATCAGTTTGTGTTTTACCTGCAGGTTATTTGCCCAAAGGAATCGCTGATGTGAATTTTTATCAGTGGAGCGATGTGATTCCCTTCTTTCCAGCTGTGCTGCATGTTGACAAGCATCATGTTCAGCCTACAGAGTTATTCCATGGCTGAAGTCATTAGATCAGACTCTGTAGAGAAATGAATTGAAATGAGAACATCTAAGTTCAGTTCTAAAATAATAAACATAAAATTTGTCAAGACAAGAACTGCAAATTCTGATGTAATATTGCAGTTTTGGCTGTGAGTCAGCATTACTTCCCACAAGCCAAACATGTTTTTTTACGACTGAACGGCATCGCTAATTTTTAGACAGCAGAGATTATGGCTGAAAAGGTGGGATTGAGAAAGATGGCATTGGAAGGAAATAAATATGTTACAACACAATAAAAGACTCCGGGGGACATTAAAAACTTGCAAAAAGCTAATGCTATGATCATGCTATGATGCCATACAAATGAGGCAAATGAATCGTTAAAATCAAGATGTTTGCCTGTAGTTGATACAGCAAAGCTCACTTTTTTCATAAAGATCAGTGAGAGGATTGAGTTAGAGAAGAATAGCTCCGAAGTGACATGATGGTGCTTTAGTGAATCGCTGCTTCTTGGGGAGTAAAAACTACCGGAAAGGGTCTGTTCTGCTTCTGCCGTGGCTCCTCAGGACTCCCTGTCTCCCTGCGTCCCCCTGTCTCTCCCTTCCCCTGCTGTCCAGACAATGACAGGACTTTCTTCCCTTAATATTGAAAGAGAGTTGTCACCTCCTATCATTAATCTCTGTCTGCTCCCCCCCCGAGCTCTGTGCCCTTGTAGAAAGGTCTCACGTGCGCACCCTTGTGCACTGCTTCATACACTTCCTGCTTCCAGGTAAAGTCATACAGCGTACAACTGGTGGAATATGAAAAAAAGATGAGCCAAACGGCTGACCTGGCGCTCGGCTGAGTGCACCCTCCCCGTGTCGCCCTGCCCTGCCCAGAGACAACCCCTCCCATCGGGGGCCACAAGAGTTCACTGCCGGGGCTGAGGACGGAGGACAGGAAAGGACTGGAGCAGCTAGAAGAACAGAGCTTACAGCCAGAGTCAGAGAAACTAGAGCTGCAGAACAAAAGCAGGGAAAACACCAAGTAACAATTCACAATAGCTTCAAAAAAAGAGATATTTTATGACAGGAGCACTGTGTCTTTACCTCCTGAACCCTGACTCTCCTCTGATACTTACCTGCCTTATAGAGGTGGATAGGTTCACGTTTGTTTAAAGTATCTTCCTAATCAGTACTGCAAAATTGCCACTTTAGTAGTGTGTTAAAATCCAGACTGCTCATCAGGATTGTTGAGGAATCTGTTTCCAAAACGCTGAAAAGGCAATTATCTTAAAACTGATGTTATCTTGTAAAGTCGAAGAAGTTTTTCTTTAACAGATGGACGGCCAGTCTTAATGGATAATATGGTTTTATTTTTCAAATTGGCCAATATAATCTTCTTAGGGTTGTGTGATATGAAGTGCAGAGAGGTTATGATAGGATGTTATTGATCTTTGACCAGAAGGGCTCGTGCACAGAGCGAGAGAACATGGAATTAATCATCTACTGCATTTGTTAGCAATGAGTTTGTCCTTCATTATCAGGCCTGGGTATTTAACTCAACAGGAATCTACTGTGAAAGTTTACACTGAAGCCTTCCACTCAGCCATAGCTAAAGTCAACCCAAGGTTTTACAATCCGGAAAGTGTCGGGCGTACTAATGTCACCTCTCATGGTGAAGGAACGATTGTTTGTGTCCGCAAAATGTCATCTGCTTCTCAGAGTTTGTCCTCATTTCGCAAAATCTAGTGAGACTGTTTTCTCCCTGCCAGGGCAGAGACAGCGGACCTGCTGTTCCACTCACACACACAGTAAATGATAGCTGACTATATAAAGGATGTCACTGCCGATCGAGAGCAAATTTGTTTCCAGACACACATGCTGCTCGAGCTGTCTCCGTCCCGCCGTCACTGGCATTTAATTGCACTTGATATTTAAGCGCTGGAGCAGATCACATTACAAGTGGCTCTTCCTCCTGTTTGTGCTGGCGGCCTATTCCATTATACACTCCTCATTTCCCTAGCTGTCCTTCAGACTGCGTTGAATGTCAGCTGCTCCGGGCATCGGGATTCTGTATCAATTATAACAGCTGAGGCGGCTACAGTGAATCAGGAGCTGATAGCATCGGTGCATGCGGGCGAGGGAAGGAGGGCGAAGCGCAGGTAGACAGAGCTGTGACTGGCAGAAGGGCACAGGTAGATGAGCCAAGGCAGACTGCAAGTCACCTCAGGATATATTGGAGGTTTAGAGAGAAAAATTAATGAGAAATTTAATGCAGAAAGTGTCCAGGCTTGATACTGTTATTCTGAAATTAGCTGCACAGCTGGTATTAATTACTAGCTGTCCTATACCAATTATTACTTTATTGAAAGGCCATATTGGTGGTTTGGCCCATTAGCTACCTGTAATGCCTAGCTGACATCACTTCTAAAATATTTGACTGAGGCTGAACAATATGCAAATAATTCAGATTGTAATTATTCTGACAGATATTGCCATGTGAGTCTTGATTTTAGTGGGAGTGATTATTTTTGCATTTCATTTTGCTCCAAAAAACATAAACATGATGATAGAAAATGACATGAGCATGTTCCCCTTATGTCTGGGAGATATGATGCGGGCTGGGGCATCTCTCTAGCACTGCAGTGTTTCATTTATAATGGTATGTTGTGACACATTTTACCTTTATCAGCTTATTATGATTTGGATACTGTTTTGATTGATTGTTCAGTCCTACATCTGACACGCCGCTGCAGAAAAGCATTGATTTCACGAGCAGTGTTGGAAAGATGGTGCTGGAATAGTGTCTGTTTCTGTCAATTAAAACGTTGCTATTCATCAGTCTGATTTGACATGTTGGACAAGAGAAGAAGAAGAGAAGAGAGAAGAGGCGTACTTTTATTTTCACACACAACAATGCAGTGCACTACATGCACACGCCATGCTTATGTGAAATTATTTCTCCGCATTTGACCCATCCTTGGTCCGTCCTTCCTCCACAGCGGACAAGGAGCGGTGGGCTGCCAGCCGACAGCGGCACTATTGGTCAGGTGGTGATCTTCTTGCATGTTTTTAGTGTTTTTTTTAAGGAGGATACCCCAGGTGAACACGGGGAGAACATACATTCACACAGAAAGGCCCCTTTCCTCGAGCAGCAGTGCCACCAAACTGACTTTACACTCTTGGGTTTCACAAAAGTGAACAGTTGCACAAGGTTGTATGCAGAAAGAAGAGCAGCACAGAGCAGGTGGCTGTGCTACGGACTTAACGTCAGTAATAACAACATCAGTCTTCTAACCTGGTATCCTTGTCCTCTCTAATATATTCTGCCATGCCTGAGATGTTCAGTCCTGGTAGATTCAGAGACAGTTTCATAACTTCGGGAGTTCAGAGAAGCACAAAATGTTTCTCACCATGTGTCTCTGCGCTGAAATTGTAGCTGCCATAGCTTCGTTCAGGTCTGCGTATTTGGGGTCAGATGTGCTTTTGGTGTGAAAGTTCTGTCAGCTTGCGTACTGCAGAGGTCAAGACTTTCTTACTATGATGGATTACGTATCTCTGCAAGTTGACTTTGATGCACTACTCGCTTTTTGACAATCAATATTTATTCTCTTTATTTAAACAGAGTTATGTGATGCTGTACAATGGCAGTTATGCAATGCTTATTTGTGCACGAGTGAACGCTATAAGCTGGGGGACAGAGCTGTGTGATTCTCATCCATCTGTGGACGGTGAAGTTTTTGACCGGACATGATTCTCGTCTGCCTTCAGCAGCGAGATCTGACGAAATAATCACATCTGGAGTCGAATCAGGAAGCACCGGGGATGAGAAAGTTCATGAAACTCGTATGGGTTCATTCACAGTGTGCATCTAAATGTGGTGTGTGGAGTATTTGTTATGTTTTTTATCTTTCTGTTTTGCTTGAGTTGAACTGCACTGGTTATTTAAGTCTTTTATTTTCTTATCTTTCGTCTGCACTTTTTCACTTCTTCATTTAATCGTGAGTCTTTTACATTAGCTGTATTTTCATTACTCTGTAAAGCACTTTGAATTGCCCCAGCATATGAATCGTGCTGTACAAATAATGCTGCCTTGCCTTGCCGAAGGGTTAGAAGTTTTGTGAAGCCGGTGTGGAGCTTTTCATCTACAGGGTGTTAGTCGCTCTGTAGCTGCGAGGCCAGCTAGCCAGAGACGCCTCTGCTTGACACAGACTTCCAAGCTGGTGCTATCATTAAGTAACAGGACTGCCGGTGAGCCCAGAATTGGTTTGGACAAAATGCTTTACAGCATCTATGAAACCCTCCTCCAGAAGTCCACAGCCCTTGGGCACCCCCTAGACCACCTGGAATAATGTGCCCAAAGCATTTTGAATGCACAGGCTGCAGTTCGGTGCTGCTTTTCATTCAATGAGTGAAGTTTGTTCTGTGTATGAAATGAAAATGAATAATTGGATGGTTGGACGGTTGTATGTTCTGGAAAATGTGCTGCCTGTTTAGAGGAGAGGTCCACCTTCTGCAGTCTGTCAGTAGGTGGAGACTTAGAGGATGCCTTTAGCGAGATAGGACATTCTGCTGAGACCTGTCCTCTGGGCCTGGTCACAGCTGTGTGAAATGGGTGTGTAGAGGTCGGTACGTTCCCTCGCTGTGTGCAATTGAAGATTAAAAAGAACGAAGCGGCAGGTAAATTTAAATGTTTCTGGATGTTTGGGAATGCTCAGAGGCCCACGGATGCCACAGAGAGCGTGCAGGCCTCCTCTGCTGCACTGATGAAATGGGTTGCTCCCCCAGTTGAAAATCTTTATTGTGAAATACGGGCAACTGTAGATACCAGCAAGAAATGACTTTGCAGAGCTTTTCAGCAAGGTGTCAAAGGGTGATTACCTCTGTAATAATAGACAAATTTCTTTTTTGTTTGTGTGAGAGAAATGTTGGAGTAGATCAGGTCTTGTACGGTTTTCTCTTCTGCTGACACATGAGCACCAGGACTGAACCTTTGGAGACCGGGCGCAGGACAAACCATCACTACTAGACTTCAGGGAGACAAATTGACTGGAGGAGCAGTCTAAGTGGTCGTAAAGGTAACATCCTAGGGAGGAAATTCACTTTGATAACAGAGATGCTCAAGTGAAAAAGGTGAAATTTACTTCTTTTTAAAGCAGTTTCCACCTCTGTCATATGTGCCATGCAGTTGTTTCTTCGGCGTTTACAAGTGAAGGGTTGATCAAAACTCCCAAATATTTGACGTTCTGAACCACAGGGATGTTAGATGTGGAAGTCAGCTGTCTCGCAGAGGCATAGAAAGCAAAGAGTGTGTTCTATGGCACATCGGTGTGCTGCAGACTTTTATGAAGGAGTCAGTCTGCAATACACCAGCGTGCTGCTCACTTTGGAGGAGGTGAAACAGTCACAGCTCTGTGATCTGAGAGAGACATAGGGAACAATTCAAAATCTGAAGTCTTATGATACAGCTGATTAGGAATGAAAACGTAGTCGATACAAGAAAAGGATTAATGTTGTGAAGAAGAACGAGTAAATCCTCTCAGACAGGCAGGAAGCCCACCAAGCATCTACAACAGAATAATCAACAGGCCGTCTCTTTAAGAGCTGCAGGAGATGTCAGGAAGAGATGTTCACCACCACAGACAAGTTTACTGTTCGCTGACTGAAGTAAGAAAGCTTCGTAACCCCAGACCCTGAGCTCCGTCTACGACGGTGTAGCTGGGTTGTCTTCGTCTGGCAGTGCAGTCGGTGGGCAGGCTCATCCTCGTCCATCGTTCGTCAGCCGTCTCTTTAATTTTGAGATTCCACAAAGGCAGGCAGAAGTTACAGTTTGCTTTTTTCAAGCCTGTCAGTTTAAAGCAGCCTCACCAAAAGCTTTTGCTGCAACAAAGAAAGAGGAGTTGAGCAGAGGGAGTCCTACTCTGTCATCTTTGTCAGAGATAAACCTTGACACACTGATTTCCATTCATACTGAAATGAATGGAAATCAATGTCTGCCTGGAAGGTTCTGCAATTCCCCAAAAGTTAGGACGCTTTGTAAAACGTAACTAAAAGCTGAATGTAATCATTCGGAAACTGTGTGTTCCCGAGTCCACGTTTTCTTTGTTTCGCACCCCGTCCGAGCTGTTTTGGAATCAGGGTTGTACTGCGAGTTTTCAAATGTGATTAAATTCATACATTATTTGTCTAAAGGGTGCTCCGCCATGCAAAACTGCCAGCATCCTCCATTAAGCAAATGTTTGAGAGCTTCCCGAACACCTGGCCATCCGTCATCAATCACATTCATTCAAGAGAATACTGTGAAGATTGTTTCACACTCGGAAGAATTTGAGGGGCGCTGAAGTTAATCAGTGACAACATAACAAGGTGTATTAATGAGCAGAATGACTGCAGTAAGGAAATGGGAAGAAATTTGCATAATAATACAGAGACACACTGAGAGTGGAAGTTAAGTAGAGAGTTCGACTGAAAGGAACATTTCTAAAATCAAGACTTAGAAGTCAAACGATATTGTGAAGTGACATTTTTAAAGAGCCCGTCAAATTAAGTTTCTTTTTTCAGACGCTGGTCGTCCGCAGGATGGGAGGTTGAGACTTTTCCGCTGTCTTTGGGCAAACAAAGACAACGCGGCGGATCATAGGGAGACAGTGAATGTTAGAGTGAATGATGGTTTAAAAAAGAAAGACGCTCCAGCTGTCCGGATCTGTGGAAAAGGACAGGTGAGGCTGTGCATGGCGGACGCCAGAGTTTTACAGTTGACTCTCATAGACAACAGATCATCCAAACTAAACAACAGAATAGGTCTGCCAATGTAGCACCCATATGTGGTCCCTATGGAGGATTAATAAAGTCTTATCTTATCTTATCTTATCTTATCTTATCTTATCTTATCTTATCTTATATGGCTGTTTACTGATCTGCCGTGTTAAGCTTGGATTAGGTTTAAGCACAAAAACGATGTTAATTTTAGAAAAAAAGTAATAAACCAACATTAACAGGGCTGCTTTTATAATAATATTTCTCCTCCTGAAGGCAGATTTCTTTCTATTCACACTGATCAATCCTTATATTGATAGTCCTCCATAATTTGTCCTTTGTGTGGCAGTTTTGATGGATGCTTTGATACACAGGCCTGCACACTGCAGCTGATTAACGTGAACGAAGCACCGGCCGAGCGAGCGCAGTCTGGATCTGTGGTTTCAGCTTGTGTTTCTGCATCTCCTCAGCATTTCTGGGACATATTGTGCATATTGTTTGTGTCACCTGTGCAGTCCTGCCCTGCAGAATTACTACAATATGCCACTAATTTGATCGTCATCTTGATTAAATACTGAAAAAGTCAACAATGACTCAATATAAGACACATTTACTTTTTAAATATTGAACCAAACCACAATCTTTAATCTTTCTAACCTTTTTTTTAACCACCTGCGTGTTTTTGTTAAATCTAACCACATGTGGGACCCCCTTGCATGTGGAAACCCACCACCCGCTCCCTACAACTCGTGTGGCACCAGAGCATAACGCTTCTGGGAAAAGTGTTGCTTGTGAACAAAACGCAGGCTGTAATTATATTTTCTTCCAAAACGCATTAAGCAAAGCCGTATAAACATGATTTTAGGAGACAGGGTTGAGCTATGAAGCCTGCATTCACTTTTTTATTTAGAAAAACTTGATTCAAGAAGGACGTTTCACAAAATGAAATGCATTTATTAAGGAACAACTCAAGAAAAGCTGTTTTTATTAGATAAAAATGTATTAAGGGACCTCTCACATCAATTTGCATCTTGATACGTATCTTTTTAATATAATGTAGTTTGTTTGCCGTCGGCTACAGAGTCCCATCAAGTTACACTTTGACATTCCCAGGAAAAGGAGATATCATCGTAAAATCTATAGAAAGTGAAATAAAGTGCTGTCGTGTGGTAATGCTCTCCACCGTGCAGCATGTGTGAGATGCGACGGGGGGAAGCTGTGAAATCACGAGGCTTTAATCTGGAAAAAACACGCTGTGTCTAAAATAATGAGCAGTTATGATGGACAGAGCACTTTGATGTGACTGTCTGCAT
Source organism: Chaetodon trifascialis (assembly GCF_039877785.1). Classification (NCBI taxonomy): domain Eukaryota; kingdom Metazoa; phylum Chordata; class Actinopteri; order Chaetodontiformes; family Chaetodontidae; genus Chaetodon; species Chaetodon trifascialis. Next base: position 4,091,598 of record NC_092056.1, read on the forward strand.
CTGTTAAGCAACATGTTGTTCATATACGTGGGTCACCAGCGGATTCAGATGCGCCGGCTTCCCGGGACTGATTACGATGCATCCTTCGCTCTGTAGTTTTGGAAGCGGGCCGTCTTGCAGCTGGCAGAGCAGATGACAAGCGTGGATGTTGTCAGAAGCAGATGTGGCGCCTCCTGCATGGCTCATGTTTTACCAAACTTAGTTGTCAATGTCTTGTCTCGACAGAAACCCTGCAATGTAGAGAAGCAGGAGTGAGAATGCGCTTGATGCAGTTGTCAGCAGCTGCTCTCGTTTGTCGGACCGTCCACATCGCCGTTACAGTTGCTGCTTTCGATCCGGTTTCTGCCTCCGCACGAGTCCCCAGAGTTGGACTTTAGATTTTCAAACCCAACTCAGCATTTTGCCGAAGCTGAGGGATCGACAAACTCTGTGTGGGAGACGCATTTGAGGAGTGAATGAGGAGCAAAATCCCCCAAAGCAGCTCATTTTGGTTGGTCATCGCTTTTCCAAAAGGGATAGTTAGGGATTAGGATTAAGATTAGATTTTGGATTAAGTTGGGATGAAGGTCGAAAAATACCACTGGCTGTTTTGCACCCATCTTTTTTCCACTATCTACCACACTGACCCTGAAAAACAATCGAGATAATCAATTCATGACATTCAGCAGTTTTTACACAGAAATTCTGAACATTTTATGCTCTAATATATGCAAATATAGATATTTACTTTTATATTTCACGTTTACAGGGACAGACAGTCATCAATAAACAACATAACTGCAAATGTACTCAAAGTGAAAAGACTTCAGCAAGCTGCATTTGATTGGTTACCTACTGTGTAACCACTGTTTCAACAGCATTTTTATGGCTTTTTACCATTTTACAGGGAAGTGTTTGATTGTACAAGACGAGTACAAAGAGAGCAACAAACTGGTAAATCCAGCAAAACGCATGAGGATAGAATAAACCGATCAATACATAACGAGACACAAACATTAGCTGAAGAGACACAGTCGTGAGCCAGTGACATAATTAAACATAGACCGTTAAACAGTAAGTATTAGTGAGTTTTTTTAAGTATATAACTAGAAGACATTTCTGCCTCATAGGGACATTTCAAAATATTGTGCAGCATTAAGCAAAAAGGTTTTTCCATTCATGTTTTCATCACTTGTTGAACTGAATTCAAGTGGCCTAGCAGCCATTAGAGTGTGAAGGATTTAGGTTTTGGGTCAGAGCTGAGGGTTAAGGCACTGAACGTAGTCCAGTTTCCCCCCCGGTCATGTGACCAGAGGACATGTACGTGTGTGTCAGTGCACGTGTTGGAACATGAGAGCCGCTCAGCTGCCCTTCGTCTGGAGGATTCGACCTTTCCTCCTCTTCCTCTGTCCTCCAGCTGCTCTCTGCTGTCAGGTGGAACCAGAGGGGCTGGCCTTAATTATGGCGAAGAGGTTGACTGTGACACTGACGCAGGACATAGCGATGGCGTCTCCGGGCCAGGGCCGAGCAGGGCACGCCTTGCTCCCTGTTGCAGCATCCTGAGACAATGAGAGCTATTGCCGACCATCTGCTGCCGCTGCCCTCCCAGCAGTCCCGGGCACGGGGACAAATAACTCTGTGTTTGTGTGCATGTGTGTGTGTGTGTGTGTGTGTGTGTGTGTGTGTGTGTGTGTGTGTGTGTGTGTGTGTGTGTGTGTGTGTGTGTGTGTGTGTGTGTGTCGCTTCTTCCAGCCTTCTTCTCAGACACTCGACTGTCACTTGGCTGTTTCTCCCGCTGGGCCCCATGCTGACACATCTACCTTTCAGGAAAATGGGGCACAGCAGCAGCGGGGCATGTAAAAACATTTACAAACTCAATTAAAAATGTAGGAGTCTGTGAAAAATCCTGAGGAAAAAAAGACCCTGAAGTCTTAATTAACAAAATGTATTTTTAGTTTCACTCAAAACCGAAACATAATGGGATTGTTGACCTGAAGTGAGAAGCAAGTGGATGATACCAATAAATTAGAATTAATATTCAAAGTTTATTCAGAACGCTCGCATAAATATGCAAAACAGTATGTTAGAATAAAGAAATGCTGATACGTGAAAATACTTTGTAATATAGAATATAATTAACATTTCATCATGACGGGCTTTTTGCCTGTTTAACCCATCAATGATCATATTGAATTGATCCTGATGAACTCATTCTTCAAATAATAAAATGACAAATGAAAAGAACAAAGCTAGAAGTTCATTCGGTTAGTTAAATTTTAATACTTGAAAACTTTCAAACGTTCTTATCATGGGTCTCGTGTTGTAGCAGCTTTGCTGGTGTCTCATGGACCTGAGCTGCAAATCTCAGACTGTCACACAATCAAGAAAAAGAAAAAAGCCTCCAAACAGCAGGGACAGAAACATGTCAGCAGACCACCTTAAAGGTTAAACCTGCAGATTTATTCGTTTTTTGTTTTTTGGCCACTCGGGGTGGTGCTACAAGCTGTGAACACAAAGATGACACACTATGTAGCGACATTAGAATTCATGTGGAGTTGTGTTTTTGGCCATTTTTCCAATATTCACTCTCTTTATAGATCGGTCTGCACCAACTGCTGAGAAAAATGTCTGGCTCTTGAGCAGATAAATGCTCTGATATGTCCACTCGCTCTTTGTCTGTCTGTGGTTTGGTGCAGGACTTGTACAGTAGCAGAGGGGTTTTTAGCTGGAAATAGCTGCCTGTTGCCATTGGAAGCAAGATGCTAAAATGATCCATCCACAGAGCTGATGGGAACGGCAGAGTCATGTGACAGTGTCATGTGAGTTAGTTCAACACTACGAGGCCCCTTTAACGTTTCAGGAGGTCATTTGACAAGGTGGCCGATGAGGACGAATGCCAATTCAAGAAGACAAGAATCCAGAGCAAAAGCAACGGAAATGTGCTGCAGAAGCCAAAAAGCAGCCGTGCTGCAAATGCAGACTTGCAACAGAAAAAAACTGCATTTCCAGACACAACAGAGCGGTCCAGGCCTCTACGGGGAGCGCTAACGCCGGGATCAGACTGCATGATATTTTGTCTTTGGTTATGCTCACCGAGTCAGATCTAAAGATCACAGCGCCGTAAAGTCTCTCTGCGTCTTGGTCAGGAAACTGACAGGACTACATGTCCCCGACCAATCACAGCACGTTTTATTTCACGCAAATGCTTAGAGATGTCACACTAGATGAGACAAGGCAAAAAACTCTGACATGCTAGTCTTTTCTAGCATGTCACCTTTAGCATGTGACGCTGCACAGGTACACACACCGATTGTCGGCCACAACACTGGTAACGCGTCGGCCGTGACAAAATCATTTCAAAGTCAGGCCGGATTCATGGAGTCTGATCCCAGCATTAGTGGAACTGCTGGAGAGACCAGACGAGAGAGTGTTTGTTTTTGATGCTGGCAGAGAGGTGGAGGAAAGAGGCTGCTTGCTGTTGCTTTGTTATGAAACTGAAGAAGACGAAGGCCAAATGGAGAAAAGTATACCTAACTTTTGATGTCTCGTCACCTCTTTACTCCGCTTTTCTTCCCGCATCAAAGACAGGCCCGGAGCACTTCCATTGTGGTGTCTGGAAATGCATGTAGTAGTTTTGGCTTTCTGCAGCATGTTTTTGTATTTGCAGTACATTCCTGTTGGTGTATTTGTGTTGGATGTCCGCGTGTGTTCGAATTGGCATCATTTCTGAAACTGCAGCACGTTTCTTCTAACAGAAATGTTTTGGGCTTTTGCATCAGCCGCCGTAACTTGTTCCGTTGTTAATTAATGACACTAAATCTTAAACACTGGTCCTTAAAACTCAACAGTTCGAATCAGAGCATTTGCATCAATGTCCTGATATGAAAAATGGCTGAAATGTCTCCACTCTCAGCTCATCACTGCAGTTACTCTCAGGATCTGATACACTAACAATCAGTTAACTTTTCATTTTAAAAACTTGAATCCTTCTTCTCCTGACTCGCACCTCTGACATAAACTCACACTGACTTGTGTGTAGCATCATCTGCGAACACCCGCCGCCACCTCCAAATTAAAAGTGAACCCAAAATTAGAAAAAATAGCAGAATAAAACGTAATGTGACATCCGCTCGTACGCATGCACTCACAAACACGAGCGTTTTGTCAGCATCCTCTCCAGGTAGCAGCTGCCTCTGGATGGGAACAACAATAAAGCTAATTAAGCGCTCCGCCACGGCGTCGTCATTATATTCTAATATCAGATGATTACTGTCTGTCATCGATGAAGTAACAGCAAGTGAAATGTGTCTTTGATGTCTCCTCGTTGCTCGATTTCTTTCCGTTTCTGCCTCTGAATCTTTTTCCGCCTCAGTTTTTGTTCCCCGTCTCTGTTTACCCTCAGATTTCTCTTGTATTTGTGTTTCTGTCCCTGTTTGAATGTCTGTCTCCCTTTGTCTCCCTCTGTCTGTCCGTGACGTGCAGTGTGCTACAACCATGGAAAGGCGTTTACATTTACCACAGTCGGGATAATAACAGCTCCGCACCTCCTCGCCTTCCTCCTTGCTTTCCTTTTCCTCTCAGCTACAAGGTGAATGCTGACTGATGGGATGTCAATTAGATCATGCAGGTCGTTAGCCGCGAGGCATCCACGTTACCTAGCAACTGTTCACTAATGGTTGAATCTGGCCAATAATCTGAAACAAGTTCTCATCTGGACTTGCATAAGTAATATCTAAATGACCTTCCTGACAAATTTGCGTGTGCGTGTGTGCAGGTATGGGTATGCGTGGGTGGATAGGTGTGGGTGTATGTGTGTTGCAGCAACTTAACACAATGAGAGCTAAATTCAACCATCTGCTGCTGCTGCTGCTGCCCTACTCAGTCCTGGGCACAGAGACAATTAAGGGTGTGTGTGTGTGTGTGTGTTTGTGTGCGTGTGTGTGTGTTTATGGGACTGGTACAGCTCATAGAATAGTAATGCACGCTCGCTATGCCTCGGGAAAGAACAAAACAAAACAACAGATCCGGTGGAAACAAGGGCTGACCGATGTAAACAAACACACAAACTGCACACAGAGTGCACACAAAGTGCACACAGACACACCAGGCAGACGCGAACAGGTCAGAGACTGTTGTTGTGTGTCGGATGAAAGTTTTTCTCCAGGTTCTGTCGTCTTTAAAGATTCATCTGCTTGTTGTCTTTTTCAGAGAGCAACTTTTTTGTTTGTCATCTTAAAGTCTCACATCAACACAAACTGGTCAGGCAGTTTTGATTTAATACGCTTTTTGGCTGCTTCATGGCCCTGACTGATTTAGGATGCGAATGATCAGTGTACAGTCGGCTAATCCGACTGACTGAAGTGTTTGTGAGCTGTCGGGTTTGGGTTGAAGGTTCAGGCAGGATTCATGGAAGCAGCCTGTTCTGTATCTAAGCTAAGCTGGGAGACATTGATTTCTTCAAGCTAATCAAACATGTTTTTTTCTGATCATAGTATTGGTCCAAAATGCCACTTGTGTTCTGAAAACAAAGAAATTGTGCTCAGCCCTCCTGCTGGCAGCTTTTGGCACTGTTTTCCTCTGTCAGCATCTCTGTTTACCTCCCAGCCTCTTAGCACATCTCCATACATAACAGCATCTGCGGCACTTCCTGATTATCAGCGTGCCACTGGAACAGCTTTGTGCGTCTGTGTGCACGCAGCCACGCACCGGCTGGGGGACCACCCATATGTGCATCCCAGTCTGTGCCTCTGATCAGCTTGTATGTGTGTAAGAGCCTCCGTGTGTGTGTGTGTGTGTGTGTGTGTGTGTGTGTGTGTGTGTGCTAACACGCTCCAGGAAAACTATGCTCATGTTTCTAGGATAGTGAATACGGATAATATTGATCTCTTCCTTTTGCTCCAAAGTTGACTGACCTGTTTAAATATACGGCTGAATGCATACTGATTCCCACAATGAAAAGCCCCTTTAAAGCCCCCACAGCCCCTGCAGCTGTCGGCAGCTGTCTGGCCAGGGACACACACAGCTGGAAATTCTTTCTTCCTTATTCCTCACTTTCCTATATCTCAACTGTCTGGACTCACTACTGCTTTGCACCAATCACCTCCGTGTTTGTAGACACACAGGCTCGGTGCTTTCAGAGAAAAGGTGGAAGAAATTGATGTGAGTCTGGATGAAACCTTGAAAAACAGCTGCACAGGATGAGCCGATGGGCTTTAGCTTCATGTGTTTAAATCTAAACTGCCACAGTTGGTACCAAACACACACACACAGATACTTTTACCAGTTAAGTGATCTCTTGTATCAAAGCCTACTTGAGCTTCATCATTTACTGCAACAAAAAGTGTAAGAAGGGTAGCTGCTCACTGAGTGATTTTCAGTCCGAGGTCAGTGTAAAGTCTGTAAAGATATTCAGAATCTAAGATCTCAGATATGTCAGACTGAACAAAATATCACCAGACATGACAGCGCTGTTCAGTGCAGCCAGAAAACATAAGATGTTCAATTTCTACGCTTAATAACCCCCTTGTATTATTGATGGATTATCAGAAAAAGCAGTGGGCGTAGAAGACAGACTTTTACTGAGAGAGCGAGTGCAAGTTTGTACGATCAAGTCCAGTCAGATTGTTAAAAAGTCTGTTATTCCCATTGACCCCAAACACCACAGCCAGCCCACTGCCGCTGCTGCAGCTCACCATAATGTAGACTCTGAGAGGCAGGACGGGCCTGTTGTAGCCCTAATATTGGAGCTAGGCGATTGCCACAGCATTACACCGCCCTCAAAGTAGCTGATCTGGTGCGTGATGCGCCGTCATGTGCATAAGCATGAAATGAAAATGAAAATTTCCTTTTTGACGGAGGAAGTGAGAAAACTTTGTGTTGTTCGTCGCTTTCCTTCTTTGTCTGGATGAGTTGTGTTTGGTCGCTTTGCAGACCCATTCTCTAAGCTGATGATAGTTCATTATAAAGCACGGGAGGCTGCGGCGGCAGATCGTGCCTTTCTTCTGTGATATACATCTCTCCGCTCCGATGACGCAAATTCAGTTTGCTTTTAGGATTTCACTTGCAACAATAAGACCTCAGCTGTGCGGTAATCCCTTAAACTGTGAGCAGAGGCACACGCTGCACCGCCTCCTTCTGCCTGATATATGGATTTATTTCAGTTAGTGGGCACCCAGGTGTACTTTTCTGAGCTTTGCAGCAAATATACCTGTGTGAACATCCAGCGCGCACACACTCAAAGCGCCTGTCATCTGGGTAAACTGCTCTGCTCCGTCTGACAGAAGGACTCTGTCACAGTTTTCAGGCTTCAGAGTGTCTGTCTGAAAGTCTGTCAGTGTGCAGCTCAGTGAATGGCAGCTCCTTGTTGGAGCTGCAGAGCGACAGGTAGATTAAACCACCTCGCTCGCCCTGTTTCTTTCTCCTGATAGCGAAGCACGCCATCGTTCAGTTCTCCTACCCACGAGCCGTTCCCCGGCAGACAATGCAAACAGCATGTTCATGAGCGGGCTCTAATCTGCTCGAGCAGAGCACTTCCTGCTCTGTACGCGTCTTCCAGAAGGACGAGGATGCCGATAAGAGCTGCTGCTCTCTAAAGGCTCTCTAATTAAATGCATCAGTAGTTCTTTTTCTCCTCTGGCTCCATGAGGGGGCACGCAGCCTCAGAGAGAGGTGTAGTCCTGCGCTGCATGTTGATTGTTGTTTTTTGTGTTTGATTTGTTTGCAGCACAGAAAGATAAGAGAGTTTAGTCACTGAGTTCAGCCATCTGAGGCCTCGCTGCGCCCTCATTGCGGTGATGAAACCCCGTCATGAAAATCATTTGGCTCTCTTCTTGGCTCAGTCCATATTAAAGGATAATACCACAGTTCTTTTCAAGTTTGCACCGGCAGTCTGAGTTCCTGCTGCTGCGGGAATAATGGAGCAAAGTGTGAGATACCCAGGCTCACTTTCCTCCCTCACAAGTCAAAGCTGTGGAAAGTAACACTGTGTACGAGTCTCAATTATCATGGTGTGTAATTGCAGGCTGAGATTAATTTCCTCCTTCAGAGGAAGCCATTTTCCTGGCGTTCATTTGAATGCAGTATAAAAACATCATCCACACAGGGATGAAAGTCCATCGCTGGATGAGAAGAAACTTTTTCTTTTATCCTCACTTCACTGCGCTGAGTGAGAGTTTTCATAGCAGGACGGCATTACTTTACACTCTGCAGCTGTCAGTCACGGGACACACAGAAGAAGAAAGACGTGTCCCAGAAAAAAGAAACCGAGGTTTCCGAACCGGCGGCGACTGAAGCCACACGGCCGTATGAAGGATATCACTTCATGGGCTCAGGAACGTGACTGCATTCTGGTTTCTGTCTCTGTTTGTCTCTTGTAAGCCAGGAGCTGCCCAACACAGAGACAACATGTTAACTTGTGCATCATTAAATCAAATTGTTGTTCATGTGTTTTGATTTCATTTCACTGTGCAGTGATTGAGACTTGCATACAGACATAATGATGTGTGTAAAAATGCACATTGTTGGAATGTTTTCTTCTGCTTTTCAGTTTATTATTTTCCAGTGAAGTCAAATGAAAAAAGCTGATTAGCTGCTAATACATTAGAGAAAATAAATGAAATTTTCCATCCTTCCCTCGGCACAGCCCGTGCGTGCGTGCGTGCGTGCGTGCGTGCGTGCGTGCGTGCGTGCGTGCGTGCGTGCGTGCGTGCGTGCGTGCGTGCGTGCGTGCGTGCAGACGCCTGTTAGCTGAAAGCATTGCTATGTGCAGGGCTTCAGTTATCTTGGTGTGTAATTGCTGGATGAGATTAAGTTTGTGTATGTGAAAATGGAGATAGACAGTGGGGAGAGAGCGAGGTCAAAGAAGAGGAGAATGCTGATTGCTGTGTGTGTGACGGAGACGTCTGCTGAGATGGAGATTCATATCAGGGGCGATGATGAGATTTGGATGGAAGCAGCTCAAGTCAGGAGTCACTTTTCTCCTGACTCGCGTACATTTTTTGTGCTCTTAGATTAATGGCGGCTGAAGTTATGGGATGTTGCAGTTATATACTGCTATGATGCACTACTGGGAAACTGGTTGCTTCCCATTAGCCGCACATGCAGGCGTACCACTGCGTATCCTCATGCCGCGCCTCAGACCGTGAGCAGTTCATCAGCTCTGTGTCATTTTGGATGGAGATGTGTTGATTGGCTCCATATTACACCATTAGTTTATCTTTGATCTCTTAAAGATCCCCTGCTGACAGACCAAAATGCTCTGCTTGAAATGATAATTGTGTCTGACATGTTTTTCCTCCAAAAAAAAGGTCAATTACGAAAGAATCCGTGACAGAATGTATAATAATACAAGAGTTCACATAAGGAAAGAACTACAGGACGATGTTATTTCTTGTATCCAACCACCTCATTTAGATTGCATCTAAAATAACATATTGACATCTATGTTTAGTCGAGTGATAGTAGTATAATAAGTATGAAGTGTTTGGGAGTGGGACTTTCTGTACAAACGTTTCTTGTCTTCTTCATCTAAGCTGTTATGCGTGTTTAATGATGAATAATTCAGATCTGAGTTGCCACCGAAATCAAATCAGTCGTTCAGCCTCCAACAAAATTTCATGAAACAGCACGCATGAGTTTTTGAAAACATCCCGCTGAGTGACACACGCTGAAACCTGGTCTCCATCACTCGCTCATTCTGAGGCAGCAGCTTCATCTGGAAGGCTTCAAACAGACCCGAAAATGAGCTGCGTAAAGAGACTGATCAGCAGTCGCTGAGGACCACATTTGTGGACACACACACGTGCACACACACACACACACACACACACACACACACACACACACACACACACACACACACACACACACACACACACAAAATCTGGGTTGATTAAAGTGAAGAATATAAAGGAGTTTTCGGCAGCAGGAGCCAATATTGACGCTGGATATAAAGCTGTTTCCATTAACCTCTGTACAGTAAGAGGTGATGTAGATACTGCACACACACACACACACACACACACACACACACACACAAGAATATGTCTCTTTCTGCCTCACAGCATCCAAACACTCAACACCAGACTCACTCTCTCTCTCTCTCTTTCTCTCTCTCTCTCTCTCTCTCTCTCTGTCCCCCAAAAATACACACACAAAGGGATGTGCTGGCGCAAACACACGTGCACACACAGGTGCACATGCACACGCACACACATACACTGCATGCATGCTCATGCACACAGAGTCCTATCCTGCCTTATTTTTAGCCGTTCCCCTCTCCAGCCCTGACCTACATCACAGCATGAATAAAGCAGCAGAGAGATGAAGAAAGTGAGCTCAGAGGGGGGAGAGAAGAGGAGGAGGGGGAGGCAGGAGGGAGGGGGAGACAGAGAGAGAGAGTGAGACACACACACACACACACACACACACACACACACACTGGCAAATCCAGAAAAATGAATTCCCCCCTGTGTGAAATGACAGTTCCAGTTCTGTCAGCAGACCTCACCTGCTATGACACTCCCAGAGGAGGCTGCAGAGGGCACACACACACACACACACACACACACACACATGCATGCATGCATGCACGTGCACACACACACACACACACACACACACACACACACACACACACACAGGGGAAGCAGGACCTTGGAACAACAGAGATCAGAAAGCCTCATCATGCGTCAGATTTGACAGTAGATGCTTTTCCCACTTTAAATGAAAGCTGACAAAAGCGGCGAGCTCTCCAGCTTCAATTATTGAGGCCGTGTGTCGGCGACATCACAGACCGGCCATCATCAGGCTCGAAGAACGCTTTGGTGTCTATCGCCAATGAAGGCTAATCAAATGAGCAGCTTTCAGGGTGGAGTAGCGCTTCAGGACAAGATGAAAATTGGACTGAGGCACTGTTTCGCAGCCTCAAAGTCCTCAAATAAGTTCAGTGTTTTTGATGTAGCAGATCAATGCTTTTTATGCTGAAGGCCGGCAAGGCTTTGTACGCCTGAATTCACGATCCGTCTCTCTTTGATTGTGCAATTCAACGCTCCTACTGTACACTCTCCAAGGATGAAATTTGCAGAGAAAAAACCTCTGGGTGTTGCATGTAAGTCAATTACATACTTCATACAAATTCATTCTGTTGTAAGGGGAAAGTGTGAGCTGAAAACCTCAAAGCTGGAATGTATTTATCCAAGGAGAGGATATGGAAATGCCCTCCTCACTCTCTCCTTCCCTTAAGGGTAGCGTACAAGACTCCCTGAAGAGGTGGAAAGGCCTGTTAGCCTCAGGAAACTGGTTTTCTGCTGCTCACATCCACATAAATCCCATGTACACACACACACACACACACACACACACACACACACACACACACACACACACACACACACACACACATTTAGGCCCTTCTGCATAACACCTCCCTTGTGTGTTTCCGATCCCATTTCATCAGCAGTCAACCAGCTCAGCTAATGCCTCTCTGAGCTCTGTGTTTTAATGCTCATACAATGTCTTTCAAGCTACATTAGGAAGAGAGAGATTCTGCATATGAATCTTTCCTCCCCCCTTTGTTTCCTCTCACTCTCCCTTTTCTCCTTTTCGCTCTCACTTGTCCTCTGGATGTTGGATGGGCAGCAATCTAATTAGTAACTGTAAGCAACAAGGTGAATTGAGATTAATGCAACGGCGCTGATGCAGTTCAATGAGCTTCATCCACTTTCTTCATCAGCTGCCCGAGGTATCACTGTGTGTGTGTCTGGAGAGAACTGTTTGCTGAGTTATCAACCTGCTGCATCTGCTCTGTTTGTCTTCAGATATTGATGAGTGTATGACCCAGATGCATTACTGCCAGTCCAACACGGTGTGTGTCAACCTGCCCGGCAGCCATCGCTGTGACTGTCTGCCAGGCTTCATCAGAGTGGACGAATACTCCTGCACCGGTATGAATGCATGCATGCAAACACATTACTGACTCATTATTATTGCATATACTGCGCATATACAGTATATCACCATGCATCCAGTTAGATATGTGTGATGCTTGTGTAGCTCGTTGGACTGTTTTCTCTTGATCTGTAAAAGCATTCACATGTTCTTCTGGAGGCAATTTTTGCCATATTGGCAGGACTCCAGGGATGAGTCAGATTGAGACATCTACATAAATATCACCTGGGTTGGCACTGACATTTGGTACAGATATTTATGGTCACCACAGCATGAATCCAAATGATTTCCATAGATCCCTGACTTTTTTCAGCAGCTCTGGGTAGACTTCAAGGAAAATTTGTTGCAGACATTCATGTTCCTCAGAGGATCAGCATCGTCATCATTTCTAAAGTCCTCAGTCCTTCCAGAGGTTTGATTTTTGATCAAATACAGAAGCATACAGCTGTGCTTCTGTTTATTGCTAATTAGGAAATGTTACCATGCTAACACACACTTTAGTGTGAACGTTGTGAATCGGCTGAGTACAAATGCCCAGACTTCACTGCACTGGCAGACTCCCATAGCTAACGGTGCGTAGGGCTGCCCAAATTCACAATTCATCAAGCCCGCATTCTCGGAAATTACCCATGATCCTTAGCAGTATGGATGTATTGATTTAAAAGAAAAATATTAATGATACCGTGGCTCTAGACTCTTAAATCATGGTGCAAAGAGGGAATTAAACTCACCATTAAAACAGAGTTATGGCAATATTCAAGCAAAGTATCTCACATTTGTACATAAATCTTTCCACCTGTTCATATAAGGAGAGTGAAGAAGTTGGATCAGTGCACTTCCTCCTCTCCTCTCGTTTTACCTGTACCTTATTGGTCGAAGTTTTTACTCATGCTAGTCTGCAGTGACTGCTAAATGTGTCAAAAATGGCTGCTTCTTACCGGCAGCCACATGGCTCTGTGACTGCGATGCTACATTTTTTCTTATCTGAAATTAACGCGTGCAGAGCAGTGAATGCAAACTGATTGGCGAATACTCCAGCGTTTGTCTTTTTTAAAGGTCGGAAGAATCAGCGTGTGATCAGAGGAGGAACGGGTGATTGCAGTCATTCAGTTCTTTAATGTGTCAGTAAATATTCTGATTAAAAGTATATCCTGCTCTCGCCACGCCGCTGACCTTCCCACAGCTGAAAGTCAGGGCAAAGTATGGAAACGGTTTCACCAACGTGTTTTCTTGAACGCCACAATGCAGCTGCTCGGTCTAAGTTTATTTCAGTGGATCAAGCTGTTTCTCAACATACAGTACGGTGACACCTGGCAGAGCTGGTTTACAATGTTTTTCCTCTGAGGGGGTTTCGAGCAACATGTTTTCTTGAGAGTGAATAGGATGTGCTTGGTTGCTGCTCAGTGTTTCGCCGGAGAAGTGTACTATAATTAGCTCACAGTTGGCAGCCACGCAGGAACAGGGATCCATAGACAATCAATCTATTTTGCAGCTTGTAAACTGTCCTGGCTGCTGACTGGGAGCCCTAGGAGCACTCTCTGCATCTGCTGGGAGAGATAAATCCTCCCTCTCTGTCTCCTTTCCCTGCTTCTCCTCAGCTCCTTCTCGAGGATTTCAGATCCTCGGCGTGAATGTGAAACAGAGTTAGCGTTCACGGTGCGGGGAGGTGACTGCTCATATTTCACGACGCTAACGCGATTGCACGTTAGCTTTGCAGTCGGTGCGTTGTGCTGAAATCGGTATTGTTATTCGTCATTGTGTCTGGATCTGGAAAGGTTTTTGTAATGATGTCACTGCATTAAGCAGGACACACACAGACACAGAGGAAACCAGTCTCTGGTTTCTCTGGTTCGTCTGGTTTCTCCTTCTCTATCAAGCAATTAACGAGGGGAGAGTTAACTCATGAAGTCCAGTTGCTGCTCTGATTATACAGTAATAGCGGAGGCTGAAATTAGCTTTAGCGTGCACAGTTGTGGAGTATATATCATTAATGCTAACAGAAGGTGCAATATCACCTCATGATATATGGTGTAACATACTGTGGATGTTGATATGTGGCCAGATATTGAGTTTCCTGACAGATAAATACTGGAAGGGTAAGAAACGGTACCTTGAACAGAGCCTGAAGGCATACATGCCTGATCCTATCCCAGCATAACCTGCCTAAATTAAAACAAATGTTTTTGATTATTTACTCTGGTGATGGATTTTGTTGATAGAAATTTGTTTTGGAGGATTTATTACACCAGGGTCTAAGGATACTGGGTGTCGTATGCTGCACAGATAGCGAAGCCCCTGAGCCAAATTGTGATTTGTGATGTTGGGCTGTGTAAATAGAATTGACTTGACTTTACAGCGTTGGACCGCCAGATTTCTTTGGCAATGGAAAGGAACAATATTGTTCAGGTTTCAGTTGCATATTCTGCCGTTCATCGCAGCTGTGCATTACTTCTATGATGGAAACGAGCACATTTACTACAATACAATATCACAGGCTTATTTTCATGTAGCTTTTAATTGTACTAGCATTGTGTGATGCAGCCTTCCCGACATGTGCTCGAATCCTGCAGGCGTGAATGACAATCTGTCGCTTAATACATTAATCACATGTTTTGTATGTAAAATCTTAATCTGCAAAGCAACCAGTAATTACAGCTGTCAGATAAATGTAGTGGAATCAAACGCTCAGTATTTCCCTGCGACATAGTGCAGCGGTATAAAGAAGCATGAAACGGCACCTGAACATGCAAGTTATGTTCAAGTACCTCAAGATTGTACATACCACTGGTCTGTAAAAACATCCCAAGCCCAACAAACACTTTTTTGTGTTTTACGTACATACAACACAGGTTGTATTGTTTGCACAGTGACATCACGTACGTGTCCCCAGCCATCCGAAAGGAAGTCACCTGAACAGAGCAGAAATGAGAAAAAAAACAACAACACAGGGGCTACAGGAGAAATGTGTCTAATGACAGTCACTGATGGCATTAATGTGTTTCTTCCTGCCTTTTCTCTTCAGGCCAGTGTGTGCGAGTCTACTGTCTCTGCGGACTTTATCTACCCACAAGCTTACTTAGCCAGCATACGTCTACAAATTTACCCTCAGTATTACAATCTGAGCAGCTCCCTTCTCAGAGGAATAAAATGTCACCTATTGCAGCTTTTACATGACACGTCATGTGTCACCTTTTGCACTGGACGCTCTCGGCCTCATCTCTCTCCGTCTCTGCTGGCGGTGGAGCCTGTCCTTTGTCAAGACAGCGCCCTGTAAACAATGGGAGGCTGCGGTAATTGTGGTTCCACTTCAGTTCACCTCCATGGAAGCAAGCAAACAGCTCTGGGGAAACAGGGGATGGACGGAGGGAAGAATGGGGTTGGCAGGAAGCGTGAATTTCTATACCTCGCCTTCTCGAAATGCCACCGAGCTGTCATCACATCCATGTTTATGCAGCCCACATCAGTTCACTGCTCACCCAGGATGAATTTACTTTTCTGCTGAGTAAAATATTTAATGTGAAGGTGATTATATGTACATTTTTCAGTTTTTATTTGTATTATCTTTGGTGCTGGTCGTCTGTGCTCAGCTCTAGACTTTCCAGAGATCAGCTGTCAATCAAACCATGTGGTTGGGACTATGATGTCTTTTTCCTTTGGTCTTATTCATGGCTGGATTAGCCACCTACAGGGCGCCTGGGGCAAGAAATAGCTGCTGGACCTCCATTAGCCCACTGCTCCTCCCTCGCGTCATGCCACGTGTGCAGTTTGTATGCTGGAATTCAAGCTGATCCCAGATTTGCTGTGTGGTAATTGGAGTTTTCACATCAATTTAGGATACATTATGTAGTATACAAGCACAAAACGAAAATAAAATTACAGTCTTATCGTGTCAGTTGATGTTGTGCTTGGTGGTGAGAATTCCCAAACATATTTTCAGTTTGCAAATACCACTTTTCATACAGTGAATCAGGAGCTTTCAGCTCCGCTGCTGTTCGGGGGCTCGAGGGCACTTTCCTGCTCTGCCTGGTTGGTAATCTGGCCACTGACTTTCCTTTTCGGGTGCTTGAGGTGTTTGCCAAATCTGCTATCAGTGCTCATGCAAACAAACCCAGTGTTTCTTGTGCTAATTAAGCAAAACTGCGTCACTTCAGAGGCAATCACAGCATCTAAAGAGCGAAGTGTGACGCTTTTCACTGTGCAGCTCTGATTGTGTTCACTCTGAGGCCACACTGTGCTCCTTTGTCTACGTTCAGCACCACCAGAATCAGGTTGTTTGTTTTGTGTGTTGTTTTTCTGCAATTTTAAGATCAAATAGCACCGATTGGAGTGACCTTTCACGTGCATGGTGTGCACAAAATGCTCCAAACCCACACAAATCCATCATAAAAATGTACTATAATGCTAAAACACACCCAGTGTGATCAAAACCTTCCTGTATTTCAGACAATGTTTGCTTGTTAGGACCTTCCACAGTTCTGAGGGATGGAAAATCTTTACTGGCTGTTGGGTGAATACACATAAAGAATCACAACAATTACAAACTAAATACTTACTGTCAAGAAAAAAAAGTGGATTTTTGATATAAATGTGCTGAGCTTAGTTTCGTACCAGTGTTTATGTCTTTATGCTGCAGTGCAAGCAGAGCTCAGTGATTTCCCCTGTGGAAGATCACTATGATCTCTGACTTCACGTGTTGGAGGATAATAGCTGTCGGCCATAGGTAATTGTGGAAATGGTTATCCGACACGTGCACTTATCTTAAACAGGTGCTGGTATGGCTCACAGTTACAGATTAATCTGCTGGAGTTGGGGGTTTAAGGTCTTTCCTTCCGCTCAGCTCCGTCCTGTAAATAAACTTCAACCACAGGTTCAGCTAGGGATTTGAGATAAAGTGTAGCATAGCCATTTTAAAATGAATTCCTCATCTATCAGAAGCTGTTACTTTGCACATACTACGGCTGGGTGGAAACACTGAAACTCTCCAATAGATTAAAGAGCTCAGTTACTGCCAAGATACCGTTTTCTTCTCCTCTCAGCGGACACTGTAGTGTGAGCATTGTTACGATTTGAACAATGCTGACTGTTGGCAGATGCACAAATATGAGTGTTTTCTTTTTTAATATGAATTAACTAGTTTGTGAGACATCTCCATGTAACATTTGACTCACTACCTTTGTAGAGATTTAACAAGCATCTGAGCATCTTTCAGCTCAGTTGGTATTGATTCATAGTGACCGCTTCTATGAGCGTGCCCAGGTGCAGCTCATCGTGCGCTTCCTCTCCAACACCACACAGCAGTCTGCAAAGTTAGCGACCAGCTGGAAACGTGGCATCAAACTGCTAAAGAGGCAGGTATTTTTCTCATCGGCTGGTGGAGACCAAAACAGGCTTACAAGGGCATTGAATCCAGAAACAAGACTCCAAAATGAATGCTGCTGTCGCCCCATGTCTGCTGGATGTGCAAATAGGCAGCTGTTTGCCAACAAGCTGTCAATGATGATTGGTAGGAATGACACTGATTAAGGAAAACAACAACTTGAAACAACTTCAGCAGAACAGAAATCATCTCAAAGTCCAGCAAACCGCACATTTCTTTACTGTCATCCTTATTTATATCTGTCGTAATTGATGGTTAATTGTTCAACTGAATATCCTTTTCCTCAGGAAAAATGACCAATTAATGATTGGATTTGTTTTTTAACTTTTAGATATCAATATCGATTTGAAAATCAATCAAGCTCTAATCGATAACATTAGTCCGTCCACCTGTGAATCATTTAATTGGCTGACGTAGACACACGGTGGTGATATTTTAACTGTATTGATTGAAGTGAGCAGATTTAAGTGTTTGCTTTCGGTCGACCAATCTATTATTCAGACCGCATCCGCATCACACGCTGCCGCCTTTGATCCTCTAATGTATATTTCTCTTCGAGCCTCATCTGCACTCTACTGATCAATACTTGACTTCTTTTTTTTTTTTTTTCTTCTTATCAAGGTGCTGTTCATAGACAATGCGCTCAGTTCGCCTGTGTGGCTGACCAAAAGAAGCTGCCATTAATTTCATGCCTCAGTTGCTCCATATATTTTCCAAAATTCTAGCGTTGGGAAAGGCTGCATCCCCCTCAAGACACATTATATGTTTAATGAAAATCTGATCAAATCCAATTCCAATTATACATGTAATGAATGTGGAGCTCAGGTGTGACGAGCTGGGAAACCTTGGCAACCCTCCCTGTGTACATTAACTCTTCAAAAATGGAGGTCATGCTGTCAGGCTGGCTCGGCACCAGCTGATTTAATAAGCCCATCAAACACAGTTTGGGACGGAGTCAGATAAGTTTTCCTTAGTCCTCACTTTCATGCACGTGTAATTGGCTCTGAGAAGCTAGTGTTTATATTTAGCTTTCCCATAAAGGTTTGATGCAAGGAACACTTCTTCTGGCTTGTCGGCAGACTGTACATCCATCCAGAGTGATGTCTGTCCTCGCGTTACGCTGCTTTAAGCTTTATCTCTTCCTTGATGCTTTTGCTTCCCGTTGCCCCGGCTGAATACACATGGAGACGTGTGGAATAATAATGCGCTGTGGCTATGGGATGGATGTTTACTGACAGAGCACATTAATGGAACATGCTTTCATTAATGTGAGTTGCAGCCTAAGCATTTTTATTGCAGAGAGCTGTATATTTCACTGGGAAGTAAATGAATTGCTTTATCTCGGAGGCCCTGCGCTGCAGCTGCAGGCAGAGAGGATGTGAACTGGGTGGTCAGGACACTGTAAACAAAGCTGAATGCTAATGCCACTAAAGAAGCGGCTGTAATTCATGATTAACATATTTGCAGCATAATGAGAAGCACTTGTGTTTTAAAGCGCCCGGTCTTTAGTGCTGCATGTAAATAATACCATGTGACCATAACACGCATGCTCTGTCAGCAGATTTCTCTTCTGGTGTCTCTTCTCTTGCTTTCCTGCCCCGTTTTTTTTTTGCTGTATGTGCTTATTGACCTAGTTAGAAGGAGTGAAAGTAGTTTAGTTAAGTCTGTACTATCACTGCTTGTTCATACTTTAGAGGAGGAAACTCTAATTCTTGCAAATAAGCTCCCGTTACTTATGAATATGTGTGTTTTGGTGAGTGGGTACTGTGAAGATGGTGCTGTTGAACCTGGTCTTATCATTCTTGTTTAATTTTGGGCAGTATCATCACAGCATCGACTTGTTGCTGCCAAGCCAAATGCCTTTGAAAACTACAGAACAACTCATGTATACTGTACCTCTATGGCTGAAGAAGGTATAAAGGATTATCATTTTTGGCTCTGCAGGCGAGAAATATCCTTATTGGTTCACTCTCACCACTCTTATGTGCGTGTTCAGATGCAGCAGACAGCTGTTTCCAGCAAAAAGCTCCAAAAACTCATCTTCTGCCACCTCTCCAGCACCATACAGCAGCCTCATAAGTTAGCGACCAGCTGGTGAACGTAGCATTTAGGTGCTAAAGAGCCAGATATTGTGTGGCAGAGAATGAAGGGACTACAGAAACAAGACTCCAGATATCTGCTGGATACCTTAAAAAAAAAAAAAAAAGAAAACTGATACAGGAGGTAAAGGTTTGTTTAGGTTAAAGGAATGTAAATCTGCTCAGGATTATGGGAAAACAAAACAAAACACAACATTTGGATAGAAATATAGCTCATGCATATGTGCGTCACCTCAGTGCCTTAATTCAAAGGTGGCATTAATTATACTAACAGATGAGCGGAAATAGAAGCATCTGCATCGTACAAAGACAGACAATTGAGATGTCTTAAAAAGTCAGCAGAATATGTGAAGGTTTCTAATTCTGCACTGACCTATGCAAGGAGCCCTTTAAGCCCAGTTATGTCTTAATGAAATCTTAATAAAACGATCTCTGTCTTTGTGAGAACACATGCATGCAGTATTGAAAGGCAGCTGTGTAAGGTGGAATTCATTTACCGGCGGGTCAAAAGAAAACGGCCTCCTGAACTCCAGATGGAAAATCTGAAACTTTTCCCAACTAATTTTATGGAAATCGATGTCCTCCAGGCTAAATGCTACAACAGGCAGTCGATACATTTCCCCCTGTGACACAGGACAGATCTCTGCTGAGCTCACGTCGCATCAAGGTGAGCATCAAGGCTGACGCAGAAAGTGAGCATGACGACTTTGCGTTTTTTAAAAAAGGAGAGAAATCCTGCCGCGCTCTATTCTTTTTTATGGACTTGTCACTGGTCATTAAATTTCACATTACTGAAGTGTTCTGCTTGACATTATTGGATGAGACGACGATAGGAGCTTAAGAGATGAGGACGTGATTTAGAAATTTATTATGCAAAGGAAAAGTGAATCATGAGGTGTTAGTTTTACTCATACGCACAGGCTCTGTGTTTTTGTTATGTTTCAGAGACAATGTGCAAGAAAAGGAACAGATGAAATGTGAGAAACGAAATGTCAACAGACACCGAACAACACAGTTTAGTTTCTCTGCGACATGGAAAACATAATGTGAATTGACATCGCCATTCCAGTCTGAGTATAATCAGGGAAAGCAACAGAAACCCAGAAGACCGAAATTATAAATAGGCATCAAACAAAAAAAGGGAATAAAAAGATAACGTGCTGTGTGGAGACTCTGCTGCAGGAGGAGAGATTGTTAGCGTGGAGAGGGCTTTTTGAAGGCTCGGGACAGATGCCACTCAGTCACCTGAGAGGACCACACTCTCAGTACTCACTGGTGCACATGAAGGAGATTTGATTATTGAATTTTCCAACAGAATTCGGGCATCACAAAATCTGTACCACCAGTGTTATGCTGCAAAATTTACTTTCATAATTTACTCATTTACTTAAACCGCTGCCACATTAATCCAAAGTTTGTCTTTGTGCAGCTTCAGAGATGTAAGGACACATTAATGTTACACTGCCATCATTTTCAGACATCAATAGTCTTTTCTTTGCTGTCAATAGGCAAGATGGGCACAGATGATGAAACCTTTTTTTTTTTTTGGTTCATCTCTCTGGTGAAGTAATGGCTTTTTTGCCGTTTGCTTCTGGTGGAAAAGTTCTGCGGTGTTAAAAAATGAATGTTCGGACGTTACAGAAGTTTGATGAAGGCTGTGTACGGTAATGTGCCTAAACTACCTCGTTATCTTGGCGCTGGCATTGGCCCTCTTACGTCACTGTCAGATCAGCTTCCAGATATCTTTGCAGAAGTAGCAGAGCTCACATCGTGTAGCTCCTAAAAGCCTCTGTTCAGAGTCAAACGTGCCTTTTAAAATGATCTGCATCATTAAGGAGCACTAGGGTGTCTGTCACAATATGATTGATTTGCATATCATGCTAAAACAAGTCGAATGAACAAATGTTGGGATCTTGCGTACGGCTGCTAACGATTATTCGCTAATTGTTAGCTTATAAAATGTCTGAAATTTTCCAAAAATCCAAAGTTCGCATATTCAAATGTCTTGTTTTGTAGTCAAAAACCGAACCTTCAAAATATCTCTGTACACACAGAGAACAAAAAAGCGATTCCGATCGCTCAAACAAGCCAGTAGGTGGCGACAAACTCAATGATGCATCAAATTACCAGAGAAGAACATTTTCAGCCTGCATGGTGAGCTTATTGTCCAAACTCTAAAAGCTAATTATTTATTCACTCATAGTTATTGAAGTTCTTTCAGGCGCACGTTGTGAACCAAACATGAGCTAACCAGCCGTCTGCCATCGATGTTTCAGACACAGTAGGCCTTTCTCAATATGCGTTCTTCTCTGAACTTGTGTTCTTGTGTACTTGAGAAACGTCATCACTCTCAGTCCAAGTACTGTTCCAATTCCAAGTCCGCATCTCACCAAGTACAGTCAAATACCCAGATGTGTTCTTGCACCTCCCATTTTATCGAGGATGTTTCGGGTGGTGACTTGTGCGGACTTGGGGCAGCCACGGATCCCAGAATGCATTTCGTAGCAATGATGCCGGAGGAGAGGACTCACAACTTTGTTACAAGTTTGGAAATACTGCTGTTTTAGTAATCCAGAATGTGGTTTTAAGATTATTTTATGTGAGAAAGTGGATGTTAAAACTTAAAATCTGTGGTCGATTCATCACGATAGCGCGTAGTTTATATTTTGCTCCAAAGTTTCGGAGATGTTTCAAATATACATTAATGTTGAAAATAACCGGAAGACAAGCTGAGATGGTGACGTCAAATACGATGCTGTCCCAATTGCAGAATGACAGTCCTGCGTCCTCCCGCCCTGGAGAGACTGTACTCCCAGGTCAAACTTGCTAAGTCCGAACTTGGCGTACTTGGTATTGAGAAACGACCACTGTGTGCTCATAACACAAGCAGCAATGGGCATAAGCCAAATGAAGTTTCCAAAATGATCTGTTTTACATGTACACACAGTTTTAGTGACCTAAAATGGCGTTTGCATGTGATCGAGGTGCAGAGGAAAATATTTGTCCAGGCTTCAGTTTACTGTCAGAGAAAGAAAACCGGCAGATGTTCGAGCCGTGTGCATCTAAGTTTATGTTTCTTGGCGAAATGTAACGCAAAATTATCTGATTCGAACATGTAAAACTGGGATTTCTGGAAAGTTGCTTGCTTTTGAATCTCCCGCTGGCTGTAAAGTAGCTGATAGCAGGATCGTCCTCACTCACAAGCAACAAATCACTCAACGGTCCTACAGTGTTTTGACTCAGTGAGGTTTCTCAAAGTAGAACCAAAAACCCTGCTGTGTCTAATAATAAGCCTCAGTAATATCCTTAGCGCTATTAGACTAATTACAACCCCTCATTTTTCTTAAAGTAATGATTATCTCTTATGACATGCACACTTAAACTTAATCTAATGCACTTGACAAAATGTTATAAATTATTAGTTTTATCCTCCACACTCCAACATAGATTGAATTTCACAGTGTCAGGGCGGCTTAAGTTACACCCGTAATAGATTTACGTTTCAATAAATATTTGAGCCATTTGGCTTCCTGTCTTATGCAGCGTGAGAACAAAAGTTCAGGAAGCTTAAATTTTAAGATTGTTAGCATGACGGGAAAGTGGAAGAGAAGGGCGATGAATCACTGATAGAGGTGGAGAAGAGTGTCAAAGAGAGAGGGTTTGATAAAGATGTAAAACAGCAAACCGGGCTGTCATCGCCTTCCAGAGTGATTCATATGAGCATTTTCTGATCTGGCGCTCACCTTTAACTCAACTCTTTCAGTGCCTGTCGAAAACTGTGATAAACAACTGCTGCTTCACGTGGTTTCTTTAGGTTTAGGCAACTAAAACTAGCTGCTTTAGCTTGAGGAAAGCTCATCATCACATCGAAAAGAAAACGCCGCTGAGACGGGATGAAAGTTGTGGTTCTGCCTCACAGACCGCAAAGAGGTCACATGTTTCTTGAAACGCTGCTTGTCATCATCATGTCATTACTCCTGTGGGCGGCCTTGTGATATCAGACAATCAAATAAATGCATGCTGCAAATGTTCTTAATGAGGCTGTGTACAAATCTCTCATCACTTCTTGACTGTGGTGGAAGAAGTACTTCTTCCTCTTGAAATGAAATAAAAGTCCTTCATTAAAGATCCTTCGGTGTGTAAGCAGAATTTTACAGTTGCAGGTGGTGGAGGTGGAAGGAGTTTTAACTACTTTATAAACAGTTAGATAATCTAGACCAGAGGTTAACTGAACTTAAGGGTTGGGACCTCTTCACGGGTCACAATAAATCTGAAGGGTCTTGGGATGATTGGTGGGAGAGAAGAAAATGTTCTGCTCTGCAAATCTTGATTCACTTCTTGGACTTTTCTCGATGATTTTACCTCTTTGGGCTTCAAACAGTTATTTCAATGAGTCTAAGAAGTTTGGAAGTTGGCAAAGGGCACCGACTACTACACACTGCTAAGGTGTCACAGGTCAAAAGGGCTGGAAAACACTGTTTTAATCTTAAACAATATGTTGTATTTCATTAGGACCCATGCTGTTTTCATCTGCAGAGGAACTACAGCTGTCATATAAATGTGGTGCAGCGAAAAGGACAATATGTCCCTCTAAAAATGGAATTCATACCTCATACCTCAAAACTGTAGCACAGTACTTGAGTAAATGTACTCGGTTACTTTCCACCTCTGCTTCCTCACATTTTATCTCCGTGTTTAAATCATACTGAACATGAAGTGAACTTCACAGGCGGCATGATTAAAAATGGATGTGAAGAGGAGAGTGGACACAAATTATTAGCTCTAGGCAGTGCAAATGGAGTCAAATAGTTGTCCTTCCATTGAAAATGTTTCAACTTGAGTGGAAAATTAGCATTTATCCCGAGGCTTTATGACGCCGCTTCACCAACAGGAGAGAATCTGGAGGGGAAAAAACAAAGGGCTACACCTCCCGATGTTTTACTGTCTGTAAATAAAGGAAGGTGAATGCCGAGCGAAAGCATGAATTTCTGCACTGTTGTGGCCTCAAATGGCCAAATAATGGAGTAAAATGTGACACCCCACCTGTGAGTGCAAGTGTTCAAAATATCCATGTCAAACCCACTAAACTGCTCACTCTGAAGGAAAAGTAAATGACTACATGTTGGTGAGAAACTTTCTCAGTTTGTCCCATAATCCTGAGAAAAGGGAAACAACATCAGTCATCCATATGATCCTCCTTTCATCCTGTTCTCCGCCGCGTCGACAGCGATGACGCCACACTGAGTGTGACGGCCGCTGTCCGCGGTCCTGATGATCAGTCATTACACATCATTAGCCCAGCGCTTCGGGGGGGTCACCTCAGCATGTCTAGGCCTGACACTGCCTCACGCTATAATCATCGCTAATTAGACCGAAGCTGACAGAGACGGCAGCGCGCTCAGACGAGGCTGTTGTTCTCTCAGCTGAGCTTACTACTGTCACTGCAGTAACTTTCCAGTGACACCATCGTTCATCACCGCGTTAGGTTATTGTATCGTAGAGCAAAAAATCCCTCTTGGAAACTGTTAAATCATATCAATCGCTGGTGGTTTATACGTTCCATTAATTATTCTGCGAGAGCTATAAATTACTTTTCAGTCCACCCACTCAACGACAGCTATCACAGCTGATTTCTGAAGCCGGTGTGGAGGTATATTAAGTCAGTCCCTCTCTTAGCCGCTGTTTGTCAGCTAAGTCCATGAAATGTTATATTAAAGCTGCTGGGGTTTTTTTTTAATGAAAATTTAATCAAACGACTGGCAATGCCAAACAGCCCCTCACACAATCCACATCATAATAAGCTGAACCCATACAGTCGATTAGGGGCACTACAGCGGCTGCAGCATCCAAACATTCATTAATCTGAGCTCTTCTGCAATCAATAGCAGAGCAGAGAACAGCGCAGGCTTCAAACACACGCGAATGCTCTTTACACGCTGATTGATCTCAGTCGTCATATTGCTTATGAAATTCAACATGGTCTCGTCTGGAGTGGTTTTAATGTGTGTGTGAGGGTCCCTCAGGTCCTCTGGCACGAGCTTTGTAGTTGTTCTGAAGTGCAGGACAAAAAGCTTTTAGCTTCTCTGCACCGAGCCGTCGGAACAATCCGCCCAAGGATTTGATCCTCAAGTTGAAAGTGTTGACATCTTAAAGTGAGTTCTTAAACTGACCTTTTTCATTTGACTTTCACCTGGAGCATTTTATGGGTATTCATTTTTTTTTCCTTTACATGTTTTTATTTATTGGAGTACATCAGCTTTTTGTTGTTTTAGTTGTAATCCATTATGTCATTGGTCTTATTTGTAAAGCTTCTCTAAAGCACAACAGACCTTCGTCCCCGAAAAACAGCAGCATGTCTCTGCATGCACGTTATTACAACTCCTATTTATGTTTATTTTGAGGCGGTGACCTCTAGTGGCTGTAGATGGTCTGACGAGATAAAATGAGGAGGTCGGGGGAACTGGAGGAGGTCGGGGTGGATGAACAGGGCAAACAAACACAGGACTTTGACCCAGGAGACGGCTGTTCATGTCACAATACAAAAAACCCAAACTATGATCTCTCCCTAAAGCTAATCAAGTAGTTTTGTTGGCTAAACTTAACCAAACCTCTTCATATTGTTAACCATGTGTTTGTCCTCTCCCCACGCTCATATGTCATTTTGGGAGTCACTGACTGTTGTTTAGGTATGAGCATGTGTTTAAGTCATGGCTAGCTGGCAAACATGGCTGACAAAAACAAAAAGAGAGACATAAACTTGGACATCTTGGTCCAAATTAGAATTTTATTTCCTCGCAGTGATTTATAATGCTCAGGGAAAAGCCCAAACTGTCGGAGGGCTGCTCGCGCTGTATCGCTCATTCGCCTTGGTGGTTCCTCACTCACTCATTATCCATCAGTTCAGCCTCTGCGCCTGTTTATATTCCAACTCCATAATTTCAAATTGGCCAGCAGACATTAAACAGCAGGAACGAGCAGCCGTGGCCGTCGGTGTTTTGCTTGTGTTGCTCTCCCCTCCATCATCTCACAGCCATTAACTCGCTGAATATTTCATCATGTGACTTTTCCTCTATTACTCCAGCGTATCCCTTCACATAAACTCTCCCACATCCAACCAGCGGTGTTGACATTCACCTCCGTTTTATAGTTTAGTGTGGGGAGGAAATCCTTGGGAAGAGAAAAGCTAAATAATTTCTCCTAGTTGCTTCGGGGCTTCATGAGCACCGCTCATTAATTAAGGGGAATGTATTAGTCATGACTCCCACC
The DNA here is from genome assembly GCF_039877785.1 of Chaetodon trifascialis. Lineage (NCBI taxonomy): Eukaryota > Metazoa > Chordata > Actinopteri > Chaetodontiformes > Chaetodontidae > Chaetodon > Chaetodon trifascialis. The sequence goes on from NC_092056.1 coordinate 4,118,265, forward strand.
AAAGCCGTTGCATATTAATAAGGAGTGTGTTTTAGCCAGTGTGTACCTTGCGATTGGAGGCCGCCTCAGGCCAGGTCCTGACTGGCACTTAAAGACACAGTTCATGGTTGGTTATAAAACGATATTCAGCTGTGCAGCTCTGTTGTAAATCCCCACCGCAGCATCATCAGGCACTGCTTTTTAATGTATTGTTTATAATCATCTAAAATCATGTTAGATTCTGATGGAAGATGTATTAACCGCAGCTTAATCACATTGATAAGCTCAGCGGCAAGACTTGAATCAATAAACACGTCGCCAAAAATCAATTAATCTCGTATTTATAAGCAACAGAGAGATCCATAATTATTATTTCATGTTGTTATAATTACTGTATGTTCTTTTTAATAATGTATGAATCAGATTTGGCTTTTCATCTAATAGCACATTGCGACTTAAGCAGGGTCGCGGTGGCCTCGGGTCAACTTCACAGCAGCCTCATTAGGATGTTTCAGTGTGGGACTCATTAGTGGAACATGTAGTATGTCCTGTGACATGTTGACTCTGGTGTGATGAACGTGCTGCAGCAGGCTGATGCAGAGCTGAACTGTGGTCAGGCAGAAGTCAGTCATCATTGTTCACTACTGAAGGCATGATAAACTCTCAATGAGACAATTTATCCATACTGCAGGAATGTATTTTACATGTCAGTCATGTCAGAAGCGTGGATGAAGTAAACGCTGATATTTCGACATGTCTACTTTGTGAAAAGGGTATTTCTTGTATTTTCGGGGAAAAGGTTGAGCTCTTGTCTCCCGCTGTGGAATTTTGAGCTCATCTCCTTGTGCAGAAATTTGCAAATCCTTGGAAATTAAACTACATATTCTGCTTCCATTGCTGCGGTTTGACCGCAGGTAATGTTACTCCAAACACAATCGCTCATGTTCACGTGCTGTAGCGACTCCTACTGGATGGTCAGGGAATCCAGGAGCGAACACGGGGAACGCAGGAACTTCCCACTCGTTATGCTCCTCTAGCAGGCGAAAAGAAAAAGCTTGAGACAGTAAGAGTGAGCAGAGGGAATTTTGCATTTCAAATTGGAAGAAAATGGGGGATTGAAGTTGAAAATGTGTACATATGGAGTTATTTGCATGCATGATATTCCTGCACACCCATGGGTCCGCTCACCATGAGTTCTTGGACAAGGCTCTCCAGGTCTGATCCCAGGGCTGCAGACCCTCAGAGGCTCATTAGCAAGCACAAATATGTTGAAATATGTACATTTATAGCACATGAACCGTTGCCATCTTTAAGATCTGAGTGAAAAGAGTTTTTTTAATTCCTTTATTAATTCAGGTAATAATAACAATAATAAACTTTATTTGTGTAGCACCTTTCATACAGGCATTGCAGCTCAAAGTGCTTTATAGCAAGGCATGCACCAGGTGAGTGCTTCACATGAAAAAGACATAGAATGGACATAAAAACAGGCATAAAAAATGAATTTAAAATAAGCTGGGGAGTAAAACCCACTTGATAATGATACTAAAAGTAAGACAGAATAAGGATAAAAATAAAGACAATCCGTAAAACCACAGAATAAAATCTAGATAAAAATACATCAGTTGAAGCAGTAAATAAGTATGAGACCTCTATGAGGAAGTCATACCTCGTTAAAGGCTAAAGTGGACAGATACGTTTTTAGCTTTCTTGTAAAATATTCAGCAAGCTGCCTCTCTCATATCTCTAGGTAGTGTGTTCCAGAGCTTTCGGAACAAGCAGTTGATATTATCCTTACATATTGAAATCCCACTGACACCTGGCAAACCAGAGAACATTTCAGCACAAGAGAACTGAAGCTGAGGATTCACAGCGTGTTACAGAGATCCAGTTTCACAGATCAAAATGTCCATATAAACTTCTAAAACCAGCAATGCAGCCTATTTGATTGTCTGCTGTACACTGGCAGTGAGCACTCAAGTACTGGTCCAGTTAGCTGCTTACATTTGTCATTTGTGATCAAAGCAAGCAAATACTGGTTAACACCTGAACACCTATCAAGCTTGCAAAATGGAAACAAGCCATAAAAAATGTGTGATTTTTGTAACATATTGCAGAAGTAGTTTGAGAACTTTCTATGGACTAAGCATTGATCGCTCTTGTAATTCATTGTAAATCCAAGCTGCAAACTCTTCTGAGCCGCAGGTTTTGATTCTCAAAGCAAAAGCTTTCAGCAGAAAAGACCTTAAACTTTCTCCAAGGTCCTCAGCAGAGGCAGCCAACCATCAAAGTCAAGGATATTAAGGAAACATCTGGAAAGTGGAGCTAAAGTTTGGCTATGCAGCCACACATGAACACTCCTGACTGTCAGGCAATGAGATGGAATTACTGCTCAGTAGGTCTCTTAATGGTGGTTAATTATGCACCGCCTGCAGTACTAAACCCACCTCTTATTCCCCCTGGCCCAAGCAAGCATCAAAAGAGCAGTTCATGGTACCCAGCAGAATATAAAACAATGGCCCTGAGCATGCACCGCACATACAGCACAGTGTAGAATACAGCTGTGTTATCAGTGAGTCATTGTTTCATGAAGGAAACAAAAGCCCATCCAGCCCATAACAGACCAGGTTACTTTTAATTTAAGGAGAGAAATGCCAAAATTGCGATGGAAGGATTTTGACATGACAGCAGTTTTACTCTCTGTTGTCACTGTAGAGAGCTCAGCTGATGTGATGCTTGTTTCTGCAGTGTGATTACCTCAATTTGCATCTTTTCAGCCATCTGGAACGAAAGCCTTTTAAACAGGCAAATCACACCTCGTTAACTGCTTTGATATCTATAATGTTACATTGTTTTCATGATTTATACTAATCAGGTAGGACCCTTACCGGTCAGATATGTATGAACCTCATCCGGCCATATTGAGCTCTAATTATATTCTCCACATTATCTGTGTTTACATCCTTTTACTCGCTTTATAATGCCAGCAACAATCGAAACATTCACTTTGCCTCATTACTGTGATGAAGAGCAGCAACTGTAGGGAGGAGGTCTGCAGTAGAGATGTGCTTGCTAGGTGTTTTACTGAAAAGGAGAATATAAAAAACAAGCAGTCCGTTCTTGTATCTCTGCAGCTGCAGTAGCCCATAGTTTTCAGTAGCAACTTAGAGTCCATATTTCGCCATTTACTGATAAATTTATGGTGGGGCTGGAAAATACTGAGACATTTTAATTACTGCTTTCCATTAGCAGATGTAAACTCTCTGGATGTAGTGACTGAAAGCTTCTAAAAAGCTCAAGTGTTGATATTTTTCTTTATGTTGTGTCCCACTAGTCACCAGTATCTAAGCCTAAGTACCCAATCATTAGGCTAACTCATGCTGAGACTGAGCAATCAGTCAGCACACCTGGCGTGTCTCAGCTGTCACTCCCATCGCTTCCACCACCTGATGGTGCTTTTTTAAGTAAAACCAGGCTAGAAAAAGCAGCGCTGCTTTTGTCATTCTTTGATTAACCTTCATTCTACAGCATTCGCTTCACGTCTCTTTCGAACACGCCAAGCGGAGCTGGTGTTGGGTGTTCAGAGAGCCGGCTGCTGACAGGGGAAAAGCTCAGCTGTGACCTCATATTCTCAGCCAGATCGCTTGTTGACTGGCCTCTAATCAGTGGAATTTCCACAAATTTTCCATCTGCCCCAGCTGAAAACGAAATGAGTATTTTTTGCAACGACCTCTCCATCTTTCACACAGCAAACACACAACTGTTCTGACTGAGGAGTCTCTCTCTCTCCATCTCTCTCCCAGAGCATGACGAGTGTGCCAGCAGCCAAAATTTGTGTGATGAGAACGCCATCTGCACCAACACCATCAGAGGACACCTGTGTACCTGCAAGCCGGGCTACGTGGGAAACGGCACCATCTGCAGAGGTAAGTTCCTGCCCTGGAACGGCCCTCCAGACACAGAAAAAACACGAATGCCCACAAATACAGGCCCGAGCCTGCCTTCCTTCCTTCCTTCCTTCCACATCCTTTGATGGTGGCTGATCCTCTGCTCCGTAACATCGTGGTCGGTCTGGCTCGCTCCAGCAAACCGGGCAGCAGCTGCCCCGGAGATGATGAAAATTGATTCTGGACCAGTTTCAGCCTGTTTCACCACATGTGTGCCTCCTCTACCTCAGTGCTCACCCTGCTCCCTGTTGACCTGTCGCCCCGCCCAGGCGCCTCGCCCGGTTGGTCCTGCGGCATCATACAGATGGAGGGAGGAGGGAGGGTGGAAATGAGCAGTGTTTCTGTGCAGTGTGTGCGGTTGTGTGTGGTGTATATACACAAAAATGAAATCTGTTTTTGAAAGCCTGCGTTCAGCCTGCTGCATAGACCTTTAGAGTGTTCTTACTACACTCCAGCCTAATAGCTAAAGCACTTATTGGCTGTGTGCTATTATCTTCAGAAATGAAAACAGGGACAGTCAATGATTAAATCAAAGTGGAAAAGTGCCTCAATAACAGCAAATTAATAAATCTATAGCATAGCGCAGCAGAAATTCATTCAGCAAAGCTTTTTCAACAGGGTAACGTATCCTCTGTTTAAACCTCATTTCAGCGACTACATTTCAGTGCAGTGAAAACCCGCTTTGTGCTGAAATATAGCAATTTAAATGCTTTTCAAACAACCACTGTATGTAACCTGGGAATATAAAAACCATAATTGGAGTCAATATTATTGATACATTTCATATTTGGATTAATATTACTGAGTTTCCTAATCTTGATCAACTACTTCATATTGAGTATCTGCCCATATCAAGACCAATACCGTAGTCATAGTCATTGATTTCCTCCACAATAACTCCACATAATACTACACAACTAGGACTGGTCCATACTTCACTACCATCATCATATAGTTTCCCAAAGAAAATTCTGTGTAGACAACAGCTGCAGAAAGCGTCAGTTCCATGCTTGACGGCTGCTGCACTGAGAGCGCGATGCCTTACAAAATCTTGTGTTTACAATTAAATCGAGCTTTGTTTCACCCACTCTGATCGATTTTGAGGTTTCAGCATCGGCCAGATTGGTCATAAAAGAGCTGTGCTGCCATGTAAAGTGAGTTTTGAAAGTTTTAACATCCTGCTGTGCAGCCTTGATACGTTACTTGTTTCAGCAGCTTCCCGCAATCAATACAGACATCTTTCCAATAAACACTGGCTTTTTGATACAACCACCCATTTTTTTCTGGCTTTCCAATTCAGATGTCTTTAATAAAGTCTGTGAGCACGTGTTATTGAATAACAGCACTCAGTGCACATCATTTTTACAAGAGTGACTTATTGCTGTTTTATTATACCAACATGATCTCCCATTCAGGGGAAGCTGCACTGTGTTTAACAGTTCCTTTATTGAACTGAACAATAAAATGAAAAAGAAGCAAACAAGAAAAACATGAAATTACATTTATGATTGTTTACCGGTTACATGAAAAGCACTTTTGAAGCTTGCACCATTTGTTTCTTTATTGTCCTTTTGTGTGATCTCATGTTAGCAGTAATGCAAGTGAATATTTGTGGAGGCCCGTGTAGCTGTTTACACGCCCTTTGACATCATCGGTGTGTGCGCCCGCACACACACACACACACACACACACGACCTTCAGTTTACGACTGTGTGTTCATGCGCCCGCTCAGCCGTGTGCTGTATGAGCTATATTTAACTGTGCATTTGCACTGACGGCTGCTGCAGTGGGACTGTCGCTGCAGGTTCAGGACAGGTGGACCAGGCTAGTCGATAGCGGTCCGTGTACGGCTCTTGTGGAGTCTGAGGAGTCTCATTAGAGCGTTGGCAGCTTCTACAAGCCAGAGGAGCATCGTAGCAGAGTATTAACAGCCATGTTTACGGTGGAGCCAGTGAGGTGAAGATAGGGAATACCCTGCGTTCTAACAGCAAGGTTGAATCCACTTCCACACTTGTAAAATACCAGTAAAATTCCCTTTTCCTCTTTTTTTTATTAGCTTATTACCATTTAGCTTAACTGCAGATGTACGCTTTCTTAAACCTGACACTTAAATGTAATTCTATTACCAACCATGTTGAAAATCCCTGAAATTCCATAATCTAGTCCTCTGGGCTAAGTGCTGTCTGAGATATTTGTATCATCAGTCCACTTGTTTAACAGAGGTAGGTGGAAAAACAGGGTTAATTTTCACCCTCTTGTCATGTTCCACCATGATTTCTCACTCATTAAGTTATGGTCTGTATCTGCACTGCTGCTCATTACCGTGACAGCTAATAATGTTGCAATTAGAAGGACGGGACAGAGGAAAGCATGTTCGCCATGATTAGCGGAGGACAGTGCGGAAGTATGCTGCTGCAGGTGGACGTCTATACAGCCGTATGTGTGAGCGCAGGGGGGAAGAGATTAATTAAGGAAAGAAAGGCAAGAGTTGGATAGTGAGGCAGAGGGTGAATGCAAAGACGATGGAGGAAAGAAGGAGGCGTTTCCAACCGACTCCACCCCCTCCTCTCTTCTGTAACACGGGCATTAGGATGGGAGGCAGGTGGAAGGCAGGTCTAGGGAGAGATCAATGCAATTTGCAAAGTGCCTTCCACACAGTTTCTGCTGCTGGATTGTCTCCAGGCTCATGCTACACACACACACCAACACACACAGACAATACACAGCCTGACTGTAGCGCTACCTCCACATTTTTCACTCTGGCAGTCACGGCCAATGTGCAAATGATGGAACAGAGCAGCTACAGAGGCGGGTGTCTCAAACAATGTTTAGAATATGAATTACGGAATGTAAATACATGGAAATTACTAAACCTGGTGGAGGGACTTATGTTCAAGCCAGAATGTGAAACACTATGTTAAATGGACACCAGAGCAAAGTATGTGGCCGGTCATTACACCCGTACATGATTGTCGAAGATCCCAAAACCTTGGCCGGTAATCTGCTGCAATAACAGCCTCCACTCGTCTCAGAAGGCTTTAGAACCTGGCTGCAGGGATTTGCTCTCGCTCAGCCACAAGAACATGAGTGATGTCAGACCATGAGGTTTTAATTCATCCCACAGTTGTTAGATGGGGCTGAGGTCAGGGTTCTGTGCACGCCAATCAAGTTCCTCCTCGTCAACATAGGAAAATGATGTCTTCGTGGAGCTCGATTTGTGCATGGGGGATTTTCATATTGATGCAGGAAAGGGGCCTTCCTCAAGCTGTTGGCTCAAACCTGGAAGCACACTTTGTCTAAAATATCACTATGTGCTGTAACATTAAGTTTTCTCTAAAGTGCAACGTAGGGTCTAGCTCAAACCATGAAAATCAGCCCCAGATCAAAAGCACAGAAAGGCACTTGTCCAAATACTTTAGGCCATATATTGCAGCTAATGTATACAGAGACCGCTCGTGACACTGTCACTTCTACTCGCTGATGATATTTGTCAGAAGCAGGTGAGGAAATTTTACACTTTTTAATAATGTCATTAAAACTATCTACATCTTACCTATCCTATTCTGCCCAATTAGTATTATGCGAGCAGGGAGTTGGAGGAATCGGCCTCTATTTTCCCCTCCCCCTGAGATCTCATTACTGTGTGATGGCGACAGCGTTGGCCAATCGACCTGTGCCTCCCTTCTCATTCCCCTCATACATCACCGCGGCCCTCTCAGGAATAAGGGAATTAGTCTGAGTGTGACTGCGGCTCCTCAGCCTGTCCCCGCTAATGTTAATAAGGCAAGCCTTGAGCAATGAGCCCATACTGGACGGGGCCAGATCAGGTTTCGGAGCCAAAAAGTGAGCGATTAACTTGACGTGTTAAAAGCTGAACAGGTGATGAGCGCCCTTGAGTGACAGCGGCTTATTTTCTGAGAACGCAAACATTTTCCATTGGTTTGCGAAGAGAGTGCTTTTTATTTGTAATGATATAATTTGACCTTTTGTAATTGTTGTGACTGAGAGGATGGCAAAGACAGCTACAGATGTGGCTTTCCATAATTGTTTTTATTAGATCTTAAAGGAAAAACCCTCTTTCGGATCCTTGTCCTCTTAGAATTGTGGACATATTTTTCCCCCCTCAGCTTTCAATACCTTTCTCTTAATGCCTTCCAATAACCCCTGCAGAGTGGGACTGGACGTTTGGTATTAAGCTGTGTTTTCAGGTTTGAAGTGGAGGAACGCATAACAGCAAGACCTTCCTGCTCACTGTTTCTGAAAAGGCAGCACATTTCCTCTGCTTATTCCATCAATAATCTCCCTGGTTTATATTGTCGGGGCTTAAAAGCAGCTCTAAAATGACCCTGCAGGTGTTGATTCTGCATGATTGACACCAGGACTCGTCATCTGGAGGCAGAAAAACAACAGCACTGGTCATTCGTCAGAAGCGACCTATACTAACTAAGTTTTCCTGACAAGCAACCTGGTGTGGTCGTGTGAGTAATGGCTTTGTTCTCTCACCTCACATCTCATTTCTGTTTTACAGCAGAGTAATTATGGCTAATATTGTTGCTAGAGCAATGCAATGCCCCTTCGGCGGCCGTTAATGACATAATAGATTTGCCTGCTGCTGATGTTATGCAAATAGACAATGGATGGAGGAGTGCTGCTATTGTAGAGGCTCACGCTGCTTAGCCTCACTGCAGCTTTGGAATAAAAACACAATCTGAAAACACCATTTTAGATCTTAAATTTAAAATGACTGTATTCATCTCAGAGATTGCCAAATCCAAATTGTGACACGCTGGAAAAACCCAGTGTGTTAGCACGCTTTGTAATGACATACGCAGGTTCAAATTTAACTCCACACCTGCCAAGTACCCAGCTTATAGCAGGCCTGCAGCTGCCCCCCCGCCGGCCCGCCGTGACAAGGGTGACTGCAGGGCCACATGAAGCAAAGCCTCCCTCTCAAGAGCACATTACTACTATTGATTGACTGGGCTGACTGGAAATGAGGGGTTAACACTCCCTCTGCCTCGACTTACTCTATCTTCCTTCTCTTCCTCTCTTTCTCTGCCCCCTCCTTTTGTGTATGACAATTCTCTGGGGGAGAGAAAGGGCCACCATTATGTAATCTCTCTCAGAGCACAATAAATAAGCCACAATAGTTCAATCGGAGCACGGCATAAGATTATAGATCAGTATTGTTCCCGCTGCCAGCCTAATGATCAGCAGCCTTTGTCGGCAGCAGAATGACTGAGCTAATCTTGTTAATGGTCCGTTTCATTCCCTAGGACTGGTTTGTATAGACAAAGGGGTTTTAAATAGAGAGGATTTGAGTAGCGAGTCTAAACAGCCGCGCAGAGGACAAAGGCATTGACTCGTGCTTTTCTCATCTCGCTATCGCAGCTAATCACAGAGGAACCATGTTGCAACCAGCTAACAGCGAGCACTGGAACCCGGGCTAATGTATTCTGAAAGATGGAGGGAAAGGGGGGGTGTTTGCTGCAGGGAGGGGAAAAGAGAAATGGGTGGGGGTGGGTGGCTGGGTGTTAGATTCAGCCTTCATTTCCCTACAAGTATGAAGCATTTAATTTTCTGTTTACATAATTATTGCTCCCCTTCATCCCTTTTTGATAGGAACAACACATTTAGCGGCTTCTCTGCTGTGTAGCTCTGTGCTAGAGGGCACAGTGTTTTACAACATTTAATTGGGTGAGAACCACAGTATCTGAAGCTATGATTAATTGCAAATGTAGAAAAAAAAAGTAAGAAAAAAAAAAACCTACTTGTTTTTGAAGCTTTGTAGCAATTATCATTTGAGGCAATTATTTTTAGTCTGTGGCCTGCTGTTAGATGGAGCTGCTGCAGTAAAAGAGAAGAATCCTCTCTTGCGTTCAGCTCTATCAGATTCACTCTTGTAATGTAATATAATGCACCAGGCGAGAATCTAGCCTGCTGTCCTCATTCTCTCTGATCTGTGGTGGGTTATTTTTTGTCTTCAATCAGTCTTGTGTCAGTGATGCTCTGCAGTATTAAGTCTGTGCAAAGAAGTCTCTTTGTTTAATGTGGAGATGCAGTGTGATACAGAGGAAGGAAAACCCATAATAATACCAGTTTGAAACTCCAGTGCTAGAACACCAATTCTAGTCTTTTCTGCAACAGCAATGCTAATCCTGATTAAAAGTACTCATAGCATGACATCGACTCGATTAAGGTCTAAGTGCCTGAATTGAAGATTTGATTGTGACGTTGTACTGGTCAGCATTCAGAAACCTGCACGTGCTCTGACAGACTCGGGCTCGAATTTATACTTTACACTCAGAAGGCCTAAAAACAGCTTTGGTGCTGCTAATATCACAGGTAGCTTTCTGAGTCTGTGGGAGGAGAACGTGAAGAAAGAGTTCACGTGTTCGTACGGTGTTTTATGTTCTGACAGCTTCTCAGGAGGAGCCAGCAGGCTCCATGGAGGAATGCGTTTGAAGAGCACTCTGGCTGAGTTAAAATGAACTCTTATCATCTGCAGTGTGTCTGGTTTGGTTCTGTTGATGCATCTAATCGCCGTGTTATGGTTTTATTTCCCTTTCCCTTTCCCCCCTGCTCTCTGTATCCTCTCCTGGTTTTTCTCCATCATTAAGGTGCATGTGAGCCAGGAGGAGCTGTGAGGGGAAGGTTGAATGCAGGAAAGCAGGGAGAAAGCCTCATGCCCGCTGTTTGCATGCGCAGAAAACAATAGAACACAAGTATTCATTAGAAAACATTGATGTGATATCACATATACTAGTGGATCCACACTGTTTTGGCTTGTACTCCCATGAATTGAAGCTGCTTGTAATTCCTCATCACAAATTACGGCCTTAGTGTGGACATGTGTCCAGGATTTTAACCAAACGATGATTTTCCCTGCTAGGATTGCTTCATTTGAAGAGTCTTTAGAGGTCTGAAGCAGTGAAAATGTCCAGTATGTCACAAAAGAATTACAGAAAAGATTTTCTTCCTTATCCCTTTAGTCATCTGGTGATCCTCCTGATTTCTCATGGGGACTGTGGGGGGTCCCGACCCCTGGTTGGGAACCACTGACTTGTATTGTAAAGAGGAGTTTTGTCGCCTTGAGTTTCCTTCATGGTTCATTGACCTTGGATGAAGGAAGCTGAGGTCAGGAAGGGAAGTGGCAACCTCCACTGCTGACTGTGATTGGCTGAGACACCTGTCAGCCTATCACATACACCTTTAACATGCCCTTCTTTCAATTTTCCTGTTTCTCATTTTCAGAATATACTTGTAGCACATCCTCGCATTAGTTTGCAGATAACGACAGGTGTTTTGTTGCTGGTTATTAGCACCTCACGGCCATTAAAAATTGAAAGGCAAGCAGTGGGTTATAACACACAAAATGTAATTTGACGCAGAAAAGGAAACAATCATTAGCTGAGAAAATGTCAAAATAGAGAAAAACATTTGTTTGATTACTAGTGAAGCACATAGCACAAACTGGAAAAAAGAAATTGTTCTGATTAGATCCTCCACCAGTTTCAGTGTTTGTGCAGTACTCTGCTCCCCGTTTAAAGAAATTCAATAGCTGCAGGGCATGCTCTACTGAGATAAGAGGTCTTCCTGTGCTGCAAAAGTGAATAAAGGGAAGTGACACCTTTCACCTGATGTTTATTTGCCTTAATAGGAACAAGTGCACAGCACCTGCAATGTGTGTAGACGATAAATAATGCATTCGTTTATCTGTTAATAAAGTAGTGCTTTGCATTTCATGTTAGCTTAATTTCTCCAGATGCCCTCTCCCTTGTCCAATAAACTGAAAATTCAGAGAAAACAAATTTCGCTCAGAAGCAAATGTGTCACTCTCATCGTTCTCTGAATTATAGTGAATTCAATTTGCACCCTGCGCTAATAGCATAAAGAAATTCACCTGGTACATCGCTGTGGTGGAAAAAAGCCTGTTTTCAAACACAGGCGGCGTTTCGACTGGGACTGAAAAGCACAAAGCCCACAGGCTCTGGGCTCCAAAACACTTTAGTTCAGATCTGTGGGCTCTGACTGATTTATGGCAGGCTGCAGGCTGCACACACACACACACACGCACACACACACATACAGTAAATAACGGATAGACAAGTAGAGGAAATAACTGACAAGTGAAACGCTTAAGCTGCTGCAGTCCAACAGTGTTTACTCACAACCATTTCTGGGATTTTACTTTAAAAAGGTAATCAAGAAGTGCTGACTTGTTATTTCTAAAAATTGTAACTAGTACTTAGAGAGTAGAGTATTCATATCACACTTTTAAGTTACTGTATCAGTGACAATTACTTGAGACATGAGATTCAGAGCTCAGTAGCAACAATGTAAACTGGACTTAGTTGAGACTTGAATAGCTAGGTCTCCTCTGATTCATCATTTCCTGATGATAGCATCGTCAGGTGTGTTAACAACGTGAATAAATGTCCAGAAATCCACTCTGAGAGTAAAGTCCAGACTTGCCTGAGAATCATCATGTTTTTATGTTTTTCTACAGAGTCAAATCACTCTAACGACAGTTGTCTGAACATGTGTGGGCACACTGCAAACAGGAACTGCTTTTAACAAATTCTGCATTTTAATTGGGCCAATTTGCCGATTTTTTGGAAAACCCTGCATTAAAGCTTCCCTTGCCACCAGTTCAGTGCACCTGATAAATATTTTTGACTTGTTCCTTCAGGGATGCGGAGCTTGACGCCGTGAACAGCTGATTCTGGGCTCAACTAGTATTCCATGGTGATATTCTTATCTTTACTTTGGCAGAGGTGTTTCACTCAAAGCATTATATTGCTGCTCTCATGCACACACACATTCTGACAGCAAAGAGCCTGAATGTGTTCATTTATTTCCACCCTGCAGGTAACTATTATTACTGAATAACTGAGAAAAGTACTGTGATTACTCTCTGCTCGTCAATGATTCCAGCCCTCCACTAATGAACTGATGGACACAGGCACAGAGATATTGATCGTATGTCACCATATAAAATTGTCCACTAATAGCTATGGACCTTTTGTTGTTGTTGTCACTTTGTCTGAGTTGCTGTCACAGTCAGGATATGATCCATTATTTCTACTTCCGTATCAGTAAAGAACCCAAAGATACAGAGAGGCAGACAGACAGGACTTCATCAGTGCAGATGATGGGATCAGCTGTATATAGATCTATGATCTGTGTGTGTGTGTGTGTGTGTGTGTGTGTGTGTGTGTGTGTGTGTGTGTGTGTGTGTGTGTGTGTGCGTGCCTGCGTGCGTGTGTGTGTGGCGAGGTGTTTGCATGCATGCTTTTGTGTGTGTTTATTAGAATCTGATACCCAGGTTTCAGCTAATTAGAGCAATATTTCTGCCAAGCAGGAAATTTGGAGAGCCAGACACACACACAAACACACACACACACACACACACACACACACACACACACACACACACACACACACACACACACACACACACACACACTTTTGGGGACATTAGTAAGACTTCAATTCATTTCCTGGAGACTTATCCTTAACATAACCACTACTTGCCTAACACTAAACATAACCCATCTTCACCCTAAAGTTTAACGATTTGCATTATGGGGACCTGCATTGTGTAAGGCGAGTCACCACAATGTGATTGTATAAACAGTGTCCCCATAACGTGAGTAATACAAACGCAAACAGAGCTCATCAAAGGAAAAGGCAGAGACTTTAATTTAACACCAAGAAAGCAGCTGGAAATAAGAAGGGACTGAGACTGATCCAAAATAGACAGAATAATCCAAATTATTCCTACGCAGATGACATTGCAGTATGAATGTCAGAAATAAATAAATAAGTACAACATCTTGAACTTAGCGGTACCAAAGGAAGTCTGTCTGCAAAACATAAAAACAGTGAACACCTGCACTGGTTTTACAGGTAATGCTCATCATCTTAGCTAGCTTGTTAGCATGCAAACATGTCCTAATTACAGTGGTGGGAAGTAACTAAGTGCACTGCAGTGCTGGAGAATCTACATTTATTGGCAGCTATAGTTATAGCAATGTGCATATAAAGTATAATAGACTATTATACAGTAAATGAAACCACAGAGCAGTGTATCAAATGACTAAAACTAGTTCTGCTGCAGCCAAATAAAATGCAGTTTACATGTTACTGCATCAATAATATTCACACAATAGCATTATGTGTAGTAATATAACACTGATAGAGCCCAATTTGGCTGCTTTGCTTTTATATTTTGACTACATTTGTCTAATAGTACTTGCATACTTCCTCATTAGAACAATTTTGAAAGCAAAACTTCCACTTCCAATTTTTGCAGGTATTTAGCACAGTATGGGCCAAACTGAAATTTTGAATGGCGCAACATGAAAAGTGAGAGGATCGTCGGACTTATTAAATTCCCTCAGAAATGTGCCAATTCATCGTACCTGTTGAGATGGTTCACTGGATGGTTGAAAACTTTGACCTGCTGCTGGTGCTAGAAGAAAACTAAGAGTTAGAAACAGAGCTTAGTGTGTTGGGGAGTGAAAGAAATGAAGCAGCAGCCATCTCTTCATGGGAGGATATGATGGCTTCTGTTCTCTTTACCTGCCTTTAATACCAGCTGCTGTTCTGCATGATGGAGCCTCCACCTGCATGAGAAACACACACACAGAAGCATATCCACTTTACATCCCCGGCTCATCCGCAGCCTCTTTTAATGCAGATTTCTCAGCTGTCACCTCCATCATCTCCCCTCTCTTCTTTCATCTGTCTATGTCCCACCCCTCATCTGTCCTCTGTCTCTTCCATGTGCTGTCTGTCAGGGCGATAGTGACAGGTTTAGTATGCAGAGTCATATTTTTAAAGGCTTTTGCTTGCTATTTGCTCGCAGTATCTTTGTAGAGAATGAATTAGTGTGGAAACACTAATGGCCCTCGTCCCTATCGGATATGAGTAGAGACTACAGCTGCAGGTTGCCAGACATGGATATGATGACATGTAAGTCACAGGTTTCTTTATTATTTTTTTTTTAATTCAATTCAATTCAATTCAATTCAATATTCCTTTATTAGTCCCACGAGGGGAAATTGCAATATACAGCAGCATCAATATAGTGTATAAAGTATTAGAAGAAGTGCAATGCAAATTCAAAACAAGTATATATACAAGAGTGGGATAAAAGAATAACGTCATCCCTAAGAAACTGTAAATAGTATTTACAGATTGTTATGCACTGATTATTGCACATTATTGCATTATTGCACAGGTTATTGCACAGATTGTATACATATTATTGTACTGATTACTTGGAGCAGTTTCTGTTGTGCAGTCTGACGGCTGCAGGAAGGAATGACCTGCGATACCGCTCCTTCACACACTTTGGATGTAGCATCCTGTCACTGATGGAGCTCCTCAGTGCAGTGAGTGTGTGTTGGAGGGGGTGGGAGTCATTGACTGTCATGGGGGACAGCTTGGCTGTTATCCTCCTCTCCCCCACCTCCTCCACCTGTTCCAGAGGGCATCCCAGGACAGAGCTGGCCTTTCTGATGAGTTTGTCCAGCCTCTTCCTCTCAGCTGCTGTGATGCTGCTCCCCCAGCAGACTACACCATAGAACAAGGCAGAGGCCACAACAGAGTCATAGAAGGTCTTCAGGAGTGCCCCCCACACCCCAAAAGACCTCAGCCTCCTGAGCAGATAGAGTCTGCTCTGTCCTTTTTTGTAAAGTGCAGTGGTGTTATGAGTCCAGTCTAGTTTGTTGTTCAGATGAACACCCAGGTACCTATAAGATGTCACCATCTCAATGTCCCTTCCCTGGATGTTCACTGGTGATGGGGGGGAGTGCGGGTGGCGGCGGCGGAAGTCCACAACCAGCTCCTTGTATGTTGTATAAGGATGTAAAATCCACAAATTATCCATATTATCTGAACCATAGTGAAAAGAAAGGTACCTAATGCACATTGTAAAACTGCATGAGTACAGTGGAAAATGCAAAATCTAAATAATGTTTACAACTTCTGTTTTGGATGATTTGTTTTCCGCTTAAGATAAGAAAATATGGTGATCGTGTGATGAAGTGTACTTGAGCAGCAACCCTTTGTCCCACCATCTGTACCATTAACCATTTGTAATGATGGACAACAAATTGTTTTAAGTTACTGTTTAAAAAAATGCTAAACTCAAAGTCAGGTGAAAGTCACATTTTGAAAACCCCTTTTGCAAGCCAATCCATAATCATCAGCTCATTTTCTCACATTTTTCTCTCAACTTATTTTTACTAGAGTTTTTTTTTTTTTTTTTTTTTTTACTTCATAAGGGAACCGTGTTTACTGCCAGCTGCAAGGATCATTGTCCTCTTGCAGCAGGAGAGATAGGACTTGTTGATGCCAGGGGACATAAAGTGTTGGTGGAAATTATGTTAAACCAATCTGCTCCAAATTGATATGCACATTTTTAGTGAAACTCTGGATAAACTCAAAACTGATAAGCATCAAAGGGTCAGTTCACCCAACCAGGTTGTGAAAAATCCCGAAATTAAAACACATGTTTTAAAGTCGTAACAATTAATATGATTGTCCAAAGACAAATGAGGAAAGACACAGTGCTTCTGAGTCTCTCAGTGCTTTTCCACTGAATTGTCATGGAGGCAGAAATCTCATACCCATCTTATAGACAAATGTAAAAAGAAAAATAGTGCATTTGCCCTTGTACTTGAGTGTAATGGGAAACCACAGACTCAAAGTACCACTTTGGACCAACCAGTGAAGATCTTCCAAACATAATCTTCCTCATAACATCAAATTCACTCCATGTTTCGATGTGATGCATATCCCTCCTCCAGATTCCAGCAGCATGGGTCATGGGTATTTCCAGCCCTACGTGTCGCCTCTCAGCAATAAACCTCATCTTATCAGCGAAACAGGAGGAAGTGGTGGTGTTAGCTCGCCTACCTCTGTGTGTGTCTCAGTAATGGATTCAGATAGAGGCAGTCGTTCGTCCTGCGCCGCCCTTGGTTATGAAAGCTCCTCACATCCAGTTGCCAAGGGCGTCCCTGCTCCTCCCATCCTCGCTGCTCTGATGGGTTCATGCCCCCGCGACTCTTCCACAGATGAAAATAGATAAAATCATCCAGACGTGGCGTGAACAGCCAGTTAATGTTTGCCACACACAGACAGTCCAGAAAGAGGCAGTGAGATGAATGTTTTTTTGTTGTTGTTGTTTTATTCAGTTGTTATTCAGAAATTGATTTTTTTTTTTTTTTTTTTTTTTCCCCCCCATAAAAAATACCAAATGAAAGTCCCCCAGCAAAGAGAACTGTTTTGGCTTGCAGTCATTTTGCTGTTATTTCACAGAGTCCTGCCACACCTTCTCTTTATAAACTTAGAGTCACCAAACTCTTTTTATATATACACATACTATAACTTCATTTGTACTTCAGCTCAGCAAGTAAATGCATTTATAAACATACACACACCTGCACTTAGGACCCACATCTAAGCAGGAGCCAATACACAGTAAGTATGTTTATTTCCGTCAAACACAAAAACATAAACCATATAGAATTCAACTATAAACCCACATTCATTTATTTCTTGCCCACTGGCAAACATCACCTCTTAGAGCCGCGTTATGGGAGTGCCTCAGGGTTCCATGTTAGGCCCGTTGTTGTTGAGTGCATGCATCAATGAATCAACTCTGTATCTATCTGTGTGATGATGTATATATAAGACATGGTCTTATAGGCACTGAACAAGTAGCTGCCATGTTGTAATTAACAATGGAAAAAGCTGCAGCAGCTCAGTCAGTTACAGTACATCTTTGAATACTGAGAAAACAGTCACCGTGTATTTTTTGTTTCGATAAAAACAAGGGTCTTTACAAATATTTATGTGGATGGACACACGATAAAAATGTTGATGAGTTTAAATACTTAGATGTTACTCTCAATTCTACTCATACATCCAAAGGTGTGCTTAAAAGATGTATTGAAATACAGCTAACTGTAAAAAAGTAAAGTCAAAACCTTTAAGACATATTTGAATGCAGTGGTCAGCCAAGCAAGACTGTCTTAAAACCACTTCATAAACAAGCCCTGAAAGTCCTGGGCTGGATATCCCAATGGGATTATCATTGTGATGTAAAATATATGAAGCTTTGATAACTCAATTCCGTATTCAGATGTCCGTTTAGTGGATAAGATCATCCATAATGCTGCTCCTCCACCGCTGAAGAGCTTTGTTCAGCTCCGCTCTGAGCTAATGAGCAGAGTTTCAAAGTCTGCTTCAAGTCTGCTTTTTCTTTAAATGCCATTAAAGAGTGGAATAAGCTCCCCGTCAACCTGAGAAACTTGACTGATTTCCATAGTTTCTCCCGTGAAGTTGAAAAATGGATTTTAAGTAAGCAGTTGTCAGCCTTAATTTGGCATTTTGACAACCTGGTTTTGTAACTTTGGATATTCTGTGTGTAATATTTTAACATTTGGATTCTGTTTTGTGTTTATTCCCATGAAATGTGTTATTGTGTGTGTGTGTGTGTGTGTGTGTGTGTGTGTGTGTGTGTGTGTGTGTGTGTGTGTGTGTGTGTGTGTTGCTGATCCATTTGTAGTGCAGATGACAGGTTTTGCTCTGTGTTTTATTGCTTCCTTTCACCTGCCCGCAGACTGCAGATGGAAATTAGCTGCTAGTTAAATCTGCTACAAAGCATCTCTCCTCTTTATTGAGATGAATGCATGTTGTTCGTGGTCCCTGATATAAATAAATTTAATAAACTAGACTAATATTTTTGGCCATGGGGTTGGAAGCAGAAACAAGCTATAAACGCTGCAATATTGTCATCTCTGAAGTTGCTCTGGCAAACTTTCCAGCGAGCAGTTGCTTATTTACACGTCGAGCCGTTACAGAACAACATTAACATTCATTTGGAGTCGCGTTCACGTCCACCTGACGACAAGTCCAATATTCGCTCTCCTATATCTCCTTTTTTTTTTTCTCTCCACCAACCCATGAGGGAAATATCTGCCTCTTTCACTGCTAAATGCTCCATTGTGTGAGAGTGAACCAAAACAATAACCTGAAAGACACTGAAATGCTCTTCAGAGCTGAGAGGATCTCACAGTCAGGCACCCCAATCACCAGCTGCACATTGTTTGTCAGAGCCTCCAAAAATTGTTACAGAAATGTTTCATCAGCGTCTGTGATTACGGTTTGATTGGGTTTCAGCACCTAAAACTACTTGATTGGCGTTAAAGAACGATGGAGGTCGTGGTTACGAGAAACCAGTGTTGACTTTTGGAAGCACTCAGGGTGTTGTTTTTGCTTTCTCTATCTAATCTTAGTTACCTAGCAGTGTACAGAATGAGTATAAATGTAAAGGTAGCATTCAGAACAATAGACAGGAAGGAAAATAAATGTGAGCCGTCGCAATGTTAAGGCCATCTCACTTAAATTGTGTCAGTGTTTGTAGAGCCTATACTTATAGCTCTACTGCGAGGGGCAACGAGCTTTTCACCAAAGTTTGACGCATGAGCGTGTCCATAAAATTCAATGTCCAGAGTTATGTTTGTCTTTGGATATGCCAATCCATTTATTTGCATATCAAGCCAAAAATATATACAAATTCCAAAAAACGAAAGATGTTGAATGTCGACCTGCACAGCCCATAAAAACACGTAATTCACAGTCGAAAACGGTTTGCTTCACCACTCATTGTACCCCACCTGGCTTCAGTCACTGCCAGGTATAAATCAGTTACCATAGCAACCGACTGAGATTGACAGGTGACAGGAGCAACCATAGCAACCAGTTAAATTTGATGTGACGTCATAGCAAGGCCAGACGATTCATTTGAATAAATAAAAACAACCAAAAATGTATTTTGGCTCCAACAGTGTTGTTATGCCGGCAGGCAGACGGAAAGACAACCGTCCAGCTTTGTGGACAAAAACGCAGACGTCAGTACTCTAATAATAATAATAGTGCATGTCGTTGATTCTCTGTGCCGGTGCCACAGGTGTTTTTCAGTTGGTAGCCTGTTAGGGTTTACCTCACATATCTTGAACATCCATGAAATATTTGTATGTGGTCATTCTGAGCACATAACCCAACAGAAGCCGAGCAGGAGCATCCGACAGAGCACTGGTGAGTCTTTGAGGGCAACCTTTTAGTTGTGGATATTATAAAAATGTGATTTAGGATTAGGATTATAGAACGTGCTTTTAATAGATCAATCTAACTCTCGAGACAGCAATCCTCTGATTTTAAAGTGGCATTAAGCAGGGCTGTCTGATAATGGATAACTATGTACACAAGAAAAAAAAGAGAGAGCTTTGAATGCTTTTAAAGTGAAAGTACTGCAAGAGTCTCAGAAGGCTGTTTCCACATTGACAGCTGTTTTACATCTGGAAAATGTGGCACAGAAAAAAATCTGGTTATCACTTCGCTCACGTCCTTCAGTCTGCCTGTCGAACGTAAACGAGTGTCAGCTCAGCGTTCTGCCGCCATCTGGTTACAGAGGCAGCATCTCAAACCGTCTCTCTGCACACACACACTACGGATAGAGGTGCAGTGAGTTATGGTTACTGTAGTTCACTGACAGGTTTAGTTTTATTAAAGATCACATCTGCTGACAGGTATCACAGCACCTGAACTGCATGAAAAAATCTAATTAATTTTTGCAGGATTAGGCTGCACGAACCTTAATGGAACATATTATCAGTGAAAATTATTGCCTGAAAACTAAACTTCACTTTTTCTTCTTATCTATGGCAGTATATTATATACAATAAGTGATTGAAGTGTAATTGAATAGAAATGGAGTAGAATCCCTCCCACGTGCAGTTTTTTATGAAATACATTTAAGTAACTCGTATGTGTTACCCAGCAACTGTTTCTGCACCAGCTAAGAAGTCCTTTAATAGGAGTAAAAACATTGTTTAGAATAATGATTGAAGGCAAAATTATGCAACTATATTTATTCCTGGAATTGCTTCATTATTGTAGTTTTACATGGAAACCCACGTGGGTCACAACCCTGGTCGCTCGCTCGCTGGCAGCGCTGGTTCGTTCCAGAGCGAGAAATCTCTGAAAGCACCTGCTGGAATTAATTGTCATGTCAGCCTTATTGATCAACCACCCTTTCAACCCTCTGCAGATACATTATGGCAGTAAAAATCTTCCTTAATGCGTCTTTAATCCATGCCGACCGCCTGGCCTGAGTCCTTATTGTCTTGTAAGTGCGGTCATTATCTGTGATGTTCAGTAAATGCCCAACAGAGAGTACAGCCAAGGGTGAACTGCCTCTACTCTGATGCATAACAAAGTGAGGCATTTGTATGAGTAAATGGGTTTGCATTAATTCGTTCTTAGCTGAGATTCTGGCCTGTTCGACTTCCTTTCAGGCTGACAGTGGACTTCTACCTCTCAATTTCAGCCTGCTGTTCTGCACTGATTAGCAGGGAAACAAGGCAGATATTACTCAGATACACTGCAGAGAGAGAAACTGAGAGGACGCCTCTGTCTTCCTCTGAGATCAGGTTTGTGGGAGAGAGAGAGACGAAGAAGAATAAGGAGTCCATTATCTAGATACCCCTCTGTCACAACAACTGATGGTGTGTTCAGGAACGCACTGTGATGTGTTTTATTGTCATCCTTTCCCTCTTCTTGATATCAGCAAGACTTGCTTAGATTTATAGATAGATTGCAATAATTTCTTTTGGCCACTGGGGGCGCAGGAACACAGCCCTGGCATATTATCACCTTTCAACATTGTTAAAAGACTTTAGCAAATAGATGCTGATTTGAGCATCAAGCAGACGTGGAATGATCATTCATTTGACACTGTGGTTCTGACCTGATGAAGGCCAAAATTCGCTCTTCTTTTAGCTCTAATTTGATCACCAACTCCTGAGAATAATGTCTGGCTTTTTAGATGATGACAGCAGTGTCTAATTAACAGCCATACAATCCAAAGTGACTCTGACCTCCATTACGGCTGTCAGTGTCTTTATAACCAACCGTCCATCCGGCAGAACAGATCAGAAAGACACTGCTTTATGTATTCTCAGTGAAACTAGGAGCCCTGATTGATCGCTGTTGATATACAGTGCTTCATATTTTGACAAGAGATTTGTGTGATATTGCCTACTTGTCATCATTATTCTTAATAAGGCATACAAGACAAAACCAAATTAGATCTGTAAAAACATGGACTGCAGTTGAAGTCTCAGATGAGTCTGAGTGGACTGACAGATTTGTAGAAAGAGGAATAAACCTGCTTGAGATGGATGAGTGAAACATCATATTAATAAAGAAACACTGCTGGTTTCTGTTCCTGTGAGACCGATCCGTCAGTGAATGTGCCATGAAACCAAAACAATGAGCTAAAAGAGACGAAAAAGCAGAGCTGGATAATAATTAATCAGCTAATTGTACCTTGTGCCTCTCGTGTATTAATGTGCTACCTCAAAGACTATTGGAACCATCTGGGTGAAAAATATTCCATATGCTGCTCAGTCAAATAGACTTTAACTCATTTCCCACATTCCTCTCTAGCAACTGCACAGACGATCTTTGTTTGAGTCGGAGTCGGCTTTTGATTTCCCAAGTTGACTTTGCGTTGAACTTGAGAAACAGGTTAAAAGTCTTTTTTCATGATGCAGCGGACTGAATATCATCTCATCCAGATGGTTCGATGGGTCTTTGAGGATTCTGGAATCCCTTCACAGCAGCTGTAAGCGTTGTTAATCGGCTCTCTGGGTATTTCAAACATCGTCAGGTGTTTTGTTTCAGAGAAGCCGATGCCTAGCACTGTAACTCCAATGCATTGCCAATGCTTAAACAGGAGAAACTGGGGCTGTGATTGACCCCTTTCACATTACACATGCCGTTTGATTCAATATTAGGGCCAAGTTTAAAAATACTGAGAAACGCAGTTTTAAACTCTTAAGATTCGAACTTTAAGTTTGAGATGACACCATTATCAAGAGGCTCACAATGTCTTAATGCAGCATATTACCGTGCTGTGCTACACTCATGAGACTCTAATTATTATTTCAGCTCTATTCTACCGTAGAAAGCTCGTTTTTCTCTTTTCATACCTACTTGATTTTGTGGAATATCCACCGGCTTTCTCTGTGTCCCTGCTCTTAATTCTGAGATGGATCCTTGGACGCCCAACGACCGTGAATGTGGCTGTTAGCCACGGCGCAGAGTGGAATGATTCCATTCTCACCACCCACTGGAAAGCAATCTAGGCCCATAATGGGAAACTCAAATAGCAAATCTGTGCTTATAAGCATGTCTCTGGAAGTCACGAGTCAGCAACAGGCTCAGTTGAGCAGTAAGATAGTTTAGCTGGAGGTCACGGGGACTACAATGAAGGAGGGCTGTCTCATCCTCACAACCCCAGAACTGGCTGTTTGTCGCTGTAGGGGGGGCCCGGTAATGTAATGCGGAGGGGGGGCAAGGGGAGGAGCTGTAAGTTGATACAAGGCACACAAAGAGGAGAGAAAGATGAAGGACGGAGGTAAAGTGTTGGTAAGATGCTTTGTGTGAGACGGTGTTGAGATTGCAGAGTTTGTGGAGGGTTCAGATATTTCCAGCAACAATGGAGCATGATAGTGATCTGTAGCATCAATGGTAAACACCACGTTATGGTGTCAGAGTGAGAGCACAGAGATCAATCTCTACAACCACAGGAGAAGGAAACGGAGCAGAGTGCAGTGCAGCTGTACCTCTCATCTTCGTACGTTTGCCTTCCGCCGTACAGGATGTGAAACGCCACTCTTCCTCAGCGGTGCAGCATGTTCTCTGCTGCGGTTGTTCAACAGCTGCACCACTTTTTTATTCGAGAATGGAAAACCATCACTAGTATCACACGTCTGTTCTACTCTCAAAGAAATCCCTCAGAGAGTTCATGCTGTACATCCACCAGAGATCGAGCAAAGCGATTTCAAGGGCAAACACCTTGTCGTCGTTTTGCACCCACCGTCGTAAATTGAATTAAAAAACGTCAACACGATCGCAGTCAGTGTTGGAATGAATGCACACCACGCCTGACCTCTACCTGCAGACATTTGTGGCTGCAACACTGCAAATAAAAGTGTTCAGGCGTCACTGAAATAAAGCCTTTTGTTGCAGGAACACAAGCACATTGTTTATTTCACTGGTTTTTATTTAAACAAATGGTAGTCGATGGCAGGTGACTGTTGAGCTTGTTGCGTTCAATTAAGCCAGAAATGTCTGCACATCCGCTTTAAAAGCATCTTTATATCCCACATGGTATTTTAAGTCACATCCTGAGATGTATGCATTAGAGCTGGGCTGAAGTTGTCTTATTCTGTATTATTTACTATATTATTTTACTGCGAGTTTTAATCCATCTTAATCCAACAGTTTGACTGGATTCCCAGTTCACATTAACACACGTTATAATTGGCAGCATGTTGCTGTTGTTTTGATAAACCAGACTTTCAGTGACGGTCGAGAGCTTTTTTCACTCTGACGAGAATTAAATGCTTGAGGCGACTGGAAAGTGGGGGTTGTTTCCATAAGCTCTGACTGAAAAACTCATAAACATACGACCCACCCACCCGCAGTGAAGCCCCCTCGTCTTTGGCAGTCATTAGTAGGACAGGCAGGCGGCATTATGCTGATGGTGATGAAACGATAATAAGAGCTGGAGATAGATTGAGTCAATATAAGTGTAATTAATTTTTAAGTGTGAGGTTTATTAGTACAGAGGCAATCACGCTCCTAATGAGGGCCTGATAGAACTCCTTAAACAGTGGAACCAGTCAAATTAATAGCTCTAATAGCGTCTGGCATGGGACTCTGCTTTTACTTATTGCATGCATTCGTTTGTATATTTAGCACTTTTTTTTCTTTTTTTTTTTAACTTTACACGGAGAGATCGTGTTTCTTTGGAATCAGAAACCAAAGCAGACAAGCTGCTGCACATATTACACCCACACACACATGCAGATATTACACTTAGAGCCTGTGTGTGTGACTATAAATAGAGGTTTCAGCCCATTAAGGCTCATTTTTCAAATCATGTCATTAATTAAGCTTAGAAATACTCAAGTAATTTCTCTTTAATGAACTTGCTCAATTAAGTCTGCCCTCTTTTTGGTTTAATCCTCCTCGCTTTAAGCACAAACTACTCTTCCTCACCGTCTCTCCCAGCGCTCGCTCTTCCTTTTGAATTGTGGGCTACGTTCCTCCTCGACCTTCTCTGCTGTGTGTTCGTCTCAGCCGCGTTGATGCATCGCAGGTCGTCTGCGCTGCCCGCTTCAAGCAAAAGGCGGCGGCATTGTTGGACACGCGTGCTCACACGTGCACGGTGATAAGATTTCCAAATAACTGCAAAGTAGACAAGTGAGATGACAGCTCATGAATGATGCAGGCGGCTCTGTGGGCGATCAATAACGACATGCGTCATCTAACCAAATTTAATCTAAATCCGACCGGTGGTGAAGTAATTATGGGCTGTCAAAGTTAAACATTTTGACACCTTGATTAAATTATTATCCCTGCTTGGCCAGGTTTGAGCTTTATTTTTGGACTTTAGTCTTTCAGTGTTGTTTTTCAGGTTGTGCCCACAGACACATTTTCCAGACATGTGACCTCTAGTGGTGATGCAAATAATGAGAGTCCTCTACCTGCGGCAAAGGCAAAGACAGTGATCTAAGCTCTCAGGACTTGGTCACACCAGCATTCACACCTGCAAAGTTTCTGTGCATTTCAGTGGAATGCCAAATCGATTGGTATGATCAGGCGCTTACAGCAGGGTGGAGGCGTGAAGGAGGCGCTGATGGTTAAGTGTAGGAAGTGTATGACCTGGACGACGGAGACTGCTGTCAGAAGCCGTGAAGGTCGTCTTTCCCTAACGTCAACTTGGTAGTTTTAATGGCCTTAACTTGACCAGATTTTAACTGAAGTGGTGGCAGGTCAGAAAACGCTCGTGATTCATGTTTGGAAGAGTCAGGTGGATCATTTGGAGGCACTGACAGATAATCAGCGTTGCCATTTAGGTGTAAGGACTTTTCTTCGTATGCAAGTGCCTTCGTCTTACCAGCCACTTCTAAAATACACGCTACAAAAGAAAATGTGAGGCTGCAGATCCGTGCGCATCAGGATGTTATCGCATTTCTTTCAAGTGTGGCACAACAGCAGCTCAGGTGGCAGAGCAGGTTGTCCTTGAGGCTGAACCTCAGATCTGCTTCTGAGGTTAGCTCATTGCGCGACGCCTCGCCGTAATCAGCGTTTGAATGTGTGTGTGGGTGAATGTGAGGCTTTCTAAAGTGCTTGCAGGATAAATGTGCTGTATAAAAGCAGTCCACTTACCTTGGAGCCAAGCCTGAGTGTCCACAACAAAATCTGCTCCATCCTTGTAAGCAGCACCACGGAGCTTTCAGAAGAAACGCAATAAAAAAACACAATATTCAGCTCAGGTTTTTGCAGTAGAAGCATCAGGTGACTTTATTTTAGTAAAGGATCAATAAAGGATTATTTTATCTTAGCCTGAGCCGTACAGTACATGTGACGTTAAAGCATTGAGCTAAAACAGGCTGAAACAGGTGATAACTCTCTGTGTCCTCCCTCACAGTCCACACACTCATTTGATCGATTGTTAATTTAGAAATATTGATAAGCGCCTCCTTACAAAAAGGTCGTTTGCCAGTGTCGCTCCAAGACATTTTTTTACCCATGGTGCCTTTTTATCTCCATCACTTAGCTCGGATACTTGAGCAGCGACGTGGAGAAGCTGTCCTCCAGATGATAACCACTCGAAAGACAAATTTCACATCAGAGACTTTCAATAAAGCAAAATGAATTTCAAGAGGACAGGTTACCTTTTTGAGCTGCGTGCGAGATGATGTCAGTAATAAAACTGCAGCCACTTTTTTCTGTTTTTCGGGGGGGGGGGGGGTGAAGTGCCTCTTTTGTAGGCGCACAATATTTCCATTTCAGATCTTGTGATAATATTTTATCAAGTTGCCCCATGGCACTTCACATCCTGACTACGCTCACGTCACATCCAAACATAAAAACAGCATTTAGAAACCCATGTGAATGACAAACATGTCAGTGCTTCCTCCCAGAAGTGTTGCGCGGCTTTTAAAACGCAGTCTGGGGAACCACTTTGCACATTGTAATGTCTTCACCAAACCTTCAACTGCAGGAGTTCAAAGGCTTTTTTGCACAGCGGCTGCTGTGATATTCAGCATATGAAGACAAGCCCAGCTAACAAATCTGTTTTCATCTTTCTAGCCTTCTGCGAGGAGGGATGCAGGAGCGGTGGGACCTGCGTGTCCCCCAACACGTGCGTCTGTCCCTCAGGATTCACAGGACGCCGCTGTGAGACAGGTGAGACCCCACCTGACACTTCACCTGTGCAGCTTGTTCAGCCAATTAAAGCTCAGCTGGAGCATTGTGTTGTTTTCATGGGGTTGACATCAGAGGGGTGGTCATTAGGTCGGGCTGTTGGATCAGCAGTCGTCCCTTGTCTCTGTTATACACACACACACACACACACACACACACACACACACACACACACACACACACACACACACGTGCCATCTCTAAAGCCCTGTGTTTAAATTGGCCAGCGCTCAGGTCAAGGATCCCAGGAGAGCCGTAGAAAAGGACAGCTAATTCTTTTCTACTCGCCTCCATTTTCCTTCTTCTCTCCTTTCCTTTCCTCCTCTCCTCCATCCTTTCCCTTTTTTCACTCCCTTCCTTTCCTCTATTCTCCTCTCGTCCTTCCTGCTCTCCCTGCCTCACCTTTCCTCCTTTCTTTTCTTTCCCTCCCTCCTCCCCCCTTTCGATCTTATCTCTCAATTATCTCTCCTTCTTGCCCTCTCCTCTCTGCCTCCCTTTTTTCCTTCTCCTCTCCTCTATCCTTTTCCTCCTCTTTCTTTCTTTCTCATCTTATTCTCCCTTCTGCTATTCTCCGCTCCCCTCTTTCTTCTACTCTGTTTTCTTTCCCTCTATCCACCACTCCCTCGCTTCCTCCTCCTTCCTCTCATCCTCTGTCCTCATCCCTTTTTACTCTTCTATTCTTCTCCCTCTTTTCTATCCTTTTCCTCCTTTGTTGTCTTTCCCAGTGTATTCTCCTTTCCCCTTTTTCTCCACTCCCCCCTCCTCCTTTGTTCCTGTTTCTTTACCTCTGTCTGTCGCTCCCTTGTCTCCTCCTCCTTCCTCTCATCTCCTGATCTCCTCCCTTTTTTACTCTTTTCCTCTTTTCTCCTCTATCCTTTTTCTCTTCTGCTTTCTTTCCCATCGTATCCACCACTCCCTTTTTTCTCCTCCTTCCTCTCATCCTCCCCTGTGCTCACCTTATTCCCTTTGCCTCCTCCCTGTTTTCCCCTCATTTCTCCTCCTCTCCTCTCCCCTGTTATTAAACTTTATGTCTCTGCAGTCTCATTTTACAGAAGTGATCAACCAGCTCTCGTGCAGCATCACATTCACAGGTCAGCTATTCACATCTTGTTGCCATGGTTTCCCTTTAGATACCAGGTTACAGACACACATGCACTATTGGTTAAAAGACTTGCAGCAGCTACAACTTGGACTGAAGGTACTGACATCAGTCCTGATGCGCTCCTAAGACGTAAGCTTAGATTTATCCATTTAAAAACGTCTTGTAATGAGAAAGGAAAACCAGCTGTAATGTCATTAAAGTCTCTGCCCTTTACATTACATACATTCAAAGTGTTACTTTGCTGTCACGGCCAGTGTTGCAGGTTTTTCTCACCGCAGTCATAACAAAGTGCTCTCTAAAATGATCATTTTGCAGCTGGTTGGAGCTCCCTCCTGCGATCTAAATCTAAATTTTAAATCCCGCTGAAGTTGCTTCAAGTTATTGAACTGAAGACGACCTGTGCCCCTCTGATCTCTTTGAGAAATTTCACAGCTGTGTGTGTGTGTGTGTGTTAGTGTGTGCGCACGGAGGTAGAAGTACACAAATTCAAGTTTGCCTTTTCAAATGACCGGCAAAGTCACAATAAGTTGGACAAATCCTGTTAATCATGTCACTCTGTAGTTACATCGTGCTCTTTTTTTTCTGCCACAACACTTTTTTATTTTGTTGTGGAATAAAATAACCTTAATACTAAATCAAACTCTCTCACATCTGAGTATTTGAGTTGTTGAAAGGCAATCAGCAAGCAACACATTTATGAAAGCTGACAATCAGCCGAGGACTAATTAACCTCCAATAAACACCATCAAATATCTATCAGTTAATTAACGTGGAAGCTAAATCCTCGGTGCTGTTATCTGAAAATGAAATGTTATATCTAAACGTAACATTTTGGCGCTGCCACCTGGCACTGACTTTAAATTTGTGCCTGTAAATTGACTTTTGATGACAAACAAAATGCAGGCTTGGCTTGAACAAATACTTATATTCCATCTGCAGAGTGGATTCTGTTGCTTCCCTTTGAACCGCGTTGGAGGGGGAGAGAGGAGGGAGAGATTATGCGCCGAAGAAACTAACGCGTTGAAGTGAGTGAGGGGCGAAATATGGACTGACGCATCATCCCGCTAATGAGGCCCCTCCCTGCGGCCCCGTGGCTGCTGCACAGGGCTGCTCCAGATGCAATGCAGAGGGAAAACCCTAACCCTGCACAGTTTACTTTTACAGCATGTTAAAAGTTTGCTACAAGGGGGTGAGAGAGATAACATGATAGCATTCCTGTACATTTTAAGCATATACGAGTGTAATTAAAAAGACCGCCGTGCCGTTTGTGTGTCGCAGCAGTGTAGTGGAAGCGCTGATGGAGCTCCCCTTGAAGAGTTGCCGTAGGCGTCTTGTACGAGCTGTACAGAAGGTTCTTGTTTTACCTCGTGCGCGACACGTTCTCTCTGTCTGTCTCTGTGTTCCCCTCTCGACCTGCCTCCACATCTGTCAAACTCTCTCCCCGTTTGTCTGCACAGTGCGTCTCTCACGCACCTGTCTCTGTCTCCTGTTCCGTCTCTCTGCTGCCCGTCCCTCCTGCGCAATAAAACACTTCACTGCTCCACTGGCTTCACTCCTCTGTGCCGCACGCTGCAGCTCAATGGGAGGTTAAGAGCATCTAAATATAAAGCCGATGGGAAGCAGGTCGAACTTTTCGCCCATCTTTTCACCTTCTCCCACGATGATCCCTTCCTCTGTCTTTATCCAGTGGGTTCATACAGCCAGTGCAGATCCACCGTTGGATCCTCGTGATATATTTTCTGAACTGCTCTGGATCAGAAACTGAGCAGCTGACATAGCCCCGATCTCCCACTTCACACGCTGTGAAGTGCATATGGCTTCTTTGCTTAACTAGCACAACCCTGTGTCCTAGAAAAAAGGTTCATATACAACTAAACTGTGTTCACAAACGTCCCCTCAGTCAATGCTTGAGCGAATGAAACACTACATTTTATGCTCAGCGCTGCAGCTGCAGGAGGTGGACGGGATGGATGGGGCCATACAAAGTGCAGGACTGTGACACCACATCCAGGGTTAGCATACAGACTTTGTTTAGGCCACTAAGGCACTCTGGTTAAGGTTAGAGAAAGATCGTGATGAACCTTTTCTGCATTAAAATAAAACCGGTTCTTTTCCTAACCGAGTGCTGCTACTTCCTAAACATAACCACTGAAATGTTGAATAATGCTGCAGTCACTACGAGGAGATGGCACATTGCAAGACTGCCATTTTTGATGGAAAACAAATGAAATATGTTGTCAGTAAACATCAGCTCACTGTCAACATTTTCACAACTTCCCAGGTATGTTAATTAATCTTTCCTCATTATGTTAATACAAAACATTATTCGCTCAGCATTAAATTTCCTTCAAAACATGTTAGCTGCTAATTAGTTGTATATAAACGTATTTCTGGGAGAAGGGGCTCAGTGGCCATTGCAGACAGTGCATACTGTACTGCAGAGATGTGGTTGGGTTAAAGTGTGAAACAAGATGTTAAGAATAAATGTAAAATTCAAGCAACCTCTAAGCGACATTAAAGGATAGGTTCAGGTTTTTATCTGTGTTGAATATGCTGTTATCATTCCTCCGCTCTATACACTGTGACTGCAGCAGACGAGGGAACAGTGTCAGACAGATCAAGTGGCCAACCTTCACATTTACATTGCATTCATTTTAGAGCGACAGCGTCATTTTCTCGGACCTTTATTCGCTTGCTGAGCTTCACTGGACGGATGGTATCGCACATTTTCCACTGAAGTAACTGTAATTCTGGAAGATCCCAGTTTGATTTGGCCAACTCAGGCTACTGCAGCCTCAAAATAGCATCAGAAGGAAGAGAACTGTTTTCAAAGGAGAGGCTGATCACTTCAAGGCTCCTAACATGCATATTATATGGGCACGTGAGGGTTGTATTAAGGCTCGAAAAATGCTTAACCTGTCCTTTATTATTAGCATTGTTATCAGCATTAGCATTTTAGCATTGTTGTTAGCATTTTTACTTTGTTGACTCTTATTGTTATTTACTTACCATTTGCACATTTCCATTTACCCTTGGCATTCACATTTGCATGTGCACATTTTTACTATTATTAGTGTTATGTTTATATCATCTTTACAGTAGCTGTAACTTTGTAGTATTTCATCTTTTTCTAACTGTGTGTTGAGCAGTTTGTACAAGTCAATTTCCCATGGGGATCAATAAAGCTTTTCTAAATTTGAATCTGTCAAACCGAACTAACCTGGGATGCCTCTGTTCCTTGTCAGTTCTCAGTTCACTATAGTGCTTTTACTGTGAAAAACAAGTACAGGAAGTGTTGGGTTTAGTACACTTAACACATGAAGAAGCTGTACAGGTGTCAGAGTTAAGCTACACAATACATTAAGTGTTGGTTCCTGTCTTTTCATGGGATTAGTTGACAATACCAACCAGCACATTTAGACATCCAGGCGTAACTATAACTGTTTAAATGTCATTTAAACAGCAGTAATATTTAACCTGGAAGTTTCACCAAAATCTCCACTATGCTTACAGGCAGTGTTGAAAAACCTCCACACGCCTGATTTCCTTCCTGGTCTTAGATACTGTGTCATGTCTATAGCAAGTCACTGCAGTATTAACGGCTCTGCATGTTTGTTAGTGCGTGGTCACTGCTCGTTTAATCCAGCAGATGTTCATTTTATGCACATTTACTGGTCACAGACTATCAGGTAGAAACAAACACAAAGCCTGGCTGTTGTTTCTGTCTGAGTGACTCTTAATGTAAATGCCCCATGTGACATTTCCCGTGATGCTGTTTCAGTAGGTTAGTAGGGCTGAAATAAGTGTAATTATGTTAAGTTCAGCAGGCCAGAGGATTCTCCCGAGAGCGGGGGGATTATTTTAACCGTGTGTGGATTAATTCCCATTTCCTCTGTGAGCTAAAACTCACAGCTCTTCACAGTCCAGGCTGTCATAAAGTCTTCATGTATCCCCGTTGGGAAAACCCACAGACGGGGCAGAAGTGAGGCCCTGCAGAAAGTACTAAGTGCTCTCGTTTGCATTGTAATGGAAGGAAACAGAGGGAGATGTGAAACGCTGTCTGCTTTCCTTCCTGTGGCTGTAAGGGAGATTGATGGTGTGTGTGTGTGTGTGTGTGTGTGTGTGTGTGTGTGTGTGTGTGTGTGTGTGTGTGTGTGTGTGTGTGTGTGTGTGTGTGTGTGTGTGTGTGTGTGTGTGTGTGTGTGTGCTCTGCCACATTGTACTCTGTACCACAGGAAGGTCACCTGTCCACTTCACTGGCAAGATAATGGAGGGCTGTTCACACACACGAACACACACTTGTCCAGCTAACAAATAGCTTTATAAGACTATTGAGCTACAGGAGTCACTGACTGTGTGCGAATGCTATGCTTTTATTACACCTAAATAAAAAGGACTTACTAGACTGGTGACGGATGGGGTTTTAAATAACATGCGCTCTCCATAAAAAGAGATTCAGAGTCCTGGTGTTGTGGGTTATCACTGGTCTCAAATCAGACCGATAAGCTTTTCCAGTTTCGGTTTCAACTCCTCGTTCCTGGTGGGTCCATAATTACAAATGTTTTCTGACAAAAGATATCAAACATGTCAGGCTGGATTCAGGCACCATATGTAAATAAAATATGTACTAAAAGCTCACCTCAGAGTGTGCACCACATTCAGTCACATCCCAGAGTCCTTTGCTTGCCAACATTTTGATTAAAAAATTCTAAGGTTGGGGGGTTTTAGCTGCTGCGTCCAACACTTTGGACCTGAACAACATGTCTTGGTCAGATGGCCATAACTTTTAAACTGGATATTCATGATTCAGACAAGGAAACTCTAATTTAATGACATGAATATTCATGATCTCCAGAGGATGAATATTTATGCTTATGATGGTCTCTGACTTCTCCTGTAGTGCCGCCATGAAATTCATAGAGCTCATTCATGCTTTCCAGAGGATGAACGCCTGTGTTGTTTGGATAATGCATGCACCCCCCATCTCAGATTCAACATCAATTCAAATGAGAGATTAAGGAAATTACATTTTTAATCTTACAATACAGTAATTGCATAATTGGTCAAAGCTGCGTTAAGACCAGAATCTGACTGCTCTGACTCCTTACTTTATTATTACCACAGACTGTGTCGTGTCGTGTCGTGTCGTGTCGTGTCGTGTCGTGTCGTGGTGGGAAAAACAGACCAAATGACAGTGACTGCGCTCTGGCTAGTCAGTGCTAGCTGGTGAGATAGCCTTAACTAAAGCTAACTTATCCCCTTTCCCCTGTTTCCTGGAAGTGAAAAATCCTTTTTGATGCACCACCGTCTTCCTAATTGAGTTGTGTTGTGCCACACAAATAACACAGTATCTAACAGAAGATGTTGGTACGGCACAAAGAAGCAAACTAACATTGCATTTTGCACAGGTGCATTCATCAGGGTAAAGACGGCTGTTATTGTTCTCTTTGTGCTCTCCTCACTCCAACACCTTGATGAAGAAATGACTTTGTTCCACATAAAGCTGCTAAATGTGGAAGGTAATGAGTTTATTGCAGGTAATGAAAAAGCGAATTTTACACGGTAGAGGAGTGCGTGTGTGTGTGGGCACTGAGTAGCAGCGAGATAATTAAAGGTCTGTGAGCTCTAATTAACGAAGAGCGCTGAGCAATAGAAAGATGCCGAGAAGTGGGAGGGATATAGGTGGAAAAGTGTTTTTTTTTTTTTTTCTTTAAACTACAGTGTTCAATTTTCCATCCAAAGCTGATGAATAGTGTAGAAATTATAGCTATTACATAGTTCACCAGTTTTAGGAAACCAACATTTAAACGACAGGTAGAGGAAACCAAGAAAAAGTCACATTAGCTGCTGCATCATCCAAGTTTAAATAACTTTGCTCTTCACACGCTTTACTGACCGGTTTAATGTTGGAGTCATTGTTTTAAATTCCGTGCTGCACAGAGTCAAAACTGTGAAAAACTTGTTGCTGTCCTCTGTTAAATGTAATTAAAGTAGTAAAATAGAAAAGCGAGAGATGTATGAAAAACAAGGAGAAGCAGAAAATAAATGTTGAAAATCAGAATTTTTACAGACAAGAAAATGGGCATTTCTCTCAGAGGATGAGAAAAGGATGGCAGCACCTCCTCTACCTCACAATTAAAGTGGCAGCATTCAGTAGTCACAGAGAAAAACCTCTTCGAATGAGTCACTTCTCATAAATTGTGGAAAGATATGTTGGCGAGCGGGGTGGGATTATTGTTATTAGGAGGGCTGGCAGCACTGTCGCCCGGTGTTTATGTGCTGTAGATGTTCAGACTGGCCGTTATTGCTTTTCTTCCTCACAAAGCCCCCTCCACAATGAACAAGACTGTGTTTATCTGTTTATGCAAAACAGGGGGAGTGTTTGGCATGAGATTCCACGCTGAGGGCGCAGAACGTGGAGTCATATGTGAATAAAGCGTGTGCGTATCCGTAAATTATAAATGAATGAATGACTGATTAAAGTCATGATCCTAATTTGCACTAAACTTGCATTATTTGGAACTGTGACTAACAAGTAATTTGAACAGTTGCATCGACAGCGAGGTTTGCAGCAGACACTGCAGGTTAATGAGTCAGACTGTGCTGTATAAAGTGAACTGTGCTCTGCCTGCGTTTACATTCCAGCTGCCGGCAGCTGTTAACCTGCTCTGTGCAGTGACTGAAGGCTGACACTCAGCTATCCGGGTTTGCACACAACCCAGACAGCTTATCAAATTTAAATGAAGATAATATGAAAAAGATGACATGATTACTTTGTTCATTATTGTTATTATTATTATTATGTTAATCTGTTTACTACGATTCTCATTTCAAGATGCTGTACACGTTTTCCTTCACTGCCTGCCTCTCTGAGCCCCTTCACTCTGTTTGTATATAAGACTAAGACTAAAGACTAAGACATACTTTATTGATCACAACGATACATCGTGCACACGCCATGCTTCCGTGAAATCGTTTCTTCCACGTTTAACCCACCCTGGTTAGTCCTTTCTCCGCGGCAGACCAGGAGCGGTGGGACAGCGGCGCCCGGGGACCCAGTTTCTTTGTCACCATTGGTCAGGTGGTGATCTTCTTGCATGTTTTTAGTGGGGGTTTTTATGGAGGATACCCCAGGTGAACACAGGAATTTGAAGCTAACAGGAAAGAGCCGCAAACAGTCTTCAACTGCGTCCGTTACAGCGGTTCTACTCGTTGACTTCCTGTCGTTCCAAGAACGGATTATTTTGCTTGTCTTGGATGCAACGATACTGCTAAGCCTTGTGCTTCGTTATGAGCTCTCTTTCAAATCAAACGTCTGAAGCCATGAGCGCAACGTACTGTTCTTGCAGCTGCATTTGTAAATAACATTTTTTGACTAAAACGTACCAGAACCATTTCATGCAATACTTAAGTATAATTTAAGAACAAATACCACTGGGAAACTGCAGATGAACATTTAATATCCAGGCATTCAGATTATAGACACTAATATTGACTATCTGTGTAACA
This sequence comes from Chaetodon trifascialis, assembly GCF_039877785.1. Classification (NCBI taxonomy): domain Eukaryota; kingdom Metazoa; phylum Chordata; class Actinopteri; order Chaetodontiformes; family Chaetodontidae; genus Chaetodon; species Chaetodon trifascialis. The sequence continues at coordinate 4,154,166 of NC_092056.1, forward strand.
ATTTGGCCACAATTGACAGTAGCACACGGAACAGAGAGCCCTTCAAACTAGTCTTAATTTCCTTTATATTCCCAAAGGCCAAGGAGTAGCTTTAATTCAATTACCATATTTTAATGTTACACATCGTCTGGGTTTGTGCCGCAGTATATATCCTAGCTAAAAAACAGTTACATTACCAAGAAAATCCAAAACTGGACAGATATTCAGCGCTGACAGAGCAGCAGCAGCACCTCCAGGTCGGTCTGGTGTTTCCATGAACACACCGGGCTGTGTTTGTGGGTGGGAGGCCAGCGAGGGATCATGACTTTGTCGCTTGGGTGGCCACCTGCATTAAGAGCTTGTTTTAACCAATATCAGCGCTTTTCATGTGTCTACAGTAGAGATGTAATAATTCGGCCTGATTGTGAAGTGTATCTGGACCACAGCTATGTTTACTTTCACCATTTAGAAGAATGAATCCTGTTAAACTGAATCAGCACTGAAGCTTAATGATGCGTTGAATCTGCGCTTGAAAGAATGGAATCGCCTCTGGATTAAATGATGACACCGTCCACATGCAGGATAACCAGCCCAAGCATCTCGTGCACATGCTCTTCAGTGCTCTTTTGTTAAAGGGTTAGCTGCTCTCAGCCACCAGTCACCTCTCATCTTGCTATGTTTCAGTGGGATGTCAGAGAGGGAATCTTTTGGTGTAGCTCTGACCGGATCTCTGACCTGAGAGGCTGACAGAGGGCAGTCCGCCCGGCAGCTGTCAGGTCTTATTACCCGCCGCACACCAGGCTAACGGCACAACCGCAGCACACACGGCTAAACGGCTCACCCTGAGACTCTGATTTTATCTGAACAGAGATAAATATGTGTGTTCTTAAAACAGGGTCAAAGGTATCAACTCTGACTTTCACAACAGGGCTGCAACAACGTGAAAATGTTTTTAAATTACAGATAAGAAGGCCACTTATTTTTTATGGATGGAGAAACTAGCTACATGCTGGTGCCATATGGAGAATGCTATCACATGGTGGGGAGAACTGCAGCAGGTTTAGTAAAAACTAAATAAATCACACAAGCCTTCAAGTTTATTGCTATAGCAGTATAGCACTTTACCATATGAAAATATTGTAAATCATAGTACCAACTAGCAAAACAAAACATTTGTATAAATCACTCTTTTCCATCTCTTTACACTTCTGCATAGCTGCGACTCATTTGTAAGTAAATGTCTGGTGACCTCGACACATCCCTGCTGTAACTAAAGCTCACATTGTTCTCAAAAAACGTGCTTTGATCGACGTGAAGTCGTGCTGGCGTGAACCTTTCCGTGTGTGTAGTCTCAGCGGGAGCGACGAAATGCTGAACCAAGTTTGGAATCTTGCACATAAGCGTGAAGTTTTTGGAGAACACGTGGATCAAAGAAAAGCGCGACTTTCTCAAAGGGATAAACTTTGATTAAAAGAATATCACGGCATTATGGGAAATATGTCTGTTTGTTCTGCTGCCAGGAGTTTTATTAGATCAACAACACTTTCATCTTTTTATATTTATCAGCTTCAAGCATCTTGGCCATGTGAGATAGCTGTCTGGTATCGCAGAAGTCAGGTCTAATGCAAACAACAAACGAGACAGACTCATGTTCAATCGGGAGACCGTCTGCTGTAATGTTGAAAAGATGCTGTTTCTCCGAGCTGTAGCTAAAGCAGTAGTGTTTACTCCCCGATGGAACTCCAGCTTCAGGGTCTTGCTGTGCGAGAATGAAAAGTGATCTATTTCAGGCCATCCTCGCCAGAAAAATGCCCGAAAAGGTCGACAGTGCAAGCAGGTTATTCCGACTCCATTTATGTGTATTGTTAGGTGGCGACCTCTAGTGGCCGCAGTAATTATGACAGAAACAAAGGAGGTGTAGCACATCAGGTGACGTAGTATAAAGAGCAAGAAAGCCTTGTCAAAGTCATCTTGACCTGTTTAATTTACATGATGTACTTAAGTTACTTATTTATTTTAACCAAGTAGTTTTCTTGCCTAAACCTAAAACAAACTGTGACCATTTCACAACGTTAACAATGAAGAACGAAGGTCTCTAGAGTACCGGCCTGTCTCTGGTACTGTATGTCACTTTGGGAGTCACTGGAAACCAACGTATTCAGTTATTTTGGTATGAGGAAGTGTGCATTTACAATTAACTGACCTTTGTGAAAAGCTAAATATATGTCTGTTGCTTTACGTGATGTCCGTCCTTCACTGTATACAGATTTTAGTTTTCATCCATGACAGTTAACAATGAGACTTCTGTGGACTTTGACAGCAGATACTCTCTAAAGTTACTGATCTCCAGCACTTGCTCGCTTACAAAAACCCTCTTAGAACTCATTACGTAATGTGAAAAATGCCTGCGAGTCTAGCTGTAAACTGTATTTGCCGATTTGATTGCGATATAGGGTTTTCCCCCTTCAGCGACAATATGATACACAGAGACAGTTAACGAGCAGTCCCTTGCCACCTTTCCTTGTTTGCTATGGTTCGTATTTAAGCGACTGAAGGTCACGCTTTAACCAAAAGGGTGTGTGGCTGCAGATGAGGAGCAGAGCTCACACCATACATAATGGATGAGGGAGATTTACTCTCCCGAGAAGGAGCGAGGACCGACCGCCTCTGGGCCGGGCATGTGTACGCCCGCCGCATGCCGGAGACAAAGCGAGCCGAGTGGAAACTGTAGAATGAGCGAAGAGAAGAAACAGAGAAGTGCACCAAAGAAACAACTCTGCTGCCAGACGGGGTGATTTCTAAAAAGTCTTTGATCCGTGCTGTGGCAGACGGGCTGCAGGGATGTTGGATGTGTAATGTGGGCCGCCGCTGACCCAGCTCTGCTGTTGTGGTGGCGGTTTGCTCTGATTGGATCAACCTCCACTGTTGCAGCCCGCACAGATCAAAGACCAGGCAGCGAAGACTCAAATTAGCGAAGCTTCAGGTTTATGTCTGCTGCCAGTAAAATAGTTTCGACGATGCTGATTCCACAGTGTGTGTTTGTGTCCTCAGATATCGACGAGTGTGCGGAGGGCCTGATCGAGTGCCACAACCACTCCCGCTGTGTCAACCTGCCCGGCTGGTACCATTGTGAATGCAGAAGTGGTTTCCATGACAATGGCTCCTACCTGCTGGATGGGAGCTCCTGCATTGGTGAGCATACGTTGAATTGAAAACATCCTCATCACCGCTTGAAATACGAGCTCCTCAAACCTCTGCGTTCCCACCGCCTCCTTACCACAGACCTCTCCCTCTCAATTATTCAGAAATTCAGAATATTGTCGCTGCCTGGCTTCCTCTTCAAGTGCCTTTTACCTCTGCTCTGTTCTTTGCATGATCGCTTGATTGGCATTCTTTGTTTAATTCATCCTCTTTGAAAATGTGGCGTGTAGACATACAGTACACACATGCTGTGATGTTATGGATGGGAGCATGTGTGTTCGCTCCAACATGCCATCCAGCAGACTTACAAGCAGACTAATCAGAGGTTTTCTCACCTTCACAGCTTGAGATTGAAGCATGCGGTGTGAAACCCACATGCACAACCCTTAATGAGATATTCATGAGGAACATGCGACAGCCTTGTGCCACCGTTAGATGTTTGTGTCGTGTGCCCAGCCCACAAAGCCAGAGAGAGGCAGCGTTACAGACGTAAATAGAGAAACACCAGGCTTGTGAGCTTCCTGTGTCACAACAAAGTGTTGATGAAGCACAGAGCAAGAAAGTACAAAGTCCTAATTTCGCAATCAGTTTTTAACCCGCCTACCCGTCCTCTGTTAATATGAACGACCATGCATCCGCCCTGCAAGCAGCTTCTTTAATAATTTGCAATTTTCATCATATCTGGGTATTTTCCTAAGCTCTTGCATGTGACCAGTATTTTCCAATGCTTTGTTTTTTTCTTCTTAGAGCATGCCATGATCTTGACAAATTATGAAACAGCAGCTTGTAAGCAAAGGCCAATTATAGAGCAAAAATTGAAAACAAGTAAAGAGAAATTACTACAATTTCAGCAGTTTAGTCCAGCGTAGATGCTGCTACTCTCACTCCCACATCCAGATTCTTTCAGATTAAAGTTTCAGGAGGCCGTGAAGAGCTGAAATCAACTTCATCACTTTCACTTGCAAAGTGGAACTGTTTTTAATAGTTTGTTATGTCTGTTTGGTCTGATTTCAGCGCTTCGTTAATCCTGAATACATTCCGCTTACTGGTGAAGCTGTTTTACTGCTGATTAGAAAATAATCAGATTCTCATATTGTATGAAATGTCTTGTGAAAAGAGTCTTTCATGCCATATAAGATGCTCTGTTTCACGACAAAATGTGATTTTTTTTATTCAACTGAAATTCAAAATATGAGGGGTACAACATGCTGTGCAGTCGTGTGAGTGCATGGTTGGAGAAACAAACTTTCATATCATATATCATAGCAACATTTCTGTATGATTGACATGGTTGTAAATCTCTTAGCAAGGCTCAAATGTCCGGTAAGCACTGATTTGGTGATTTGCAGGTCAAAAAACACCCAAATAATTAGATTAAACTAAGCAAAATTTAATTTTTTTAAATGATTCTATTAAGAAATAACTTCAACTTTAAAGTGTTGTTATGACCTGCATCACACTGAAATAAAGTCAATTAAATACTGTTAAAATAACAATTAGATGTAATCTGGATGCCTGAAAGTCTAAGAGTTTCTAGCAACATGAAGAACACTGAGGCTTTACTAATGTACAGTGGTGATTTGAGTTAAATCCCAACTCTAACATGCTGATGTTTACAAGGTATAATATTTAAGCAAGTTTTCCATCAAGGCTTTCTGCCAGAAAGCCTTTCTGCCAGAAAGCCTTTGACAAACACAGGACTTTCATCCATGAGGCCAGCGTTAGTGTCCCGTGTTAAACCACAAGTCAAAACTGATTAATTAATTTAAGCCAAATCATGATCTTTACCTAATCGTGATCAACTAATTTTGGTGCGTAAATCTAGTAGTAGTAGTTTTCTTTCTGGCAGAAAGACTTTCTGCCAGAAAGCCCAGAAGTCAAACTCCTCCTGTAACCTATTTGCCACGGCTGCTATCTTAGTTTAGCATGTTAGCATGCTAACATTTGCATAACAGCAAAAAACACAGTGCAGCTGCTTATTATTCCTGGCACAGTCATTACCTGAACTTCAGGATTTTCAGTGGTTCAGCATATTACAGGTGACATTCTACCTGTGTGAGAGCAGGAGCTCAGAAAATCGAAATATCACTCAACAAATCCAAGGCAACGCTTTTAGTTTGCATCAGTGGAAAGTCGTAATGTATGCAGCAAACAGGTCGGTTAACCTTTAAATCAAAATGCAACATCAGCAGTCCCGTTTGAGTCATTTATGTCGAGGGGAGAGGTATAATTTCAGCAAATTTCCCCTGACAGTGGTTCACTCAAACTCAATTCCTCAGAAAAGTGATAGGCAGAGGGGACAGCGGCTTCCTGTCGCTTCACCACACAGATTAAACACCATCCAGAACATCTTTAAAGGCCGGATCACCAAGTCATAAAGTCTGTTTCTTTCCTGATGAGTTCCTCTTCCTAAAACTGCCGAAAGTACATCAAAGAATGCAGCGTTCAGGTTCTACTTGTTACTTACATGTTGATAACAACACAAAAAAATCCAGCTGTTTCAACCACCATGAACTCTGCATTCACTTCTCTTGTTTTGATAGGCGGTGTGATGTTAGATCCAGGTGAGAGGTGCGCACTGCAGCGCGAGAGTCGGCGGTGGTTTGGTTTTGAAGTCAGTCCCTCAGACTCGGTGCTGTTTTCACAGGCCAGTTTGTGTTGATGCGTGACAATCATAAAAGGGAACATCCATCAGTGGGGTCCCTCGGTTCTTTGTGTTGCTAGCACTCAACACAGGGAAACACACTGCCTCTGTGATGTGTTGCTGCCATTTTTTTCATGCTTTATGTACGTCATGTATTTGCTAGGCCTGCTTCCATTTTACTTTGTTGCATTTAGTGTTTAAATCTTCAGATGCAAATCAGCAATACACATGCTTCAGTTTCCTCTTGGGCAATAAATCGAAATCTTGTGCCATCAGAATTAAAAGATGGTACAGTCACATTAAGAAATTCAACACATAACTCATATCTGCTGCAAAAGGCTCGAACAGTGAAGTTACATCCGTCTAATTGGACATTAACTTACTTGTTTGTTGAGGCTTTCGACAAACATATTCATGACTTGAAATATGATTTATACAGTGTGATTAGTGAAAGTAGTTACTTGCATGTCAATGAGAAATGGCGTTAATGACTGTGTGTGTTGTGTATGCGTGTCACTCCATAACCAGACTAGTGCATGAAGCTGTTACAGTGTGTATCCGCCACCTTTCTACCCTCCCTCCTTATGCAAGTATTAGGCTGGAAGCCAGCAGGGGAAATAAGTACGAATGACAGTTTAACAGGATTTTCCCCCCACAATAACCCTCCAACAGCCTCTCATGAGTCAACCAAACAGAAAGTAGGATTTTGTAGTGCGAGAGCCAGCCAGAGAGACCAGGAGTGCCAGTCACTTAACCACATGCAAACAGCTGCACGTTGGCCAAGATTATGTGACGACAGCACTTGGGATGATAATTAGTGAGACAGAAGAGGACGGAGTTCTGAAAAAGCTGAAAGTCTCTTTGTCTGTGTGTACTTAAAGCAATAATTGTGTACATAATTGCATCTGGCAAAGACGTTAGGTGGTTGGTTGGATGTTTTTTCTTTTCTGTTAGTGGGAAATTTAAAAAATACATGGGCAGATTTCAGATAAACGTTCACATCTACAGCCAAAAAGCATTACTTTCAAACACTGTAAAAAGCCGTGGCTTCCTAAAGGCAATGGGTCTATGAAAGCAATGAAACTCAAGTGTTAAAATCCTGTATTTTGCTGCAGCAGCAAACTGGAGACTCGTGCAGCGGTGAGTGTGCACCCTGTGAAACGGGCCTTCCAGTTTAAGGATGTGTTGTGTTTCAGATGAACAGGGTACTTTGTTGTATTGTCGGTGCTAATTCATGTTTGGCACACGGAGCAGCTAGCAGCGCGACTCTCGGGGGGGGTCCTGCTGGGTGACACATGAATCTATAGGAGCCTTTTATCTGTGAAGTGCACTCTCTCACTTTGGGTTTGGGTTGTTCTTAAAGTACCTGTTCAAACAGACACGTCACACATGGCCAGTATGTGCAGGTACTGCAAACACTGTAGTCAACGGACATGAGGTACAAATTAGACTGAGCAGTAAAAACTGCATGTAGGTGAAAGAAAATGTGCTGTAAATAAAGTTTGTGAAAGTTTCCTCACAACAGTAGAGAACCAAAGTGAAACCAGAACTGCACTCTTTAATGGTTTCTATTCATCACAGCAGCTGCTGGAGTATTGTTGTGTTTACAAGTGCAGGTATAAGTCAAGATAAACAATATTTAACGTAAATTTTCTTTACATTCCGCCGCTTACTTTCAGTTGGCTGCTCTCTCGCGAGCGCCCTGATTGGCTCATTGAGTCTAAATTGAGAGAACATTGACATTTACACTGACAAAGGTTTTTGATTCATTTCACAATCAGACAGGATGTACACAAAGTGAGCTCGTGTTGTCGGTGTGCGCAGGTGTTTGGTCTGGTCTTTGTATTCTGCTTGTTTTCTGCTGTTTTGGTGACACTTTGATTGTTGTCTTTTTATTGTTCTGGCGCACTCACGACCGCTTTGTGGAAGCTAACAGGGATCTGAATAAAGACTCATGGTTTGTTGTTCCATTGTGTGTTGCAGTGCATTGTTGCAACATGGCAACAATATGCTGCATTAAACTAATGTTGTGCACTTATTTTTTACAATGTAACACAGTGAGAGCCTCGTAGTACCTTGTGTATTATTTTAGTATGATGTATTGCAGCATTAACGTTACAATAGGTTGTGTTCTGTTGTCTGTGCTGTGCACTTTGGGGTTTCATTACATCGTATTATGTTGCATTGTGTGCACAAACACGCTGTTGTGGTGAAGACCAGAGCAGCTGCAAGCAGCAGTGCTTTTACTTTATCGCTCTGACTGAGCGCTGCATGGCCTGCATCTCAAAACATGTTTATTATGCCTAATGCTTCAGGGAGAGACAGGTGGCTTTAATAAACAGATTGTGCATAAAGATGAGGATAATACACCATAAACTCCCACTGTCCCCCTTCACGACAGCGTGCGTGCATCATTTTCTCCCTCTCTGTGATGTACATGACCTTTCCATATGGTCTGCCTGGAGACATACCAAAGAAATATAATTTAAATACTCAAATACTGAGCTTTCTGATGATTTCTAATTACCACCATCTGTCAGAGGGATTTATTTGTTCCGCGCTCCCGTGTGTTGGTGTCTATGCCTGTGTGAATGTCTGTTGTCATTTTCATACACAGCAGGATTAGTGCTGTCATGTGTAGCAGCACATGTAGGTGTGAGTGTAAGTTTTTCATATGGTTGGCTGTGCTCAGCTGGCTTCTCCGAAGGGCTTTTGTGTTCGGCTGTGAGGCGGTCTTTCACAGCCTACATGTAAGACTACGCTTCATCTGCGAACAGCAGCTTGTGGCTGAATGTGGTGAATGCAGCATGAAGAGCATTAATCCTTCACCAGCGGAGGTACAGTATGTCTGACTGGCTGATGGGGATTTCATTTAGTGTATGCAAATAACCCGTCGCAGGCACAATACATTCTCGGCTGAGTTGTTTTCCTCTCTTCTCTGCATCCAGCGAACTGGATGCTGCGACCAATTAGAGTTTGTGTTCAGCTCGGTCAGAGCGTGTTGTTGTGGCCACAGCATCGACCAAGCCTCGCGTCCACCCAGAGGAGGTCACACCATCATCATTCACCACCGACAAAACAAAACTTTGGTGCTCATGGAGAGCAGCTTGTGCCAGAGGCTTTCTCTGTAACTGTCGTGTCAATGCATGTCTGCTTTGGTGTTTTCTTCCTTCCTTCCATCACATTACATTATTTTAAGTTATTACTCGCTTGTTAGACATAATTAGGTACTTATTTTGGATTCTGGGTTAACTATGGGTGGGATTTAGCAGCTGTGATGCTGTTTTTTCTTCACAAATTCAACAACCAAGTGTTCAGAATTTGTTTGATCAATCCATTATACAAACCAATTGCAGCACCCACTCTGAAAATCTCAGACCTTCATGATTTTAAACATTTACTTTGTGAGCACAGAAAAACCTGCCGTACTGCTCCCGTGACAAACCTCTGCAGCAGCATGTGCGTCATCTTAACTTGGTTTCATATCAGTAAAAATCAGCAACACATCTTCTAAAGAAATTTTTCTCTGCAGTCAGCAAACTTCTGTCAGTCCTCTTGCTGTTATTGAGACACGCCTGAGACCACATCCCCTCCGTCTTTGGACATTTATGCCCCTGTAGTGGAGGTTTTATGGGAAATGGGGTCTTTTAAAGGTGGCTAAAAGCAGAAATAGCAAATAAAGAACTATATTAGATTCTTTTTTTTTTTTTTATTGTTTTCTCTTTTTACCGTCCTAATCTCGACGCTTTTCTGTTATTACAAATGTCAGTGGGATTTTGAGTTTTCTAACTTCTGACACAATATCCCGGCAAGTTCGGGCTTCACCTTGGCTTTCCATAGAATACTATGACACATTTCATCTGACACCTGCAGCACACCCTGGACAGACAGAGGTAGTTAAAGTTCTGCTTGATTCTGGAGCAATGCAACAACAGTGAAGAACATCTGAAAGTGACAAAGCACAGCTTACGTAAGAGAGTGGAGCCATGTCTGATCATGTGGAGCTGCGTCTGCCGTCCTGAAACGGCGAGCGTACAGAGGATTAACACTTTTGACTGCCTGATGGAAATGTTGCTCAGTAAATTTTTAATGTATGAACAGAGAGGGAGAACAGGGAGGTGTGGAAATAAAGCTTTTTCCCCCATCACACTCAGCTGTGGAGAACGTAAATGGACTCATTGGCCACGATGCTCACAGTGTGGAAAGCATGGTCGGAGCTTAACACACGAACAAAAACATGAATTCCATTTTTTGAAATTTGGTTTCCGTTTTTCTTCTTCTGGCCTTTGTTCATGCAGCACGAACGGCGTGCTGTCAGGGTCGCGTGGGTGTGATCGATGTCCATAGGCAGCAGGTGCTGGCAGAGCTACTGGTGGAGAGACTTTGGTCATTTTCCCTCTGAACAGCTCACATTTATGAGGATGAAGAGTGTTAAATGTCACGGCTTGATAAAAGATAGGGACAGAATTTTGGCGCCCTGCTTCCTGTGCAAGAAACTGCCGTCCGTCGGTTTTTTGGTTTGGAGAGAGGAAAAGTGAGACTGAGCTGACTGAGCAGATGTGTCTCTTCCCTTTGATGATTCAACTAAATCCACTCAGAGAATATAAGCTGTGATTGATGTGACCGAAGCTTTGATGTATGCAAGGTATTTTCTTCGTATAGACAAGGAAGGAGTGTAAAATACGACCTCATTTCTGCCTTCACATTATCAAGCAAATCATTTTGTTTTGAGGTTGAATTAAGTATAAGTCCAAAAAAAACAAACAAAAAAAAACTGTTAAGTCCAAAAAACAAAAACAAAAAATCTGTTCTCCCTTAAAATATGTGTAAGAGATGACAAAGACAACACAATGTTGTGATTAAACCTTCAATTTACTAGAATAATATACTATAAATATAAGTTTACTGTTGTGTACTGCATTGCACAACAGCATGTGTGTAATGTTGTGCTTAGAGGGAGTGCTACATCTAATTTATAGGAATGGATTCAGTAAATTCAAGGGACCCTCATACAAAAACACAGCTGCCAACACGCTGTGAGCTTCTCCCTGACTGACCACCACAGCCTGTAATTTCAGTTTCCACCGCTACAATAGCTGAATGCTACTTATTTGGGGGAATGATTAAAGTGGCTCAAGGGCCAAAATACTAATTTGTGCACAGCACAAATTATTACAAATGTTAACCCTGATACCTGCCGGGCTCCACTGTAATGTGAGGAAATAGAAAATTTAATTAAAAGTAAATGTGCATCACATCTACCACAGTTAGTCAAGGTAAACGTTTCCCTGTGCGGAGCTGGGAAAGGATGCAGTTCTGAATGAGGAATGTAGCAATTCTAGACATTAATTATGATTAATCCAAGCACATGACAGAAGTGTGGTATATATATTTCTTATTATTTATTGATTTAGGAGACAGGGTTGTGTAGCTGTTTATTATTATGTCACACTAGAATTTATACTGCTACACTAATGCTGAAAGAAGACCTTTTTGATACTTGACTTTGAGAAGCGTAAGTATGTGTTTTTGGCTAAGAGGTCTGCAGGAAAGTTCTCAAATGTTCAATGCCGCCAGAGGATTTTGCCAATTTTGCCCAATAAAAATAAAACTTTGTCAAGTTGTTATTTTGTATTTCCAAATGGACGGAAAGACAATGAAACCACAGACCTCTGTTCACAGATAATTTGTCCCTCTGTCTTCCAGACATCGATGAGTGCGGTCTGCAGTCACACACCTGCTGGAATGACAGCGTGTGCGTGAACCTCCCGGGAGGCTACGACTGCGTGTGTACGTCCGGTCCGGGCTGCAGCGGCGACTGCCCACAGGAAGAGGGAATCAGACGCAACGGGGAAGACTGGAAACCCAGCTTTGACCGCTGTGCTATATGTTCCTGCAAGGTACACACGAACACCCACATTCAGAAGGATCTTAATCAGGGTTTTCATTGTAGCTGTGATCTAAAGCTCCGTCTCCTCCACGACTCCCTGGAAATAAGATGCTAATAAATGTAAGGAGACTATCAGGGATGTGTGTGTGTATATGATGAAGAATAAATATGGAGAAAGCAATGTGATCTTCTTTCTGTAAAGCAGTGAAATACAAACCTTCAAAATGCAGCTTCAAGGATACAAAGTGAGAATTTGAGCATAAAAGCATATTTCTAATAAATATTTACCACATATCCCTGAAGTTTTATCACTTTACTTAATTGTTCCTGCATGGAATACATCTGACAAAGACAGTTAGAAAAGGCAGAGAGTCTAGTCAGAAGTAATAATCCATAATAATCCCTCATTGCACAAGAAAGCTGTGTTATCTTTTGCAAATAAGTTTTGATGTTAAGGAACATTAAGGAACAACAATATTTACCAGTGACTAGATGCTGATTAGCTTACATATTAGTGGCTTACTGTCTCCTCATCAGTCATTGCACAGCACTCATCAATGCCATAATCTGCATAACCATAATCTACAACTACTAGAGCATTAACTCAAGTTGTTGCACATTACAATCTTAATAACCATAATTCCAGACTAGGGATTTTTTTTTTTTAAAGGTGCAGTAGGTAACTTGTATAAAAGTAATTTTTTCTCACATTTGTTAAAACTGTCCCTCTGCCCAGACAGCAGTACATGAAACATGTAATCTGTGAAAAAACATGTCTCCATTGGTCCCACCTACTGCTCCTACTGCGATTTGCAAGAATCCACCGCGCCCGACACAAAACAACCAATCAGAGGAGTGTCTGACATCTGTCAATCACAACTCACACAGGCTGCGAACCGCCCCCTCCCTCTGCTCATGCTGCCAGCTGCCGCTCAGTCAAACAGCTCTGTGAGCCTCGTCAGGAGGCTAGTCAAAGCTATGGCGGAGCAACAGCCAATCACAAAGGAGAAACTGCTCATACCGCCGCTGCCAATAACAGCATATACTGATATAACAAATAACCATGAAGCTAATATGGTGATTGTTACAGTAACACTCAGCACGTACGTATGTTAGCAACTGCGATGTAGCAGCTGGGCAGAGTTAGCTTTTTCTGATGCTAAGGCTAACATTGCTGGTTGTCACGGCAGACGCGTAGACGCCGCAGGGAGGAGGTGCTTGGAGGCGGGGCACGAGTGCAGCGGAGAGGGAGGGGGAGTGACGTGGAACTTGTGTTGGTTCACATTTTCAGGCTAAGTCTGCTCTCTTCTCAATCTTACCTACTGCAGCTTTAATTAAGTTTAATTGCTAATAAAGAGCCAATGTGCTATTAATATGCATGCTAATAAGGAACAAGTTAATGGCGAATACGCGTACGTTAACATAAAGTGTTTTCCATTTATTGATTATTCTACGACGCAGGGTTGTGCAACAAAATGCAAGTCGCCGTCCTTTAATGCTTCTCACAAAACAAAAGTTCTAGCAAAAGATATGATAAATAATAAGTTATGAAGAAGAAGCTGCTCTGTGGTGTGGTGGTGCAGCAGCGGATACTTCTGTACTGCTTGCCAGATGGCAGCACAGCAAACAGAACACTGCATGGATAGCTGTGAAACAAACACAAAAATATCCGATTTATCTGATCGCTCTCGCCTCAGGAGAGCAAATTAAGCATCGTACAGGGTCGACTGAAGGAAAAACACCTCAGTTCGACCATCTGTTTATCAGTATCCTGCATTACATTCTGACAAAAGTCTGTGGCAACTTAACACGTCGCTGTCCTCAGGAGGCGCTGCAGCGTGGCTGCAGGAGAGATATTGTTCAGATTTGTCTTTGGAAAGGTGAGACTCAGTGAGTGAGATTAATACAACACACACAGGCTTATTTGGAGTAAATCGACAGTTGAGAGCAGTGATTTCAGTGACGATCATGTTTCACATGAACGACGCCGGTAAATTCTGTTACACTTGTGTGTCATGAGTTTTGACATTTCAGCTCAACACATGATCGTAAATAGATCCAAATGACTTACGTCTTTGTGTCAAAACATGTGTAAACCATGACAGCCGACATCTGGAGATCAGCATCACACTGACAACATGCTGGCTCATTGACTTGGCTTATTGACATCCTGCAGTGGTTTCCTCAGGAAGATGCTCCTCGCAGAGGAAACAGTTCATTTAGAGACTGATGCTGAACGTAAACATCCTCAGCTGCAGTGCTTTCTGTCTTGGACTCTGGGTCGTAGTATAGTTGCTTTGCTGGCATTTTTTATTTTTTTTTGAATATCACAAGTATGTTGAGTAATATTTGCAGCTCATTTATGATGCATTAACAGATACGTACACGCGAAGTGTTAAGATCTCTCTTTTGTTGCTGTGTTTCCTGAATAGCGTATATTAGCAGAAGGAAATCTGTAGCAATCTCCGTCATGTCTCACACTTTGGAGAGGTGACAAGCACCCGAGGAAAAACTAGCAGTGATACAAGTTAATAACAAAAGAAATGTTAAATATTTATTTAGATGTCAACTGCTATAAATATAAGCATTTCTATACATTCACAAGGGAATTTCCTGATTCAGAGACAAGAGGTGCTCTGGGAAAAGCAGACGTATATGTAACACAATGATAATGGAGTGAAGAAAAGAGACAAGAGAGATGTTCTGCTCACATTGTGGTAGTTAATAGTGCCTTCAGGATCCACTGCCCTGCTGCTTTTTGACATGGGATGCTCACTGAATGGAATCGGGTGAAAACCAGTGGCCTAGTGACTGTGAGGCAGTCGGGAAGTAACTGTGAAGGAGAGAGGAATGAAAGGCATTGTAAGTGAAGATTACACTTGATTGAATAAGTCATCATAAATCTGTGTGGAAAACCAGTTCCTGTTGATTAAAGCGTGTGGCGCCTGCAATCATCAAATTCATCATGAAACTGTGAAAAAAGCAGTACGATAACGTTGTTTTGGTTAGCACAACAGCGCAGCGTTGGCCTGCACGCCTGGTCTTATTGCTGGCATTAAAGATGAACAGTCTTCATCCATGCGTCCTGCCAGCACGGTACAATTGGCAGTAATTTCCCAGCAAGTCCAGAGCTGTAACCGTAAAGACCAACGGCACCGGAATTGCTACCCTGGGACTCAGCGGTTACTGTAGCAGGACAATATGGATCGATAAAACATTGGCTCTGTATTGCCCTTTTAATGGTATGCGGAATGATTTTATGGCTCCCATACATTTTCTAATAGCCATTTTATGTAACATTTTTACATCTCCATTACACTGTCGTCCCCGGGCCAGACAGTGCTGGCTGTGGTGAGTAAAATGGACCATAAAGTTTCCTCTGGGTCGAGACGGAGAGCCAGGGACACGGCAGCTGGGGAGGCTCCGAGATCCAGCAGATTCCTCTGCATCTGACTGTGCATCCCAGTCCAGACGGCAAACTTTTCACACGTTCTTGCTCCATCTTTACTGAGATTCAACATATTTGTAATAATGCTTTTGCTGCAAAAAAGGGAGAGAGGCATTCAGCGGTGTCTGGAAGATCGTACTTTTCAGAGATGAAAAGGCGTTTCAGAGCCTTTCAGGGCATCACAGAATCTCGAAGTCTTTGCTGTAATCAGACTGATGAAAGCTTTTAGCAGCTGCTGAACGCAGGTTGACCCACCTATAAGATAACAAAGAGACTGTGGACGAGTACGTTCCAGCCCAGGATATGAAGTCAAAGTTTTTGTTGAGACTACTTCTTTGAGGTCGGCCACATACTGTGTGCCGGGGCCACGATCAGTGCCTAAGTCTGTTACCTCTGTTGTGCAGGACGGGCAGACGTACTGCAGGAGGAGACCCTGTGACTGCGGAGACCCAGACGAGGATCTGTTCTGCTGTCCCGGCTGCGACAACAGGCCCAGCAGCCAGTGTCTGGACCAGAGCGGACGCACACTGTACCGCAGCGGGGCGTCCTGGCTGTACGGCTGCCAGCAGTGCCGCTGCATGGTCCGTGCACACACACATGCACACACAAGCTACATGTGTTTTGCGACAGGAATTAAAGCTGACCTTCATATTAAATCCCTGAGTGTGGCGAAGCTGGTTTGTTAGAAAACGCAGAATGTCCTCATCAACACGAAGCTCAGAGCTGCGCTCTGTTTAATACCTGG
Organism: Chaetodon trifascialis; assembly: GCF_039877785.1. Taxonomy (NCBI): domain Eukaryota; kingdom Metazoa; phylum Chordata; class Actinopteri; order Chaetodontiformes; family Chaetodontidae; genus Chaetodon; species Chaetodon trifascialis. The sequence continues at coordinate 4,170,073 of NC_092056.1, forward strand.
CCCTGATCTGCTGCTCGGCTGCGTGTGTGAGTGTTTGTGGATGACTCAGATAATTACCACCTCTCTAATTAGAGATGTGGCAACAAATCAGCGTGTGAGCTGTAACTGCAGTCGGCGGATCATCTGATTCATGCACAAAAACCAGGGCACGCAGTAACATTTGTGTTGCCTTTCTTCTGTATTGTTCGCCTCTCTCTGCACCTCCGCAGGAGGGGGAGGTGGACTGCTGGCCTCTGGTTTGCCCCGTGTTGATGTGCGAGTACACGGCGGTGGCGGAGGGTGAGTGTTGCCCGCGCTGCGTCGCGGACCCGTGCCTGGCCGACAACCTGTCGTATGACATCCGGCAGACGTGCCAGGACCCCGCAGGCATCGTCCGCCTCAGCGGAGACACATGGCAGATGCCAAACTCACCCTGCACCACCTGCAAGTGTAAGGTAGGTCACAGCAGCAACAACCGCAATGAAGGCGTGCTTGACTGCGCAGCATCCAGTTTTGATTTAACACTGGTATGGATAATAGCTAATTCACAATCAATTATGAATTTGGGCTTAATACTAGAATCGTGTATGCTCAGTTTGCCTGTTTTTAAGGTGCAATAGTGCTTTTGCCTCATCTGTTTGTCCATGAAGCTTGAGTTCATGTTCTTTTTGAAACTCCTCCATGCCTTTCACAACGTTACAGGTAATAGCAGACATTACAGGCTGTTGGTTCTGAAGAAAAACTGGCATACTGAGTTTATCTAATGTGTGCTGGAGGACGTGCGACTGCCTGTCTTCCAAGACGAATACAAAAACATCCTGAAAATCTGTCACAGATGATGTAAAGTACATTTAATCTTAAAAGCACAAAATATGCAGATCGCTGTGTCAGGAACATGTCACCATGTCTCAGATCATCTCCACACATTTAGCAAAAAAAGGAGCCGTTGTTCCTCAGTTCCACTTATTTTTAGCAGTCAGAATTGAAACGAGCCAGAAGAAGCGCATCAAACCCGTCGACCTAAAGCGTGATCAACATCACACGTCAGGTTATGTTGTGTCGTTCGGTTCAGTTTAGTTTTAGCTATATGGCAGCAAACACTGCACTTTTCATGCAGAGCACAGATCTCACTGCTGGTTACATGAACTGAATCAGTGCACTCAGAGAACAGTCATAGCATCTAGCTACTGTTGGTCACTTTGCTGCTCTGTGATTGGCTTCCAGCATGAGCCCATGTTTGCCTCTGACCAGCAGGGGACCTCATCCTAAAAAAACTGGGATATTATCAGTGGAAAGACTTGCTGCTGTTCAATTTCTCGAATTTGCCACAACTTGGAGCCACACGTCCTAAATTCTGCTACTGCAGCAGCATCATAAATCTCAAAGACAGATCTCTGACCCTTTGTTGATATTAGAGAGGATGTTAAGTTGTATTATTTTGACTGATTACGGCCAGCCTGGCTCAGCACACGCAGCATGCTGTGACGTGACGCAGTATATTTAACACTCTCTGTCTCCTCTTGCCTTTTCATGCTTCGCTGCTCAGAATGGGAACGTTTGCTGCTCAGTGGATCTCGACTGCCTTCAGAACAATTAAAGCTCTCCTCCTCCTGTCCTGCTCTCCTCCTTTCACTGCGGGACTGCCGCCTCCCCCCCTCCCTCCTTCTGACGACTCTCCCCTTGGATTTCTAAAACAGACTCATGCACACACACACACACACACACACGTGCATGCCAGGGTGTGCACAGAAAATACAAACACACTGGACGGACTGGGGTGTCGAGGCTGTGCTTTTATGCTGTAACTCTGTCGACAAAGAGTGTGTGAGTGTGTGTGGCTCAGGCGGAGGCCAGCCACCACAGTTACTGTGTTGTGTATGTGTCTTTGTGCTGTTTCCATTTCACTACATGTCTCGAGGACAAAAAATTCGGATGTAGGTTCAGTGTCCAACTCAATACCAACTTGTTTCATGGCTCAATATTTTTTACTGTGACAAACACACACCTGAACGTTTGAGATGTCGCGCTGTGTCTTTGATGCAGAAGCCATTTCATCGTATGTGTTGACAATCTTCTCACTGATAAAACAGATGTGGACTACGTTCTTTTCTGGCCAATATAAAAATCAGTAAAACCAATCAAAGCTTTTGTGGTGAGTGAAAAAAATAAAAGTTAATCTATTAACCTTAATCTTAACTTGTAGGTATTTGAGTGCGTTTACATGTTTATGGTTCCGTGGCTGAATGTGCAAACAAATCAAGGGTGCATTACGTTTCTTTACATGCAATATAAATGTTTAAAGGCAGCACATCGTCCGCATTGCTGCTGCTGTTGTCTGCTTCTCCCACTTCAGAGACTGGGCCCAGCGATGTCCACAAGTCTGTATACGTCTAATATGGCCTCCAAATGTGACTATGAAATGCCCGAATTAGAGGACGCAGCAAATGACTTCATTGCAGTCCAGTCAGCATTCAAACCTGAACACCGCTGTAATGCAGTTGTCCATCATCATCTGAACTTAGGCTGTAAACTTGGATATCATACTTGCTCTAGTTCTTGCTAGCATTTAAATTTTTACTCTGAACCTATTCCATAACGGTTCCATAGTGAAAATGTTCTCGACACCAGAAGTGTTGCTGGAGCTTTGATTTTGGTCTGAAAGCCGTTTGGCCTCTGTTAGGGGAGACCATGTCATTTCCAAACAGACGTGCGGTCTTGACGAGTCAGAGTGCTTTGAAAGGAGAGTTTCTCAGACCATCCAGCAACATCTGAAATCCACTCCCCGACACTCCTTCAGCGATGAGGGTCGGACTGCATCTGACAAGTACGCCCCCTTCAGGCAGCGATTGGCCAGGTGTGTGAAGGGTTGGAACTTCTCTCTCCAGCTTGGTTGTCCAAATGCATGAGTGGCTCTCTCTCATGATAGCAGACCTGTTCCAAATGGAAGGTGGCTGTTTGAGACCCTTCTGCCTTTGGACACACTCGAGCAACACTTTGGATGAAGTGCTGTAGTTCATTTCAAACATACTCTGCTCTTTAGTCTTCAGTGATCCACCTTCATGAGCCACATCCTTTGGAGAATTCAAGGCTCTGAATGAGGTCTTCAACACTTTCCCTCAGCCTCAATATGTTCTCTGATTAGCTTGACTGCCACACAGCTACATATAACAAGAACAACATGTGAGAGCAACGTGATGGTGCCAGCAGACTCCAGCACCAGCCGAAGCTGTAGACTAAGACAGAGCCTGCGGTGGGTCGGACTGCCTTGGCTTCTCCCAGGGCTCCTCAGCTCTGAACCACATACACAAAGTGGGCGAGAGACACGCAAAAGAGAGAGAGAGAGTGAGAGAGTGGGGATAATTAAAGCCATGTCACGCTGGCCGGGATTTGAGTATGCCAGGAGGTCACCAAGTGTCGAACCTGTTTACAGATGGCCAGGCTTATTAAGGCGGGAGAGTCTGGTGCTTTTCCTGCTGCATTTCACACATTCACAGCTCTGACGCTGCTCTGGTCTCCTGCCTCGTCCTCTCCTACACAACTCTGCATTATCCTCAAAATAGTCTCCAGAGTGTTAACGTGTCCCTCAAGTGTGGTCTTTATCGCCTTGTTTGTCCATCACTGTTTTTTTTTTTTTTTTCCCCACAGGAAGCCAGAAGGAGTTTCTAACACTCAACATGTCACAAAATTTGGACTTTCACATGCAAATTACGTGTCATGGCCATGAGTTACGCTTCGGCCTGCAAGATATTACCAGATAACAGCAGAAATGTGACATGTCAGCTGCACCTTTTGGTCAGGTGAAATCCGTATTCAGTCAGCTTCATCATACAGCTTTTTATGAAACCACTTAGTAAAATCCTTTCAGTGGGAGGATGATACCAACAGTCAAGGTCTTCTCTAGACTTTGTTGTTGTCTGGTTGTTCTGCATTTGCTGCTTCAGAGTGAAAAACAGCCTCCACAGATTCAGATAGTCCTCCACAGCGAACACGAAACCTTCATTTGGCTTCGTTAAAGTTGTTCTTCTATGTGAAATGAAGTCAGCTGGAGCCCTAAAATATACCGGTATTCGCCTTCAAGGACAGGGCTGATACTGGAAAGCCAAGTGTACTAAATGACCTTGAAATCTGAGATGAAAACCCTCAAGTGGGCACGGAGCAGTGGACGCGAAGTTCTAAGACTCATCTAAGCTAAAAAGAGGATGCTCTCGTAGGGCACCTTGGAGACAAGTCTGAGACAGGTGAACAGTATCCAATCAGAGCGCTGAAGGCAAGAAATGAGAAGGCCACGAGAGCAGGGTCACTTGTCGCATGTTATCGTTCAGTATCATGATTATTCCCTCCAGCAGAGGATTTCTCCAAATGGAATAATCTTGTCATCAGTACTCTTTATCTGAGATTAGTTCTGCCATTTGTGCACCCACACACTGAACAAAAGAACAAGTCCGGAACAAAAAATGTCTCATTTTAAGAGCAATACAGCAATTGTGAGACTTTGAAAGTGCAGAATCTATAAACGGAAAACTTGGGGGTGACCTTGGTCTTTGGAGTTGAGAGTAAATGTCTCCACCATCTCCCTCCTGCTGACCTTCCTCTATTTAATGTCAGAGTAGTTTTTGTTCCAGTCATGCTTGTGGTCGCTCACAGAAACAGTGGGAAAAGATATTTTTCTACCCTTTCATGCACACAGCACGTTGTTTGGACTCTAAACCACGGTGGTCATTTCACAAACTTTCCGGAAAGGCGACGGTGATTGTTTAACCTCTGGAGAGGACGGCGGCGCACAGCGAGGCGCACCCTCTCAGTCACGATGTCCTTGTGTCGTCTTTGTTCGCCACATCTGTTTGTGTCTCACCAGAGCATTTCGCCCTGCGCTCGCCTCCATTTTCACAATGCCTCTTGTAAAACTGAAAGTGTCAACTGTGCACAAAGTACACGCAAAAGAAAAAAAACACGTGATGTAAATGGTGTCTGTACCCATCGAGATTAACACAGCAATCAAAAGCAGACATTTGTACAAAAGACCACTGAAAACAAGGTTTTCAGATTGCTCTGTTGATTGATTTGATATGAAATATAATGACTACTGTAAAACACTATTTGCAAGTCTGTGTGTAAATGTTTTTACATACTGACAATATGCTAAAATTATACAGTTTTTTAATTATCATTGTGTTCATGAATAACGTATTAATTTTAGTGGACTGCTTTTCTTTTGGTGGGATAGGTTCTGTTTTTGCTGTAAATACTGTGTAAAGTGAAGGGTTCTGTAAAGAGAGTAAGACTATGTGAATAATTCTCACTGCAGCTTCTTAGGATCAGAGCGTTGCAAGTCAAGTATGACAGAGAAGCAACATTTCTATTGTTTCTACTATTTCTTTATTTTTCTATTCTTGCCTTAACCCTTTTAGTATGTGTCATAGTTTAATGTCTTTTCACTGTTTTAGAACAACATTTTGGGTTCGACTAGCCTGTGCGTTTGTACTGATGTGACCCTCAACACGAGTGGATTTTGTGAGCGCAGACCAGCATCTGTTCCCGGCGTCTTTGCAAAGCAGACGAGGATCTTGGACAGCCTTTTCACGTTACACCTTTTTATTTTTTCCTCCCCCCAGAACACGTCTGTATGAACTGAACTGAAAAATCTCATGAGAACTTACATGAGAAGGAGACGAAAGAGAACTATGTACACATGTAAAAAACAAAGAAAAAAAAAAAGATAAAAAAGAAAAAAAACAAATGTTGAAAAATGAAAAATGTTGTTCTTGATTCAGTTCCTACTAAAAAGACATTGTGTTTCTCCTTTAATGTCTGACTTTTTAAAAGAAGCAGTTTTGGACCTTCTAGATCCTGATGTGCTTGTTCATGTTTTTGATAAAGGACCGCAGCGGAGGACCCCCCCACCCCACCCCACCCCCCCAGTCTGTTCATTGTTACTTCTCCAGATCAGAGTGGCCAACCTAACTGTACTCAAAGGGTTAAGTGTCATTTGACTTTAAGACTGTGTCGTGATAAGAGTTTGCTGTAAAAAAAATTCTTCAGTTAATAAATATTTTAGTTGTTTACTTTATTTGCTGAGAGTATTTGGCTTCAAAGTGTGACGACGACTGGCAGTTGAACTCGCGGGTTTGCAGGTGGGTGACTCAGAGGACAGATGTGTGGCACATCTCGCCATCACGCCATCCACCGGCAGATTAAGTTAAAAGCAATGTTTTCCAAGCCTCAGAAATAAAAGCCAATCCTAGCATCAGGATACAGTCCAAAGTCTTTCATGTTCTACTTTTATCAATACTCCTGTTTTCAATTTCCCTGAGGAAATGTATGAAAGGCTGCATTGCAGTAAAGATAAGTGCATCCTTTTGATGCTTTAATGGAGCACCGCTGTGCTGCTAACTGGAACAGGTACAGCAACACTGAAGCTACATTTTGTGAAAGCTGCACAACATGGAACCCAAAGTTTTAGATTTTCCTGCAGCACAACAATCGATAGAAACACACACACAACCTCTCTGTTGGAAGTTAGTTTCACCAGTTACACATGAACACATGAACCTTGGTTTTTCAAATCAAGCTCTGCCCTTTAAGCAGGATGATGTAACTCTAGAAAGAAATAACAAAGAAGCTGAATACGTAGGTTATTTCCACCTTTGCTCAATTCAGTGCACTCAGGGGTTTTGCCCTTTCAGCTGTGCTTGCTCAGTAGCTTCTGATGGCTCATGTTAGGTAGCGTTAGCCAACTTTACTCTAACTGAAATCACAAAGTTTGCTGACTTAATGGCCGTTTTGCTAAGTTTTGCTCTTTGCAAGTCATGTGAACCACACCACATAGACCCATATGTCCAAACCACATAAAAAATAATAATGCTGACAACGATATTATCCTGAAGTTTAGTAGGTCTGATGCTTACCATCTAAATTTAGCTGCTCAGCATGCTAGCATTAGCAGATTAGCATTAAACACGAAGTACAACTGAGGGTGATGATAATTTCATTAGTTTTGCAAGTATTAATCAGAAATTGACAAATTGGACAAACGTTTGACGTAATGGTGGCGCTACCCAAAGTTATTTCAGGGTCTAAGGACAGAGGGTATCATTGGCTGTACTGCTAGTAAACTGTAACTGAGGCAAATTTGTAAATGGTAAACAGTTCTTATATATAGTGCTGTTACAGGCTACCGATAATTCAAAGCATTTTGCTACACGTGCCACATTCACGCACACTCATACAATTTGGTGTTCAACATCTTGCCCAAGGACACTTGGACACGTAGACTGGGCTTTACCTCCAGACACATCATCATCCATCTAACAGTCGTTGAGAGATTTCAAGCACAGATGTCAACGTCACGGCGGCGCTGGGTGAAAAGTTCAGGGATCATCAAAGTCAGTCATCTGGGGACTATATCTGTGTGAAATTCAAGCCAAGCCAACCAGTAGTTTATAGTAAGACATTTCACGAAAAACCAAAATTGTCAACGTGATGGTGGTGCCAGAGGAAACCTCAGGGAATCACCAAGGTCAGCCAGCTTCATCCTCTGTGGACCAGGAAAGAACTCTCTAATATTTGCTGATAAATTTCAGTCAAGGCCAAAGTCATAGACTGATTGACACATTGACGTCCCTAGAGCCACGCTGCTAGTGAGGCTAAAAAGGCTTTGGACACTGGTGGCTGAAACATGCATAAATACAGAATTCAGTCTGACTTGGGTTCAACTTCATCACCCAGTTTTTAACATTTTGGAGCTCCGGGCCTTGGGTCTGGGCCATAATTTAGTGTTTCACCAGTCTAAACCTACAAAAATAAACAATATATGGCACGCAGGATACAAACCCCAGTCTCCAGTGTCAAAAACCTGTACACTGCATGTCCAACCAAGCCTGACCTCTTCCCTTTGAGATCACAAGGGAGCATAATCTAAGCAGCAATGAACATTTCCCACAAAATATGTTTAGATACAGTAGTAGTAGTATTTCGGGGACTACACCTCACATGCAAATCTACTAGATGGATTGTACATACAGTCCAAATTCAGCCTGACATATGTGGTGTGCTACCACTAGAATGTAAAATAAAGACCTGCATGCTGTTGCACGAGACGGGTGCGAGTTCAAACTTAAACTCATTACAACGTTCTTTATTATTTTGACTTATGCATTACTATAATGATGCACCATGGGGTTAAATTACAGCATAACTAAGTAATAAATTAATAGATAGAAATGCCTCGTGGGTAGGTCATAGAATTATACTCACTAATTTTAAAAGAGCATTTGTTTTATTAACTGCGTGCTATGATCTTTGAGTGGCCACTTGTCTTAGTTGAGTCTTATATCTACAACAGATTTGCAGTTGCTGAGATAAACAACTGATTCTGCGCAATGAATCGAGCATACAGGACTATTATGCCATCAGCCCCAGTGCATTTCTGTGAGCATCTGCTTACCACAGATCAGTGTGAACGTCTTTATCTTAGACGGTGAATTGAGATGCCTCCGGGGAAGAAACGCTCTCTCCTGGGGAGGGTTCAGTCAATTAACCCGCTGTCAGTCAGCTGTAAAGCAAGCTCTCTGTTCTCTCCCCCCTGTCTGTCCCGGTCATGTGAATGGTGGCCCTGCGCTCCCTGTCCGTCCCGGCCCCTGCTCTCCTCGGCCGGGGCCGGCTCCACCCGAAGGTGCTTACCATTCATGGGCTGGAACCTTAGAGGTCGCCACAGAGGTGATGGAGCGACTCCCTCAGCAACAACTCTCATCTACTGTATAGATGCAGAGGGAGAGGACAGGGGGAGGAGAAGGGGGACACGGCTAGCATCTATGCATGAATGGACGGACTTAACGGAGCACAATTGAAAACTGCTTTTTCAATCAGCTCTAATTTAACTTTAAGAGATGTCTTAGTCTTCCTGATAGATTTGTTGGGGTAGAACAACAGAGCTGAGACAGCAGTTTGGCATCGCTTCAGCAAAACAGAAAGTAACTTCAGCAGCCCCCTCCGCGCCCCCCCCATCCTCTTCCTCCTCCTCCTCCTCCTCCTCCTCCTCCACCACTTCCTCCTTCTCCTGCCACCAGCAGTCAAATTGATCAATTTCTCCTCTTTCTATTGACTTTTTGTGAAAACCCCGGGCAGCTGAATTGAAATGCAATACAAGTGCTCCACCTCAGGCTGAGAATTAATACATAAACTATGTGCATATTGCTCATGTTAATACAACGAGTATTAAGCTGCTTAAATGCCTTATCGACGCCCTGGCCAATCAATGGGTGTGTAATTAAAGAGTGTAGCTGAGCCAGTGACAAGGCAAGCCACACCGCCACTATCGACCTGTGGTCAGATGGAGCAGCTAAGTGTTTATTTAACGCAGTGTCTCGGTGTGTGTGTGTGTGTGTGTGTGTGTGTGTGTGTGTGTGTGTGTGTGTGTGTGTGTGTGTGTGTATTTAAAGCATTTGCATGAGCCGGTGACCCTCCCTGCTTGTCTAATTTGCTGATTTTAATTTTGATTTGATTGAAATTCACGCCTTATTTTTTGATGTTACACCGTAATTGAAGCATGGAGAATGGAATAAATCAATAATAACAATTCCAAATATGAATTACTTATTCCATGTTCAAGCAACTGTGAAAGCAGAATAACAGAAACAGGGATATTGTTTTCTGCTAATGGCAAAGGGGTGGTGAGCATATCTAAAGGTGTTTAATGTATTGATATTCACAGTGTGCAGTGGGAGAAGCCTGAACCAGCATATGAATGAACTGCCTACTTGGACCTTTATTCTGCCATTGATGGAACTTTTCCCTCCTCTTCGTAAAGTGCAGATTCAGATCTAAAGAGGTTGTCTGAATATACCAATAGATGTGAAAATGAATGATTTCTTTTAAATAAGCACGGGCAGCTCACCATCCCCAAATATGAATTTTTCATAGGGCTCCCAAAAGGATGAATAAGGTGGAGAAAAATGAGACAGAGCTGCAAGAGACCTAATAAAGATACATAGAACTGTGAAGCAGTGTGTGCGTTAACAGACTGTGTGGAAACACACGCGTCTAGGATCAGCTTACTGTCTGTGTTTGCAGGTTTTAGTTTTCCACTGGATGATGCACACACATCATGTCCAGGTATGTCCTGCTCAGTGGTTTTGCATAAATAAGAGGAGCATCACGGGACAACCTAAAGGCAAAGAGGTCTGAAATGTAGTCTGGACTCGAGCCAGACTGCAAACTGCTCAATGTGATCCGTAAGGCCCTGATTCCAAAAAAATTGTGCTGCTGTGTAAGAGGTAAATAAAAACAGAATGCAGTCATTCGCAAACAAACCATTTACCAACAATGGTGTTCCTGAGCTCATGTAGTAACATCCTTCATCCAATCATGTGTTCACAAAGCGGTGAACCTCGCACCATCCTCGCTTGTGAACGACTGAGCCTTTCCAGGACGCCCCTTTCTTACCCAATCATGATGCTATCTCCTGTCTCAACTTGTTTTAAATGTGCTGGAGCATCAAATTCAGAATAAGCACATATTTACAAAAATCTATGAAGTTGATGAGATCCAACATTAAATATATTGTCTTACTTCTCTTTTCAGTTGAGTATACGTCTAAAAGAATTAGCAAGTTATCACATTCTGCTTCATTTAGGCTTTACACAGCGTCAGCTTTCTTAAAAATTGGAGCCACACAAGCTGCATTAATTGATTTCTGTCCACCAGCAGGCAGAAAAATATCAAAACAAGCTGACAGATGTGCAGCTAACAGCACGTAGCTATGGCTAACGTGTTAGCAAACAGTTTGCTAATGCCACACTTCCAGGAGACATGGTAGCATTAGCATTCATTCAACTTCTGAGTAAAACACAGTCACTGGCACTTAAGGAGCTTGGACTTCTGGCTGTTTACTGTGTTTGTCTGCAGTTTTCAGCACTATTGCCATTTCTCTCCACGTGCGCTCCTACATGTGAAGAACACACCTGAACGTGGCCCTTGAATCCTTGAGCATCAGATTACTGATAACGCATGTAACACTAAGAGCATCCATGAAAGGCGTTTGTCTTTAACATACTTAATCTAAAGGCAACAACACGATAGTCTTTTGTGTAATTTGGTGGACTGGGTCCTGAATTAAGTGCCTGTAAACGCGCCACAATTGGCCATCAGGGTGGTTTTGGGATGCCTCGTCTGGCTAGAAATGACTTGAGAGGCGAATAAAAACCAATTAAACCATCAACCGCCGGCCTGCGCCACGACCTTCACACACCCGCTCTGACCAGCATCATTAATTTTCTGTCACAACTTATTAAGTGATAACATTTATCAATTAAGCAAACAGATTTAAATTAGAGAGGGCAGGCAGCCCAGAGGCACAGCCATCCACAAGTGCCAAGTCCATTTAGAAAAAAAAACACTAGGCATAAATGAATTCTTGAAAAGACCTTGTATACAGTATCAGGAGGTGTCAGCAGATGTGCCGGTCTCTAATGTGCTTGTTTATCACCGTGTACAGAGACTGCGGATAATCAGTCGAGCAGGCAGCTGGCCTTTATTAAAAAAACATGCATTCACAATCAGCTGTTCAACAGCTCGAGGCCCTGTTATCCCCTCTGAGGCTGGTTATGAGAAAAGGCAGGTTTGAATAGAAAAATCCCTCTGAATCGGATCTTATTTCCCACTTTAAGCTATGGAAAACAGCACTCGAACACATCTGATATCTCCCATCATTAACACAGACCAAGATAGAGGTCTTTCAAACTGCAGTTGCTAAGTTTAAGTTCATATTTGAGAAGAAAGCGTAAATGAAAATATTCAGTATTATGTAAATGCAGACCTAAATGGATGCTGTTTCTTATTTAAACATGAAGCTTATGTTACACCAGTATGACACACAGCTCATTTTCAAAAAAACAGATTGCATAACGCTGAATAATTACATCTAATTATACATTCCCCCAACTCCCTGCGTCCCACTATTTCTCTGTGTTTTGGTGATTCATTTTCCAGCGACCACGCTGTGAAATTCTTAATCTGGGCCGAGGAGAGAAACTGGGCCACATGTGGATGATCAATAGACTCTCCATGATAACCTGACAGATTCATATTAGACGTGACGGGCTGCAGCCTCTGGCCCTGCCATCATGTTCATCTGCACTCGCACTGACTGACTTTGAATATTTGGATGTGAACAAAGCAGACCGTGAACGTCCTGAACCACCTGACTGCCAAAGTCTTCACTTCCTGAAGAGAAGAGCGTTTCTCTCGGCATTAGAAAGAGGAGATATTTCTACTAAATACAAAGACGCTTACGACCTCCAGGTGAAAAGATGTGGGCCTTTATCCAACTTTACAGACGCAGGGTTAAATCACAAAAATGCGGCAAGGCACTTCTGATCATCCCCAGACGTCACCTTGAACAGTTTTATTGGAAACACCACAGTTCCAATGAAACCTGTTGTACAGGGACGGAGGCTGATATCTCAAAAACTTAGCACTTAAAGAAATAGTTTGACATTTTGGGAAAAATGAGTTGCTGCCTTCACAGAAGCTGGTCTGAAGCTGCAGCCAACAGCTGATTAGCTTAGCTTAGCATAAAGACTGGAAACAGGGGGAAACAGTTAGCCTGGCTCTGTCACTTTATTTGGGATAGACCTGTCCTGCCTCCATGTTCCAACTCTCCTACAACTCAGATATATGAGTATCTACTACTGTACTTGTAAAGACTGCCATGTTAGTTAAAACTGCTCAGCTATGGTATATTAAAGACGCACTGGAGCTGAAGCTAGTTTATTTAATTTCTTGTGTAGAAAGCAATCATGTTCATATGGCTTTTCATTAGTATTTTTACGTGATACGTTATTTTAAGTGTCAACTGTCTGAAAAGAATAACAACAGCTAATTAAAACTGTTACAGAACCAGGTTATGAATCACTGTAGTGTATTTAAATGCATTTAAATGTTTAATTAAAGTGGTTTGGAGAAAATAACCTTTAGATGTAACTTCTTTCTCCCCCTCTCTTGGACTCATCTAGTTTGACATGATGTATTTCATTAGTAATATACTTGTATATTATTCATTATCATTTTCTTATATTTTCAAAGTGTTCTGACCTGTGATTATGCACTTTAAATGAACGTAATTAGATATTAGGATGATGATTTTCTGTATGACAAAAAGTACCTTTCATTGACCCAGATTCTCTAAAAAAGCAACACTTTTGCGATACCATATACATATCGCTTGTATGTCTGTGTGGTCTGCACACACATGCCGATTAAACACGGATTAATTATTCATTATGAGCACTGGTGTCAGGATTATGCTCCTGCACACACACACACACACACACACACACACACACGCGATACCTCTGTGAGAAGGCAAAGGTCTGCTCGGTAAATATGACTGGAACAGATAACACGACTCTAACTGGGTAATGAGACAGGAAGAAATGTTAAGAGAGCCCTGGGAGAAACATGTAATGAAGCATTGTTTGTGGGATGAGAATACACACACGAACACACACGAACACACACACACACACACACACACACACACACACACACACACACACACAGGTAATGAAGCATTGTAGGGGGTTGAGCCTGGTTGAGGCTGATAACATCCCGTTGTGCTCGATGGAGGACAATGGGCCGTAGAAATGGAGCCACACCGTCTGTACACCGAACTCTGCCATCATCACTCCCCAACACACACACCTACACACCCAGATGGATGGACGTACTCGAAAGCGGCGCTGAAAGATAACAGGTCGGCCTGAAGAGGACACTGCGGCACACCCCTCGCTGTTGTGTCACTCTGCTCCCGAGCCAACATTGATCATCACCTTGAGCCCGACGCATCCCAACAACTAGTTTAATTAAAAAATGAATGTTCATAAGAGGAGATCGGGGGGGATCTCAGTGGGAACTGATACATATGGTGTATAAATGCTGTTTTGTGGAAGCACTGCTCAGATGGGTGAGCGATTTCTCTTCCTTGTCGTTATCCTCTGACGGTATTTGCATGCCAAAAGATTAGCGCGCTCTCTCCCATACTTTACTAGTGTTCGGAGGTGTATTTGATGCGGGTTGTTAATTATATGGTGAGTGGGTTAGCCAAGGCAGACTGGTAAAACTCCCGTTGGGCTCTTGTTTCCAGCATCCTGCTCGTGTCTCTGCGTTGTGTAGTTCTCACACAGGCAGAGCAGAATGGAGTGCGGCCTGACTCGCAACACAAATGAAATTGAATGTTTTATCTAGGTGAGCAGATGGAGGACGCTCCCTGGAAACTGATGGCACCTCAGTGTACACTGCAGTCTAGACAGAGTTCCTACCAGCAGCGAGAGTTCAGAAATTATTATGTGGTTTGTTATGTTTGGAACGGCTGTTTTGTTTGCTGGAATAATGAAGTGATATTGATACGGCTCAGGCAACAGAGAAATACGAGTTCTGGAAATGGATTCTAAGAGTCAATTAACCCCGGATAGATGGGGGTTGTAATGCACTTGCTTCCACACGCCAGTCTTGAATTTTGGATCACATGCAAAGGAAGCCTGGGGAAGAAGGTCTGCTTTCCATAATGAAAAGGCTGGCATCCATTTCCCTGAGATAATTTCAATTATATGAAATAAGCAAGGAGTATTTGAATTAAAAAACGTGTCTGGGATATAGTGCAGTTAAGAATAAAAATTGCAGCGGGAGAAAAAGTAGAGGAAGTGCATGGTGCATTCGAGCCTATTTGTGCTTGCTGTGGAGCTGTAACCTGACAAATAGGCAGCTCAGTCTGAAAGAGATTGTTCTACTGTAACCCAGACATGTGCTGTTTCATGCACAAGTATAGTCAGACACAAACTGCAGAGGAAGCAGCTTTGAATGTTTCTCAGCTATCTTCTGTTCCTAATGAGGCATGCAGGTCGACACCAACTCTTCAGGCCGCCCCGCACCGTTCATCAACCCGTCTGTATCGGTACTCCTGGTATCTACCCGCACACACTCATCACAATCTGGGGCTGCTACCCCTCCAGCCTGGTGCCAAACGCTGTGGCCTGGTTTACAGACAATCTGCTGCCCAGCAGGAGGCAGTGTGACGAGTGCTACAGAGTCCCTAGGAGACTGACCTACAGGGGACAAAACCCTCTACAGCGTTCAGGCTGAATTTCAGTTCGCTCTCACAGCTAAATGGTTGTCATAGTTAGAAAAAGTGGGGTAACACAACCTGATTTTGTTTGATATTCTACAAATTGAGTGAAAGGTGAAAGGTGGGGCTCATGCGACTAAAACAAGGATTTTGACAATTACGTAAAATGCTAATATTAAGGCTGGTGTTCTGTCTAACCCACACTGATTCACCTTTTTGCCCTTTTTAATAACAGGTCCCGAGGCTCAAGAAGCAGTCAAGCAGACAAGCAGTCCACTAACCCTGGTAGACATGGAGAAACTCAGTGGAGGATAGCACTACAGCCAAGCTATCTGTCCAGCTCTCGGCTAACCGAGCAACTATAGAACAGCATGATGCGACAACTCAATGAAAGAAAATGTCACTCTATGACATGTAGACCAGAGTGGCAACCCTTAAAAAACGCTTGCATAGCCTTCGCCAAAGAAAAGAAGGCCCTCAAACTTCAGCCAGATGATGTTGAAAATAGATGAAGGTGCAAGGTGGTTTACCTGAGTTGAAGGCTCGGAACAAAATGCTTTCTTGGAGGTATTTCTTAAGGAAATGTTTGGTACAAAGGTGCTTCCATCTCCTCCATATATAATCATTCATAGAGATGAACCTGAAAACCTCTTAGAGCTGAAACTCAAGCTCCAGCCAGCTTCTCAGTCTCTGCTACCAAATGTGAAAACATCTGAAGCCAAATTAAAGCTATGACAAGTGCAACTGGAAAGGGGTAACACTGTGCATCCCCCCACCAAGGCTACCCTAATACAACTGTGAATTTACTGCCAGTCGTTTCCTTTTGTTACCCTCAACTCAGTGTGGTCAATGCACAGTATCAGCCCCTGGTGTGACAGTGATAACGTTCATATATATTACAATAACGTCTGATGTATGATGGTTCGTTCAAATTGAACACGACTCACTGTTTCTACACGTCTCCAAATAATAATTTATGTCACTGCGTGAGCATAAAGCCACGCAGTCGTTCCCTCCTTACAGCACTGCTGCATATCATCCCACAGCAGGGGAAGAAAAATGCCGTGCCACTACAGTTTGGACCAATGTAATCTAAACTCATCAAAGGTTTGTCATGCATGCTCAGAGCTTAAATGCACTCAGTGAGTGTGATGTACATGAGCTAATAGAGGCTCAACAAAGCGACGCAAATATTGTGAGGCTAAAGCAAAGGTAGCTGTTGTGAGAATGGGAGGGAGATGTGGGATAGGCAGAAGGTCAAAAAAAGATTTTAGCCCCATAAATAAGACACAAACAAACAGCCTTGCCACAGCTTGGATCCGCAAGAGGACACAGGGTTGGTGACAGACCGATTTCACCCAGCTGCCGTGAGCTGACCCCGCAGTGTGCAGCAGCTCAGCTTGCTGTGCAGCCTGTCCTCGCCCGGCCACACACAACAACTGACAGATTTTTTTCCAGCTTAATGTGTGTGTAAGGTCGCCAGCTTCCACCAACAGGAATACAAACCGGCCACAAACGGAGGGCGGCGGTGTTATTTCGTTGTGTGTTTTGCTTAGTGATAGTAACTCGTGTTTGATCGATTGTGCCTGACTGAGCCTGAATGTTCATCGATGCTCACGAGTGTTTCCGGATTGCTTGCAGCTACAAACATCCCTGAAACTGCTCATTGTGGAGACGAAGGTCAGATTTCGTATCAGTCATGCAAACACATGCAATCCGGTTTAAAAAGCACTAAAATCACTTGCTCTAAGTTAGCATTTTGCCCTTTAATCGGTATTACTGGATCAACACTGGATCTTGGATCACTGACAACAATAAATGTGTGGCGTCAAAATAACGTAATGCTTTTGAGCTAAAAAAATCTTCATTTGGGGCCTTTTTTCCAAGCAAATGTGACTGTTCGGTTACCATGCCACCTTCCTGCCACGCCATGAATATTTCTCTAGGTTTGCCCCAGCCTCGCAGCATCTGGGACTTCTGCCCTGGTTTAGCTACTCTGTCGGCATGTGGCTCAGATTTGAGTCACTTCCATCTCTGCCCTCAGCTCTCATTCAGTAAAAACCACGGCCTCTTCTGTGGCCTGAATCCCTCTTAATACCCTGCAGTCCTGAACAGCACAGGACAGAGAGGTGTGGACAGAAGACTGACTCTATCCTGAAGGTATGATGACTTCTCGGTAGAAGTAATCTATCATTGATAATGAGATGATGTGACAAAGGTGATGGAAACAAATACTTCAAATGGCTGCAGACAGAAACACCACACAGTATTTGTAGATAGAAGTAACAAATGAAATGCAGTACTATGATTAAGCCTTATCTTTTTAGAGATGTTCAATTTTTTGCAATTTCACATATACATTCAAAAAGTTCGGCTTCTACACTGCTGCCATTTGTCTTGAAAAAGAGCTGTAACTTGGCTGCTTCACCCAAAAAATTCAGGTGCACAAATGTAAATGAATGTAGAGAACATAGTTAAGAAAGCCTCAGATGAAAGAAACCTGCCAACATGGTAACAGCTGTTTTCAAACAGCAGCATGAGATCAGATGAAGCTGTGCCGACCTCTCATAGCACTGTCTCTTATTAATATCATCATGCTGTTACGGTGAGAGTAATCATCAGTAATCATCTTTTCCTGCTTCATACAGATCAGCAACCTTATCTGCCTGATCACTGGTCTGAAACGGTCACAGGAAAGACGGAAAAAATCTTTCACTTAAACCCAAAAACATCCCCTCGTGCTGAGGCTTTTTTTAAAGAATGACAAGCTTCTCCTCTGCATCTTCATCCAGAGATCATCAAATTCAATCCAGTGCTTTGCTGACGATGACCTCGCTGCCAAAAGATTCACACAGCTCTCCTTCAGAAATATTAAGCAGGATGCTAAGCTAACACAAGCCACAACTAGCGAGCGAGCCAGACGGCTAAAAAGCCAGTTTGGTGAATGGCTAATAACTGAACCAGGCCAGGTCTTGCCAACACTATGCCTACATTTCTCAAATGCAAGTGTGTATAACTGATTGCATTTCATTTTCGGACATTTAAAAAGGGGATTGATGCTTTTCTAACCACTTCAGCAACACAACGTTAAGCTGTAGTCTGCATCTCCTCCATCACACAGTGCTGTGTGCATGTGGGTGCACAGGCTACCTGATTTCATCCTGCAACTTTTGGAAGAAAACAACATGATAGGGAAAAGGGGACTGTGACTGTTTGAGGTATGATCTATGACACAGACTGTTTGACTCGATCATTCAAAATAATAATAAAATAATATCTAAAATAAAATAAAAATATAAAAAAAATCCACATATCAAAAACCTGACGGGGTACGAGCCCCCTCCCAGCTTCTGACCAGAGAGCCATTGGAGGATCAGTATTATAATTAAAATTGTGTTTATATGTTTTGTAAATATACAATAGTCACAACAGTTTAGCTGAGCCTGCATGTAACTCAAGCAACATAAATGACCTTTTCGAGACCTGGGAGGAAAATGCCAGCACCCGCTGCTCATGAGAACCATGGCTCATAGTCCAACTGAAAGGTCTTCCCTATATAAAGGGGTGAAGTGTGCAAGTAGCTGCACCCTGCCACGTTCAGTCCATGTTAACCTTCTGCAGGACGGGCTGTGCAGAT
Source organism: Chaetodon trifascialis (assembly GCF_039877785.1). Lineage (NCBI taxonomy): Eukaryota > Metazoa > Chordata > Actinopteri > Chaetodontiformes > Chaetodontidae > Chaetodon > Chaetodon trifascialis. The sequence continues at coordinate 4,188,807 of NC_092056.1, forward strand.
CAGTGACAAGCAGAGGAAATAAACAGCGGGGTGGTGACAGGTTCCGAAAAGCTGCATGGATCGCCACAGAGTGCTCTAAGTTTGTCTTGTAAGCAATGCAGGCAGACAGGCATATTGAATGAAACAGAGCACACGCAAAGACATGAGGTCGTACCAGGACGTAATGATGGAAGTGAAGATACGGCACATCACTTTTAAGTTTTAAGGCCAATGAAAGACTAATTCTTCATGCAAAGTAGAAATCTAAAATAAACAAATGGGATTAACACAAAATGATAAACAGGTTAGACACAATGATACTTGCTGTATTTCCAGCCATCAGCAGTTAATACAGCTGATCTCTGCGGTCTAACGGTCCTGCCTTGGCTCTCAGGTGTCACCTAAACTTCCCACTTGTTCAGTTTAACTTGTGCTTTAAATATTTACGACAGCGCTTTTCAGCAGAGTTTATCTTGGACAGCCAGGCCTCTCAACTTCAACAGCTTCAACACGAACAAACCTTTCTGTGTCAGCGAACGCATCATAAATCAAAAAAACAAAACAAACAACAAAAAAAAACCACACATACTTTCGACTCATTACTTTGGCGTTTGTTCTCACTCTACCCACTGTATCTTCAAACGAAATAAATGTCATTTAAAGAATCCAAGTAATGACTACAGAGGAAGAAGACAGAGTAAAGCAGAGGGTGGGAGGTGGTAAAAAGGAAAGTTACAAAAATCAATACCAATTAGGACACTTTTTCTCACATTAAATCAGATTAAAGCCACACAGGATAAAATGGAGGAGGCTGTTGCCAAGGAACTACTCTAGGATTAATATAAAATCTGTCTACCCTCAGCCGACATTAAGCACCTAAACTAGAGAGGAAGAGACTGCCTGCTCTTCTTTCTTTTAAAGCAAAGAATATATCGCACAAAGAGAAAGTTAATGCTTCTATGTTAGCACAGCGCAGTTACAGTACTGAGGAAGTTAGAAAAAAGTATTCCATTGCTCATTAATCAATAAGGCTGATAATTGTTCAAATGTTGGCCAAAATTTGATCTGCTCCATAGGGGATATAATCTCTGAGAGACTGAAAATACCTGGAAAACCACACAGGACTATTGAAAATGACCACAAATAGAGTAATACATTGAGGAAAATGAATTACCAGTCCCTGCTTGCGGCTCATTTTTGCAGGGCAGGTGACGTCTCAGTCTGGCTGACGGGGCACATGATCATTGGCTACGTGCTGTCACAAGGGAGCTAGCTCTCAGGTGGAAACAAGTTAAAGTTCATATCAGCAATTTATGGAAAAATATGAATAACTAATTGCAGCATTTTGCCTTCCAACAGCTTTGGAGTTGCTGAAATGTAAATGAGGTCTATATTTCCAGTTATGTGGAAATGAAGCCCATATCAAATGCTGAGTTTACAAAAAATAATGAAGTAAACAAAGCCTTAACACGTAAAAACACATTCATATCTTAGATTTAGCTGTTTAGCGTTAGTTCCTATATTGAAGAACATGGATGGATATCAGCTTCCTGTGCTGTGTTATGAATTATGGAGGTGGGCCAACCCTGACCCTGACCCTAACCCTAGCTCTTACCTAACCCTAACCCTAACCCCTTTTTGGATGAAGTAATCAGAATACCCAGCATTCAATTCACCGATGTCAATGTGCACCAACTATCTTGGCATCCTTCTTTGCAACCTCGATCTTTACAAACTTGGAAAGATTGAGATTTAGAAACAAGCTAAAATGCTCTGAACCGGCCACAGTGTCCGTTGGAGGCACCGAACCTCACCGATCTGTGCAGACCGCTGCCGGACAGTTATTGTTTTCAAAGCTACCATAAGCTATGTGCTGCACTCTTGTTAGTTTAACAGAAAATCTGCTTCCATAGAGAGATGTTCAGAACAGAACATGATGCTACCGTAAGTCGTGAAAAGTGTGTGGCCCCCTGATGCGAGGCTCAAGCCCATTTAAAAACGTTTCAGATGGGATTCTCTAATTACTGCCTGCTGTCTGTAAAAACGACCCTGGCAAAAAATCTTCAAGAGAAAAGTTTTCCTGATGAAAAGCAATTTCAACTCCTCTTTGATGTGAAAGAGAAAAAATAGTGGAAAAACTAACATCAAATCATGGGGGCAAAAGACTTTATATGTGGACATAGAAAGAAAGTTATGATTCAGAAATTCAAAGATCATTTCTATTACTCACTGGAACCACATTGTCATTTTGTCATGCATCTCAGAGTGTATTCAATCACTATATTCACCACATACATGGCAGCGACCAGACTACGCAAGCAAAAAGTAAATGATGTAAATGACCAACGATGTACGGCAGGAAGAGCAGAAATGCAGAAACTGAAGAGGAAAGTTTCAACTGTGTGATTGGTGACCGTCATGACCGCAGATGGTAGAAACGAGAACAGAGAGAGCGGGAAATGAAGCAGCAAAGAAACAATCTCGTGAAAAACCGAGCACGGCCTGAATGCCGACAAGTCATCGCTAAAGCCGCCTGCACCGGAGAGCAGAAAACAAATCCACCCCATTTGTGGGAAATGTGTGGAAAATGTCCATATTCATAACGGAGAGGGAAAAAGGTGACTGACTGTGTGCGATTACGTTTGTCCGCCAGGCAAATGACTCTCCTCCTGACACAACGCTGACATTTCGGTCATCACCAGAAGGGAGGACTCGGGTGGAGCGAGGGCAGCGCGGTCCAGGACGGTGTCACAGGTTTCTGCTAGAGTGCAGAGCTTTGCATAATTACACAACAAGTGTAAATCCTTCTGTCTGACAGAGTTGGAAGGAGTCTGCATGACTTTGGGTAAAGAGCAGCTTAAGGAGGTACAATCACATTTATTAATGTTTACAAGCTGAGAACACGACCTGCTCTGAGGACAGAGCGTCTGGCTTCATATATTAAAGGGAGGCGCTCCTCTGTGGGTCATTGGGACTGTGTGGACCTGAAGTTTGGTGTTATTTTGTGCTGCTGCCACCGTTTGTGTTTGTGAAAGTTTTCGCCATTTATTGTTTTTTATTTCTTGTTCTCTTTTTCGTCATACTGAAGCCCAAAGGAATATGAAAAAAAAGAAAAGGCAGAAACCGTGGAGTGTGCTGGGTGACGAACTCAAACGGCTGCGTGCTGTACAGACTGTGCATTGCAACACCTCAGCTTCCATACACAGCAAATGATTCCCTCTTTCAGCACCTTTACTGGAACAATATGACATAAGTTGTTTTTTAAAGACTTCAGGTCAGCTACTGGGCGCTATGAGGATGTTTATCTACAACAACATTTTATTATTTAAATTTGCATGAATCTGTTTGCAGTGCAGCTAAACAAACTGTGGCGCGAGAGGATTTTTTGTCTGTCAAGCTGTTTGAAATAAAGACTAAAGTCAGTCATCTAACGGGGTAATACTGAAGTAATGTTCCAGTATTGTCTTCCACTTATATGTGAAATGCATGCATGTTCTCGGCTTTTACCTCAAAAGATCATGGCACAGTAAAATGAGTGTGTTAACGTACGTTACATACATGATGAAGTTAAATACGTAAGTTAGCCTACGGATGAAGTTAAAATACGTCAGCGTCAGGTTTCAGACAGGACACAAACTGTCTCTGTGTTTGTTTGACCCATTCGTCCACCCCAGCCTCGTCCACACGTGGACTTCCTCGCACTTTACGCTACATTACCTGATGTTTTTTTTTCTCCATGACAATCATTAAATGACGACCGAAAAGCTTAATGCGGACGATTTTACGACATGAAAAAAGCAAAAAAATACATTGTGATAATACAACAAATGGCTTCAGACATTTGTGTGTTAGTCGTATGGCATTTGGTGAGAGCAGGCCAGATCAAAGAACAAATAAACACGATGAAAAACATGATTAAACATTTGTGATTGGATACTTCAGATTTTAGTACTGCACTCAAAGAGTACACAGGTTACTTACAGTTCGCATACAGAGTAAGTTAGGACTGCTCAGGTGCATTGGTGGTGGGGTTTTCCATGACTGGACTGACTGACTCAACTTGACCTGTTAACCTTTACAAATTAAGCCCTATGTTATCATATAAAAATATGATGACAAGCTAATGGATGGTGTAACTTGCATCAATTAGTATTACTATTCACCCTCACATAAACCCCAGTAAATTGCACACAGGATGCATTGTGGGGAGGCTAAAGGCACAGCTCATGCAGGTCAGCTGCAGCTTCTGCACGTCGATGCAATGAGGCCTGCCCTTTCAAACACAAGAAGACATGTTTTGCGTGCACGTCAGACTGCGATAAATGACAACTGCAATAATCAACTGCCCTGCTGTGCTGCTGGGAGAAAGAAAAGGAAACAGAGACAGAGAAGCAACCAGACACAAAATAGATGTAATGATTGACTGTGATTGCAAGAGGAAACGATATAAAAGGAGGACAGAGAACGATTAGTCTGTGGGTGGATACTAGGAAGCTGAAGGTAAAACGTCCAAGCCCCTTCAGCGGCAAGAGTAATAGAGACAGCCAAAGGCAACATCTTCATCTGAGATCAATGCTCTCTAATCCAGGACACACGCACGCATTAATGATCTCTTAACCTCCCACACCTTTCTCTTCAGCCCCCATCCTCTTAATCTCTGACCTACTCGTTCCATCAACCCTGTTTGCTGAACATCTGAGGTCCCTGGGTCCCGATAACTCTGTCGAGTTGGCAAACGTTTTAAAAACTGCCTCTCGCGGAAAGTTCTCTGCTCTGCACCGAGGCGCTCCGCTCTTGATAAATATCTCACCGTTTAATGACGCGATTTTGCTGTAAAGTTCAAGATCATTACCAACCAGAAAGTGAGAGGTGCATATGTCACGAGCGGCTGAAAACAATGAGACTGCCAATTCGGCAATGACAAATACGGCGAGGCTTGGTGTACATGCTGCTGTATATTTATGGGAACACATTTGCTGCAGCTGATATTTGTAACTTGGAATGGGTGGCACACAGCGTTGTATCTAAAATGAAATATCAAAGCACTAAAGCAAAAACAGTAAGTAGTGGGAGAAAGTCAAGCTGGAATAGTCTGTGCTACAAATAAGGTAGAAACTTAATGTCACCTCGTCTGCTGTGGGCAGATCAGAGTTTTTGGTGTAGAAAAATCTATTACGGCAAAGCGCATCTTTGCTGTAAGCATTTCTGTTCATTTGTTTTAATTCTCATTAATAAATTTCATCATTTGTTTCACTTTGTTCATGTCATCCTTCCAGTGTTTTATTGTCATTATTCTAATGTTAGTCTCATTAGTTATACACTCATGGATGAAAGTATTGGCACCCCTCTGGAAGTGTTGGTTTTCTAGCAAAAGTTGCACGAGTTTGTTTTTTTGTTTGTTTTTTTTTGATACAATAGCCAAACCAGGATCATTTCAATAACTTAACACAACTAAAACAACAATTGGTTTCCCCAAATTCAACACAAAATACCACCAAAATGCTTCAGGAAATGAAAACTGCATGGCACCCCTTCACAACAAGTGTCTTTTGTACTGATAAAAGCACATTTAAATTTTATTAGAATTTAATTTATTAGAGAGGAAATAAAACGTGTATTTGAGGCTGAGTATCTTGTCTTTGGGTAGACGTTAATGTGAACAGCGTTGTGTGTGGGTTTATGTATGCCATGCATTGTGTGTCAGTGTGCCCTCCAGCCTCGGAGCTTTAACACAGTGTCGAACAGCAAAGACTGAAATACACGTCGCAGCCAAAATGTCAGATTGTGACAGTGTGCGGGGATAAAGCTGCTGTTGTTGAATTGAATTAGTTCAAAATGTTAAGTTTTTCCACCGAGAAAGAGCAGTCGATAAGTGTAAGTTGTTGTTGGTGAAGACCAGAGGCTGCGTTCCTGCTGGTTTCACTTCTCTGGCTCTCTCCACAGCCCAGCACATTCTGACAAAGAGCGACTGCACGGCTTTTAATAACAGGGAGAGAGCTCTGCCACCGAACAGGCCACGGCTCTGACGCACGGGAAACTGAAATGAACGGGGTACACGGCATTTTCTCGTGAGGTCAAGGGTCTCCACACCTTTGCATTTACCTCATATCCCACCACTCGGGAGTACAAAACTGTATATCTCTGCCAATTGCACCTACATGTTCTCTAATTAGACTCCCAGTGATACAGTCTGAAGGATATTTGTTTTATTGCTGGAGCGTCTCGTGAGACGACTAAGATATTCACATCCTTTTGATCAGCAGAGACAGTATTTGGTTTGAGAAACTCTCTAAATGTAGGACATGTCATATCCTTTGGATATATTGTGCATGAAACATTTCAAACGTGGCTTTTTGATAGAATTTTCATATAGCATTAGTAGAAATAGATAATGCTCTTTTCCTATTTTACTCGCCTACTACCCACTTAGAAAAAACATTTGTCGACAATGCTTAGCCAATCAGAGATGAGCTGCATCAAAAACCCATATCAATATTTGCTACTTACACTCTACAGTATGTGTTTTCTACAATTCTGGCTATAACAGCTAAACAGACTGCGTGGTGTTTACAGTCCCTCACTGCAGAACAGCAACATGTCCAGCAAATTTAAAAAAGCCACAAAGACAAAACACACAAACTGGGGCATCGAGTGTCTGCTAGGTCACTTATCGACTGCATGCTCTGAGCTGATTGATTGGGGCACTTGGTTGATACATACTAATCCTGCTGAAGAGGAATCTCAGGATATAAATGCACCGGACCTCTTTGTGGAGTTGAGGATACATCGAGAGATAATCCCAAAGGGAACAACTACAGCGCAGTTTGCGCTCAGGATCCTGTTGACTTTTCCAGTAACGGTGGCGTCGGGCGAGCAAAGCTTTTCAAAGTTGAAACTAATTAAAAACTATTTGCGCACCTCCACGTCACAGACTGAGTGGGTTTGCCCTGCTATCAGTTGAAAAGGACACTGCATCCAGACTGGATTATAAAGATCTTATTGCTGAGTTTGTGGCCAAGAAGGCAAAGAAAGTGACTCTGACATGATCAGTTTCTGCTCAGTTTACGCAGGTGAGTCCGTCTCGTTTGTTAGAGTTACAGTGCAGTAAATATGTTGCGTATAGTTATAATGAAAATGAACGTATATTATGAATGAAAAGTGTCCTAACTTACTTCTTTAAAATGTCAAGATGCCAAAAATAAAGTGACTGAGCTGACTTGATGTAAAGCCACTCGTAGATTTTCCCCCCTTTGAAATAAATAACAAAAAGTCATAGCTAAGACTGTGTGTATGATTATGCTGTATTATTCTACTTGATAAAAAAGGTATTGCAGCGGGATTATGTGTGCAGTACAACTCGAATAGCTGTGTGGGCCTCGAATTTCAAGTTCGCACAGGGCCTCGCACCCCCCCACCCCACCCCGCGACGGCCCTGCCCATAGGTGAAAATGTGAGTGTAAATGTGTCAGTCTACCCGTGTTACCCCCGGTGACAGACTGTCAGCGTGTCTTGCCTCTTGTCCGTGCATGCTGGGATAGACTCCAGCCCTCCCACAACAGCACAAGCAATGTGGAAAATAGATGGCTAGATGGATCTATCTGATGCATCTTCTCGATGTGCCTGCCAGTGTGATGTCACTCCTTCCCATCAGTGTCCAGAGGATGCTTTTCCAATTCAGAGTCAATCAGGGAGAAAATGAAAATCTCACTGGGCTGTATTATTTATACACAGAGAGCCTGCTTTCCTCATGCTGCCATCAGCAGCCTGCCCTCATTATGCGCACACACACACACACACACACACACACACACACACACACACACACACACACACACACACACACACGTTTCCATCACTTCAGAGGACATGCCATTGACTTACATTCATTTCCTGGTGACTCAACCTACCACAACCCTTATCCTAACCTTAACCCAAGTCTTCATCTTAACATTTAATGATTTACGTTATGAGGAATTGTGTTTTGTCCCAGAAACGAAGGTGAGTCCCCACAATGTGACTGCGTAAACAGATTTGTGTCCTCACAGCAACACACATCCACACTCCAAAACAGATTTGCACATGTTGTGCATTCACACACCTTTGGATGTACTGCACAACAGAAAGGATTTCCTCTTTACCGATTCATTCAAGTGGTAGCTACAAAACAAGACCAATAAAAAGGCAACAATTGAAGTCACATAGTGAGACAACACAAGCCAAAGATCCTCTATAAAGACCGGTTCTCATTATGCAAGTTGCTCGTGGATTTGGTACTACCAGGTGACCACTACTCATTGGACGCATCGTACACCAGTGACAAAAACCAGAACAGCTTATCACTGAAGAGGTGTGAGGTGTCCACATGAATAACAAGATTTGCAGATAGTTTCATTGAATACAATGGAGGTCAATGAAATCGAGTTTGTGGTGCTCTGTTTGAGCCACAGAAGTTGCTGTTAACTGTTTCTATAGGTACTATTTCTTCCACAGAAATTTTTAATGAAAGTAGTTCCCAGGCGTGGAGGGATCTAAACATTTATTGCCTGGTGAATCAGGATATCTTCAGCGCATAAAACCAAATTTATCTGCATGGCTACTGTGAACAGCACCAGAGGGCATCATTTGGCTGGACTGACCCTTTAATGGTCCATTGTGTAGGATTCAGTGGCATCGAGGGGTGAGGTTGCAGAGTGCAACCAAATGAATACCCCTCACCTAACCCTCCCCTTCTGTGGGTGTGGTAACAACCTATGGTGGCCACTGAAAATGCAAAAAAGACTGTTTGGCTAGTCCCTTCTGGGGGCGACACTCATCTTTATTTACTGCCTTAATGGCTTGAATTCTTTTGACAAATGGCACATTAAACTGGTCAATAAATGACCAACTAATCTGCCTCCTTAGTAAGTAAAAAACATATTTAGTCAGCACCACTGGATATTATAAAGTTTTGTGAAAAGTTACCTGAACTGGCACTTTCAACTCTCTGTGAGGTGAATTGTTACAGCAATTAATTTAATGGATCTGTGTTTCCGCCACATCAACTGGGGATTAAAGAACAAAAGGAGGAATAAAGCAAAATGGGTGAACAGTGCTGAGTTTAGAGGACGGCATGTCACGGCAGCGGGGTCTTAAATTCTGACGAGGAGCAGGATGTGACAGGGACCATCTCCCTGACACTAGAGAGGCTTAATCATCTCTCATGGCTTCACACATCATCGCTCTTTGCTTCAGATTAGATAAATCACTCCTTTTAATAAAGCCTTTCTGGGAGTTTGACTCTCAGAGGAAATCGTGATCTATGGCGTCTCAGACTGTAGTAATGTCAAATATCTACATAAGTCCCTTACCAATAATACACTGGTATATTACCTAGTTGGTCACAGAAGGTCACAGCGCTGACGCTTGTCACTTTTTTCTGCTGAAATGAAGCTGCAGGTACAAGACGACTGAGGCGTCAGATGGTCTGAATTCATCGGCCCAGTCTGCTGTACCTTAAGGTCAAGCCACGGGCACAGTCAACAACTCAGGTAGTCACTTTAATGCATGAGGTGAGATAATACAAGATCCTGTCAAGCGCTTTTAAACAGAGGTCCTGCGCAAGTTCAAATCATTTGTGTTTGAACTCTTGCCATCAAAGCAAAGCTATACGGATAAAATGCGAATAAAAGTATGGCAAGATCCCTTTTTAAATGTCCGCTGTCCATGAAAACACCGAGATGAAATAAGCAAAGCAAATGCCACTTAACGATAAAAGTTAAGTAGCACAAATGTATGTATTTCTCTTTAGGTGTCTTGTCACACAAAGGGTGTTAATGCAAGCTCTCATTTCATTGCAGACCATCACTTCCCACTCGTTCACCTCCGTCCCACTGTCTCTCCAATGATAGGCCACAGACATCTAAAAGAAAGTCGGGTATTGAGCTACAATTCGTCCATCCATCCATTGTTTTTTCGCCACATATCAGCGTCCGGATGGCGGTGGCAGCTGGTCCAGCTCAGTTCTAGAGCCAAGATGTCTTTAATTTAAGTCACAACCTCCAGTTTCTCCTGGGGGATCCTGAGGCATTCCCAGTCCAGATAGTTGGACATAATCCCAGTGTGTTTTGCTTCTTCCCCCGGGTCTCCTACTAGTGCCCCCGAATACCTCAGGGAGATGTCCAGAAGGCCTGATCAGACGCTCAAACCACCTCAGTCAGGTCCATTCAGTGTGAATGAGCAGCAGGTCTACTGCTACCTAATAATTCTATCCCCAAGGATAAGCCCACACACCTTGTGAAGGAAACTCATTTTGGCCTCTTGTATTTTCAATTTCATTCTCTTAGTTGTTACCCAGAGCATGTGGCCCCAGATGAGGACAGGAATGTGGACCAGTAAAATGTAACACAATCTGGTACAACACATCCATCACTGTGGATGCTGTGCCGGTTGTTTTGTGAGAGTAATTTATTCAAAAGCGCTTCAGAACAAGAGCTGAGCTCCCAGAGAGCCAACAGTTTGGACAGTGGTGTGAAAGTTTGCTCTATCTCTGAAATAACTGCTGATCCAGATAATATTCTTCCTCTTCAGCTTCCAAGTCATGAGGACCAGGTTCAAGTTCAAGTGAAGTCGAAATAAAGTGGCCGGTCTTGTGAATTTTGGGTCCAGTCTTAAATCATCACATCGGGACTCGAGTCATGACTCCAGTCTGGCCCAATGCCCTGAGCTGGAACATTTTCAATGCACGTTTTCAAATCATCAGATGCATCTCTCAGCCTTGATTTGCTCTGCACGGACCAAATGCCGGATTGCACCCAGTTGCATCTTTCCACTGAATGGATTCATGCCCTCTCTACGGTGTGCTCCGCGTTCGGTCTAAACACACCTCTGGGTAAAACTGACCGGAATTAATGCTGAAGAAAAGTACATTGTGATAAATTTACCATGCAAGCCATTATATTTGTTTTTCTCTCCAAAAACACATTTTCCATGAAGGAAATTGGTTTTCCACAAGATAACTGGACATGACACCCTGATGAAGGCTTAAAACCTTTCCTGAATGAAGCATGGCGTGCTGGAGAAGAGTTGTGCAACCTTTTTTAATCTAAAAGGACTCATATTAAAGCCAGCGATGGTCTGCACCTCACTCAGCTCAGTACGCCTACCCTTCCTAAAATATGTAATTTCTTTGGTGTCAAAAGTTACAGTGACAGTAACAAAAGTTATAACATCCTGACCAAACTGACGCTAAAATGCCATTTTAATCATACTGCAGGCATCAGTGATCGTGTTAATACATAATAGCACCCATCTATTGCTTAAAAACGCCACTATTCGATCATTTCCAGTATACTCCCCACAGTCCGTCAAGCTGTGAGCGGGACCACAGGACTGTCACTTTGACTACGATCTCCATTAATTTAACCCGCATGGTGAGGAGCCAAGATGTGCAGCTAATTATGTCCAACACATGCACATGGTTTCTGTCTGCGTCTCAGGGGAGAGGTTAGACAAGATGAAGGGGAGCATGAGAGGCGAACTGCACACGACAGTGGCAGCGTGGGAGACGATGCACATATGACAGCGGGAGCAGGTGAGGATAATTCATACTGGTAGACATGGAAGAGATGGTGGATGAGACACTGTGGGCTATTCACCCCAAATACGCCACAGTATCTTTATTCTCTCTGGGGTGATCGAGATAAACACAACTCTGCAAGCTTAACTGTAATTCCATGCTAATTAATTAAGCTTCCAGGGCCTCAGAGGGGCAAGTAAAATGTAGATTTTAATTAAAAGCTGAAGCTGCAGAGTTTGCCTGGTCTTTGAATTATTTGGATTATTCACTCTTAATTCTTTTATAAAATGCCATTCTGACCGCTGGATGGGGTTTCATAAGACCCAGATAAAAAAAGTATTTAATGTCATGTAATGCCTTGTTGGTCTGAAAACAAAACCTTCTGCCAGTTTATTTTCAAAGAAATCCCACTTATTTAAAGATTATTAATATTGTCAATGCATCGTAAAAGGACAAAGATGTGATAACCACCGCTGTGCAGACTATTTCACCTGGTCTTCAAATGAGATGAGCGGCATAGGGAAAAAACAAAACATGAGCCTTGTTATTGGCTTACTACTGTGATACTGGAATAAGAATCTCCATCATGTTATAATACGCTCTGTTAAATCTGCAATAATGAGTAGTTCTATGGTCACAATGGATGAAATGACCACATGTACTGTGGAAGCTGTCACTCGTAGTGTTGAGTGCACAGGTCCCCTCAGTGTTTTAACATATTTCAGCTTTTTGCTTTGGTATTACAGGCCATAACTTTACTGCTAATTCACTATCATCAGCCTCGTTTCCAGCAGCAGCAGGTAGCAAAAAACTCTGATAAAGCGTCTGTATCTTACCTGCCCAACACCTAATGGCAGAGAGACAAACTTAAAGACCAGCGGGTGAAGAGAGTGGAACATTATTAGACATTTATGGCCAGAAACATAACCCCAAATGACTGCTCATGTTGCTCTGAATCTGTGGGATGTGTAAATGATAACCTGTTAGCACCTTATCAGGTGTGAAAATATCAGTGTCATGCTGCCCCATGCAGCCAAAATACACATCAGCGTGTCAGTGTACACCACTTGACAATAATATGGCATGAGTGGAGTATTTCTACCAATGAACTGCCCGAACACATTGAGAAAAAAGAGAAACCTCAGGACTTACTGCACTTGGTGAGGGAGGAGGATGATGGAAGGAGAAAGTGAGCCATGGCCGGCAGCCAAAACTGTCTGTGTAGATGAAGGTGACGCTCCCCTTCTGTCTGAGATCCAGATGAAAGAAGGGTTCAGCCACTCAGAAAGCTCAACAGGGAAAAGAGCTACCTTCAAGTTAACTGTCACAGTAATCACAGCTGTCAGCTGTCATAATTATTGCAGAGGCCCTGAACTGATTGCCATAAGATGAAACAAGGTTATCTTTGTGACAGGCCTATTCAGTATCAAAAGACAAGCCGGGGATAGCCCAAGTGTTTACTGGGGTCCTTGTTTGCCCCCTTTCTCAGTCCCAAACCTCCCTCACTCCCCTGATGAAACTTAGAGCAAGACTTAAAAAGACAAAGATTTTTCAGAATCAAACACACCTCTTGTAGTTCCCTCGATGTTTGTCGCTTTGAAGGGGGCAGCTGCAGTTAGCCTGATTCGGGGTTTCACTGCAGGTTCTGTCAAAATGAGAAAAAAAAAAAAATGGACTCATTAAAAAATTAAAACTGTAATGTGTCACATGATTATACATGACGGATAATGAAAAAGCACCAACGATGAAGAATCTTAATCATGGTGACCCCTACAGTGCTTGCGAAAGGCGCTCTCTAGAGCCACTGTTTGGTTTGTCCATTCTGGGCTACTGTAGAAAGACGGTGGTGCAACATGGCGGACTCTGTGGAAGAAGATCCACTTCCTCTGTAGATATAAAGAGCTGATTCTACGCTAACAAAACCACAACGATTCTTAATTTCAAGTGATTATACACTAATGAAAACACAACCATGAAAGTCATGTTTCATTTCTGCCATCATCCAAAACCCAACACAGTGGATCTTGAAGAAAAAGTTGAAAAATAACAAACATGAAAGCAGATATTCTGCGAAATAAAATTCCAGCTCATGAAAATAAAGCTGAGAAAAACTAATAAAGGTGTGTTTTTGCTTCCTGTTCAGCAGCGTAGCCTCGCTCCAAAGGCAGACCGTCGCATTGTTCAGTGATAAGAGCTCTGACAATCGGCTCTACATGAGAGTTTCACAACAACATGAGATCATTTGCAGAGCCCCCAAGAGCTCCATCAATTGTTATTCTTCACTCAAACCTACACATTCATTTAATATGCAGGAGTAGGAAGTGTTGTATCTGTGTGATCACAGTATCTGCTGAGCGCAGCTGCTGGTTCATCACTCCCCCACTGTTAAAAACTCTTTTTTTCCTCAGGAACCACGTGTACTGTAAAGCTCTGCCACAAGTGCCGCAGTATATGAATCACAATGCTATCTATCATCAGTGTGAAAGGCCATTAAGGTTGTTATTCCTCCTGTCAGAAGTCAAGTCTTCCTTTAATTCCACTTCTTCCAGCCTGATTCTGAAATCTCCTCCTGTATGGTGCACTCCTGCTAGAAGGTGCCTGAAAACTGCATTTGGTTTTGAGGTAAACGTCTGGATAAATTGTCGTGCATTATCACAGTCCCCACAGGATGAATTGCGATGCCGTCGCCGTCATCAAGCCCAAATTTTGTTTTGTTTCGTTTGTACAATTCTTTTATTTATGATGAAATACCTGCAAAAATAATAACATTCAAAGTTTAGCATGCTTGACTCACTTATCAAAGACAGGACCGGGGTAAATATTACCTGCTAAACATGCTAACATGCAAGCATTCCAGCATTTAGTAATGAATCATGTTGAATCCTGCCAGAACAAATCCAGGAACACATTGGAAACGTCAAGCCATGCATGTTTTTATATGCACCAGAGGCCAATTGTGCATTCCTGGCATCCAGCGGCAACAAACTCCCATCATGTGTCGCTCTGAACCTGGCTGCATTATTGGATTTGCCAACACAGATGAGTATAGCATTTATTGTTTTCTGTTGCCAAAGGACATAACACAATAACTCGTTTTGAGAATATATGCAGTTGAACCGTGGATGTTGCGGTTAAATGTCTGAAGGTGTGAGCTGACTGAATGCAAATCAAATTTCAGAGGCGTGTGAATGCATACAGAGCCAATAAGGTGCATTGAACAGATGCAGATTCGTGGCACAAAATATGGGAAAGATGCATCCATTAAAGCTGACATGTTTCCATTTGACTGACGAATTTCCCGAAGCTGTAAACTCTAGCACATGAACACAGAGTAGAACACAGAGCTGTACTCATTTTCTGCTGTTCACACCTGAAACAACACATTGAGTAAAACTGCACATTAAAGCTTTTCCCTAAAGTGAAGCAGAATCCAGAAGTTTCAGCAGAGCCCTGAGACACTCGAAGTGAAACCAACAATGGCTCCTCATCCATCCCACCGCCGCGTTCCTGAACAGGCTGGGTCAGACAGGTCGACAGGAACAAATGAAGTATCTGACAGGAAGTGGACAGACAGCCAGAGAGAGTGACATGAGGGTGGACGCAGAGAAACAGAACAGTCCCAGAAAGAGAAAGAAAGACACACCGAGGTGGTTTATCGTGCTCCACAGTCTCAGGTGGCTGGATGTTTGCCAGAGCCCTCATTATGGAGCTACAAGGTGCGGGACAGCCTGTAGATAACGCACCCGCCAACCTACAGTTAATCACAACCACCCAGAAAGCGACAAAACGGCTTAGAATTATGTGAAATGTGCACTTTTCTTGAACGTGTGCTTGCTGTAGATGCATGTTACAAGGCTTTATGTCATATTGTAGACACCAGCTTTTGCTGAATGGTTTACAATAGCTGTGTTTAATAGAGTCATGTGACACGTGAGCCGACCTGGCTGTGTATTTCTACAGGAGGTCACCACAGGCAGGCAGCCAGTGTCTGGTGAAATACTTTGGGGTCGGTATAGCCAGGAGGCATCGATGTACCAATGATTAAACTCCATCTGCTGAATATCCTATAGAGGTGCTATCATTTATAGTCATAAATGTGAGCATACAGGTAATATTTCAGGTACAACTGAGCCTTTTTAACACTACATGGAGGATGCAGTGCACTCTCACACACTGCCAACACCAAATTTATGTCAGGAAGCTGTGGTTGTAGCCATCAGGCATTAAGCCCACAATATAATAAACAGCACCTTTATATTATAGCTACTGCTGCTCAAAAATGATCGCAGTACATCAGCATAGCACACAGGAAGCGTTACTGTCAGCTATTTATGAAACAAACATCATTTCTCTTTCATTCACCTAAACACCTGTCGACCAAGACGTACAGTAGAGCGTAAACTCTCCGCATTTAAAGTTTGGCTCAGGAACATTATTACACAGAACGCCACCAGAGCAGTAATTGTGTTACCTTTAATGAACATGCTGTCAGTTCAGACGTTAGTGGATTATTCTGACTCACCGCGCAGCTGCGAGGGACAATTTAAGGCAATTTGCTGTTTCACAGCCCCTTGTGAATGTATTTATTTGAGTGGAGCAGGGAAGAAATAAAAAAGGGACATGCAATAGACAGCGCAAGTGCTGCAGTGATGTTTGTGTCAGAGATGATTATAGAGTTACTGCTGTAACTATGGCATCTATGGTGATGTTACATATTGCCTCTTGAAGCTATAAAGGGCAACATATGCTGCCAGCATACATGTCAACCATCCACACCTTGAACAATGTGCAAATAGGACAGTGTTGGACTCGCTGGAAGGGCGAGGCTAGCAGTTTCCCCATGCCTCCTATCTTTCTGCTAAGCTAAGCTAAGCTAAACACCACACAGGGTTATCTCCCTGCTGTGGACACAAACTGATGTACGTGATTTTCTTAACTCCCAGCAGTAAATTTCCCAGGTATCTGCCCACTCATAAACATGCTTACTAGTGCAATGCAGAGTAGCTTCCTGCGTCTCAAAGCCAGTCACTGCAAACATAGACATGCTTTAGAAAATTCTATTCACATCATGACCCTAAAAGACCAACTACAGGAAACTGACATTAAGCATTTAAAACTGGCCAAATATGACCTCAATCATCACTTTCCTGTCTGTCTATATTCACAGGTTGAACTCCGGGTTCACTTTCAGTTCACTCTCTCATAATTTATTTCATTGTGAAGCTGGGTTGAGAAATTGAACAGGAGATACAGCGAAAAGACATTCCTCCATCTCTTTTCACAGAGCTAATTTTGCTTTGAAGGCTCGCTCACATCGTGAAAAGGGGGCTATTTTATTCACGACACATCAGCTAAAATGTGTGGGTGATGTTAAGTCTGTGATTTTAGCATCTGTGCTGCTCAGCAGTCACTCCAGAGTTAACGGGTTGAACAGGTTTTTCATCTTTCGTGTCTCCCCGAGTGATAAATATTCAGCAGTGGAGTCAAACAGTCTTGATGTGTTGCTCTGAAGCTGGATTGTGGGAGCGTCACAAGAGAGATATATCTATAGTTTTCCATAAGAAAAGATCTCCCACGTTGTCATCACCTGGAGATGCTGCTGAAATACGTCGATCTGTGTAAAAACAACACGGCTGATTTAAGCAGAAGCACAGTCTTACCTGTGGATCTCTGGAATCTTCCTGCATCGTTAAAGTCAGCAGAGATCGTCCCTGTAACAAAGAAGGGAATTATTAGCACGGGTTTGCTGCATTCACCTCATCGCTAATGAAGCTCTGTTAACACCTGCTGCATTAGGCCACCACCTGTTAGTGTATAGGGCTGGTGGGTCAGTGGATGATGCTGTTACTCAAGGGTAACACACCCTGGCTGCGTTGCAGAGCTTCACTTGATGCATCAGATGCATCGTGCAAACAGAAAAAGCACCAGTTGAGGTACAGAAACCAGGATGTGCTGATCCACAGAGTGAATGATAACATTTCTGTTTTGTAGAGGCAGGCAGAGGCGGAGCGCTGTAGTCTGACAAGCTGTGATGCCACCAGCGTGTGTTGTCTTTCAGTCTACCTGACATCCTACAGCGTCCTGAGGTCTGTGGGTCTGTTCTGCTCAGTGATTAAGACAGCAGGTAGCTAGCAAACATGGGTGTCAACATGTCGGAAAATATCAGCAGAACTGGGTTTCCAAATGTTTCATGGGGAAAGAAATACAATCAGCATGTTTCTTTCTCGCAGCACGGTGGAACAGCAGGTAGGGCGCGTGCCTGACAGCAAGAAGGTCACCAGTTCGATCCCCGGGTCGAGCAGGGCCTTTCTGTGTGGAGTTTGCATGTTCTTCCCGTGCATGTGTGGGTTCTCTACAGGTACTCCAGCTTCCTCCCACAGACCAAGAACATGCTCATTAGGTTAAATGGTGATGGTGAAGGTGTGTGTGAGTGTGAATGGTTGTCTGTCTCTATATGTTGCCCTGCAATCGACTGGCGACCGGTTCAGGGTGTACCCCGCCTCTCGCCCGTTGACAGCTGGGATAGGCTCCAGCCCCCCCCGCAACCTCGAAAAGGGATAGTCGGGTATAGACAATGGATGGATGGATGTTTTTTTTCTCATAGCTTTAAAAGCCAAATGGACTTGCTTGAGGTTCTTGGAGTCCCAGATATTTAACCGCTTGCAGGGTCGTTCATACGTCGGGAGTCGTTGAGCTCACATGTGAGTCATAAGCGTCCATGGCTCATGTGACCCTGATGACCTGTATGATGGACAGGAGGGTCAACAACTCACGTGACTCCAAAGGTGTGAGCGATCCTGCAAAAGGATAAATGCCTGGGACTCCCCAGTCAGTCACAACTGAAGCAGGGTCTCCAGGGTGAGAGACGAAACGTTTTCCAGAACCTCAAGCAAGTCGTTGTCTTTGTAAAGCACTTAGAAGTACCATGACCTGGATGAATTAACAGACAACTATCACGCTTGTTACATTTCAAGGACATATATATATATATATACATATATATATATATATATATATATATATACATATATATATATATATATATATACATATATATATATATATATATACATATATATATATATATATACACATATATATATATATATATATATACATATATATATATATATATATATATATATATATATATATATATATATATATATATATAATATATATATATATATATATATATATATATATATATATATATATATATATATATATATATATATATATATACATATATATATATATATATATATATACATATATATATATATATATATATATAACAGTGCCTTTTGGTGAGAAACACTGAATTTGAACATACATAACTGCGCTTGTTTACAAGAAAACTCCACAGGATTCCTTTAATATAAACTTCTATATCAACATACTGTATGTTTATGCATTTCTAGGAATGGTTGTGGATTTCCAGGACGACCAAACGACATCTTAGAAAACAGCACGCTCCCGAATTATGTGGCAACAGCTTGGGGAAGGCCGTTTTCAGAGAAGGGCCTCCCCGCCCAACACCCCCTCACTAATGCTCTCGTGGCTGAATGCGAGCAAATCCCTGCAGCCAGGTGAAAACATCTTGTCGAAAGCCTTTTCAGAAGAGCGGAGGCCGTTATATCAGCGCATTAATGCCCATAGCTCTGGGATCATATGATCAACAGTGTCTGGTGTCCACATAATTTTGACTACTTGTGGACAGGTTTTTATAACAGCCCCTACATCTGAATTCTGCACTGTGGTCTGTCTTACTGGCATATTTATGTTTAGCCTTACAACTGTTTTTGTGGCAACAAATGATTGAATCTTGAATGAAAAACTATAATTCTCTGTGTAAATATCCGTTTGACTCGTCCTTATCTTTCTGAGTACACTTCATGTTTTCTTGGAAGGCCTTGTATTTCGAGATGGAGAGCCCGGAGAACTTCTCATTGACAGTCAGGGCAGCCGCAGCTGAGCACATCTCACCACCGAGCTCAGCAATGCAGCACAGATGGCATCAAATATACTGCTTAAAGTCATCATTCACTTTAATGCTGCAGCTGCCTGGCCGGGGGGAGGCTGCAGCTCTCCTTTCTGTTTGTCTTTGGACGCTAAAAGTTACCTGCGTCCCCCCGCTGACTCGCAACAATCTGCTCTGTATTCTCGACCGAGGGTG
Source organism: Chaetodon trifascialis (assembly GCF_039877785.1). Classification (NCBI taxonomy): domain Eukaryota; kingdom Metazoa; phylum Chordata; class Actinopteri; order Chaetodontiformes; family Chaetodontidae; genus Chaetodon; species Chaetodon trifascialis. Next base: position 4,208,519 of record NC_092056.1, read on the forward strand.
AAGGGCAGGAACGCTCCCCTCCCACCTCCAAACTGAACAAAGGAGAGAAGCCGTTATACCAGGCAATTCTGTAAGTTATCAGCTCGCTATATGTCAGCAGAAATAACAATGCGCCCACCGAGAGCTGCCATGCCCCTTTTAGAGTCTCACAATGGCTATTTCGAAAGAAAAGAAAAAACTTTTTCTTTTGTCGGAACACAGTACTTATTCCATCTTTTATTCTGCAGTCTTGGTGGATTTCTGCTGCCGTAGAAAAAATGACATCCCCGCCACTGATACATCCAGAAAAATGGATTCATCGTCTCAAAGTAAAAAGCTTCAGCTTGATTTGACTTCTGTCCTCAGATCACTGGCTTTGTTCCCAAAAAGTGTTGTGTGCAGTTCTTACAATGCCTCATGAGAGGTGTAGCTGCCCTATGAAAGTGTGATATTAGCAACATGGGTGACTCAGAGAGATAATCCTCACTATGAAGTGATGATTCATCTGGATGTGGAGGCTTGGGGGGGGGGGGGGGGGGGGGGTCCCTGCAGGATTTTAAACCAAACACACCAGCAATTTGACTTCACTACGTTCTAATCACTCACTGTCTGCACCTGCAAACCGCAAATGAAAGAAAGCAATTGAACCAAGAGATGAATCTAAACTGAAATGCTTTGCAGAATATCTGATTCACGCCCTCACATGCAGGGAATATTAATATCCCACCTGGGAGGAAATTCACACGGAGCCTCGTGTTCCTGTGACATTACGAGATCAAACACCGTGGGACCATCCACCTCTGACCGCGAACCAGCCCATTCATCTGAAATATATAGACATACATTACATCTGATTGGATCTTTGGGCTGAGCAGCTTCATCCTGCCTGATAAATTAAACTGAAGCCATGACAGTGACCTTCTTGATATTTCTAATGCAGACAAATCTATTTCACCGCTCCATGACTTTTTGTAAATAGGGTCATTATTATCCAATCTAGTTTAAAAAAAGGACAAAAAAGTAGCCCTAATAAAAATTTCTCACTCTAACCACCAAAACTGATGAAACATGTTCCTCCGGCTGTGATTATTAGAATTTATGTATCATGTGTCCAAAAAGTTAAAGCTGCTCCAATTAATGCTTTTATTTTAACATAAAGCTGCATATACGAAAAGGGCTGCTTGGAATAGAGATCTTGACAGGACCCAACCCAGTACCCATACAGGTTCGGATCCTGGTTTTGAATGGTCAGTCCGATCCAGGTCCGTCGCCATGGGTACCAGGTCTGTTTAAGAATATGTGCAATACCTGGCCGAGAAATAAGGTAGAAAGAAAAGGAGCTACGACAGACTTGTCTTGGAGAACACAGATGACAGCAAATTAATTCAATTCAATTCAATTCAATTCAATTCAATTTTTTTTTTAGCTCAAAAGGGACAAACAGTCAGTTATCTTATTACACTCGATCCAACAAAACTGTAAAGAGTGGACTTCAGATTAGCTGCTGTTTCAATCAGTAAGAGAGGAATAACAGAACATCTGGATGTATTTTACCATCGCGAGCCGCCCGGCACCACACAGCAAAGTTAGCAACTAGCTGGCTAGCATCTAAAGAGTCAGATATTCCTGTCAGCAGCTGGTGGAGCTAAAAGAAGACTGAATGTTGGGCATATGTTCAGAGACGTGACTCCAAGTGAATGCTATGCGACAGATATGTTAATGTTGTCTTTAAAGCTTGTTGCAGTGCCCACAAAGGATGCTCTGTTAAAGCAGGTTTACATAAGTTTACAGAGAAAGACATCATTACCCTCTAAACCCTTGATCCTTTGCCTGTACTGTGTGTATATATATATATAGCTATATGTTGTTTTTTTAGTATAGCTGTTTGCCATTCTGATGGTTAAGATGGAAATGTTATTGTTGAATCTGTCATTTTTGTGCAGTTTGGCCTGACAGTCTGTTGCAGCAGACAGACCTCATGGCTGCAGATTTAATTAGAGCTCAAGATATGAGAGCAGACTGGAGCATCTATTAATTTTAATCTAAACTTTTGGCTATAAAATAAGAGGCTGAGTCTTGATGGTTGCATCACGACAGGGAACACACATGGTTTGACCCAGGGCAGATTTACAGGCAATCTCCAAACACATGCAGCTGATGGCAGACGGGGTGTTTCAGACATATTCGTGCAGTTTCACTCGGACAGAGAAGATTAATGCAGTTAAACAAGTCGGCACAGTGTCAGGTGATACAATCCATCAGTGATCTATAAGCAGTATCACAGGCAGTGGATAGCACACGACTAACTCCTCCTGTTTAGCTTCCCAACATCAGTTTTCTGCTGCACTCCCAAAACAAAAGCTATGGGTGTCATGTTAAATCTACTCAACTGTGAAATGGAACACCACCAACAGAAACCAACACGTGACACGATGACATACGGGCTGGGCGAACCGCGCTCACTGGAGTGGATGCAATGCTCTCTTGAAACAGCGCATGGGGTTGTGTTAATACATCTGCGGTAAAGACAGGCGCTCTGGTGCACAGTGCGGCGTGTGCTTGACATTTTTAGGTGTTAATAAACAGCAGAAGATGAATAGCTGTCAGATTGCCTCCTGATGAGATTATTAAAGCAAGTGTCTCAGGAGAATATTAGGACATCTAACGTGCTTTTGTCCCATAATTACTTGCTGCTCTTCAGTAAGAAAATACGCCGGCTTCAACTGACAGAAAATGCTGGTGTCATCACGCCTGGGACATCTGGGAAGTGTCACCTGCAAGACGGCTGAGCTGAGGGCTCCCACTGCTGCTGTTTGTGTCAGGACTCACCTTGAGACAGCAAGGACAGGGAAAGAGGGTTGAGGACAGAAAGCAGAGCAGTGAGCCAGAGAGAGGAATAAACCAAGAGGCCGTGTTGGCGTGTCAGATAAGCATCACAACAGGACTGCGGTGCAGCGTGACACTCGGCGGCACAGGAGTTTGACGATTTGACTCAGTGAGTCTCTGCATGGTGTGCTGGTGTGTGTCAGGACAGAGGTGTGATGCAGTGGCTGGGGACGACGAGAAGAAGGGCAGCGCATGGACAAAGTCTGTAGAAGACCAGGCAATATCACCAGCTTTCCTTGAATAGCCTTTCCTCCCCTTCAACACTCAGAAATAGGCACAAGTGGCTGAGCTGTCATCCATCAGTGTCAAACGGACTCTACATCTAAAGCTCGTTGTAATAAAGGAGCACACATGCAGCGTCTCGTTGAGAGCGATCACCTGAGATGAATCAAGACAAGTTCAAGGAAAAACCTGAGAGCGGAGAAACAAACGCAGATGCAGAGGACACACTGGATGGTGAATATGAAAATGGCTTTTACAGTCACCACATCTCAACCAGCTGAACAACCGTGACGCATCGCGGACGTAAGACAACGCCCTCACTATAACACCAATGCTGTACGTCTTGTTTTCTTTCTATCTGCCGTACTCGAGTCTCTCTCGCAAAAGAGATTTTTATCTCAGTGAGATTATTTTTATTTCTCTTGATTTTCTTCTCTTATTTGACAACATTATTACATAAAAGAAAAAAATGTGACCGGTGTATACTGAACTTCAAGCCTCCTCTAATTTGCACTCCCTGTCCCCGGTCAGGCTTTTAGAGGATAAAACACATAGTGAAACACTAACAGAAGCATAGAGACAAACAATGAAGCAAATGTAGATAAATGGGCACTATGAACAGTAACCAAAACAACAATGACTGAAAACTACAATTAAGAGCAACAAGGGAGAAAAAGTGCTCACAGCTTTAACCTCGGCATTGAAAGCTTTCCCTAATTGCATAAAGGTTTTACACACATTTGAGGGAAGATCATCTGGAGGAACGGTGCTCATCACTCCAGTAGATCCACTGACTCGAGCGTTGAGGCTGTTCTGACAGCCGATCTCCAGACACTTAATGTTGGTTTTTCCTTTGATTTGTCAGCCATCAGTATGCGTCCTAAAGGTGCCTGTAAGTGACTATTTACGTCTTTCAAATACAGTAAGTAATGGCAGAGGAGGAGCAAAACAGCACAGATATAAACATAGCAATCGCAGAATGAAATGCTGAGTGACAGCAGCTGCTTTAAAAAAATAATAACCTTCAATGTCAATCTCTCTCCTGAAATCTTCCAGTCTGATCTGTCAAAGCGCCGCGTCATTTTCTTTCTTTAAAAGCATTAAACGCGCAGACAATGGCAGACAAGCGGCGTATTTGACGTAACGTCGTGTTGTGTTTCTGCCTCCCCTGCCTTCCTCCGTCCCTCTTTCTCCCCCGTCTCCCTCTGCTCTGGTCACACAGTGCAGCCGAGGCTGATAATAAGCTGCGGTCGCACCATTCGGCCTGCTCTCCATCTGGATTGAACGCCTCAGCAGAAGGAGGAGGGCGAGAAGGAGGAGAGGAGGGCGAGTTAAGAGGGGCAGAGGAAATTTGGGTCACGCTTGAAGCCATAATGATGGTATAATGTAGCAGCACAATCTCTGCTGCAGCGCCGAATAAATCAGAGATGCAACACCCTTCACAGATAATAACTAATGGCTCCTCGACACCTGAAGCCAGCACACAATATGAATCTGCGCCCAACAAGTTAGATAAATGAATCTGACATCTGACATTGAATACCCCCAGCCACACGGACGCACACACCCTCACCTCTCAAATTCTAGCCAATGACATTTCACTACTACCTCCGAGGCAGTGAAACAAAGATTGATCAGAGCAAAACGTATCAAGCAGGAGATTATGGGACCGAGTTCCCAGAGTTTCCATTACCGACCTCCTAATCCGTTTATAAGGATATGCTCTTAATGGGCATGAGCAGGGAGAGCTGTGTGTGTTGTGTGTGTGTGAGAGAGGTCATCCATCATGGACGCACCTCTGAGGAGGCGAGGGGGCAGCAGGGAAGGTTAATGTCAGCGCGGATCTGACTGAAGCTCACATCCATTCAGCATCCAAATCTCCGGTGACAACGCAGAGCGATTTAGCCGCTTTCTTCCTCTGCCCTCCTCGACACCTGTGATACATGCAGCATGCCAGCGAACCACAGGTCAGCCCGCTGCACAACAATATCATCTCGCCGAGTCACGTGGCCTCACAGTCTGTTTCCCCCTAAGCAGTGAGCCAGCCAGCCATTCTAACGTTTGGGTGAAACAATCCCACCTCCCAATGCAACTTTATCAGCAGTTAAAATCATTTAAAGGAGAAACCTAAAAAACTTTGTTGGCTCTTTGCTCAAAGTTTCTGATCAATGTCACTTATCGTCTAGCAATCATGACTGAGATTACACGCTTTACAAACAGGCAGAGCTGGCATGGATCTGTGTGTTTGCTGGAAATGCTCTGATTTCCCAGGACCCATGAACCCCCCCCCCCCCACCACCACCACCACCACCACCACCACCAAAAAAACAACACAGACCAACTGTGAGCTCATCTAGTGTTTAGTGGAAACACCCAGATCTACCAGGGCCCTGAACTGCCCACAGGCTCTGTGTATTTCCTGGGGAAGGCTCCAGACACCCAAGGTAGGGTCACGCGGGTGAACAACGATCACCTGAGGCGAAACCAACATCGATGTTCACCGATGTTGAAATACTGCAATCACCCAGGTGACCTCAACGACCCACACTTCGTGTATATGCTGGGAATGCTGAGAATTCCCAAGTCCGCTGAACTACCCTCCAGCTCCATGTCATCTATATGAATGCTCTAATTTCCCAGGTCATCTCAACAACCCACCACCTCTGTGCATTTGCTAGAAATGCACATTTCCTTATGCTTTATAACTGCCTGGGTGCATAAACAGCCCACATCTCTGTGGTTGGATATTGAGAATTTGTCTCCAGATTTCCCTTAAAAAACGTATTATTTCTTAAAACTCTGAAATCTCTTAAATCTGCTTGTAGCAAGAAGAATAGAAGGTAGATCACAAATCACCTCTATTTTAACTCCAATATGTGATAATCTTGACTTTTTGCCAGGTACAACAGACAGACAGTGGTTTTCGAATCTGGGCAACTAAAGGCATCTCTGATCTGTGTGATTTATTTGATGGATCCACTTTGATGTCTTTCACTCAACTAACAGAAAAATACAAAATTCAGAAACAAGATTTTTTTTCGGTATCTGCAGAAAAGGGACTATGTCAAGAGAAACACTACACTACTCCTTAATCAAAGTTACTTTTGCATAGAGAAGCTAGTTTTCTGTTCAGAAGCCCCCAAATCTATAAGTGTGTTCCACAATGTCCTCAGAGACTATGGTAATATAAGCACCCTTCACCTGAAACAAACCTGGGAAAAATAACTTGATGCTTGGAAGAGTTTGAGAGCTTTGAGTGTTTGTAATAGAGTTAAAGCTATACAACTTAAAATTCTACACACAGGTCATATATCTCCTTCACAACGCCACAGGTTTGATGCTGATTTCTCATCTATTTGTCTTAAGTGCAAAACAGAGATAGCTAATCTCACTCATTGCCTATGGTCCTGCTGGAAAATACAGAGGGTCTGGTTCACTGTGGGGCAGGAGATCAATAAAATCCTATCCGTCAATTTTGAAATTAATGCTATATATATATGCTGCTTGGGATATTGAACAGCCTCATTACTGATAAATATAAAATTAACCTTTATAAATTGCTAACATTCAGTGCAAGAAAGTGCATACTTCAGACAAGGCCCCATCCAAAACACAGTGGCATAAAGTCGTACTTGGTTATATTTCACTCGACTACCTAACATTCATGCTACATTGTAAAGACAATGTATTTCATAGAACATGGACGTCTCTTTTGTCTTACATAGGATTGGATATTTCAGTTATCCTTACCAGAGGGTTTATGTCGAATAAAACTTGAATGAAATCTGTTTCATTTTTTGTAATACCTGAGCGACTGTCCTATATAGATGATTGTATCTGTGAGCCGAGGTTTTGTTTTGTTTTTGTTTTTGTTTTCCTTGGGGGAGGGAAAGTGTCGTGTCTTGTTTTGTACTGAAAAATCAAAAATCATGAAACATATTTAGAAATGCGGGCAGCACGGTGGGGCAGCAGGTAGTGCGCGCGCCTCACTGCAAGAAGAAGGTCACCGGTTCGTCCCACAACCCCGAAAAGGGATAGTCGGGTATAGATGGATGGATGGATGGATGGATGGATGGATGGATGGATGGATGGATGGATGGATGGATATTTAGAAATGCACATTTCCCACCTCCGCTTTCTCTGCTGAAGAACTGCTTTGGAGCTACGTGTCAGCTGGTGCACAGGGGTCCCTAATTTACACCCACAAGTAACCTTTGACTTCACGTGGCTAAACTGGTGGGCTCACTGGCACATGCACAGATTTCATAGCAAAGGAGAATTTTTGCACAGATTAGAATTCCCTCTGAAATATCTTGGTAGCTGCATGTCTCCTACATGTGCAGCCTGTTGCATATTTAATCTGACAAGTTCCTGCTCTCTTTGTGACGGCTTGTGAAAAGAAGTTCAGCTCCCCGTTCGGGCTTGGACAAGTCAGGCTGACTGCGAAAGAGCGAAATTGAGAGTGCTGCAGAGAGAAAAATGATCTATGATTAAAATCTGAACCATTGCGCTTGGTGGAGGTTTTCGGCCGATGTCTTCTGGACCTAACTGGGGGAAAAGCTACGATTCCGACGACAAACATGTAACGTCACCACCGGTGCACAGGATAGAGAGGAGCCGTGATGTATTCATGAGCTCCACATGAATATGAAAATGTGAGGCAGGAAAACATTCTTTGACAGATCTCGCCATGGAAATGCAACCAGCATGACATGATTTCAGAGTAGAGAGGTGCTGCAATATTTCTGAAAGCTGGCTCCATGATATCAGAACACGCACTTATTGCTTTGATTTGCCCGAAGACATAAGCTTTATGAAAATAAACGGCATGCCTTTGAACCAGACTCAATGCAGAACACAGTCTATTCAACACGAGCCTATTTTAGTTGCGTTTTCCTGGGGTGAAGTAAACAAACGGGCGCCACTCATTTGTGTGCTCCTTTGTGGTTTTTTTGAACACCTACACTGGCACGAAGCTAGCTACAAATATGCCGCACGCTGCTTTTATAAGGCAAACAGCGCTGCAGCCAAAGGCATTAGCTGTTCCTAATTATTATAAACAGCTTCCACTTTTAACCGCTTTCCACTTAACCTTACGATGACTCACATTCAGATAGACGGCAGTCAGAGAATCCTCTGGTCTGACCCTGTATGTGTCTCTCAAGGTAACGATCCACTCTGCTTTTCAATTAAGAGACGAAAGCATCAACTTGGTGCTCGAGTGAGGGGATGATTCATTTGTATCAGTCACACTTTTCTGCAGAACAAAACAGGTTTTCAATTAAATTCATCACTGCATTTTGATGTACCTGCTCCCCCTTTTTCTGTGGCAGTCATCACTCCGGAGCAAATACAAATAAAGCACACAGAAATGTTCAGGGCACACGAGCAAAAACTGTGAGGAGCGCTTTGGTGAATTAGCATTTCAATCTGTTCTTGTCTGTATTTTTTAGACATTTACATGTATATAGAGAAAGGCTGGTGGATATGTACTCCTGTAGGAGCCTAGCGGGTATTTGCACAACCACAGAGGCATTATATCTGATTCGAAGTGAAACTAGGGAGGAGGCGTGGGGAGAAACGATTTCAGTGACAATGAAAAGTTTGAAATTGCACCTTATCTAAAGCCACGGCGTTACACAATGCTGCAGTGGCGTAAAAAGTCGGCTACAAATTGAATTCTGAACATACTCTGAGACTAGAAGGACACTGGGAGAGCAAAGACCTCCACCAAGGCCAAAGGTCCCCTCCTCTACAATCTGCACATCAGCAAGCACAAACTTCATGGTCCATATTATTGCTCTTTCCCATGAAGCATGGGAAGGAAGGATTGGATGGGAGTACGGATACAATTAGCTGCCTGATATGAGCATCCATAGCTACACCTTAGTCTGAGAAAGGAGAGTTGCTAGACTTGCATCAGTCCCCCCCCTCCATGTTTAACTATGCGTGTCAGCTACCCCAGAGGGTTACTGGTACCGGTGAACGTGGATTATGATGTCATCGCATTTCAACAACTGGCTGCATCACCGCTGAACTTTACCACCATGTACTGGAAGATGTTGAAACACTATTTATACCACCAGGGCCAAATGCTTTATCTCGCAACGCTAACGAAGGTGGTGAAATAATTGGTGCCCAGTGATTTGGATACAAAAAGTAATGATTTTTGGGTTTCTGCTTGGCCTTTGCTACACCGTTCCAGCACGTTTCATGAAAATCAGCCAAGAAGTTTTTCCAAACCAACTAACCAGACCGAAAGCGAAGCCTCCTTGGCAGAGGTAACAAATTTAACAGGGAGGATTTGAGAACAGCTGCTCACATCTCACTGACAGACTGCCTTCCCGACTCTTCCGCCACTGTTCCTGGTTGCACTCTCCATGTATCTGACAGCACTGCAGCCAGTCATATCAAAGCTATTTTGAAGGTGGACCAGAAAGGTCTGGGAGAAAACGTTACATCCACTTTCCGCACAGACAGAGCTCTTCTGGCTGTATCACTGGTGCAAAAGACGAGGAACTGTGACTGAAGTAAAAGCCTGTACGTAAAAAGGTCGGTAGAAAATTGACCGATTCCAAGAAGCATTGTGGTTAAAAACATCCAATCACAGGCCATGTTCAATCAAGCTACATTGGGGTTAACGCTGACTATTCAGTCCCACAGACAAATTCAAGCAGTCCAGCTGCAACGGAAACCAACGCTGCAGACCAAACCTGCACGAAGCACCTTTAGTTCAGGTTTACTGATCGAAACCTCTCAGAGACCCCCCTGGCTTGTTGTGGATTTGCAGTGAACACAGCTCGGGAGCTTTTGTTCAGACTTAACGCGCAGCCGGTTTTGGAAGTGTGACTGCCTATCAAGTCAACGCAAAGAAGCGAGCTGAGGCAAACTCGATCGGGACGGGACAAATGAAGGTGGAGCCATCCGTGCAAGTTGAAAATGTTTTTACCCACCGAATCTGAAACGCAGCTATTAACATCACAGATTGATAAGGTGCTTTAAGGCAGAGTACTAAACAAACAGTTTCTGTATAAGTACACAACCGGGACCAATTATGTTCCTGCACAGCTCTTCATTAACAGGGACCAACTCTGCCATGAATTACTGACACTAAGCCGCCTCTTACTGTTAACAAAACCGCTATGTTTACATATTCATGCATGCGGCTCACCGGGGCCTCGGGGTTACTTCCCCGATCGGACATTTTCGGGAGCTGAACAAATCAACATGACCTGGTTAGCAGAAAAGCTATTTTGGCTGCTAATATGAAACCTTCCTTTGATCGCCAGCTCACATCTGCACAGCAACATGTTCGAGGGTGTTCAGAGCACCGTGGAAGGTGCAGCTCCCTCTGGGCCTGCACTCTTGCACAACAGCCTCCTCAGGCTGCACAAACATATTTATCTCTTTTAAGAGACCCCCCCTCTCAGGTGTTGGACATATTTTTATCCCCTTGGTGCTCAGGAAGCATCTGTGGCCAGCTGGATGTTCCTCAACTCTCCGGTGACTTCAAGTTAAAAGCAAAATGAGCGCGGCCTCTGGTCATAAAGTCGAGTCAATCAGTCCTCTATGATCACTCGCTGCACTCCTGTCAATCACAGCCATGAGTCACAGTTTTCTGTGGGGACGGAGGGAAATGAGACGAGAGACGGCAGGAAAAAAAGGCCCTATTTTAAATCCCTCGTGGGCATGTGTGAAAGCAACCATGAGTGTTCTTCCACTTGTTAAATGTCCATCCACAGTGACATTAAATGCAAACATTCAGTGAGATGAGCGACTCCGCCGACAGAAATAAGAAGCCAAATGAGGAAGCTGTCAGATTCGGTGAGTCAAAGGACAAAAACATTCAGCTGCTTTCATTGGCACGAATGCGGCTGAAGGTTTCTCTCATGGAGGAAATGTTGGTGATGCTTTTCTGTCAGATTCAGTCACATTTTCCATCTGATTTCATGCTGTCGACCAATAAAGAAAAAAGCATCTTGAAAAGGTGTCATTCAGCTCTGAGAGGATGGTCTACAGTCCAAAATGGATGAAGCCATCTTTTTTAGCTAAAGCCATTTCATAATCTACCTCTCTGCTGAATTGCAGAAGGCCGGTGATGTGGTCGATGTGGAATCTGTCGTGGTACTCGCCCCAATCAGCTTTGTTTTTAGCTGCTTGCACGCTCGCATGCAAACTCACTAAAGTTACTAACTCGACAGCTAGCTGATGGTGCTGCGTGGCGTTTGGGATGACTTAAGAAGAAACTACGTGCTAAATGCTTCAATGTGATGTTGGTCATGCACATTTTTACAGTTTTATGACCTGATTATTTTCAACACCCTCTCCAGGCAACTGTTCTGCTATTAACCCAGCACATAACTGCACAACCTCACCAGAAATGTCAACATTTATTACCACGAAGTTCAAAACTGACACCTAAAATCTGGCAGCGCTTTTCATTTATATTCCCGCAGAGAACTCACACAATGCTGCTCTGAAATCCATGTCTCCACATCCATCTCAGCCAGAAATGTGTCCTAATTTCAGATTCAACAAGCTGGTTAATCCAGCATTTACAATACTCCAAAGCAAGGAGCTCCAGTAAACGATAGATTAGATAGAGTAAAAACAATAAGTATATACAAGAGTGTAATAAAATAATCATTATCATAAATTCTAAATTGTATTTGCAGACTTATGTACATGATGGATTGCACAGGTTATTGCACAGATTATTCACAGATAATTTGCAGATTACTTGGAGCAGTTTCTGTTGTGCAGTCTGACGGCTGCAGGAAGGAATGACCTGCGATACCGCTCCTTCACACACTTTGGATGTAGCATCCTGTCACTGATGGAGCTCCTCAGTGCAGTGAGTGTGTGTTGGAGGGGGTGGGAGTCACTGACTGTCATAGAGGACAGCTTGGCTGTCATCCTCCTCTCCCCCACCTCCTCCACCTGTTCCAGAGGACATCCCAGGACAGAGCTGGCCTTCCTGATGAGTTTGTCCAGCCTCTTCCTGTCAGCTGCTGTGATGCTGCTCCCCCAGCAGACTACACTGTAGAACAAGGCAGAGGCCACAACAGTCATAGAGGGTCTTCAGGAGTGCCCCCCGCACCCCAAAAGACCCCAGCCTCCTGAGCAGATAGTCTGCTCTGTCCTTTTATATAAAGTGCAGCGGTGTTATGAGTCCAGTCCAGTTTGTTGTTCAGATGAGGACAGTCCCTGACACACAGTCCCGTGTCCTCACATACTGTGAGCGTTTGGAAACTATCCACTATCCAGCATGTGAGGTGTTGGTCCACCCCTGAACACTCCAGTTTGTTTGGATGGCTGGCCTGATGGTGTTGAAAGCACTGCTGAGGTCCAGGAAAAGGACCCGAACAGAGCTCCCAGGCAACTCCAGGTATTATGCCTAAAAGCAACCAACAGTACCTCAAATTTGAACTTCCAGCTTTGGAGACTTCAAACAAAAAGGAAAATAATCAACAATCAAGCACAGCCACACTTGTTTACTTCAACTTAAGTAAAAATTTGAATGCTGGACTTCTACTTTATAACTAATGGAACCAATAAAATACACAAGTTCATGTGTTTTGCAAAGCATCTTGACATCTTGGCATGAACCACAGGATCTGTGGATCATTAGTTTGTTGCTCCCTAAAAATCAAACACACTGATAAGAAAGAGCTGTCTCAACTACAGCAGGAAGTAAAGATCAGGAGGAGGGGAGACAGGAGGACAGCTACCCTCAGACAGCGAGCGGGAAAGCAGGACTGAAAGACAACACCTCAGCGAACAGATCATGCATCACATCACAGCTCAGATTTCACTCCGAGTACAGGAGACTGAAAACCTCTTTGAACAAAACAATTCACCGTGGCTGACATAACCTCCTCCTGTCAGCGCACACACACACACAGCCTGCTGCTCGCCAGTTGCTATAGCAGTGATGTCAGGCTACAGCCTGGTACAGTTGGGTTGAGTCTGACGGGGGGGGCATTGTTCAGCTCTGTGACACAGCCTGACAGACAGCTTGGCTGATGCTGACAGGTTTGGGCGACTGGCTTGACGTTAGCTGAGGATCAAGCGCTCTGAATGACTCCCATGATGCTCCGCCATCCCTAAAGCTAACGACAGGACTCTGCCACAAACAAGGCTATGCAACCTCTGGTGCCGCTCTGAAAAGTAATCTGATGTCAGTTCACAATCAACGAGATGAATAATTGATTTGTCTCTTGTTCTCCATCAAATGAAGTCACCGGGCGCCCTTCACTGCAGAATTTCACTGGTATGAAAATCATCTTTGCAGGAAGTGCTAAAGCTGCACATGGAACACTTTTCATCAGTGCTCCCTGCAGTTAGAAAGATTAAAAGCACTATGAAGAATCAAATATTTATAACGCTTTACCGGAGGTAGTTGAACTTTTTCCACCAGTAGAACATCTTTTGTGGCATATTTTGGGGAGAAAATTGGCGCTCAGATCAACGGCAGGAAAGCTTTAACAGAGTGACCAGACCTCTGAGGTCAAAGGAAAGGTTGCTGCTGTCTCCGGGCAGAACTGTCACACAGGTGTCAAAATATTCACACTGAAAGGTCAGAGCCAATAAAAGAGGTACGAGCACAGAGTATAGACATATGGACTCGCTGAGGATCATGATATGCGACAGACAGTTTGCAACCCGTCATCACAGGCTGCACCACCAGCTATGATGGAGGCATACACCTCCTGAACAGCTGGGCTTGAGCATCGCTGAATGTATTACTGCATGTCCTCAAACTCGCAGGGTCTGAGTTCAATTTGAGCTCAAACGAAAACCTGAAAGTTTCTTCAATTCAGAATTAAAGATTCTTGTTAATTTGCCTGCAAGACTGAGGAGGTTTTCATCTCCGCTGTAGCTTCACCCGACAACATTTCTCCCTGCAGGAGCGATCGGTGTTTGTGTGGAGCCTTGAGGCACTTGTGTTTCTGTAACTGAATAAATCCAGTGAAATGTGCTGCTTTATAAACACACCTGTAACTGACAGCACCAGGCCACAGGCGTCTGTCCAGACTGGAGGAACCGCTGGTGTTCAACTGCCACCTAGTGGTTAAAAAGTACTGTGCAGCAGGGACAGACAGCAGCAGGTCAGTTTCAAACACTGCAGCTGCTCATTTAACTGGCTGGAGCACTCTCCTCCTAAAATTGTGGGCAGGGTGGGGTGACTGTTTACATGCTTTTAAACTTTGTGCATTTTTGGCCTTTTTTAAAAACAAATCTCCATGATTACTAACAATAACACTACATTAGCCTTTTAGACATTAGCCTTTAGAAAAGTGGCTAAAATTGTAATTTTACAGTAGAACAACTCGTGATTGATTTGAATCTGATATTTTAACTATACAGACATAAATGCCTCAAAAATCAGCAACTCTTTGCCTAAAGAATAAAGAAATGAAAGTAAGAACATAAATAAAAGAAAGATTTCAGTTGTCACTATGGGTGCCATTCATGGTGAATATCCTGCTTCTGAATCCTGTTGCATTCATTGATTTCCACAAAAAGAATAAAAACAAGTGGTGAAAAATGTAATTTTATTAAGGGAAAAGACAAAACAAACAAACAAACAGTGGTTTAAAAATGCTTTATGGTCTAGTCATGTCTGCCCGATACCCAAAATATTTCTGAAGGTCAGTGCGGGTGCCAATGCCGATCGACAGCTCATTCTTAATATAACCGTATCCGCATGTGAGTAGCTACATGATGTTGAGGCACAGCTTTTGAAGCATTTTGTTGCCTTTACTATCACTTAGGTGTGGCTACCATGATAGGAGTTTCATGTCGTGCTTCCCAGCCGCCAACTTTAATCACACATCAACCCTAAGGGCCGCTGCCGGCTGACAAAACCACAGAGAACATGCAGATATTTAAGATGAGCTGTGGCCTCTGATGATGCAAGGCAATCACAAAAACTGTAATCCCTGCAGGGGAACCCAAACAGTCAACCCATGCCAGTCACCTCTGCAAACAGCCTCGGTAGAAGCCGTTTCTGTGATGACCGCTCTGGCTCAAAGGATTACTGAACAGCTGGATGCCATGAGGACAGACTGATACACAACAGAGTTTGTGCTTGTTTACTACAGTGTGTGTGGACCATGTTTGTGGTGGTGATGACTAAAGCCAAAATTTGAAGATAAATGCAGTAAAACTGGACCCCCCCTGTGTTCCTCACCAGCAGTAAGACCACAACACAGCTGTGGACCTCCAAGATGTCTTCCCAGAACACACAATGGTCATCAATGTCATGCAGCTGCAGCACTGCTGACTTGACGTTCTGGTCCAACGCCTCGTCCATCTACACAGTAAGGGACAGAAGAGACAGATGAGCCATTTCCAGAGTAACATACAGACAAGACTCAGTAGAAATGGAAAAAAAAGTCTCAGTGATGTAATCATTTCTAAAGTGAAACCATACCAGAAACAAAAGCAACAAAATGATCAAAAGAAAACATGCCATCACCTGTGTGTTACAGCTTATTGGAGGGCAGATGATGGGCAGACAGCCTGTAAAAAGAGAATAAGCAGTCACTGATGCAGGCAAAGACAAACATTCATTATGTTGGTTATTTTGACATTGATACCTTCCTGGTGTCACTGCTTAACAAAACCAAAACCTGATGTTAAATCAGAGAGGAGCTCTATGAACCTTTCAATTTAGACACTGAAAACACTTGGGACGCATGTTCCAACATTCCAGTTACAAATGTCCTTTTATCCATTGACAGGACTGTGGCTCAGGACAAAGCAGGTCATCCACCAATGAGAGGGTCAGCGGTTTGATCCCGCCTCCTCCAGCCTGCACATCCAACCGATGCTGATTATCGGTGTGTGAATGGGTGAATGCAACACGTGTTTTAAAGCACTTTCAGTGGTCAAAGTAGACTAGAAAAGCAGACAAAAATGAAGTTCACTTATCACCTAAAAGCTTAATGGTGAATTTTCAGCAGGACAATCCAATATTGATTCTTTCAAGTCTGCATCTTTTCATGGTGAACAAAGTCCTCCTGTCCTGCAGGTGTTTCTACTTCGACCTTGAGCCACTTTACTACAACAAGCTAGATCAATTTCAGCCTATAACAAAATGACACCTAAAACCAGTTGTATTATCTAATGTGACCTCACTTCATCTTCACAGTACAAACTCAAACAGTTGTGGGACCTTAAAAGAAAAAATCCTCCAGTGCAAGCACACATACATTTTTAGGCATCAAACAGGTGATGAGGTTGCGCTGCAGCAGCTCGGGGATCAAGGACAGGCCATGTGCAGCAGGTGGAGGTCCAGCTGAACTTGGGTGGTGACCTGCAGCCGCAGCAGCTGCTGCTGTGGACCAGCAGGGTTTTCTGGGCGTGAGGCCGCCTGCAGGGACGAAGGAGGGAGAGAAGACAGAAAGAGGACAGGGGAAATTTAAATGCAGAGCCAATGATTTAGTTAAAGTAGTAATCAGGACAAAATGGGAAACAGCTAGCGTGGGCAGTTTTTGTTTTCCAGAGAAAAACACCACGAGTCCAACTATCAAGTGGGCCACTGGTCACAGCTGGCCTCAGTTTTAACTGGGTCATTAGTGACCAACAGAGCAACTGTCTGCACATGGAAGCTGTGAAATAAATAGAAACATACCATGTCCTTAATACAGTGACAAACTAATGCGGTGGACAGAGCACAGTCTGCGTTGCCCCAGTGAAAACATTTGCACACCGCACATCACCACTGCCAAGAGGTGAGCAAGCCTCTCCACCATCAGACTCACTGAAACATGATTGTTCTGGATAAAATCTATTTAGTTTCACGTGCTGAACAGATAACGCAGCCAATGAATTCAACAGTCTGTCAGAGGCATTGATGATGCTGCCCAGCTGTACACGGACCACCTCGGACCAAATTGGGATTAGGCTGTGTGCTCTCACCAGCTCTCAAGTTGGAGTTCTTTCTTCCATTATGAAGGGAACATGTTTCCTGCCAGCAAACATTTGGTTCATTGTGCTGCTCAAAATGGCTCCAGCATCCTGTTTAACCACGTCCTTGAAGTCTCCAACCATCGGGCTGGGAAAGAGAGAGCAGAAACACAGAATTGTAGGTCAGGAAATGACAAGAGAAAACATTTGAGAAGCAAGCCTCTGCTTCTCCATCAGGTGGGGGTGACTCAGATGGCCCCTGTGTACAATGTATGCCAGCACAGGTCGTCAGGACAGGTCCGCCACGTGACTGCTGGGGCTGGGTCGCGGGGGCAGCAGTCTGAGCAGGGACGCCCAAACTTCCCTCTCCCGGACACTCCCTCTAGCTCTTCCGGGGGGGGGATCCCGAGGCGTTCCCAGGCCAGCCGAGCGACATAGTCACTCCAGCGTGTCCTGGGTCTTCCTCGGGGCCTCCTCCCAGTGGGGCATGCCTGGAAGACCTCCCGAGGGAGGCGTCCAGGGGGCATCCGATAGAGATGCTTGACCCACCTCAGCTGACTCCTCTCGATGTGGAGGAGCGGCGACTCTACTCTGAGCTCCTCCCGGGTGACAGAGCTCCTCACCCTATCTCTAAGGGAGCGCCCCGCCACCCTGCGGAGGAAACTCATTTCAGTCATATCTGGGACCTCGTTCTTTCGGTCATGACCCAAAGTTCATGACCATAGGTGAGGGTGGGAACGTAGACTGACCAGTAAATCGAGAGCTTCGCCTTTCAGCCCAGCTCCTTCTTCACCACGACAGACCGATACAGCGACCGCATTACTGTGGCCGCTGCACTGATCTGCCTGTCAATCTCACGCTCCATCCTTCCCTCACTCGTGAACAAGATCCCAAGATACTTAAACTCCTCCACTTGAGGCAGGAACTCTCCCCAAACCTGGAGGGAGCAATCAGCAACCTGACTAATAGTGCAACTCATCACTGTCACACCCCAGTGGCTCTCCAAAACGCTTGAAGGTATAGCAGGACTGTTTGGGACAGCGAAAGCATTTCAATTAGCGCATTCCTGCATTTGGTTCTTTCCACTACATTTGCAGAACTGAAAATGATGCAAATTAGACCAGCGAATTAAAAAGCAACAGCTGTTTTTGAGATTAAACCTCTTGTACAAACTCAACACCGTTCTTTGTAATTAGCTGCTGCATATTTGTGGTGCCGGGAGGATTTCCGACGGGAAATGTGCAGACACCTCTGAAAGGAAGCCAGGAAACACCAGTAAAGTCATATATCTCAGGTGATGATATGACAGTAATATATTCTGGTTTAGTACATACGTTAAATTAGGTGGGAAATTGACCAATAGCCACAATACCTGCACCGAGGGCTTGTTAAGCAACTTGCTCTGCTCTATACAAGATGCCAGAGCCTTGAGGACAGGAGTGGCATCATAAAACCAAATCATGGTGACTGAGTTTAAGTGATTCATCTAAAGTCGAGCAGCTGTATTCAGTGCCGTAAGTAATGTGCTCATCTGACCAGTTCCCACATTTAGCTGCAAATTAGCATGAACCCAGTTCTGCTTGTTAACAAACACGTGTGGTGATACGCATGCTGTTTGTCCAATCAAATTGACCAGAAACATACTGGTGGAATGAAGCTGAGGCACGAGATGGATATCTACCCTTTTTATTTGCACTGTGGGCGACTAATTGAAAACAGAGTAAGAAATAGCTTTTGTAAAAAGGAAATAATTCTCCTATGGTTATGTAAACTGTGCCACATCCAGATACAGACCCTGCAGAATGAAAGAGCTGACCTCCAGGTCAGTGAGCTGAGTCCTTCCTGAGGGAGGGGGGAGAGGAGCTTGAGCATCCACAGCGTCCTTCCACATGCTTGGCTTACTTAAAAAAAAAAAAAAAAAAAAACAACAACATGAAACAAAAGCACAGGGGACAGGTGGCATTAATAGAAGATGTGCCATGTTTTCCGAACAACAGAAAATTCAGTTTTCAGTGGAATCATGTCACAAAATGGGTCCATTATTGAAGAACATTGAATATTTGCCCAATTAGGGAAAGTCTGGGTTATTTGAAGTGGGGTTTGTACTTTCAATAGCTTACTCAGTAGTCAGCATAGCCCCAGTTTAGAGAAGCAGCACAGTACACTGTGGGCAGCAGCACATATTTTATACCAAGCCCACACATACGTGCATATTTTTCAAATGGTAGCCTTTTCTATGCATTTTTGCCTTTTATCCATAAATGCAGCTTTAGGGAACTTGAAAAACAGAGCTTTTGGAAAACCATTTCCAGGGTGAAGATATTTAGACACTGCAGCGTTGATGCGTTTACGGGATCTGACCTCTACTTACAGGTAGCCGACCAGCAATAGCTTTTTTTTTTTCTTCCAGGCTGCAGATTTTAGGGTTAGGGTCATACCCACCGTACTTAGAATATTTTCACTGCTTTACAGCCCTTATCGACATGAAGTGAAGCTGAGAAATATCTTTCTCTCCAAAGCCCAAACCAGACTCCTTTAACGAAACTGGTAATTTCACCTCGCAGAACACATGACGTTCTGGTGCACCAGGTGGTCCCGATGGGTTAATTTGATTGTGTTATTGTGCCACCTCTGAATCTTGACACACTGCGTGGCTTTGGAGAGAGTGAAATCAACAGTTTCAGGTGCCATCGAAGAGGGATGTGTAACAGCAAGATAAAGCAGTGAAATATTCTAAATACAATCATACTCAAACTGAACTTTTTTGGTGGCTAAAATGTGTGTTGCTGCTGCCCCAGTCTACAGCAGTACAACCCTTAGCTTCCTACACCGATACTCCTATTACTTCTCCGAACTAGGGGTGTACTCTTATATATGCCACCCCTTTAAATTCATCTCATGCTATGGCGTGCACGTATCCGTACAAAACACAAGCTTGTAGAGGGGTTAAGGGTTGAGTCAGATGGCCCCTGTGCACACGGTGTGTCCTCAGGTTGGGTCAGATCGGGGTGCTGATGCCACTGCAACAGACGCCCCAACTGATTAGTGCAACTCATCACTCTCATACCCAACCCCCGATGTTAACATAGCTCGCTAAATGAGTCGGAGACACTGGCGTTGCTCTTGGGTTAGTGTTTACCTTGTGTTCATGTTTCCGGTTTCATCCAGTCTGCGTTCACGACAGTCAGTTACCTGCGGACAATGACGAGCCACATAAACCAAGCATGTTAGCCGTGTGCACAACACGTGGTCAATCGTGTTACCCAGTTCATCGTGAAAAGCTTAGAAAACATACAGTGGCTATGTCCCTGAAATTTCGGGCTCCGAGTTTTGCTGAAGACAAACTAAGGCTGGCTAAAGCAAAAGGCCAACGTTAGCTAGCCGAGTTAGCGTACTGTTAGCTAGTTAACGTTAGCTATGCTAGCATCTTAGCTAACGTTCACTAAAGTTTCTTAAAAATGTAAGTATTCATCCCAAAATAACACGTCCAATCAAAAGCGTCTCATACAAACTTACAAAAAGACAACAAACTGTCTCGGTTACTTCTTTAAAACACATTTTCCTTACGTGTCTTGGTCGTCTGGCCCGTGCGAGAAGGTTCTTTCTCATTTTTAAACAAGGGCGTTGGAAAGGAAGCACGCCGATTGGCCCACACTCCCGGAAAATGGTCGACGTTTATTGGGCAGATGAAAGTTGTTTCCGGTTTAATAACCAATGACAAGTTGTATACTTGTCACGTGAACACTTCATAGCAGACCCAGTGCCGTACACGGGTGTTTGTAATTCACACAGATTATTCCTTTGTTTAGTAGTTTGATGAGGATTTTGAAGTATTTTTAAATTTAAAAAGAATAAATTAAATATTTTGAGATTTTCTTACTTACTGGTGAAAACTTGTCTGATTAGAAAGTTCAATGAAAATATTAATATTTCCCTCTCCTTTCTGTGTAAATGATGAGTGCGACCAGCAGAAGTTCACCCGAGTGTTAATGTCAATGTGACAGTTTACCAGTTTTCCAGACCTCTATGGCACCCACCACTCACCACCTCTGACCAAATTTCACCATGGATGCTGACACATAACATCTGGTGTTAAATGATCCACATAGCACATCCTGAATATGCAATTAAAGCAGTTAAATCTAACTATCCCAAAAGGTACAACAATGTAATATACCAACAGGTGCTGATGGGTTAGGTGTGCTGGCCAATGGTATCTGCATTAATAACCCTGCAAAGTTTCATGATGAAGCAGTTATTTTTGAGTCTTTTATGTCAAGGTTTGAACACAAAATACCAACTAAATCTAAGTTACTGACATTTCCCAGTGCTGGTTGAAGCTTGTGTACGTTGGTGATATATTTTCGAGTCTGATTAGTAAAGATACTACCAAATGCTTTTTCTACAACACATAGTATGCTGTCTGTAATTCACGGTCAGTCTCCTGTAGTATCTTGTCTCCTGTCCCTCTGTGTGAATGGCTGCCTTGTGTTTTGCCTTTGTGGAGTCTGTCCTCTTTCCTTGTGGCTTGTGGTCCAGGTGCTGCCAGCTCTCAGCGGGACCTGGATGTTGCTTGGTGTCACCTCTGATTCACATTATTCACTCCAGACAGAGTAACACTCTGCCTGAAACTCTAACTTATTACACCTAATGTTTACTGGCTATGTACTTTTGTAATTTCATGATGCAATTCCACTACTTTCTCTGCTTTCTGTATACGCTCCATTTATTGCTGTTATCTCCTCCCTCCTTTGTCCTTCCTCTTTGTTCTACCCAGTGTTTCTCCTTTTTATAGATTTTTTTCTTTCTCTAAAGATGGAGGGTGTTGTATGTTGTACAGAAAGCCCTCTCGAGACAAATCTGTGATTTTGTGCTTTATAAATACAAGTACTCTTCAATTATGTACTATGTAAAAATTATGCCTTAAAATAATAACAAAAACAAACATTAATGTTGGATGACTGGCTGCACGCCTCCCAAACCCTGGCTCTCTGATTACATCTTTGCTCCCATTGTTGTGACTGTAATTATCTGCAGAAGCAGACATCTGTGTTTCCTTTATTGCCATATTATTATTGAGTGTCATGAGGAAGGCATTTCTCTGAGAGCAATTAAGTGCACAGACGAGCGAGCCAAAGGTTTCATTGAAATGCAAATGCAATTTTATATTAAAAGATAGCAAAGGGATAATTCACTATATCACACAACACAGCTTGTTAGTACTGCCATGGAAATACATATACAGTCTTTTCATATTTACACATCAAGTGACAACCAAACAGAAATCATAAATACCTCTTTTTGTTAACTTTACAACAGCTATACGCGACCAGTATTTCATAAGATAAAAGAGCACTATTAAATAACTGGCATCTTCCCTATCATTTACAAGGCTTGGAAACACAGTGGTTAAAATGATCCAGCAAAAACAAAACAAAACAAAAAAAGAAGTTCTTCTCCAGTGAGTAAAATTAATACGAGTCTAAAAACGGTCAGGAAATCCCTTTGTACAAAAGACTATACAACTGAATCAACGCAATATCTTCAACAGAAATGTTTGCTTATATCCTCATGATAAAATCTGTACAGTTTTAGCATTCCTGCAGCAGGGTTGGAGGGACTGTGAGCCAGGATGATTGGTTACTGGGTCGCTGTGATGCTCTGGAGGCCTACTGTCAACCAACCGTCCGAGACCGTAGTTATGTAGCTGCCAAGACCCTCTTTCATTGGCCTCAGTGCTTCATCTAGCAGCAAATCAGCAAGTTGCTGAGCTTGTAGCAGATACTTCAAAATACAAGGATCTGTAAAGTCTAACCGATATATTTGTAAATATAGCAATATAGTATTTCCCTGTACCATATTTCAACAACCAACAGAATGGTACTCTAAAGTTAAAGCAATGCATAATATCTTTACTTGTATTAAATTCATTTTTCAGTAAGTTGTCAGTGATATATTTCTAAACTATAACCCTCACTGTCTGATGGGGTCAGACATGCACAGTGTTCCTAAGTTACCCATTCGTTATACTGCGCTGTGGCAGATACTGCAAGCACACCTTTGCGTTACAGATTTAGAGCTGATGGATCAAAACTCAGATTACAAAAAAGAGCAAAAGTTCTCATTTACCTCCAATAGTGTTTGGCCACGCAGATACTTTTGGTTATATGTGCCAAGTTTTTGATATATTGGCCTTGAAAAATGTACCACGACCCCAATACAGCGGAGAGCCGCAGTGAAACTGGACCTTCGGTGATTACGTTCAGAGCAAGAAAATCAAACTCAAACACATCGACATTATCTAGTTCAGCTGAGTCAATTTGTTAAAACAGGGAGGGGATTGGTTTTTAAAAACGATGTAATATCATCGTGTGCCTGATACTTCGTTTTTCAGGAGCCTTTAAAAAGAACACAATTTCAGACAAGCCTAAGATCTGATTCCAGGGGGTGAGCAATGAGAGTAAACAGGGAGGGACATTACATTTACAGCTAAATGTTGGACATCATGGATAAGGGAACGCAGGTGACGACAATGCACGACTCCTGTGCTAAAAGTACAAATTCAAGGGAGCTGTTTGGCTTTTTTAGCTGGAAAAAATTAATTGTCGTTGAACTTGTTAAAATCAAAGAGCTTCAAATTGTACTAGTAAGTGCTGCTGTAGATAATCACTTATCTGGATGGGAAACTCCAGGAACAATGAGCGAAACTCTCACTGAGAGACGGCACTGAAAAAGCAGTTCCAAAGAAAAGCTCGGCGTTTCAGGGCAGAAGAAATCCCACAGTCCATATATCGAACACCTGGAGAGATAAAACCACAACTATCTGCATGGCTGCATAGCCCTGGTGGTAACGTGTTTGAGAAAACATGTTTTTCAGTACCAAATCCAAGTAAAACGAATGTCATGGACATTTTAATACCTGAAAAATAAATATGCAGCTGAAGGAGGAAAAAGGATGAACTGTTTGGCACTTAGGCTGTTACTTCATTGTGGCCTCCTCTGCTGTGTCGGAGGATCAGCAATGGTTGACTTACAACTCAAAAAAAAAAAAAAAAAAAAGAGGATGAATGCATGAATGGACAGTACCAGCTACAGTACGTCCCTGCTTGACGTGTTGGAGGCTGTAAAATAAGGAATCAGAAGCAGGTGGTGTCGTCACCGAGGTCTCCCACTGGTGAGGGCAAATCAGTAAAGTCAAAGGAAAACAAACATCCCGTAATTAAGATACATTTCTGTTGAAGTGTAAATGCAGAAAGAAGCATGGAGACCGTGTGAAGCCCCACCCTTTGGCACTGTCATAAATACAACTCTTGAAAAGCCGGGTCCTGCTGCGCAAACGTCTCGCACAACACTCTCGCCATTCTCTGAAAGTCAGCAAACCCACTCCACAAGTAAAAAACGTCCATAAATAGAGTTCATAAAGACATGAGTGGCATTAGAGAGAGCGTCGCGGTTACATCGTCCGGGGAGTCGTTTTAGCTTCGTCCAACAACAAGAACAAAAAAAAAAAGTTCACAAAAAATAAAGGTGAAGTCGTACGCAGAGAAGCGTTCGTTGCATTGAGAGTCCGCCTCCCTTAAAAAGGCTCCAGATAACGCTCATGTCTCTCTGCTCACTTCCTCCCCAGAGTCCTTTGCTTCCTTATTCCAGCATGCTCATTAGTTTATCATTTTGCCTAAAGGCAGTAGCACTGAGGGTACTGTTGGAGGACTGTACTGCATGTGTGTGTGTGTGTGTGTGTGTGTGTGTGTACAAGTAGGACGGAGCCCCAGTTTCAGAGACAGGACTTGTGTTTATGGGAGCTTAGTTGTGTCTAACCGGGTTCATATGTACCGTTACTCTACGTATGCAACTGTTACTGTGTTTGCACCTATTTCTATTCGTGTGTTTGCTATAAATACAGGTGTGTGTACGTGTGTATTAGGTAATGGAGGTTGAGATAAAGCACGGAGGGCGGGGGCCTCCCTCACACTTCGCTCTCGGTGGAGGGCTTGCGTGTGGAGGCCCAGCCGGTGTCGGGCAGGCTGTGCTGGGCGTGGCGCTGCGGGGTGATGGCCGAAGGGGTCAGGGTGGTTATGGAGGAGCATTCGGACGCCTCCTCCTGGAGGAGCTGCTCCGTCTCGCCGTCGTCTAGCGAAGCGCTGCTGGCCTGCAGGGACACTGTGTCTGTGCGCATGCAGGTGTGCAGGCCGCCTCGAGACGGCTTGATCTGTTTTAGGTCGTCCCAGTAAAGCTCCTCATTGGACAGGAGACACACGCCCTCCACGATGCGGATCTTCTCCTTGGTGTAGCCTCCGTCCACTCCACCCTGGACAACGAGACAGGATTAGTCTGAGTGATGGCCTCTACGTTTAGTTTTAGTTTAACGGGAAAATCCACCCTCAGGTCCTCCTCAACAACACTTTCTAACTTGTGATGAAATGTGTTTCACCTCCAGTCTCTCACCTTCATTTCCTGTCACATGCACTTTTCTCCCTTTCTCTCTTTCTTTTTTAAGAACAATCACAGTTTATTGATGTTAAAATCGGCTACACGAACATTAAAAAAAGCTAAAGTTCAACCTGTTAAAGGTGGATTTCCCTTTAAGGATTAATCAGAAACCAACTGCACAACACTCCAGAACAAAGAAGTTACCTTCAAATACAACCCATGCACAGCGATTTGCCTCCTTTTTAGAAATGCTGTGCTTCAGTTAGTTCTTTCGTTTTCAGATTAAGGCGCTTCAGATTAAGGATTACCATGATTCTATTGCTTAACGGCACAAAAACAAGGAGATAGCGTTATTTTTCCAGAGCAAATGGACTTATGCTATAGTGCTGTGTATGATACTCATGGACAAATTATTCAGTCTGTCGTAGCAGGAATAATTTGAACATCTCCAGCATGAAAAATACATACAGTAGGCGTGGAACAGCTGCTGAAGCAGCAAAATGACCCAAAGCAGCTCAGCTGGCATCACTGTCAGCACGCTTACCTGAAACTGCTGCTTCTTATTATTATTATTTTTGTTTACGAGCAACATACAAGCAACTTTCCAGTATTTTAAAGGAGTTCTTTGACGGCTGGTGCAACGGATTGCAATAAACAGAGAACTGGAAATGAGCTTAGCTTCATATACATGGCTCATAATGATGAATGAAAGAAAAAAATCAGACGTCCTTAACTTCTATAATTATTTTCTCTCTTTTGCCAAATACCAACGTCTCACTGGCAGTGGGAGCTAGTGGGTTTATGGGAAATGTAGTCTAGAGTTGAAGAAACGTTATCTATTACATCACAGTTCTGACATAGAGGCTGTCAATGTCAGCACTGTTCTCTTAGTTCTTGATAGTTATTTCAAGGCTGATAGATGCAGCACCTTTAATACAATCGGCCATATTGTCAGCGAGGTGTCTCCCTCAATGTATGTTCGAGTTAAAATAAAGGTTGGATGAAAATCTGTCCATAAATTTAGATTCCCGGCTTGCTGAAATGTCAGTTTCACAAAGTAGTAGCATCAACGTTGACATGCCATTGATCACAGAGCTCTGAAACTGCACCAAAGAGAGAAATTATTCCTTTTTGGAAAGCAGGTTGCATGCAGCAAAAAGACAGAAGAAATGAAGGAAAACAGCAGAGGACAAGTGAGAGAAAACAGAGCTGGAAAGGACACGACTCCTTCATGCTGAGTAACTACCTCTCCACGGGACAAGTGGGTCAAAAGATAAAGGGGGAGAGGGAGTTGTAGGGATGAGAGAGCTGCAGTGAGGAGAGAGAGGGGGGAGAAAAGGTGAGTGCTGATGTCTGTCACCTGCTGGCGTCACATGTTAAAACAGTTCAACACAATCAATCTGGCCAGAGACACCTACACCTACACAGTCTGTGATCATTCATGGATTCACCTTAAATCCATTCATCTGTTAAGCAAAAAAAAAAACATCCGCCGTTTTCACCTCGGCGTCCAGACTGTCCGTTACCTCTTTCTTATATCGAAGCTGGTTGTATATCGGAGGCTTCTGCGACGCCTCGATCTTCACTTCCTGTGTGGACGTCCGGTACGAGGGGTTACTGTAGGTCAGGTTGCTCACTCCCGGGTCGGCAAACTTCGACTTTTTATGTCTGTTGAACAGGAAGAAAACAGTTTGTGGCTTATAATGTGAACTGTGCGCAGCGCAGCAGAGGTCAGGACGTCCTCTGTTCAGGATTAGGGACAAAGAAAATGAAGAAACAGAGGACTGACCTGTAAATAATCAAAGCAGCAATGAGGATCAGGATTGCCAGGACGGTCAGAACTCCACCAATCACATAGCTGATATGAAGTCCTTCTCCTTCAACAGATGGCACAGGTGTCAATGACTAACCCCGGTGGCTTTGCTCAACACAACATGAGAGATTAATGCGTTTAGCTTAGCTTCACCCGTCACGGGGACAGAGTTCAGCGTTCACATCATCTCAAACTCAAGACGCAGTTGCAGGTCTGATTGTGTTTCTCCTGCTACGTTAACACTGAAAGAACAACATCCTAAATGTTTGAGTGACAGCTGCTGCAGAGCTGCTCCTCTGAGGGTTAAAAATGCCGTGCATCACCATAAGCACTTCAAAATAGCTTTTTATCGAGTTGTTGTTTTAATTTTGTTTTATCTGTTGAGTTTGTATGTTGTGCTATATAAACAAAGTTTAATTATTAGCATTAGCATTGTTATAACATCACTTCATTTGTATTTTGTCACTTTAAAGACAGACTTTGGTTGACTTCAGCGTCCATATTTGTTTCCTTTTTCAGACACTTCCTTATCATTTATGCAGATACATCAGAGCTTAAGGAAAAAGCATTTCCCAGTTTCCCAGTGGTAATTGCTTGGTGGTTGATGTGAACGCTATTTACAAGTTGGAAACTGGTAATTACTGTCACTCCCAAACAAAGTTACTGTGGCATTAGCAAAGCTAAAATGGAAGCAGAGGAAAACTTGGAAAATACACCTTCTTACAACTCAAAAGCTGTTATCATGTAGGCTAACAAGCTAGTAACAAACAGGCACAACCAACTTTTACCTAGTTGCTAAACAAACAAGATACAGGGTGTGAAGAAGAGGCTGTTCTTTTACACTTTCCATACAGCTAGGCTAGCAGTTTCCCCCTACTTCCAGTGTTTGAGCTAAGCTAGGCTAAACATGCTGGACTCATCTGATGGATGAAAGCGATGCGCTGCTTCCCTGCAGACCTGAATGTCAGGCCGTTCCTTTCAGGGTACGCGTGATGTGCAAACGGCTGAGGAGAGGAGTCTGTCGTGTGCTTACCATGAGGAGCCGTCACCACGTTGCTCAAGCAGCCTTCCTCGTTCAGGTTCTTGTCAGTGCAGCTGCAACGATAAGACAGAATCTCAGAGAATGGGACTCACATCAGGGTCTCTGGGAAGAGTTTCTGTAGCATTACTGCTGGTTCAAAGCCTCATTGTGTTTCCTGATGAACAATTACATAACACTCCTCTATGGGATGAGAAAACCCTCCAACCTTTTCGGCTCATAAAAGCTTGAGAGCACTCTGTTTTTTTTTTCTCTTGAACAAGGACAAGCATGTTCATTTTTCCAATTACTGCTCTTTCTCATAGAGCACTTCTTTAAATGAGATGAACTCAGCGGAAAACCTGGCAGCATCTTGTGGCGTCAACATGCTGCAAATAGACGCAGATTGAAAAACAAAAGCTGCGTTTAACGTAGCCGCGATGCCACAGCTGTGTTTCCCAGTGGGATAATGTGAAAGCACTCTGAGATGCGTTAAACATTTTGGAGCAGGTGAAGTGATGAATCACGTCATGTTAAGAAACTACTCCAGGGGAGAAGCAGACGTACTTCACCACTGAGGGTCCGCGGCGTGGAGTCTCTGTAGGAGCTTTGGGGATCTTGTTGGGGACGGGAGTGCTGCTGGTTCCTCTGGCAGGAGCGGTGGGGACGTAACCTGAAACTGTTAAATACATGCAGATCAGAGCCTGGACGTACTTCTGGTTTAGTTCACTTTTTGGTGATTTCAGATATGTTTTCATACTTTATTTCCTTTAGCCTGGGATAATCCTACTATGAAAATGTCTTAGTGGCTAAGAATATGGGATTAGGGCTAAAACTCAGAAACTTGCTGGCAAGGTCCCGTTTGGTCCAACATCAAAAAGTCAGTGCATGCAACAGTCCGGTGAACACTGCACAAACACTCACTGGTGGAGCAGGGTCGCCCATCTGGTTCATCAGGGCAGGCGCACACAAAGCTGTTGGTCTTGGCGAAGCAGAGGTGAGTGCAGCCGCCATTATTTACCCCACAGAGGTTGGTACCTGAATGAGAGGAGAGGAGTATTGACAAGTGGCACCGAACAGCTGATTAACGTCACCGGGATGAGATTTCTTTTGACAATGTTACTGAATGCTAAAGGTTACTCAACAAGCTTCTGTCCAATTAACAAGCTTCTTGTAAACCCACGTGACTGCTAATTAAAAGAGCTGCTTCGTTCTCACAGGGTGCACAAGGAGATAAAGACAGAAACAAATCCGATCAGGTTAATTTCTTCTACACGAGAAAACTCCAAGACTCTACACTCTCTAGACTGAAACACCATGACCAAGTGGCAGATTCCTATTGGTGGAAAAGCACTATAAAAGGTTTTGTTCCATGAGATGCTGGTGTTTGTTTAACATGACCATGCCAAGAGTTACACGTGTTCCTATCCAAAGAGCACCACACAAACTCAGTCTGAGTGCAGGAAGCGCTCTGACCCTGAACACTTTCAGGTTCATTTTTGCTCAGGTCTCTTCTTCTCAGAGGCTGTAGTGTTGTCATGAAAATATCCAGCTAACATGTAATCAAACAGCACCGAGTGACTAATATTGACTATTTTAGACCAAATTAGTAGAAATTCCTGCGTCAAACGGCAGTTTAATTACATTTTCAAAATGATTTTATGTTCTTTTTCTAATGAAAAACAACAAACTGAACGTCAAACTGATCGCCTCTGCCCCTGTGTGCCTTATATATTCCAAGGTCACGCATTCAGCCTCTGCTGGTTCCACACTTTGTGCATCAGTGTCCTCACAGGAAGCGCTGATTCACACAGTGAGGTCTCTGGTGTCTCCCGTCTCAGCTGGCGGCGTCAGAAGAAAAGCCTCCTCACCTGTCTGTCTGTGAGGTGACACCACTATAATGTCCATGAGGCCCTCCACGTTGGCCAGCACGGTTTCCTTGTTCCGGCCGGTGTGTTTGTCCACCCGCTGGATGGACTTAGTCTGCCAGTCTGTCCAGTAGATCCAGCGGTCTTGCTGCGAGAGTCGGGAGAAAGGAGTTAGAGGGGAGGACACCGGCTTCAACTGGGGAAACGAGGGAGAAGAAGAGAGGAGGGGGGAAAAACACAGACAAGGAGCAGGGGTATGGGAGGAAGAAAGGGAAGGGAAAGAGGAGGAAGAAAAATGAGGGTCAGAGTGGAAGGGAAGAAGAAGAAATGGTTAAGTCGAATGAGTTCAGCATGAGTTGGAGGACGGAGAGACGACCAGTGAGAGCCACACGGTGAACCGATGAGTGAAAGAGAGCAGGTGAGTGGAGGAGGCAGCCAGGAGGAAGGGTCAGCCCAGTGACTGAAAGCTGAAGGCGAGGGGGGGTGGGGGGAGTACCTGTGTGAGGGCGAACGGGTGGGACACCGGGCTGACGAGGATCTGACGCAGTTTCCCGTTCAGGTCCGAGCTCTCGATTCTGTCCAGGTGAGCGTCCACCCAGAAGATCCTGCAGAGAACGGCACGATTCAAAAACACACTTCTTCAAACTGCGAGTACAGCTAAGCTACGTTAGCATGTGAGTGAATGGCACGTAGCACGTAGCATTCACACTGATGCCAGCTCTTAACAATTAATAACACTGCCTGCACATACATTAGCATGCTATATGACGATGCTGTACGTTAATGCTAGCATGGGAACATGTTTACAGAGGCATGTTTACAGGACAACATAAGAGCAAACTGATGCCTTGCAGTATAACTCAGTATAAACACTGTCATCTTTAGGTTGTTGTTGTACTGAATTACATTATATTGCAAATATTTAGGGCATCCATATCTTGTATTTTTCTGTATTTATATGGTGCTTTACTGTGTAGAGGCCTCTCTTGTCGATACTTTCTGATACTGCGATGATCTCATTTACCCACAGGGACCATTAGATCAGGAAACTTTCATGATATCAAGCCTAATTTCATTAATAAGCCCCAGGGTTTGCTCCTTCCTCAGACACGCGTTGCTGTCTGACCTGCGAGTGTCATAGTCCAGAGTGAGACCGTTGGGCCAGCCCAGGTCGGTGTTGATCAAAACCTTCCGGTCCGAGCCGTCCAGGTGAGATCGCTCAATCTTTGCAATGTGACCCCAGTCAGTCCAGAACAGGAACCTGCAGAGACAGAGGCTGAACTGGTGAGGAAACGTTTGATTGTACTAATAAACTAGAAAATATCTGCAACAGCGTGACCTTAAAGTCCACTCTACTCCGCTCACCCTTTGCTCGGGAACACTGCGATGGCTCGGGGTTCATCCAGACTGTTGTTGACCAGGACTTTGCGGCTCGTTCCGTCCAGGCGGGCTACCTCGATGGTGTTGCGCCCAGTGTCGGTCCAGTACATGTTCCTGGACACCCAGTCTACAGCCAGTCCGTCTGTGGTCTTCAGGCCCTGGCTGATCACCGTCTCCATGCCACTGCCGTCCAGGTTCGAACGCCTGAACAACAAAGTCAGGGTGGTTGACATATGACACGAGAGAAAAAGAAGTGGTCCCATTATACTGGTAAACACGGTAACCATTGTTTTTGTTCTGCTCTATCTTAATGTCAGATAACTTTTCAGTTTTTCTAATTAAAAAAAAAACAACTCAACAATAACACAAAGGCAAACATCATCCAGAATCTGTCCTTCTTTCCATCATTTACTGTATTTTTAAAGTATCTCTAGATGACAGCCAATGACTGACCTTGAAAAACACAATAATGAGAAAATGAATGAAAAGCAAAAATGGCAACAGCGAGTTTGCACGCAGACGTGTTTGCATTCATACCTGATAACGTCCAGGGTGACGTCGGTGTAGTAAAGTTTCCCGTCCACGCTGTCGTAGTCCAGCGAGATGACGTTGTGCAGCTCGGGCACCGGCACGTGCACGTCGGTGTGGTCGTTGGTGTCCAGGGAGATCCTGCGCACGCTGACGCGGTTGGAGAAGAGCAGGAACGTCTCCGGGGAGTCGTCACATGACCTGCCGTCTCCCTTGAGCAGGATGCCGGTGGGACAGGCGCAGGACGTGCCGTTGGGACGAGGCAGGCACAGGTGGGTGCAGCCCCCGTTCCTCCTGCCGCACTTATTAAAACCTGGACAGGCCAGAGACAGAAGGACCGATGCTGCACTTCAACATAAAGCAGGAACGCAGACAGCCTTTCCACACACGTGTCGCACTGACAACAACTGACAAATCTAAAGTTTACATGAAAATTCAAAATAGAGACAGCTCTCTTTAGTCAGAGGCAAATGTGCTCTTCTGATTGGACGGCTGAGGAAAAGCTGTTGAGCGCTCCTTCAAAAACGTGAAACGCGCCACGTGGATATAAAAGCAGGCACCCGAAGCCCAAAATGCTTCAAACCCAGCGGAATCAGCTCGGAACGAGTTGGCCTCTACTGCTAAACCACATCTAATGAGTTCCCCGACCGAAGCAGAATAATGTAAGGACACGAAAAATAGACATGGAGGAATACAATCCAGGGGAACCACAAAAATGAAAATAGCGAGAGTGAAACAAAGGTCACTGAGCAGAATTATGAAGCTGAGAAACCGACAGACTACAAACACAACACACTGTGTAGAGCAGGTCATGAGATACTGACGAGGAATCAGCAGCATGTTTGTTGCTCAAAGTACGTGAAAAGAAATCCACTTCCTGTCCCTGGACTCACCCAGTGGCCTGTCCCTGTCCACGGCCTGGATGTCCATCAGGCCCGGCAGGTTGGCTCGCACCGTGATGGTGTTGGTCCCGGTGTTCTTGTCGGCTCGCTGGATGCTGCGGCTCTGCCAGTCGGTCCAGTAGATGTGGGAGCCCAGCAGGGTTAAACCGTACGGGTGCTGGACTGGAGTCACGAGGGTGCGGCGATTCTGCCCGTTCAGGTCGGACGACTCGATCCGCTGGATGGGACCGGAGCGATGAGAGGGGTTACCGCCATGAAATGTTTTTCTCATCATGCATTTACATTTTAGACAGTTAGCAGTTAGCCATTTCACCTTCACACCGCAATTAGTTATTTGTGACGGTCACAAGGTGTCGGTACTGACCTCGGTGTGAGCGTCGGCCCACAGTAACTGTGAGCCGGCCATGTCGATGGCCAGGCCGTTGGGCCAGCCCAGGTTGTTACTGATGAGGACCACGCGGTCTGATCCATCCATCGCTGAGCGCTCCAGCTTAGCGTGCTCCCCCCAGTCTGTCCAGTATAAATAACTGGAGAAGTGAGAAGGAGCGAGATCAGACAGTGTGAGGAGACTAAAAGTAGGATGGAGATACTGAGAGAAAACAGCGAAGGAAAAAGCTTCAGCAGCCTCACCCCATCTCATGGTAGAGGGCGATGGCTCGAGGGCTGTCCAGGTTTTGCCAGACGAGGACTTTCCTCATGGAGCCGTCCAGGTTGGCCACCTCGATGCGGTTGGTTCCCGTGTCCGTCCAGTAGATCTTCCTGCCGACTGCATCAACTGCCAGGCCGTCGGTAGTCATCAGTCCTGCGGGGAGAGACGCAGGCGTGGAGTCAGGACGCCGTGACCGGGTGGAGTTAAGAGCATTGCACAGATAAACCGTCCTCACCTGTAGATATGATGTCCTCGTGTGCTTTTCCGTTGATGTTGGCTCTGCTGATTTTCTTCAGCGTGCTGTCCGACCAGTACACTTTTCCTGCAGGAGGCGCCACATACGCGTGTAAGAATTCTACATCAGCGGTCTTTTTGAAAGAAATCAGGCACGTTAAAAGTTTGAGAAGACGAGCGAACCTTCTTTGGGGTCGACCCCAATGGCGATGGTGTTTTTCATGGAGCTATTCACAGCCAGGACCACATCCGCGAAATAGGGGATATCCAAAGAAACCATCCTGATGTCTGTCCTCCGTGCAAAGATCAGGAAGCTGCTCATCCCTGCACACACGCACACGCGCACGCACACACACACACACACACACACACACACACACACACACACACACACACACACACACACACACACACACACACACACACACACACACCACCAGCCGGTCAGAATACAAAGGGAGCTAACATGCTTTTATCTTCCTGACAAAAGCTTTTGGCATTAACGCTTTGAACCTGTTTTTGCACAGTTTTGCAGGCTTGAAAATATATTTTTCCGGGATTTTATCCCAACTATTGTTTTTGTTTTTATACTTTCTTTTGAAATGAAAGTGTTTTCAGTTTTGGCACTACCTCTCCCATCATGCCTTTGGTGATGCACATTATGCAGTATAATGTAGCCTTTAGGTCAATGAGTTACATCAGACAACAATAAATCTTAATCTTAATAAAGTTACAACGAGCTTCTTCTTAATGTGGTTTCTGAGCACATTTCTTGGCATTTATCTTGTCCAAGATGGAAACTGCGATGCTCCCTCCGTTTAAATATCTGGGTCAAATGCTTCTGAAATGCAGACAGAAGTTGTTTCGTACCAGGCGTGCACGTCTTCCCATCCGTCTGCAGGTTGATGCCGGTGGGACACGCACAGCTGGAGGCTTTGGGAGCAGGAGCCAGAAGACAGAGGTGGCTGCATCCTCCATTATTCACCGAGCACGGGTTTTGCACTACAGATGGAGACGCACAAACAGACTCAGCTCACCCACGCTTCCACTTTCTAGGTCATCTTAGAAGCAGGGAACAGAAAGAGAATGGAGGGATTCGGGGCAAACGTAACAGAAACACACAACTTGCAGATACAGAGAGCGAAACCCTTCAGGGGACACAGGAGAGGCCCACACATCAGTGAGATCAGTGAGGTTTCAGTTTGGTATGAGCCCCGAGGCTCTCTGCCCTCTCACCAGTGATCTGGGTTCATCTTACCTGTAATCCTCCCAGTGTCAGCAGAGACACGGGATCTGAGCTCAGAGAAAAGGCGGCAAAAAAAAGCAAAAAGTGACAGAAGGTTGTTTTTCTTTTGTCACAAGGGACTGAACAAGAGGACAAGCTAAGTGTCTTCGATAAGCACACAAAGCACCATTTCCATTCATATGATTCATATCTCTGTGCTGCAGCGCACTAATTTGAAGTCAAATAATGAGTTTTAAGTGAGTGCAATCCTGAATGAATTAAATTAGGGCTTCTTCAAGGTCTATATTGGTGATTAAACATGACGTGCTTCTACTACGTGCAACCAGACATCTGACTGTTTAACCCTCTGCTGCTTTTCTCTTTGGCTAAGCTAATGCTACAAACACTGAAAAAAGTGTCACTGCCGGACTTCTCGCTAATTCCACTGCACATGCACGCTCCAGCCATGATCTACCACCGACCTGTGTCGCGTAGCCGGTGGAACATGTGAATGTCCATGAGGTTCTCCAGGTTTTCGGCCAGCGTGTGTCGGCCCAAGCCGGTGAGCTTGTCGGCGCTCTGGATGCTCTTGGACTGCCAGTCTGTCCAGTACAGCTTGTCCTGATGTACGGTCAGGCCAAAGGGGTGAGGCAGCTGGCTGCCAATCAACACCTGTTCGCAAAAACAGGAGCACAGAGTTTAGTGCTGACTGAACAGATTTATGGGGATACAAGTGAAGGCACAGGATCATAAAAACACCCGTTACCTGCCGGTCAGAACCATCAAAGTTGCCAAACTCAATAGTCTTCATGCCGGCGTCAGCCCAGTACAGGCGTTTGGTCTCGTAGTCAATGGCGAGCCCGTTGGGCCACGTCAGATTGGATGAGATGATGACGATGCGACTGGAGGCGTCCATTCCTGCACGCTCAATCTTTGGGTTGGCACCCCAGTCGGTCCAGTACATGAAACTACGAATAAAATGAATGAATGAGAGCGCCATGCAAAGATCAGGTTCACAACCTCAAACCTTTTTAATCATCTCACCCTCCGATCGGGTCAACGACGATGTCCCTGGGCCGGTCCAGGTTCTCCCATATCAGGACAGTCCGCATGCTCCCATCAGCATTAGAAACTTCGATACGATCCGTACCTGAGAAACCCAAGACGCAGCATGAAATCCAAGAGCAGGTGACAGCACATAACACACCAGAAATCCGATTTTATGCAACAATATGTATACCAGCATCGGTCCAGTAGAGCTTGCTGGTCACCCAGTCAATGGCCAAACCTGCTGGACTCTCCAGACTGGTGTCCACCACCACCTGGAAAAACAGGGACAACAGAGATCTGAATGGTTTGAGCCTCAAGTTACATCTGGAACATCTGAGCCGTAAGACGTGCTCAGATCCATACTTAAAAATAAAGACAGATGACATCGAACAGCAGCAAAAACATCTGACAGTGACGCTGATGAACCAGGAGGATAAATATTAAGACACCTCTGCAGGTCGAGTTTGTGCTGTGGACGACACAGTGAGCTGAATCTGACACAGAGCAGCCAAACTCTACTCCTACGTGATCCTCTACCGAGCATAAATTGCTGTTGCACTGTCACATCGACTCCAGCAGGTGGCAGTATTGCATAGACTTAAATCCTGCTGTCCTGTGCTGCTGCTGCTCTCTGATAAGTCCGGGACAGATGATGAGAGACGGCGGGATTTGAGCTGAGTTCACACTGCACATGTCACTGACCTCCTGCTTGGTGCCGTTCCACAGCGCTCTGTTGATGGAGTCGGTGGTGACATCCGTCCAGTAGATGTAGCCGTCTTTGGCGTCCCAGTCCAGTGCCACGGCGTTGCGCACATCAGCCAGAGGGATGACATCATCGGACATGTCCTCTGTATCGAAGCTGACTCGTCGGATGTCCGTCCTTCGGGCAAAAAGCAGGAACTTGTCAAGACCTGATTAAAGACCAAAGGTCTTCTGTCAGTCTTCTAGGTTTAACAGTGGGGTCAACAGTGAACACAGCAAAACAGCACTAACTCACAGACAACGAGCAGCCCTGAGAGGGCGAATCCAACCAAACCGACTGATTAACAACATGAATCATGACTCATCCTCTCTCACACTTATCCAGAATGATGATAAGAAAATGTTTTATAACGTTTTCATGTTTACAGGGTGGGCGAGCGTCACAGGGTTAACGTAACTAGCCCATTTTGTTAGCTGCACTGAACTCTCACACGTCAAATTTTCACATCCTCTGACAACCCACAGCTAGGCAGATTAAATGCATGTGACCAGATTATCTTTTCCCAATTAACTCTGAGACACTGGCTGTTAAATCAGTGGATTTTCCTTTACGCTCTGACCGCTGCACAGACCAGAGACAACAGTTCAAAAGTTACAAAAATGTGGGTTGTGGGTGTCTTGTCGTAAAAACTAAAAACTATATCAAGAAATTACTTCAATTGTATCTTAATACATTCAATAACTGTAAAGCAGCAATAGTAACATTAATAAATAAACATGGCACATCCACTCATACGACACGACACGTTTCAGCTGCAGGCGCTGAGGGACTCACCGTCGGCACAGTTGTAGTGGTCCACCTTCTTGAAGCCGGTGGGACAGGCGCAGGTGTACGTCTTGTTGCTGGGGAGACACAAGTGGCTGCAGCCCCCGTTGTTGCTGCCACAGCGGTTCCTGCCACCTACAGGAGAGACAGAGAATAACAGCTCAGTGGATTTCGGTTATCCTCGATTAGTTTAGGAAAATTCCCTCTTCAGCCATGTCTGACCCATCCATCCACCCCGCCTTCCTCCATCTGCGGGCTTTCTTGCTCTTTATGCTCTGAGCATCTAATACTGCTGTTGGCGGGTTTGCAGTGGAGTTAGCTGAAAGCTGGAAGCATGAGGCTGAGGGGCGCAACACAGCGTCAGTATTTGACTCTCTGGGAACGAGACCAGGCTCGACGGTTTGAAACATTCTGAAGGAGCGATGCAATCGACCGCGGACAATTTCACGCATGGCCGATGTCTCCAAAATAACGTTGTGAGGGACAAGTTCTAATGACCGAGAGGAATCAGCGAAAGTCCAAAAATAAAGAAATTTCCTCTGAGCTGATTTAAGAGGTACTTCGTTTCTTATGTGCATTTAAAGGAAGAGCTCGACATTTGGGAATATGCTCATTTACTTTCAGCAGTTCTGCATTTATTTGCAAAAGCACAACTTGTGGATTTGACATTTCTGTTTGTGTATGAATTAAACAAACAAGGCAGGACATGTTGACAAGTGAGCTTCAGAGACGTTGGCAGGAAGTTTTCTTCTTCCGGACGGAGCGAGTTTATCCCGGCTTTGTGCTGAGCTTAACTTTTCACGTCATCATCCACTGCCAGGGACAACGCACATTGATCAACATGTTGGCCAAAAGGCTCATCTTCAGCTGCTGTCCCTCGGCCAGATGTTAAATTAGCCATTGGAACCACAATAAAACCCACAAAATGTGAAACAGTAAACAGCTGAACGGGATGAAAGGCCTAGAAGAGTCAGGCAGCATCATACAGAACAGGACGAGTACAATGCAGGCACTTAATACAGAACAACGCTAAGCAGACAGTCGGCGCAGGCGGTAAAAACACGACAACATAAAATCACATCATATTACAGGAGATGAAGGTAAAACCAGAAGGGAAGCGATCTGATGAGCTGACTAAAAGCCACGTACATGAAAGCAGACATGGAAACTGTCTGTTTGCTTTTGGATCAAGCTGAGAGTCGATGCTGAAGAACAGTAAGAGTCATTATATCATATTCAATAAAAGGATGTTCCAAAACCGGCTGTCTGGTCGGAAGATGTCCCCCCCCCCCCCCCGGGAACAACTACGTCCCCTCTTATTCTTGATCTGCTTAATCTCTCGCCAACGTTTTCCTGAAAAATGATTGCAGCAAATGTGCTAATCCATTAAGAATTTTGTTTATTAAAGAAACACTGTGCAATTCAATACGACTTCCCAGCAAAGGAGAGCGTATCGAGGAAATGTGTCAGAGTCGTGGCTTTTAGGTTTATTTTCCAGGCCTGGAGAGCTTGTTTTTACAGATTGAACAGGCTTTATTATGGCATCAGCGGTGAGAGACCGAGTGGTTCCACAGTTTGTTGTATGTGAGCGTGGAAATAAATCCCTGCGGCTTCAGGTGTACATCTGAAATTGTTTAGGTTGAGTTTTTCCAATAACTTGAAGAGATGACACCAAGGAATTTAAAACTGGAATGGGAATCTGTGTAAGTTTAAGAGCAGTAAATACGTCGAGCTAGTCCTTTAACTATGAAGCATTAGAGTACACGGCAGAGTACACATTAGAGTACATCCTTTACGCATTTCACGCTGGACATAAATACTGAAGATTTTCTGCTTCCTAAACAGGCTGAAGTGCACATCGAGTGCAGAGCCTTCGTCTTCTGCTCCTCTGACGGTCGCAGCGTGAGTTCAGCCCCGTTCCACTCAGACATGAACTGTCTCACTGAATCTCCACCAGAACACAAAGGAACAGCGCCTGACCTCCGTCTTCCAGCACAGAGGCAGCTCCAGAGTTCATATCAGCGCCGCACTGCTACAGTATTTTATCAGCATGATAACCAAAACTTTCTCTTGGCCAGAGCTCAAGTTCAACACGGTTTGTTAGTAAAGAACACAAGCCTTTGCTGTCATGCTGATAAAATACCTCGACTGGCCAGTTCACTGCAGGGTCTAACGCCAGTGCACCAGATCGCTCCATCATCTCTGGGTTTCCACCCTTTTTCCACCCTGACTTCTTGTTTGATGTGCTGTTCTGCATTTTGTCCGCCTGCCTGCTGCATGACAACATTTTCTACTGCTTCAGGCTGCACACTTGGCAGCTCACTTGAGAAAAACCCAACCAATCACAGACAGATTTGAAGGGATGTGGATGGACATGGACCACTCAGCCGTATGAGGAGCCTCTGAGCCGCATGAATGGAGAACGCCACTTTTCTTTAGCCTTCAACTCAAGCTGAGATACAAGGTGCTCACAGGACAGCACAAAGATAAACATACGATGATCTTATTGAATATGATGCACCGCTGCAGATAAGACCAGCCAAAGGTTTACGCAGCAGTAATATTAATGAAACAGGAAGTGTAACTAAGGGCGTATCCAGACCAGGAAAGTCCTTTGGTCCTCTGTCTTTGGTTCGGTTCCTTTTCACATTGCAATTTTTGCAAGAGGCCCAGAATTTGTCAACAAACCCACATGTGTGCAAAGATCGTTGGACAAAACGGTCAGGGGCAGGCTAACGCGGTAAAAACACAAAAAAAAGGCGACGGGGGGCGCTGGTGAAAACAAACTATGGAGATTATGGAGATTCAGCGTGTTGCACTCGTTGTGCCTCTATTGATTTGTTTCATACAGTTACAGCAGAACTTCTGGAGCGTTTGGCACAACGTCGAGCACACTTTTTAGTAGTCGTCTGCCCAAATCTCCGAAAGACATTTCGTCTCCTCTTCGCTCCATGTTGAGCCAGAACTCATTTTAACCCATTGGTCTGATAACGTGCTGCTAATCTTTGGAGTTACCGCGCTAATCAAAACAATATTTCCCATAATGCCCGCAGCAACGGCAGCCTGTTGCGTCCAAAAAGGCATTTAATTTTTAGGACTGGGTTGGACCGAGCGCGGCACCAGGGGTCGTTTGGAGCTAAGCTTTAGAGCTAACATTCAACATGGCTGTGTACCGACCTGCAGGCTGCCTCTGGGGGTGCAGGGTGTGGATGTCCATGGGGAAGTGCAGCTTGTTGCGAATGATCTCCTGGTTCTTGCCCGTGAATTTGTTCGCACTGTTGATGCTCTTGGTGTGCCAGTCAGTCCAGTAGAGGCTGTCCTCGAACACCGTGATGGCAAACGGGTGTGGCAGGCCTACAGAGAGAGAGTCAGACATATCAGAGAGGCTGATGAAGCGTGCAGTAACACCAGCAATGGCATTTTTCATTACAGAGGGACCAAAATATAATAATTCAGTGACGTTCACATGGACGCAGAAAGATGGAGAGATCAAATGTGCTTGGCTTGTCCCACCAGCGCTCTCTAAACATCCTCCCATTCAGCACTGTGGGCTTGGCTGATGTCATATCGTCCCCATTTCGAGCTGCTTCCAATTACCCTGCCTCTCATTGGCCTGTAGCTGGTTAGGTTGAGGCCAGAGTGGCCAAAAGCAGAGACGCTCCATCGGTTTCCTTATTTAATGTGATTTTTCCGTCCAGAATTTGAAAGCAAGATTGAAAACAGGCCTTACGCCGGGTCAGACTGATACTGGACTGATATCAGCCAGTTCTGGCCTTGGTCAGCAATAAAATTTTATTTGCTTTGTTAATTTGAATCATTTAAATGGCCGATTTTAATGGTGCGTACACAATTTGTGAGCTCTAATCCAAAAACAATCGTAGAAGTTTCCCTTTAATTGTAGAGTTTTAGTGCCTGTTGATGGTCTAAATGCTTTTGAAGAGGTTTTTTTGAGAGAAATAAGTGAAATACAGAAAATATTTGTGATTATTTTATTGGTCTTGCTGTCTTAAAATGCTTCACATCTTGGGAACAGGATGCTTCTCAAACAGACATTATTTTCAAATATTTTCTATGTATATAAATATATACAAATATTGTTCTATTTGCAAATAAGCAATAATCAAAGTATGGCGTTGTCTGACAGCCGCCACCCACTTCAAACCAGTGAGGACACAAAGAGAAAACACAAATACATGTTAAATAACGATTTGTTGTTTGAACTTTGGCCGATAATAACGTGCTCATATAAAAGCCGGTCTCTTATAGTAAGATGCACATTGCAAAAATAGGTTTCTCGAGTCTTTAAAAAGTTGGCTCCATTAGAAATTTGCATCGAGGGTTTGAGCCTGTGGCTACTTTTGTCCTACAAATTGTTGACTTGTGCTGAAAACCGTCAGTCTCAGCGTTCACAGCCCAAATCAGTGGAACCGTGGCCTGAACACTAACACGTGTAAGAGGGAACTCCTCGCAGATTTGTCTCCATTGGGAACATCTGCTCAGGGCGACTCCTCCACGCTCGTGCAAATTAACGTTCCCTTCCTCTCTCCAGCTTAATCCTCCTCCCGCCGAAGCAGTCGCACAACCAGTTGGATGAGAGTGCCAAATGGATGGAAAAAGTGATTTCTGCTGCTGCACAGAGCCGCGGTGGTGGTGTGGCGAGCGTGCTGGCGCAGGGCTTTTAAAAACAGCGCAGCTCGTTTAATGACAGTGTTTTACAGCACAGCATAAATGTCAAGTGGTAAATGGCTAAAACTGGAGAGAGACCAGAATAATAATGAGCCACGAGGATCAGAGTAATTGTGTGTGTGTGCGCGCCCGAGTGTAAGCTCAATGAGACTGAAGTTTTAGCTTTTTAATCAATTCAAATGTTTTAGAAGCGACAAACTGTTTGTTTAATGCCCACACGATCCGGGTGAATGCACGTATGTCAGTGCAGAAGAACGTAAAGATGTGCAGACAACAGAGCACAGTTGGTCCTGCAGAGAGCCTGCACAAGTCTACTGTTTGACTGTAAAACACTCTGCTGAGTCCATGTCTTGGTCACAGTGCTTTCATACGTAATTGCTGTGGTGCACTCCTTCCATCCCGTCCCTTGAGAGGTGGATGTCACAGACTGTTACCCTGAAACGCTTCGAGAGGCGGATGTCTGATTTGGAGATAAACCCTCGGAGGACATGGGAAACATTATACGAGCTGGCTGTTTGTTCCGTTTGCATTTTCATCATAAGTTATCTCTGCTTTCAGGGTACTGACCATGCACTATAGATAAGAGAGGTCACATAGAAGAAAGACTTTCTCTATTGGCTGCAGACACTTTACCTACACTGCCTGCCTGCATGCTTAAATGTGGGTTTCATACGAGCATTACATCATAGATGATGCTTACTGGTGTGTGAGAGCTGTAGACATATAGATTTCAGATTTCAGTTGAATTACTTGCATGGCAAAGCACAGATGTACTCTGATGTCAGTATAAGCCCTGGTTTTCCTTCCTCTATATTACAGTACATCTGCCTGCTGCTCGCACCTTAGCATTGTGTCTTGATTGTGGCCTGCTATTGTCTGAAATATAAAAATTCTACACTTTAAAACAGACATACAGGGACTTTTCTTGAAGTGTATGAAGTAATTTTATGTGTTATTACAACAGAAATGTGTTTTTTTTTGCTCAAGAATGAGTCAAGACAGTTGAAAAGGAGACATTTTCCCCTGTCCTCAGACAAGGTCCAGGTGTGTGTGAGGTGATACTGGCTGGATGTGTGTGTGTTTTCTGATCTTATCCTACCATGAGGGAGCCAACAGTGCACCCTCTTCCCTCCTCTGAGTCATCGGCAGCTACGAGGCGCCCGGTTTTGATACGGTCACCTTCTTTCTTGTCGTCCCCGCACTCCCAGCCCACCCCTCCTGCTCCTCTTTTTCCGGGACAGCTGGAGGGAGCAGCTGCAGGCCGACAGGGCATCAAACGTCCCACCCAGCCTTCACAGTAATGTCCCCTTTAATCTACATGTGGCACCTCCCGGTCCTTTCACGCCTCGCCTGAATCTGTCACACTCTCTATCTACAGGTCACCGGCGCCTCCAGCTGGACAGAACACTGCTCAGCTTATAGGGAGGAGTCGTGTCTTTTTTTCTGCACAGCTTATCTTACACTCTCCAAACACTGAATGTCAACAGGAACTGGAATAACTCCCACATTCACCACATTAAAAAAAGAGAAATGCAGCAGGTCTCATTGGCTATGTTTTCCATGTTTCATCACACAGAAAACTGCTTTGCTAAAGGGCTTAATGGATGATAACACATTTCCTTTGAAGGGATGCATGGTGTAAAAGGTTTGGGTACCACTGGTATAGGCCGAAAAGCCACTATGTCGAATTTTAAAGTTCTGACTTGGCGACTCCTAGTGGTAGTATCAGAGAACTGCCCACATGTTGAGGATATTCATGACCCTCAGAGGATGAATCGTAATGACTGTATTGAGTCACCGTTAGGCCAAATGTATTACTTGTATATGTAACTACCAAAACATATGGTTAGATTGTCGTGAAATTTAGCGCATTCATGCGCTCCAGAGGAAGAACCACGTCCACTTTGGACACAAGCTTTCCTCGAGCATCACCCTCGGGGAATAAGATTGGCTCTGCACACATGAATTT
Organism: Chaetodon trifascialis; assembly: GCF_039877785.1. Classification (NCBI taxonomy): domain Eukaryota; kingdom Metazoa; phylum Chordata; class Actinopteri; order Chaetodontiformes; family Chaetodontidae; genus Chaetodon; species Chaetodon trifascialis. The sequence continues at coordinate 4,252,803 of NC_092056.1, forward strand.
TCAGTCTAGTTGGTCAATTTCCATAAAGTCTTCTCTCCAGAGGACCAACACTTCATATTTTATGACCCCACTGCCAAGGACACTAACTACAGCGCTCAGCGACACATTTGTTCCTTGGTGAAATTGAAGCTATTGTGGTAAGATGTGTGAGCTGAGCTGTTGTCCACAAGGGGGCACTGTTTCATTAGTCTATTGCCATTATTGACCACAGGACTGATTGTCCAGTGTATCGTCATGCAGCAGACAGATCACTGCAGCATACAGTGTTTGTCCTCAGGTAGATGTAGGCAGTGATCACATCCACACACGTGCATGCCTATACACACACACACACACACACACACACACACACACACACACACACACACACACACACACACACACACACACACATTCACCTTTCTCTTCCTGTCCCCCACCTCAAGCTGCACAGGTGTGCAGACTGGATAGTGGCGTTATCCATAACACCCATCTGCTGTCCAGCTCCAGTGACAGAGGAGCTGGCACACATCCAGCTCGTGCTCTCTCTCTCACACACACACACACACACACACACACACACACACACACACACAATGAAGACTATAGGTGTAGGGAGATAGACACTCGTTAACATTCCTGGGCAGAGCAGCTCTGAATGTAAGTATGCACACACACACACACACACACACACACACACACACACACACACACACACACACACACACACACACACACACACACACACACCACACACACACACACACACACACACACACACACACACACACACACAGACGTCCCATTTGTCCTGTGTGTTGTCTGAGCAAACAGAGGCTGTGGAGGAAGGACAGGGCCAATTACAGCCTTTTATCCTGAGAGCACACATCATTAAGGAGAGCTCACAGGGCCGATGGCACGCACACACAAACGCGCACACGCTTCCCCTGTCCCTCTCTCTTTTCACACTCTTGTTCGTCACTGATGTGCCCCCACTCTTTTTTTTCACTTTCTGCTCTCTTTCTGCTGAAACATGTGCTCGCACTTCACAATTTCGAACACGTCATCGCTCCGAAACTCATCATCCCCACGGCCTTTTTGTGACCACTGTGAACTGATTTCATGACTTTGAAAACACCCATTTATGATTTGGAGTCTGTGTCCGTTAGTTTCACAGTCCTCTGCATTAATCTGAATAGCTGACCGCTGACAAACTGCCGTTAAGTGTTACTGGCTGAATGAAATTGTCACGCTGATCTGCAGCGATCAGGGTGACGCGGCAGAAAACAACAAAGTATCAGAACAAAACCCGAGAAACAAACCTGACTGCAACACAAAGCCCAGAGTGAGTGTTTGTGACACATCCGAACACTGCCTGCTCCGATCTGTAAATGCCACATCCCCAATTTTAGTGCACAAGCTCAGGCTTCACTGCAGGAACCAACAACATAAACAGGCATGCGCAGCTTTATGTTGTCATTTATGGCCTTCAGTGTGTGTGTGCATTTCAGCCGTAGGCACATGTATAGGCTCTTTAATGCAAATATGTCATTGATTAACACCACATGGTATAATAAAGTAGCATCAGCGTGCTGCGTCCTACATCTATCCTCTTGTGTGTGTTTGTGTGAGGTCATTAATGAGAATCTGAACTGCAGCCAGCTCTCCGTACACCACATCTCTTGTGCTCACATGTTTAATGAAAAAACTTCAGGATACTTCTGGCTGTTGGATGCACGACTAACAAAGCTTCATGTTCCACGTTTACAGGATCATCAAGACATTATCGATAAGAAAACCTCCTGCGCTGCACCAGAATTCAATCAGGTGCTGGTCAAAGGCAGGCGATGAAAAGAGCATCCAAGACTTTAAAAGCGCCTGAACCGACTTAACGCATCTTCTTGTTGAAGAATCTAGTCATGATAGAAGGAGAGCATGGAGTTTAGATATTAAGGAAGATAATAAAGAAGCTGAGTGGGCGACAGCTTGTTCAAAAGCTCAATTACAAACCGTTAATACTCAAATGAAACTGCTACAGCACAAGTGGCTAATGAGGGCATACATAACCCCTGAGAAACTCAATAAACGGTCCCCTGGCACTCCAGATACATGTGTGAAGTCTTTGACTGAGAAGGGTACCCTGATTCTTCGTGTATGGGAATGTCCTACGCTGGTAGCTTTCTGGGAAATGGTTGTCCGCACTCTTAGTAAAATTACAGGTATTCAGGTACCCTGCGTAGCAAAGCTTTGTATTTTAGGGATATACCCAAGACTCTGATCAACTTTAGCCTCCTGCAGGCCAGGAGGATGGTTGCTCTGTCTTGGAGAGAGAGATGGCAGTGTGTGTTACATTAGAAAAGCTGACCTATGTAATTAGGGGTAAAGTACAAGAATTTGAAGAGGTGTGGACTTTCTCAAGCAATAATGGATTATCTGTAAGGCTACTGAGTGTGACAATTTAATTGTTTATTTTATTTATTTATTATTATTTTATATGTAAGGGGCTGCACGGTGGGGCAGCAGGTAGTGCGCGTGCCTCACAGCAAGAAGGTCACCGGTTCGATTCCCGGGTCGGGCCTTTCTGTGTGAAGTTTGCATGTTCTTCCCGTGCATGCGTGGGCTCTCTCCGGGTACTCCGGCTTCCTCCCACAGACCAAAAACATGCTCATTAGGTTGATTGGTGACTCTAAATTGCCCCTAGGTGTGAGTGTGAGTGTGAATGGTTGTGTGTTTGTGCCCTGCGATCGGCTGGCGACCGGCCCAGGGTTGTACCCCGCCTCCTGCCCGTTGACAGCCAAGATAGGCTCCGGCCCCCCCGCGATGTTCTCATTGAAAATTAATAAAAACATTGTTAAAAAAAACCAAACACATCTTATTTATTTGAACATTTTGTGCAAATGGGAGAATGAGCTGTGTGCTTGGTGTATGTTTTGAATGATACACCTCTTTTAAAGAGAAAACAAACTCAGCATTTACTGCCTGCGTTTCTTTAAGATCTCCATAAATGAGGGTTTCATCTTGAACCCCTCATCCACGTGCAGAATAATCTGCATTAGCAATGAGAAAACTCTGTGACAGATTTCATCCTTTCTGCTCGGACCTGTGATGAAAACTGCAGTTAAGATTCTGTTGATGCAAACATAACATTTCATATTCTGACTTGAGTAAAGCTTTCCACCAGCCGGCCACAGGGCTTTTATTGTGAAGCAGCTTCCTCTAAGGAAACTGTAAAATGTCTTCGCTTGAGATTCGTTTGGTGTCATTTTTGAACTGGTTCTTGATACCCAACCGTAGCCAGAGGACACAGACAGCAGGGACTTTACCGTGGCTGATGACGGCCTTTCGGTTGCGTCCGTCCAGGTCGGCCCTCTCGATGACATGGTGCTTGGCGTCCACCCAGTACATGCGGCGGCCGGCGTAGTCGATGGTGAGGCCATTGGGCCAGAACAGGTGTGTGTCTGCGATGACCCGCCGGTTGGAGCCGTCCATGTTGGCGTACTCGATGCGAGGTGTGTTGCCCCAGTCTGTCCAGTAGATCTTCCTGAGGAGGGAAGTGGGACAGCCACACTTAGTGAGCTTGTTTATACCTGCTGGAGTGAAGCTGTTTGAGCGGCGTCTGCTAGAGTCAAGAGGTGAACACGACTGCTGTCAGCATTCAAGACCACCAGATGTCTGATATGACAAAACGTCTCCTCTGTCCTCGACGTTCATGTCCTCCTCATCATCACTCATCTGTTCTGACCGGCCTCGGAGGAAAGAGCTACTTTTTTTTTTGATATTTTTCAATTATCCCATGCAAATGAGCTACCTAATAAGCTGAATGAGTTTGCGAGCTTAACATTTCTCTGGGGCTTCATCCGAAAGTCTCTCCTGTCACTGCGGCATGAGAAACTGGGGATGAAAACACACTTTCATGAAATAGTTGTTCCACACAGATGCTCGCCTGTGGGCACTGCTGTGCTGCCAAACTTTAATCCCTGCTCTGCTGCTACACTACAACTGGGACGCATCCAGAGGGGATATATACAGTATATATGAGCGTGTGTGTGAACCTGAAACCATCTGTGGTGAATTATACAGTTTGTGTGGACTTGGACTCGTACCCCTCTATGGGGTGCAATGCGATGGCTCGGGGCTTCTCCATGTTCTGCCACAGCAGCACCTTGCGGTGCGTCCCATCCAGGTTGGCCACCTCGATGCGGGACGTCCCCGAGTCTGTCCAGTACAACTTGTCATGGATCCAGTCTATGGCCAGTCCACCTAAATGGGAGAAAACCAGTTTAAATTAGTCTGAATATGAAGCCCTTTTACAGTAAACTGTTCTATGACATCATGTTTTCATGTCTTAATGTCTTTTTGTTCGCTGTTTGTTTACTTGGTGTTATTTTTCTAAATGTTTTGGTGATCCCTAAGAAAGGCAAAGAGAATCATGTCTTTCTTTTACTAGCTTTGGGAAGTACGTGTACTGGCTTTCATCCTGAGAGTTACAGCAGTCCATCAATACCACTTTAATGTCTGCACAGTGAATATTAGCATAGCTTAGCATGAAGACTGGAAACAGGGGGAAACAGCTAGCCTGGCTCTCTCTAAAGCTAACAAAATCACCTACCAGCACCACTAATTACTTATCTCTTTGGTTTTATCTGGACAAACACTAAATGTTGTGGTTTTTTCAGGGGTTATGTGCCAGACTATTTATTGACAGGGCATAGTGACCTCTCCTGGTTGCCCTGTAACCTCACAGTGAAGATGGGACCCTGGGAAACCAGTGTTCACAAAATCAGTCCTCTTGTCACTTTTAGAAAGACAGCAAATAAATGTATTTCCCACAATGTTGAACAACCACTGCTTCATCAAAATGAACTGAGAGGGGGAGAGAAAGATTAAGATGGGAAGAGCAAGTAAAAGGAAAACAGAGATAAAACGTAAAGAAAAAAAGAGGGTGAAGCAGACCAAAATGAAAAGAGAGCTCAAGAGAAAGAAAGCGAGAAGCAAGAGAGGGAAAGAAAAACACAAGGTGACTGAAAATAAGAGAAACAGGAAGCAAAAAAACCCCCCAAAAACCTGAGTTTGAACAGTATTGATGTCATATTGCTGAACTCATATGAACAAGGTGATGGATGAAGTGAGGGAGAGCAGAAGTATTGCCGAGCAGAGAGCAGCAGACTTGAATAAATTGGATAAATGATAAATGAGCCTGTTGCCCTGCATTTGAACCTGCATCTTATTGGCTGCCGTACCCACCTGGGCTCTCCAGACCGGTGGAGACGACCTCCTCCACGTTGGAGCCGTTGAGGTTGGCCTTCATGATGCGGTCCAGCGTCACGTCGGACCAGAAGACCAGCTCGCGGCTGTGGTGGAAGTCCAGGGCGATGGCGTTCTCCAGGTTGTTGAGCAGCAGGGTGTACTCGGAGCGGTGCGGCAAAACCTGACGGATGTCGATGCGATTGGCGAACAGCAGCACCGGCTCTGGGCCTGAAGGAGGACGGAAGACCGACAGGGACGGAGATGATGTGAATTAAAGCGGAAAGCAAAACACGGAGAGGCCAAGCGGGAAGTGAAAGTTGGACAGAAAAGCGGAGGGAGACAAAAAAGTTTGAGTTAGGAGCGATGGTCACTTTTAATAACGGCGAGCATTAATCTCACTGGAGGCGAAGGTCTGGGTCCTGGCAGCTGCCTGACAGACAGTCCTGACCTGGGTTTCACTCTGGTCTGCAGCAGATTGATGGGCTGCTGTACCAGGCCTGCACTCTACCTTCGCTGCATATCTAAATCTAGTCCAGACCCTCCGAATGAGCCAATCTCATTCTAAATCCAAGACCCCGGGGCAGAGGAATGGAGTCAGTTACTGCTGAAGCAAATATAAACACTATGCAACCGTGTTTTTATTGGAGGTCAAACCTTGGAGACTCTCCGTGGTCACATGTCAAGGTTGAAATACAGTACGGTGTTTTTACCCAGAGCTTTGCAGCTGCGCTTGTCGGGTCGGAGCTCGTAACCCTGGACGCACCAGCACTGGAACCCCCCCTCCGTGTTGGTACAGCCCTGGCTGCAGTAGCCTTCTTCAGCACACTCGTCCACATCTGGAACAGACCACAGGGGCAGAGGAGGAGAGGGGAGGGACAGAGAGATGCTGAGGGGTTAGCAATTCAAGACACAAAGCGAAGTGCGCAGAGGAGGCAAATTCATTTCTTGACCTCGCGAACACACCTGTAGAGTCTGGAAACAAATGTCACGCAGATTTTATTGTGTCTCCACGAGTTTCTGGCAGCAGAGCTTTTGGTCGGTGGCAGAAATCCCAATTTCGGGTCCACACCAAATCCTGATCAATAATTTCTCAGCCCCGAGCTCAACTTTCCATGAAGTTACGTGGAAATGTGTTCATACTGTGAGAAAAACCCTGCTGGAATAAAGACAAACTCACTCCAAAGAGTGAACACAAACTCTGCGAGGTGCAGCGAAACGTCTGTTTCTTTCCTTACTTCATTATTCTAACTTGTTCTTTTGAAATATTTTGCTAAGAAAATACTACCTGCTTAGTTTTTTCACTTACTTTTCTCATTGCACCGACTAATTTACCTTGGCGTGGACTCACCCTGACGTCCAATCTAAACTTTTACTTTGGCAACACAAGGTTCACTCACTACATTAAATGACTCCCTATCCTCCTTACATGTTAGAAATATACATTTCTCCCCAAGACCAACTCATAAAGTTGTGAACACAAAGTCCTGAGTGCTGGAAACGAGTTGCTCAGCAGCACAAAGAGAATCTAGTAAAATCACATTCAGGAGGTCAGTGAAGCTATCACACGCTTAACACATGGCAGCAACTGACCAATCAGCAGAGGTCATGAATATTCACACCCTCAGCCTGCTCACTCACTTTCAATGCATTGCGATGTACACACACACACACTCTCTCTCTCACTCACGCACACACACGCGGTCGTACCCTGGCAGGCTCTGCCGTCGTCCATCAGTCGGTACCCGGTGTGACAGGTGCACTGGACCAGTCCTCTGACCATCTGACACTTCTGGGAGCAGCCGCCGTTATTCTGGTTACAGTTGCCCTCGCTGGAGCGCGGACCTGTGTGCAGCGGCGAAGCGTTTCAGGAACATAAACACAGCCTGCTGGTTCAGTGCGGACGCAGCCACAGATCTCAACAGAGACAGTCCAGACTGTTCCTGATGCACGCTGGATGGTGCCAAATGATTCTGGTGAGAGCCTGACCTTTCCTCTAGCGCCACCATTAGGCCGAAATCTTTCACTTTCATGCTGCACAAGACTGATTTTTCCTTTCAAAAAAATAGACGTGTTAAGAAATTTACTGCAGCAAGTCATGAATCCTTTCCACTCTGGGCACTGCAAGAGCTCTCCTTTTTACAATTATTATTATTATTGTTTCAACCTCCTGACAGATTGCATAAAAAAACACTGTAATAAGTCAAACACAGAAAACTCCCCAGTAAGTACAAGCTATTTGCAACAATGCAGTACCAGCACTCACTGCATTTGACAGTGTAAAAAGAGGCTAAAGTCGAGCTGTCAGATGTGAAATTAAACTGAGACTAATGACAAATGACACTCACTGACAACAGTTAATGAACCTGAGTGAACCTCCATTGCGTTTAATGCTCAGGTTGGTCTTCATGACACTGCTTTGGCAGCTTTAGCGCTACTTGAGATTCCACGGATGCTTTGAGGAAAAAGGCTGAACTGAAGCACTGAATGTTCAGCCTTCACGCTGCTGCTCAGGTGCTGATGCATCAACTCACGGCAGTCATGGTGCGGGTGCTCGTCGGTCCCGTCCCCGCAGTCGTTGACCTCGTTACACACCTTCCTCTGGCCGATGCAGCGTCCGTTCCCACACTGGAACTGATCAGGAGCGCATGGAGGACTCTCTGTGGGGAGACACGATGATGTTCCTTACTGGACTGTGATTGGACTGCTTTAATTTACGACAGTGATATGAGATTCTGTGCACATCCAAAGCCCTGACTGTTAGACGATCATTCATACAACAGTAAGAACTGGTCCAACCGCCTGAATCAACCATCACGTCTGTCCCACACACAGATACGATGACTACAGCAACAACTCCTCCACTCAGCCTTTCACTCACCAAGCTGCTGTTACTCCAACATGCCATGTCACAAGAACACTGAGGTTTATTACGAGTGTTTTATTTTGGATTTTCCATGCACGTCTCCTACTCCCTGAGCCTGTCATTACGTCTTAAAGTCCCAGAGTGCAGCGCAGACAGAGCTACGGGGAAATGATGCAAAAAATGTGCAGCCATAAAAATGACATCACGGATTTGAATATTTCATGTGCTGCAACGAGGAAACACGGGAAGACATTCCAGAAGAAATACTGGAGATTGTTGCGTGCAGCGGATGCAAACGTGTTAACTTTGGGTTCAGGAGGTTCGTGCACAGTGATGTGGAACTCCTTCATCATCATGGCTCAGGTCGTACGTGGACAGTATCCAAAAATGAAGTCAAAACTTTCCTCTGTTCTTTAATCATTTCTATCTCACTTCCTGCGGTCTGACCACAGCGAACGTGCCAGACTGATCAGCCTGTTGTCTGAAAGCAACTGTGTTTCTCAAGCGAAAAGAAAAAGGGGAAAAAAAAAAAGTGAGTTTGTCAGCAGAGGAGGGCTGTTCTGAGCTGTTGTCATGACTACAACTGAAGCTCGTGTTATATTTAGCTTCGGAAAACGAGACAACAACCAGTCTTACCAGTTTTCTCACAGCCCTCTTCATCGCTGTGGTCGGAGCAGTCGTCCTCGCCATCGCATCTCCATGACAGGCGGACGCAGCGTCCAGTTCCGCAGCGGAACTGGTCGGCCGTGCACATGGACGTGGCTGCAGGACGGACACGCACGCACGCACGCACACGCACACACACACACACACACACACACACACACACACACACACACACACACACACACACACACAAACAGTTTATTGGTTCATTCTTCGATCAGGTGGTTTGAGATCTTCTGAGTCGGAGTCAGAGAAGAACTCTGCACAGAGCGTTAAAGACATCTGCTCGGTAATTCTGACGCAAGCAGCCACTCACTGCAGTTCTTCTCGTCCGATTGGTCATCGCAGTCGAATTCGCCGTCACACCTCCAGCCGGCGTTGATGCACATCCCGCTGCTGCACATGAATTCGACTGATCTACAGGGCTGGTGGGAAGCTACGTGCACGCACGCACACACACACACACACACACACACACACACACACACACACACACACACACACACACACACACACACACACAGAATGACATCAGACACATGAAAATCAAAGCATGCAAGACAGCTGGAAATCAACCTTTATGTGGAATAAAAAAGATTTTAGAACAAAAGAGGTCAAAACATGCTTTTTAAGATCTTAACTGAATTAACGAGGTGGAAATAAAAAAGTCTTTTCTCTGATTATCATCATGTCTAAAATGCATCTCCTCCTCCTGCGTCTAAAATGTGATTATTTGCTGTTTTATTATGATTAATATTGTTGTAAACTGAATTTATGTTTTCAGAATTTTGGTCCAACGAGTTGTGACAGGTATGTTGCCGACAAGACGAATAATAATTACCCAGAAAAATAACTGTGAGATTAACTGATGGTGAAAACAATCAGTAGCTGCGGCCCTGCTGATTGTTAATTAGACTTCCACAAACTGAAACAGGAAACAGCGATTCTCTGATTTGCGTGTTAGGAGCAGACATGATGTTGTTTTAGGGGTTTGGAACATCTTTCTTTAAAACATCTTTCTTCACGGGTCCTCTCAGCTCCTAAAACCTGGGCTGTGTCCAAATTCTATTCAGTCTGATCAGGCTGGTTAGTGTCCCATTGTGTCCATCTATCAGTGTGTGTAATATCAGAGTGGACGAGGTCTGATCACCTGTCCTCTCTGAATGCCGTCTCTAAGAAGTATTTCAAAAGTTCAAAAGAAAAGAGCAAACAGAGCTCTTCGCACCAGTCATATTTCCTTTCCCCTTAAACATTAATTGTTTGTGTTTATTTGGGCTGCCTTGTGATCATCCCTGACTCGAGATCATAGCCGTCCCACCTTTAACGCTCCCACCACATCTCTGCATGCGATCGGATCAAAGTGAAGCTCAAACTGGCAGCAGATGAGGACGGAGGTGGACGAGGAGATTAAAGCTGAATCAAACATAAGCATCTTAAACCCCGAGTGTGCGTGAGTGAGTGTGTGTGTGCGCGTTTCCTCCTGACAGCACGAGCCGGCTCCCATCAAAGCTACAGTGGGCGGGAGATAAGGGCGGAACAAAATGACAAGCAAGGGAATGCAGAAGAAGAAAGGCAGAAAAAAGAGAAACGTTGTAGAGCTTCAAGCATCCTCGCGCAGGCTTATCAGCTGGGCGAGGGAAGAGAGAGATGATCAAAACAGCAGGTGGCTCTCCCACAGAGAGAGGGGGGGGGGAGAGAGAGAGAGAGAGAGAGAGAGAGAGAGAGAGAGAGAGAGAGAGAGAGAGAGAGAGAGAGAAAGAAAGAGAGAAAGAGAGAGAGAGAGAGAGAGAGAGAGAGAGAGAGAGAGAAAGAAAGAGAGAAAGAGAGAGAGAGAGAGAGAGAGAGAGAGAGAGAGAGAGAGAGAGAGACTTACAGCCCTCAAGAATCAGCGTGGGACGCCGACGAACACACTGACGCCCACACACACTCAAATGATTCATCCACCCTTTATCCTTCTCTCTCTCTCTCTCTCCGTCACACAGACACACACACACACACACACACACACACACACACACACACACACACACACACACACACACACACACACACGCACACACACGCTGTGCTCTTTCATCTGCTAAGCTATGCTGTATCAGTGTTTGCAAGCAGCAACAAAGCATGGAAGTGTGAGTGTATGTGTGTGTGGGGGGGGCGAGAGAGAGAGAGAGAGAGAGAGAGAGAGAGAGAGAGAAAGAGAGAGAGAAAGAGAGAGAGAGAGAGAGAGAGAGAGAGAGAGGCTTCTTCTCTAACAAAGCGCCCTTCATGTGTCTGCAGAGTCGATGCCAAGGAATGCCGTCTGAGGATGGGCTGTCTTATGCCTCTGAGGAATGCCTCCTCTGTGTGTGTGTGTGTGTGTGTGTGTGTGTGTGTGTGTGTGTGTGTGTGTGTGTGTGTGTGTCCATCCACAAACTATCTGCATGTTTCAGTCTTCAGTCTTTTTTTCACTAAACACTGAAAAACTGAATATTCTGAACGAACGCTGAGCAGAAACAACACAAGTGAGACAAGAAACGAGCAGTTTGAGAGTGGAGGACAGCAGGAAGTGGACAGTTAGGGGACAGCAGGTCCAGCTGGTTTCAGCACATCGTACAGGATGTAGGCTGATCTATTGACCTTGTTGGTTTGTGATCCCAAAGCGAAACATGCAGAGCGAAGAATCCTTAAATCTCTATCATCTGAGCCGCACTAAGCACGGTGTGTGCCCTGCTTCATTTGGATCTGATACGTGTTTCACTGAGCCTTTTCCATACTTTTAAAGCTTTGATGCCAGCTCAACTTTCCAGAAAAATAAATAAATAAACAAAAAAAAAGAAGTTTAACACCCCAGAAGCGAGGCAGCAATTAAAAAACGCGCACGTGAGAAAGTGCGAGCGTCGGCTGACGTGACTAAACGATGTTACAGAACCTTGAAGCGGCGCCCGTCGCGCTGCAGATAAACACATCAAAGGAGGAAACCGCCGCGCGCGTGTGTGTGTGTGTGTGTGTGAGAGAGAGAGGGGAGCTACGCGGCGGGCGCGTATAGACAATGAGCGAATCAAACGAACATGTGAGAAATCAGAGACGAGCGGGTGAGGACGGAGACGCTGAGAGACTTGTCAGCGGCAGGCAGCGTCTCCGGAGTGAGGAGAGCGAAACATGATAGTCTGTGTTAATCAGGACCATGGCTTCACTGTGTGTGTGTGTGTGTGTGTGTGTGTGTGTGTGTGTGGGTGTGTGTTACAGTGACAGGAAAGATCTAACAGAGTGTTTTCCAGCTCTGACAGATGCTGTGGAGCAGCAGCCTGCAGTACACCAGCTGTTCCTGAGCTCAACCTGACGTCCACTGACTGTTAAAGCGTGAAGCCGACGCAGCGTGTTGCGATAAAACAACAGTTTGACACTCCAGTTTCAGAATTTTCAAGTGAAACAATTAGTTAAAAATAACTCTTGCGATGACGTTTCAGGCCCACAAGATTTAAGTGTCAGTGTCGGCTGGTGAAACTGCCACAAAATCACTAATGCTGGAACTTCCTGTTCAGATGAGCCTCTGATGTACTTTAAACTCCAGCTGAACTAAGGCAGCAGGCTGTAGGACACAAGGAGGACTTGGGACACATGTGCAGCAATGCCCTTGGGACACACCGGGAGAAAGAGAGTGAAGCAGAGTTGAAGAGGGGATGGAGAGGGTAGACGTCTGCAGGAGGGGGAGAAAAGACTAACGGTGAGAGAGAGGACTGGTGTCCCAGAGGAGCTTCGCCTTGTGTGTTTATCAGTGCGTGTGTTTGGAAACAGAAATAAGCATCAGCAGGCCGGATCAGTCACTCCACTGCAATGAGCGATGAGCTTTCTCCTTCCATCGTTTTAGACAAACTTTTGCTCAGAGCTAGCCTAAAGATAGAGCGGACTAGGTTTCAGGTTTTGCACAAGTTCAGGGAAAAATGGAGCTACGCTGATGTATCAGCGGATTAGTGTCTGAGGTTAACGAACACCTGCAGTGTGCTGGGCTTTCATGGCGCTGGAGGTGCGCTCATGTGTGAGTGATGGGGGGCTTACAGCAGTCCGACTCGTCCGACCAGTCTCCGCAGTCGTCGTCTCCGTCGCAGTGGTAGATGTCCAGGATGCAGCGGCCGTACGCACACTGGAACTCCTCCACGCTGCAGGTGGCTGCCATCACATCTGAGGCTGCACGCACACACACACACACACGCATACAGATGTGTAAAACAGATGCTGGGAAAGATGGTGCTGAGGTCTGAGGCTCTTTGAAGTTTCCACTTTTCTCTTGCTAGTCTGACAGAAGCTTTACATTAAATGAGGCTCAGCTCTCATGTTTACACGCTCCGCCGTAAACTGGCTCCTGTCAGATCTGAGGCCTCGCTCAGACCGCCAGTCCAAATCCTTTTTTTTGGCACATCCAGATTGTTTTTAGAAAGTCAGGACAGCAAAAAGAATGCATGAAAAGCCACATTTTGGGACGGTTTGACATGTGACTCCAACGGAGTTTCTACAGATGCGTCACAGCTCGGACGCATCAGCGTCATCAGCATCAAACCGGCTTTTGCATGACTGGCAACACGCAGTGACATCATCAGATCAGGAGTGACAGAAGCGTATCAGAGCGGCGAGTATAATCTATGCTGCTATGAGCAGGGCGGTGACAACACAGAGCACGAATGTCCTCAGAGATGATCTGAGACGATGGATCTCCGTCTCTCACGCTTCCATGTTGGAAAGCCGAGTCGCCATCGCACGCAGTTACTGATGCAGCAGCCCCTGCAGATCGGCTGGTGATGTCTGGCCACACAAATCTGATCAAAAGACAGCGTGCACGGTCTGTCTTAAAGGCCTCAGTCTCATGCAGTAGCTGGACCTTTCCCCTTCTTTGAATCATGACGCTCATTTATTTAGAATCACCGATTCCAGTTCCTGAATCCTCACTTTGGATTGTTTTGGATTAAAGGATGAACCGCCTTTTCTTGTCATCCCGCCGTCCCCTGTCTGAAGTCTTTGTGGCACACTTGCTCTCTTTTAAAACCCCAATTGGAAACCCGGTTTAAAAACCTAAATAAACAACCAGGATTCTCTCGGGAAGCTTGACGTTTCATTCACATGACTTCTGCAGTCACCGCAGTGCATGCAGACGCGCTGATTGATGGGTTGACAGGCTCCTCGTGAGCAGCGTCTATTGGTGGATTTTGTTTTTAGCTGCAGCCAATAAATTATCTGAACTGACCCCAATTATAAAACGACACTCTTCTGTCAACGCTTGGCTGAAAAGGCCTCCCCAGAGAAAGACACGTCATACACAAAGTGGGTTTTTTTGCCCAAAGGAGGCGTGTTGATGTCTCTCTGTGCGTAAATGTTGCCTGACACTGAGTCCCTCGATCGAACCATTATTTTAGACATTTACAATCAGATAATTCAACATCTGTATGATGAGTGGTGTAAAAAAGGCTCGAAACTACCATCAAACCACAAAGTAACATCAACAGTGTGCAGCTGCTTTAACTTGACAAGCGTTTAAGTGTCTCACTGTGTCTTTCTGAATAACTTACGGCAGTTTTCCTCGTCTGATCCGTCCTTACAGTCCGTGTCGCCGTCACAGTACCAGTGCTCAGCGATACAACTCCCGTCCGTGCAGCGGAACTCCTTGTCCGAACATTTCCGCATGTCTGGAATGGACAAAAATAACAAACAAACTCATATTTATGAGACAACGTGAGTATAAACGTGCTTGCATGCCGGCGTTTGCGCGTGCACCCACCGCACTGTTCGTCACTGTTGTCCCCGCAGTCATTGTCGCCGTCGCAGTGCCAGAGGCTGCGAATACAGTAGCCATTTTGGCAGTGGAACTCGTCCTCCTCGCACTCCCTGGGAGCTGCAGAGACAAAAAAGGACGAGAGATGCTTCAGAGGACAAATAATGAGCACACACACAGTAAAAGGAAAGAGCGGATACTGTACAAGAATGAGATAAGAGGCAGCCGTCCCTGAGCTCGGCTGACATTATATGCACAGCTGCACGGGCACCAGGGAGACCGTGACCTTTCATGTCAGGCTCAGAGCGAAGAGGAGGAGGAGAAACAGAGATTTTCCTCTCCGTAAACAGGCTGAGCTCTCCGAAGGCTGCAGGTCTGAAGCTCAAACACTCACAGATGGAACATTCAATCTCAGCACAGAAGACGTCCGATTGACTGCGACACAGTGAGGATGAAGGCCGAAATCATACAGAGCGCGCGTGTGTGTGTGTGTGTGTGTGGCTGCCTCACGGTCACTGATGAAAACATTTGCTATAATAACACCTTTATTGATGCAGCACTTTTCCAAGATGTGTAACGAATGCTTTACAAAAACACGTGAAACCAAAGCACCTCGACGGGCGGCCGTACAAACTTTGGTGATTCTTCCCTCAGGAAGCAGAAAGACGCGTTCATCGCAAAAGACGCCGACAGAGACGGGTTTTCACGAGGAAAAATGAATCAGGCGCGTCCATACAAACACCTCAAACCACAATTCAAGCTCAATCCTCAATCCTCCTGCTCGCCTGCAGGCTCAGTATGTCCCAAACACCCATGGTTTAACCACAGCAGGGCTAAATCCGCCGCGTCCACGTCAATCCTCCACCCTGTTCACCAAACCGAAAAGGCTGCTTTCCCATTGGTCAGATCCGTTTGCTGCTCAACTGTTAAGGTGTCAGACGCTCCTCTCGCTTTTCTGATGTCACTGCGACCATGACTGTGGACGTTAAAACCTGCTGCAAGAAACATGGAGAGGAGGGACGCCTTTCGTCTTTGCATGTGTCCTCCGTGTATTAACAACGTGCAGCAAAGGTGCAATGGAGACGATCTCTTAATAAATCTCCACTTTCTTTAAATTGTAAACCAGTTTGAATTCAGTACTGGTTTAATGGACCGGACCGTAGCCCCAACAGCTTGTTTTATGTCTCAGACTGTCAACCTTGAGAGCCAAGATAAAAGACACATTTGTGATTCATGCCTTCAGGCCTGACACTGCAGTGAGACGCACGTCCGTCCCTCCCTCCGCTGAACTTTCAGCTCTGTGACATTGACAGTGTTTCACTTTCAAACCTCCGCCTTGCTTCTTTAATCACACCTCCATTGATAAAAGACTGAACGGATTTTCAAAACGGCGCCTTCCACTGTTACCACCGCAATCGATGGCGAAGCCCGGCCACGCTCGCCCGGGGCCGAGCGAACAGGTTCGTCAAGGAGAGCCGATGATGGATGGCCCCTGGCAGGAGGTAATCTATAATTTATCAGTGCCGTGTGTGAGTGTTGGACAGCTGAGACAAACAGAGAGAGATAAGCAGAGACAGAAGGCTGCCCGCAGAACAGAGGGACCGATGAAGAGGATGATGAAGCTTTTCTTTATTTCGGTGAGATTTTTCATTTTTACTCAGGTGTGTTGCAGCATCACAGCGCGAGTCGAGGCTGCTGGAGTCGTGTGTGTGTGTGTGTGTGTGTGTGTAGACCTCTGCGGACAGTAGTTACTCCTGCATGTCCATGAGAGACATGCATGGATGATTTCAAGTTGTTTGACTGCATATATTCTAATTTATGTAATGCGTGAATTAAAAAAATGAAGGTTGCATTACAAAATAATTTAGGAGGTATGTAAACAAACAGTATCTGCTCCTCAAAATGAATCTCCATAACAGGTTGATATCAATATCGATGTTTAAGCAATAATTAAATATTAAATATATTCTTATTTTACATAAGAATCCCTTAAATTCGGCTGTGACAGAGCTGTGACACACTGAGCAGCTGGTCACTGGCACATCTTTAACATTTCTATACTGCAGTTTCTAATAATCAGTGGATCTGCGATAAGCAAATACAGTCCAACATCTAAGCCCGGACAGTTTATCTCCCACACAAAGCTCCCCTCAGCCAGCTCGGCCTCAGCTTCCCCCCAAAAAGCCAAGAGGGTTTGAAACCACAAAAGCCCAACCGTGGGTCAAAATGAAAATTTAATTTGACTATTGACAAACAGACTCATTTAATCTATTATTCAGCTTAAAAGAATGGATTCTCTCCCTCTTCCCTCCCATCAGCAAGGTAAACAGAGGGAGGTCGGAGGTCAACAAGCCCCCAAGATGCTCATCATTCACACAGAAGCCAAACGTCAAAGGGCAAAGGCTGCTGGGAGTCATTACGTGCCTCCCTGTGTGTGTGTGTGTGTGTGTGTGTGTGTGTGTGTGTGTGTGCCTGGTGGGTTTTTTTTTCCTGCCAAATTTCTCTCAAACTTCAAGAATTCAGAATATCTCATGTTCAAACACACACATCCGCAGCGAGACACACCTCAGTCTGTTTGTCTGAAATCTTGACAACTGCTTCGGCTGCAGCCGAGCGTGGAGGATTGTCTCCCCGTCTCTAAATAATGAAATAAAACCAGCGCATCGCGAGGAGAGTGAATACACCGCGAGGTGAGAGACGGACCGGGGTGAAAAAGTGAGGAGAAAGAACGAAGCATGAAATAATAAGTAGTTTGGGGAACGAGGGAGGGGGGAAATTTACTGGGCATGAAGATGAAAAATTCATAGCTGGCTCGCAGCAGATAGACCCCCATCAGGAAGTGATTCAACGTCTGGCTGCTGATACAGTATGTGGGTCAACAGAGGAGGGGGCGAAATGACTGGATGAGAAAAATTGTTGAGAGGGGGGAGAGCGAACCTGTACCTGCTGTACACACACACGCACGCACGCACGCACGCACACACGCACAGCAGGTGTGATGGAAAACCATCACTGTGTATTTGCTGTAAAGCCTCCGATCGCAGTTTCGCCAACGTTCTGCTGAGAGGAAATCAGCCGCTCCTTCAATGTAGACGTCGCCAGTAATCCTAAACAACGCAGAACATTTCAAGAAATCATCTTCTAATCTTCAGGCACTGTGGCTTGATGGACGGCAACACTTTCCAGAGAGAAATATCTCAACAAACACTCAGCGGATTGTAATGAAGTTTGGTGCCGACGTTCACCGTCGGCAGAGAATAAATCTGACGGTCGTCTGAACCCCCGACAGGTCAGAGCTGTCCAAAGCTTTCCTCTCAGCTTACTAACTGCACCCATGTTGCTAGCATTAGAATCGGCATGCTAACTCTTCGTCCTGCGTGAACTTTGTCCTCTCTTCTTAACAGATGATGTGAGCTTTCATGAGCTACACGAAGGGCAAACTGCTATTAAATCAACACTTTGCAATGAGTTAAGCAACATGATGGTGACTGACGATCCTTTTCTGCAGAGGGGAAAAGACCCCGCGCTGATCTTTAGAGAGAAGTCAGTCATTAAAAAGACACTGACTGACTCTTTCTGTCATGTGTTTTCTCCATCGGGACCATGTCACCCCCTGCAACTATTCCTGTCCTCGCACAGTGTTAAGTGTGATTAAACTAAGTCACCAAACCGACGCTGGAGGCGCGATGGAATGGACGGCGTGCGGCGTGTACATCCGCACAGGTCAGCCTGCGCATACGGAGCTTTTTTGAGTCACAGGGGCGAATGTGGAGACTAAAAGCGGACGATGTCCTCATAGAATCCAGCTCCACCCTAATGGAGCGACACACACACACCTGCACTTCTACACTTGTGGGGACCCTCTCATTGACTGTCTCTGGCCTTAAAGGGACGCACCAGTGATTAACATGGACTACAAATCTGACCAGAGCCTCCATTTCCTACAATGCAACAGCAAGTTTTAGACCCCTCCCTGCCTGACAGATGGTTTGGCACATGTCAACTTCCATGACACTTTCTCTTTGCTTCTGATTACACTGGACAACCCCTCCAAATGTGCAACGATGTGCAAAAGAAGCTAATTTAGACCATTTACATGACGTGGCTGCAGGGCTGGCGTTCAGGGTCTGGATGGATGGATGCATTGCAGCAAAAGCTGAGCCAGGTTCGTTCAAATGAACTAAGGCTGTATTTTTTTCACACAAGGCTCACGCTGGTCTGAAAGCGGCCTCACCGCATGAACACCTCCAGGTCAGAATAACGGAAGCTTTTCCCGTTCTTCCCACTCTGCCGACGTCTCTTGAATGCAGCATTAACTCCTGAAAGAGGAAGTGAAGAACAGACGAGATGCTCTCCCTTTCCAGAAAAGGTCCTCATTGTCAAACTCAACATTGTCCTCACAAGGATAGAAATACTAGAGTACACACGAACGCACACTCATGCACGCACACACACACATACTCATCTACTCGCCAGGCAGCGATGCATAGATACACAAATACGCCTGCTGAAACTGACACTCCTTACTACACCCACAGCAGGCTGCATTCTGCCTGGCAAGCAGCTGAGGAGTATTTTGGGCTGAACACACACACACACACACACACACACACACACACACACACACACACACACACACACACACACACACAGATAGCTCCACAAATCAAAAGAAGAACAGGATAAACCAAGGGCAAAGGTCACAGTGTTGACTGTGGGAGAGCTGACCTCCCATCAGTGTGTGTGGGTGTTGTGGGTGTTGTGCATGTGTGCATGTGTGTGTGTGACCGTCAGACAACTCCTTCAGACTCCAAACAAACACCTCATTGCACATGGCTGCCTCAAACATCTGTCCACTTTAATAACTCAGCCCCCTGAGCCTGACAGTGCAGGTCCAGAGTGTTTTTCTACATGTGTGTTTGTGTGTGTGTGTGTGTGTGCGTGCGTGTGTGAGTGTGTGACACATATCAACGTGACTGCCACTGTGTGTCTGTGTTGCTTGCGCTGACGGGAGACGGGAGGTGAACTTACGGCAGTCCTGCTCGTCGGAGTCGTCCTCGCAGTCGTTGTCTCCGTCGCACACCCAGGAGCGGCGGATACATTTGCCGTTGTCGCAGTGGAAGTCCAGTGGCGAGCAGGTGGGAAGCACTGCAAACAAACAAGGCCAGAGAACAAGTCAGTCAGCGGGAACAAACAAACAAACAAACAAACAAACAGTGAGGCTGAGAGGAGAGACAAGGTGAGGAGACCTCTCTATCATTTTGCCGGTCTCATATTTCAAATATGGCACCATGCTGTGGGCCTGACTGATGCTTAATTGCATCGTTAACAGACGTCGTGATGTGAGATAACATTTGCCCTTTAACGCGGCTGGGTTGTATCAGACTTTGACGACATTAAATCTCACTGAGCACCAGATCTGTAGAGGTTATCCTTCTTCTATTCTGCATAGGAGGAAGTGAACAACAACATCTCGCATCCATCCAGAATTTGACCCACTAAACATGAGACTGACACATTTAGCTGGAACTGGATCCTCCAGTGTTACATAATACACATTCATTTTACAGCTGCATGCACTCGTTTAGTTTCAGAAAGTTGCTGCTGTCAGTGAACTTTATCTGCTAGCTTTACTTAACATGCATTAGATT